>NC_133393.1:108343992-109579706 GCF_047511655.1 Castor canadensis | reverse complement strand
ATAGTTTATAAATATATGGAAAGACACTTAATTTACTTGGAATTTAAAGAAATGCAGAGCAAACAATAAAATACTTTGTATTGTATCTTCTACATAGTAAAATGCTTTGACCTGGTAATTTTTCTTCTAGAAATTTGTTCTATGGAAATACATACATACACAAAGATGGCAATTACAACACTGGTTTTGATAGCAAAAATGAGGAGGAGGAGGAAAAGGAGGAGAAGAAAAAGAAAATTTAAATGTTCACCAACAGCCAAACGAACAAGTAAATGGTAGAAAGAACCTTCATACAGTGAAAAATAGGCAGCTCTTAAAATAAATGATATAGAGTCTCGTGTTTACAGACAAAGAGGTTCATCCAAGAACACAAAACTCATGACAAATAATTCAGAAAATGGAATTTAATATAGAAATTCACTACAAAAGTTTAGAGGCAAGCTTTCTGTATCCAGAGAGTGTGATGCAGGGACACGGAACACCCTGCAGGTTTGGCACAGGCAGGTGGAGGATCGGGAGAGCAAGAGCAGGACTATTCTATTCCTCATTTCCACTCTCTCTGCCTTCCACATCACCTACATTGGCACATTTAGACCAGCTTTGCTCTTCCCCATTCACAGTGTGGCACCAGTTCTGGTTCAAGCATCAGTAATGGCTAAAGAGAATCTTGGAGATAATCTGATGGTCCAGACTGGGTTAGGAACTCCCCAAATTCAATCTAGCCAGAGGAAGGGTCACTTAACATAAATATGGTCACAGGACTCTTCTGTGAGTGTGGTTTTCAATTTTCCTCAGAGGAGTCTAAGTTGGGGAGATGCTGTCTACTACTGGTAATATGGCCCCCTGCCAGGGAAGGGAATTAATGATGGGAAAAGACTGAAAAACAGGAGATGATAACTTAAGTTTTGGACACATTTAATTGAAGTAGTGTGTTGAACATCCAAATACATCGTCTAAGAGATAATGAAATATAGAGTCTAAAGCTCAACAGGGGATCTGGGCTTGGGACAATTAGCATAAAACAGTATTTAAAACTATGGGTAAAAGTGGACAAAGTTGGCTGGATGCCGGTGGGTACTCAAGAGCCAGAGATCAAGAGGATTTTGGTTGGAAACCAACCCTGGGAAATTAGTTCATGAGACGCTATCTTGAAAAAAACCATCACAAGAAAGGGTTGGTGGAGTGGCTCAAGTAGTAAGAGCACTTGCCTAGCAAGTATGAGGCTCAGAGATCAAATTCCAGTGCTGGCCACCAAAAAAAAAAAAAAAAAAAAAAGTGGGTGCAGTGATGCAAGCTGATAATCCCAGCTATTCAGAAGGTGGAGACAGGAGGATCAAGGTTCAAGGCTGGCCTGGAAAAACTTGCTTGAAAAACAAACAAAAAGCAAAAGGACTGAGGTGTGGCTCAAGTGGCAGAGTGCTTGTCTAGCAAACATGAGGCCCTGAGTTAAATTCCCAGTGCTGCAAAAACAAACAAATAAACAACAACAACAAAAAAAATGGGTAAGAATTCTTTAAAAGCTGGATCAGAATACACTCTTAAGAGAATTAAAAAATATTTACAAAATGAATCAAAATCCTAACAAAAAAGACTGAAGAGAATTGGTCTAAAGGACTGGAGAAAAAGAGAGGGAGAGAAGGAAGGAAGGAAGGGAGGAAGGTAAGAAGGGAGGAAGGGAGGGAGGGAGGAAGGAAGGAAAAAGGGAAAGAAGGAAGGAAGGAGGGAAGGAAGGAAGGAGGGAAGGAAGGAAGGAAATCATGGTGATGGGGGAGAGAGAGAGAGGAACAAGAAAGGAAGCTCCAGGTAAAAGAAAGTGGTTCATTTCTGTCAAATGCTGCTAAGAGGTCATATAAGATAATCCCTGAAAGCTGCCCATTTGGATGTGGCCCCAAGAAGGCATCTGATGATGTAGCATCAGAGTGAAGGAAGAAGCCAAACTGCAATGCAGTTTAGGATGGACCTTGAGCTCCTCATTATGTAATGCTTTCCCAATACTCATGAAACGAATGAGTGACAAATAATCCTCCATGAGGTGAAGAAAGTAAATCAGTGTGCTTGTGCTTCGTGTTTCTTCTGCAATCTCTTTTTAGGTAACTTGGACTAACCTAGCCAGCTCAGAGCCCAACTGCAAACTCTGAATCACAAAGTAAATCATAGAGCGCCCTCTAGGGGTGAGTCTTCTGCATTGCTAATCTGAAAGAGTAGAACAAGGCAGTGCCACCTTTATTTACCCTTGGCTGCATCTGGCTGGCGGCCGGCAGGCCCATGAACAAAGGATAATTTTTACATTTTTTTCATTGTTTGAAAAACAATCAAGTTAGGCATGTGAAAATTACATGACAGTCAAGGTTCAGTGTCAGTAAATCAATTTGTGTTCAATCACAACTTTCTCTCATGTACGAATGCTTTTACACTACGATGGCAGGGTCCCTCAACTGTGACAAAGCCCACAAAATACTTTCTAGCTCTTTCCAGAAAAGGTTTCTTGGTCTCTTCCTAAGAAGATCAGGTGGGGCAGTCCTGGGGCTTTAGGATGCTTGTTAGAGATATACAAATAGCTAGGTTATGGTCACCACGCCTCAACAAAGACACACCATAAATTTGTATAATCTCCTAAGTCTTACCTATAGAAACAACCCAATCTTACACAACCAGGTCCACCATAACTAGATCTGCACAGATGGCCCCTTTTTAGGTCAAGTCCAGGGTTTTTTCTTTTTCTTTTTTTCTCTAGTTTTTTTCTTTCATTTTTATTTTCTTTTTATTTTTTGGAGACAAGATCTTGCTAAGTAGCCCAGACCAGCCTCAAACTTGGGATCTTCCTGCCTTGGCCTCCTGAGTGCTGGGGCTACAGGCATGTACCACCACACCAGCGGGTTTTCACTTTTGACAGGCAGTGAGCTATGTAGTTATTTGTAACGTGTTGGGACACAGCAGGGAAAGACTTTGTGCCTAACATTGGAGCTGGCTAGTATAGAGAGATAAAAAACCACGATCCTCAACTAGATTTGGTGCCTTGCAGTGGAACAGGTCAATAAGGGGCACCAGAGGTAAGTGGCAGAAAACAACAACCAAAATGCCAACAATTGTTTATTGAAGTCGGGTACCAGTGGCTCACTGCTGTGATTCTAGCTTCTTGGGAGGCTGAGATCAGGAGGATAGAGGTTTGAAGCCAGCCCAGGGAAACAGTTTAAGGGACCTCATCTCCAAAATAATCAGAGCAAAATGGACTGGAGGTGTGGTTCAACCAGTAGAGTGCCTGCTTTGGAAGCATGAAGCCCTGAGTTCAAACCCCAGTTCCCCCCACCCCCACACACAAAGAGCTTACTGAGCACTTATTAGATAGAAAGTATGCTTTACATGTAATTGTCAAGACAATCATGACTAGCCCCTCATCCGCTTTTCACTAAGAAGCTTACAGTGTGAAGGAAGGGAATTCAAGGGTAGAGTTAAAATCCTAGGCTCACAGCTAGACCTGGGAGGTCATGGATTCTGTCTTTCCCTTTATTGTGAGTGAAGGACAATAAAAGAGGGGCAAACACTGGGTGTGGCAGAGGAAGGCACACTGACTTGGGGATGGGGAACTTCAGGTTAGAAGGAAAGAAACGTAACGATGGAAGAAGATGGAAAGTGTGATTCTAGAAAGTTTAGGGTACATTTAAGGAAAATGATGAAGTAGAGGGTGTGTATAAACTAATTTTTTCCCTTTTTTTGGTGGTTCTGAACTTTGGACTCAGGGCCTCATGCTTGCTAGACAGGCGCTCTACCCCTTCAGTCACTCTGCCAGTCCATATGAACTGATTTTTTAACTTGCAACTTTTGTTTTCCTTTTTGTTTTGGTACTGGGGATTGAACCCAGGGCCTTTTATATACCAAACAAGCCCCCAGCCCTCTTATTTTTAAAGTTAAAAAAATTACATTTATTTTCCTAGAGACTTAAAAAGCAGGTGATGCCCAAATTATTACATATTGACAATGTAACATATGCGGTGCCATATTTATTGTATTATTTTGTATTTATAGAAATTCATTTTCTATTTACCATTTATGCCCTTCCAGCTATGCCCAGCAGGGAGCCTTTTAACTAACCATTGACTCACAATCCTAGTGGAGACCATACTCAGTGACTCCAAAGGAAGCAGGGATTGCCATCAGGGCATGGGTGGCACTCCCAGGATTCCTTGCTGCTTAGGTTCAATCCAACAAGAGAGCCGTCAGGCTGGTGTGAGAGCCCCTTGGGATTACTGACCTCATTTTCTACAAAAGCTGATATCTCTTGTAAAGATGTCATGGTATAATTTACAGGGCTTCTCTGTTAAGAGACATGCCAATTACAAGAGTCATAGCAGGGAACTCTAGGAATGTGACCTCTGCCAGGGATTGGTAGTTCTCTCACTCCAGATGTAATTTAACAGTCGGGAACATTTTTATCACATGCATTGTTGCCTAGCAGCTTGGCTGACAAGTTCCTGGAGAAATAGCTACAAATTTAAAAGTCAAATTCTCAGGAAGGAAGGAAACAGTTTTGTTAATCCTTTGCCCATACTCTACAAAACCTGCTCCAATTTTATTACTTTTCTCAAAATAACTCCTTTAATAATTTTTCTAAGAATTTGCATGAATTTACATATTGGTAATGTTTATTTTAGATCCAATTTTCACTATTACAAACAACCAATGAACATCCTTATGCACACATAGAATATTTCCTAATAGTGAAGTGACTTGGTTAAGTAGTAAATCCTAAATTCTGACATTTAATATTTTTAAATTTATTTTTTATTTTTATATTATTATTTTGTGGTACTATGGTTTGAATTCAGGGCCTACACCTTGAGCCACCCCACCAGCCCTTTTTTGTGAGGGGTTTTTTTTGAGATACGGTCTCTCAAACTATTTCTGGGCTGGCTTTGAACTGCAATCCTCCTGATCTCTGCCTCCTGAGTAGCTGGGATGATAGGCGTGAGCCACCAGCACACGGCCTGACATTTAATATTAAATGACTATCTTAATGCACTCTAACCATGTATGAGTACAAATTTCTTTTCACTCTCTGATTGTATAGTAGAAATCTATAATGTTCTTTATAAGAATGAGAGACAGTCCTGTATTAATTTGCATTTCCCTGATTTCTCATGAGTTCAGGTATCTTCTCAAATATTTATTGACCACCTTTTGTATTTTTCCTTTGCCCATTTTATTGAATTGACTTTTTAAATTGATTTGTGTGATATGAATATATGTGGCATATGGAAGTACTGTTTATGTACACATAATAAATATTTTGAATGTTAGCAGATATGTAATGGGGCCTAATAAGAACCTTTGCTCAACATAGCTTGGTGGCTGAATGTTAGGGTTTTGGAGTTGTATTTGAGTTAATGACTTCCTAGTATATAATCTTTTTTTTTTTGGCAGGACTGGGGTTTGAACTCAGGGCTTTGTGCTTACAAAACAGGCGCTCTACTGCTTAAGCCACAACTCCAGTCCATTTTGCTCTGGTTATTTTGGAGATGGGGGTCTTAAGGCCTCGAACCATGATCCTCCTGATATTAGCCTCCCATGTAGCTAGGATTATTGGTGGGAGTCACTGGCATCTACTAACCTAGTATGTAATCTTGAGCACAGCATATAATCACCTCAAACCTCAGCAATCTGTTAAATGGCAATAAAATATGTACCCAGTTAAACTACTGACAAAATCTTGGCTCCTTAGTCCTTCACATTACTTACGGGGCATGTTTCATTTCTTTCAACTGTTGCATAACTCTTGATCTAGTTCACAGGATGCAATATTCTGATAATCAAGACACGTTTTTCTTTTTTGGTATTTTTTTTCTTTTACTCAATTGAAATGTAGTCTTACTGTTAAAAAAATCCAAACATTAGATACATAATGTAGTTGTTGTCCTATTAATTCTTCATGTTAACATTGGTGAAAATTCCTCCAAATTATTTTCTTCTGTACACCCGAATATCATTCACATAAAATAAATCATAACACAGTTTTTAAAACTGTTTTCCCTCACCCCCTTTACTAATCAGCATAATCCAGATTTTGTCAGGCATATAGATCTACTTTATTCATTTTGATAGAACCAAGAGTCCAATGAATCACTATATATCATAATCATGTAGCTCTTATTGATAGACATTTACCTTGTTTCTAACTTTTTCTATTGTACATTATAAACAATGCCTCAGGGAGCATCCTTGTATGTATCTTGCATATTTGGATGTTTCTAAATATTTTTTTCTTGAAAGTCTAGTTGCTTTCAATGAAAAGTTAAGCAAATGAATTACAGCTGGGTGTGGTGGCACCCAACTACAATTGGTATGTGGGAAGCATAAAAATATAAGACCCTAACCCCAAAAGAGCAGGGGATGTGACTCAAGTGGAAGAGCACCTGCCTACCACTTGAGCATAGGCCCTGAATTCAAACCCCAGTACCACCACCACCAAAACAAACAAACAAATAAAAAAGGATGACATAATTAGCCAGGTGTGGTAGTGCACATGTCTGTAATTCCAGCACTCAGAAGACTAAGGAGGATCATGAGTTTGAGGCCACACAGCAAGATTCTGTCTCAAAACACCACTCCCCGCCAAATAAACCAAACAAAAAGCTTCCTAGGGAATTTTCTTTATCCTCCCTTTTTCATCCATCCTTCCAGACTTTTCATTATATTCAATGATCAGTACTGAAGAATTTTTTAGACTTACTGAAATTATCAGAATATTGAATATGTTAACCGTGCAATTAAAAGCTGTTGTCATCTTCTGAGTGTGCTGATCTAATAAGAAAATCAAAATTATTTGATCTTTTTATCAGTTGTTGACTTCAGGCAGAAGAAAAAAGAAATAATGGTTTCCTCTAACATTAAAAACAAACTTATTATGGAAACTCTCAAACATATGCAAATAGAGAGAAAATAACTAACTCCTATATCCCTTACCGAGCTTCAACAACTATGAACCTCCAGGCAATGTAGTTTCATCTGCATTTCCTATCCCCTACCATCCCTCATTACCCAGACTATTTTAAAGCAAATCTCAAGAGATTTCTAAATTCATTTGAATGTGAGATTTCTGGGTTTCACATTGTGCTTAAGGACTTTTTCTAACTTCAAGAAAATGATGTCTATTTATATATATATTTTTTTCCTCACCAATATTTGTGATCTCATTTGCTTTGGTTGTAATCTTAACAGTTTGAAGTCTATTAGGAAACAAAACTGGGGACACTGGCATAACATTAACATATTAATATATACCTGACATGTCTTCACAGATTTCAAATATCCATTGTTTACGGTTCTATTCAATAGGACTTAGGCACCAGAATTTTCTCATGTAAACTCTTTTCCCATTAGTGAATGACTAGCAAGATTCTTTGAATTATTCCACCTGTTTTTCATTATTTGGCAATAGTTTTAAATTAAAGGGGATTGAGAAGTATTTAAGCATGAGGAACAATTAAAAATGTTAGCACTTTGAACATGAGACTTAAGTATTCTTGAGGCAGAGAGACCACAGTTGTAGATTGCTAGACTGAGTCATTGCTGGTTGATTCAATAACACTTTAATCTCCTATCTGTCAAATGTGGATAACAGCACCAACTACCCGCACTGCTTAGAAAAATGAGACTTATACTTTGATCTTCTTTAAAGAAATGAGCTGCCTAATTAGCTGAGCTTCTTTTAATTGTTCTTAGTTTTTACCTCAGTGAAGGAATTATTCCTTGGCAAATAGTCTCTTCCATTTGTGGAAGAATGGGGAAATAGAAATTAGTATTTTGTAGAATATTTTAAAGGTTCTTATAATTCTAAACAAAACTAACGAATGAAATTTTTTTACTAAGTTCACATAATACCATTTTAACCATTTTGAAATATACAATTCAATGTTTTTAGCACATTTAGAAGATTGTGCAACTATTACCACCCAGAGAATTTCATCGCCCCAAAAGGAAACCCTCTTCATTTCCCTTTTTCTCCATCCCCTGGCTAATCAACTTTATTTTTTATAGATTTGTCTTTTCTGAACATTTCATACATATGGAATCATATAATATGTTGCTTTTTGTGTCTGACTTTTATCACTTAGCATAATGTTTTCAAGATTCATTCGTGTAGCACAATCAGTGCTGCCTTTCCATAATATTCCATCACATGGTTATACCACTTTACTCATTCTTCAGCTGATAGATATTTCGGTGGTTTCCTATTGGCAATTTCTGAACACTTGTGTACAACTTTTTTGTGTTTTCACTTCTTTGGGATACGTTATTTAGAAGTAGACTTGCTGGGTCATTGAATAAGTATGCTTACTTTTTTTTTGCGACAGATTCTTGCTATGTTCCCTAGGTTAGCCTTGAACTTGTGATCCTCCTGCCTCAGCCTCTTGAGTATCTGAGAAAAGAGGCATGTGCCATCACGTCTTTTTATATGCCTAAGACACATTTTCTATAGGAGTATTAGCTTTTTTATTGGTTTGTTAGGCTCTTCATGTTAGTCATCTGTGACACTCCATGATTGCCCCTCTTTAGACTTTGTTCATTGTGCTTTTCTCTCTCCTTCCTTTCCCTACACAGGGTCTTGCTATGGTAGCCCAATGGGCTCAAATTCCTGATCCCCCATAATGTCTGCCTACACTTAGTTTTTGATCAATTACCAAAATATTTTCCAATCTGGCTGCACCACTCTACATTCCCACTAGTGGTATATGAGGGTTCCAATTTCTCTACATCCTCATCAACTTTTCTGTTTGTTTTATTAAAAGTACAACCATGGGGGAGGGGCGGGAAGGGAGAAGTGGCCCAAACAATGTATACCCATGTGAGTAAATGTAAAAACAAAAAAAAAAAAAAAAAAAAAGTACAGCCATGCTAGTGGGTGTGGAGTAGAATTTCATTGTAGTTAAGTTGCGTTTTCCTGACAAATGATGTTGAACATCTTCTCATGTTCTTATTGGCTATTTCTAGATCTTCTTTGGGGAAACACTATTCAAAGCCTTTGCCCATTCCTGAACACGGGGGCTAAAGACCGTAATCCCAGTTACCCAAGAGGTGGAGACTGGGAGAACTGCAGTTTAAGGTTAGCCCAGGCAAAAAGTTCACAAGACCACATCTCAACTAATGGCCACGTGTGGAGGTACTCACCTATCATTCCAGCTTGTTGGGGAAGCATGAATAGGACTGCAGTCCTGGCTCACCCAAGCATAAAACCAGATCCTATCTCAAAAATAACCAATGCAAAACGTGGAGTGGCTCAAGTGGTACACGCCTGCCTAGTGAACGTGAGGCCCTAAGTTCAACACCGAGTACCTCAAAAAAAAAAAACAAAAAACAAAAAACAAAAAATCTTTTTTTTAAATCATTGAGTTATAGGCGCTCTTTATAACCTCATAATGGGGAGATCTTTTCAAGATTATAGCCGACACAGCAATAAGAGCTGACGGGGCAAAGCCTGAGGAACGGTGATACCCTGAACTTTTACAGTCATGCTTGCATAAAGTCACACCTGTCTACGTGGGCTCTGGTTTGATGAACAAAGGGATGATCTCCCATGTTAAGGTTTCTCAAGAAGAATGAAACTTCTTCCGTGTTAATTTTTCTCATCTGTCCCAGGTCTTACCCTACAGTGTGGTCAATCTTATCCTCATGGGCCTGGAGGCAACGGACTAAAAGGTGGATACTAGCAACAAATGTAAGTGCCAACCTCAAGTCCCAGAGGGCTCTGGTAGAAATTTCACGCTTTAGAAACCTATAATGCTTACAAATACCAAAACTTACAAAGAAATGAGGTGTTTTTGAATAAAGATATAAAGTCACAATTCTATGAGATATATTACTTGTACTGAGGGAGCTCCAGAAAGTCTTCAAAGAGGAAAAAACACACACCAAGAAGCAGAAATAGGACCCATAAACTACATTTATTGAATACATATTGGGCAACAACATTATATATAAAATGGGATGGGAGCAGATACAAACTTGAAAAAAAGTAAATACACATACTAATCTTTTCACTAATTCTAACTACTAGAGAAATAGAAAATTTGTACAAGTTGTGTTTTATAATGAAATTCTGATGCCTGCCAAAAGGAAAATAAGCTACACACATACCCCAATAAAAACTTTTAAAAATTGTGCTTACCATCATACAATTTCTCTAAAAATGGGAAGGTGAAATGCCTATAGAGAGCATCCATTATTACACATATATTTCCCATTAAAGATTGCTTAAATAGAATGAATACCTTGACTCCTTGCTGAGACATCCCTGGTCGACAATTATACATGCAGTTCCTCTCGGAAACGTCACAGCATTTGCATTAAGTTCATTCTGCCATTTAAGTCTTACTAATAAGTTCTCTTCAGAACTGTTTATATGTCTTTTGTCTGATCATCTTCTTCAAGCTTCCTGATTTCATTTTTTAAACAATTTATAGTCTCACGACTTGCTTTTAATCTCTCCTTAAGCTCTGCAATTTCAAAGCTTGTTTTTTTCTTGGCAGCTTCTAATTTTTCTCTGGTTTTCACTTCAAGTTCTGCAACTAAGGAAAACAAATACATGTACTTATTTATTATTTTTCATATGTTTAAGATATGTCCTAGAGTAATAAACATAGTATTTCCTTAGGTCAATGTTTCCATGATAAAATGTAGACAACTTAAGATACATTAACATTAAATATGGGTTGATGGGAGAAGGTAAAGTCCAGATTTCTAACAGAGAAGCTAAGCTATTTTCTACAACTAAGAATGAAATTCTGGCCACTAACTCACAGTTAAGGTTTTGAGACATTATTTCTTTGTTTTTCTCCATATACATATTCCTTTGGAAATAAGGGGTATACAAACCCAAGAGACACTAGCTAAGGAGAGAGCTAACTAAAAGTATTCCTAACTTATGTACAAGTAAAACTTACATAAAACAAAATCACACTGTCAAAATAAGCTTATTTTTTTTTCAAAAATAACTGTCTAAATTTGAATTTTAGCTCTACCACTTACTAGTTGTGACACTAAATTTTACCACTTACTAGTGTGACACTAAATTTTACCTTTCTATGCTTATTTCCTCACTTACAAAACAGCAATTATAATGGAACATGACTTATATTATCTCTTGAGAAGATTTTACATAAATTAATGTATATAAAGTACCTAGAGTACTATCTGGCACATCAAATGCCCTATCAACTATTATTATGATGACCAATGAGGACAAAGGAACATGAAGTAAAATTTGAAAAATTCTAGTAGTTGGTGATATAATTCAATAGCAGAACCCTTGCTTAGTATGTATGAGGCCCTGGATTCAATCCCCAACACCATAAAAACAAAAGTTCTGGCTGGGTCCATAAAAATCACTGAAGAAAGTGTCCTTACTGAAAACTATAATACATCTATTTAAATATGACAATTGGATAGTGTAACATTATGTTTCACAAGGAAAAATGTCTGCTTGCATCCAACTGCTCCATCTTGTGGACATTTTAGGTAATTTCTGCTGGTGACTAATGAAGTACAGTTGTATTTTCGCAATTATGAAAGATGGTCACTAGCTGTGAGCGTGTTTGTAATTCTAGCTACTCAGGAGGGAGATCAAGAGGATCTCAGTTCAAGCAAGCCTGAGCAAACTGTTCTCGAGACCCTATCTTGAAAAAACCCTTCACAAAAAAAGTGCTGGTGGAGTGACTCAAGGTGTAGGACCTGAGTTCAAAGCCCAAACCCCAGTACCACCAAAAAAAAAAAAAAAAAAAAAAAAAATGATGGTCAGTAATTGGCAGTAGGGTGGTTTGGTGAAAAAAACCTCCAACTTTGAAATCAGAAAGATTTGAGTTAAAATACACCCTTGGTCCCTTATTAGACAAATGTAGACATCTCTTAAGTTTCTCTCAATTTATTCTACATTTTTTAATGAAATAATTAACATTTAAAGCATTTAGCACATAAAAAAAGCAATAAATACTGAGTGATTTCCTTATATTGCTCATTGTCGTTAACTCAATTTTTGGACGTATATTGCAACAGAAAAAAATTTCCATATTGTCAAAACAATCCGTATTTTTCTTTGGAATTTCCTTCATTGACTTTTTGATGTTTGAAATGGGATCTTACTATGTAGTCAAGGCTGGCCTGTAACTCATTATGTAACCCAGGTTGACTGTGAACTCCTGGTCCTCCTGCCTTAGCCTCCTGAACACTGGGATCATAGCTATGTATCACCACACTGAGGTCCACAGTGTTTTTTATTATGCAGAAATTTTTATTTCTTTATATCCCATATCAGTCAAAACAAACAAACAAACAAAAAACACTAAACAAAAAAAGCCCATCAATGTTGAGTGATAGTTCGGTACTTTGTTAAATGTTGGGGTACAGAGGTAGGAGAGAGGCAAGAAAAATATGCAGTAGTGTTATGAAAAACCACAGGGAGCCACAACAGGCTGGATTCACATGAAGGGGAAGAATAGGCTGGGCACTGGTGGTTCATGCCTATAATCTTAGCTACTCAGGAGGCAGAGATCAGGAGGATCAAAGTTCAAAGCTAGGCTGGGCAAATAGTTAGAGAGACCTTATCTCAAAAAACCCTTCACAAAAATAGGTGGAGTGCCTCAAGGTGAAGGCCCTGAGTTCAAGCACCAGTACTGCAAAAACAAAAGGGGAAGAATGGTGCATATGTATCAAGAATGGCTTCCTGGCGGGGAAGAATGGTACATATGTATCAAGAATGGCTTCCTGGCATTAGTAAAATCTAAACTGAGTTTTAAAGAATGAGAAAGGAGTTAGGTAGGCGAAGTGGACATAGCAGGTCATGGAAGTGAGATATATACATTTGGGAGATCTGTAAGATTGTAAAAGGTAGATTTAAATGTAGTCAGTGAGACTAATTTAACTCAATTGTCAGGAGGACAGCATTTATTAACAGATTCTTGGATGACTTAGCCACAATACTTTTAACAACTGTGAAGATTGCAAAGGGAACAATACATTTGGAAGACCTGAATTAACCAGCAACGAGATCCTGTAACTTATTAGTTAACAGGACACGCTCTGGGTTTAAATCCAGGCTTCACTGGGTAATTTTGGGCAAGATGTCCAATGTCTCTAAGGCCTCTACATAAAAAATGGGGCTAATCATAGTACCTTCCTCCTAGGGTCGTTATAGGTATTCAGTAAGTTGACAAATGTAAAGCATTTGTCTGGGACATTTCAGTAAATGTTTGCTATCATTTTAAAAAATTCCTTAAAGAGTCAATTAATACAATTAAAAATCAGATCATTAGTTTCCCTTTCTAAACAGGATTACCTAATAAAGTAGTTGTAGAAACAAATGAGTATTTACATGTATAGACTAGAAGTGTACAAATAGTAAGAACTTAGTAAATCTGATATTTTATTACCAAATATTGGGTATAATGATATAAAATTAGTAAAAGTATAGCTATCTTTTTTAGGTCTTTAATATTCCCAAATAGCTTTCCTAAAAACCTAAAATAATTTATACTAATGCAAATGATTCATAAGAATGCAACATTCACCATATCATTAATAGGTCTAACTATTAAAAATCCCTTTGGCTAATTTGATAGGGCAAATATAGTTTACTCATTACTGTTGGGTTTGATTTTTAAAATTACTAGCAGGAACAAATATTTGCCTATTTTATTTATTGGCTATTTTTTTCTTCCACCTATCTATGTCTTTTGCCAGTTTAGTTATTAAAGTTTACATTTTTTTCTATTTATCAATTTTAAGGTTTTGTTTTAGTTTCTGTGGCGCCTTATGAATGCTAAACATGGTTTTTCTTATTTTTATTTTCTAAAATAAATATATTAACCCTTTCCCATATGTTCTGTAAATTCATTTTTCTTTGCCTTTCCTTTAATGTAATTTCTTCTAAATCTTTAAATTTAGAAAGTTGTTCCTAGCTAGGGTGGATCATAATCTAATTTTTAAAAAACAGGTTCATTAAAAAAAAAACCATATAACTTTCTTTAATTAAACTGGAATTTGTTTTGGCAAGAACTATGAAGCAATTATCTAAATTAAGTTTTCTCCTAGAAGCTCACCAACTGCAACAACACCACTTATGGAATTAACTTTTTTCTTTCTTACTGTTTTTATATTGTTAAGAAAATGAACTGAAGATAATACAAAACATAATTTACTGATTAAACTTCTCAAAGTTAGAAGTTCTACACATAAGCTTTAATAAATCAGATTTATAGAACGGGCCTTTTCATAAAACACACCTTTTGTATCTACTTTTTTTTGTTGTTTTTGGTGGGACTGGGATTTGAATTCAGAGCTTCACACTCACAAAGCAGGTGCTCTACTGCTTGAGCCATGCCTCCAGTCCTGTATCTACTTATTACACATAAGTTAATGGTTTTGCTGAAGACAAAAATGTGGGTACTTGAATTTTAACAGAGATTTCTTCTGTGAATTGAGTACATTTTATATTACAGAAAGAGGATTCATGAACAAGAGAAAGTGATCAATAAATTAAAGTATCACATAGGTAGTGCTTTCCACCTTTTCAAGGTGATCATATGAATACCCCTTTTACACGCATAACAAAGTAGGTCAGACAAATACTTTTGTAGATGTAGAAATTTAAGTAAACAAATTCTCAATGGCAACCAACTGGCAAAATTATAATTACTATGCAGATGTCTGTCTCTGTGTTTCTCTTTCTCTCCCCTCCTCATAGAGTGACTGCCTAGCAAACATAAGGCCCTGAGTTCAAACGCCAGTACTGCTCCCCAACCTGAAAAATCTTACTTGTTCTACAGTACCATATACCTTTTGACCCCTTAAGAAATTTACCGACATCATTAAAAAAGAATGTAATACCCACTAATCAAACACTCCTTCCACCATTACAGAATACATTATTTTCCAGGATTAATTATAAATACATGGCACTTACATTCTGTTTCATGCTTATATGCTCCTAATGTTAGCTGACGAGACGTTGTTAATAATTGTTGCATCATTGCTGTTGGGTCTTGAAATATCTTAAGAGATAAAATGAAAAAAAAAAAAAAAAGCCAAATAACTGTGAAATTCTCCAACTTAAAATGCTTTTAAAACTCTCACTATAAAATCTTACCATTTCATCATAGAACTCTGAAACCACTGTCTTTTTCCCCAGCATTGCATTGGTATCTGATTGGAACAGCTTTAATAAATGATATAGGGTTACCTGTAAAATGAAAACAATATCACATCTATGCATGGTTTTCATCATCATTATGAGACACTGTCATTTCTTTAAGTGAATTAGAGTCTTGAAACAGTAAACATATTAAATTCAGGATCTTGTTTCAACTGCAACTTACTGTGGCAAATCACATAATCCTTTTACTTTCCTATTAGGTACCACCATCCTCCCACTCTATTTAACAGGGAATGTTTTGAAGAAGTAAGGATTTATTTAGGCCTCTCTAGAGAATTAACTATAAACAAAAACAGCACAAGATACAGCTATGGAAATTAAACTTAGAGAACCATTAAGGCATAAATTATTTTCCTTGCATAAGAGAAATTAGATTAACTGTATCAGCTGTCTGTGAAGATTAGAGTTTACAAATTTATGTGAGGAAAAAAATACATTTTCAAAAGGAATAACCAATATTAAAATGTTCAGTGAGAGCAAAATACTCTAGGGATCATAAGATTATTACATAGGTAACATAATAAACAAAAAAGATGGTTGGTGATAATTCATTTTGGCAAGAGCAACATGTCTTCAAACACTTAAAGCAGGTGTAGTAAGACATCAAAGGAAAAGCTCTGCAGTACAATGTGTGATTATTTTAGCAAAACAAAAAGCAGCTGGCAAAACATCAGAGTTCATGTTGAAGTTGCATAAGGCATTTCAGAGGCCTCAAAGAATTTTCCAAAAGGTTAGATAAAATGATTATAAAAGAATGCTATTCTTTAAAATGATCACAAAAAAGGGAGGAGAGTACCCCAAAGAAGCCAGAAAATACACAAACCTTTGCAACTGAATTTGAACAATCTAGCTCAACTCAAAGAAATGTCAGTTGTCTCTGGACAAGATTTAGCCCATGGAGTATCCTACTTAGAGGACATTTTTCCAGATTCGAGATGGTACACTGAGAATATAGAAGGGACTACTCAGTTGCAGAGCACTTGCCATTCCTGGGAGGGTGGGGGTGTTGTGGTGGAATGGTGGCGGCAGAGAATACAGAAAAGGGAGAGGGGAAATGCACCAAATTCCACTAATGGTATAGACAAAATTAGATAGCACAAATTACATGTCATTTAAAAGAGATCATTTATTAAGTTTCTGGAATAGACAGAAAGCAGATGCTAATATATAATAGGACAGTAAGTCATAACAGAGAAAAACCACAACCTGAAACCTTAAGGAAGCAGATGTCATCAAAGCTCCTAGGAGCTTCAGAGAGGCACCAAGCTCAGGGCTGAAGGATCACTATTAAGAAAGCTGTAAGGTAGATGGGCCTGTTGATCCTCCCTTCTTCCTCCTCTACAGAAAACACAGTGCATCTGCCTTTGAATTTAGAATTTTTTAATCAACAGTCAAGTATGAAGGAGAAATGTAGACATTTTCTTTTGGGCAATAGCTTTTTAAAAGTTCATTTCTCAAGCATCCTCTTTAAAGAAATTCCTCCAGCAAAAGGAGAAAAAAAATTAAAGAAACCTGAAAAGAAGGAAAAGAAATCACCTGGCATCCTTAGTAATAACAGGTATTACCTGAAATTGTAAAATTCAAAATTAGAAATTTAATATATGAGAGGCATGGGGGTAATTTCTAGAGGGACTAAAACAGTAACTGTTAAAAAGTAGTTTTCCTGGGGAAGGGGTGGGAGATGGGAAAAGAAGATGCTGTGAGTTGTGTTCCCCCAAAAAGATATGCTGAAGTCCTAAGTCTTAGTACTGTGGGTATGACCTTACTTGAAAACAGGGTCTTTGTAGATGTTAAGATGAAGTCATTAGCATGGGCCCTCAATTGAGTATGACTGGTGTTCTTCTAACAAGAGGAGACACAGACAGGGAGAGAGAAAAGGCCATGTGTCATGGAGAAAGAGACTAGAGTTATGCTGCCCAAAGACAAGAAACACCAAGGGCTACCAAAAACTGGAAAAGGCAAGGAAAGATCCTCCCCTAGAGGTTTCGGAAAGACTATAATCAACACCCTAATTTCAGACTTCAAGCCTCCAAAACTATGAGAATAAATTTCTGTTGTTTTAAGCCATCTAAGTTGTGGTACCAGGAAATTAATACAGGAGACTGCACTCCCCCCACTCAGTACTGGGGACCAAAACTAGGCTCTCCACTGAGCTAACTTCCTGACTTTTTAAAAATCTTTTAAAATACCACATACATTTTCCTTTTATAATTTAAAACAAATTAAGAATTACATCATAAAACTGTCTACTAAATTTATTATTCAGACTTCCAAAGACATTCATGGAAATTCAATCAATAAAAGAATGTAAGACAAATGTTTCTAATTTTAAGTGGTGTTTGATGATTCTTAGTGCAATGGAACTGCCTATAATTAACTAGAAAAACTTCTGTTTTCAGGAAGGAAACCTCAGCTTTAGCATTGTGCTTTTATTTTTTTACAGTGCATGACCTATAATAGGTTACTGGAAACAGTAAATCACAAACTACTATGTCTTTTATTTATAATTTTTTTGTATTTGAAGCAAACCTTCATATGGCCTATTTTAAGAGCCAGTTATTGAAAAATACAATTGTTTCATTATACTAAAAAGAACACTATACCAATTTTTAGGGAATGAAATTTAAACCTATGTAGATCTGTTTAGAACTTTATGCAACAGATTAATCACTACAGCAGTGCAACAGACCGTATTATTTTACCTTTCCAAGAATGACTTTAAGACCTGTCTCATAAAGAGGATACAAAATATAACTTCTTTCACAGATATATTTTCCAATTTGGGTTAGAGGATGACAAATTAGGAGGAAGAGAGTTAAAGGAGCATTTTTTCAAAATAAAAACAGAGCAATCTTACAAAGTTAAAAAGAGCTTCACAGTGCATGCTTGTAATCTTAGCACTAAGGAAGCTGAGGAAGAAGGATCAGAAGTTTGAGGCCAGCCTGAGCCCAGCTAACGGGTCTCAAAAAAACCCAAAAAGCCTTCTGCTATTTAAACCAAACCTCACGAGCTTTTCCTCTTCTCTTTTTTATTTTTCTGAGTTTAAACTGGAGTTTGAACTCAGGTCCTTATGCCTGCAAGACACGTACTCTACCAATGAGCTACTCTGCCAGCCCTCTCTCTCCTCTTAACATCTGCTGAATTCTATGCCCTGTTCTCCCTAACAGAGTGTTCTCACTAAAGTCAGACACAGTATCTCATCTTTGTATCCTTCACAATTCCTTAAACAGTATCTTGAAATAATGGATATTTCACAATTTCTTGCCAAACAGAGTATCTGTGAGAATGTTCTAGAAGGACAATAAGCATGGTAGATCTGTAAACCTATCACATGAAAAAATATTTAAAGGAGCTATGAATGTTTAATTCAAGAGAAAAGAAAACTAACATATGAAGAATTATCAATGAAACTTTAAGGAAGCATAACATAAAGTACGGCTTTCTTTTCTTTTTTCTTTTCTTTTGAAGGCAGGACTTCACACTTGCAAACACTTGAGCCTCGCCTCCAGTTCATTTTGTTCTAGTTATTTTGGAGATGGGGTGGGGGAGTGGTTTGGATTGGCCTCAAACCTTAATCCTCTCAATCTCAGCCATCCAAGTACCTAGGATTATGGACTTGAGTCACTGCCACCTGGCAAGTACAGCCTTCCTAAACCCACAACTACTCCAAAATTGAATAGGACGTTTCATTTAATGACAAAAGTCAATTCTCCATAGTGGAGATGTGCAAACCCAAACTAGAATCTCATTTGGGAGACTGCCTCAAGTTTCACTGTGCATCAAAAAAATCATCTGCGCTTCTGGCCCCACTCCAAAATCTATAGAATCAGACTCTCACAGGGATAAGGCCTAGAATCTGAATTTTTAGGGTACCCCAGGCATTTCTGATGCCTCCAGTTAGGAACTGGATCTTTGAACAACTGGCCCAGTTGATATTCTACTCCTTTAAAAGCACATAAGGTTAAAAATCTGTATCCTGAATAATTAAGGTGTAAAAGTTTGGTGCCAAAAAGAATGAGATGGTTCTAACAAGATGAAAATGAATGGTGATAAATATTAAACCCTAGACACACATAGGTGGAATTAGCCATAAGTGAGTTGTAACTTTATACAGGTATATATTTAAAACAAGGCTTAGGGTCTTAGGAAAAAGAAAAAATACTAGAAAGAGTGTTAAATCTGAATTCAAATACTTGGATTCAAAAACTTGTCCTACCACAATTAACTGAGAGTTTCTGAGCACAACTTGACCTCTGAGCCTTAATATCCTTATCTCTAAAATAAGGAATACTGCCAACCTCACAAATGCTGAGGGTTCAAAGCAAAAGCTTGGAGAGGTTTTTTTAATATTATAAAGCAATAATCTGGTAACAGATCAAAAGATGAAAAAGTTAGCTATAAGTAAGGATTTGCAAACAAGACATAAAATAAAGCTGTTGATACTGATTACAGCTTAAAAAACCAAAAAGACTGTTTTAAAGGGTTTAACCATAAAAAATGAATATTCTTTTTAGATAGCACATGGACTTGTTTATTGCTAATAACTAAATGACAATAATGAATTAAAATTTAATTTTTTTTGCATATCATCTAATTTCCATAGTTCATTTCCAATATATGCTCATATTCTCTTTCCATTCTTGAGGGAAGAAAAGGGGTTTCACTTAAAAATGGAAAACCTTAATTCATGGCAAGATACACAAGTCATAAGCTTATACAAGTACATCTGAATAAACACTACCTATCCAACAAGTATTATTACACCTACACTTTTACTGAAAAAAACTATTTTTTACTTGCAAAATTAATATATTACTTACAGGTCTTTCATTAGGATCAATAAAAAATATTTTGATGATTATTTCGAATTCACCCCATCCTGTTTCAGTAATTTCATACGGAGGCTTAGTCACAACTAAATAGAGGAGGAGAAAAAAGAAACTGCAAATTACTGATTTAATTTCTTGGTCCTTTTTAAACTTTCTATATTAGGAATCAAAAGACTGTACTATACCTCTTAAAGGGTTACCATAGCTTTCATGTAATTTAAACTGGATTTTCTTCACATATGCTGACATATCCTAAAATACAGAGAAAGTAAGTTCTATCTTCCATCTGTAAAAACTAGAATAGAAATAACACTCAACATTTCCCTCAGATTTTGTGGAACCCAATTTAAAAAAACAAAACAAAACACGGATTAGTTGGGCACAGTGGTGCAAACCTATAACTTCAACTAATCAGGAGGCTGAGACAAGGGGATCCCAAATTGAAGGCCAGCTTGGGCCACTTGGCAAGACCCTATGTCAAAATATAGTTTCAATGGACCTAGGTTCATTCTTCAGTACCACAAACGTAACTAAACAAAATGAAATGACAAAAAAGAGAGTCATGAATTATTCCTAGGGAGTGGTTTTTCTTTTCTTTTTTATAAACAAAGGAAGCCTATGCTGAGTTCTTTAATAATTCATAACATACAAGAAAATACACATACCCCTACTCACTTGTTTTGGGAATCCTGGGTTTTTTTTTTTTTTTTGCAGGGAAGATGGGTTGAGACAGTGTCTCATTATGCAGCCCAGTGTGCCTCTTCCTCCTGATATATAGTCACCTTTAAAAAACAAAATTCTGCCTCAGCCTCCTAAGTGCTGGAATTATAGCTGTGCATACCACACCTTGCTTCAAATCCTGATTTTATATACCTCAATACATAATACACTCAATACACTCAATCAGTTTTGACTTTCTCACAAGGACAATAGTAAGATTTCTGATATTTTTATAGAAATAATCATATAAACCAAAGGATATCTGTCCTCAAGTTTTTAAAAAAGACTTTTTGTTTTGGCAGCACTAGGGTTGGAACTCTGAACCTTGGGCTAGCTAGGCAGGCATTCTACCACTTGAGCCACACTTCCAGCCCTAAAAGATTTTTGAGACAGGGTCTTGCTATGTATCCCAGGCTAGACTTCAATTCAGAGATCCTCCTGCCTCTGCCTCCTGACAGTCACCTTAAAAGAACAAAATTATAGACTAGATGCAGTGACTCAAGACTGTAATCCTAGCTACTCAGGAAGTGGAGACTAAGGGGAATCTCAGTTTGAGGCCAGTCCAGGCAAAAAAGTTCATAAGATCATGTCTCAGTCAATGGTGTGTTTGGTGTTATATGCCTATCATTCCAGCTACTTGGGGGAAACACAAATAGAGTATTGTGTTCCAGGCCAGCCCAATCATAAGGTGAGACCCCATCTCAAAAATAATCAACACAATTCATGGAATGGCCCAAATGGCAGAGTGCCTCCCAAGCAAGCTTGAGGCAGTGAGTTCAATCTCCAGTACTGCCAAAACCAAAACAAAACAGTAACCAACACAAAAATGGCTGGCAGAGTGGCTAAAGTGGTAGAGCACCTGCATAGTAAGTGTGAGGCCCTGAGTCTAATTCACAGTATCGCCTTCCAAAAAAGAACAAAGTTATATTACATGAAGGTAAGGACAACAAACAAAGGCAAACTTAAAAACAATACAACAACTCCTCCTTTTCTTAATTTTACGTGAAGCATGGAGCCACATTTATAGTTCCAGCATATAAAAAGGCTTCTGCTAGTAAAGTGCTTTTTTTCATCAGCTGGGCAAGGTGTGCACACCCGTAATCCTGGCACTTGAGGTGCTGAGGCAGGAAGATAGTGAGTTCAAGGCCAGGGCTATACAGACCCTGTCTCAAAAACGAAAACTAAAATGCACACACACACACACACACACACACACACATACACAATTTATATAATTCATTATAGGAAAATTAAAAAATGCAAAATAGAGTAAGTCACACCCAATACTAACATTTTCTACCTTCTTACTTATTTTTGGGTATTTAAAAATGTGCTTATATCTATAGTACTGGAGTTTGAACTTGGGGCCTTGGGCTGGCTAGCCATGCACTTTTTGCATTAGCCATTTTTCAGATAGGGTCTCACATTTTTGTTCAGGTGGGCCTGGACTGCTATCCTCCAACTCACCCACCCCACATTGCTGGGATGACATAAGTGTGCCATTATGCCCAGCTTTTTTGTTAAGATGGGGTCTTGATAATTTTTTGCCCTGGCTGGCTTTGAACTATGATCTTTCTGATCTCTGCCTCCTGAATACCTGGGATTAGAGGTTTGAGGCACCAGCTCTACAAATATATTATTAAAAATGGGATTATAATTTAATAACTTGGTTTTTGTCTACTGTTATATTGTAAGGATTTTTTCTGAGGCAGATTTTCATAAGCTTCTTTGAAGATTCTTTTGGTGATACTTCACTCATTCTACAAATATCTGAGTGTCTACCAATATTGTTGTCAGATGCTAATTAACAATGGCATATAAAGTAAGGTCTTACCCTTAGGCACTAGGCATCACCTAACTAAGGTGTGCAATTATTAGTTGTACAATCAGCACCCTAATCGGGGTTTCAGAACATTTATCACATAAAAAGAAACCCCATACCTATTAGTATGCACTTTCAACTTCCCTCCTACCCCCACCCACAGGCAATCACTAATCTATTTTTTGTGTTTATCGATTTGCCTGTTCTGGATGTTTCATCTAAATGGTATCATACAAAATGTGGCATTTTCTGTCTTCTTTCACTCAGCATAACGCCCACAACTTTCACCCAGGTGCCAGCAGGTATCAGTACTTTAATTTCTTTTATTGTCTAATAATATTCCATTGCATGGATGTACATTTCATTTATCCATTCATCACAGAGACATTTGGACTGTACCTATTTTGGTAATTATGGAATCAATCTGCTACATTCAGATTGATTAACTTTATTCAATTCAATAAATACATGTTAAGTACATCTACTATGTACTAGCTGTTTTGCAGGCACTGAGATTCAACAGCAAAACAAAATTACCAGTAATCAGATTGCAGCAGATATGTCTTTCACATTCTCTGGTGGTTTTTTATTTTTTACACATTATCACATCAAGTATTAACTGCTATTCCTGAAATAGCTGATTATATACAATCTTAAGTGTGATGTCTGGAAGGTGTACTTGTACTGTACTTATAGCAGGGTAACTCTGTTATCTTAATTTTAGTTAGAAAACATTTTTTGAAAACTGATTTCTACTAATTTCATGAAGATTTGAAAAACTAAATTCTCATTTTAGTTTTTCAAATTTAGGGGGAGACAACATTTCTCTAACAGGCCAATTTATCTGTGAACAAAACAAACTATAGCTTCAAAAAAAGTTACAGTAGAAACAGGTGCCTACCTCATTTCTGTAAGGTTTTACATAGACTGTCCACTGATGGGTGTGCCCATCTTCTTCTCTCTTCTTTCCAAAATATCGAGCAACATTACCATAAACTATAGGTTTAACAATAGTAACTCCCTAAAAGAAAGATAATTTAAAAGCCATTAAGTACTGTATCATTACATAAACAAACAGGCCGAGAACTTTGAAAGCTGTTTTAAGGAATGGCAATCTAACAATTTAGTTCAGTTAAAGCATGGATTTTCCTCAAATTGATTTCACACATTCCTATTTCATATTTACACAAGAAACACCAGATTAATTACAATATTCCATATTTTAAAATGTTTTAAATCACGATGTAAAGTACTTGAGAGTTTTGTTAAAAGAAACACAAAAGGCTCTTTACCTACAAACCTGAAAGCAAGGCTTCTGAAAAAAGTAACTGCACCACTTAATGGTAATAATCATATTAATTGGTTTGTGTTTACCACAGTACAGAAATCAAAGGCAATCTGGGAGTGAATTTTAAATATAAGAAGGGTAAACATTTCCCCTCCCCCCCATTTTATTACTATGTGTGTCATGGTTTAGATATAAAGTTTCCCACACAAAGGCTTATTTGTTGAAAATTTGGTCCCCACCCAATGGAGCTACTGAAAGGTGGATGGATCTTGAGGGTGCTAACTTCATGAACAGATTAATTCTCTGGTGAGTTAGTTCATAGCTGAATGGTCAATTAGGAAAGTGGTGCTTAGTTGGAGGAAGTAGGTCAACGGGATGGTGCATTTGAAAGGTATATCTTGTCCCTTCCTTGTTCTCTGCTTCCCCACCATCATGACCACTATGAGGTAAGCAGCTTTGTTCAGCTACTTGCTACATATGATGTTCAGCAGGTTAAGAGACCATGGGCTGAGACCTCTGAAACTGTGAGCCAAAATAAACCTTTCTTCCTTTAAAATAGTTTCTTTCAGGTATTGTGTCACAGTAATGAAAAAATAACTAACACAATGTATTTACTTTGTAGCTACATTAAAAAAAAACCGTAATTAGAAATTGGATCTCACAATTTCAACATGCTTAGTAAGAAGCTTTTACAAATAGATTTAAATACAAATGTTGCAGTAAACTGGCACTTCTATGACTCAAGCTTGGTAACAATGGCCTGGTGGCACGCATGCTTGCTACATTTGCACTCAGCTCTGGAATGTATATACATTTCTCATCACATTTGATTAGTATAAAGGCAATGAGTGTTGAGAGATGGGTGTTGAAAGGAAGAGATTTAAAATGTCAAGTGAAGAGATAAAACAGTTTTGCAAACAAATCTGAGACCAACTGTCTAACAGTAGGCATGTACCTGAAGCAACATATTTGAAAAATTGTCAATCAAGTCAATAATTATTAGTAAGAAATATGGAAAAGTAGAGAAAACAGTGGGAAAAATTTCAAAACATGGCTGGGTAGCTTAATTAAACCCCAAATTTACAAATCTAAGGTTAGTTCAGAAGGCTGGAAGTTCTTATGTGAATTTGATTAAGTATAGTAAATGCTACTGCTGGCAATCACTGATGGGGCCTCCGGTTCAAAGTCTGACTGAATGAATATAAGGGTGCTGACCTGGGGAGCATGCAATAGGTCCCACAACTTCTATGGTGTTGTTAGGAATTTTCAGAATTATTCCGTGATGAAACAGGCATCACTTGTCAAAAGACTTTCTACCTGGATTAAATTTATTTAAGCTTAAATAGGAGGCCCATAAGAATGCACACCAAACATCGAGAAGAAATAACAACCTAATTTTGAAGTTTCACGTGACTATTTTTGGTGGAAAATCATTCCAGTACTGCAGGCTTAACTTCCTCAAGTCATCCTGCACTGAAATTTACAATCTTCTACAACCTAACACGGTACAAGTAGAGAAAAGATCTGTAACTTCTTCCCCATAATCCAGTGATTTAACCCGTTTTCCTCGGTAGTAATTTCCTACTTGTCACCACGTCCAACATCTTGTTAGGCTCTGTGACAACCTTCACTGAGCAGGAAAGAAGCTAAATGCTCCCCATGTGTTGGGCACACTACTGAGGTCTTTGCACTGACTGATTAACACTTGGCCTTAGCTTTGGGACTGTCGGGCACATCTACACCCAGTTATCCTATTTGCAAATACTAGATTCCTGCAGCCTGCCATTTGCAAATCCGTAGGCGCTCGTGACTATCCGGCACTGTCACTGTCCTCACAACCTGGTGGGTGGCATCCTCACTTCGCCGACGACCGGAGCCGGCAGCCCAGGAGCAGCGGGCCGGGACTTCCCTCCCGGCGGCCACGCGCAGGTCTCCCAGGCCACTTCCGGGAACGCTGAATTTCAGGCCGGGATGGGAGGGTGGCGGTGACGACCGGAGCCGGGGCCCAATGAGCACCGAGTTTTCGCGCGGGGCTGGACTCGCTCTCGGCTGCGTTCCGCGCTTCCCGCCCGAGTTAAGAAGACGCCCGGGGAACCACGCTGCCCCCGCCGCACACGGAGACGAGCACTGACCTTCACTCTCCCGCCGGAGTCAGGCCCAAATTCGGCCATTCTCTTGAACATATTGTCCCACGGAAGAAGCCGCCGCAGCCAGGGAAAGACGCCGGGGCCGGCGGGATCGCCGCTCCCCTCAGAGGCCCCGCTTCTCCCACGCGGGCCGGGACGGAGGGTTTCTGGCAGAAGGACGACGAGTCACCCGGGGCTCGCGGCGCTGAGCAAAGGCCGACTCCTCCGGGCCCGTGGGGTCCGGGCTTGCCATTCAGCCCTGCGCGGCTGGAGAGCGCAGCGGGAGGAGGGGCGACGGCGCGCTGTGCGCAGGCGCTAAGGCTCGCGCTCCCGCCGTGCTCACCGCGCATGCGCCCCCGCCGCTGCCATGACAACGGGAGAGGCCCTGTTTTAGGAGTTGTGGAGAGAACGCGGAAACTGAAAGAAAAGATCACTAATTGTTATCTAAGTGATTTCAGAAAGCTGTCTACGACTGAAGGATATGAGTTTCCGCACTGAAAGATTCTACCAAGCTGCCAGCACCCAGATAAAAACTGATCAGCATCGAAGCTTATCATTATGAACTTTGAGAATGTGGGGATAAAAAGAAGATCCTCCACACGTCCGGGCTATAGAGACTCTGGAATCAGAATTGCTTTAGATTACTCAGGGCCAACATTGGGACTTAGCAGGCAAATAAAGTCCTTCTCAACATCCTGACGAAAATACTTCCAATTTAGTCCTCAGTACCCAACTATCAACCGAGGGTGTTCACAGAGTAAGTTTCAGACGTGCTAAGTCATCAAAAATCTCATGCACCCTTTTCCAAGTAGGTCCTGGAGACACGAGCCACCAAAACGAGCAAAAAGAAAAAAAAAAAAAAAGGAAATTATGAAATACAGGAAACACACACACAAAATATCAAGCATACAGAGCAAAGCATAGAATCTCAAGATGATACCGAAAGAAAGAGCCAGGATGGCAGCTAATGCAGGCATAGACAGCAACTCGTCCAGATTAGACTCAGAAGTCTTTGAGAAACACTGCCATCAGAAGAACGATGGAATGGACAAAAACCCACTTGTGTCTGAAGATGCAAGGAGAGACTTAAATATTAGGTTTGAGGGTTGAACTAAGGACAGTTACGCAGAGAACCAAACAGACCTAAGAATCATGCAGTTATTAGCTCTACAGAAAACAAAACACTAGAAGAAAAGTACTTGTATTTAGGGCTAAGTAAATATATATAATGATTACATTTGGAAGGATGGGCTTTGAAGGAGGATGCCATGTGTGATAGGGCTGGGAGAGGAGGATTTTAGGGCTTAATCTTGAACTTCTGTCCTGGGAAATCAATAATTATAATGCAATAATCAAGAAGAAGCAATATAAGCCCAATATTTAAAAGTAACATTATCAAGTAAAAGTAGAAACTCACTACTGATCATAATTTTTAATAATTTCATTTAACAACTTTTAAGAAAATGTTTCTAAGTGATTGCACCAAATAGAAGTACAAGCGATGTGCTGAGGGCTTACTTATAATTAGTGCCACTCAAAGAGCTCAGTTTGTGGTATAGAATATCACACAGCAACATAAAAATTGAGTTTCTTTTAAAAATAATTAAAGATTGATACTGATTTTTATTTTATTCTCAGAATAAGAGTAGAGCGTTGGTTTGGATGTTTAATTATAGTAAGAATAGTTAAGAAATATTTATGAAAACAAAATCTTTCACAAATATTGCTTTCCTTCTTCTGTAAACTTTTGCTAATTTCTGGGTGGGTTATTTCTTTCATCAGCCTGTTAGGGTATCCTGATACTTCTTGGATATGTCCTATCTCTCCTTCTCAGCTGTCACACAAGTGTCTTTCCCCTACTTTGACCTTTTTTTGTGTGGTAGTAATGGGGTTTGAATTCAGGGCCTTATGCTTGCTAGGCAGGCGTTCTACCACTTGAGCCACTCTGCCAGCCAGATTTTTTTTTTTAAACACTATTATGTACTACAAGAAGTCAGGGCTCCTTGGAGAAATGTTATTCCAGGACTGGAGTGAGGAAAGGACAAAATAAGCCTTACAGTATTTGTGCCAATAAAAGAGAAGTGCTCAAAGAACGAGAGTTTGTATCACGAAGGCACTGAAACCAGATTGCAAAGGCTCGCTGGTCAAATCAGGAACAATGTGAACATCAAAATAATGATATCACGGATAATAACTCATAATTGAATAGAAACAAAGGGTCAAGGCTAATGTAATAGATATATAAATTGAAATTCTGATGTGCAACAGTCTCAAAGTGTCTCCTCCACCAAGTACTTTACAACGGAGATCACTAGCAGAAATCATCTTTGGTCAAGTGTTCCATGTGAACACTATCAGTAATGGGACAGATCAGAACTACATGCCACCTAAAGGACTGCAGTGAGAAGGGCATCACTTCTGCAGCATTCCTGCCTAAGATGCATAACCTAGTTTAATATCAGGACTGAGGACGTGGTTCAGTGGTACAGCAAGGTCCTGAGTTCCATCCACAGTACCAAAAATAGAGAAAGACAGAAAAAAAAGGAAAGAAAAGAATATCAGAAAAATCATAGTGGCAGTCTACAATACAACTGCTCTGTGGTCTTCAAGTGTCCAGGTCATAAAAATCAAGAAAAAAAAAAAGACAACTAAAAAAATGATCCATATGGAAAGAGACAATCAAGTACACCACACAATTCTGGAATTAGATACTTTTGTTTTGAAGGAATTCCTAGGAAAATTGATGAAATGGAATGGTATCTGATAATTAGATGGTAGTAATGTATCACTTTGATTTCCTAATTGGAGTGATTATTTTGAGGGTATACAGGAGAATGCCCTTGTAGGAATTACCTGCTGAAGTAATCAGGGTTACTGGATACTATGTTGGCAACGCACTCTCAAACAGTTCAGAAAAACAAAAGGCCAGTGGCTACTTCTTACCAATTTTTGGAAAGATTGAGGTTATTTCAATATTTTTTCCCTTTTTGTTGTGGTGAGATCAAACCACATTGTAATCAAGTACTCTACCACTGAGTTACAGTTCTAGCCCATAGAAATACACACACACACACACACACACACACATACATTTTTGACACAAGGTCACACTACGTAGCCCAGACTTGGCTCAACTCAAAATCATCTGGCTTCAGCCCCTTGAACTCTGGGATTACATGCATGAGCCCATTTAATATAGTTAAAAAGTGGAAAACTCTCTGTACCTTTGGAACTTATATTGTGGTGAGAAAAGACAACTACAGTAGTCCTTGCTTCTATATGGGACATATGTTCCAATACCTGGAGTGGATATCTGAAACCATATATATACTATGTTATCATTTATATACATATCTGTGATAAAGTGTAATTTATAAATTTGACACAATAAGAGATTAACAATAACCAATAATAGAATGGAACAGCTACTCATATTAAGATACTTGCACATAAGACTTAGATGCAGCTACAGTCAATCTGACTGTCAGTTAGTTTGCTACTAACTGACTAATGAATGGGTAGTGTATGTAGTGTGGATACACTGGACAAAAGGATGATTCAAGTCCCAGACAAAACACAGCAGGACTGTGAGAGATTTCATCATACTTACTCAGTATAGCATATAGTTTAAACCTTATGAATTGTGTATTTCTGGAATTACCCATTTAAGAGATCAGATCTTGGTTGACTATGGAAAACTGAAAGCACAGGAGTGAAATTCTGGATAAGGGGAATAATATAAATAAATAAGAAAAATTTGTAGTGTATCAAAAGGTTATAGGCATGAGGCTTGGGACAGTCATATATTTAGAAGTGAAATAGCAGAGAAAGAGCTGAGCTTCAAGAATGAGTGAGAAGCAGCAGTCTATGAGGTCAGGTTTATGCTGGAGAAGCTGTGGGAGAAACCCTTCTAGAGGCATGAAGTGGTTCACATTGTCAAATGCTGCTGAGAGAGCAAGTAGGATGAATAGAGAACAGACAATCACTGGGATTGTACCAAGGAGTTATGGGAGAGGTGCTGGGGGAGCAGTTTTGGTTAAGTGAGGACAGATCAGAAAAAGTTGAAAAGAGAGTGGGAGGCAAGGACATGGAGATGGTTGACTACAGACATCTTGTCCCAGAAGTCTTGCTGTAAAGGGAAGATATAGCTGAGGTTGGAGGGTTTGTAGTGTCAATAGAATGTTGTTTTTAAGACGGGAGGCTCCTGAGGCGGTTTGGACCATGATGGAGGAGATACAGACAAGAGGGAGAAACTCAGCCTAGCTTACAACAGAGAGAGAGCTGAGACCAGGACTGTATGTGAAGACACTGCTTTTCACAAGAGCAAAATTCCCTACACTTTAGAAATGGTGGGGGGGGGCAGGAGGGAAGGAGGGAGGGTCAGCTAAGGGAAGATGTGACAACTGTTTTGGTGACATGGAGGGGACAACTTTGTATGAAGTTGCTTCATTTTTTTCAATGCAACATGAGGCTCTGCTGACAGCAGAGGAGGCTGGAGGATGAGGGGCAGAGAGGGGATTTGAACAGAGCAGGGGAGAAGTAAAACAGTCATAATGATTTTGGAGGGAGGGGATACCTGTACAGGATCTTAGAGAAGGGACTGTGATGGCCAGCCTGACCAGAGGGCCCATCTGAGATTTGTGGCTGTGGATAAAAGTGAGATCTGTCAGCATGCTTGTGCTTTTTCTCCAGCAACATCTATGTATTTATGTACATGTGACAATATAGAAGATAGATACGATATAATTAAAATATATAAAATATATATACTATATAATATAATATGTAATATATAAATATATTTTTTTCTCTGGAAACATTAGATGGGTGAAAACAAAAACAGACAAGGTATACGTGACAAATCATTTAGTGTTAGTGTTTGTATTTTTTACAATATGCATAATTTCACTCAAGTTGTTAATTAGTAATGCAAATTTATATGCCTGAGATTTACTTGAAATGGACAAATCTAAGTTAAGAACATTAAGGAATAGCAACAGCTCATATTCCTACCTCAATGCCTTCCTAATCAACAGGATGCATGAAAACATTCTTTCAAGGGTTAAAACAGACTCATATATAAATTGTAAATCTATTTTTAAATTCTGTGAATGTAACAGACAACACTAAAGCCTAAGGTCACACACCTTATGAAAACAAAATTCTTAATTAAGACAGTCTCCACTTTCAGGCATTTGGAATTCTGTTCCTTTAAAATTTTTATCTTCCCAAGAGAATGACTATTTTTACTGTTTTTTGGAGAGACTTGAACAGATGAAGCCTGCACATGCATGTGCAGTTTGGATTTTGCCTAAGATCAGTTTGTATTAAAATAAAGTTTTGTTATATTTCTATTTAGTACTATGGTTACTTGTAGCATTCAAGATTAAGTTTAGGTTATTTCATGGACGAACTAAAAAACTGGAGACGTATTTGCAAATCAAGAAGAAATAGATTTTCATCACTGTTACATTAGCAAACTGGAAAATGTGGTTTAGTATCAAGTAATAAGCACATTAGTGAACATTAAAGCTCTAGGAGAAAGGCTAATACTATTTGTTTAAAGGGGGAACATGGTAGTATGACTTTTCAATTAAATATGCCCCATAATGTGAAAAAGAGACAGAATGAGGTGAAGAAGGAAAATTCTGCAGTTACATTCCACAGCCCTCAATATATGGAGTGAGACCTTGGTTTTCACAGTGCTTTCTCCATACCTCTCTAAAGAGAAATGGAACACAGAAAAGGTGAGAATGGATCTCATTGCAATACACATGCTTCACATCCTTTGCAGGAACAAAATATTTTATCAATAAATAAAATACAGGCTATAGCTAGATATAGATATGCTCTTGACTAAACAGAGATAATATCTACAAAGTACTTTGCTTCTCCCCAAAGCCTTAGTAGATCACAGAATGTTAAATATAAATGTTGAGTTATGTGCATCATACATTTACTTATTCTGCTGATAGTCTCAAGGTATCACAAGGTAGTAGGAGAAATGTGAAAAACCTTAAAAACCCTATATATATTGAAGAATTCCAGGAGTAAAAGAGTAATATTCTCAGTCAGTTACAGTGATTGTTCCTTCACGGGTCATGGCAGTACATTACTTTGTATAACTGAACACTGCAACGTTCAGTTCTCACATGGCGCTTTGGTCTGTGAAAGCCTGCTCCCCTGCATATATCAACAGTAGGGTAAACAGGGTGAAACATTCCATGTGCTAACGCCTTGTGGATCATTGACAATCCTCTTTGCACAAGGTACAGAGTGATGTCATCACTCAATGACAAGAGAGGGGGTGAGGAAAACAAATAACAGAAGAATTTAATTTGTAGTTTAGATCGGCCAGCTTTAATTGAATGAGGAAAGAATAAAGAATAACAATACTGAAATTATTTCCCAAGAATCCATCCTCTTCATTTGAACCCATTATCCAAGAACAGTCTTCTTCTCATTTACTGAAGTTATTGGAATTCTGAAACTATTGACTACTATTATGGAAGGTCCTCTTTGTACCAAACAACACAATATGTTTAGTATTGTTTTTTACTCAGAACTTCTTCCATTGAAAGTTTGTACTAAGGAAACAATAAGAAATGCACCCAAACATGATGCTCAAAGCTGCTCAGAGTAATCCATAGAAGGGAAAATGGAAAGAAACTGAGTACTTAACAGTCAGAGTTGGATCAATCATAGACTATTCTTACAGTGGAATTCTATTCTCCATTTAAATGATGATACAGATTTGCATTTGTCGACATGGAAATAGTTCTGTGTTGTAAGAACCAATCTGTAGAGCAGTATGTATAATAAAAGTAGGTTTTGTAAAATCATGTTGCTTCCATGTTTTTATATATGCAGTATATAACTTTACATTAATATACATGACTGGTTACATTCTGGAAGAATATTTACCACATTTACTAATTGTAATAAATCTGGGAACTAATATGATGGTTGCTATTTTTCTCACATTTTCTAATTTTTATTCAATGACCACAGATATTATACAACAGAAAATTTTTTTTAAATAAATAATACTAAAAAGAAATATCCTAAAATTAACCTTCTCTGTTGGAAATTTAACATTTAGCAATTTATCAAGTGGGCAGTATTTATTTGTGTGCTATTTGTGTGCACTAAAGATTCCACATGTTATTTCTATTTTAATATGTTTTGCAGTCTAATATTTTCATGCCTTAGGCATGTACTAAATTCTGTGTTCTTTATATTATAAAAAATGAATTTTATCCTAAATACTTAAATCTGTAAGTTAATATGTTAGGTGTGATAATGATGATCTAAGAAAGGAACCATGTTTTTGGAGATGTGAACTAAAGAATATAGAAATAAAATATCATGTTTCTAATTCACTTTAAAATCTCTCAGCAAAATTTTATATTTACAGACATACATACATAGAGGAAGCAATTATAGCAAAATGTTAATAGCGGCTAAAAGTGTAGTCATATAGCTATTTATGTTACTAACCTAAATTTCTGTATATTTAGGGCATTTTATTATAAAAGGTAAACTATAAAGAAAGAACCATGCAATGAAATATTCCCTGAAGGGCCAACAGAATGGCTCAAGTGGTAAGAGCAGCTGCTTATCAAACATGAGACCCTGAGTTCAAACCCAGGTGCCACCAAAATAAAACAAATATTCCCTAAATACCTATAAGTAAATAGTAAGAATGACATTGTTCTGGAAGGAGCATCAATAAGGCCTTTTACAATAAACTTGTAGCTATTTACAGAAACTTAGGTGCACACATTAAACACCAACTTTGATTAAATCATATCAGCTCTTTAACGTCTTTTTGTTGGGTGCTGGGAATAGAATGTAGGACCTTGTACATGCTAAGCAGGTACCTTACCACTAGCTATATCCCAGGCCAGATTTCTTACTTGGTGAATTTTGGGGGGTTAGCAAGCACTTTTTAGAAATTCATACAGACTTTGTCTAGGTTCCTGATGTATCTTTCAAGGCCATTTCTGCTATTGTAAGACTAACAAGAGGGTCCCACTAGCATGTCTTACCCCTGCAGGATATGCCACAGCATCAACTGCTCCTGGGGTTTTGCATCATCACACCAGTAGCAGCCATTGATCTGAAATATCCCATAATCAGTGCTCTTGTATCCTGGATTGTAGTGAGTAGCTCATGTGTCATAACTGCTCTCCCATTTGGCAATTCACATCCCTGAAAAGAAATTCCTTTTAGTAATAAGCACCAACCCTAAAGGATTTGTTGTACTCCAAAATCAGTTTTACTTAGCTATTACTATTTCACTAGCGACCAGTTTTATGATACAAAGATGTATTTAATTATAAAATATCTTAACACTTTAGTTTCTTTTTGTTGTTTTGAGCAAGGTTGCTGTTTCCCATGCATGTTTCCCTGGACTCCTCTTTGCCTCTTGAGTAGCTGAGGCTACACGTGTTGACCCCAAGTCCACTTTGCACCTTACTTTAAAGGGTCCCTAAAAGAAACACTTCATAGAGCAAGTAAGTTTGTCATAATAGTGAAGAAAGATGAGTTTTTTAAAAAAGTATTAAAATAGCTGCTTCTTTCATTGCATTTACCCTTCTTGCCCTGCTCTCATCACTCAGGCAACTCTCAGCCTAGAATGGAAAATCAATAGTTGACTGGATTTTGCAAATTCACAGCAGATACATGTCCTGATGGAAAAATGATTTCATTAGGGAAAAAAAATGACTTTTTCAAGAAAAAGAAATTTTCTTTAATACATAAAGGGGAATTTGGAAAACAAAAATATAGAATAGGAAAGTCTATACTGAGATCACCCACACATCCATTCACTATTTACTCATTCATTCAAAAATAATTATTGAGGGGAAAATCTTGATTTCAGTATGAAAGGAAGGAGACTTACAGTTTGCTAGGCTGACTCTCCTGAAGCCATCCATTCCATTTCTTTTTAGAGTTCTGGTGAATTCACACCGTTCATAGATCTTGCCATGGACAGTGACAGAAAGGAGAAAGCCAGAAGAAGGAGACCCTTCATGTTGACAGGGAAGTCAGATCACCAGGCTCACTAGGGTAAGACAACCTGGTAGTTAATGACTTTTAACTTCTTCCTCCTGTAGTGGTTTGGAGGCTCCACCTTTTTCAGCTGTGTGCAAAACAGGAAGCAGTTACTGATCCACTGATTCAATTTTCTTTATATGTATGTTTGAAGAGAGAGATTCTGATGTCCTAACAATTCGTGCACAGGAAAACGATGAAATGGTATGGTTTAAACAATTGGATCAGGAAGAATTATAAATTACCATTGTTTTCAAAACAGGAAAGTTTCTTTTCCAATGTCATAAATCAGTGTTTTATTGTTATAAAGAAGGCTGATGTGAACAATGTTTTAACTCCTTTTCCATAATGCCTTGCTTCCCATTTCCATGTCAGAACATCAAGGTTATTATAAAGCAATAGGTCTTTAAAGTCAAACCTACTGCAGTGTGAGATTTAGCTTATTGGTAGAGCACTTCCTGAACATTTGGGAGGCCCTGGGATCAATGCCCAGCACTGCCAAAAAAAATTATACAGTCATATATATCCAACTAAATGCTACCTTTAAAAATAATCATCTCAGGAGGATTAGCATGCTTTTTTATATATCAGGCAGGAGAGAGAGAGAACATTTACATAAGTTTTATTATAGTACATTGTTATAATTGTTCTATTTTTATTATTGTTGATAATTTCTTACTCTACCCAATTTATAAATTCGATTTGATTACAAGTGTGAATAGATAGGAAAAACACATAGCATTCATAAGGACTGGTAATAATCTGTTCCAGGCATCCACTGGGGGCTTTGGAACCTGTGCCCTGCAGATAAGGGGGACAACTGTGCCTATTGGTTATATAAGCCAGGTGTCCACCTGGTGTAGTGGACACCAGGGTGCACTGAAGAAGAGTAGACCAGTTGTCCATGTCTGTGGCCAGTGGCCAGATCTTTGGTGATGGCTGGCAGAGTGGCTCAAGTGGTGGAGCCCTGCCTAGCAAGTGTGAGGTCCTGAGCTCAAACGCCAGTGCCACCGGAAAAAAAAAACCTAAATAAAAACAAATCTTTAGTGGTAAATTATTCAGACTTACAGTTCTGACAGGGTTCCAGCTTCCTTGAGGGGGCTTAGTGATATCAATTTAAAGCAACTTTTTTTTTCGTATCAGGCAGTAGGCAGTAGTTCTCTCTGTCTCTGTCTCTTTCTGTTACTCTGTGTTTCTCTCTCTCTCTCTCTCTCTCTCTCTCTCTCTCAACTTTCTCTTCCTTCGCATCTGTGCCTACCCTTTCTCAGTAAAGGAAGGTGATGTGGGTGCTGGGGTTTTGAAAGTGTATCCTTTCTCCATTTCCTCTTTCTTCCCTCTTTCCTCCTCCTCCTCCTCCTTTTTTACCTTTAAAAACAATCATCTCAGGAGGCTTAGCATGCTTTTTAAAAAAAAAGTGGGAGATTCCAAGATGGCGGCTAGAGGTAGGAAGCAGAAAGCGAGCCTCCTATAGTGAAATCTTGGAGAGACGCTGGAGACACACTTTGCAGGCATAATCACCGAGAAAAGGCATAACTTTGACTCCTCCACATCTCCAGCCGGCGCAGAGAATCTCCACTTCACGTTAAACGGAGAACCGAGGAGGCCCCCGGGGCCGCCAGTGGCCGGCGCCCATACGGCTTGGGAAGACGCGGACCAGGTGAGCTTCGCGGTACCGCGGTAGCCCCACAGACAAGCCTGGGCCAGAGCAGCATAGCCCCCTGGACAGACTGACCTCCACCCGGGAAAAAAAGAGAAACTGAGTACTAAGCAATAAGAACAGTTAAGGCACGCTGGAAAGAGGGTGGGGTGCCCTGAGCGCTGAAGATTGGGGGAAGGGAATCCTTCCCAGGACTGTAAATAAACGAGCCGGGCGGGCCGGAGAGGCTCTGGCGGGAGCGGGGCGCGCGCCCAGCAACCAGGAGCGGGGACGCTTGTGAGAGGAGGGAAGACCCACTTCCCACGTGAACTGTAAATAAACACGCAGGCCTGACAACGTGGGGCAGTGTCGCCTTTCCCAGTGCTTGGAAAGGGAAAAGCCTGTAGCAGAGGCCCCCCTCCCCCGCACAGGAGAACTCTGAGCAAACAAAGCCTGTGGGACCAGGTGAGTGCTAAGCTCACCCCAGAGATCTGCATAAATAACGCCGCCAGCTACAGGCTGAGAGCAGCAGGCAGGCGAGCCACAGTTGCAGATACCACTCTCAGAACTGCCTCCAGACGCTTTTTTTTCTTTTTCTCCCTACCTTTGATGAGAGAACAATCGAATTACACCTGCAAGCCGAAAAACTTACTGAAACTATTGCATTTGAACTGGGGACACTTGGTGGGGCTTTTTTTTTATTTTTTCTTCTGTGTGTGTGTGAGTGTAGTTTTGTTCTACTTTATGCATCCCCTTTGATGAGACAACTACAGAACAACATCTGAGGCACCAACTCCAGGACTGGAGATTAAGACGGACATCCAAATTATTAAGACTGAAATTGCATTGCATATAAACTTGGAAGTTTTTTGGTTTTTTTTTTTTTTTAATTTCCTATTTTCCATTTTATTTTAATTCATTTTTATAAATAGATATTACTTTCATATACTTATTTTTTATTTTTTTTATCTTTGATTTTCAATCCTCTCTCTGTCTCTCTATTGTCTGTTCAGCTTACTGTCGATTAGTACACTAACACTCCCTGTTTATACCTTTGAAACTCTCTTGTCTGATACCTTGTTCTGCTTTCTCCCTCTTGTCTGTATATTTGTTTTCCCCTTTTCTTTAACTTCTTGCTTTCCATCTCAGCTCACTCTTCCGTTCTCAATATTACCATTGTTATTATTACAAGCTAGAAAATACTTAATTACACACAGTACAGGGACAGTAACAACACCAAGGACAATGACAGGAAGACAGAAAAAACAAGGAAACCAGTTTCCCCACAGCAAAAAATTAGTACAGGAACCAGAGGGGAATGAAGAGAACAGAAACTCAGAGCCAGACTCCAACAAAATGAAGATAAACTATGCCAAAGGACCCAATGAAGCCTACAAGAATAATTTAAAAGAAGACATACTACAAGTACTCAATGAGAATTTTATAGAGATGATACTGGATAGGGTCAACCAAAATGTACAGGAGACACTCAAGAAATTCCAAGACAATAAAAATAGAGAATTTGAAAAAGCAAAAGAAGAAATAAAGGAAACCATAGAAGCACTGTATAAACACCAAAGTGAAAGAGAGAACACAATGAATAAATGGATAAATGAACTCAGGACAAAAATAGACAACAATAAAGAAGAAAACAGCCAGGATATGGAAAACCTCAGAAAAAAGAACGAAACAGAACTGCAAAACAAAACGGAAAGCCAATCCAGCAGAATAGAACAAACAGAAGACAGAATCTCAGAACTTGAAGATGAAATGGTAATTAAAGGAAAAACCGAAGAACTATTAATTAAACAACTCAAGACCTGTGAAAAGAAAATGCAAGAACTCACCGACTCCATCAAAAGACCAAACTTGAGAATCATGGGCATCGAAGAAGGAGAAGAGGTGCAAGCGAAGGGAATGCGTAATATATTCAACAAAATAATAATGGAAAATTTCCCAAATCTAGAGAAAGATATTCCCATACAAATGCAAGAGGCCTCCAGGACACCAAACAGACCAGATCAAAATAGAGCTACTCCACGACATATCATCATTAAAACAACAAGTTCAGAAACTAAGGAAAGAATATTGAAGGCTGCAAGAGAGAAAAAACAAGTAACATACAAAGGTAAACCCATCAAAATCACAGCAGACTTCTCAACAGAAACATTAAAAGCAAGAAGAGCGTGGGGTGAGATCTTCCGGGCACTGAATGAAAATAACTTCAACCCCAGGATACTCTACCCAGCAAAGCTATCATTCAAAATAGATGGAGCAATAAAAGTCTTCCATGATAAGCAGAAACTAAAACAATATGTGACCACAAAGCCACCATTACAAAAGATTCTGCAAGGGATCCTGCACATAGAAAGTGACACCCAACTTAACCATGAAAAGGCAGGCAGCACCAAACCACAGGATAAGAAAAAGCAAGACAGTAGAGAGTAACATCAAGTTAGGTACACACAATCAAACCTTCAAACAACTAAGATAACTAAATGGCAGGAATCACCACATACCTATCAGTACTAACACTTAATGTCAATGGACTTAATTCACCCATCAAAAGACACCGTTTGACAAAATGGATTAAAAAAGAAGATCCAACAATTTGTTGCTTACAGGAGACTCATCTCACCGACAGAAATAAGCATATGCTTAGGATGAAAGGCTGGAAGAAGATTTACCAAGCCAATGGCCCCCGAAAACAAGCAGGAGTAGCAATACTTATCTCTGACAAAGTAGACTTCAAACCTACATTGATCAAACGAGATAAAGAAGGACATTCCATACTAATAAAAGGGGAAATAGACCAAAAGGAAATAATAATCATCAATCTGTACGCACCCAATGTCAACGCACCCAATTTCATCAAACATACCCTAAAAGACCTAAAAGCATATATAAACGCCAACACAGTGGTTGTGGGAGACTTTAACACTCCATTATCATCAATAGATAGGTCATCCAAACAAAAACTCAATAAAGAAATCCAAGATCTAAAATATGCAATAGATCAAGTGGACCTAGTAGACGTCTACAGAACATTTCATCCAACCTCTACACAATATACATTCTTCTCAGCAGCCCATGGAACCTTCTCCAAAATAGATCATATCCTAGGGCACAAAGCAAGCCTCAGCAAATATAAGAAAATAGAAATAATACCGTGCATACTATCTGACCACAATGCAGTAAAAGTAGAACTCAACAACAAAAGTAAAGACAAAAAACATGCAAACAGCTGGAAACTAAATAACTCATTACTTAATGAAGAATGGATCATCGATGCAATAAAAGAGGAAATTAAAAAGTTCCTAGAAGTCAATGAAAATGAAAACACAACCTACCGGAACCTATGGGACACAGCTAAGGCAGTCTTGAGAGGAAAGTTTATAGCCATGAGTGCATATATTAAAAAGATTGAAAGATCCCAAATCAATGACCTAATGATACATCTCAAACTCCTAGAAAAACAAGAACAAGCAAATCCCAAAACAAATAGAAGGAGAGAAATAATAAAAATAAGAGCTGAAATCAACGAAATAGAAACCAAAAAAACCATACAAAGAATTAATGAAACAAAAAGTTGGTTCTTTGAAAAAATAAACAAGATCAATAGACCCCTGGCAAACCTGACTAAAATGAGGAGAGAAAAAACCCAAATTAGTAGAATCAGGAATGCAAAAGGGGAGATAACAACAAACACCATGGAAATCCAGGAAATCATCAGAGACTACTTTGAGAACCTATATTCAAATAAATTTGAAAATCTAAAAGAAATGGACAGATTTCTAGATACATATGATCATCCAAAACTGAACCAAGAGGAAATTAATCACCTGAATAGACCTATAACACAAAATGAAATTGAAGCAGCAATCAAGAGTCTCCCCAAAAAGAAAAGTCCAGGACCTGATGGATTCTCTGCTGAATTCTATCAGACCTTTAAAGAAGAACTGATACCAACCCTCCTTAAACTGTTCCATGAAATAGAAAGGGAAGGAAAACTGCCAAACACATTTTATGAAGCCACTATTACACTTATCCCAAAACCAGGCAAAGACACCTCCAAAAAGGAGAACTATAGGCCAATCTCCTTAATGAACATTGATGCAAAAATCCTCAACAAAATAATGGCAAACCGAATTCAGCAACACATCAAAAAGATTATCCACCACGACCAGGTAGGCTTCATCCCAGGGATGCAGGGGTGGTTCAACATACGAAAATCAATAAACGTAATAAACCACATTAACAGAAGCAAAGACAAAAACCACTTGATCATCTCAATAGATGCAGAAAAAGCCTTTGATAAGATCCAACATCATTTCATGATAAAAGCTCTAAGAAAACTAGGAATAGAAGGAAAGTTCCTCAACATTATAAAAGCTATATATGACAAACCTACAGCCAGCATTATACTTAACGGAGAAAAATTAAAACCGTTCCCTCTAAAATCAGGAACCAGACAAGGATGCCCACTATCTCCACTCCTATTCAACATAGTACTGGAATTCCTAGCCAGAGCAATTAGGCAAGAAGAAGGAATAAAAGGAATACAAATACGTAAAGAAACTGTCAAAATATCCCTATTTGCAGACGACATGATCCTATACCTTAAAGACCCAAAAAACTCTACTCAGAAGCTTCTAGACATCATCAATAGCTATAGCAAAGTAGCAGGATATAAAATCAACATAGAAAAATCATTAGCATTTCTATACACTAACAATGAGCAAACGGAAAAAGAATGTATGAAAACAATTCCATTTACAATAGCCTCAAAAAAAATCAAATACCTAGGTGTAAACCTAACAAAAGATGTGAAAGACCTCTACAAGGAAAACTATACACTTCTGAAGAAAGAGATTGAGGAAGACTATAGAAAGTGGAGAGATCTCCCATGCTCATGGATTGGTAGAATCAACATAGTAAAGATGTCGATACTCCCCAAAGTAATCTACATGTTTAATGCAATTCCCATCAAAATTCCAATGACATTCATTAAAGAGATTGAAAAATCTACTGTGAAATTTATATGGAAACACAAGAGGCCACGAATAGCCAAGGCAATACTCAGTCAAAAGAACAATGCAGGAGGTATCACAATACCTGACTTCAAACTATATTACAAAGCAATAACAATAAAAACAGCATGGTACTGGCACAAAAACAGACATGAAGACCAGTGGAACAGAATAGAGGATCCAGATATGAAGCCACACAACTATGAGCAACTTATCTTTGACAAAGGAGCTAAAAATATACGATGGAGAAATAGCAGCCTCTTCAACAAAAACTGCTGGGAAAACTGGTTAGCAGTCTGCAAAAAACTGAAACTAGATCCATGTATATCACCCTATACCAAGATTAACTCAAAATGGATCAAGGATCTTAATATCAGACCCCAAACTCTTAAGTTGATACAAGAAAGAGTAGGAAATACTCTGGAGTTAGTAGGTATAGGTAAAAACTTTCTCAATGAAACCCCAGCAGCACAGCAACTAAGAGATAGCATAGATAAATGGGACCTCATAAAACTAAAAAGCTTCTGTTCATCAAAAGAAATGGTCTCTAAACTGAAGAGAACACCCACAGAGTGGGAGAAAATATTTGCCAATTATACATCAGACAAAGGACTGATAACCAGAATATACAGGGAACTTAAAAAACTAAATTCTCCCAAAACTAATGAACCAATAAAGAAATGGGCATGTGAACTAAACAGAACTTTCTCAAAAGAAGAAATTCAAATGGCCAGAAAACACATGAAAAAATGCTCACCATCTCTAGCAATAAAGGAAATGCAAATTAAAACCACACTAAGATTCCACCTCACCCCTGTTAGAATAGCCATCATCAGCAACACCACCAACAATAGGTGTTGGCGAGGATGTGGGGAAAAAGGAACCCTTTTACACTGTTGGTGGGAATGTAGACTAGTACAACCACTCTGGAAAAAAATTTGGAGGCTACTTAAAAAGATGGACATCGATCTACCATTTGATCCAGCAATACCACTCTTGGGGATATACCCAAAAGACTGTTACTCCAGAGGCACCTGCACATCCATGTTTATTGCGGCGCTATTCACAATAGCCAAGTTATGGAAACAGCCAAGATGTCCCAGCACTGACGAATGGATTAAGAAAATGTGGTATTTATACACAATGGAATTTTATGCAGCCATGAAGAAGAACGAAATGTTATCATTCGCTGGTAAATGGATGGAATTGGAGAACATCATTCTGAGCGAGGTTAGCCTGGCTCAAAAGACCAAAAATCGTATGTTCTCCCTCATATGTGGACATTAGATCAAGGGCAAACACAACAAGGGGATTGGACTATGAGCACATGATAAAAGCGAGAGCACACAAGGGAGGGGTGAGGATAGGTAAGACACCTAAAAAACTAGCTAGCATTTGTTGCCCTTAACGCAGAGAAACTAAAGCAGATACCTTAAAGCAACTGAGGCCAATAGGAAAAGGGGACCAGGAACTAGAGAAAAGGTTAGATCAAAAAGAATTAACCTAGAAGGTAACACCCACACACAGGAAATCAATGTGAGTCAATGCCCTGTATAGCTATCCTTATCTCAACCAGCAAAACCCCTTGTTCCTTCCTATTATTGCTTATACTCTCTCTACAACAAAATTAGAGATAAGGGCAAAATAGTTTCTGCTGGGTATTGAGGGGGGGAGCGGGAGGGGGTGGAGTGGGTGGTAAGGGAGGGGGTGGGGGCAGGGGGGAGAAATGAACCAAGCCTTGTATGCACATATGAATAATAAAAGAAAAATGAAAAAAAAAAAAAAATAAAAGTGAACATGGGGACTAAACCCAGGACCTCTTGCATACTAGGCAAGTGCTCTACCGCTTGAAATATACCCACCTCTTTTGCTTTTGTTTTGTTTTTGACACATGGTCTCCATGCCTTTTCTTTTTTTTTTTTTTCATTTTTCTTTTATTATTCATATGTGCATACAAGGATTGGTTCATTTCTCCCCCCTGCCCCCACCCCCTCCCTTACCACCCACTCTGCCCCCTCCCCAGCAGAAACTATTTTGCCTTTATTTCTAATTTTGTTGTAGAGAGAGTATAAGCAATAATAGGAAAGAACAAGGGTTTTTGCTGGTTGAGATAAGGATAGCTATACAGGGCATTGACTCACATTGATTTCCTGTGCGTGGGTGTTACCTTCTAGGTTAATTCTTTTTGATCTAACCTTTTCTCTAGTACCTGTTCCCCTTTTCCTATTGGCCTCAGTTGCTTTAAGGTATCTGCTTTAGTTTCTCTGCGTTAAGGGCAACAAATGCTAGCTAGTTTTTTAGGTGTCTTACCTATCCTCACCCCTCCCTTGTGTGCTCTCGCTTTTATCATGTGCTCAAAGTCCAATCCCTTTGTTGTGTTTGCCCTTGATCTAATGTCCACATATGAGGGAGAACATACGATTTTTGGTCTTTTGGGCCAGGCTAACCTCACTCAGAATGATGTTCTCCAATTCCATCCATTTACCAGCGAATGATAACATTTCATTCTTCTTCTCCATGCCTTTTCCCAGGCTGGTTTTGAACTCATGATCCTCCTGCCTCTTTCTCCCAAGTAGCTGTGATTACAGGCATGCACCACCACACCTAGCTATATGCGCATTCTTAGAAACAACACTACCAGAACTCAAAAAGAATCATGCCCTGGATCTGCCTATAAGGACAGATTCTGAGTCACACAGATGTCACCACTTTGTAGACACACTTAGTTTTCATCAATGGCAGTTTCTTTCTGTTTGGCCTGTAAAGATTACTGGCTTTGACTCTAAATTACTGTTTGGGAATCCTGATCAACAATTAAGAATAGAATCCATCTTCAGACTATACTTACTTTTGATTCTTTAATAATCAATAGTGAGACAGACTTTGGGGATCCAAAGAGACAGACACCAGTTGAACAGTCATTGATCCCCTGTGCTCTTCCCAGTTCAATGCTTAGGAAATCCTAAGCATTGTTATCTTTGCAGATTTCAGTTTCTGCTGAGGAAATTACATTTTCTTTTCAAATATCTGAACAGCTATGGATTTATACTTTCTTCAGGTAGAATAAGCAAAAACTTGTTGCCAGATAGAGCCAAACTAATAGCACTGATACAGTGTGTCTGCTTCAAAGGGAAAAGGTGTTTTTTTATCCTCTTAGTCTGTTCTCCTGGGGTAGGATTTATGAGCAGTGATAATATTTAATTATAATACTATTTAATTTGAATTAGTGAGCAAGCTATTTGAAAATAAAATAACAAGTAGACATGACTTTGAGGTGGAGGTTTTTTTTTTTTGGCAGTACTGGGGTTTGAACTCAGGGCCTCACACTTGCTAGGCAGGACAGAGGGAGATTTAATCATACAATTTAGTATGGCATGAAATTTAAACCTTATAAAATGTTTATTTCTGAAACTTCCTATTTAATGTTTTCAGATCACATTGACCACAGATAACCAAAATCATGGAGTGAACTCCTGAATAGTGGGGATACCATAATTAATAAGTAAAATTTGTATGGATACTCAAATTTCAAAATGAAACAGCAGAGAAAGAGCCAGCGAGGAGGACTGACAAGGAATAGTCCATAAGAAAGGATTCAGTGAGGGGTGAGTAAAGTTTCTAGAGGCATGAAGGGGTTCATGTTGTCAAATGCTGCTGAAAGAGCAAGAGGGATTAGCAGAGAACAGATGACCACTGGGATTGCACCAAGGAGCCATGGGAGAAGTTCTGGGGGAGGAGTTTTAGCTGAGTGAGGACAGAAAAGAGAGTGGGAGGTGAGGGCATGGAGATGGTAGAGTCTAGACATCTTGTTCCAGAAATCTTGCTGTGAAGGGGACAGAAGATGGAGTTTTGGTGGCCCACAAGAGTGTTGTTCTTAATATGGGAGGCTCCTGGGGCGTTTGGACCATGATGGAGGACATGCAGGAAAGTGGGTAAACTCAGCCTCGCTTGGAGAAGCGAGAGGGCTAGGATCGTGACTGTATGTACAGACACAGCCTATGATGGGGCAAAGATCCTTCACCCCAGAAATGAGTGAGAGGAGATATGGAAGATCAGCCAGGGAAGATGCAACTGCTGTTTTGGTGACCTGGAGGAGACAACTACTCCTCTGGATAATTACTAATGGAAACTCCTCTGTCTCAGATTTTGTTGAAATTCATGAATCTATGTTAACAAAATTAAGGAAAATCAAGAGTTCATTACTGTTCCTTAATGCCTTCATGATCTAGGAGATTCATGAAACCATTCTTTCAATGGTTAAAGCTAAATTATAAACAAATTCTGAATTTATTTTTTAAAATTCCATGAATGCAACAAATACTTAAACCAAAGGTCAGACAGTTTATGTAAAGAAAATACTTAATTCAGGCAGGCTCTGTTTTTAGGCTTTTGACATTCTGTTCCTTTCAAACTTCATCTTGCCCAATATAGTGGCTATTTTACTGTTTTGGACATAAATATCTACATAAATATCTGCAATAAATAGCTACACATTTGGTATTTTACTAAGATCAATTTGTGTTAAAAGAAACTTTTGTTATATTTTCAACTAATATTAGGGAGTACTCATGTGATTCATGATTAAGTCTGGGTTTTTCCTTATAAAGAATGGTATTTGAGATGTATTTGACAATCAAGGTTTCAGGTACACTTTCACAGCATTAGATCATGAGCAACCTGAAAAATGTAGACTTAATATCATCTGATAATGAAAGCATCAGTGAACATCAGGCTCTGAGAAGGAAGGACGCATCTTCTTTCTACTTATATAATATTGCTTTATTGAAGGGGACACAATGGCAGTGTGACCTTTCACTTAACTGCAACTCCCATAATGGGAAAAAGGTGCAGCATGAGCTGAAGAAGGGAAATTCTGCAGTTACACTCCACATCCGCGAACGTACTGAGAGAGATCTTTGTTTAGACAATGCTTTTTCCACGCCACCCTAGAGAGAAGTGAAACACACAGAGAAGAGGGTTAAAAATTCTTCACTGAAGTACTTTCTCACAACCGTTGAGCAAACAGAATATTTTAGCAATGATAAATTACAGGTCTTTTTATTTAAATCACAATGTGGTGACTGGGTATTCACGCCATTGTGTGACACGTGCCTCCCTCACCCTCGTTAGGATGCCAGCGGGTTACCCTTCTGATGTGAAAAACCATACAGGCTTAGCCAGTCCCCAGTGTTGCTGTTTACTAAATGAAGAGATGTACTTTGCTTCTCCCCAAAGCCCTCAGGACAGCACAGAAGGCTGAACATAATACTGACTTAGAGATATTGCACATTTACTTAGTCTGCAAACAATTTGAAGATAGGCAAGCAGTACAGTGTGGAGCATCTTCAAAACTGTGGAGATACCCTCAAGTAAGCAAAGGAGTAAAAGAGTAAGATTCTGATCAGCTAAAGTAGATTGTTTCTGCAAGCATGGAGTAGTACATTGTTTTGTAGAAGCCCTGCAGTTTTCAGTTCTCACAGTGGTGCTTTGGTCTGTGAAAGCCTGCTCCCCCACATAGATCAACAGTAGGGTCAACAGGGTGAAACCTACCATGCTTTAATGCCTTGTGGATCTCTGATGACCCTCTTTGCACACTCTACAGCTTTAGCGATGTCATCTTTCAACAAATCTGAAAGAGGGGGTGAGGAATGCAAACGATTGTCATACGATTTTCATGTTCAGTTTAGATTTACCCAGTTTTACTGAGTTAGGCTCGGAAAGAAGACTGAGAAATTATTTCCCAACAGTGCATATGGTGGTGTTTGATGGGGGGGAAATTACACATCATTCAACCCTATTTGGCATGATATAAATCAGTCTTTTTCTCTTTTACTGAAGACATCAGAACTTTGGAATTAGTAACTAATATGATGGGAGGTCTTCTTTGTACCCAACACTGAACAAAATTGCCTAGTAATTCTTCCTTTGATAACGTATCCGAAGGAAACTTAAGAAAAGCACCCAAACACGTATGCAAAAAGCTCTTCATAGCCATCCATAGAAAAGAAAAATGGAAACAAACTGAGCACTTAACAGTAAGACTTGGGTCAGTCAATCATAGAATATTCATATGGAATTCTGGTCATCCTTCAAAATCATAATACACATTTGTATTTGGTGATATGGAAAAAATTTCTTATAAACACACATTGTTTACAATTTTATATGGGTACATAAACACATGATATACCTTTACATTTATATAAAAGATTGATGCACATTTTGAAGAATGTTTACCAATTTTTTAGGGGTATACTGTGGTTTGAACTCAGGAATTGCCCTTGCTGGGCAAGCATGCTACTACTTGAGCCACAACCTCAGCCCCCAAGTTTACCAATTGTTACAAATCTTGGGAAGTATGACTAGGGTGCTATTTTTCTTACTTGTATTTTCTGATTTTATTCAATGATCAAGGATAATTATGTAGTAAAAATATTTTTTAAATAAATAAACTATACTGAAAAGAAATACACTAAATGTAATCAATTTGTTGGGATTTTTTTTTTGTTGGTGGTAGTGATATGGGAATTGAACTCAGGGACTTGTGCTTGTAAGGAAAGCCCTCTACCATTTGAGTCATGCCCCTAGTCTCTCTGTTAGGAATTTTTAGATTTAAAAATTTAACATTACCAAGTTGGCAGAATTTATGCACTAAAGACTATACATGTTATCTCCACTTAAAATGAGTTTTGGAGTATAACTCTCCCATGCCTTAGGCAGGTAATAAATTCCATGAGTTCCTTATCTTAAAAAGAAAATATTTTTATTCTAAATACATAAATCTAAAAGCTAATGTTAGGTGTGGCAAAGTTTATCTAGGAAATCTATTTTTTGGAGATGTAAACTAAATCAATTAGAAAGAAAATATCTTAATGTTTCTAATTCAGTTTAAAATCTCTCAGCAAGAAAAAAAGTTGTATGTATATTGGTTTAAGTGTGCAGCTCAAATAGTAGAATGCCTGCGTAGCAAGTGGGAGACCCTGAGTTTAAACCCCAGAACAACTGAAAAAAATTGTATAAATACACATAGAAGAAGCAACTATTACAAAGTGTCAATAATTGCTAAAAGTGTACAAGTATATGGTTGTTTATTATAGTGGGATCAAATTTTCTCTATATTTAGGATATTTCATTATCAAAGGTAAAACAAGAAAGACCACAAAACTAACTTGAGATGATTCTCTAGATTTCTGATGAATTTTTCATAAACTCCAAATCTCTACTCTTATAAGAATAATCGGACAGGTCCTCTGCCATCACTCCTACTATCACGTCTTACCTTTGCAGGACACACCACAGGCATTTTTTGCTCCTGGGGTTTTGCCATCATCACACCAGTAGCGGCTATTGATCTGAAATATCCCATAATCAGTGCTTTTGTCTCCAGGATTGTAGTTCGTAGCTCCTGTGTTATAATTGCTCTCCCATTTGGCAATACACATCCCTGAAAATAAATTATTTTTAGTAATAAACACCAACACTAAATCATTTATACTGTATTCCAAAATCAGTTCTGTTTTACTAGTGACTTACTTTATAAGTATAAAGATGTATTTAACTTGTAAAATATCTTAATACTTTAGTTGTTTTGACACAGGGTTGCTATGTTTCCTATATTGGAGTCAGTATCCTGGACTCAACTGATCCCTCCACCTCTGCCTCTTCAGTAGCTGAGACCACCCATGTGGACACTGTCCACCTCAAACCTGTGAAAGGGTCCCTAAAAGAATCCATTTGTAGAGCAAATCAATTTGTCATACTAATGAAACAATATGAGGTACTTTACAAAATATTAAAATAGCTGCTTCTTCCATTGAATTTTCCTTCCCCTGCTCTCATCCCTCAGGCAACATTCAGCCCAGAATGGAAAATCAAGTTGTTGACAGGACCTTATAACTTCACAACACTTACATAGGCTGATGAAAAAAATGCTTTTCATAGGGAAAATAAAAATGATTTTTTTGGGGAAAGAGAAATTTTCTTTTCATACCTAAAGGTGAATTTGGAAAAAATTATAGGCCAGGAAAGTCTATACTGGGATCACTCATACATCCATTCATCTCTACACTCATTCCTGCAAAAATAGTTACAGATTTCAATCTAAAAAGTACAATGATTACAATAATAAGTAGGAATAAGCTATAAAGTAGCCTTTTCTCATATGACTTTTTTTTTTTTTTTGAGAAGGGCATCACTGTGCTGTGTAATTGGCCTTGAACTCATGGACTCTAGTGATCCTTTAGCCTCAACCTTCACAGTAGCTGAACTACAGTTATGTGCCATTGCACTGTGAATTGTGTAGAAGAAAATGAAAAATAGTGAAGCTAGAGTGATGAAATAATAAAACATTCATGCTGAGTTTCAGAGATCCTTATATACAGAGAGACTGGAAGAATGTATGTTCCTGCTACTAATTTTTAAGAATTCAACATGATTTTTCAAAATTTTGCTTTTAAAAACCCCATGGCATAGCAGCAGAATTTAAGAAAGAAAAATGATGTCTGACCCTACACTTTCAGAATCCAAGTTGCAAGTGGGTCCTGCAATGTGTCATTTACTTACCCTACATGGGCCTTTGAATCTGAGACAAACGGCCAGCCTAGAGGCTCTAGAACTATACATCAGGGCATGTTTGACCCACAATTTCATGGAATGATGGCTCCTCCCAGCCCATCATTCCTTTACAAGGTATCTCTGATCCTATAGGACCAAACGATGTGTTTATTTATGTCTATTTATCATCATCACCATTATCATCTTTATTATTATTTACAGTGGGAGGGATTGAGCCAAGAGCTTTCACATGCAAGGCAAGTGCTCTCCACTGAGATGCATCCCCAGCCCTTGGTTTTTGGAGATGAGTCTTGGTATGTCTCCCATGCCCTGACTGGTTTCCAACTTTCAATCTTCCTGCTGCCACCTCCTGAGTGCAAAAGCAGATGTCTACCACCATGTCTGTCCAAACTGATGTTTGTATATAATCAAACCCAGAAAGATACGCATTTATACCCATGAAGTTCCTTCTGCCCATTCATTCCCTCCTAGTCTCTGCTCCATACCTGGCTATCTGCAGTTAGAAAGCAGAGTATACTTACACTGTGACAGTTTAATGCCTTTGTAGCCATCCATTCCCTTGCTTTTTAGAGTTCTGGCCAACTCACACTGGTCATACTTCTTGCCTTGGACACTGACAGAGAGAAGGAGAAGCCCCAGAAGGAGAGCCTTCATGTTGACTGGGAAGACCAACCACTAAACTGCCTAGCGTAAGCTGGTCCCAGTATTTAAGCTTCTTTTAACTTCCTTCTTCCTCCAGCCTTTGGGAACTCCACCTTTTGTGCTGTATGCAAAGCAGGAAGTATTTACTGACCCATCCCCATTCTTTTATGCATAAGGAGAGAGATTCTGATGTCCTAAAAGAGTAATGTCCAAGAAAATGATTGAAAAACTGTACAGGAAACATTGAAAAACTTAGCTCTGTAGCATTGTTTCCAAAACATGAAATTTCTTCTGTTTTAAAGTAACTTTTAGTAAGTATAATGAAAAATTAACAACACTTTTGTATTGCTTAAATCAACTGTGACTTTTGAGCAACAGTCATTTTTCTTAAATTGTTTTATGTACAGTCACTAATCTGTATTGGTCTTTTTTACATAAAATTATTGTATAAATTTTTTCCCTCAAGATGGACTTAGCACATGTATGTGCCCTTTAAAAGATATATAGCATGACACCACGTGTCTCAGCCAGTTTCCTACTCTAGATTTTTCTGTTGGTTTTATTGTAAATACTGTTTTATTATAAATCAGTGTTTCACTATTATAAATAAGGCTGGTGTGAACAAAGTTCCTAAATCCTTTCCCACAATGCCTTGCTTCAAGTTTCCCTGTTGGAACATAAAGGTCATTATAAACTTACTGGGGTTTGGATTTAGCTCAGTGAAGCCCTGGGTTAAACCCAACTCTATAAACAACAGTACGAAAAAACAACCCATCCACAAAGCCCACAGTCAAACCTACCCCCAAATACATATGTCCAACTAAGTACTATCTTAAAAATAATCATCTAAGTGGCTGTGAACATTAAAAAAAACATGACCAGAACTCAAAAGAACTGTGCCCTGGATTTGACTATGAGGACAGATTCTGAGCCTCGTAAATGTCATCACTTGGTGGTCACCCTTGCTTTTCACCATTGGTAGTTCCAGCTTTGGCTCTAACTTACTGTTGTACCCAGTTCAAAAACTGAGAATAATTCCACTTTTTCAGACTAGGCCTAGTTTGGATTCTTTAATAATCAATAATGAGACAGATTTTCAGAACCAAACAAGACAGAACCAGTTAAAACATTTAGCCTTTTGTCCACTGGATGTTCTTCCTAATTTAATGCTTAAAGAACACCCGGTGATCTATGCTTGTTTGGGCCTTTTGATGATGAAATTAATGTTTCTTTTCAAATATTGGAATAGTTATGGACTTATACTTTCTTTGGGTGTAGTAAGCAAATACTTGCTTGCTACCCAGTGCCAAACTGACAACAATGGTTCAGTGTGATTCCTCAAAGGCAGGAAGTCGTTTGATCCCTTAGTTATTTATCCTGGGACAGGAGTTATGGGCAGTGACATGAGTATTCACAATACTCAGTGAAACTGATGGGCTGTCCTGAGTCCTGATCCTGCTTCATGGTTTCACATTGGTTTTTGAAAATCAGATATGTCATCTCAAAAACTTGTTAAAGTGCTTGTAAAAAATAATTACTTTACTCAATATTATAGTTTCAGAACTGGGCATATTTTCGTTAAGAAATGAAAATGCCACTTAATATCAGTGGTACATCAGAATAGGAGAGCAGGAAAAAAGTACTGTGATAAACCAGATACCAGGACATTCTTGTCCAAGCTTTAATATCCTTCCTGGGTTTTCACTCAGTGCTCCTTTTACTGTGCTCTTCATTCCTTTCCACATGTCATAGAGTATTGGTAAGCCTTTAAGACTTCTTAGTAAGACAAATCCCGTATGCACTGATTTCTTCTGAAAAGGCACTCTATGCCATTAGAGAGCCCGACAGCTTCATTCTCATGAATTCTCTAGCTGTGGAAAAACACAATGGGATACACACAAATCCAATGACTAGAAGAAATCAATTGAGTTTTGGAGTATTGGTTGCATCAATAGGTCCAGGATTTCGAAACCTAAACCTCCCGTTGTAAGAAGGAAATTGGACAAGAGTCCTTTCACGATATCTTGTCCATTTACTCTGTAGGTCAAAAAAGCTACTGGCCTCTGAGTCTCATGTTCATTAGTCATAGAGCCAATACTTGCAGGTTCAACAATAACATCTAAATCATTCCTCCTGTGATGAGGAAGAAAGTGTACTAGAACATACACTGTTAAGGCCAAAGGCACGTGCACCCAGGGTGGCTTTGTCAGCTTCAATTGGGACATTATGACCTGGACATGGTACAAAGTCTCCATATTGGTGGTCACAGGAAGGGAAGTTTAAAAACATATAGCCTACCCAGGCATTGTGGTCCATGCCTATAGCTCCAGCTACTTGGGAACTGAAGTTGGAGGGTCACTTGACCCCATGGGTTTAAGACTAGCTTACATAAAATATTAAAACCCAAACTTGAAAAAAAGAAAAAGACCAAGTTAAAGACAACAAGTGCAATGGAAAGTAGAAGAGTTTACAACAGATGAGAAACATCAATAAAGTTTTGTAATTCAGAGTGGATGAGTGGGAATTTAGGACAATTGGGAAAGCTGACACACGAGTGACTAGACAATGGGAAGTCCACGAAAAGTGAGCTGGTTCTGGCCCTACAACTTGGAAAACACTAGGTAACCCTGCCTACAGCACTGGCTGACACTGCTATGAGCAACAAGACTGTCTGGATGTCTTGATGGGAGTGTCTAAACTCCCAGATCTTCTCCCCTAGGCAAGGATACTAGGTTGCTGCCTCTTAAGCCCAGAACAATAATGGGAAGATCATTCTTAGCAGAGGATGAGCCAGAGACTCTGGACTTGAGAGTCAAGGCACAGCTAAGGGCTGGGGCTGTAGCTGAGCGGTAGTGTGATCAGATAGCATCCTTGAGACCTTGGGTTAAAGTCACAGCTAAATACAGGGTTATAATGCCATAATACAAAAAGGCAGATGAATAAAAGTTTGAATTCTGAGCCATTAGCCACCCCCCTCACTTTCAACCTGCTCCTTTTGAATCCTTGATTTCTTCCTGCCAAAATTACCTTCTATTCATGACCCAGGAGGATTCATACCTATGGTAAATGTCCACAAGAGAAAAGATGTATTAATGCCAATATTTGGAACCAACAGTGAAGAGTCCAGAGTAGTTCACTTGCCTCTGGTGTGATCCACCCAGGCTAATATGTTTTCCATTCAGCGCTTCAGTGCTTAACTCTTATATACATAGATATTCACAAAATATAAAGAGATAGTCACAAAAGCCACTGATGTGAAAGACAAATCAAAATAACATTTAGAGGAGGGGAATTCAGAGAAGACAGAGGCAACAGAAAAGAAAACATAACTTACAATGAGCATCTCTAAATATCATATGCATGGAATAAGCAAGGATGCTGTAATATAGAAAACATTCAGAGAATAAAAAATGCTCTATGGCCGCATAGACAACACATTTAAGAGAAGATTTAAGAGATGCCCTGCATCCTACTCCTATATGTGGCCTGGGCAGTGGCAAGAGTCCCCTTGGAGGGCATGTGCTTGCTGGGGAAATGGAGCACTCATTACCCTACCTTGGGAGTTGACAAGCTCAGAAAAAGAGACTCCTGCCTGTGAAAGACCACCTCAGCCTGGGCAATGACCACTGTATCAATATCTCAGGTGTGAACAAGAGACTGGAGCTGTAAGGACTGCTCAGGTTTCTGACTGTGTAGTTTCTTGAGACTCTTGGAAGCTCCAGGACAGGCATTCATTGCTTCAGCACTCAGGGGGAAGTGGACCTTAGTGACACATTTTGCTTCATTAGGAAAATAAAGCATAGTGATGTTTTTGCAACTATTTGTGGTAAAGCGAATTTATACCCGCTAAACAATTGGAACTAGACATGTTAGTTCTGATTAAAGGAGATTATCAATTGGAAAATGAGATGGTTCTAGGGATTAAACTATGCTCCTGGAATTGGCTCTTTGTTTATATGGTTATGATTCCCATAAGTCTAGAGGCAACCGGAGGTGTTTTGGTGTCCAACGTTCAGACTATGGGACGCTTTGTCTTCATATTCTTGTTTCCCTATGATTTATATCACCACTGTTTTTATGTTGTTATTCCTACCATCCTGTGTTCTCTGTTAGTACTACATAACTAAAATCTACTTGGGGCAGTAAATGAGGGACATGAAAAATAGAGTGAGAAAAAAATTGCCTCAGAGACAAATCAAAATTGTATGTGATAAGAAAAGAAAGCCTTGCCATGCATTTTGTCCTAGAGTGACAACAGTCAGTTGCCAGTGGAGCTGAGTTGCTTCCTTGTGGCTGGTGAGGACCTTGAGACTGAGGTTGGGGCAGCTGCCCTGCATTCATTGCTCCTGGGTGCTGCCCTGGTGGGTTTGGCTGAGGGCTGCAGGGAGCTCAGCCCACAGGTGAAATCATCCATTTCTCTGCTAGTAGAGCTGCCCTCCATTGAGCTGTGCAACAGTCTGTGATCCAGGACAGCATCTGGAGCAGCTGCTCCCTGCCTGGGTCAGAGTGGCTTCCTGTGGGAACATCCCTGCCTCAGCAGTGTGCTTGACCCCAATCCACACGTGGCATGTTGTTGACCCCTGAGGTGCATGGGTGCTGGCAAGTGGCACATAGTTTGGGTTTGTCAAATATGTTTTCTTCAAGGGTTAACGATCATTTTCTATTTTTTGTTTTATTTATTTATTCATTTTTATTCGTCCATTCATTCAAAGACAGGGCCTCCTTATGTTGCAGAGGCTCGTTGTGAACTCCTAATTATATGCCCTCTGCTTCCTGCTTGCTGGGATTGCAGGTCTAAGCCACCTACCCAACTATTATCTGCCCCCTTTTTTTTTTTAAACTACTGATCAATATTGTTGCAATTTAAGCTCCTTTTCATTGAAAATCATATCAAACTAGGCCCAGACTTTCCTTCCAGGGTCTTCTGACACCATTCAGACTCTAGAACTCATCTAAGGTTATCTTGAGCTGTGTGGTCTGAAATGAATATATCATTCAACAGATGCCACAGCTACTTAAAGGAATTATTTCTATCATAGTACCAATACTCTAGTGTGTTATAGTCTCTGGCAAGAAACATGTTGCTTGATCACCTACCCTAAGGAATTGCTAAATAGGAATCTGCGGTGCAATTTACCTGCAGCCTCATGGAAGAATTCACTGCTCCTGGTGCGTGTTGTATAGTCCCTCTTCCCTGTGATTTCACTGCTGCTCTGTCCTCAATCCCTGTGCTCTGCCCCATGCACTCTGTCTATGGAAACCTCCCACTTGTATAAAGCTCCCCATGGTGTCATCACAATGAAATACTCTGTCCTATCTACTCTAATAGAATATTCAAGACACCTCCACTGCATTCACTTTCTTGTTCTAGGCTAGAAGGTCCTTTTATTTGTCTGTCTCTTATGGCACTTAGCCCTGATCTTGGTACATGGTAAACCTATAGTGATAACCAGCTTTTAGAGTGGCTATCATGGCTGAATTGAAGATACCAGGAGATTTCAGGTCTGTATAAGATTCCTACATACATTTATAATCATGGATCTTTCTTTCATCATCAAAGCACCAATCCTGTAACAGGAAATTCTCAGTGTTTCATCAACCCTGACATTGTTGATACCAAGCAAAAGTGAGTCCCCACTAAACCCCTCTGTGCTGGATGCAGGGAATTCTATGACAATACGGCAAGTGTGGAGGGAATGGGTAGTGAGGGAGGAGAGGAAGGCCCATTTAAATCATTAAAAAATTGTAAGCCAGACAGGATCTCTAGGCTGTGGAGGACAGACTGTAGTGGAGGAAGCAAAGTATGCACAGGTTGAGATAGAGGGAGTGAGTCACACCTAGAGGAATAACTATAACATTTCTAAAGGTAAGAACATTTCTTTAGAAAGTATATTTAAGATTAAGACACTTTTAAATTTAAACTTTGAAGTTTAAATTTTTTTGAAAGTTGTCTTGGGTTTTAAGCTCTAAATGTCCTTTTAACACTCTTCCTGGATTAATTGTTTTTGCCTGATCTAACTCCCATTGTCTTACTTAGAAATTTCCTTTTGATTTTACCTACTTTTAAAAAGTCACTGTAGACTGAACTCGGGGAGAGCTACTACAAACCTGAAAAATAATGCAGGTGGCAGATGATATAGGTGTATGTAGAGATCTGAGAGGATCAGAGGGCTTCTTGGGAGCTGAATAATCAAGACTTGGTGGTGATCCAGACTGTCTGGAAATCTCACGGCAAAAAAAAAAATACTTTGTTTTTCAAATGGTAATCTAGTCTTAGTCACTTAATAAATATTATGCCTTACAAAAGTATTATATTATGTGCATTTTATAGGTGAATAGTATGTACCCTATAGAGGTAAAGTAACTTTCTTAAAGAAAAATGGTTAGTTATGGCAGATCTGGGTTTTGAATTGAGGACAGTTCCTTTGTGGGTTTTTTCCTTCTTTCTTTCTTTTTTTTTGGGGGAGTGGTGCTGGGGATCAAACCCAGGGCCTCATACATGCTAAGCAAGTGTACTACCAGTAACTTACATCCCCAGTTCAATTCAATGTGTTTTAAACGTGGAATAATCTGCTGTTTGAAAGTTATATATTGGTGAGAAGAAGTGAATGCAGTAGTCCTCCCTCATCCATTGAGGATACATTCTAAGAACCCCAGGACATGTCTGAAACTGCAGATAGTACTGAACTCTGTGTAGACGCTATTTTTTTCCTTTATTACTATGATAAAGTTTAATTTATACGTTAGACATATTAAGAGATTAATAACTAATAATAAAACAGAATGATTAGTATACTAAATAAAGAATATCTATTTTTTGGGAGGGGGAGGTTTGCAGTTTGAGCTCAGGGTCTCATGACTCAGGCAGGCACACTACACCTTGAGCCCCTCTGACAGCAATAAGGGATACTTAAATATAAACGCTTGGATACTTCCAAGGTCAATCTGGTAACTGAGTTGGCCACTTGGTGACTAATGAGTGGGTAGTAGATACAGTGTAAATACACTGTGCAAAGCTAATTCATGTCCAGGGCAGGACAGAGCATGCCAGGGGTGTGTTAATCACAGTATTAGTACAGCATTAAATTTAAGTTTTCTGATTTGTCTATTTCTGGAATTTTACCATTGAATATTTTCACACCATGGTTGACCATGATGGACTCTAGTTCCTTTTGACATCTTGGAGAGTGAAATATTGGATAAGAGGGATACTGTAAATGAATAAGGACAATTGAGGCTATATTAAATGGTTACAAAGTTCAGGAAAATTGAGGCATGGGAAGCAGCAGAAAGGAATTCAGAGATAAACACTGTGTTAATAAAGGGCTTTGTTAAAAGCACATAGACATTGTTTCCATAACTTAATGCCTTATACTCTCCCATCAAAAAGCTACAACATTTACTGAAATGAAAACAAAGGGAAAAAGAGCAGCTTTCTCTCCCTGACCTTGCCCATTTGCCCCCCAAAATAAACAGTGCACCCTGAGAACTGAGTAAGACTATCTTAAATACATTTATTATGGGGGAGAAAACAACTCCTCTGGGCAAAAAAATGTGTCTACAAAGAAAAATACTTATCACAAGAATGGACACCTGTCCTGAAGGGAGCATCTGGCAGGTCCTATTCTTTGTTTAAAGGGATGTTAAACATTTATGTCATATTGATCAATATTTAATGAGTGGGCCAACCTTGAAATCTTTGAGCTCAATTGATAAGACAATGTAACATCAAAAACAACTAATTATACCAGCTATCAGAACAAAGAGAGTACTTTTCCTAAGGTGAATTCAAGCCATGCCCAATCCTCTTTTTCACCAAAAATACTCCTGATGTTAAGATGCTTATTGTATCTGTTATCAGATGTGCCCATACCCATGTCTTGGTTGCCTACTATCTTCTGTCTTTCATTTGCTTTGTTTTACGAATAAACTTTCTTGGTTTCTACCCTGATGCATCCTAAATTCTTTTTTGTCAAGAACTGGGTACCCAAGGGCCTGGCAGAGGCTTTTCCCTTGCAGACATCTCCTCCATGAAGCATTGCAGGTTCTGGTTACGGTTATACAGTTGAGTCCTGGGACACACACATTTAGAAATGAAATAGCAGAGAAAGTTAGCAAGTATGACTGACAACCAGCAGTCCACAAGGTAGAGTATAAGTCAAAAGACTGTACTATACCTCTTAAAGGATTCCAACAGCTTTCATGTAACTGTAAACTGGATTTTCTTCACATATGCTGACATCCTAAAACATAGAAAAAGTAAGTTCTATCTTCCACCTGTAAAAACTAGAATGGAAATAACACTCAACATATCCCTTCAGATTTTGTAAAATCCAATTAAAAAAAAAAAACCCATGGATTAGCTGGGCACAGTGGTACACACTTGTAATTTCAGCTAATCAGGAAGCTGAGACAAGGGGATCCCTATAGCAAGGTCAGCTTGGGCCAGTTGACAAGATTCTATGTCTAAATAAAGCTTTAAAAAGGACTGGGGAGGTATGTCAGTTGTTCTGGGTTTATTCTTCAGTACCAAAAGCATAACTAAAACATATGAAATGACAAAAAAATAAAACCCCAAACAATGTCATGAATTATTCCTAGGGAGTGGTATTTCTTTTCTTTTTTTAAACAAAGGAGGCCTATGCCAAATTCTTTCATAATTCATAATATATAGGAAGACACCTATACCCCTACTCACTTGTTTTTGCCAATCCCGGGTGTTGTTCCGCAGGGAAGACAGGTTGAGACAGTGTCTCATTATGCAGCCCAGTGTGCCTCTTCCTCCTGGTATATAGTCACCTTTAAAGAACAAAATTCTGCCTTGGCCTCTTGAGTGCTGGAATTATAGCTGTGCACACCACACCTTGCTTCAAATCCTGATTTTATATACCTCAATAAATAATACTCTCAATCAGTTTTGACTTTCTCACAAGGACAATAGTAAGATTTCTGGTATTTTTATAGAAATAATCATATAAACCAAAGGATATCTGTCCTCAAGTTTTTAAAAAAGACTTTTTGTTTTGGCAGCACTAGGGTTGGAACTCTGAACCTTGGGCTAGCTAGGCAGGCATTCTACCACTTGAGCCACACTTCCAGCCCTAAAAGATTTTTGAGACAGGGTCTTGCTATGTATCCCAGGCTAGACTTCAATTCAGAGATCCTCCTGCCTCTGCCTCCTGACAGTCACCTTAAAAGAACAAAATTATAGACTAGATGCAGTGACTCAAGACTGTAATCCTAGCTACTCAGGAAGTGGAGACTAAGGGGAATCTCAGTTTGAGGCCAGTCCAGGCAAAAAAGTTCATAAGATCATGTCTCAGTCAATGGTGTGTTTGGTGTTATATGCCTATCATTCCAGCTACTTGGGGGAAACACAAATAGAGTATTGTGTTCCAGGCCAGCCCAATCATAAGGTGAGACCCCATCTCAAAAATAATCAACACAATTCATGGAATGGCCCAAATGGCAGAGTGCCTCCCAAGCAAGCTTGAGGCAGTGAGTTCAATCTCCAGTACTGCCAAAACCAAAACAAAACAGTAACCAACACAAAAATGGCTGGCAGAGTGGCTAAAGTGGTAGAGCACCTGCATAGTAAGTGTGAGGCCCTGAGTCTAATTCACAGTATCGCCTTCCAAAAAAGAACAAAGTTATATTACATGAAGGTAAGGACAACAAACAAAAGCAAACTTAAAAAGATATAAAACCATTCCTTCTTTTCTAAATTTTACTGAGAAGCACAGAGCCACACTTCTGACATTAATGTATTTTTTTTCATAAGCTGGGCAGGGTGTGCACACCTGTAATCCTGGCACTTGAGGTGCTGAGGCAGGAGGATAGTGAGTTCAAGACCAGCCTGGGCCACACAGACCCAGCCTCAAAAAAACTATAAAATGTGCACATGCAAACACACACACACACACACACACACACACACAATTTATATAATTCATTATAGGAAAATTAAAAATGCAAAGCAGAGTAAGTTACACCGAATAGTAACATTTATTATCTTCTTATTTTTAGAAATTTCAAAATGTGCTTATATGTACACACACACACACACACACACACACACACACACACACACACACACATATATTTTTGGCAGTATCCCAGTTTGAACTCAGGGTCTTGTGCTGGCTAATGTCTTCTACTGAAGCCATGCACTTTTTGCACTAGTCATTTTTTAGGTAGCTTCTCACATTTTTATCCAGGCTGGCCTGGGCTGCCATCCTCCAAATAATCCATCCCACATTGCTGGGATGATATAAATGTGCCACCATACCCAACTTTGTTGTTAAGGTGGAGTCGTGATTATTTTTTGCCCTGGCTGGCTTTGAACTGTGATCTTTCCAATATCTGAATAGCTGGGATTATAAGTGTGAGTCAACAGCTCTACCTATATTTTTAAAAAGTGGGATTATATTTTAATATCTTGGTTTTTGTCTACTGTTAAGATTGTAAGGAATTTTTTCTGAGGCAGATTTTCATAAGCTTCTATGAAGATTCTTTGGTGACAGTTCACTCATTCTACAAATACTTGAGTGACTACCAATATTGTTGTGTCAGATGCTAATTAACAATTGTATGTAAAATAGGGTCTTAGCCTTGGGCACTGGGCATCATCTAGATAAGGTGTGCAATTAGAGGTTTTTAGTATATTCATAGAGCTGTACAACCAGCACCCTACTCAGGGTTTCAGAACACTTTATCGAACAAGAAGAAACCCCATACCTATTAGCACTCACTTCCAACTGCCCTCCTACCCACAACCACTGGCAACCACTAATCTATTTTTCTGTGTCTATCGATTTGTCTGTTCTGGACGTTCCTTCTAAATGGTATCATACAAAATGTGGCATTTTCTGTCTGTCTTCTTTCACTCAGCATAACGCCCACAACCCTCACCCACTTTAATTCCTTTCATTGCTTAATAATATCCCAGTGCATGGATGTACATTTCATTTATCCATTCATCACAGAGACATTTGGGCTGTAACTATTTTTTGGTAATTATGAATCAATATCCTACATTCAGACACAAGTTGAATAACTTTATTCAATTCAATAAATACATGCTGAATATCTACTAGGTACTGGCTGTTTTCCAGACACTGAGACTCAGCAGCAAAACAAAATGATCAATAATCAGATTGTAGCTGATATGTCTTTCACATTTTCTGATGGCTTTTTTAAAACACATTATCACATTAAGTATTAACTGCTATTCCTGAAAAAATTGATTATATACTATCTTAAGTGTGATGTTTGGAAGGTATACTTGTGCTGTATTTACAGCAGGATAATTCTTGTTACTTTAATTTTAGCTAGAAACATTTTTTGAAGACTGATTTCTACTAATTCCATGAAGATTTGAAAGATTAAATTCTCATTTTAGTCTTTCAAATTTAGGGGTGGGCAACATTTCTATAACAGGCCAATTTATCTGTGAACAAAACAAACTATAGCTTCAAAAAAAGTTGCAGGAGAAACAGGTGCCTACCTCATTTCTGTAAGGTTTTACATAGACTGTCCACTGATGGATTTGCCCATTTTCTCTCTTCTTTCCAAAATATCCTTCACCATTATCATAAACTATTGCCTTAAGGACAGTAACTCCCTAAAAGAAAGATAATTTAAAAGCCAGTCAGTATTGTATCATTACCTAAATAAACAGATTGAGAACTTTGAAAGCTGTTTTAAAAAATCACAGTCTAATAATTTAGAAGACCAAAATCTCAGAAGACCAAAAATCATATGTTCTCCCTCATATGTGGACTTTAGATCTAGGGCAAATGCAGCAATGTGGTTGGACTTGGATCACATGATAAGGGGAGAGCACATTTCGGTGATATAGAAATAGGTAGAAAACCCAAAACATGAAAGCCTTTGCTGTCCCCACTCCAGAGGAACTAATACAGAAACTTTAAAGTGACAGAGGTTATCATGAGAAGGGGATCAGTAACCAGGGTAAAGATCAGTTAGAGATGAATCAACATGGGTCATAACACGTGTACACGAAAGCAATGTTAGGAATATTTCTGTATAGCTATCCTCAACTCAACTAGCAAAAACACTTTTCCTTCCTTATTAGGCTTGTCTCTTTTCTTCAACAAAACTAGTGATAGAGGTAGAACACGACCTGCCTGGAACTGAGTGGGGAAGGGAGGAGAAGGTGAGGGAGTGGGGCAGGGGGAAGAAACAACCCAAATAATGTATGCACATGTGAATTAAAAAAAAAAAAAGAAATCACAGTCTAATAATTTAGTTCAGTTAAAACATGGATTTTTCTCAAATTTATTCAAAAATTCTTATTTTATATTTACACAAGTAACTGAACACCAGATTAATTGTAATATTCCATATTTTAAAAACTTAAATCAGCATGCAAAGCACTTGAGAGTTTTGTTAAAACAAACACAAAAGATCCTTTACTTACAAACCTGAAAGCAAGGTACCCAAAAAAAAAAAAATTGGACCACTTAATGGTAACAATCATATTAACTGGCTTGGTTCAGCACACAACAAAAATCAAAGGCAGTTTGCAAGTGAATTTTAAGTACAGAAAGGGTGAATATTTTATGCTTTCTCACTATGTGTGTTATGGTATAGATGTGAAGTTTCCCACGTGCAGGCTCATGTGCTGAAAGCCTGGTCCCCATCTCGCAGAGCTATTGAAAAGTGACCAGATCATGAGGGTGCTAACCTCATCAACAGAATAATTCACTGATGAGTTCTTAGTTGAATGGCCAATTAGGAAGATGGGGCCTAGTTGGAGGAAGTAAGTCACTGGGAAGGTGGCTTTAAAGGATGTATATCGTCCTTGACTCCTTCTTCTCAGCTTCATGTGAGAATAAACTAAAGTCAGGTCTTTTCTGCAAAGGAGTTACTGTATAATACAACTATCATGTGTAGACGCCAGCTAACCTCCTTGAGTTGCTGCCTGCATGTTTGTGAAACATTGCTTGACCTTGCAAGGTTTCTGTGATTGAACAAAAGGGCTGTTTTTCTCAACTGAATAAGTTCTTGTTAACCACCAGGTGTCTTTATCTCAAACTGCTTGCTGAAGATGATTATTGCCCAAAATTTTCTTGCTCTCCCTGCCCTGAGGTCCCCATGTACTCCCTTTTCAAATTAGCCAATTGCAAAGATTGTGAACCCAAACCTGTCCATCAGGGTAAGGGGAAGACTTGCATTAGAGATAAAAACTGACTGGATTTCTGGCTCAGTGCACTTGCTTACTGGACTCTGTCTGTAGCATGCCCTTCTGCAGAAGTAAAATTTTGCCTTGCTGAGTTTGTGTCTTCATTTCTGATGTGACACTCCTGAACTCCAAGTGTATTTACAAAAATGTGGCATCGAACATAGACCTCTTCACATTGTCCAGGGGGTCACAGGGACCCCCCCTTCCTAGAAGGAGACCCATCTCACTGCCCCACTGCAGTGGCCCCCAGGCTGACAGAAACCTGCGATCCCTGTGGGTGACAATGGACTGAAAAGTTAATCAGCAACACGAGGAAAGGGTCCCCACAGGCAAGCACTGCGGTGACCAGGCAACTCCACGCATGGACCAAGGTAAGAAAATCAAGTACTGCTTTGGTGGTCAGGACATCCCAGAGGCTGTGTATCTGTGACTGAGACGTGTCTCAGACATGAAGTGAGTACAGATTCCAAATTTATAGTTCTGGTAGCCAGAGGGAAGGGAGCTGGAGAAGGAGGAAATGTTTCAGGTCAAGTGCAAGAAACCTCCAATACAGAGGGTTGAGCATTTTTCTGGGGAGACACACAACCAAGATTAAGAGATGGGTAACAAGAACTCACTTCCAAAGAGGAAAACTCCCAAGAGAATAAATGCGTCATCCACCATTCTACCTGATAGCCCTCTAGCCCCAATGTTAGAATCCTGGTCACAGAATTCCAGAACTGAGAGGAAAAAAAGCCAAATATTGTTTTTTTATTGGGACACAAGAATTCATCTTGAGACCTTCTGTATTCTGACCTAAATTTGGCTCTGATGAGGAATGGGTATGTCAGCTACTATATGTAAACCATAACAGTCCAGTCAGTCAGGAGGAGATAGACTATGCCCTCTGCTGGCTTATGGGACCTGTGGCATTGTTCCCACAAACAAAACAAACATTCCCTAAATACTCATAAGTAAATAGGAGAAATGGTATTGTTCTCCTATGAGACAAAGCATCGACAAAGCCATTTACAATAAACTTGTAGATCATTATAGAAACATGTATACATATAAAGCACAAACCTTTTTTGTATCATATGAGCTCTTTAATTTTTTTTGTTGGGTGCTGGAAATAGAACCTAGGCCCTTATACATACTAAGCAGGTACCCTACCACTACCTCTATCCCAGGTCAAATTTCTCACTTAGTGAATTTTGAGGTGGTTAGCACTCACTTTCTAGAAATTCAGACAGACTTTGTCTAGTTTCCCGATGTATCTTTCAAGGCCATGTCTGCTCTTGTGAACAGCGAGTGGATCCTCTGCCATCACTCCTACTATCGTGTCTTACCTTTGCAGGATATGCCACAGGCACCTTTTGCTCCTGGGGTTTTGCCATCATAACACCAGTAATGACTATTGATCTAAATATCCCATAATCGGTGCTCTTGTGTCCTAGATTATAGTGAGTAGCTCATGTGTCATGACTGCTCTCTCATTCGGGCAATTCACACCCTGTAAAGAAATTATTTTTAGTAACAAGCGTCAACACTAAAGGATTTACATTGTATTCCAAAATCAGTTTTATTTAGCTACTACTGTTTTGCTATTGACTTACTTTATAAGATATAAAGATGTAATTAACTTATAAAATATCTTAACGCTTTGTAGTTTCTTTTTGCTGTTTTGAGACAAGGTTGTTATTTCCCATGCTGACGCTGAACACATGTGACTCTCTCATCTCTGCTGCTTGAGTAGCTGAAACTGCACATGTGGACATCATGTCAACTTCGCACCTTAGTTTAAAAGAATCACTTCGTAGAGCAAATGAATTTGTCACACTAGTAAAGAAAGACGTGTTTCTTTTAAATATTAAAATAGCTGCTTCTTTCATTGCATTTACCTTTCTTGTCCTGCTCTCATCCCTCAGGCAACTTTCAGCCTAAATGGAAGATCAACAGTTGACTGAATTTTGTAAATTAACAGCAGATACTTTGCCTGATGGAAAAATGCTTTTCATTAAGAAAAAAAAATTTTTTTCTGAGAAAGAGAAATTTTCTTTAATATATAAAGGGAAATTTGGAAAACAAAAATTGTGGGAGAGGAAAGGCTATACTTGGTTCAACTATTCATCCATTCACCTATTTATTCATTCATTCAAAAATAGTTATTGAGGGGGAAATGCTGATTTCTGTCTAAAAAGTACAGTGAATGCATTGAAAATTAGAGTAAGCTATAATATAACTTTTCTCCTAGAACCACTTTCTTTCTTTCTTTTTCCCTTTCTTCCTCCCTCCCTGTTCTTTCTTTCTTTCTTCCTTCCTTCCTTCCTTCCTTTCTTTCTTTCTTTCTCTTTCTTTCTTTCTTTCTCTTTCTTTCTTTCTTTCTTTCTTTCTTTCTTTCTTTCTTTCTTTCTTTCTGTCTTTCTTTCTTTCTTTCTTTCTTTCTTTCTTTCTTTCTTTCTTTTCTTTCTTCTCAGTAGCAAGGTCTCTCTATATTGCCCAGATAACCTTGAACTACTGGGTTCAAGTGATTCTCCAGTCTCAACTTTTGGAGTGGCTGGGATTGCAGGTGCATGCCATTGTTTACATCTCTCTCATGTCACATCTTGAATAGAGTCAAAGTCAGTGAAAAATAGTCAAGCTACCAGAGGCACATGCACACCCATGTTTATTGCAGCACTATTCACAATAGCCAAGTTATGGAAACAGTCAAGATGCCCCACTACTGATGAATGGATCAAGAAAATGTGGTATCTATACACAATGGAATTTTATGCAGCCATGAAGAAGAACAAAATGTTATCATTTGCTGGTAAATGGATGGAATTGGAGAACATCATTCTGAGTGAGGTTAGCCTGGCCCAAAAGACCAAAAATCTTATGTTCTCCTTCATATGCAGACAGTAGATAAAGGGCAAACACAACAAGGGGATTGAACTTTGATCACAAGATAAAAGCGAGTGCACCCAAGGGAGATATGAGGATAGGTAAGACACCTAAAAAATTAGCTAGCATTTGTTGCCCTCAATGCAGAGAAACTAAAGCAAATACCTTAAAAGCAACTGAGGCCAATAGGAGAAGATGACCAGGAACTAGAGAAAAGGTTAGATCAAGAAGAATTAACCTAGAAGGTAACACACATGCACAGGAAATTAATGTGAGTCAACTCCCTGTATAGCTATCCCTATCTCAACTAGCAAAACCCCTTGCTCCTTCCTATTATTGCTTATACTCTCTCTTCAACAAAATTAGAAATAAGGGCAAAATAGTTTCTGCTGGGTATGGAGGGGGTGGGGGGGTAGAGGGAGGGGGCGGAGTGGGTGGTAAGGGAGGGGGTGGGGGCAGGGGCAAGAAATGACCCAAGCATTGTATGCACATATGAATAATAAAAAAATTAAAATTAAAAAAATAAAAGGAAAGTGAACTAATTCAGCCACCATGGAAATCAGTGACTTAAAATGTTTAAGATGGTATCTGATTTAGGCTTGTCATATTACATCAAAATCTTTCCAAGGTTTGAAGTATTAAAACATTTAACAGAAAAAAAAGAAAAAAGAAAAATAGTCAAGCTAGAGCGAGAAAAATAATAAAACATTTCATGTTGCATCTCAGAGATCCTTATATAAAGTAGGTTCCCACTACTCGATTTTTAAGAGTTCAACATAATTTTTTAAAAATTGTGCTGCTAAAAATCCATGACATGGCAGTGGAATTTAAGAAAATACTATGCTACTCTAGGGCCTCAGACCCCAGTCAAGTCCAAGCAGGTCCAGGCTGAATAAATCCTTGATTCAGCCTACATGGCCATTGAGTCTGAGGCAACTGACCAACCTACTGACACTAGAAATGTACATCAGACCCTGTCTGAATTACAATGGTGTAGAAATTTACCCTCCCGTTTCTTCACAAGGATCTCTGATTCTAAAGGACCAAATTGGTGTTTTAAATCATTATAAATATACAAACCCACTAAGAAATATAAACGCATAGTCGCTCAAAACCCCTTCTGATCATGAAATATAATAAAACATGTTATGTTGGACTTCACAGATCCTTACATAAAAGTGATGAGGAAAGTAAATCCTTCCTGTCCTTTTGTGCTGGGGTTGGCCTGAGACAGCAATCCTTTCAGCCTCTCCCACAATTGGGATGACACATGCGTGCCACCTTGAATGGCTTGTGGATTGAGATGGGAGTCTAACTTTTTGCCCAGGCTGCGCTCAGCTCTGTCTCCTGAGTATCTGGGATTATAGACATGATACCCCATACCTGGCCTGCATTTTTTTTTCTTCTTAGGAAAGGCGCTTAAAAATCCCACATCATTTTGATATGTTACAATGGATAATAATGTATAAATTATTCATAATTTATAATTAATTCAGCTTGTTTCACAAGATAGAGAAAAATGATTAATTATGGTGGGTGCCTTTTATGGGCCTTAAGCCTAGGAAACAGAATTTGACCTTGGATGTCTCAGACATTGGACTGTTCTCCAAAACTGAAATCAACCTTAAGAGACAAAGATTTGCCAAGATTTTGATAGTTAAAGAATAATAATAGACCTCTGTTGAAAGTGGTAGGTTGGGCGCACAAATCTACCTCTGCTCCTTTCTAACTATCATTAAAATATCAAGAAAAGAAATTTTAACACCCATAAGCCAAGCTTGACATTGTGGTCCAAACTTTAGCTTTAGCTACATGGGAGGCTGAGATGGGAAGGGACAACTGAGTCCAGTAGTTTAAGGCCAGAGCAGCCAACATAGTGAGACATCGTCTCAAAAAATAAATACATAAAAACAAGAGGAGAAGGAGAGGAAGGTATAAGTCACCAAAGGCAATGGAAAACCAGAAGAGAAAACAGATTAGAAACACCAAGGAAACCAGTGTCCTAGCTACTCTGCAGTCATTGATTGGGAGGATTTTGGTTTAAGGCCAGCCTGGGCAAAAGTTTGAGATCCCGTATCAACCAAAGGCTGGGTATGGTACTACACACCTCTTATTCCAGCTACATGTGGAATATATTTATGTATCAGGATCACAGTCCAGGCTGGCTAAGGCATAAAATGAGATCTTATATCAAAAATAACCAACACAAAAAAAGTCTGGGGTCATGGGTCAAGTGGTGCCTGTCTAGCAAGTGAGAGGTCCTCAATTCAACCCACAGTACCACCACCAAAAAAACATATACACCAAGAAAATTTTGTGATTCACAGTGGTTGAGTATTAATTTAGGAAAGCTCACACCCAAGACCCTGCAGAAGGAAAAATCAATGAAAAGCAAGCTGGTTGTTGCCTTACAACCTAGAAAATACTAGTTAACCCAGCACACAGCACTGGATGACAGTCTATGAACAGGAAGATAGCTGGAAGTCTGTAGGTGGAGTGGTTAAGCTCCTAGATCTTCTCCCACAGACCTGGACACTAGGTTGTTGCACCTTCTCAATGAGGAAGAATGATAGGATGATCACTTTTAGAAGAGGATGAGCCTGCTGGACTTGAGAGTCGAGGCACAGCTAAAGGGCTGGGATGTAGATCTGTGGTAGAGTACCTTTCGAGCATGCACAAAGCCCTGAGTTTGATCCTTAGGACTGAAGAAAAAGAAAAGTCACAACAAAAGGCAGGGTTATAATGCCATCTTGCAAGTGGAGATGAAGGCAAAGTCTGCATTTTGTAAGCTACTTGCACTGCTTTCACTTTGCCCCACCGAGCTCCTTGACTTCTGCCTGCCACTATCACCACCAAGGCAGGATCTGTTAGAAATCTTCTGGGGTACTGTCTGAACCAGGAGAAAAGGCCTACAGATGTTAATATTTGGGCCCTACAATGAAATGGCCAGTTTTGTTCTTGTATGATGCACCAGGCTCACAGATTTTCCACTCAGCAACTAAGTGCTTAGACTTATATGTAATCAGCCAGAGATCATCAGGTACTTCACAAAAGTCACTAATGTGAAAGAGAGATCAAAACAAATATTTACAGAAGACAAACTGGGAGGAAACAGAGGCAACACAATATAAAACATGAATTATATGACTATCTCAGAGGCATAAAATATCACAGCAAGGGAGCAAGAAAAGATGATGTAGTAAAGAAAACACTCAGAGAAAAACAAAGGAGCCCATGGTGTTTACAGTGGTAACAAATTTGTGTGTGTGTGTGTGTGTGTGTGTGTGGTTATGGGGTTTGAACTCAGGGCCTCACACTTGCTAGGCAGGTGCTCTACCACTTGAGTCACTCCACCAGCCCTGGTAACATAGCTGACAGAAGAGTTAAGAGATGCCCTGCCTCCCACTCCTACAGGTGACCCAGGACAATCAAAGAGTCCTCTTGGAGGGCTTCTAGCTGAGGTGAAACTGAGCACTCCTTATAGACCTATAGAGTCAACAAGCACAGAAAAGGAGCCTCCTGCCTTATTGACCACATCAACTTGGGCAATGACCATCTATGAACGCCTCAGCTCTGACCGTGAGACTGCATTCCCTAAGGTCTGCCCAGTTTTCTGACTGTGTAGTTTCTTGACACTTGGAAGCTTCTGAACATGGAATTGGCTAAAAAGTTTTTAAAAGACCATCATTGTCTTACCACACAGGGGCAAATAGAACTTAGAGACAAATTTTGTGGGATTAGGAAAAAAAAGAAAAGTGATGTTTCTTATATCTATTCATGGCACAGCAAATATACCTACTAGGCAAACTGATGGGGACATGATAGCTCTGACTATCAGATTGGGGATTAGCAAGTGTGATAGTAAATGGGAGTCCAGGGGATTATACTGTTTTCTTGAAAAAGCTTCTTGGATTACTTCATTCAGATTCCTTTTAACCCTAGTGCCTATGCTAGGTGTTTACTTTTCATGACTCAGATGACAGGGACTGTACCCTCTGTCTTCATAATCTTCTTTCACTATACTTTACGTCACCACTATGTTTCTTTTGTTGTTTTCATAAAATTATTCTCCATTTGTTTTAGATAATTGAAATCTTCCTGGGTCAGTTTAGGAGGATGTGAAAGACCGTATGAACAAAATCACTTCAGAAAGTCAATGGAAATAAACTGGTTACAAAAAAATGAAAGCCTTTCCATGCATTTTGTCTTGGGGTAACAATAGTCACTTGCCAGTGGAGTCAAGCTACTTCCTTGTAGCTTAAGTTGGGGCAGCTGCCCTGCACTCATTGCTCAGCAGTGCTGCCCTGGTGGGTTTGGCTGAGGACTGCAGGGGACCTTGGCTCATCCCTATGTGGCAGCATGGCTGCTGGAAAAAAACACAGAGGGAGTGGAGGTGGCACAGCTCCATCAGGCTCTCCAGAGAAGACCAGCTGCTGAAGGTTAAGGTGAAGTCTTTCCTTTCTCTGCTAGTAGATTTACCCTCCATTGAGCTGTGCAGCAGACTGTGCCCCAGGCCCAGCACCTGGAACAGCTGCTCCCTGCCTGGGTCAGGGTGGCTTCTTGTGGGAACATCCTTGCCTCAGTAACGTGCTAGACCCCAATCCAAACGTGATATTATGGTGACCCCTGATGTGTATGGGTTTTGGGAAACAGAGTTTGGGTTTGCCAAATGCAGACCAATCTCTCTCTCTCTCTCTCTCTCTCTCTCTCTCTCTCTCTCTCTCTCTCTCTCTCTCTCTCTCCTTCTCTTCTCCTCCTCCTTCTTTTTGAGGTGGAGTCTTGCTGGCCTTGAACTCCCAGTCATCCAACCATACTGCCTCTGCCTCCCCAGTGCTAGAATTGTAGGCCTACGCACCACGTCAGGACTACCTGCACGTTTTCTAGCGTTCAATACCCTTGCAATGTAAGCTCCTGCTCATTGCATGGTCAATAAAACAATGCCCCCTCCTGGGTGTTCTCACACCATCCAGACTCCAGAAGCCGTCTAAGGTTACATGGTGCTGTGGTCTTGCTGTTGTCTTCTCAGTCAGGTAACTGGTTAATACTGAGATGAAACAATATCATTCAGCATAGCCAGAGCCCTGGGTAAAGGAATTATTTCTGCCATAGTGCCAGTACCACAGTGTGCTGTAGTTTCTAGCAAGAATCACAGGTTAGTGTGTTGGAAACATGTTGCTTGATGACTTAGCTTAAGAAATTACCAAGTAGGTGGCTGCTGTGTATATTTTACCTGCAGCCTCACAGGAGAATTCACTGCTCTGCTGCTTGCTGTACGCACTCTCCCTGTGACTTCACTGCTGCTCTGTTCTTAGTCCCTGTGCTCTGCCCCATGCACTCTGCCTGTCAGAGCTTAATTCTATAAATCTCCCTTGGCTCCATCTGAATGAAATATTCTGGCTTGTTTACTCTAATACAATTTGCAGGACAGCTCCATGCATTCACTTGGTTGTCTCTTTCCTTCTTGTTCTAAGCAAGAAGGTCCTCTTATTTGTCTGTCTCTCATGGCACCTAGCCCTGATCTTGGTACACGATAGGCCTCTAGTGATAACCAGCTCTTGGAGTGGCCACATGGCTGAATTGGAGATGACAGGAGACTTAATGTCTATGTGGTCAGATTCTATAACCTTGGGTCTTTCTTTAATCATTAGAGCACTAATCCCTCAAGAAAAAAATCTCAGTGTTTCATTATCCCTGTATTTATTCACTTACCAAAAAGCTGAGCCCTCACTAGGCCTCTCTGTGTTATGTTCAGGGAATTCTACAGTAACAGAGCAAGCTTTCAAGGAAGAGTAGTAAGGGAGGAAAGTGAGTCCCACTTAAGATTTTAAAAACTATGAGCCAGAAAGACACTGTAGGGGTTTGAGGGCACCGATCAGTGTTGTGTGTGGACAGAGGAAGCAATGAGAACAGAGGCAGGGAGCAGAGGGAGGGGCCACAGCTGGAGGAATCACCAAAAATAGTCTTAAAGGTAAAACATTTCTGTAGAAGTGATAAAAGTTAAGACACTTTGAGAGGTATGCTTAAACTTAAAAAAAAATTTTTTTGTGAACGGCATCTTGGCTTTTAAAATCTTAAGTTCCGATTAGCACTCTTCTTAGAGCAGTTGTCTTTGCCATGAGCCACCCTCCCATGATCCTAGTGAGAAATAATGCTTTGACACAGTTTACCTCACAGCTACTCTCTGCTGGGCCATCCCTGTGCGAGGACCTCAGGTTGTATGGAACCAGGCAGGTATCATTGTTGCCCTCATGGAGTTTCTAGAAATTAGTCTTGGTGATTGAAAACACCTTTAGCGCAGTGAATTTATAGCAAGGGAGCACAGTGTTTATGGGAGAAATTTACACAGCTGAGAAACTGGAGTAGGAGGTTCCAGCTGAAAAAGATGAGTTGTGTTGGCTAAATGAAGAGGTGGGAAATTGGGAGCAGAGTGGGGCCTAAAAAACATGTGCAGTGCCCAGAGGCAGGAGCCATAGTAGGCTGATGGACACACTGATGCTAGTTCAGGTGATGCAGAGGTTAGACTGGGAGTGAGGAAACTTGATGGCTGAAAAGATGGATGGGTATTGATTTTATTTTCCAAGAGGGCACATCTTAGCCCATTGACATCCACAGAACAACTCTTGACATGCAGCTTGTCTTCTTGTCCTACTTCAAACCCCACAGAAGAAAGAAAAGTCTGTCTGATGATGTAAGGCTAAAACTCCCAAATCCTACAGACAAGGGAGAGGAAGTTGATGAAAAATCCAGTCTCCAGTACTTAATGGTAAATAATCCAGTTTTCACAAAAATTCTTTTCTATTCCCTGGAATGAACCCCCCCAACACACACCAAAAAATCTTAATACTCTTAGGGCCGCCACTCATTCTTGGGTCTGACTGCTTTCCTGTTTCCTGAACATATTTTCACTCTGCTTCTCATTAATAAACCTGCTCCCTCTAGGTCTCCTCTGTGTCCATCCTTGAGTTCTCTACAAGACCAAGAACCTCATGTCCCCAGACCAGGTGACATTGGCCTGTCTTGTGAAAAGCAGCAGGACCAGACCTAGGTTCTTAATCCCCAAAGACAGCAGGATTTAGAACTTAATTCTGAAGGTAGTGGGAATCTTCATGAGTATTAAACTGGAGAGTAGCAGAATCCAAATCTTTTATCCAAAAATGTCACTGTAGATTATACTGAGGGAGAGATGCCAGAAAGCATAAATAATCCAGGTGGCGGTTGATCCTGGGGTATGGAGAGAGCTGAGAGGGACCAGGAGGTACCCAAGAGGTTGAATACTGAGAACTTCATGGTTATCCAGACTATTTGAAGGAAAGGGAAAGACCAAAGGAAATACACTAGCTCTCTTCCTTTGAATGTGCACAATATACTAGTCGCTTAATAAACCTTATAGTTATTTTTTACAGGATGTCTTTGGGAGGTTCAACTAAGTACTTGCACTTGTTACCACTTGCATTCTCCCACTTATGCCACACTATCAGCCCTTTGTGATTGGTTATTATTTTTGAGATAGGGTCTCACTTTATGCAGGCCTACGATCCTCCTATCTGTGAGGAACAGATGATCACTGGGATTGCACCACGGAGTCATTGGAGTAGTGACAGGCGTGCACTACCGTGCTCAGTCGATGAGTGACATGGGGTACTGTGAACCTTTTTTCTGGGCTGGTGTCAAACAATGGTCCTCCTGTCTCTGCCTTTCAACTGTCTAAGGCTGTGGACTCGAGCCACCACATCTAGCCTAAACTGTATAACTTTTATGAGGGTCTTATGGGTATTATTTTCATTTTATAGATGAATTATATAGTTACATGATTCCCATATGTTAGAGTCACTTTCCCAATAAAAATAGCTAGTAAGTGGAAGAATTAGGACTTGAATTCAAAACAGTTGAATACTTATTTCTTTATCATAATAGAGATTGAGCCCAGGAACTTCTGTGTGGTAGGGAAGAGCTGCACCAGTGACCTACATTCCCAGCACATTTCAATATTTTTAAAGGAGAAAAAACTCTCTCCTTTGTAAGTTATGCATTGTGGAAAGAGATCAATCCCCCGTGGGGATACATTTCAAGAACCACAGTGCAGGTGTGAAACTGCAGATCATAAAGAACTCTATGTTTTTCACTTCACATATACATACATTCCCATAATAAAGTTATTTTATAAATAAGCCATATTAAGAGAAAACAATAACCTGTAATAACACAGAACAACACAATATAAGTAAGATGAGATACTTGTATAAGTGTACTTGGATACTGCCAAAGTGAATTTGATAACTGAGTTGACCAATAAGTAACTAATGAGAGGGTAGTATACACAGTGTAGATACATGGGAAAAGCAATGATTCACGTTCTAGGCAGGACAGTGGGAGATTTCATCATACAATTTAGCATGGCATGAAAGATAAATTGTATGAATTATTTACCTCTGGTACTTCCCACTTAATACTTTCAGATTGCTTTGACCATAGATAACCTATATCATGGAGAGTGAACTCCTGGATAATGGGATATTATAAATAATAAGTAAAATGTATAGGGACACTCATATTTAGAAATGAAATAACAGAAAGAACCAGCCAGCAGGATTGACAAGGAGTACTGGGAAAGACAGGATTAAGTGCAGGATAAGTAAAGTTTCTAGATGCACGAAGGGGTTCACGTTGTCAAATGCTGCTGAGAGAGCAAGAAAGAGCAGAGAACAGATGATCACTGGGATTGCACCACGGAGTCATTGGAGCAGTTCTAGGAAAGAAGTATTAGCTGGGTGAGCACAGAAAAGAGTGGGATGTGAGGAGATGGACATGGATGAGTACAGACATCTTGTTCTGCAAGTCTTGCTGTGAAGGAACAGATGTAAAGTTGTGGTGGGAGGGTTGTGCAGCCAACAGTGTTGTTCTTCATATGGGAGGCTCCTGGGGAGTTTGGACCATGATGGAGGACATGCAGGAAAGATGGAGAAACTCAGCCTAGCTTGGAGCAGCAAGAGAGCAGGACTGTGAGTCTATATGGAGACACTGCCTATGATGGAGCAAAGACCTTTCACCCCAGAAATGAGGTGGGTGGATGGAGCTCCCCTAGGAGAGGTGTGACTATTGCTTTGGTGACGTGGAGGGGATGATGTTGTATAGAGTTGCTCCTTTTCTTTCAGTGTAATAGTTGACAAGATTATTTGCTGAGAGCAGAGGAGGGCAGAGGAAGACGGGCAGAGTGGGACCAAACATGTTTTTGGAGAATTGAAGAGAGCAGCGAACAAGTAAAACAGTCATAGTCACTGGAGGGTGGGGATACCAGCACAGGATCACAGAGAAGGGACTAGATGGGCAGCCCTACCTGAAGGCCCATCTGAGATCTGCGGCTATGAATTGAAATGAGCTTGTCTGTACATGAGTGGACTTTTGTCCAGTAATATCTAGATGTTTATGTACATGTAATGATACAGAAGATATTAAGAATCTGACATTTTTTGAAACTTATATAGTTCTTTCTTCAAAGACACTAGATGGGTCTAAATGAAGACAGACAAGGTATGCATGCAAATCCCTTCATGATAACATTGTCCCTTTCTTTTTATAATATGATAACACTACACTCCTCTGGATAATTACTAATGGAAACTCCTCTGTCTCAGATTTTGTTGAAATTCGTGAATCTATGTTAACAAAATTAAGGAAAATCAAGAGTTCATTACTGTTCCTTAATGCCTTCATGATCTGGGAGATGCAGGTAAGCATTCTTTCAAGGGTTAAAGCCAATTCATAAACAAATTCTGAACTTATTTTTTAAATTCCATGAAAGCAACAAATACTTAAACCAAAGGACATATACTTAATGCAAATAAAGTCCGTAAATCAGGACATTTCCATTTTTAGGCTTGTTACATTGTGCTTCTTTTAAACTTGATCTTGCCCAAAACATTGGTTATTTTTGCTGTTTGTGGAAGTGACTGAATGGATGAAGGCGTCTATACCTACACATCTGGTATTTTGCTAAGCTCGATTTGTGTTAAAAGAAACTTTTGTTATATTTCCAACTAATATTAGGGAGTACTCATGTGATTCATGATTAAGTCTGGGTTTTTCCTTATAAAGAGTGGTATTTGAGATGTATTTGCCAATCAAGGTTTCAGGTACATTTTCACAGCATTAGATCCACGAGCAACCTGAAAAATGTAGACTTAATATCATCTGATAATGAAAGCATCAGTGAACATCAGGCTCTGAGAAGGAAGGACGCATCTTCTTTCTACTTATATAAATTGCTTTATTGAAGGGGACACAATGGCAGTGTGACCTTTCACTTAACTGCAACTCCCATAATGGGAAAAAGGTGCAGCATGAGCTGAAGAAGGGAAATTCTGCAGTTACACTCCACATCCGCGAACGTACTGAGAGAGATCTTTGTTTAGACAATGCTTTTTCCACGCCACCCTAGAGAGAAGTGAAACACACAGAGAAGAGGGTTAAAAATTCTTCACTGAAGTACTTTCTCACAACCGTTGAGGAAACAGAATATTTTAGCAATGATAAATTACAGGTCTTTTTATTTAAATCACAATGTGGTGACTGGGTATTCACGCCATTGTGTGACACGTGCCTCCCTCACCCTCGTTAGGATGCCAGCGCGTTACCCTTCTGATGTGAAAAACCATACAGGCTTAGCCAGTCCCCAGTGTTGCTGTTTACTAAATGAAGAGATGTACTTTGCTTCTCCCCAAAGCCCTCAGGACAGCACAGAAGGCTGAACATAATACTGACTTAGAGATATTGCACATTTACTTAGTCTGCAAACAATTTGAAGATAGACAAGCAGTACAGTGTGGAGCATCTTCAAAACTGTGGAGATACCCTCAAGTAAGCAAAGGAGTAAAAGAGTAAGATTCTGATCAGCTACAGTAGATTGTTTCTGCAAGCATGGAGTAGTACATTGTTTTGTAGAAGCCCTGCAGTTTTCAGTTCTCACAGTGGTGCTTTGGTCTGTGAAAGCCTGCTCCCCCACATAGATCAACAGTAGGGTCAACAGGGTGAAACCTACCATGCGTTAATTCCTTGTGTACTAACGACCTTCTTTGCACACTCTACGGATTTAGTGATGTCATCTTTCAACAAATCTGAAAAAGAGGAGTGAAGATTGCAAATGATTTTCATAGAACTTTCATCATTAGTTTAGATTTACCCAGTTTTACTGAGTTAGGCTCGGAAAGAAGACTGAGAATTTATTTCCCAACAGTGCACATGCTGGTATTTGTGGGAGGAAATTTCTCTTTGCTCCTCCCAATTTGACACGATATAAATCGGTCTTTTTCTCTTTTACTGAAGACATCAGAACTTTGGAATTATTAACTAATATGATGGGCGGTCTTCTTTGTACCCAACATTGAAAAGATTGCCTACTAATGCTTCCATTGAAAATGTACCCTAAGGAAACTTAAGAAAAGCACCCAAACATGTATGCAAAAAGCTCTTCATAGTGATCCACAGAAGGGAGAAATGGAAACAAACTGAGTATTTAACAGTAGGTCCTGAATCAGTCAATTCAATCATAGAATATTCATATAGTGGAATTCTGTTCACCCTTCAAAATGATAATGCAGATTTGTTTGGTGATATGGAAATAATTTCTTATGATAAGAAGCAAATTTTTTAAAAGTATATATAATAAAAATAAAATATTATAAACACATTGTTTATATTTTTTATGGGTACATAAATACATGATATAACTTTACATTTAACTACAAGATTGTTATCATTTTATAGAATGTTTACCAATTTTTTAGGGGTGATCAGGGTTTTGAAATCAGGAATTGCCCTTGGTAGGTAAGCTTTCAACTACTTGAGCCAAATTCTCAGCCCTCTAAATTTACCGATTGTTATATACATCAGGGAAGTATGACTGGGGTGCTAATTTTCTTATTTGTATTTTCTAAATGTGTTCAATGGTCAAGGATAATTATTTAATAAGAATATTTTAAAAATAAACTATACTTAAAAAAATTCCTAAAAGTACTCTTTCTCTTGGGATTATTTCGGTGGTAGTGGGAATTGAACTAGGGTCTTGGCTTGCAAGGCTAGCCCTCTATAATTTGAGCCATTCCCCTAACCCCTCTGGTGGGAATTTTAACATTTAAAAATTTAACAATACCATGTTGGACTAAAGACTCCAAATGTTATTTCCATTTTCATATGAGTTCTGGGGCATAATTCTCTCATGCCTTAAGCATGTAATAAATCCCACATTCTGTATCTTATAAGAAAAGATTTTTATCTTAAATACATGAATCTAAAAAGTAATGTTAGGTGTGCCAATGTTTATCTAGGAACCATACTTTTTGGAGATGCAATCTAAATAATTTAGAATTAAAATATCATAATGTTTCTAATTCACCATAAAATCTCCCAGACAAAAAAGGTATGTATATTGGTCTGAAAGTGTGGCTAAAATAGTAGAATGCCTGCGTAGCAAGTGGAGGCCCTGAGTTCAAACCTCAGTACCACCAAAAATGTTTGTACGTCTATATAGAGAAAAGGCAACTATTCCAAAATGTCAGTAAGTGTTAAAAATGACAGGTATATGGTTCTTTTTTTTACAGCATGATCTAATTTTCTATACATTTAGAACATTTCATTATAAAAGATAAAATAAGAACAGACCACAAAACCAAGTTGAGATGGATTTCCTCTACATTGCTAGTGAATCTTTCATATATAGCAGATCTCTACTCTTTAAAGAATAACCAGATGGTTCCTAGCCAAAACCCCTACTATCATGTCTTACCTTTGCAGGACACACCACAGGCATTTTTTGCTCCTGGGGTTTTGCCATCATTACACCAGTAGCGGCTATTGATCTGAAATATCCCATAATCGGTGCTTTTGTCTCTAGGATTGTAGTTTGTAGCTCCTGTGTTATAACTGCTCTCCCATTTGGCAATACACATCCCTAAAAATAAATTATTTTTAGTAATAAACACCAACACTAAATGATTTATACTGTATTCCAATCAGTTCTATTTTACTACTGACTTACTTTATAAGTACAAAGATATATTTAACTTGTAAAATATCTTAACACTTTAGTTTTTTGTTTATTTTGACATAGGATTGCTGTTTCCTACACTGGCATCAGACTCCTGGACTCAAGTGATCCCTCCACCTCTGCCTCTTCAGTAGCTGAAACCACCCATGTGGACCTATTTCTATCTCACACCTATTAAAGAGCTCCTGAGAGAATCCATTTGTAGAGCAAATCAATTTGTCATACTAATGAAACAATATAAAGCACTTTGGAAAATATTAAAATAGCTGGTGATTCCTTTGAATGTTGCTTGATCCCTCAGGCAACATTAAGCCTAGAATGGAAAATCAAGTTGTTGAGAGGACGTTGTAACTTCACAACACATACACAGGCTGATGAAAAAAATACTTTTCATGGGGAAAATAAAAAGGTATTTATTTTTTATTTTTTTGGGAAAGAGAAAATTTCTCCTAATACATAAAGGTGAATTTGGAAAAAAAATATAGACTAGGAATATAGAATAGGTTATACTGGGATCACCCACCCATCCAATCATCTCTACACTCATTCATGCAAAAATAGTTATAGATTTCAATCTAAAAAGAACAGTGATTATGATGAGTAATATATGGAATAAGGTACAAAGTAACCTAGTCTCATGAGACATTTTTTTCTTTTTTTTTTGAAAAGGGACACACTATGTTGTGTAATTGGCCTTGAACTCCTGGACTCACGATCCTTTAGCCTCAACCTTCAGAGTAGCTGGAACTACAGGTATGTACCATAGCCCCTTGAACTGTTTCAAAGAAAATGAAACAAAACTAGTCAAGGTACAGTGTTCAAATTACAAAACATTTCGTGATGAATATCAGAGATCCTTATATACGGAGAGACAGGATGAATATAGGTTCCTACCAATAATTTCTATGAGTTCAACAAAATTTTTCAAAATCTTGCTGTTGAAAACCCCATGGCATGGCATCAGAATTTAAGAAAAATGCTGTGTGACCCAAGGCTTTCGGAACCCACGTTGCAATCAGGCCCTGCAATGTTCTTTTACTCATCATACATAGGCCTTAAGTCTGAGACAACTGGCCAGCCTAGAGGCACTAGAAATGTACATCAGGTCCTGTTTAACCTAAAATTTCATTGAATCTCCCCATCTCAGGCCCTCATTCCTTCGGAAGGTATCTCTGATCCTATAGGACCAAATGATGTATTTGTTAATCAGCATAATCACCATGATCATCACTGTTATTATTTGCAGTGGGTGGACTGAACCAAGACCCTTCACATGCTAGGCAAGTGCTCTACCACTGAGATGCATCCCCGCCCTTGGTTTCTGGAGACCAGTCTTGGTATGTCTCCCATGCTCTGGCTCGTTTCCAACTTTCAGTCTTCCTGCTGCCATCTCCTCAGTGCAAGAACAGGAGTCTACCACCATGTCTGTACAAACTGATGTTTTTAGACACAATACATACACAAACCCACAAAAACATACATTTATTTAGACACGCAAAGCTCCTTCTGCCCATTCATTCCCTCCTAGTCTCTGCTCCATACCTGGCTATCTGCAGTTAGAAAGTAGAGTATACTTACACTGTGACAGTTTAATGCCTTTGTAGCCATCCATTCCCTTGCTTTTTAGAGTTCTGGCCAACTCACACGGTTTATACTGCTTGCCTTGGACACTGACAGAGAGGAGGAGAAGCCCCAGAAGAAGGAGAGCCTTCATGTTGACTGGGAAGACCAACCACTAAGCTGCCTAGCGTAAGCTGGTCCCAGTATTTAAGCATCTTTAAACTTCCTTCTTCCTCCAGCCTTTGGGAACTCCACCTTTTGTGCTGTATGCAAAGCAGGAAATATTTACTGATCCGTCCCCATTTTTTATGCATGAGGAGAGATATTCTGATGTCCTAAGAAAGTATTGTATAGGGAAATGTTGTTGAAAAACTTGGCTCTGTAGCACTGTTTCCAAAGCATGAAATTTCTTCTGTTTTAAAGTCACCTTGTGTAACTGCAATGAAAAAAGTAATAACAATTTGTACTGCTTAAATCAACTGTGACTTTTGAGCAATTGTCATGTTTATTAAATTTTTTTGTTACATTCACTAATTTGTATTGCTCTTTTTCAAATATAATTATTTATACATATGCTTTTCCTTAAAATGGATTTAGCACATGTACCTGTCCTTTAAATGGTATATAACATGACAGCATGTGGCTCAGCTAGTTTCCTTTTTTGTTTTTTTCTTTAATGTTCTGGGATCTCTCTTTTTTTTTAAATTCATTTATTCACATGTGCATACATTGTTTGGGTCATTTCTTCCCCATGACCCCACCCCCACCCTCTCCTCCCTCAGCTAGTTTTCTATGTAGGCTTTTTTGTTAATGTCACTGTAATTATTGTATTATTATAAATCAGTGTTTCACTACTATAAATAAGGCTGTTGTAAACAAAGTTCCTAAATCGTTTCCCACAATGCCTTGTTCCTGTTTCCCTGTTAGAACACAAAGGTCATTATAAACTTACTGGGGTTTGGATTTAGCCCAGTGAAGCCCTTAAACCTAACACTGTAAACAACAACAAAAACTAAAAACCCACAACTAAACCTACCCAAAACCCCAAATATGTTCACCTAAATTCTAGCTTAAAAATAATCATCTCAAGAAGCTGTGTATTTTTTAAAAACAGTATTACAGAACTCAAAAGACCTCTGCCCTGGATTTGACTATGAGGACAGAGCCACATAAACATCATCACTTGGTAACCACCCTTGTTTTCTACCATTGGCAGTACCAGCTTTGGCTCTAACTTACGGTTGAATCCAGTTCAAAAACTGAGAATAATCCCACCTTTTCAGACTTCACCTCATGTGGATTCTTTAATAATCAATACTGAGACAGATTTTCCTACCCAAACATACAGAACCAGGTAAAACATTAAACATTTAGTCTTTTGTCCACTTGGTGTTCAAGTGCAATCTGTGCATTTGTTTCCTTAAGAAAGGAGCTTTAAGGATCTTGGATTTTTTGTTGTATTACTATGCACAATGATTTTTAATTATTCATAATTCATAAAATTAAGCTTACAAAATAGAGAAAAATATTGTGCATATTAGAAGCTTCTGGATTAAAAAAACATGAATTTGACAAAGGATCAGACTTTTGACTATTCCCCAAACTGAATCTGTCTTGAAAGACAAAGATTTTCCACAATTTATGGCACTTTACAGGAGGTGCTATGGAAAGGATCTCTGTTAAAGGGGGTGGGTTGGGCACACAGTTATGTTTCAGATATCTTCAAAATCTCATTAAATATCAACAAAACAAATTCGATATTAGTTAAACTATTCATTTCTGCCACACTCACACATCTTATAGTCAGGGAAGTCTTAAAAACATAAGGCACTATCACATATATTGTGTAAAACAAAGCACAGTCAGGAAAACTGGTCAACTGCCTGAGTTCTAGTGGCACTTCGTGGTTTCACACTGTTTTTTGAAAATCAGAGATAAAAATTGATAAAGGGGTTGTAAAAATTAATTATTGTATCATACTTTCTGAATTACAGTTTATTGGTATTACAGTTTCAGAATTGACATACATTTTCTTTACAAAACAAAAAACTAAGGAGAAAAAATGCCATTAACATCATTGTTAACAGAACAGTAGAGCAGGAAAAAAATACCATGATAAACCTTTCTCTGATAACAGGATTATTTCAGTCCAAGTTTTAATATCCCAGGAAGGGATATTATTTTTACAATGCTCTTCATAGAGTATTGGTAAGCCTTTAAGACTTCATTAGTAGGACATATCCTGTTTCCCTTGATTTCTTCTCAAAAGGCACTCTATGCCATTAGAGAGCCCAACAGCATCATTCTCATGAATACCCTAGCCATGGAAAAACTCAATAGGACACACAGAAATCCAATGACTAGAGAAATTTCTGAGTTTTGGAATATTTTCTGCATTGACGCATCCAGTATTATGCGCCCTAAATGTCACATTGTAAGCAGGAAGTTAGATATGAGTCCTTCCATAATATCTTCTCCATTTACTCTGTAGGTCAAAAAAGCTACTGGCTGCTGAGGCCCTCCTTGTTCATCAGTCATAGAGTCAACACTTGGACGTTCAACAATAACATCTACATCATTCATCCTGTGATGAGGAAGAAAGTGTATTAAAGCGTACACTGTCAAGGCCAAAGGCATGTGCACCCAGGGCGGCTTTCTCAGCTTCAATTGGGACATTATGACCTGGACATGGTACAAAGTCTCCATGTTGGTGGTCACAGGAAAGAGAAGTTTTAAAATACATGGCCAACCCAGGTATCTGATCCATGCCTATAGCCCCTGGTAATTGGGAGGCTCATGTGGGAGGATTACTTGAGCCCATGGGCTTAAAACAGGCCTGGATAAAATATCCAAACCCAATCTTGAAAAAAACCAAGACCAAAGTAAGAGCCAACAAGGGCAATAGAAAAATAAGATTACAACAGATGAGAAACATCAATAAAATTTTGTAACCAACAGGGGATGACTGGGAATTTTGCATGATTGGGAAAGCTGACACATGAGTAACAAGAAAATGGGAAGTCCATGAAGCGAGCTGGTTCTGGCCCTACAGCCTAGAAAACAGCACTGGTTGGCAGTTCTATAAACAAGACTTGCTGGAAGTCTGGATGGGAGTGGTTAAACTCCCAGATCTTCTCTCCTAGTCAAGGAAACTAGGTTGCTTCCCCTTCTCACCCCAGAACAATGATGGGAAAATCATTCTTAGCAGAGGATGAGCCACAGACTCTGGACTTGAGAGTCAAGGCACAGCTAAGGGCTGGGGACGTAGCTCAGTGGTAGTGTGATTGGACTGCATCCTCAAGCCCCTGGGTTAAATGTCAGCTCCAGGAGAAAAAAGAAAATTCACAGCTAAGGGCAGGGTTATAGTGTCATAATGTAAACAAGGAGAAGTAAAAGTCTGCATTCTTAGCCCTAAGCCAGATCCCTAGCTTTCTAATCGCACCTTTTGAGCTCCTTGATTTTGACTGACAAATTGATCTCCCACACAGGAGCTTGGAGGATTCTCCTCTGGGGTAAGTGTGTGAATCCTGGGAAAGAACGCACTGATGCAAATATTTGGGCCCTATAATGAAATGGCCAGTTTTGCTCAATTACCTGTGGGATAATCCACCAGGCTCACAGATTTCTATTCAGCTCCTCAGTGCTTCCGTCTCATATAAAATCAACTGAAGAGCAGCAGATACTGGACAAAAGATAGTACTAATGTGAAAGACACAGCAAAATAAACATTTACAGAAGAGGAACTCAGAGAAAGTAGAGCTAACTGAAAAACTAAAAAAAATACACTCCTGGTATTTATAAATAAAACTACATTGAGACATTTAATGGAAGAGTTAAGAGACACTTTGTATCCTGCTATTACAGAAAAACTGGTCCCCTGGCCTCACTGCCAATTTATATTCATAAATAAGGAGAGCAGGCTTTTGAGGAAAAAGAAATAGGTTGTTTGTCAGATGAGGAGGAACACAGGGAGAGCTGACCTCTTAAAACCGTGTTGTCCCCCCTTCTGAGAGAAAATGTCTGCTTTCTAAATGGGAGTTCAAAGGCTCAGCTTGACTGCACGACCAGCTGCATGGTCACCATGGCCGCTCATCTTGGTTCTGCACATGTCTGGCACCACATATCTGAAGCTGAAGGTCTTGGCTGACTGGTTAACTGCTCTGCTGTCAGAGAGAGGTAAGGGGTAAAGACTGCCTGGTTTAACTGAAGAGAAAAGGGAGTTAACCTTTGATCTCCAGCATGTAGACAGAGAGAAAAAATGTCAGCACCGTAAACCGGTCAGCATGCAGGCTGGCTACACCAAAAGCTTTTCCCTTTTGTAGTCCTGCTTACATTTTGCCACCATCCATTCGTTCCTTCCATTTCTATGGAAAATGGGTGTTACAATCATCTGTTTTCCTGCCTTTAGTTAATTTGTTGATTTGTGGGCTCAGTAAGGAGACAGTGCTCAGCAAAAGCAGTTTTAAGCCCCTGCCACACCACTCGTATATGTGCCCACGACGGTGGCAGTAGTCCTCTTGGATGCCATGTAGCTTCCAGGGAAACTGAGCATTCATTGCCCTACCTTGGCAGTCAACAAGCCCAGAAAAGGAGGCTTTGCCTTTGAATGACCACGTCAGCTTGGGCAGTGACTGCTGTGTGAACATCACACGTGTGACCATGATGGACTGGAGCTCTTAAGTCTCCCCAGGTTTTCTCACTGTGCACTTTGGAGACTCCTGGAAGCCCCAGGACAGGAATAACTGCCTCACCACTCAGGGGCAAGGGGAGCGTAAGAGTCCAATTTTGCTTGCTAGAGAAAAATAAAGCAGAGTGATGTTCCTTGTGTCTCATTGTGCTGTTGCACATTTATACCCCAGTACACAATTTGACCTAGACTTGTGTGTTCTGATTAGGAGAATGGCAATGAGGAACTGAAATGTTACTTGGGAGTCTTAGGCATTAAACTGTTTCCCTGAAATTAGACTTTCCTTGTATGACTCAGATCCTCATTAAGACGAGAGGTATGCTAGGTGTTTTGGTTTCCAGTGATTCACACTATGGGGACAGACTTTTCTGTCTTCATAATCCTGTTTGACAGTTGATGTCACCATTATGCTTTTAGTTGGCATTGCTGCAATCCTGTTTTCCATATTACTGTTGAATCACTTGAGGCAGTAACTGAAAAACATGAAACACACATGAGAAAATAACATTGACTCAGAGATAAACTGATGCAGGGAAATCAAAATTTGTGATAACAAAAGAAAGTCTTGCCATGCATTTTGTCTTAGATTGACAACAGTCACTTAACCAGTGCAGTTGAGCTGCTTCCTTGTACAGGAGTACATTAAGACTGAGGTTGGGTCAGGTGCACTGCACTCATTGGTTATAAGTGCTGCTCTGATGGTTTTCGCTGAGGGCTACAAGGGATCCCTGTTCATGTCTGTGTGGTGGCATGGCTTCTGGAGAAGATGCAGAGGGTTTGGAGGTGGGACAGCCTCATCAGGCTCTCTAGAGAAGATGAGATGCTGAAGGTTAAGGGGAAGTCATTCCTTTCTCTGCTAGTAGTTCCATTAGCTGTGCAAATAGTCTGTGACACAGGACCAGCAATTAATTGCAGCAGCTGCTTCCTGCCTGGGTCACAGTGGCTTCCTGTGGGAACATCCCTGCATCAGCAGTGTGCTTGACCCCAATGAACACGTTGCATTTTGGTGACCCCTAAGGTAGATGGGTTTTGGAAAATGGTACATAGTTTAGGTTGCCAAATGCAGAACAGTGTATGTTTTCTTCAGGATTAATGATCATTTTCTATCTTTTGTTTTTATTTATCCATTCACTCATTCAACTATTTTCATTCATCTAGAGACACGGCCTTATTTATTTATTTATATTCATTCATTTAGAGATAGGTTCTCCTTATGTAGCCTAGGCTTGTCCCGAACCCCCAATCATATGGCCTCTGCTTCCTAAGTCCTTAGATTGCAGGTCTAAACCCTCATGCCCAACACTTTTTGCTGTTTTTTTTAGTGGTGAATATCTTTGTAATTTAAGTTCCCTTGGACTGAAAAACACATGAAACAAGCCCAGGTCTTCTTATCCCATGTAGACCTCCCTCAGAAGTCATCCAAGGTTAACTTGTGCTGTGGTCTTGCTATTGGTGCCTTCTTAGTCAAGTAACTGGTTATTATCCAGAGCAAACAATATCATTCAACATATGCCAGAGTACTGGGTAAAGGAATTACTTCTACCACAAAATACTATAATGTGCTGTAGTCTCTGGTAAGAACCACAGGTTAGAGTGTTAAAAACATGTTGCTTGATCACTTACCTTAAGAAATTGCAAAGTGGGAGCCCATTGTGTATTTCACCATGCTGGAGAATTCACTGCTCCTGGTGCTTGCTGTACTCTCACTCCCTGTGCCTTCACTGCTGCTCTGCCCTCTATCCTTATACTCTGCCCCATCCACTTTGCCCGGGGAAGCCTCTTAATTCTATAAAGTTCCTCTTAGTGCCATCAGATTGAAATATTCTTTCTTATTTATTCAAACAGAATTTTCATGACACCTCCATTGCATTCATTTGTTTGCCCCTTTCCATCTTCTTCTAGGATTAGAAGGCCCTCTTACTTGTCTGTTTCTCATGGCACCTAGCCATGATCTTGGTATATTGTAGGCCTGTAGCCAACATCATAGTAAATGGGGAAAAACTGAAAACATTTCCTCTAAAGTCAGGAATGAGACAACAGTGTACACTCTCTCCACTCCTATTCAACACAGTCTTTAAATTCCTAGCCAGAGCAATAAGGCAGGAAGAAGAAATAAAAGGAATACAAACTGGACAGGAAGTAGTCAAACTATCCCTGTTTGCAGATGACATGATCTTATACCTAAACAACAGCAACAAAAAAGCTCTAGACACCATAAACATATTCAGCAAAGTAGTGGGATACAAAATCAATTTACAAAAACCAGTAGCCCCTCTGTACACTGGGATTACACTTTAATACCTTGGCTTTGTCTACTGTTATATTGTAAAGATTTCTTCTGAGGCAGATTTTCATAAGCTTCTTTGGCGATACTTCATGCATTCTACAAATACTTGAGTGACTACCAATATTGTTGTGTCAGATGCTAATTAACAATTGTATGTAAAATAGGGTCTTAGCCTTGGGCACTGGGCATCATCTAGATAAGGTGTGCAATTAGAGGTTTTTAGTATATTCATAGAGCTGTACAACCAGCACCCTACTCGGTTTCAGAACACTTTATCGAACAAGAAGAAACCCCATACCTATTAGCACTCACTTCCAAATGCCCTCCTACCCACAACCACTGGCAACCACTAATCTCTTTTTCTGTGTCTATCGATTTGTCTGTTCTGGACGTTCCTTCTAAATGGTATCATACAAAATGTGGCATTTTCTGTCTGTCTTCTTTCACTCAGCATAACGCCCACAACCCTCACCCACTTTAATTCCTTTCATTGCTTAATAATATCCCAGTGCATGGATGTACATTTCATTTATCCATTCATCACAGAGACATTTGGGCTGTAACTATTTTTTGGTAATTATGAATCAATATCCTACATTCAGGCACAAGTTGAATAACTTTATTCAATTCAATAAATACATGCTGAATATCTACTAGGTACTGGCTGTTTTCCAGACACTGAGACTCAGCAGCAAAACAAAATTGCCAATAATTAGATTGTAGCAGATATATGTCTTTCACATTCTCTGATGGCTTTTCTTTTTTTTTTTTTTTCATTTTATCACATTAAGTATTAACTGCTATTCCTGAAATATCTGATTACGTACTATTTTAAGTGTAATGTTTGGAAGGTGTACCAGTACTGTATTTATAGCAGGATAACTGTTACCTTAATTTTAATTAGAAAACATTTTTTGAAGACTGATTTCTACTAATTCCATGAAGATTTGAAAGATTAAATTCTCATTTTAGTTTTTCAAATGGGGTGGGCAACATTTCTATAACAGGCCAATTTATCTGTGAACAAAACAAACTATAGCTTCAAAAAAAAAGGTGCAGTAGAAACAGGTGCCTACCTCATTTCTGTAAGGTTTTACATAGACTGTCCACTGATGGAAAAAAAGACTTCTCTCTTTTTTCCAAAATATTGAGCAACATTACCATAAACCAACTACTGGTTTAGCGATAGTAACTCCCTCAAAGAAAGATAATTTAAAAGCCATTAAGTGTTGTATCATTACCTAAATAAAAGTAGAACTTTGAAAGCTGTTTTAAGAAATGGCCGTGTAACAATTTACTTCAGTTAAAACACGGGTTTTTATTTCATATTAACACAAATACTGAACACCAGCTTAATTACAATATTCCAGATTTTAAAATGTTTTAAATCACCATGTAAAGTGCTTGAGAGTTTTGTTAAACCAAACACAAAAGGCCCTTTATTTGCAAACCTGAAAGCAAGGTTTCTGAAAAAAAAAAAAAATTGTGGCAATAAATGGTAACAATCATATTAACTGGTTTGTGATTATCACAGTACACAAATCAGAGGCAGTTTGGAACTGAATTTTAAGTATAAGAAGGGTAAATGTTGTTTTTCCATTTTATTACTATGTGTGTCATGGTTTAGATACGAAGTTTCCCACATGCAGGCTCATAGGTTGAAAGCTTGGTCCCCAGCTGGTGGTGCTACCGAAAGGTGACCAGACCATGAGGGTGCTGACCTCATGAACAGATTAATTCACTGATGAGTTCACAGCTGAATGGCCAATTAGGAAGGTGAGGCCTAGTTGGAGGAAGCAGGTCACTGGGATGGTGCTGATGAAGGGGGTATATTGTCCCTGACCCTTCCTCTCTGCTTCTTGGCTACCACCAACACCAGGAAGCGAGCAGCTTCACTGAACTCTGCGCTCCCTGCTATGATGTTCAGCCTTGTCTCAGGCCTACAGTGATCAGGGGAGACCATGGACTGGGACCTCTGAAACAGTGAGCCAAAATAAACCTTTCCTCCTTTAAAATTGTTTCTTTCAGATATTTTGTCACAGTAATGAAAAGCTAACATATTTACTTTGTGTCCACATTAAAAAAAATTGTAACTAAAATTCCAACTCACAATTTCAAAGCTTAGTAAGGAGCTTTTATAAATATATTTAAATACAAATGTTACAATAATGTGGCACTTGGGTGACTCAAGATTGGTAAGCACTGACCCAGTGGCAGGTTCGCTGTATTTGTGCTCAGCTTTGGAATGTACAGTTTCTCATCACATTTGATTACAGCAAAGGCAATGAAGTGAGTGTTGACAGATGATGGTGGCAGAAGAGATTTAAAATTTCAAGTGAAGAGAAAATAAGGAGTTTTGCATGTGAATCTGAGGCCAGTTGCCCATTAGTAGGAATGTATCTGAAGCAGTATCATCTTTGAAAAATGCTGTGTCAATAAAATCAATAAATATTAATAAGAAATAAGGAAAACGAGTGGAAAAAAATTCAAATCATGGCTGGGTAAGCTAACTAAACCCCAAATTTACAAAACTAAAGTTAAATCAGAAGGCTGGAAGGTCTTATGTGAATCTGAATAAGAACAGTCAATGCTGTTGGCAATCACTGATGGGGTCTCAGGTTCAAGGCCTGATTGAATGGGTATGAAGATGCTGAATTGAGGAGCAGGTCCAAACTTCTATGGCATTGTTAGGAATGTGCAGAGCTCACCTGTGATGAAAAAGGTGTTACTTGTCCAAAGACTTTCTACCTGAATGAAATTTATTTAAATTGAAAAAAAAGATGCCCATAGGAGTGCACAGCATTCAGCAGGGATAAATAAATCTCTAATTTTAAAGTTTTATATGACTATTTTTTGGTGCAAAATCATTCCAATACTTCAGGCTTAACTTTCTCAAGTCATCCTGGACTGAAACAACCTTCTAGAACTTAATCTAGTAACAGTAGAGAATATATGTAAGTGTGTGTTGGAATATATATGTGTGTGTGTGTGTGTGTGTGTGTGTGTGTGTGTATACACATTTGGAAAGATGGGCTTTGGAAAAGGATGCCATGTTTGATGGTGCTGGGAGAGGAGGTTTTTAGAGCTTAATCTTTATCTTCTATCTTGGGGAATCAATATGTTAAAATGCAAAAATCAATAAGAAGCAATAAAAGCCTAATACTTAATAGCGTAGAACTAACATTCATATTAAGGTAAAAGTAGAAATTCACTACTGATCCTAATATTTAATAATTCTATATAGCAACTTTTAAGAAAATATTTCTATGTGGTTGCACTTAATAGACGTACAAGTGATGTGCTTGTACAAAAAAAATTAGTGCCACACAAAGAGTTCTTTGCATGTTTAATTACAGTAAGACTAGTCAAGAAATATTTATGAAAAACATGAAAATGAAATCTTCCACAAGTACTGCTTTCTCTCCTCTGTCAACTCTTGGTAATCTGAGTTGTTTCTTTCATCAGTTTGTTAAGTTATCCCAATACTTCTTGGATATGTCCTATCTCTGCTGGTGTCACACACATGTCTTTCCCTTACTTTAACCCTTTAATTTTGTCAGTATGGGGGTTTGAACTCAGGGCCTCATGCTTGCTAGGCAAGTGATCTACCACTTCAGCCATTTGACTAGCCAACCCCCCCTTTTGTTCTCCTCAAACTTCACGGTTCTTTTTGAGTTTATTCTCATAAGTGTGTTCCAAAACTCTTGAAGTCTCAGAGTGCACTTGTTTAAGAGGTCCTCTGCTACCTTTCCATGGTTGGTCTCTGTAATACACTTACATAAGCTGGAGATATGACTTGGAATCCCATAAGCTATTGTACTGGAGCCATGTGGACTTGAAGAACAAGAAAAATCTTACATTTCTCAACATGGAGGGAATATACTAAATAACCAGCAACAGATTCTTCCATTAGTTTATGCTCATTGAGTGTCTGTTACATTCCAGTCCCTGTTCAAGGTGTTTGGCATATGGAAGTGAACATGAATAAAAAAATTTCTGCCATCCTTCCTGCAGGACAGTGGTTCAGCATAGTGTGTGAGAGATGTACCATGGTAAAGAGGGCATTCAGGAATGGAGGGAGGGAGCAGCCGCTGAGGGGTTTCAGAGCCTGAGTGGAGGGCATCTGTCGTGTGGTAAGTCAGTGTTGGAAAATTGGCTACACACAAATCAACGAAATTAATGTACTAAGGATGCATTTTAATGACACTAAATATAATGGATGCCAGGCACTCTCTTCACTGTGAGAGCATGTGAGGCCCTGACTTCCATCCACACTACCAAATTAAAAAAAAACCTAAAAAAATTTAAAAAGAAAGAGAAAGATGACTATTATGCCTTTGAAGAGGGAGTTAAAGCTTGGAAAAGGACAAACTCTAGAATGAAACCTTGTGTTATGAAATTGGAATATGAAGTTCTGGAGAGATTTATTATTTCTAATATGAGTACATAGGAGGGTTTGTAGGGTCAGTGGAGTGTTATTTTTAAGATATGAGGCTCCTGTGGCAGTTTACAACATCGTGGAGGAGATGCAGAAATGAGGGAGAAACTTGTTCTACCTTGGAGCAGAGAGTGGTGGGCTCCTGACTGTATGTGGAGACCCTGCCTTTGATGGGCAAAGTTCCTTCACCCTGGAAGAGGGGGGTTGGGGGGGAGAGAGAGGACTAGCCATGAGGAGGAGTGACTGCTGTTTTGGTGACACAGGGGGGACAACTTTGTATGAAGTTACTTCTTTTCTTTCTGTGAAACAACAGGTCAGATTATCTGCTGAGAGCAGAGGAGGGCGGAGGATGAGGCCAGATGTGTTTTGGGGATTTGAACAGAGTAAGGGAGAAGTAAAATAGTCATAGTCATTGGAGAGTGGGGACACCTGCACAGAATACCAGAGAAGGGACGGGGATGGCCAGCCCAACTGAAGGCCCGTCTGAGATTTGTGGCTATGAATTGAAGTGAGCTTCGTCAGTATGTGAGTGGATTTTTCTCTAGTAATATCTAAATGTTTATGCACATGCAATAATGCAGAAGATATTAAGAATGTGATATCATTTTTTAAACCTATATAGTTCTTTCCCTAGAGACACTAGATAGGTCTAAAAAATGATAGATAAGGTATGCATGGCAAATCTTTTAATGTTAATGTTTGTATTTTTTACAATATGCATAATTTCACTCAAGTGTTTATTAGTAATGTAAACTTATCTGCCTGAGATTTACCTGAAACGGACAAATCTAAGTTAAGAACATTAAGGAATAGCAACAGCTCATATTCCTTCCTCAATGCCTTCCTAATTAACAGGATGCATGAAAACATTCTTTCAAGGGTTCAAACATATTCATATATATAAATTGTGAATCTGTTTTTTAAAATCTGTGAATGCAACATTTCTAAGACAATACTAAAGCCAAAGGTCACATACTTTATGAAAACAAAATTCCTAATTCAAGCAGCCTCCATTTTCAGGCATTTGGAATTCTGCTCCTTTAAAATTTTTATCTTGCCCAATAGAATGGGTGTTTTTACCATTTTTTTTGGAGGGGAATGAACAGATAAAGGCTTCAGATGCCTGTGCAGTTAGGATTTTGCCTAATATCAGTTTGTTTTATGATAAACTTTTATTATATTTCCAGGTAGTACTGTGGGTAACTTGTATCATTCAAGAGTAAGTCTGGGTTATTTCATTGATGAACTGAAAGCTGGAGACATATTTGAAAGTCAAGTGAAATAAATTTTCATCAGCGTTAGTTACATAGCAAACTTGAAAATGTGGTTTAGTATCAAGTAATAAGCACAGTAGTAAAGAGTAAGGCTCCCAGAAGATTGGCTGTATCTTTCTCCTACTTCTATAAAGTAAGATGTGTTTGAAGGGGACACAATGGCAGTGCAACCTTTCATTTATCTGCTACTCCCTAATGTAAAGAAACAGAATGAACTGAAGAAGGAAAATTCTGCAGTTACACTCCACAGCCCTGAATATATGGAGTGAGATCAGTGCTTTCTCCATGCCACCCTAGAGAGAAATGTAACACATGGAGAAAAGGTGAGATAGATCTCATTGTAATACACATCCTTTGTAGAAACAAAATAGGTCATCAATAAATAAAATACGGGCAGATATTGGTATTGAGTAAACAGAGATAATGTCTTCAAAGTACTTCGCTTCTCCCCAAACCCTCAGCAGAATGCAGAATGTTGAACATGAATGTTGAGTTATGTGCATTGCACATTTACTTATTCCGCTGATCGTCTCAAGGAATCACAAGGAAGTGGTAGAAATGTGGAAAATCTTTACAACCCTGGATACCCCTTGAATAATTCCAGGATTCAATGGATAAACGTCTCAGTCAGTTATAGTGATTGCTCCTTCAAGGGTGGTGGAAGTACATTACTTTGTATAAGCAAACACTGCAATGTTCAGTTCTCACATGGCGCTTTGGTCTGTGAAAGCCTGCTCCCCTGCATATATCAACAGTAGGGTAAAAAGGGTGAAACATTCCATGTGCTAATGCCTTGTGGATCACTGACGACCCTCTTTGCACAAGCTATGGATTAAGTGATGTCATCTTCCAACAAATCTGAAAGAGGGGGGTGAGGAATGGAAATGACAGTCATAAGAATTTAATTTTCCGTTTAGATTTGGCCAGCTTTACTTAGGGTGAGGAAGGAATAAAGAATAAAAAATACTAAAACTTGTTCCCAAGAGTCCATTCTTGAGGTGGGGGAAATTTCCTCTTTATTCTATCCCATTAGACATCAACAGTCTTCTTCTCATTTACCGAAGACTGGAATTCTGAAATTATTAACTAATGTGATGGAAGGTCCTCTTTAGACCGAAGACTGACAAGAATATGCTTAGTGTTGATTTTTACTCAGAAATTCTCCCACTGAAAATTTATCCTAAGGAAACAATAAGAAATGCACCCAAACATGATGCTCAAAGCTGCTCATAGCCATCTAAGAAGGGAAAATGGAAACTAACTAAATTCCTAACAGAGTTGGATCAGTCAGTCATAGAATATTCTTGTAGTGGAATTCTATCCTCCATTTAAATGACGATACAGATTTCCATTTGTTGACATGGAAATAGTTCTGTGTGATAAGAACCATTCTGTAAATCAGTATGTACAATAAAACTAGATTTTGTAAAATCATGTTGCGTCCATGTTTTTATATATGCAGGATATAACTTTACATTAATATACATGACTGATTACATTCTGGAGGACTATTTACCAAATTTACTAATTGCTTTAAATCTCTGGGAACTAAGGTCTGGGGTGCTATTGTTCTCACTATATTTTCTAACTTTTATTCAATGACCACAGATATTATATAACACGAAATATTTTTCTCCTTTTATCACTTTTACATTTACTTACATGTGTATACATTATTTGTGCCACCTCCTCCCCACCTCCCACACCCGACTTCCAGGAAGAACCTGTTCCTCCCTCTACTCTGATTTTGAAGAGAAAACAGAAAAGATAAGAAAGACCAAGATTTTGCTAGTTTGAGGTAAAGATAGCTATGCAGAGAGATCCCTAGCATTGCCTCCATACACTTGTGTATTGCAACCCACATTGGTTCATCTCTACCAGACCTCTTCACTACTTCCTACTCCCCTTCCCATAGTGGACTCTGCCAATTTAAGATTATTTTATTTGCTCCTCAACAGGGAGCACGTCAACCACATTCAAGTTTTAGGTTTCCTTTCCTTTCCCTATTTCTCTCCTGCATGTTCTCCCCTTAGTGTGTGACCCGTGTCCAATAATATTACTGCATTTGTTTTGGGTCTATAATCCACATATGAGGGAGAACATGTGATTTTTGGCCTAAGTCTGGCTAACTTCGCTTAAGATGATGTTCTCTAGTTTCATCCACTTACTTGCAAATGACAAAATTTCATTCTTCTTGGTGACTGAGTAAAATTCCTATAAATACCACATTTTCTTAGTCCATTCGTCAGTAGTGGGGCATCTTGGGCTGTTCCTATAACTTGGCTATTGTGAATAGCACTGCAATAAACATGGATGTGCAGGTGCCTTTGTAATAACCTGAGTCACAGTCCTTTGGGTATATCCCTAGGAGTAGTATTGCTGGATCATATGATAGCTCTATGTTTAGTTTTTTTAAAGGAGCCTCTATAATGTTTTCCAATGTGGTTGTACTAGCTTACATTCCCACCAGCAGTGTATGAAGGTTCCTTTCCCAACCCACATCCTCGCCAGCATTTGTTGGTGGTGTTTTTAATGGTAGCTATTCTAACAGGAGTGAAGTGGAATCTTAGTGTGGTTTTGATTTGCATTTCCTTTATGACCAGGGATTGTGAGCTTTTTTTCCTGTGTTTTTTCGGCCATTTGGATATTTTCCTTAGAAAGAGTTCTGTTTAGTTCAGTTGCCAATTTCATTATTGTTTCATTTGTTTTTGGGGAGTTTAGTTTTTTGACCTCCCAGTATATTCTGGTTATCAGTCCTTTGTCTGTTGTATAGCTGGCAAATGTTTTCTCCCACTCTGTGGGTGATCTCTTCAGTTTAGAGAACATTTCTTTTGTTGTGCAGAAGCTTTTTAATTTTATGTAGTCCCATTTGTCAATCCTTTCTCTTAGTTGCTGGGCTGATTGAGTTCTACCGAGGAAGTCCTTGCCTATTCCTATTGTTTCCAGGGTATTCCCTGCTGTTTTGTGTACTAACTGCAAGGTTTCAGGTCTGATATTAAGGTCCTTAATCCACTTTGAGTTGATACTAGTACAGGGTGATAGACATGGATCTAGTTTCAGTTTTCTGCCGGCAGATAGCCACTTTTCCCAGCACCATTTGTTGAAGAGGCTGTCTTTTCTCCATCATATGTTTTTGGTGCCTTTTGTCACAGCTGTGTGGGTTCATATACAGGTCCTCTATTCTGTTCCAAAGGTCTTTATATCTGTTTTTGTGCCAGCACCATGCTGTTTTTATTGCTATGGCTCTATAGTATAAGTTGAAGTTGGGTATTGTGATACCTCCAGCATTGCTCTTTTTGCTCAGTATTGCCTTGGCTATTCACAGTCTTTTGTGTTTCCAAATGAACTTTTGGGTAGATTTTTCAATCTCTGTGATGAATGTCCTTGGAATTTTGATGGATTTTGCATTGAACATGTAGATTGCTTTTGAAAGTATAGCCATTTTTACTATGTTGATTCTACCTGTCCATGAACATGGGAGCTCTTTCCATCTTCTGTAGTCTTCCTTGATCTCTTTCTTCAGTGGTTTGTAGTTCTCCTTGAAGAATTTATTTACATCCATTGTTAAGTTTACTCCCAGGTATTTAATTTTTTTTTTGAGGCTATTGTAAATAGAATTGTTTTCCTGTATTCTTTCTCAATTTGTTCATTGTTGGTGTCAGAAAGGCTACTGATTTTTGTAAGTTGATTTTGTATCCTGTTACATTGCTGAAGCTGTTTATGGTGTCTAGGAGTTTTTAGGTAGAGTTTTTTGGGTCTTTGAGGTATAGGATCATGTTGTCTGCATATAGGGATATTTTGACTGTTTCTTTACCCATTTGTATTCCTTTCATTTCTTCTTGCCTTATTGCTCTGGCTAGGAATTCCAGGACTATGTTGAATAGGAGTGGGGACAGTGAGCACCCTTGTCTCATTCCTGAGTTTAGGGAGAATGGTTTCAGTTTTTCCCCATTTATTATGATGTTAACTATAGGTTTGTCATATACAGCCTTTAAAATGTTGAGGTACATTCCTTCTACTAGTTTTCTTTGAGCTTTTATCACAAAGTGATATTGAATCTTATTAAAGGCTTTATCTGCATCTATTGAGATGATCAAGTATTTTTTGTCTTTGCTTCTATTAATGTGCTATATTACATTTATTGATTTTGTATGTTGAACCATTCCTGCATCCCTGGGGTAAAACCAACTTGGTAGTGGTGAATGATCTTTCTGATGTGTTGTTGGATTCGGTTTGCTGTTATTTTGTTGAGGATTTTTACATCTATGTTCTTTAAGGATATTGGCCTGTTGTTCTCCTTTTTGGATGTGTCCTTTCTGGTTTGGGGAGGAGTATAATACTGGTTTCATAGAATGAGTTGGGCAATGTTCCTTCCTTTTCTATTTCGTGAAAAGTTTAAGGAGTATTGGTATTAGCTCTTGTTTGAAGGTCTGGTAGAATTCATCTGAGAATCTGTTAAGTCCTGGACTTTTCTTTTTTGGGAGACTCATTATTGCTGCTTCAATTTCATTACATGTTATAGATCTGTTTAGGTAGTTAATATCTTCTCAGTTCAGTTCTGCATGGTCATTAGTATCTAGAATACTTGTCCATTTCTTCAAGATTTTCAAATTTATTGGAATATAGGTTCTCAAAGTAGTCTCTCACGATTTCCTTGGTGTTTGTTGTTATCTCCCCTTTTTTCGCTTCTGATTTTGCTTATATGGGTCTTTTCCCTCCTTATTTTAGTCAGATTTGCCAGGGGCTTGTCAATCTTGTTTATTATATTCAAAGAACCAGCTTTTTGTTTCATTGATTCTTTGGGGGTTTTTTTGGTCTCTGTTTCATTAATTTTGGCCCTTATTTTTATTATTTCTCTCCTAGTTATTTTGGGTTTTGCTTGCTCTTGCTTTTCTAGGAGTTTGAGATGCAGCATTAGGTTGTATATTTGAGATCTTTCTGTCCTTTTAATATATGCATTCATGGCTATAAACTTTCCTCTTAGGACTGCCTTTGCTATGTCCCATAGGTTCTGGTATGTTGTGTTTTCATTCTCATTAGCTTCCAGGAAACTTTTTATTTTCTCTCTTGTTTCTTGCTAAATTGATCATTTAGCAATGTATTATTCAACTTCCAGTTATTTGCATGTTTTCTCCTGTTGTTTTTGTTGTTGATTTCTAGTTTTAATGCATTGTGATCAGATAGAATGCAGGAATTTATTTCTGTTTTCTTATATTTGCTGAGGCTTGCTTTGTGTCCTAAGATATGATCTATTTTGGAGAAAGTTCCCTGGGCTGTTGAGAAGAATGCGTATCGTGCTGTTGTTGGATGAAATATTATGTAGATATCAATTAGGTCCATTTGATTTATGGTGTCATGTAGTTCTAGGATTTCTTTGTTGATTTTTCTCTTGGATGATGTATCTATTGGTGTTAGAGGATTATTAAAATCTCCCACTACCACAGTATTGGAGTCTATATATGGTTTTAAGTTCTTTAGTGTGTGTTTGATGACATTGGGTGCAGTGACATTGGGTGTATATAGGTTGATAATTGTTATTTCCTTTTGATGTATTGCACCTTTTATTAGAATGAAGTGTCCTTCCATTGTTTAACCAATGTGAGTTTGAAGTCTACTTTGTCTGAGATAAGTATTGCTACTCCTGCTTGTTTTGGGAGGGGCCATTGGCTTGGTAAATCTTCTTCTAGACTGTCACCCTAAGCCAGTGTTTATTTTTGTCAATAAGATGCATCTCTCATAAACAACAGATTTTTGGATCTTCCTTTTTAATCCAGTTTGCCAAATGATGTCTTTTGATGGGGAAGTTGAGTCTGTTAACATTCATTGTTAATATTGATAGGTATGTGATGATTCCTGACATTTAGTGTTTTGGTTGTTTACAGATTTGATTGTGTGCAGTCAAATCAATGCTACTCTCTGCTTGTCTGCTCTTGTCTTGTGGTTTGATGCTTCCTGTCCTCTCAGGGATTTGTTTGCTTCTGTGTGCAGAATTCTTTGTAGAATCTTCTGTAGTGGTGGCTTGGTGGTCATATTCTGTTTTAGTTTCTGTTTGTCATGAAAGATTCTTATTTTTCTGTCAATTATGACTGATAGTTTTGCTGGATAGAGTATTCTAGGGTTGAAGTTCTTTTCATTCAGTGCCTGAAATACCTCATTCCATGCCCTTCTTGTTTTTAAGGTTTCCATTGAGAAATCTGCTATTATTTTGATGGGTTTAACTTTATATGTTATTTATTTTTTCTCTCTTTCAGGCTTCAATATTCTTTCTCTATTCTCTGTGCTTGTTGCTTTAATGATAACCATGGGAAGGTTCTATTTTGGTCAAGTCTGTTTGGTGTCCTGGAGGCTTCCTGTACCTGAATGGGTAAAACTTTCTCAAGATTTTGGAAATTTTCTGTTATGATTTTATTGAATATGTTACATATCCTTTTGGCTTGCACCTCTTCTTCAATGCCCATGATTCTCAGGTTTGGTTTTTTGATGGAGTCACTGAGTTCTTGCATATTCTTTTCACAGCTCTTGACTTGTTTAACTAAGAGTTCTTCTGATTTTTCTTTAATTTCTATTTTTGTGGGCATTACTGAGTTCCTTAGTTACTTTTATCATTGTTTTGTTGAGGTCAGGAACTGGGATCTAGTTTTTTCATTTACCACTGAATCCTGTATTGAATTATTTTTTTGAGGAGAGTGGTTTCCATCCGTTCTTCTTTTTCCCTTTGCTCCACTTTTTGGTAGGCTAGTTGGTGGATTTGATTGCTTGATTTCATTCCCTGATTTAATTTTTGTGTTCTGGCTGACTTAGTTGTTAGCTAGGTTGACATAGTCTATCTGACCCTGGTCTGGGGGTGTAATTTAGCAATAATAAGTTCACAGGTTCAATGACAAACCAGTTGTTAAGGTACTCATAGAAAACCCCTTGATGATAATATCTATAAGTAGTCGGAGTTGTTGGGGTAATGGGTATTAGGCTAGTTATTGATTATGGGGAATTGGTGAAGGTGTCACTACAAAAAGGGGATGTGGGAAAAGGAGTGGGTGGGTGGGTTAAGTGTTATGGGGGCTGCTGGATTTTGTGGTACTTGTGTGTGTTTAGGTGTATTTCTGTTGTTGTAGTGGTGGGTGTTTGTGCCAGGGAATGCAGGGGGATGGGTTTGTGTGTAATTAGTAGAATAGGCTAGTCAGAAGGTGGTGAGTGTGTTGGAGAGGGGGGTAGTGTGGTGACAAGTTGGGAGAGGATGGGAGGGAGAAGTGAAGATAGGGGAAAGAGTGAAAGAGAAGGGGTAGAAAGAATAGCTGGGAGGGAGAGCAATGGGTTGTAGTATAGGAGAAGGAGGGAGAGTGAAGAGGATGAGAATAGGGATAAGAGAATAGAGATGATGGAGTTAATAATATAGGAAGAAAAAAAAGAAATGCAATTAAAGAAAAAACACCAGGTTCAGGAACCTGGTTCAGTTCAGTCTATTAATAAAAGTTCTGGAGTGATTCCTTAAGTGTCTAATCTTGGCACTGGTGTTCAAGTGACAGCTCTGATGTGATCTCACCAGGTGACTGGCTTGTGAGTGGTATTTGAACCTTCTGTCCACAAGGTTAGTTGCAGTTGTGAGTTGAGGTAAGATTGCCAGCTCATGCAGGGTGGTCAGAGTTGTTTTCAGCAGAGGCAGCTGTGTTGTTCTTCAGCTGCAGCTCTGTTTGGTCAGCTCCTCTCCTAGCAAGGTGGGATGATTCAGTTTTAAATGCTGCCCTCTGTCCAGGCTCTGGGATCCACCACCTGCTCTGCTTTGGGAGGTTAGTTTGTCACTCCGCTCCCTCTCTTAGCCTTTATGCCTCTCCCAATCTCTGCTGGGTGCCAGTGGCTCCTCTAGGCGGTTGGTTTGTCTGCCCCCATCCCTGCTCTCAGCCTTTGCTGCTTTATGGTGTCACTGAGCCAAAATATTTTTAAATAGATAAACAACACTCAAAAGAAATATCCTAAAATTAAATTTCTCTGTTGGAAATTTCAACATTTACCAATTTAACAATACCAAGCAATAAAGATTCCACATATTATTTCTATTTTAATATGAGTTTTGTAGTCTAGTATTTTCATGCCTCAGGCATGTACTAAGTTCTGTTTGTTCTGTATATTATAAAAAGGAATTTTATCCTATATACATAAATCCATAAATTAATATGTTAGGTGTGATAATGATAATCTAGGAAAGGAACTATGGTTTTGGAGATGTGAAATAAAGAATTTAGAAATAAAATATAACATTTCTAATTCACTTTAAAATCAGCACAATTTTATATATACAGACATATATACATAGAAGAAGCAACTATGGTAAAATCTTAATAGCTGCTAAAAGTACAAAGTCATATAGCTATTTATGTCACTAATATCTAAACTTGGGGCATTTTATGATAAAAGGTAAAACAAGAAAGAAAGAACCATGTGACCAAATATTCCCTAAGCACCCATAAGTAAATAGGAGTAATGGCATTGCTCTGGAAGAAGCATCAACAAGGCCATACACACCCCTGAAAAAAATTATTTTCAGTAATAAGCACCAACACTAAAAGAGTTAGGTTGTATTCCAAAATCAGTTTTACTTAGCTACTACTATTTACTAGCAACTTACTTTATGATACAAAGATGTATTTAATTATAAAATATCTTAACACTTTAGTTTCTTTTTGTTGTTTTGAGACAAGGTTGCTATTTCCCATGCTGATATTGAACTCCTAGACTGAAGTGACCCTCTCATCTATGCCTCTTGAGTAGCTGAGGCTACACATGTGGACACCAAGTCCACTTTGTAACTTGCTTTAAAGGTTTCCTGAAAGAAACCCTACATAGAGCAAATAAATTTGCCAGAAGAGTGAAGAAAGATAAGTTTTTAAAAATATATATTAAAATAGCTGCTTCTTTTGTTGTTTTTACCCTTCTTGCCCTGCTCTTATCTGTCAGGCAACTTTTAGCCTAAATGGAAAATCAACAATTGTTGACTGGATTTTGCAAATCAACAGCAGATACATAGCCTGATGGATAAATGCTTTTCGTTAGGAAAAAAAATAAAAAAAGATTTCTCTGAGAAAGAGAAATTTTCTCTAATATCTAAACATGAATTTGGAAAATAAAAATTATAGGATAGGAAAGTTTATACTGGGATCACCTACACATCCATTCATCTATTTACTCATCCATTCAAAAATAATTATCAAGGGAAAATGCTTGATTTCAGTCTAAAAAGTACAGTGGCTACATTGAAAAATATGGAGTAAGCTATAATATAACTTTTCTCCTTAGGACTTTTTTTTTTCTGGGTGGTCTGGGGTTTGAACTCAGGGATTTACATTCACAAAGCAGGTGCTAAACTGCATGAATCAACCCTCCAATCCCTCCCCCCACTTTTTTTTACTATTAAGGCCTTGCTACATTGCCCAGATGGCCTTGAACTCCTAGGCTCAAGTCATTCTCCAGTCTCAACTTTCAGAGTAGCCTGGACTGCATGTGCATGCCACTGCTGACAGCTCTCTCATGTCACATCTTGAATTGACTCAGTGTAAGTGAAAAATAATTAGTCAAGCTGGGGTGATAAGAACAATAAAACATTTCATGCTGAATTTCAGAGATCTTTATATACAGAGAGACTAGGGGAAAATAGATTCCTACTGCTCCTCTTTAAGAGTTCAACATAATTTTTCAAATTTATTTTGTTAAAATTCCCATGTCATGGCAGTGAAATTTAAGACAAAACTACTGTGTCACTCTAAGGCCTCAGACCCCAATCAAGTCCTAATCAGGTCCCCCAATAAACCTTTTACTCAGCCTACATGGCCAATCTAGTGACACTAGAAATGTACATCAGGCCCCATTTTGTCTTAGAATGGTGTAGAATTTTCCCGTTAGGCCCTCAGTCCAAAACAAGGTATCTCTGATTCTAAGGACCAAACTGATGTTTTAAGCCATTGTAAATATACAAAGCCACAAAGAAATATAAACATCTAATCACTCAAAACCCCTTCTAATCATTTAATAATAAAACATTTCATGTTAAACTTCACAGGACCTTATACAAACAGTGATGAGGAAAGTACAGTCCTCCTGCCCTTTTATGAGAGTTCAACATCATTCTTGAAGTTTTCCCTGTTTGTGAGATGAAGTTCTGTCATTCCTGGAATCTCCAACCCCATAGCTGCTCCAAGCCCAAGTTGTGATGACATCTGTAACCTGCAGGCCTGTCTTCCCCTCCTCCCTCCATCCACTTCCCTCCAAATCCTTGTTTTTGTCTTGATCCATCCTGGCTGATCCCACAGTGATCTTGCCTCATGTTGATGCTCTGTGATGTTGGCTGTGTTCAACCATATCTGGTCAGTTCCAGGTGAGGACATGCATTTCTTTTTCTCAAAAAGGAAGTTCAGAATTTAATAGATAGTCATAGATATCTAAGAGAAAGTAATTTCACCTACTAGGTCTTATTTGTATCCCAGTTTACTCCAGAAATATTTTCTGCGACTCTTAGTGAATTTCCCCCAGCTGTGCTCTCATAGGCCTTTAAAATTAGAGGATAGTAGAAGTAGGAGAAGGTTTAACATTATCTAGTCCAGAGGTTTTGCAAACTTCTCTATCAGGATATTAATGATGAAGGCTGGTCACATGTAGAATCCACTCACATATTTTCAAGCATCCCAAAAATTTGGTGGTGAAGTTAAAAAAAAATCTCAGAAAAAAAATCTTATGTCATGGCAGCAAAATTTAAGAAAAATATTGTGAGACTTTAGGGTCTCAGAACCAAGTTCCACATAAGTCTTTCAATGTATCCATTACTCAGCCTACATGGGCCATTGAAGCTGAGGGTACTGGCCAATCTAGTGAATTAGGAAAGTTAACAGATCCTGTTTGACTTAAAATCAAATAGAATTTTCCCCTCATAGGTCATCATTGCTTCACTAGGTATCTGATTCCAAAGGACCAAATCGTTGTTTTAAAACATTATAAGTACAAACTCATAAAGAACTAAAACTGTCTATCATTCAAAGCTCCTTCTAGTTGTTGGGAATTGATGACTTACTGGGTCTCAAACAATAGAACTTGGTACAGGCCCCAGTGGGGAGGGAGGCTCTGTTGGTCCACTTCCCATAACCAGTTAAGCTGTTTTACAAGTTGAGCTGTTTCACAAGTGGGCCCAAGAAAGGAGCACCAGGATGAAAAACACCAGTGTGGAAAACAGGACATTGCCACCATAGGCTGCTGACGGGTGCTGACCTGTTGCCACCTACAGGCTGCTGACCGGTGCTGACCATGTAGATGGGGAAGCTTCTACCTCTTCCTCTGACAGAAGATAAAGAGCCCCTCTGCTGTTACTGCAGGGAGCTACTGGTTTCCAAGCTCCACTATGCTACTTTATCTGCAGCCTTTTCTATCCCTAATAAATCTACCTATGTGTGCACTCTGTGTCTTGTGAGCTTAGTCCTAAGCTCAGTGAAGACAAGAACCCGTGGAGTGACACCCCCCCCCCAACATTTGTGGTGACCATGAAGGGACATTTCTTCACCTGAGGTCAGTACAGGTTGCACCAAACTGGAGGGGACTGCCTAGGAAGTGGTCATAACCATCCAGCACTCCAGTGGAGTCTGTACTCCAGGAGAGCCCCCCTACTGTGGCTTAGCTATGGAAAATCTCTCAGGCTGACTCTCTCTCTCTCTCTTTCTCTCTCTCTCTCTCTCTTTCTCTGTCTGTCTCTTGCTAAGGAGGGCTTCTCCCTCAGGAACCTGGGGAAAAAGCTCTGTACTCTCTACAGCTGTGAAGGTAGGCAACCTGAGAAATCAAGGGCCAGCAGAGGCTTAAAACAGGTTGCCAGTGTTATGGGGGTGGAGGTGAAAGCTCAGCGCACTGAGGCTTTTTTTCCTCTCAATTCTTGGCTCCCTCCCTCCTTAAACTCTCTCCCTTTCAGATCTGACCTGCTAAGGAGGAGGTCCAAAAACAGCCGGTGGAAAGGAAAGTTTCTCTTCAAGCTATAAGTGTACTCTGCCCGGGGCAACTCCCCAGTGGGATCTGAAGGCTGAAGATGCAACTTCCTGACCTTCCCTGAGGCTCCAAAGTTGACTCAGTGTCAGATCCCTCCAGCCCTATCTGCTGCAAACAGACAACTAGATCTCTATACTTTCTTCACAGCTCTGGTAGCCCGAGAGTGGAGGTCACCCCTTGCTTCCAGAGCTGCAGTACTGTCTCTGGTGGGATGGACCTGGACAGCAGTGAGGACTAATAATCCCTCATGTGTTGAGACTGGAAACCCTCTTTCTCACAATTCTCAGCTTCTCCTTCTTCTTTCCCAAGTAGATCAGGATGAGTGGCCTCCCTCTTTGTCCTGGACACGACTGGGCTTCCTTCTTCAGCTCAGTCTGGGAGAGAGCCCTACATCCCCTGTTCAAAGCCTAATCCTTATACTATGTCCTCAAGAGCTCCCGTGTTTCTTCTACAGCCCTATTTCAATTGAGTATACCAAAAAGTGATGTTCTCTAATGGGCTTAACTGTTTTTGTTAGGCATCTGTTTAATCTGATTAAGTAGGTTCCTTACCACAGGGAGGGGGTAAACAATGCCTTCATATGCTCCCTCTCTTCTTATAAAATATATGTCTCACAGGGTATGTAGGGGAACAAAAAGGCTACTTCATCAAGAGTCCCCATTCATGCCTCCACAAGGGCCCTCCCTCTGGCCATGCAAGCCCTCTTGGTACTTAAAACCCCTTCCTGATAAAGTTATTTTTAAATTACCAGCCTTCAGCTGGTAGAGGAGAACCAGGCACTTCTCCAAGTACTCCACCCCTTTATTAAAGAGGTAGCCTTCCATTTGGCTGCCTGCTTCTGGTGGAGACACCTTAAATATCTGAGATATAAGGCCAACAGGCAGGATCCTAGAGGTCCTCACCACATTGGTAGGATCCAACCGGTTCATGCATTTCCTTCAGTCCTGTCCATGAACAGCAGAAGGTAACCACAAGACAGGGACACCTGCCTACTTTTGGCAAAAACACCTTAAATACCTGGGATAGAAGGCCAATAGGTAGGATCCTAGAGGTGTTCACCATGTCAATAGGGTGGTCACAATCTGACCAGTTAGTCCATTTCCTTTGGTCCTGGCCACGGATGGCAGAAGGAAACCATGAGATAAGGACTCCTGCTCCTGTCAGGTCAATCCCCAGTAGGGACACTGACAAGAGGGGAGCAGACCCAATCTTTTCTGTTGTTTTTCTAAATGGGTCCTGCCCTCTCTGGTCTTCAAGCCTCAATACCTAAGTGGTCTCCGCTGGCCAGTCTACTAAAACATTGGAAATATCTCGACCCTGATAATCTTAAAAAAAAAAAAACACCCTCATGTTGGTACTGAGGCCTGGCCCCAATATCCCTTGGGTAACCAGGAAAAGTGGCCTTTAGAGGTCTCCTTAAATTATAACACCATACTCCAATTAGACCTTTTCTGTAAAAGGGAGGAAAAGTGGACTGAGATCCCGTATGTACAACTTTTCTTTTCTCTCTGGGACCACCCAGCATGGCTCTATAACTGCTGTCCAAATACTCAGCCCCTGGCTGTTCTTTGCAAGCCACAAGATAAATGTGGGAAGGAGGACCAAAAAGTTCCCTTACCAGTGACAAGGCCCCCATCACTACTGCTCCATCTACCTCTCCATCCTCTAATCCTCCCCACTACCCAGGGACCTCAAATGGATGCTGTCCCCCTTCAACAGGCCATGGTGGGGAGAGGGAGAGTTTATGTTCCTTTCCAATTTTCAGACCTAAAAAGGAAATTTAAAAGATCTAGGTAATTATACTGACACTCCAGACCAGTATATCCAGGCCTTTATTTCTCTGATTAAAACCTTTAAATTGGCAGGGAGGGATCTCATACCTCTCCTAGATCAGACTCTTTCCTCATTAGAAAAGCAATGAGACCTGGCCCAGGCCACCCAAGTTGGGGATAATTTCCACCTACATTGTTCCCCAATACCCATGGCACCAGGAAATGAAGGGATAGAAATTCCTATCCTCACAGGGGCACAAGCAGTTCCTTTGGTGGACTCCTACTGGGATCAAAATGATGGAAAAGATGAGTGCATGAGATACCATTTTATCCATCTGATAATGGAAGGACTAAAAAGGGCAAGGTTAAGCCTCTAAATTATTCCCAAGTAACTGCAGTACAAGATGACCCTGATTTTAAAAAAAAAAACAACAAAAAACCCTTACCTTTCTATAGCATCTCAAGGATGCTGTCCTAAAACACACCATAGTGACCCAGAGTCACAAGTGGGAGAGGTTCTTATCAAGGATAAATTTCTAACTCAGTCAGCTCCAGATATCCATAGAAAACTCCAAAAGTCTGTGGCTAAAGGGGAAAAGTCACTGGACCAACTAATGCAACTAGCCATGTCTGTATACTACAACTGGGACCTCACTAAAAAGAGAGAAAAGGATAAGAAATATCATGTCCTAATCGTAGCTCTCAAGGAGTACCCCACCCAATGGGGGTCTGTATCCCAAGCTTGCTACCATTGTGACAGGAAGGGCACTTTTGAAGGGAACGCCCAAAAGGGGGACAGCCCAAAAGGGCTCAAATACCCTCAAAGGCCCAATATTACTCTGTACAAGATTTAAAGGATGATCTCTTTTGCATTCCTCTGCATCCTGACAGTCAGCCTCTGTTTGCCTTTGAAGATCCCACTAACCTCTCACAGCAAGTAACCTGGACAGTTTTGCCACAAGGGTTTAGACACAGCCCTCATCTTTTTGGACAGGCCCTAACCAGAGGCTTATTAGATTGGCACTACCCAGATGCCACCCTTCTTCAGTATGTTGATGACTTACTTCTGTGCGAGCCACAGAGCCCCTCATCTTCAGGGAAACTGAGTCCCTTTTAAACTTTCTGGCCTCCCAGGGATACATGGTCTCCAAGGAAAAGGCCCAATTATGCCTCCCTCAGGTCACCTATCTGGGCATGGTCTTAAAGGGACAGATTCACTCCCTGAGTCATGAGCAGATCAACCTGATCCTCAGTTACCCACTGCCCCAGACCATAAGGCAGCCTAGAGCTTTCTTGGGAGTTACAGGATTTTGCAGAATCTGGATCCCTGGATATGCAGCCCTTGCCAGGCCCCTATATCAGCTCCTAAAAGATGCTCAGTGGGGTTCTCAGTCCCTTTGGAGTGGGACCCTAAGAGCACAAAAGCCTTTCAGACCCAAACGGTCACCCAAACAGCCCCGGCATTGAGCCTGCTGACCCAAGACTGCTTCCAACTATCTGTCTATAAGAAGCGGGGAGAAGCCCTGGGAGTACTAACCCAGCTCCGAGGACCCACTCCACAACCAGTGGGATATCTGATCAGAGAACTAGACAATGTGTCTAAAGGGTGGCCTGGGTGCCTAAGGGCCCTGGCAGCAACCTGCCTCTTGATCCTAAAGGCCCAGAAATTAATTCTTGGATGGTCCTTAACCATGTATACTCCACATGATCTAGGAGGGCTTCTAAGAGCTAAAGGAGGACTATGGTTATCAGACAACATGCTACTTAAGTATCAGGACCAACTACTAGAATGTCCAGATGTGAGCCTTCGGGTGTGCTCTGCCCTAAATCTAGCATCACTCCTCCCCACTGAGGGAGAACCTCCCATGCATTCCTGTGAGGAGGTGCTAGCCAAATGCTAGGCCTGATTTCCTTGACCAGCCACTCCCAGACCCAGACCTCAGTCTCTTCACGGACAGAAGTTCATTTGTCCAGGAGGGAAATAGACAAGCAGGGGCAGCTGTGGTTTCTCTCACTGAGCCCCTTTGGACTGAACCTCTGCCTGCTTCCACTAGTGCCCAACTGGCTGAGCTGATAGCTCTCACTAAGGCATTACAACTATCTGAGGGAAAAACTGCCACACCTACACAGACTCTAAGTATGCCTTCCTGGGCCTACGTGCCCTTGCAGCCTTTTGGAAAGAGCGAGGATTGTTAACTACTGAAGGATCCATATTAAACATTCCAGGGAAATCTTAAACTTCTTAAAAGCAGTTTTACTTCCAAAACAAATAGTGATAATCCACTGCCCTGGACATCAGAGGTCAGAAGACCAGGTCACTAAGGGGAGCCAGAGAGCTGATAAGACAGCAAAGGAGGCTGCCAGAAGACCTTATGTTCAGGCTCCCTTCTTGTGGGAACAAACCCTCCTTCCTTCTGAATGCCTTTAGTACTTGCCTACTGAGCATTCACAGGCTTCAAAGTGGGCTATCACTTAGATCATAGAGGATGGTGGATAACTCCTGAGGACAAATTATTTCTTCCACAGAGTAGCCAATAGGTCCTAAAAACCCTATATCAGACCTATCAGCTAGGGGTCCATAGTACACTCTCCTTGGCAGGGAGGTTATTTGAGGAGATAAAGATCAAAGATACCCTCCAAGATATGATTAAAAGATGTGAAATCTGTCAACCTAACAACCTCCACAACACTGCTTACCTGTCCCTGGAACTCAGAGGAGAGGGCTGGCAGCTTGACTTCATCCACCTGCCAGGGGGCCCACCTCCGGAGAGGTCCTGGTTCTGGTAGATACCTTTACTGGATGGGTTGAAGTGTTCCCCTGCTCCTCTGAAAAGGCCTGGGAAGTAATTAAGGTCCTAGTTAACGAGATTATTCCTAGATTTGGACTACCCCAGACTCTCCAAAGTGACAATGGGCCAGACTTCTGAGCCAAGGTCACTCAGGGATCTGTAAGGTTTTGGGAATCAAATGCCATCTCCACTGTGCCTGGAGGCCCCAATCCTCAGGTAAGGTTGACCTGGCCAATGGACTACTCAAGAGGAGCTTGGCTAAGTTAGCTCAACAAACTCACCTTCCCTGGCAAAAAGTACTACCTCTAGCTTTAATCCAACTTAGAAACACCCTAAATAAAATGGGCCTTACTCCCTTTGAAGCCTTGTATGGGAGGCCCTTTTTCCAAAGAGACCTAATCTTGGATCCTGAAGCAGCAAACTTAGCCTCCCACGTCACTGGACTAGTCAAGTCTCAACAGATCCTCTCTGAAGTGGGGAGAGAGGAACCCCAACATCTCTCTCTGGCTGCCTTTTGTCCCAGAGATCTGGTCCTTATCAAACGTCTCCTGATCCCCAGGGTCTCTCTGAAGCCACTTGGGAGGGGTCATACCCAGTTTTATTATCCACTCCCACAGGTATCAAAGTCTCCGGACTAGACTCCTGGATCCATATTTCCTGGGGTCAAATGTTGGGACACTCCCACTCCTGATGATCAACATTCAACATCCTCAACCTATTCCTGCGAGGCCCTGGAATATCTAAAACTGCTCTTCAAAAAGAAAAAAGGACAACCTTAAGTGACTGCCAAACCCGTGATCATCTTCTGGTCTTTCTACATCCTACTGGCACTCCTCTTGGGCCTGGGACTGATTTCCACGCCAGCCCCCCATCATGGAATGCTTTCCAAAAAGGTTGCTATGGGTTGTTATTTCTGCCTCTGTCTGCTTTGTTGCCTCTTCTGCACCTCCTGTGGTAAGTCATGATCTAAAATTCTAAACACCACAGCCTTAAGCCAGGAGACTTCTATAACTGTGTGGGAGCAGGTTAAGAGCTGGCTACCTTCTATGTCATGGTTGATGGCCTTTTTTGGACCTACTCCAGTTCCTCGTTCAGGAGTACTCCCCAGTACCAACACAGGATTCCTTGGCCAGTTTTTACTGTGGCCCACTGGAGACCACATGGAGGCCGCCCATGAGATGGACACTCCTGCATCCATTCACCCCCACCCCACATTGCCCCCTCTCAACAGGAAGTAGCTAGATGAGTCATTTCACCCACCCCAACAACAGTTGGGTGTCCCTGTCAGAGGAGGGACTTGTTGGGAATTGGTGACTTACTAGGTCTCAAACAATAGAACTTGGTACAGGCCCCATGTTAGTCTACTTCCCATAACCAGTTAAGCTGCTTTACAAGTTGAGCTGTTTCACAAGTGGTCCCCAGAAAGGAGCACCAGGACAAAAAACACCAGTGTGGAAAACAGGACATTGCCACCATAGGCTGCTGATGGGTGCTGACCTGTTGCCACCTATAGGCTAATGATGTGTGCTGACCATGTAGATGGAGGAAGAAGAAAACCTCCACCCCCCTCCTTCTGACAGAAGATAAAAAAGCCCCTCTGCTGTTACTGCAGGGAGCTACTGGTTTCTGTGCTCCACTGTGCTACTTTACCTGCAGCCTTTTCTATCCCTAATAAATCTACCTGTGTGTGCACTCTGCATCTTGTGAGCTTAGTCCTAAACCCAGTGAAGACAAGAACCCCTGGAGTGCCCTCCCCCCCACCACATGGTCACCCATTCCCTCCTACCCTGTTCCTTACGTGGCTAACTATCTAGAGGTATGAAGGGGAGTAGACTTATGGTTTGCCAGGGTGTCTCCCCTGAAGCCATCTATTCCAAGTCTTTTTAGAGTTCTGGTCAATTTACACCATTCATAGATCTTGCCATGGACAGTGACAGAAAGGAAGAGAAAGCCAGAAGAAGGAGACCCTTCATGTTGACAGGGAAGTCAGATCACCAGGCTGACTAGGGTAAGCCAGCCTGGTATTTAATGACTTTTAACTTCTTCCTGTAGTGGTTTGGGGGCTCCACCTTTTTGAGCTGTGTGCAGAGCAGGAAGCAGTTACTGATCCACTGATTCAATTATATACATATTTGAAGAGAGGTTCTGATATCCTAAGCATTCATGCACACGAAAATAATGAAATAATATTGTTTAAACAATTGACTCAGGAAGAAGTATAAATTACCATTGTTTTCAAAACAGGAAGGTTCTTTTCTAATGTTGTCATAAATCAGTGTTTTAAAAAGAAAGCTGGTATGAACAATGTTCCCAACTCCATTTCCAAAATGCCTTGCTTCCCGTTTCTATGTTAGAACATCAAGGTCATTATAAAGCAATAGGACTTTGAAATCAAACCCACTGGGGCTTGGGATTTAGAGCACTTGCCTAGTATTAATGAAGCCCTCAGTTCAATGCTTAGTCCTGCAAAAATAAATAAATAAGTTAAAAAATCAAGCCCACTGGAGCATGGAATTTAGCTTAGTGGTGGAGCACTTGCTGAACATTTGTGGGTCTCTCGGATCAATGCCCAGCCTTGTCCTCCAACCCCCAAAAAATCAATTCACATATATTCAACTAAATGCTACCTTTAAAAATAATCACCTCAGGGGGCTGAGCATGTTTTTTAAAAAGTGAATATGGGAAGTGAACCCAGGTCCCTTTGTAGGCTAGGCAAGTGCTCGACCACTTGAAGTATACCCCATCTCTTTTGCTTTTGTTTTAACACAGGCGCTCCATTGCTTTCCCCAGGCTGGTTTTGAACTCATGATCATCCTGCCTCTGCCTTTTGCAGCTGGGATTACAGGCATGCACCACCACACCTAGCTACATGCACATTCTTAGAAACAGCACTACCAGAACTCAAAAAGAACCATGCCCTGGATCTGCCTATAAGGACAGATTCTGAGTCAAGTAAATGTCACCACTTTAGAAAATTACACTTAGAAAATTACATTGTCTTTTCTTTTAACTGTCCATAACTGGACAGTAATGGATTTATATTCTCTTAGGGTGGAATAAGCAAAAAGTTGCTTGCCAGCCAAAGCCAAACTGATAGCACTGATACAATGTGTCTGCTCCAAGGGAAGAGGTGTTTTTATCCCCTTAGTCTACTCTCCTACAGTAGGAGTTATGGGCAATGATAATATTTAATTATAATATTATTTAATTTGAATTAATGAGCAAGCTATTTGAAAATAAAATAACAAGTAGGCATGTTTTTGAGGCAGAGTTTTGGGGGTTTTTGGTGGAACTAGGGTTTGACCTCAGGGCCTCATACTTGCTAGGCAGGCACTCTGTCACCTCTGAGACAGAGTTTTTCCCCAGCAGGTTATATGTACTTCATGATTTATTTGGTGCAAGTTATACTTTTTTTCCTTCAAACTAGGGTTTGAACTCTGGGCCTTGCAATTGCTGGGCAGTTGATCGACCATTTGAATGCGTCCTTCCTCCCAGCCCTTGCTTTAGTTATTTTTCAGCTAGGGTCTTGCATTTTTATCCAGGGCTATCCTGAGACAGCAATCCTTTCAGCATCCCCCATAAATTGGGATGAAAGGTGCATGCCACCTCAAATGACTTGCTGATTGAGATAAGAATCTAACTTTTTGTCTAGGCTGTCCTCAAAGGGAAATCCACCGAATCTCTGTGTCCTGAGTAACTGGAATTAAAGAAATGATACACTGCACCTGACTTGAATTTTTTTTTCTTCTTTGGAAAGGTGCTTAAAAATCCCAGTTCATTTTGATATGTTATTATGGATAATAATGTATAAATTATTCGTGATTCATAATTAATTCAGCTTGTTTCACAAGATAGAGAAAAATAATTAATTTTTGTCTTTTATGGGGCTTAGGCCCAGGAAACAGAATTTGACCTAGGATGTCTCAGGCATTGGGCTATTCTCCAAAATGGAAACCAACCTTAAGAGACAAAGATTTGCCAAAATTTATGATAGTTTAAAGAATGATAATGGGCCTTGTCGAAAGTGGTAGGTTGAGCACACAAATCTATCTCTGATCCTTTCTAACTATCATTAAAATATCAAGAAAAGAAATCTCAATACTCATAAGCCAAGCTTGGCATGGTGGCCCAACTTTAGCTCCAGCTACATGGGAGACTGAGCTGGGAGGGTAACCTGAGTACAGGAGTTTAAGGTCAGCACATGCCACGGACCTATAGAGAAGCGGGAGGAAGTGTGTATTGCAAAGAAGGACTTGGAGTCAGCATAAAATTTGCAAGCAAGGGAAAGGCTGGGGATCTGAGAAAGGACCTCAGACCAAGAGAGCCCCACTCCCTCAGTGTTTATTGAGTGCCTGTGTATAGCTATCGCTCATGAAGCATATGTGGTTTAATAGTTAACTTCTGGGTATAATAAGATATATTTTTAAGCTTCTGTGCTCTGAAAAATAGCACTTAGTACTGTTGAATGTAGGAACAATCATGCATGCAAGGAATTCATAGTTATTAGAACAATGCTGGAAGGACACTGTTTGCAGTATCACATCCCATAACCAGATGCTCAGTGTTCCAAGCAAATCTGGCTGCAAGTTCATGAACTTCTGATATTAATTACACCACATGGTCTCCCACATGTTTGCCTTTTTGTTTTTGCAACAGAGTAAGCATAGCAAGCTTTACTCAGAAGTTAACACCACCAAGATAAGCATAACAAGCTTCGGAACCAGTGGTTCTTAGGTTGTTATTCTTCTCTATCGGCTTGACAGACTATATAGAACACAAAACACAAGCGTATAATTATGACAGCTCCAAGTAGGGTAAATACATACATTTAAAAATATTTTAAAAGGTTCAAAGATGCTATACCATCAGCAATTCCCTCCCAAAACTTTTCCCCACCTATTACTGGAATTCTAGCATTCCATCGCTAACACTTGAGCTTGTAATTTTAAAATATTACAATACCATACTCCAATTAGACCTTTTCTATAAAAGTAAAAAAAGTAAACTGAGGTCCCCTATACAAATTTCTACCTTCTAAGCCACCCCAGTACTCAGAACCTCTTAATGAGTGCTTCCCTCTCCAACAGGCAATGGTAGGAAGAGGGCAAATCTTATGTCCCCTTCCAGTTATCAGATCTAAGGGAAATTTAAAAACATCTAAACAGCTGTACTGATGCCCAGACAAATACATTCAAGCCATTAGCTCTGTGATCCAAACCTTTCAACTGACAAGAAAGGATATTTTGCTTCTACTAGACCAGACTCTTATCTCATTAGAAAAGCAATGGGTTTGGGCCCAGTCCACTCAGGTTGGAAATGATTATGTGGCTCAAGCAGTAGAGTGCCACTTTACAAGCATAAAGTCCTGAGTTCAAGTCCAGTACAGCCAAAGTAAGAAATAATGATGATAGTATTTGGGGCCGTGGAAGTAGCTCAATGGGAGAATGTCTGCCCAGCATGTGCAAAGCCCTGGGTTCAATTCCCCAGCATTACTAAAAATAAATAAATAAATAAATAAATAACGGTAAAGAAGATAAGTGGCATTAATGTCACTTCAGCCATCTTATAGTAGAAAAATGTAGTTTAACCTAGACCAGATCCCTCATTCTTCAAGCAAGGAAACTGAGGCCCAGAACAGTTCAGAGACCTGCTCTCCAGAGTGTCAGGTGTCAATGTAAAATAACAACTTTACAGCAACAACCTATCAGAAAGCATACCACGATGGACTCAGAGTCACAGGTGAGGGAGGTTCTCCTCAAAGATAAATTTCTAACAGTCAGTCACAGATAATCGTAAAAAACTCAGACTGTGGCTGAAGAGAAAAGTCATCGAACCAAGTAATACAGCCATATCTGTATTTATGGCTAAGTCTGTATGTCCAGGACCTTACTAACAGGAGAGAAAAAGATAAGAGACACCATGGCCTCATTGCTGCTCTCAGAGGGCCCCACCTGACTGGGGCCTGAATCCTGAACTTGCTACTATGGTGGACAGGAGGGGCACTTCTGCAGAGAATGCTTAAGGGGGGACAGCACACCCCCAACCAGGACCCTGCCCTCTGCAAGGATAACCACTGGAGGTCTAAGTGTCCCCATCACCAGATGGAAGGCGAGGTGCCACCTTCTATGGATTGATGGGTCCAAGCCTCCTGTCCACACTCCACTTCTTGGCATCAGTGTTGAGGAGCCATAATGGCAGAAAAACAAAAGGCCATTTTCCTCCTAGACAGTGGAGCCCGTTTCTCTGTTTTACCTCTTTCTTCCGGTCCCTGGTCCAATGACAAAAGTTATCGTTCAGGGCAAATCTGGACAGCCCCTAGAGCGCTAGTTTACCTGGCCTCTGGCATGCTCTTGGGGAGACCTGCTCTTCTGTCACTCTTTCCCCATAGTACCTGAAACTCTACTGCCCCTGATGGGACAGCATTTACGATCTCAATTAAAAGCTCAAATTCTCCTCCCCCCAGGCAGCTATCTCTGCTGCCCCCTCCTTCAGGAATAAAGAGATTCCACAGTGTGGACTGATGAGATGAGTGTAGGGTGAGCCTGGTTGGCCCTCCCTATAAAATAAAACTCAAAAATCCCTCACAGTTTCCACACCCAAAACAATATCCCCTCAAGCCTGAGGGAGGATGAGGGCTTATGCCCATCATAAATTCCTTAAAACAACAAGGGCTACTAGTTAGTTGCTCCAGCCCCTACAATAAATTTAAATTTTTTATAAAAGTTAATTTTATTTTTATTTTATTTATTTATTTATTTATTTTTTGCTATCTCTTTTTTTTTTTTCATTTTTCTTTTATTATTCATATGTGCATACAAGGCTTGGGTCATTTCTCCCCCCTGCCCCCACCCCCTCCCTTACCACCCACTCCACCCCCTCCATCTCCCCCCACAATACCCAGCAGAAACTATTTTGCCCTTATTTCTAATTTTGTTGTAGAGAGAGTATAAGCAATAATAGGAAGGAACAGGGGTTTTTGCTAGTTGAGATAAGGATAGCTATACAGGGAGTTGACTCACATTGATTTCCTGTGCGTGGGTGTTACCTTCTAGGTTAATTCTTTTTCATCTAACCTTTTCTCTAGTTCCTGTTCCCCTTTTCCTATTGGCCTCAGTTGCTTTTAAGGTATCTGCTTTAGTTTCTCTGCGTTAAGGGCAACAAATGCTAGCTAGTTTTTTAGGTGTCTTACCTATCCTCACCCCTCCCTTGTGTGCTCTCGCTTTTATCATGTGCTCAGAGTCCAATCCCCTTGTTGTGTTTGCCCTTGATCTAATGTCCACATATGAGGGAGAACATACGATTTTTGGTTTTTTGAGCCAGGTTTTCTGAACCTCACTCAGAATGATGTTCTCCAATTCCATCCATTTACCAGCGAATGATAACATTTCGTTCTTCTTCATGGCTGCATAAAATTCCATTGTGTATAGATACCACATTTTCTTAATCCATTCGTCAGTGCTGGGGCATCTTGGCTGTTTCCATAACTTGGCTATTGTGAATAGTGCTGCAATAAACATGGATGTGCAGGTGCCTCTGGAGTAACAGTCTTTTGGGTATATCCCCAAGAGTGGTATTGCTGGATCAAATGGTAGATCGATGTCCAGCTTTTTAAGTAGCCTCCAAATTTTTTTCCAGAGTGGTTGTACTAGCCTACATTCCCACCAACAGTGTAAGAAGGTTCCTTTTTCCCCGCATCCTCGCCAACACCTGTTGTTGGTGGTGTTGCTGATGATGGCTATTCTAACAGGGGAAAAGTTAATTTTAAAATACAAGCTACAAAGTAAACAACTGGAAAGGATATAGATAGGTAATAAATGTATTTTTGAGAAGTTAAAGAAAAAGGAATGGTTTTTGGATGAGAAGGGATTTTGCAAAGAAGGGTTTGTCCGAAAGATTGTTTCAAATTGGAAAGATGAGGACAAACCATCAAAGGGTTTAGTATGTTGTATGAAGGTCTGAGTAAGTTTAAAAGTGTATAATAAAAAGCTTCAGTGTGTGATAAAGTTAAAGTTGAATATAATCTAAGAGCTGCCTAAAAGATTTTTAGGGTCATGTCAAACTAAATCCTCTATGTCTATAAAATAACAAGGTTATCTTAATATTGTTCTGCTCTGAGTAACATCTACAAAAAACTGTTACAGAGAAAGATTTTATCAAAGAAATTATTTGTGTTTTCTGCTGATCTTGTCAAGCTTTAAGTACTACTAAATCAGAGTTCATTTACATATTTGCTTATGTGTCTTAAATGACCACCTTGTAACAGTGCTATGTTATACTTTATCTAAATATGCTACAAACATTTAAAGGGTTAAAAGTGTCAATTTATATAAAATAATGAGCTAAAGCTCTCTTTTATCCAAGAGTGTTACATTTAAATCCTGACAGCCCCTGCTTCCCACAGGTCACCTACCTAGATGTGGCCTTAAAGGGACAGACTTATTCACTGAATCATAAATGCATCAACCCAATCTTCCATTTCCCAACCCCCATACCATAAGACAGCTTACAGCTTTCCTGGCAGTTACAGGATTTTGCAGAATTTAGATCCCTAAGTATGTAGTCCCTGAACAGACACCTTTTTATGCTCCTCTTAATATTCCTATTTGGCCACCCATTTCTCTTAGAAAAACTTGCCTCCAACAGACTCTGCTCCTCTGGCTGACTACCTGCCTTCTCAGGGAACTTCTCAGAGAGCATGCAGACCAGATCCTGTCCCACCCTATAACAATTTCTGTTAAACCAGGGCATCTTGTTCTCCAAAAAGGATATTCTACCCTCTCCATTGGTTGATGGACCAGCCCTCATCTGGTCATTCTCCTGACACCCACTACTGTCAAGCTCAATGGGCTCCCCCAATGGCTACACCTCTCAAGAAACAATTAGAAAATGGAGAAGGGAGTTGGAGGACTCTTGAAATTGTCTAGGGAACAACATTTCACAGTGGTTCTCCTGGCTGATGCCCATCCTGATGCCTATGTTTCTTGCTCTCCTACTCTTAAGCTTCCTCCCTGTATCATACTGCATGTCTGCTATTGCTGATCAAAAATTTAACCAGTTGTACCTCCAGGGATACCAACCTCTCCAAAACGCCAGGATAGTTAGCTGATACCCACCATGCAGAGGTCGGAGGATTGGCCCGCAACTCTTTATGACCTATGGCTACAAGGGACCTTCATCAACTTCAGGGAAGAGGAAATCTTCATTTTTGGAGCCTGGGTGTATGCCATTATGAGACTCACTACTCCGACGTCATCTGCCAACTAACCCTCCCTTCCCCCACGCCGCCCCTTGCCAGCTCGAAGAAGCCAGCGTGAACACAACGCCCCCTTCCTTAACAAACAAAAAAGGGAGGAATGTTGACAATAATGGCACCGATAGGTTTCAGTTCTTACTGCATCCTTAAGCTTCTGTTTTCCTGGGTCATGGTCCTGCCTCCCAGGGTCACAGTCCTGCCTCAAGTCTAGCTTGAACCCTCCTTCTGCCCCAACCTCCAATCAGCATGAACCATAAGATCCTAACCAATCAGATCATGCTGAGTCCCACTGAGGGGTATTTAAGCCCCTGCCCCTCTTTCCCTCTCTCTCTTGGCTCTCTCTGCTCTCTCCCTCTCCCACCTGGCAATAAAGAATCTCTTGGCCAGATCACTCCTCTCCACGTGGTCACTTTTGGGGCCCACATTTCCTTACATATCCAATGATGCATTATGGAATGGATCAAGACCTAGTAAATGATTCTTAATAAGTGACCAGTCGTGCTCAAAAGCATTATAAGGAACTCTGGTTACACAGAGTCCCATGATATTATCTGGTTACACAGAGTCCCATGATACCTTCATGTTTTCTAGTGTTCAAATACCCTTGCAATGTAAGCTCCTGCTCATTGAATAGTCAATAAAACAAGACCCAAGCTTTCCTTCCTGGGTGTTCTCACACCATCCAGGCTCCAGAAGTCATCTGAGGTTACCTGGTGCTCTCGTCTCGCTGATGTTGCCTTCTCCATCAGGTACTGGATAACACTGATATAAAACATCATTCAACATACGCCAGAGCCCTGGGTAAAGGAATTATTTCTACCGTAGCGCCAAGACCACAGCGTGCTGTAGTCTCCATCAAGAACCACAGGTTAGTGTGTCGGAAACATGTTGCTCGATGACTTAGCCTAAGAAAATGCCAAGTAGGTGGCTGCTGTGTACATTTTACTTGCAGCCTCACAGGGGAATGCACTGCTCTGCTGCTTGCTGTATGCACTCTCCCTGTGACTTCATTGCTGCTCTGTTCTTAGTCCCTGTGCTCTGCCCCATGCACTCTGCCTGTCAGAGCTTAATTCTATCAATCTCCCTTGGCTCCATCTGAATGAAATATTCTGTCATGTTTATTCTAATACAATTTGCAGGACAGCTCCATGCATTCACTTGGTTGTCTCTTTCCTTCTTGTTCTAAGCTAGAAGGTCCTCACATGTCTGTCTCTCATGGCACCTAGCCCTGATCTTGGTACATGATAGGCTTATAGTGATAACCAGCTCTTGGAGTGGCCACCATGGCTGAATTGGAAATGACAGGAGACTTAAAGTCTATAGACGCTCTACACATCTGCACCTTGGGTCTTTCTTTAATCATCAGAGCACCAATCCCTTAAGAAAAAAATCTCAGTGTTTCATTAACCTTGAATTCATTCACTTACCAAAAACCTGAGCCCTCACAGGACCTCTCTGTGCTAGGTGCAGGGAATTCTAGGATGACAGAGCAAGCATGGAGGCCAGGGGTAGGAGGCAGGAGAGTGACGCCCACTGACTTGCTTAAAAGCTATGAGCTATGAGCAGACAGTGCAGAGGTCTGAGGGCAGGTGGGCAGTGTCGTGGCTAGAGGAAGCAATGAGAGCAGAGGCAGGGAGCAAAGAGAGGGACCGCAGCTGGAGGAATCACAAACATAGTCTAAGGAGATTTCTGTAGAAGTGTTACTGGAGTTAGCTAGCTAAGATATGAGACACTGAGGCAGTTAGCAAGAAGCAACATTTTATTGTGCCAGCACAGACTCAGCAGACTCATGTCCAAAGGCTGAGCCACGAAAATAAAGGCATCTCACTTTATATACCCTTGCAAGCAGGTAAATTCCAGTTTTTAAAAATTATTTATTGTGCAAGCAGGTTACAGAAGCAAAAAGCAAGGTCTAATCCATATATGGTTATATTTAATTTTATTGGCTACTTTATCCTAGTGCTACATGATTTTCCTATCCCTGGTGCTACATGACCTTCCTCATGTTCAGTTTTCTCAGGTTTTATCTCTCTGCTATGCCATCCCTACCTCCCTGCTATTTCTCAGGACCCAGGCCTAGACTTTCTGCTGATCTTCCTCCCTACTACAGAAGTCATAAAAGTTAAGACACTTTAAGAGGTCTGTCAAAGTTTAAAAACATTTTTGTGAAAGGCATCCTGGCTTTTAAGATCTTAAGTTCCTATTAGCACTCTTCTTAGAGCAGTTGTCTTTGCCATGAGCCATCTTCCCATGCTCCTAGTGGGAAATAATGCTTTGACACAGTTTACCTCACAGCTACTCTCTGCTAGGCCATCCCTGTGCAAGGACCTCAGGTTGTATGGAACCAGGCAGGTATCATTCTTGCCCTCATGGAGTTTCTAGAAATTAGTATTGGTGATTGAAAACACCTTTAGTGCAGTGAATTTATAGCAAGGGAGCACAGTGTTTATGGGAGAAATTTACACAGCTGAGAAACTGGAGTAGGAGGTTCCAGCTGAAAAAGATGAGTTGTGTTGGTTAAATGAAGAGGTGGGAAATTGGGAGCAGAGGGGACCTAAAAAACATGTGCAGCGCCCAGAGGCAGGAGCCATAGTAGGCTGATGGACACACTGATGCTAGTTCAGGTGATGCAGAGTTAGGCTGGGAGTGAGGAAACTTAATGGCTGAAAAGATGGATGGGTATTGATTTTATTCTCCAAGAGGGCACATCTTAGCCCATTGACATCCACAGAACAACTCTTGACATGCAGCTTGTCTTCTTGTCTTACTTCAAACCCCACAGAAGAAAGAAAAGTCTGTCTGATGATCTAAGGCTAAAACTCCCAAATCCTACAGACAAGGGAGAGGAAGTTGATGAAAAATCCAGTCTCCAGTACTTAATGGTATATAATCCAGTTTTCACAAAAATTCTTTTCTTTTCCCTGGAATGAACCCCCCCAACACACACCAAAAAATCTTAATACTCTTAGGGCCGCCACTCACTCTTGGGTCTGACTGCTTTCCTGTTTCCTGAACATATTTTCACTCTGTTTCTCATTAATAAACCTGCTCCCTCTAGGTCTCCTCTGTGTCCATCCTTGAGTTCTCTACAAGACCAAGAACCTCATGCCCCCAGACCAGGTGACATTGGGCTGTCTTGTGAAAAGCAGCAGGACCAGACCTAGGCTCTTCATCCCCAAAGACAGCAGGATTTAGAACTTAATTCTGAAGGTAGTGGGAATCTTCATGAGTATTAAACTGGAGAGTAGCAGAATCCAAATCTTTTATCCAAAAATGTCACTGTAGATTATACTGAGGGAGAGATGCCAGAAAGCATAAATAATCCAGGTGGCGGTTGATCCTGGGGTATGGAGAGAGCTGAGAGGGAACAGGATGTACCCAAGAGGTTGAATACTGAAAACTTCATGGTTATCCAGACTATTTGAGGTAAAGGGAAAGGCAAAAGGAAATATTACTAGCTTTCATTCATTGAATGCTTACAATGTCAAAGTCACTTAATGAGCCTTATAGTTTTGGGGGGGGGGATGACCTTGGTGGTTGAACTAAGTAAGGACCTTGCATTTCTATCTCTTGCATTCTACCACTTATGCCACGCTGCCAGCCCTTTGTGGTTGGTTATTGTTTTTGAGATAGGGTCTTGCTAAATGCCAGCCCATAATCCTCCTATTTGTGTTTTCCTCCATAACTGGGATGAAGACATGCACTGCTATGTTCAGCTATTGATTGAGATGAGGTATGAGAACATTTTTTCTGGGCTGGTGTCAAACAATGGTCCTCCTGGACTCTGCCTTTCAATTGGCTAAGGCTGTGGGCTTCAGCCACCACATCTAGCTTAATTGCATAAATTTTATGAGGGCCTTATGGGTATTGTTTTCATTTTATAGATGAATTATATAGTTCCATGATCCCCATATGTTAGAGTAACTTTCCCAATAAGCATAGTAAGTGCCAGAATTAGGATTTGAATTCAGAACAGTTCAATACTTAGTTCTTTATCATGAAAGAGATTGAGCCCAGAAACCTTCTGACTGGTAGGAAAGAGTCGCACCAGTGACCTACATTCCCAGCACATTTCAATATTTTTAAAAGGAGAAAAAACTCTCCCCTTTGTAAGTTATGCATTTGTGGAATGAGATCAATCCTCTGTGGGGATACATTTCAAGAACCACAGTGCAGGTGTGAAACTGCAGATCATAAAGAACTCTATGTTTTTCACTTCACATATATATACATTCCCATAATAAAGTTATTTTATAAATAAGCCATATTAAGAGAAAACAATAACCTGTAATAACACGGAACAGAGATTCCAAGATGATAGCTAGAGGGAGGAAGCAGAAAGCGAGCCTCCTATAGCGAAATCTCGGAGAGATGCCGGAGACACACTTTGCAGGCATAATCACTGAAAAAAGGCATAACTTTGACCCCTCCACACCTCCAGCCAGCGCAGAGAATCTCCACGGCACATTAAACGGAGAAATAAGGAGGGCCCCCGGGCCGCCAGTCACCGGCGCCCAGACGGCTTGGGAAGACGTGGACCAGGTGAGCTTCATGGTACCGCGGTACTCCCATAGACAAGCCTGGGCCAGAGCAGCATAGCCCCCTGGACAGACTGACCTCCACCCGGGGAAAAAAAAGAGAAACTGAGTAATAAGCAATAAGAACAAATAAGACATGCAGGAAAGAGGGTGGGGCGCACTGATCGCCAAAGATTGGGGGAAGGGAATCCTTCCCGGGACTGTAAATAAACTGTAAATAAACAAGCTGGGTAGGCCGGAGAGCCTCTGGTGGGAGCGGGGGTGCGCGCCCAGCAACCAGGAGCGGGAAAGCTTGTGAGAGTGGCCGAGGGAGGAAAACTCCACAGGAGAGGAGGGAAGACCCACTTACCACATGAGCTGTAAACAAACATGGCGGCTGGCAGGAGCAGCAGCACTGCCCAGTAATCAGGAGCAGGAAAGCTTGTGAAAGCGGAGGCAGGAGGAGAACTGCACAGGAGAGGGGGGAAGACCCACCTCCCACATGAACTGTAAATAAACATGCAGGTCTGAGAACTCCGGTGCAGTGTCACTTTTCCTAGTGCTTGGAAAGGGGAAAGCCTGTAGCAGAGACTCACGCACAGGAGAAATCTGAGCAAACAAAGCCTGTAGGGCCAGGTGAGTGCTAGGCTTACCGCAGAGATCTGCATAAATAACACATCCAGCAACAGCAGGCTGACAGCAGTGGGCAGGCAAGCCACAGTCACAGATACCATTCTCAGAACTGTCTCCAGACTCTTTTTTTTTTTCTTTGTCTCCCTACCTTTGATGAGAGAACAACGAATTACACCTGCAAGCTGAAAAACTTACTGAAACTGTATTGCATTTGAACTTGGGACACTTGGTGGGGTTTTTTTTGTGCATGTGTGTGTGTAGTTTTGTTCTTCTTTATGCATCCCCTTTGATGAGAAAACTACAGAACAACATCTGAGGCACCATCTCCAGGATTGGAGACTGAGACTTCACTGCATTTGAACTTGGAGGTTTTTTGGTTTTTTAAAATTTTCTATTTTTTCATTTTATTTTAATACATTTTTATAAATAGATTTTTCTTTCATTTACTTATTTTTTATTTTGATTCTTACCTTTTTTTTTGATTTTCAATCCTCTCTCTGTCTCTCTAATGTCTGTTCAGCTTACTATCAATTAGTACACTAAAGCTCCCTGTTTACACCTTTGAAATCTTCTTGTCCAACACCTTGTTCTGTTTTCTCCCTCCAGTCTGTGTATTTGTTTTTCCCATTTCTTTAACTTCTTGCTTTCCATCTCAGCTCACCCTTCCATTCTAAATATTACCATTATTATTATTACAAGCTAGAAAATACTTAATTGCACACAGTACAGTGATAGTAACAACACCAAAGACAATGATGGGAAGACAGAAAAAACAGGGAAACCAGTTTCCCCACAGCAAAAAATTAGTACAGGAACCAGAGGGGAATGAAGAAAACAGGTACTCAGATCCAGACTCCAACAAAATGAAGATAAACTGTGCCAAAGGACCCAATGAAGCCCACAAGAATAATTTAAAAGAAGACATACTACAGGTACTCAATGAGAATTTTATAGAGATGATACTGGATAGGGTCAACCAAAATGTACAGGAGACACTCAAGAAATTCCAAGACAACAAAAATAGAGAATTTGAAAAAACAAAAGAAGAAATTAAGGAAACCATAGAAGCACTGTATAAACACCAAAGTGAAAGAGGGAACACAATGAATAAACAGATAAATGAACTCAGGACAAAAATAGACAACATTAAAGAGGAAAACATCCAGGATATGGAAAAACCTCAGAAAAAAGAATGAAACAGAACTGCAAAAGAAAACGGAAGGCCAATCCAGCAGAATAGAACAAACAGAAGACAGAATCTCAGAACTTGAAGATGAAATGGTAATTAAAGGAAAAACCAAAGAACTATTAATTAAACAACTCAAGACTGGTGAAAAGAAAATACAAGAACTCAGCAACTCCATCAAAAGACCAAACTTGAGAATCATGGGCATTGAAGAAGGAGAAGAGGTGCAAGCGAAGGGGATGCATAATATATCTTACAAAATAATAATGGAAAATTTCCCAAGTCTAGAGAAAGATATACCCATACAGTTGCAAGAGGCCTCCAGGACACCAAACAGACTGGATCAAAATAGATCTACCCCACGACATATCATCATTAAAACAATAAGTTCAGAAACTAAGGAAAGAATATTGAAGGCTGTAAGACAGAAAAAACAAGTAACATACAAAGGTAAACCCATCAAAATCACAGCAGGCTTCTCAACAGAAACATTAAAAGCAAGAAGAGCATGGGGTGAGATCTTCCAGGCACTGAATGAAAATAACTTCAACCCCAGGATACTCTACCCAGCAAAACTATCATTCAAAATAGATGGAGCAATAAAAGTCTTCCATGATAAGCAGAAACTAAGACAATATGTGACCACAAAGCCACCACTACAAAGGATTCTTCAAGGGATTCTGCACACAGAAAGTGAAACCCAACTTAACCATGAAAAGACAGGCAGCACCAAACCACAGGAAAAGAAAAAGCAAGACAGTAGAGAGTAACTTCAACTTAGGTACACACAATCAAACCTTCAAACAACTAAGACAACTAAATGACAGGAATCACCACATACCTATCAGAACTAACGCTTAATGTTAACGGACTTAATTCACCCATCAAAAGGCACCGCTTGATGAAATGGATTAAAAAGGAAGATCCAACAATTTGTTGCTTACAGGAGACACATCTCACCGACAGAAATAAGCATAGGCTAAGAATGAAAGGCTGGAAGAAGATTTACCAAGCCAATGGCCCCCGAAAACAGGCAGGAGTAGCAACACTTATCTCTGATAAAGTAGACTTCAAACCTACATTGATCAAACGAGATAAAGAAGGACATTCCATACTAATAAAAGGGGAAATAGACCAAAAGGAAATAATAATTATCAACCTGTATGCACCCAATGTCAACGCACCCAATTTCATCAAACATACTCTGAAAGACCTAAAAGCATATATAAATGCCAACACTGTGGTTGTGGGAGACTTTAACACCCCATTATCATCAACAGATAGGTCATCCAAACAAAACATCAATAAAGAAATCCAAGACCTAAAATATGCAATAGATCAAATGGACCTAGTTGATGTCTACAGAACATTTCATCCAACTTCTACACAATATACATTCTTCTCAGCAGCCCATGCAACCTTCTCCAAAATAGATCATATCCTAGGGCACAAAGCAAGTCTCAGCAAATATAAGAAAATGGAAATTATACCGTGCATACTATCTGATCACAATGCAGTAAAAGTAGAACTCAACAACAAAAGTAAAGACAAAAAATATGCAAACAGCTGGAAACTAAATAACTCATTACTTAATGAAGAATGGATCATCGATGAAATAAAAGAGGAAATTAAAAAGTTCCTGGAAGTCAATGAAAATGAAAACACAACCTACTGGAACCTATGGGACACAGCTAAGGCAGTCCTGAGAGGAAAGTTTATAGCCATGAGTGCATATATTAAAAAGATTGAAAGATCCCAAATCAATGACCTAATGATACATCTCAAACTCCTAGAAAAACAAGAACAAGCAAATCCCAAAACAAATAGAAGGACAGAAATAATAAAAATAAGAGCTGAAATCAACAAAATAGAAACCGAAAAAACCATACAAAGAATTAATGAAACAAAAAGTTGGTTCTTTGAAAAAATAAACAAGATCGATAGACCCCTGGCAAACCTGACTAAAATGAGGCGAGAAAAAACCCAAATTAGTAGAATCAGGAATGCAAAAGGGGAGATAACAACAAACACCATGGAAGTCCAGGAAATCATCAGAGACTACTTTGAGAACCTGTATTCAAAGAAATTTGAAAATCTTAAAGAAATGGACAGATTTCTAGATACATACGACCATCCAAAACTGAACCCAGAGGAAATTAATCACCTCAATAGATCTATAACACAAAATGAAATTGAAGCAGCAATCAAGAGTCTCCCCAAAAAGAAAAGTCCAGGACCTGATGGATTCTCTGCTGAATTCTATCAGACCTTTAAAGAAGAGCTGATACCAACCCTCCATAAACTGTTCCACGAAATAGAAAGGGAAGGAAAACTGCCAAACACATTTTATACAGCCAGTATTACACTTATCCCAAAACCAGGCAGACACCTCCAAAAAGGAGAACTATAGGCCAATCTCCTTAATGAACATTGATGCAAAAATCCTCAACAAAATAATGGCAAACTGAATTCAACAACACATCAAAAAGATTATTCACCACTACCAAGTAGGCTTCATCCCAGGGATGCAGGGGTGGTTCAACATACGAAAATCAATAAACGTAATAAACCACATTAACAGAAGCAAAGACAAAAACCACTTGATCATCTCAATAGATGCAGAAAAAGCCTTTGATAAGATCCAACACCATTTCATGATAAAAGCTCTAAGAAAACTAGGAATAGAAGGAAAGTACCTCAACATTATAAAAGCCATATATGACAAACCTACAGCCAGCATTATACTTAACGGAGAAAAACTGAAATCATTCCCTCTAAAATCAGGAACCAGACAAGGATGCCCACTATCTCCACTCCTATTCAACATAGTACTGGAATTCCTAGCCAGAGCAATTAGGCAAGAAGAAGGAATAAAAGGAATACAAATAGGTAAAGAAACTGTCAAAATATCCCTATTTGCAGACGACAAGATCCTATACCTTAAAGACCCAAAAAACTCTACTCAGAAGCTTCTAGACATCATCAATAGCTATAGCAAGGTAGCAGGATATAAAATCAACATAGAAAAATCATTAGCATTTCTATACAGTAATAATGAGTAAACTGAAAAAGAATACATGAAAATAATTCCATTTATAATAGCCTCAAAAAAAATCAAACACCTAGGTATAAACCTAACAAAAGATGTGAAAGACCTCTAAAAGGAAAACTATACACTTCTGAAGAAAGAGATTGAGGAAGACTATAGAAAGTGGAGAGATCTCCCATGCTCATGGATTGGTAGAATCAACATAGTAAAAATGTCGATACTCCCTAAAGTAATCTACATGTTTAATGCAATTCCCATCAAAATTCCAATGACATTCATTAAAGAGATCGAAAAATCTACCGTGAAATTTATATGGAAACACAGGAAGCCACGAATAGCCAAGGCAATACTCAGTCAAAAGAACAATGCAGGAGGTATCACAATACCTGTCTTCAAACTATATTACAAAGCAATAACAATAAAAACAGCATGGCACTGGCACAAAAACAGACATGAAGACAAGTGGGACAGAATAGACGACCCGGATATGAAGCCACACAACTATAACCAACTTGTCTTTGATGAAGGAGCTAAAAATATACGATGGAGAAATAGCAGCCTCTTCAACAAAAACTGCTGGGAAAACTAGTTAGCAGTCTGCAAAAAACTGAAACTAGATCCATGTATATCAGCCTATACTAAGATTAACTCAAAATGGATCAAGGATCTTAATATCAGACCACAAACTCTAAAGTTGGTACAGGAAAGAGTAGGAAATATTCTGGAGTTAGTAGGTATAGGTAACAACTTTCTCAGCGAAACCCCCGCAGCACAGCAACTAAGAGATAGCATAGATAAATGGGACCTCATAAAACTAAAAAGCTTCTGTTCATCAAAAGAAATGGTCTCTAAACTGAAGAGAACACCCACAGAGTGGGAGGAAATATTTGCCAGCTATACATCAGACAAAGGACTGATAACCAGAATATATAGGGAATTTAAAAAACTAAATTCTCCCAAAATTAATGAATCAATAAAGAAATGGGCAAGTGAACTAAACAGAACTTTCTCAAAAGAAGAAATTCAAATGGCCAAAAAACACATGAAAAAATGCTCACCATCTCTAGCAATAAAGGAAATGCAAATTAAAACCACACTAAGATTCCACCTCACCCCCGTTAGAATAGCCATCATCAGCAACACCACCAACAACAGGTGTTGGCAAGGATGCGGGGAAAAAGGAACCCTCTTACACTGTTGGTGGGAATGTAAACTAGTACAACCACTCTGGAACAAAATTTGGAGGCTACTTAAAAAGCTAGACATTGATCTACCATTTGATCCAGCAATACCACTCTTGGGGATATACCCAAAAGACTGTGACACAGGTTACTCCAGAGGCACCTGCACACCCATGCTTATTGCGGCACTATTCTCAATAGCGAAGTTATGGAAACAGCCAAGATGCCCCACCACTGACGAATGGATTAAGAAAATGTGGTATCTATACACAATGGAATTTTATGCAGCCATGAAGAAGAACGAAATGTTATCATTCGCTGGTAAATGGATGGAATTGGAGAACATCATTCTGAGTGAGGTTAGCCTGGCCCAAAAGACCAAAAATCGTATGTTCTCCCTCATATGTGGACATTAGATCAAGGGCAAAGACAACAATGGGATTGGACTCTGAGCACATGATAAAAGCGAGAGCACACAAGGGAGGGGTGAGGATAGGTAAGACACCTAAAAAACTAGCTAGCATTTGTTGTCCTTAACGCAGAGAAACTAAAGCAGATACCTTAAAAGCAACTGAGGCCAATAGGAAAAGGGGACCAGGAACTAGAGAAAACGTTAGATCAAAAAGAATTAACCTAGAAGGTAACACACACGCACAGGAAATCCATGTGAGTCAATGCCCTGTATAGCTATCCTTATCTCAACCAGCAAAAACCCTTGTCCCTTCCTATTATTGCTTATACTCTCTCTACAACAAAATTAGAAATAAGGGCAAAATAGTTTCTGCTGGGTATTGAGGGGGTTGGGGGGAGGAGGGAGGAGGCGGAGTGGGTGGTAAGGGAGGGGGGAGAAATGACCCAAGCCTTGTATGCACATATGAATAATAAAGGAAAAAAAAAGTAACACAAAACAACACAATATAAGTAAAATGAGATACTTGTACAAGCGTATTTGGATACTGCCAAAGTGAATTTGATAACTGAGTTGACCAATAAGTAACTAATGAGAGGGTAGTATACACAGTGTAGATACATTGGAAAAGCAATGATTCCTGTTCTAGGCAGGACAGTGGGAGATTTCATCATACAATTTAGCATGGCATGAAAGATAAATTGTATGAATTATTTACCTCTGGTACTTCCCACTTAATACTTTCAGATTGCTTTGACCATAGATAACCTATATCATGGAGAGTGAACTCCTGGATAAAAGGGATATTATAAATAATAAGAAAAATGTATAGGGGCCCTCATATTTAGAAATGAAATAACAGAAAGAACCAGCCAGCAGGACTGACAAGGAGTAGTGGGAAAGACAGGATTAAGTGCGGGATAAGTAAAGTTTCTAGATGCACGAAGGGGTTCACGTTGTCAAATGCTGCTGAGAGAGCAAGAAAGAGCAGAGAACAGATGATCACTGGGATTGCACCACGGAGTCATTGGAGCAGTTCTAGGAAAGAAGTATTAGCTGGGTGAGCACAGAAAAGAGTGGGATGTGAGGAGATGGACATGGATGAGTACAGACATCTTGTTCTGCAAGTCTTGCTGTGAAGGAACAGATGTAAAGTTGTGGTGGGAGGGTTGTGCAGCCAACAGTGTTGTTCTTCATATGGGAGGCTCCTGGGGAGTTTGGACCATGATGGAGGACATGCAGGAAAGATGGAGAAACTCAGCCTAGCTTGGAGCAGCAAGAGAGCAGGACTGTGAGTCTATATGGAGACACTGCTTATGATGGAGCAAAGACCTTTCACCCCAGAAATGAGGTGGGTGGATGGAGCTCCCCTAGGAGAGGTGTGACTATTGCTTTGGTGACGTGGAGGGGATGATGTTGTATAGAGTTGCTCCTTTTCTTTCAGTGCCATAGTCAACAAGATTATTTGCTGAGAGCAGAGGATGGCAGAGGAAGACAGGCAGAGTGGGACCAAACATGTTTGTTGGAGAATTGAAGAGAGCAGCGAACAAGTAAAACAGTCATAGTCACTGGAGGGTGGGGATACCAGCACAGGATCACAGAGAAGGGACTAGATGGGCAGCCCTACCTGAAGGTCCATCTGAGATCTGCGGCTATGAATTGAAATGAGCTTGTCTGTACATGAGTGGACTTTTGTCCAGTAATATCTAGATGTTTATGTACATGTAATGATACAGAAGATATTAAGAATCTGACATTTTTTGAAACTTATATAGTTCTTTCTTCAAAGACACTAGATGGGTCTAAATGAAGACAGACAAGGTATGCACGCAAATCCCTTCATGATAACATTGTCCCTTTCTTTTTATAATATGATCACACTACTACTCCTCTGGATAATTACTAATGGAAACTCCTCTGTCTCAGATTTTGTTGAAATTCGTGAATCTATGTTAACAAAATTAAGGAAAATCAAGAGTTCATTACTGTTCCTTAATGCCTTCATGATCTGGGAGATGCAGGTAAGCATTCTTTCAAGGGTTAAAACCAATTCATAAACAAATTCTGAACTTATTTTTTAAATTCCATGAAAGCAACAAATACTTAAACCAAAGGACATATACTTAATGTAAATAAAGTCTGTAAATCAGGACATTTCCATTTTTAGGCTTGTTACATTGTGCTTCTTTTAAACTTGATCTTGCCCAAAACATTGGTTATTTTTGCTGTTTGTGGAAGTGACTGAATGGATGAAGGCGTCTATACCTACACATCTGGTATTTTGCTAAGCTCAATTTGTGTTAAAAGAAACTTTTGTTATATTTCCAACTAATATTAGGGAGTACTCATGTGATTCATGATTAAGTCTGGGTTTTTCCTTATAAAGAGTGGTATTTGAGATGTATTTGACAATCAAGGTTTCAGGTACATTTTCACAGCATTAGATCCACGAGCAACCTGAAAAATGTAGGCTTAATATCATCTGATAATGAAAGCATCAGTGAACATCAGGCTCTGAGAAGGAAGGACGCATCTTCTTTCTACTTATATAAATTGCTTTATTGAAGGGGACACAATGGCAGTGTGACCTTTCACTTAACTGCAACTCCCATAATGGGAAAAAGGTGCAGCATGAGCTGAAGAAGGGAAATTCTGCAGTTACACTCCACATCCGCGAACGTACTGAGAGAGATCTTTGTTTAGACAATGCTTTTTCCACGCCACCCTAGAGAGAAGTGAAACACACAGAGAAGAGGGTTAAAAATTCTTCACTGAAGTACTTTCTCACAACCGTTGAGGAAACAGAATATTTTAGCAATGATAAATTACAGGTCTTCACAATGTGGTGACTGGGTATTCACGCCATTGTGTGACACGTGCCTCCCTCACCCTCGTTAGGATGCCAGCGCGTTACCCTTCTGATGTGAAAAACCATACAGGCTTAGCCAGTCCCCAGTGTTGCTGTTTACTAAATGAAGAGATGTACTTTGCTTCTCCCCAAAGCCCTCAGGACAGCACAGAAGGCTGAACATAATACTGACTTAGAGATATTGCACATTTACTTAGTCTGCAAACAATTTGAAGATAGACAAGCAGTACAGTGTGGAGCATCTTCAAAACTGTGGAGATACCCTCAAGTAAGCAAAGGAGTAAAAGAGTAAGATTCTGATCAGCTACATAGATTGTTTCTGCAAGCATGGAGTAGTACATTGTTTTGTAGAAGCCCTGCAGTTTTCAGTTCTCACAGTGGTGCTTTGGTCTGTGAAAGCCTGCTCCCCCACATAGATCAACAGTAGGGTCAACAGGGTGAAACCTACCATGCGTTAATGCCTTGTGGATCACTGACGACCCTCTTTGCACACTCTACGGCTTTAGTGATGTCATCTTTCAACAAATCTGAAAGAGAAGAGTGAAGATTGCAAATGATTTTCATAGAACTTTCATCATTAGTTTAGATTTACCCAGTTTTACTGAGTTAGGCTTGGAAAGAAGACTGAGAATTTATTTTCCAACAGTGCACATGCTGGTGTTTGTGGCGGTAAATTTCTCTTTGTTCCTCCCAATTTGACATGATATAAATGGGTCTTTTTCTCTTTTACTGAAGACATCAGAACTTTGGAATTATTAACTAATATGATGGGCGGTCTTCTTTGTACCCAACACTGAAAAGATTGCCTACTAATGCTTCCATTGAAAATGTACCCTAAGGAAACTTAAGAAAAGCACCCAAACATGTATGTAAAAAGCTCTTCATAGCGATCCACAGAAGGGAGAAATGGAAACAAACTGAGTACTTAACAATAGGACCTGGATCAGTCAATTCAATCACAGAATATTCATATAATGGAATTCTGTTCACCCTTCAAAATGATAATGCAGATTGGTATTTGGTGATATGGAAATAATTTCTTTTAATAAGAAGTAAATTTTTAAAAAGTGTATAAAATAAAACTAAATTTTATAAACACATATTGTTTACGTTTTTATATGGGTACATAAATGCATGATATAACTTTACATTTATATACAAGATTGATATACATTTTGAAGAATGTTTACCAATTGTTTAGGGGTATGCAGGGTTTTGAACTCAGGAATTGCCCTTGCTAGGTAAGCTTTCAACCACTTGAGCCAAATTCTCAGCCCTCTAAATTTACCAATTGTTATAAATGCTGGGCAGTATGACTATGATGCAAATTTTCTTATTTGTATTTTTCAAATTTATTCAATGATCAAGGAGATTTAGCAATAAGAATATTTTAAAAATAAAACCAAAAAAATATATCCTAAAAGTACTCTCTCTTGGGACTTTTTTGCTGGTAGTGGGAATTGAACCAGGACTTTGGGCTTGCAAGGCAAGCCTTCTACCATTTGAGCCATTCCCCTAGCTCCTGTGGTGGGAATTCTAACATTTAAAATTTAAAAATACCAAGTTGACAGAATTTATGCACTATTTTATGGACTAAAGACTCCAAATGTTATTTCCATTTTCATATGAGTTCTGGGATATAATTCTCTCATGCCTTAAGCATGTAATGAATTCCACATGTTCTGTATCTTATAAGAAAAGATTTTTATCCTAAATACATGAATCTAAAAAGTAATGTTAGGTGTGCCAATGTTTATCTAGTAACCATGCCTTTTGGAGATCCAATCTAAATAATTTAGATTTAATAAATTTAATTTGTTCACCATAAAATCTCTCAGAAAAAAAAGGTATGTATATTGGTCTGAAAGTATGGCTAAAATAGTGGAATGCCTGTGTAGCAAGTGGGAGGCCCTGAGTTCAAATCTCAGTACCATCAAAAAAATTTGTATGTCTATACAGAGAAAAAAGCAACTATCCCAAAATGTTAATAACTGTTAAAAATGCACAGGTATATGGTTGGCTTTTTAATAGCAGGATGTAATTTTTTGTACATTTAGAACATTTCATTATAAAAGATGAAATAAGAATAGACCACAAAACCAAATTGAGATGGATTTTCTCTACATTGCTGGTGAATTTTTCATATACACTGATCTCTACTCTTCTAAGAATAACCGGGTTGTTCCTATGGCATCACCCTTCCTATCATGTCTTACCTTTGCAGGACACACCACAGGCATTTTTTGCTCCTGGGGTTTTGCCATCATTACACCAGTAGCGGCTATTGATCTGAAATATTCCATAATCGGTGCTTTTGTCTCGATTGCGGTTTGTAACTCCTGTGTTATAATTGCTCTCCCATTTGGCAATACACATCCCTGAAAAGAAATTATTTTTAGAAATAAACACCAACACTAAATGATATATACTATATTCCAAAATCAGTTCTATTTACTAGTGACTTACTTTATAAGTACAAAGATGTATTTAACTTGTAAAATATCTTAACAGTTTAGTTTTTTGTTTGTTTTGACATAGGGTTGCTATGTTTCCTACACTGGCATCAGACTCCTGGACTCAAGTGATCCCTCCACCTCTGCCTCTTCAGTAGCTGAAGAGGCATGTGGACATACGTCCATGTGGACATACGTCCCATGGACATACGTCCACTTCACGCCTTTTAAAGGGCCCCGGTGAGAATCCATTTGCAGAGCAAATCAATTTGGCATACTAATGAAATAATATAAGGCATTTTGCAAAATATTAAAATAGCTGGTGGTTCCTTTGAATGTTGCCTGATCCCTCAGGCAACATTAAGCCTAGAATGGAAAATCAAGTTGTTGAGAGGACGTTGTAACTTCACAACACATACATAGGCTGATGAAAAAATACTTTTCATGGGGAAAATAAAAAGTTTTTTCTGGGGGTGGGGAAGAGAAAATTTCTTTTAATATACAAAGGTGATTTTGGAAAAAATATTATAGAATAGGTTATGCTAGGATCACACACATATCCATTCGTCTCTATACTCATTCCTGCAAAAATAGTTATAGATTTCAATCTAAAAAGAACAGTGATTACAATGATTACTATGGAATAAGCTACAAAAAACCTAGTCTCATGAGACATTTTTTTCTTTTTTTTTTGAAAAGGGACACACTATGTTGTGTAATTGGCCTTGAACTCCTGGACTCACGATCCTTTAGCCTCAACCTTCAGAGTAGCAGGAACTACAGGTATGTACCATTGCACCTTAAACTGTTTTGAAGAAAATGCAACAAAATTAGTCAAGCTAAAGTGGTCAAATTATAAAACATTTTTTGCTGAATATCAGAGATCCATATAAACGGAGAGACAGGATGAATATAGGTTCCTACCGATTATTTCTAAGAGTTCAACAAAATTTTTCAAAATCTTGCTGTTGAAAACCCCATGGCATGGCATCAGAATTTAAGAAAAATGCTGTGTGACCCAAGGCTTTCGGAACCCACGTTGCAATCAGGCCCTGCAATGTTCTTTTATTCACCCTACATGGGCCTTAAGTCTGAGACAACTGGCCAGCCTAGAGGCACTAGAAATGTACATCAGGTCCTGTTTAACCTAAAATTTCATTGAATCTCCCCATCTCAGGCCTTCATTCCTTCGGAAGGTATCTCTGATCCTATAGGACCAAATGATGTATTTGTTAATCAGCATAATCACCATGATCATCACTGTTATTATTTGCAGTGGGTGGACTGAACCAAGACCCTTCACATGCTAGGCGAGCGCTCTACCACTGAGATGCATCCCCAGCCCTTGGTTTCTGGAGACCAGTCTTGGTGTATCTCCCATGCTCTTGCTGGTTTCGAACTTTCAGTCTTCCTGCTGCCATCTCCTCAGTGCAAGAACAGGTGACTACTGCCACATCTGTACAAACTGATGTTTTTACATATACAAACCCACAAAGACATACATTTATTTAGACACGCAAAGCTTCTTCTGCCCATTCATTCCCTCCTAGTCTCTGCTCCATACCTGGCTATCTGCAGTTAGAAAGCAGAGTATACTTACACTGTGACAGTTTAATGCCTTTGTAGCCATCCATTCCCTTGCTTTTTAGAGTTCTGGCCAACTCACACGGTTTATACTGCTTGCCTTGGACACTGACAGAGAGGAGGAGAAGCCCCAGAAGAAGGAGAGCCTTCATGTTGACTGGGAAGACCAATCACTAAGCTGCCTAGCGTAAGCTGGTACCAGTATTTAAGCATCTTTAAACTTCCTTCTTCCTCCAGCCTTTGGGAACTCCACCTTTTGTGCTGTATGCAAAGCAGGAAATATTTACTGACCCATCCCCATTTTTTATGCATGAGGAGAGATATTCTGATGTCCTAAAAAAGTAATGTACAGGAAAATGATGTTGTAAAACTTGGCTCTGTAGCATTATTTCCAAAGCATGAATTTTTTTCTGTTTTAAAGTCACCTTGTGCAACTACAATGAAAAAAGAGGTAACTATTTCTACTTCTTAAATCAACTGTGACTTTTGAGAAATGGTCATTTTCATTAAATTGTTTTGTTACATTCACTAATTTGTGTTGCTCTTTTTCACTTACAATTATTTATGCAAATGCTTTTCCTCAAGATGGACTTAGCACATGTACCTGTCCTTTAAATGATATATAACATGGCAGCATGTGGCTCAGCTAGTTTCTTACTCTAGACTTTTCTATTGGTGTCACTGTTAATATTGTATTATTATAAATCAGTGTGTCACTACTATAAATAAGGCTGGTGTGAACAAAGTTCCTCAATCTTTTCCCACAATGCCTTGCTCCCGTTTCCCTGTTGGAACATAAAGGTCATTATAAACTTACTGGGGTTTGGATTTAGCTCAGTGAAGCCCTGGTTAAACCTAAAAGACCTCTGCCCTGGATTTGACTATGAGGACAGAGCCACATAAACATCATCACTTGGTAATCACCCTTGTTTTCTACCATTGGCAGTACCAGCTTTGGCTCTAACTTACTGTTGAATCCAGTTCAAAAACTGAGAATAATCCCACCTTTTCAGACTTCACCTCATGTGGATTCTTTAATAATCAATACTGAGACAGATTTTCCTACCCAAACATACAGAACCAGGTAAAACATTAAGCATTTAGTCTTTTGTACACTTGATGTTCTTCCTAATTCAATGCTCAAAGAACATCCAGTTAGTATCTATTCTGGTTTGGTCCTATTGATCAAATTGTTTTCCTTTTAAATATTGGATTAATTATGGACTTATACTTTCTTGGGGTATAATAATCAAATACATGTTTGGTACCCAGAGCCAGAACGATAGCAGTGATAGTGTGACTCTTCAAAGGGAAGAAGTTATTTTGATCCCCTTAGTTATTTCACCTGGAACAGGAGTTAAGGGCACTGACAATACTCTTTTGCAATTTTATTACTTCATTTGAAATAATGAACAAGTCTGTTAAAAATGAAATAGGAGGAAAGCATAATTTTGAAGCAGAGATATTTTCCCCAGAAATTTTCTATGTCCTGCATGTTTTACTTGGTACAATCTGTACATTTGTTTCCTTAGGAAAAGAGCTTTAAAGATCTCAGATTTTGTGTTGTATTACTATGCACAATGATTTTTAATTATTCATAATTCATAAATAATTCAGCTTACAAAATTCTGGGTAAACCTGTCTCTGATAATGGGATATTCCAGTCCAAGCTTTAATATTCCTTCCTGGGTTTTCACTCAATGTTCATTTTACAATGCAAGACAAATACCGTATCCATTGATTTCTTCTCAAAAGGCACTCTATGCCATTAGAGCACTCGACAGCATCATTCTCATGAATACCCTAGCCACGGGAAAACTCAATAGGACACACAGAAATCCAATGACTAGAAGAAATTTCTGAGTTTTGGAATATTTCCTGCATTGATGCATCCAGTATTATGTGCCCTAAACTTCACAGTGTAAGCAAGAAGATAGATGTGAGTCCTTCCTTAATATCTTCTCCATTTACTTTGTAAGTTAAAGAAGCTACTGGCCTCTGAGGTCATTGTTCATCTGTTATAGAGCTAACACTGAATGTTCAACAATAACATCTAAACTCTTCCTCTTGTGATGAGGGAATAAATGTACTCATTTCCTAAGTACACTGTCAAGTCCAAAAGCATGTGCACCCAGGGTGGCTTTGACAGCTTCAAATGGGACATTATGACCTGGACATGGTGCAAAGTCTCCATGTTGGTGGTCACAGGAAAGAGAAGTTTTAAAATACATGGCCAACCCAGGTATTCTGGTCCATGCCTAAAGCCCCAGTTACTTGGGAGGCTCATGTGGGAGGACCACTTGAATCCACGGGTAAAATATCTAAATCCAATCTTGAAAAAAAAAAAAGACCAAGGTAAGAGCCAACAAGGGCAATAGAAAAATAAGGAGATTACAACAGATGAGAAACATCAATAAAATTTTGTAACCAACAGGGGATGACTGGGAATTTTGCATGATTGGGAAGGCTGACATATGAGTAACAAGAAAATGGGAAGTCCATGAAGCAAGCTGGTTCTGGCCCTACAGCCTGGAAAACAGCACTGGTTGGCAGTTCTATAAACAAGACTTGCTGGAAGTCTGGATGGGAGTGGTTAAACTCCCAGATCTTCTCTCCTAGGCAAGGAAGCTAGGTTGCTTCCCCTTCTCACCCCAGAACAATGATGGGAAAATCATTCTTAGCAGAGGATGAGCCACAGACTCTGGACTTGAGAGTCAAGGCACAGCTAAGGGCTGGGGACGTAGCTCAGTGGTAGTGTGATTGGACTGCATCCTCAAGCCCCTGGGTTAAATCTCAGCTCCAGGAGAAAAAAGAAAATTCACAGCTAAGGGCAGGGTTATAGTATCATAATGTAAACAAGGAGAAGTAAAAGTCTGCATTCTTAGCCCTAAGCCAGATCCCTAGCTTTCTAATCGCACCTTTTGAGCTCCTTGATTTTGACTGACAAATTGATCTCCCACACAGGAGCTTGGAGGATTCTCCTCTGGGGTAAGTGTGCGAATCCTGGGAAAGAACGCACTGATGCAATATGGGCCCTATAATGAAATGGCCAGTTTTGCTCAATTACCTGTGGGATAATCCACCAGGCTCACAGATTTCTATTCAGCTCCTCAGTGCTTCCGTCTCATATAAAATCAACTGAAGAGCAGCAGATACTGGACAAAAGCTAGTACTAATGTGAAAGACACAGCAAAATAAACATTTACAGAAGAGGAACTCAGAGAAAGTAGAGCTAACCAAAAATAAAAAACTGCCTATAATGAGTATCTCAGGGAGATAAGAGATAATGTCATATCCTTAGAACAAGCAAGCGATGGTATAATAAGGAAGTGATCAGTCAATAAAAGAAGACACTCCGGGAATTTATAAACAAGACTACACTAAGACATTTAATAGAGGAGTTAAGAGACACTCTGCATCCTGCTGTTACAGAAAAACTGGTCCCCTGGCCTCACTGCCAATTTATATTCACAAATAAGGAGAGCAGGCTTTTGAGGAAAAGGAAATAAGTTGTTTGTCAGATGAGGAGGAACACAGGGAGAGCTGACCTCTTAAAACCGTGTTGTCCCCCTTCTGAGAGAAAATGTCCGCTTTCTAAATGGGAGTTCAAAGGCTCAGCTTGACTGCACGACCAGCTGCATGGTCACCATGGCCGCTCATCTTGGTTCTGCACATGTCTGGCACCACATATCTGAAGCTGAAGGTCTTGGCTGACTGGTTAACTGCTCTGCTGTCAGAGAGAGGTAAGGGGTAAAGACTGCCTGGTATAACTGAAGAGAAAAGGGAGTTAACCTTTGATCTCCAGCATGTAGACAGAGAGAAAAAGTGTCAGCACAGTAAACTGGTCACCATGCCGGCTGGCTACACCAAAACCTTTTCCCTTTTGTAGTCCTGCTTACATTTTCCTACCATCCATTTGTTCCTTCCATTTCTATGGAAAATGGGTGTAACAATCATCTGTTTTCCTGCCTTTAGTTAATTTGTTGATTTGTGGGCCCAGTAAGGAGACAGTGCTCAGCAAAAGCAGTTTTAAGCCCCTGCCACACCACTCGTATATGTGCCCACGACGGTGGCAGTAGTCCTCTTGGATGCCATGTAGCTTCCAGGGAAACAGCATTCATTGCCCTACCTTGGCAGTCAACAAGCCCAGAAAAGGAGGCTTTGCCTTTGAATGACCACGTCAGCTTGGGCAGTGACTGCTGTGTGAACATCACACGTGTGACCATGATGGACTGGAGCTCTTAAGTCTCCCCAGGTTTTCTCACTGTGCACTTTGGAGACTCCTGGAAGCTCCAGGACAGGGAATAACTGCCTTATCACTCAGGAGCAAGGGGAGCGTAAGAGTCCGATTTTGCTTGCTAGAGAAAAATAAAACAGAGTGATGTTCCTTGTGTCTAATTGTGCTGTAGCAAATTTATACCCCAGTACACAATTTGACCTAGACTTGTGTGTTCTGATTAGGAGATTGGCAATGAGGAACTGAAATGTTACTTGGGAATCTTAGGCATTAAACTGTTTCCCTGAAATTAGACTTTCCTTATATGACTTAGATCCTCATTAAGACCAGAGGCATCCTAGGTGTTTTGGTTTTCAGTGATTCACACTATGGGGACAGATCTCTGTCTTCATAATCCAGTTTGACAACAATTTATGTCACCACTATGCTTTTATGTAGATGTTGCTGCAATGCAGTTCTCCTTATTACTGTTGAATTACTTGAGGCAGCAATTGAAAGACATGAAACACACATGAGAAAATAACATTGACTCAGAGATAAACTGATGCAGGGAAATCAAAATTTGTTTGTGATAATAAAAGAAAGTCTTGCCATGCATTTTGTCTTAGAGTGATAACAGTCACTTGCCAGTGGGACGGAGCTGCCTCCTTGTAGATGGTGAGGATGTTGTGACTGAGGTTGGGGCAGCTGCACTGCACTCATTGCTTGGTGGTAGTTCCCTGGTGGGTGAGAAAGTTTCCATTTTCAGGCATTTGGAATTCTGCTCCTTTAAAATTTGTACCTTGCCGCACAGATTGGCTACATTTACTGGTTTTTGGAGGGGAATGAACAGATCAAGGCTTCAGATGTTTGTGCAGTTAGGATTTTGCCTACGATCAGTTTGTATTATGATAAACTTTTGTTATATTTCTATTTAGTACTGTGGGTAACTTGTATCATTCAAGAATAAGTTTAGATGATGGCTGTTAGAATAGCTATCATCAAGAACACCACCACCAACAAATGTGAGGTAGCGGGGCAAAAGGAGCCCTCATACATTGCTGGTGGGAATGTAAGTTAGCACAACCAGCTTGGAAAATAATATAGAGGCTTCTTTTAAAAAGTACACATAGATCTGCCGTATGATCCAGCAATCCCACTCCTGGGGATATACCCAAAGGAATGCAACTGAGTTTACTCCAGAGGCACCTGCACACCCATGTTTATTGCAGCACTATTCACAATAGCTAAGCTGTGGAAACAGCCAAGATGCCCTACTACCAATGAATGGATTAAGAAAATGTGGTATTTATACACAATGGAATTTTAGTTAGCCACAAAGAAGAATGAAATTTTGTCATTTGCAAGTAAATGGATGGAACTGGAGAACATCATCATAAGCGACATAAGCCAGGCTTAGAAGGTCAAAAATTGCATATTGTCCCTCATATGTGGACTATAGACCTAAAACAAATGCAGTAATATTATTGGACGTGGGTCACACACTAAGGGGAGAACACACACGAGAGAAATAGGGAAAGGGAAGGAAACCTGAAACTTGAATGTGATTATGTTCTCACTGTAAAGGAGCAAATCCATAATCTTAAACCGGCAGAGGCCACTATGGGAAGAGGACTAGGAAGTAGTGAAGAGGTCTGGTAGAGATGAACCAATGTGGGTTGCAATACACAAGTGCATGGAAGCAATGCTAGGGATCTCTCTGCATAGCTATCTTTACCTCAAACTAGCAAAAGCGCTATGTCTTTCTTATTATCTCTTCAACAAAATTGGAGAACAAGAGGGTGCCCAGAAGTGGGGAGAGAGGGGAGGTGGTCTAAACAAAGTATACACATGTGAGTAAATGTAAATGATAAAATTTAAAAAAAAAGAAGTCTGGGTTATTTCATTGATGAACTGAAAACTGGAGATGTATTTGAAAATCAAGTGAAATAAATTTCATTAGTGTTAGTTACACTAGCAAACTGGAAAATGTGGTTTAGTATCAAGTAATAAGCATAGTAGTGAACAGTAAGGCTCCCAGAAGATTGGCTGTATCTTTCTCCTACTTCTATAAAGTAACATTTGTTTGAAGGGGACACAATGGCAGTGCAACCTTTCATTTAACTACTACTCCTATAATGTAAAAAAGACAGAATGAGCTGAAGAAGGAAAACTCTGCAGTTACACTCCACAGCCTTGAATATACAGAGTGAGAGCTTGGTTTTGACAGTGCTTTCTCCATGCCACCCTAGAGAGAAATGTAACACGTGGAGAAAAGGTGAGAACAGATCTCATTGTAATACACATCCTTTGTAGAAACAAAATAGGTCATCAATAAATAAAATACGGGCAGATATTGGTATTGAGTAAACAGAGATAATGTCTTCAAAGTACTTCGCTTCTCCCCAAACCCTCAGCAGAACGCAGAATGTTGAACATGAATGTTGAGTTATGTGCATTGCGCATTTACTTATTCCGCTGATCGTCTCAAGGAATCACAAGGAAGTGGTAGAAATGTGGAAAATCTTTAAAACCCTGGATACCCCTTGAATAATTCCAGGATTCAATGGATAAACGTCTCAGTCAGTTACAGTGATTGCTCCTTCAAGGGTGGTGGAAGTACATTACTTTGTATAAGCAAACACTGCAATGTTCAGTTCTCACATGGCGCTTTGGTCTGTGAAAGCCTGCTCCCCTGCATATATCAACAGTAGGGTAAACAGGGTGAAACATTCCATGTGCTAATGCCTTGTGGATCACTGACGACCCTCTTTGCACAAGCTATGGATTAAGTGATGTCATCTTCCAACAAATCTGAAAGAGGGGGGTGAGGAATGGAAATGACAGTCATAAGAATTTAATTTTCAGTTTAGATTTGGCCAGCTTCACTTAGGGTGAGGAAGGAATAAAGAATAAAAAATACTAAAACTGTTTCCCAAGAGTCCGTCCTTGAGGTGGGGGAAATTTCCTCTTTATTCTATCCCATTAGACATCAACAGTCTTCTTCTCATTTACCGAAGACTGGAATTCTGAAATTATTAACTAATGTGATGGAAGGTCCTCTTTAGACCGAAGACTGACAAGAATATGCTTAGTGTTGATTTTTACTCAGAAATTCTCCCACTGAAAATTTATCCTAAGGAAACAATAAGAAATGTACCCAAACATGATGCTCAAAGGTGCTCGTAGCAATCTACAGAAGGGAAAATGGAAACTAACTAAATTCCTAACAGAGTTGGATCAGTCAGTCATAGAATATTCTTGTAGTGGAATTCTATCCTCCATTTAAATGACGATACAGATTTCCATTTGTTGATATGGAAATAGTTCTGTGTGATAAGAACCAATCTGTAAATCAGTATGTATAATAGACTAGATTTTGTAAAAATATGTTGCATCTATGTTTTTATATATGCATGATATAACTTTACATTAATATACATGACTGGTTATGTTATGGAGGAATATTTACCAAATTTACTAATTGTTATACATTTCTGGGATCTAAGGTCTGGAGTGCTATTTTTCTCACTTATGTTTTCTAATTTTTATTCAGTGACACCAGTTTATGATATAATACAAAATATTTTTTAAAATATATAAGCCACACTCAAAAGAAATATCCTAAAATTAATTTTGTCTGTTGGGAATTTTAACATTTAGCAATTGAACAACACCAAGTTAGCAATATTTGTATGCTAGTTTTATGCAAATGTTATTTCTACTTTATGTTTTGTGGTCTAATATTTTCATGCCTTAGGCATGTACTAAATTCTGTGTGTTCTTTATATTATACAAAATGAATTGAAGTTGCAATAATGGAAGCTTTGCCATGCATTTTGTCTTGGGGCAACAATAGTCACTTGGCAGTGGAGCCGAGTTGCTTCCTTATAAATATACTTCTTTAAAAATATATTAAAATAGCTGCTTCTTTCATTGCATTTACCCTTCTTGTTGTGCTCACATCTGTAAGGCAACTTTCAGCCTAAATGGAAATATAACAGTTGTTGACTGATTTTTGCAAATTCACAGCAGATACATAGCCTGATGGCAAAATGCTTCTCAAGAGAAAAAAAGAAAAGGATTTTTCTGAGAAAGAAATTTTCTTTAATACCTAAAGGGGAATTTGGAAAACAAAAATTATGTGATAGGAAAGGCTATACTGGAATAACCTATACATCCATTCACCTATTTACTCATTCATTCAAAAATAGTTATTGAGGGAAAATGCTGATTTCAGTCTAAAAAGTATAGAGAATATACATATTAGAGTAAGCTATAAAGTAATTTTTCTCCTGGGAATTTTTTTTTTTTTTTTAGTAGCAAGGCCTCTCTATATTGCCCAGATGGACTTGAACTCCTGATTCTCCAGTCTCAACTTTTGGAGTGGCTGGGACTGCAGGTGTATGCCATTACTCACAGCTCTCTCATGGCACATCTTGAATCAAGTCAAAGTAAGTGAAAAATAATTAGTCAAACTAGAGTAAGAAAAACAATAAAACATTTCATGCTGCATCTCAGAGATCCTTGTATAAAGTAGGCTCCTATTGCTCGTTCTTTAAGAGTTCAACATAATTTTTTAAAAATTGTGCTGCTAAAAATCCATGACATGGCAGTGGAATTTAAGAAAAATACTATGCTACTCTAGGGCCTCAGACCCCAGTCAAGTCCAAGCAGGTCCAGGCTGAATAAATCCTTGATTCAGCCTACATGGCCATTGAGTCTGAGGCAACTGACCAACCTACTGACACTAGAAATGTACATCAGGCCCTGTCTGAATTACAATGGTGTAGAAATTTACACTCCAGGCCCTCATTCCTTCACAAGAATCTCTGATTCTAAAAGACCAAACTGGCGTTTTAAACCATCGTAAATATACAAAGCCACAAAGAAATACAAAAGTGTAGTCACTCAAAACCCCTTTTGATCACGCAATAGTAAAACATGTCATGTTGGACTTCACAGATCCTTACATAAAAGTGATGAGGGAAGTAAATTCCTCCTGCTCTTTTGTGCTGGAGTTGGCCTGAGACAGCAATCCTTTCAGCCTCCCCCACAATTGGGATGACACATGCGTGCCACCTTGAATGGCTTGTGGATTGAGATGGGAGTCTAACTTTTTGCCCAGGCTGCGCTCAGCTCTGTCTCCTGAGTATCTGGGATTATAGACATGATACCCTGTACCTGGCCTGAATTTTTTTTCTTCTTAGGAAAGGTGCTTAAAAATCCCACATCATTTTGATATGTTACAATGGATAATAATATATAAATTATTCATAATTTATAATTAATTCAGCTTGTTTCACAAGATAGAGAAAAATGATTAATTATGGTGGGTGCCTTTTATGGGCCTTAAGCCTAGGAAACAGAATTTGACCTTGGATGTCTCAGACATTGGACTGTTCTCCAAAACTGAAATCAACCTTAAGAGACAAAGATTTGCCAAGATTTTGATAGTTAAAGATTTTGATAGTTAAAGTGAGGATAGGTAAGACACCTAAAAAACTAGCTAGCATTTGTTGCCCTTAACGCAGAGAAACTAAAGCAGATACCTTAAAGCAACTGAGGCCAATAGGAAAAGGGGAACAGGTACTAGAGAAAAGGTTAGCCATCATCAGCAACACCACCAACAACAGGTGTTGGCGAGGATGCGGGGAAAAAGGAACCCTCTTACACTGTTGGTGGGAATGTAAACTAGTACAACCACTCTGGAAAAAAATTTGGAGGCTACTTAAAAAGCTGGACATCGATCTACCATTTGATCCAGCAATACCACTCTTGGGGATATACCCAAAAGACTGTTACTCCAGAGGCACCTGCACATCCATGTTTATTGCGGCACTATTCACAATAGCGAAGTTATGGAAACAGCCAAGATGCCCCACCACTGACGAATGGATTAAGAAAATGTGGTATCTATACACAATGGAATTTTATGCAGCCATGAAGAAGAACGAAATGTTATCATTCGCTGGTAAATGGATGGAATTGGAGAACATCATTCTGAGTGAGGTTAGCCTGGCTCAAAAGACCAAAAATCGTATGTTCTCCCTCATATGTGGACATTAGATCAAGGGCAAACACAACAAGGGGATTGGACTATGAGCACATGATAAAAGCGAGAGCACAAGGGAGGGGTGAGGATAGGTAAGACACCTAAAAATCTAGCTAGCATTTGTTGCCCTTAATGCAGAGAAACTAAAGCAGATACCTTAAAGCAACTGAGGCCAATAGGAAAAGGGGACCAGGAACTAGAGAAAAGGTTAGATCAAAAAGAATTAACCTAGAAGGTAACACCCACGCACAGGAAATCCATGTGAGTCAATGCCCTGTATAGCTATCCTTATCTCAACCAGCAAAACCCCTTGTTCCTTCCTATTATTGCTTATACTCTCTCTACAACAAAATTAGAGATAAGGGCAAAATAGTTTCTGCTGGGTATTGAGGGGGGGAGCAGGAGGGGGTGGAGTGGGTGGTAAGGGAGGGGGTGGGGGCAGGGGGGAGAAATAAACCAAGCCTTGTATGCACATATGAATAATAAAAGAAAAATGAAAAAAAAAAAAAAAGAATTAACCTAGAAGGTAACACCCACGCACAGAAAATCAATGTGAGTCAATGCCCTGTATAGCTATCCTTATCTCAACCAGCAAAAACCCTTGTTCCTTCCTATTATTGCTGATACTCTCTCTACAACAAAATTAGAAATAAGGGCAAAATAGTTTCTGCTGGGTATTGAGGGGGGGGAGAGGGAGGGGGCGGAGTGGGTGGTAAGGGAGGGGGTGGGGGCAGTGGGGAGAAATGAACCAATCCTTGTATGCACATATGAATAATAAAAGAAAAATGAAAAAAAAAAAAGAGAGACAAAGATTTGCCAAGATTTTGATAGTTAAAGAATAATAATAGGCCTCTGTTGAAAGTGGTAGGTTGGTCACACAAATCTACCTCTGCTCCTTTCTAACTATCATTAAAATGTCAAGAAAAGAAATTTTAATACCCATAAGCCAAGCTTGACACTGTGGTCCAAACTTTAGCTCTAGCTACATGGGAGGCTGAGATGGGAAGGGACAACTGAGTCCAGTAGTTTAAGGCCAGAGCAGCCAACATAGTGAGACATTGTCTCAAAAAATAAATACATAAAAACAAGAGGAGAAGGAGAGGAAGGTGTAAGTCACCAAAGGCAATGGAAAACCAAGGTGAAAACGAAGATTAGAAACACCAAGGAAACCAGGGTCCTAGCAACTCTCCAGTCGTCGATAGGGAGGATTTTGGTTTAAGGCCAGCCTAGGGAAAAAGTTTGAGATCCCGTATCAACCAAAGGCTGGGTATGGTACTACACACCTCTTATTCCAGCTACATGTGGAATATATTTATGTATCAGGATCACAGTCCAGGCTGGCTAAAGCATAAAATAAGATCCTATATCAAAAATAACCAACACAAAAAAAGTCTGTCTCCTGAGTATCTGGGATTATAGACATGCTACCCTAAACCTGGCCTGCATTTTTTTCTTCTTAGGAAAGGCGCTTAAAAATCCCAGATCATTTTGATATGTTACAATGGATAATAATGTATATGTTATTCATAATTAATTCAGCTTGTTTCACAAGATAGAGAAAAATGATTAATTATGGTGGGTATCTTTTATGCACCTTAGGCCAAGGAAACAGGATTTGACCTTGGATGTCTCAGACATTGGCTCACAGATTTTCCATTCAGCAACTAAGTGCTTAGACTTATAGAGATCCCCAAAGACCACCAGGTACTAATGTGAAAGAGAGATCAAAACAAATATTTACAGAGGACAAACTGGGAGGACACAGAGGCAACACAATAGAAAACATGAATTGTATGACTATCTCAGAGGCATAAAATATCACAGCAAGGGAGCAAGAAAAGATGATGTAGTAAAGAAAACACTCAGAGAATAACAAAGGAGCCCATGGTGTTTACAAATGAAGCCACAGAAGTAACACTTTTTTTTTTTTTTGTGGTTATGGGGTTTGAACTCAGGGCCTCACACTTGCTAGGCAGGTGCTCTACCACTTGAGTCACTCCACCAGCCCTGGTAACATAGCTGACAGAAGAGTTAAGAGATGCCCTGCCTCCCACTCCTACAAGTGACCCAGGGCAATCAAAGAGTCCTCTTGGAGGGCTTCTAGCTGAGGTGAAACTGAGCACTCCTTATAGACCTATGGAGTCAAGAAGCTCAGAAAAGGAACCTACTGCCTTAAATGACCACATCCACTTGGGCAATGACCATCTATGAACGCCTCAGCTGCATTCCCTAAGGTCTGCCCAGTTTTCTGACTGTGTAGTTTCTTGACACTTGGAAGCTTCTGAATATGGAATTGGCTAAAAAGTTTTTAAAAGACCATCATTGTCTTACCACACAGGGGCAAGTAGAACTTAGAGACAAATTTTGAGGAATTAGGAAAAAAAAGAAAAGTGATGTTTCTTACATCTATTCATGGCACAGCAAATACACCTACTAGGCAAATTGATGGGGACATGATAGCTCTGACTAGCAGATTGGGGATTAGCAAGTGTGATAGTAAATGGGAGTCCAGGGGATTATACTGTTTTCTTGAAAAAGCCTCTCTTGGGCTATTTCACTCAGATTCCATTTAACCTTAGTACCTATCGCAGGTATTTACTTTTCATGACTCAGATGACAGAGACAGAACCCTCTGTCTTCATAATCTTTTTTCCACTATAATTTAAGTCACCACTATGTTTCTTTTGTTGTTTTCATGAAATTATTCTCCATTTGCTTTAGAGAATTGAAATCTTCCTGGGTCAGTTTAGGAGAACATAATAGACTACATGAACAAAAAATTGCCTCAGAACATCAAAACAAATAAATTAAAGTTGCAATAATGACAGCCTCATCATGCATTCTGTCTTGGGGTGAAAATAGTCATTTGCCAGTGGGGCCAAGCTACTTTCTTGTAGGTGAAGTTGGGGCAGCTGCCCTGCACTCATTGCTCAGCAGTGCTGCCCTGGTGGGTTTGGCTGAGGACTGCAGGGGACCTTGGTTCATCCCTATGTGGCAGCATGGCTGCTGGAAAAAAACACAGAGGGAGTGGAGGTGGCACAGCTCCATCAGGCTCTCCAGAGAAGACCAGCTGCTGACGGTTAAGGTGAAGTCATTCCTTTCTCTGCTAGGAGAGCGGCCCTCCATTGAGCTGTGCAGCAGCCTGTGACACACAACCAGCATGTGGAACAGCTGCTCCCTGCCTTGATCAGTATGGCTTCCTGTGAGAACATTCCTGTCTCAGCAGTGTGCTTGACCCCAATGCACAGGTGGCATTTTGGTGACCCCAGAGGTACATGGGTACTGGCAATTGGTACATTGTTTGTGTTTGTCAAATGCAGACCAGAGTATTTTTCTTCAAAATTTAAGAAAAATTTTTATTTCTCTCCCTCTTTGTTGTTCTCCTCCTCCTTCTTTTTGAGATGGAGTCTTGCTGGCCTTGAACTCCCAATCTTTCTGCCTCTGCCTCCCCCAAGGCTAGAACTATAGGCCTACGCACCATGTCAAGACTACCTTCATGTTTTCTAGTGTTCAAATACACTTGCAATGTAAGCTCCTGCCCATTGAATGATCAATAAAACAAGACCCAAGCTTTCCTTCCTGGGTGTTCTCACACCATCCAGGCTCCAGAAGTCATCTGAGGTTACCTGGTGCTCTCGTCTCGCTGATGTTGCCTTCTCCATCAGGTACTGGATAACACTGATATAAAACATCATTCAACATACGCCAGAGCCCTGGGTAAAGGAATTATTTCTACCGTAGCGCCAAGACGACAGCGTGCTGTAGTCTCCATCAAGAACCGCAGGTTAGTGTGTCGGAAACATGTTGCTCGATGACTTAGCCTAAGAAAATGCCAAATAGGTGGCTGCTGTGTATATTTTACCTGCAGGCTCACAGGGGAATGCACTGCTCTGCTGCTTGCTGTACGCACTCTCCCTGTGACTTCACTGCTGCTCTGTTCTTAGTCCCTGTGCTCTGCCCCATGCACTCTGCCTGTCAGAGCTTAATTCTATCAATCTCCCTTGGCTCCATCTGAATGAAATATTCTGTCATGTTTATTCTAATACAATTTGCAGGACAGCTCCATGCATTCACTTGGTTGTCTCTTTCCTTCTTGTTCTAAGCTAGAAGGTCCTCACATGTCTGTCTCTCATGGCACCTAGCCCTGATCTTGGTACATGATAGGCCTACAGTGATAACCAGCTCTTGGAGTGGCCACCATGGCTGAATTGGAAATGACAGGAGACTTAAAGTCTATAGACGCTCCACACATCTGCACCTTGGGTCTTTCTTTAATCATCAGAGCACCAATCCCTTAAGAAAAAAATCTCAGTGTTTCATTAACCTTGAATTCATTCACTTACCAAAATCCTGAGCCCTCACCAAGACCTCTCTGTGCTAGGTGCAGGGAATTCTAGGATGACAGAGCAAGCATGGAGGCCAGGGGTAGGAGGCAAGAGAGTGACGCCCACTGACTTGCTTAAAAGCTATGAGCTATGAGCAGACAGTACAGGGGTCTGAGGGCAGGTGGGCAGTGTTTTGGCTAGAGGAAGCAATGAGAGCAGAGGCAGGGAGCAAAGAGAGGGACCGCAGTTGGAGGAATCACAAAAAAGGTCAAAGGTAAGGAGATTTCTGTAGAAGTGATAAAAGTTAAGACACTTTGAGAGGTACGCTCCAAGTTTAAAAACATTTTTGTGAAAGGCATTCCTGGCTTTTAAGATCTTAAGCTCCTATTAGCACTCTTCTTAGAGCAGTTGTCTTTGCCATGAGCCATCTTCCCATGCTCCTAGTGGGAAATAATGCTTTGACACAGTTTACCTCACAGCTACTCTCTGCTAGGCCATCCCTGTGCAAGGACCTCAGGTTGTGTAGGAACCAGGCAGGTATCATTCTTGCCCTCATGGAGTTTCTAGAAATTAGTCTTGGTGATTGAAAACACCTTTAGTGCAGTGAATTTATACCAAGGGAGCACAGTGTTTATGGGAGAAATTTACACAGCTGAGAAACTGGAGTAGTAGGTTCCAGCTGAAAAAGATGAGTTGTGTTGGTTAAATGAAGAGGTGGGAAATTGGGAGCAGAGGGGGCCTAAAAAACATGTGCAGCGCCCAGAGGCAGGAGCCATAGTAGGCTGATGGACACACTGATGCTAGTTCAGGTGATGCAGAGGTTAGGCTGGGAGTGAGGAAACTTGATGGCTGAAAAGATGGATGGGTATTGATTTTATTTTCCAAGAGGGCACATCTTAGCCCATTGACATCCACAGAACAACTCTTTTTTTTTTTTCATTTTTCTTTTATTATTCATATGTGCATACAAGGCTTGGTTCATTTCTCCCCCCTGCCCCCAGCCCCTCCCTTACCACCCACTCCACCCCCTCCCGCTCCCCCCCTCAATACCCAGCAGAAACTATTTTGCCCTTTTCTCTAATTTTGTTGTAGAGAGAGTATAAGCAATAATAGGAAGGAACAAGGGGTTTTGCTGGTTGAGATAAGGATAGCTATACAGGGCATTGACTCACATTGATTTCCTGTGCGTGGGTGTTACCTTCTAGGTTAATTCTTTTTGATCTAACCTTTTCTCTAGTTCCTGGTCCCCTTTTCCTATTGGCCTCAGTTGCTTTAAGGTATCTGCTTTAGTTCACAGAACAACTCTTGACATGCAGCTTGTCTTCTTGTCCTACTTCAAACCCCACAGAAGAAAGAAAAGTCTGTCTGATGATGTAAGGCTAAAACTCCCAAATCCTACAGACAAGGGAGAGGAAGTTGATGAAAAATCCAGTCTCCAGTACTTAATGGTATATAATCCAGTTTTCACAAAAATTCTTTTCTTTTCCCTGGAATGAACCCCCCCAACACACACCAAAAAATCTTAATACTCTTAGGGCCGCCACTCACTCTTGGGTCTGACTGCTTTCCTGTTTCCTGAACATATTTTCACTCTGTTTCTCATTAATAAACCTGCTCCCTCTAGGTCTCCTCTGTGTCCATCCTTGAGTTCTCTACAAGACCAAGAACCTCATGTCCCCAGACCAGGTGACATTGGGCTGTCTTGTGAAAAGCAGCAGGACCAGACCTAGGCTCTTCATCCCCAAAGACAGCAGGATTTAGAACTTAATTCTGAAGGTAGTGGGAATCTTCATGAGTATTAAACTGGAGAGTACCAGAATCCAAATCTTTTATCCAAATACGTCACTGTAGATTATACTGAGGGAGAGATGCCAGAAAGCATAAATAATCCAGGTGGCGGTTGATCCTGGGGTATGGAGAGAGCTGAGAGGGACCAGGACGTACCCAAGAGGTTGAATACTGAAAACTTCATGGTTATCCAGACTATTTGAGGTAAAGGGAAAGGCAAAAGGAAATATTACTAGCTTTCATTCATTGAATGCTTACAATGTCGAAGTCACTTAATAAGCCTTATAGTTTTGGGGGGGGATGACCTTGGTGGTTGAACTAAGTAAGGACCTTGCATTTCTATCTCTTGCATTCTACCACTTATGCCACGCTGCCAGCCCTTTGTGGTTGGTTATTGTTTTTGAGATAGGGTCTTGCTAAATGCCAGCCCATAATCCTCCTATTTGTGTTTTCCTCCATAACTGGGATGAAGACATGCACTGCTATGTTCAGCTATTGATTGAGATGAGGTATGAGAACATTTTTTCTGGGCTGGTATCAAACAATGGTCCTCCTGGACTCTGCCTTTCAATTGGCTAAGGCTGTGGGCTTCAGCCACCACATCTAGCTTAATTGCATAAATTTTATGAGGGCCTTATGGGTATTGTTTTCATTTTATAGATGAATTATATAGTTCCATGATCCCCATATGTTAGAGTAACTTTCCCAATAAGCATAGTAAATGCCAGAATTAGGATTTGAATTCAGAACAATTCAATACTTAGTTCTTTATCATGAAAGAGATTGAGCCCAGAAACCTTCTGACTGGTAGGGAAGAGTCGCACCAGTGACCTACATTCCCAGCACATTTCAATATTTTTAAAAGGAGAAAAAACTCTCCCCTTTGTAAGTTATGCATTTGTGGAATGAGATCAATCCTCTGTGGGGATACATTTCAAGAACCACAGTGCAGGTGTGAAACTGCAGATCATAAAGAACTCTATGTTTTTCACTTCACATATATATACATTCCCATAATAAAGTTATTTTATAAATAAGCCATATTAAGAGAAAACAATAACCTGTAATAACACGGACCAGAGATTCCAAGATGACGGCTAGAGGGAGGAAGCATAAAGCAAGCCTCCTATAGTGAAATCTCGGAGAGACACCGGAGACACACTTTGCAGGCATAATCACTGAGAAAAGGCATAACTTTGACCCCTCCACACCTCCAGCCAGCGCAGAGAATCTCCACGGCACATTAAACGGAGAAATAAGGAGGGCCCCCGGGCCGCCAGTCACCGGCGCCCAGACGGCTTGGGAAGACGTGGACCAGGTGAGCTTCATGGTACTGTGGTACTCCCACAGACAAGCCTGGGCCAGAGCAGCATAGCCCCCTGGACAGACTGACCTCCACCCGGGGAAAAAAAAGAGAAACTGAGTAATAAGCAATAAGAACAAATAAGACACGCAGGAAAGAGGGTGGGGCGCACTGATCGCCGAAGATTGGGGGAAGGGAATCCTTCCCGGGACTGTAAATAAACTGTAAATAAACAAGCGGGGCGGGCGGAGAGCCTCTGGTGGGAGCGGGGGTGCGCGCCCAGCAACCAGGAGCGGGAAAGCTTGTGAGAGTGGCCGAGGGAGGAAAACTCCACAGGAGAGGAAGGAAGACCCACTTACCACGTGAGCTGTAAACAAACATGGCGGCTGGCAGGAGCAGCAGCACTGCCCAGTAATCAGGAGCAGGAAAGCTTGTGAAAGCAGAGGCGGGAGGAGAACTGCACAGGAGAGGGGGGAAGACCCACCTCCCACATGAACTGTAAATAAACATGCAGGTCTGAGAACTCCGGTGCAGTGTCACTTTTCCTAGTGCTTGGAAAGGGGAAAGCCTGTAGCAGAGACTCACGCACAGGAGAAATCTGAGCAAACAAAGCCTGTAGGGCCAGGTGAGTGCTAAGCTCACCGCAGAGATCTGCATAAATAACACATCCAGCAACAGCAGGCTGACAGCAGTGGGCAGGCAAGCCACAGTCACAGATACCATTCTCAGAACTGTCTCCAGACTCTTTTTTTTTTTCTTTGTCTCCCTACCTTTCATGAGAGAACAACGAATTACACCTGCAAGCTGAAAAACTTACTGAAACTGTATTGCATTTGAACTTGGGACACTTGGTGGGGTTTTTTTTGTGCATGTGTGTGTGTGTAGTTTTGTTCTTCTTTATGTATCCCCTTTGATGAGACAACTACAGAACAACATCTGAGGCACCATCTCCAGGATTGGAGACTGAGACTTCACTGCATTTGAACTTGGAGGTTTTTTGGTTTTTTAAAATTTTCTATTTTTTCATTTTATTTTAATACATTTTTATAAATAGATATTTCTTTCATTTACTTATTTTTTATTTTGATTCTTACCTTTTTTTTTTGATTTTCAATCATCTCTCTGTCTCTCTAATGTCTGTTCAGCTTACTGTCAATTAGTACACTAAAGCTCCCTGTTTATACCTTTGAAATCTTCTTGTCTGACACCTTGTTCTGTTTTCTCCCTCCAGTCTGTGTATTTGTTTTTCCCGTTTCTTTAACTTCTTGCTTTCCATCTCAGCTCACCCTTCCATTCTAAATATTACCATTGTTATTATTACAAGCTAGAAAATACTTAATTGCACACAGTACAGGGACAGTAACAACACCAAAGACAATGACAGGAAGACAGAAAAAACAGGGAAACCAGTTTCCCCACAGCAAAAAATTAGTACAGGAACCAGAGGGGAATGAAGAAAACAGGTACTCAGATCCAGACTCCAACAAAATGAAGATAAACTGTGCCAAAGGACCCAATGAAGCCCACAAGAATAATTTAAAAGAAGACATGCTACAGGTACTCAATGAGAATTTTATAGAGATGATACTGGATAGGGTCAACCAAAATGTACAGGAGACACTCAAGAAATTCCAAGACAACAAAAATAGAGAATTTGAAAAAACAAAAGAAGAAATAAAGGAAACCATAGAAGCACTGTATAAACACCAAAGTGAAAGAGGGAACACGATGAATAAACAGATAAATGAACTCAGGACAAAAATAGACAACATTAAAGAGGAAAACATCCAGGATATGGAAAACCTCAGAAAAAAGAACAAAACAGAACTGCAAAACAAAACGGAAGGCCAATCCAGCAGAATAGAACAAACAGAAGACAGAATCTCAGAACTTGAAGATGAAATGGTAATTAAAGGAAAAACCGAAGAACTATTAATTAAACAACTCAAGACTTGTGAAAAGAAAATGCAAGAACTCACTGAATCCATCAAAAGACCAAACTTGAGAATCATGGGTATCAAAGAAGGAGAAGAGGTGCAAGCGAAGGGAATGCGTAATATATTTAACAAAATAATAACGGAAAATTTCCCAAATCTAGAAAAAGATATACCGATACAGATGCAAGAGACCTCCAGGACACCAAACAGACTGGATCAAAATAGAACTACCCCACGACATATCATCATTAAAACAACAAGTTCAGAAACTAAGGAAAGAATATTGAAGGCTGTAAGACAGGAAAAACAAGTAACATACAAAGGTAAACCCATCAAAATCACAGCAGGCTTCTCAACAGAAACATTAAAAGCAAGAAGAGCATGGGGTGAGATCTTCCAGGCACTGAATGAAAATAACTTCAACCCCAGGATACTCTACCCAGCAAAACTATCATTCAAAATAAATGGAGCAATAAAAGTCTTCCATGATAAGCAGAAACTAAAACAATATGTGACCACAAAGCCACCACTACAAAGGATTCTTCAAGGGATTCTACACACAGAAAGTGAAACCCAACTTAACCATGAAAAGACAGGCAGCACCAAACCACAGGAAAAGAAAAAGCAAGACAGTAGAGAGTAACTTCAACTTAGGTACACACAATCAAACCTTCAAACAACTAAGACAACTAAATGACAGGAATCACCACATACCTATCAGAACTAACGCTTAATGTTAACGGACTTAATTCACCCATCAAAAGGCACCGCTTGATGAAATGGATTAAAAAGGAAGATCCAACAATTTGTTGCTTACAGGAGACCCATCTCACCGACAGAAATAAGCATAGGCTAAGAATGAAAGGCTGGAAGAAGATTTACCAAGCCAATGGCCCCCGAAAATAGGCAGGAGTAGCAATACTTATCTCTGATAAAGTAGACTTCAAACCTACATTGATCAAACGAGATAAAGAAGGACATTCCATACTAATAAAAGGGGAAATAGACCAAAAGGAAATAATAATTATCAACCTGTGTGCACCCAATGTCAACGCACCCAATTTCATCAAACATACTCTGAAAGACCTAAAAGCATATATAAACGCCAACACTGTGGTTGTGGGAGACTTTAACACCCCATTATCATCAACAGATAGGTCATCCAAACAAAAAATCAATAAAGAAATCCAAGATCTAAAATATGCAATAGATCAAATGGACCTAATTGATGTCTACAGAACATTTCATCCAACTTCTACACAATATACATTCTTCTCAGCAGCCCATGCAACCTTCTCCAAAATAGATCATATCCTAGGGCACAAAGCAAGTCTCAGCAAATATAAGAAAATAGAAATTATACTGTGCATACTATCTGATCACAATGCAGTAAAAGTAGAACTCAACAACAAAAGTAAAGACAAAAAATATGCAAACAGCTGGAAACTAAATAACTCATTACTTAATGAAGAATGGATCATCGATGAAATAAAAGAGGAAATTAAAAAGTTCCTGGAAGTCAATGAAAATGAAAACACAACCTACTGGAACCTATGGGACACAGCTAAGGCAGTCCTGAGAGGAAAGTTTATAGCCATGAGTGCATATATTAAAAAGATTGAAAGATCCCAAATCAATGACCTAATGATACATCTCAAACTCCTGGAAAAACAAGAACAAGCAAATCCCAAAACAAATAGAAGGACAGAAATAATAAAAATAAGAGCTGAAATCAACAAAATAGAAACCGAAAAAACCATACAAAGAATTAATGAAACAAAAAGTTGGTTCTTTGAAAAAATAAACAAGATCGATAGACCCCTGGCAAACCTGACTGAAATGAGGTGAGAAAAAACCCAAATTAGTAGAATCAGGAATGCAAAAGGGGAGATAACAACAAACACCATGGAATAGTCCAGGAAATCATCAGAGACTACTTTGAGAACCTGTATTCAAAGAAATTTGAAAATCTTAAAGAAATGGACAGATTTCTAGATACATACGACCATCCAAAACTGAACCAAGAGGAAATTAATCACCTCAATAGATCTATAACAAAATGAAATTGAAGCAGCAATCAAGAGTCTCCCCAAAAAGAAAAGTCCAGGACCTGATGGATTCTCTGCTGAATTCTATCAGACCTTTAAAGAAGAACTGATACCAACCCTCCATAAACTGTTCCACGAAATAGAAAGGGAAGGAAAACTGCCAAACACATTTTATACAGCCAGTATTACACTTATCCCAAAACCAGGCAGACACCTCCAAAAAGGAGAACTATAGGCCAATCTCCTTAATGAACATTGATGCAAAAATCCTCAACAAAATAATGGCAAACTGAATTCAACAACACATCAAAAAGATTATTCACCACTACCAAGTAGGCTTCATCCCAGGGATGCAGGGGTGGTTCAACATACGAAAATCAATAAACGTAATAAACCACATTAACAGAAGCAAAGACAAAAACCACTTGATCATCTCAATAGATGCAGAAAAAGCCTTTGATAAGATCCAACACCATTTCATGATAAAAGCTCTAAGAAAACTAGGAATAGAAGGAAAGTACCTCAACATTATAAAAGCCATATATGACAAACCTACAGCCAGCATTATACTTAACGGAGAAAAACTGAAACCATTCCCTCTAAAATCAGGAACCAGACAAGGATGCCCACTATCTCCACTCCTATTCAACATAGTACTGGAATTCCTAGCCAGAGCAATTAGGCAAGAAGAAGGAATAAAAGGAATACAAATAGGTAAAGAAACTGTCAAAATATCCCTATTTGCAGACAACAAGATCCTATACCTTAAAGACCCAAAAAACTCTACTCAGAAGCTTCTAGACATCATCAATAGCTATAGCAAGGTAGCAGGATATAAAATCAACATAGAAAAATCATTAGCATTTCTATACAGTAATAATGAGTAAACTGAAAAAGAATACATGAAAATAATTCCATTTATAATAGCCTCAAAAAAAATCAAATACCTAGGTATAAACCTAACAAAAGATGTGAAAGACCTCTACAAGGAAAACTATACACTTCTGAAGAAAGAGATTGAGGAAGACTATAGAAAGTGGAGAGATCTCCCATGCTCATGGATTGGTAGAATCAACATAGTAAAAATGTCGATACTCCCTAAAGTAATCTACATATTTAATGCAATTCCCATCAAAATTCCAATGACATTCATTAAAGAGATCGAAAAATCTACCGTGAAATTTATATGGAAACACAGGAAGCCACGAATAGCCAAGGCAATACTCAGTCAAAAGAACAATGCAGGAGGTATCACAATACCTGTCTTCAAACTATATTACAAAGCAATAACAATAAAAACAGCATGGCACTGGCACAAAAACAGACATGAAGACAAGTGGGACAGAATAGAGGACCCGGATATGAAGCCACACAACTATAACCAACTTGTCTTTGACAAAGGAGCTAAAAATATACGATGGAGAAATAGCAGCCTCTTCAACAAAAACTGCTGGGAAAACTAGTTAGCAGTCTGCAAAAAACTGAAACTAGATCCATGTACATCACCCTATACTCAGATTAACTCAAAATGGATCAAGGATCTTAATATCAGACCACAAACTCTAAAGTTGGTACAGGAAAGAGTAGGAAATATGCCGGAATTAGTAGGTATAGGTAACAACTTTCTCAGCGAAACCCCAGCAGCACAGCAACTAAGAGATAGCATAGATAAATGGGACCTCATAAAACTAAAAAGCTTCTGTTCATCAAAAGAAATGGTCTCTAAACTGAAAAGAACACCCACAGAGTGGGAGGAAATATTTGCCAGCTATACATCAGACAAAGGACTGATAACCAGAATATATAGGGAATTTAAAAAACTAAATTCTCCCAAAATTAATGAACCAATAAAGAAATGGGCAAGTGAACTAAACAGAACTTTCTCAAAAGAAGAAATTCAAATGGCCAAAAAACACATGAAAAAGTGCTCACCATCTCTAGCAATAAAGGAAATGCAAATTAAAACCACACTAAGATGCCACCTCACCCCTGTTAGAATAGCCATCATCAGCAACACCACCAACAACAGGTGTTGGCAAGGATGCAGGGAAAAAGGAACCCTCTTTCACTGTTGGTGGGAATGTAAACTAGTACAACCACTCTGGAAAAAAATTTGGAGGCTACTTAAAAAGCTAGACATTGATCTACCATTTGATCCAGCAATACCACTCTTGGGGATATACCCAAAAGACTGTGACACAGGTTACTCCAGAGGCACCTGCACACCCATGCTTATTGCGGCACTATTCTCAATAGCGAAGTTATGGAAACAGCCAAGATGCCCCACCACTGACGAATGGATTAAGAAAATGTGGTATCTATACACAATGGAATTTTATGCAGCCATGAAGAAGAACGAAATGTTATCATTCACTGGTAAATGGATGGAATTGGAGAACATCATTCTGAGTGAGGTTAGCCTGGCCCAAAAGACCAAAAATCGTATGTTCTCCCTCATATGTGGACATTAGATCAAGGGCAAAGACAACAATGGGATTGGACTCTGAGCACATGATAAAAGCGAGAGCACACAAGGGAGGGGTGAGGATAGGTAAGACACCTAAAAAACTAGCTAGCATTTGTTGTCCTTAACGCAGAGAAACTAAAGCAGATACCTTAAAAGCAACTGAGGCCAATAGGAAAAGGGGACCAGGAACTAGAGAAAAGGTTAGATCAAAAAGAATTAACCTAGAAGGTAACACACACGCACAGGAAATCCATGTGAGTCAATGCCCTGTATAGCTATCCTTATCTCAACCAGCAAAAACCCTTGTCCCTTCCTATTATTGCTTATACTCTCTCTACAACAAAATTAGAAATAAGGGCAAAATAGTTTCTGCTGGGTATTGAGGGGGTTGGGGGGAGGAGGGAGGAGGTGGAGTGGGTGGTAAGGGAGGGGGTGGAGGTAGGGGGGAGAAATGACCCAAGCCTTGTATGCACATATGAATAATAAAGGAAAAAAAAAGGTAACACAAAACAACACAATATAAGTAAAATGAGATACTTGTACAAGCGTATTTGGATACTGCCAAAGTGAATTTGATAACTGAGTTGACCAATAAGTAACTAATGAGAGGGTAGTATACACAGTGTAGATACATTGGAAAAGCAATGATTCCTGTTCTAGGCAGGACAGTGGGAGATTTCATCATACAATTTAGCATGGCATGAAAGATAAATTGTATGAATTATTTACCTCTGGTACTTCCCACTTAATACTTTCAGATCGCGTTGACCATAGTTAACCAAAATCATGGAGAGTGAACTCCTGGATAATGTGATATTATAAATAATAAGTAAGATGTATAGGGACACTCATATTTAGAAATGAAATAACAGAGAAAGAACCAGCCAGCAGGACTGACAAGGAGTAGTGGGAAAGACAGGATTAAGTGCAGGATAAGTAAAGCTTCTAGATGCACGAAGGGGTTCACATTGTCAAATGCTGCTGAGAGAGCAAGAAAGAGCAGAGAACAGATGATCACTGGGATTGCACCACGGAGTCATTGGAGCAGTTCTAGGAAAGAAGTATTAGCTGGGTGAGGACAGAAAAGAGTGGGATGTGAGGAGATGGACATGGATGAGTACAGACATCTTGTTCTGCAAGTCTTGCTGTGAAGGAACAGATGTAAAGTTGTGGTGGGAGGGTTGTGCAGCCAACAGTGTTGTTCTTCATATGGGAGGCTCCTGGGGAGTTTGGACCATGATGGAGGACATGCAGGAAAGATGGAGAAACTCAGCCTAGCTTGGAGCAGCAAGAGAGCAGGACTGTGAGTCTATATGGAGACACTGCCTATGATGGAGCAAAGACCTTTCACCCCAGAAATGAGGTGGGTGGATGGAGCTCCCCTAGGAGAGGTGTGACTATTGCTTTGGTGACGTGGAGGGGATGATGTTGTATAGAGTTGCTCCTTTTCTTTCAGTGCCATAGTGAACAATATTATTTGCTGAGAGCAGAGGATGGCAGAGGAAGACAGGCAGAGTGGGACCAAACATGTTTTTGGAGAATTGAAGAGAGCAGCGAACAAGTAAAACAGTCATAGTCACTGGAGGGTGGGGATACCAGCACAGGATCACAGAGAAGGGACTGAGATGGGCAGCCCTACCTGAAGGCCCATCTGAGATCTGCGGCTATTAATTGAAATGAGCTTGTCTGTACATGAGTGGACTTTTGTCCAGTAATATCTAGATGTTTATGTACATGTAATGATACAGAAGATATTAAGAATCTGACATTTTTTGAAACTTATATAGTTCTTTCTTCAAAGACACTAGATGGGTCTAAATGAAGACAGACAAGGTATGCACGCAAATCCCTTCATGATAACATTGTCCCTTTCTTTTTATAATATGATCACACTACTACTCCTCTGGATAATTACTAATGGAAACTCCTCTGTCTCAGATTTTGTTGAAATTCGTGAATCTATGTTAACAAAATTAAGGAAAATCAAGAGTTCATTACTGTTCCTTAATGCCTTCATGATCTGGGAGATGCAGGTAAGCATTCTTTCAAGGGTTAAAACCAATTCATAAACAAATTCTGAACTTATTTTTTAAATTCCATGAAAGCAACAAATACTTAAACCAAAGGACATATACTTAATGTAAATAAAGTCCGTAAATCAGGACATTTCCATTTTTAGGCTTGTTACATTGTGCTTCTTTTAAACTTGATCTTGCCCAAAACATTGGTTATTTTTGCTGTTTGTGGAAGTGACTGAATGGATGAAGGCGTCTATACCTACACATCTGGTATTTTGCTAAGCTCAATTTGTGTTAAAAGAAACTTTTGTTATATTTCCAACTAATATTAGGGAGTACTCATGTGATTCATGATTAAGTCTGGGTTTTTCCTTATAAAGAGTGGTACTTGAGATGTATTTGACAATCAAGGTTTCAGGTACACTTTCACAGCATTAGATCACGAGCAACCTGAAAAATGTAGGCTTAATATCATCTGATAATGAAAGCATCAGTGAACATCAGGCTCTGAGAAGGAAGGACGCATCTTCTTTCTACTTATATAATATTGCTTTATTGAAGGGGACACAATGGCAGTGTGACCTTTCACTTAACTGCAACTCCCATAATGGGAAAAAGGTGCAGCATGAGCTGAAGAAGGGAAATTCTGCAGTTACACTCCACATCCGCGAACGTACTGAGAGAGATCTTTGTTTAGACAATGCTTTTTCCACGCCACCCTAGAGAGAAGTGAAACACACAGAGAAGAGGGTTAAAAATTCTTCACTGAAGTACTTTCTCACAACCGTTGAGGAAACAGAATATTTTAGCAATGATAAATTACAGGTCTTTTTATTTAAATCACAATGTGGTGACTGGGTATTCACGCCATTGTGTGACATGTGCCTCCCTCACCCTCGTTAGGATGCCAGCGCGTTACCCTTCTGATGTGAAAAACCATACAGGCTTAGCCAGTCCCCAGTGTTGCTGTTTACTAAATGAAGAGATGTACTTTGCTTCTCCCCAAAGCCCTCAGGACAGCACAGAAGGCTGAACATAATACTGACTTAGAGATATTGCACATTTACTTAGTCTGTAAACAATTTGAAGATAGACAAGCAGTACAGTGTGGAGCATCTTCAAAACTGTGGAGATACCCTCAAGTAAGCAAAGGAGTAAAAGAGTAAGATTCTGATCAGCTACAGTAGATTGTTTCTGCAAGCATGGAGTAGTACATTGTTTTGTAGAAGCCCTGCAGTTTTCAGTTCTCACAGTGGTGCTTTGGTCTGTGAAAGCCTGCTCCCCCACATAGATCAACAGTAGGGTCAACAGGGTGAAACCTACCATGCGTTAATGCCTTGTGGATCACTGACGACCCTCTTTGCACACTCTACGGCTTTAGTGATGTCATCTTTCAACAAATCTGAAAGAGAGGAGTGAAGATTGCAAATGATTTTCATAGAACTTTCATCATTAGTTTAGATTTACCCAGTTTTACTCAGTTAGGCTTGGAAAGAAGACTGAGAATTTATTTTCCAACAGTGCACATGCTGGTGTTTGTGGGGGGAAATTTCTCTTTGTTCCTCCCAATTTGACATGATATAAATGGGTCTTTTTCTCTTTTACTGAAGACATCAGAACTTTGGAATTATTAACTAATATGATGGGCGGTCTTCTTTGTACCCAACACTGAAAAGATTGCCTACTAATGCTTCCATTGAAAATGTACCCTAAGGAAACTTAAGAAAAGCACCCAAACATGTATGCAAAAAGCTCTTCATAGCGATCCACAGAAGGGAGAAATGGAAACAAACTGAGTACTTAACAATAGGACCTGGATCAGTCAATTCAATCACAGAATATTCATATAATGGAATTCTGTTCACCCTTCAAAATGATAATGCAGATTGGTATTTGGTGATATGGAAATAATTTCTTTTAATAAGAAGTAAATTTTTAAAAAGTGTATAAAATAAAACTAAATTTTATAAACACATATTGTTTACGTTTTTATATGGGTACATAAATGCATGATATAACTTTACATTTATATACAAGATTGATATACATTTTGAAGAATGTTTACCAATTGTTTAGGGGTATGCAGGGTTTTGAACTCAGGAATTGCCCTTGCTAGGTAAGCTTTCAACCACTTGAGCCAAATTCTCAGCCCTCTAAATTTACCAATTGTTATAAATGCTGGGCAGTATGACTATGATGCAAATTTTCTTATTTGTATTTTTCAAATTTATTCAATGATCAAGGAGATTTAGCAATAAGAATATTTTAAAAATAAAACCAAAAAAATATATCCTAAAAGTACTCTCTCTTGGGACTTTTTTGCTGGTAGTGGGAATTGAACCAGGACTTTGGGCTTGCAAGGCAAGCCTTCTACCATTTGAGCCATTCCCCTAGCTCCTGTGGTGGGAATTCTAACATTTAAAATTTAAAAATACCAAGTTGACAGAATTTATGCACTATTTTATGGACTAAAGACTCCAAATGTTATTTCCATTTTCATATGAGTTCTGGGATATAATTCTCTCATGCCTTAAGCATGTAATGAATTCCACATGTTCTGTATCTTATAAGAAAAGATTTTTATCCTAAATACATGAATCTAAAAAGTAATGTTAGGTGTGCCAATGTTTATCTAGTAACCATGCCTTTTGGAGATCCAATCTAAATAATTTAGATTTAATAAATTTAATTTGTTCACCATAAAATCTCTCAGAAAAAAAAGGTATGTATATTGGTCTGAAAGTATGGCTAAAATAGTGGAATGCCTGTGTAGCAAGTGGGAGGCCCTGAGTTCAAATCTCAGTACCATCGAAAAAATTTGTATGTCTATATAGAGAAAAAAGCAACTATCCCAAAATGTTAATAACTGTTAAAAATGCACAGGTATATGGTTGGCTTTTTAATAGCAGGATGTAATTTTTTGTACATTTAGAACATTTCATTATAAAAGATGAAATAAGAATAGACCACAAAACCAAATTGAGATGGATTTTCTCTACATTGCTGGTGAATTTTTCATATACACTGATCTCTACTCTTCTAAGAATAACCGGGTTGTTCCTATGGCATCACCCTTCCTATCATGTCTTACCTTTGCAGGACACACCACAGGCATTTTTTGCTCCTGGGGTTTTGCCATCATTACACCAGTAGCGGCTATTGATCTGAAATATTCCATAATCGGTGCTTTTGTCTCGATTGCGGTTTGTAACTCCTGTGTTATAATTGCTCTCCCATTTGGCAATACACATCCCTGAAAAGAAATTATTTTTAGAAATAAACACCAACACTAAATGATATATACTATATTCCAAAATCAGTTCTATTTACTAGTGACTTACTTTATAAGTACAAAGATGTATTTAACTTGTAAAATATCTTAACAGTTTAGTTTTTTGTTTGTTTTGACATAGGGTTGCTATGTTTCCTACACTAGCATCAGACTCCTGGACTCAAGTGATCCCTCCACCTCTGCCTCTTCAGTAGCTGAAGAGGCATGTGGACATACGTCCATGTGGACATACGTCCCATGGACATACGTCCACTTCACGCCTTTTAAACGGCCCCGGTGAGAATCCATTTGCAGAGCAAATCAATTTGGCATACTAATGAAATAATATAAGGCATTTTGCAAAATATTAAAATAGCTGGTGGTTCCTTTGAATGTTGCCTGATCCCTCAGGCAACATTAAGCCTAGAATGGAAAATCAAGTTGTTGAGAGGACGTTGTAACTTCACAACACATACATAGGCTGATGAAAAAATACTTTTCATGGGGAAAATAAAAAATTTTTTCTGGGGGTGGGGAAGAGAAAATTTCTTTTAATATACAAAGGTGAATTTGGAAAAAATATTATAGAATAGGTTATGCTAGGATCACACACATATCCATTCGTCTCTATACTCATTCCTGCAAAAATAGTTATAGATTTCAATCTAAAAAGAACAGTGATTACAATGATTACTATGGAATAAGCTACAAAAAACCTAGTCTCATGAGACATTTTTTTCTTTTTTTTTTTGAAAAGGGACACACTATGTTGTGTAATTGGCCTTGAACTCCTGGACTCATGATCCTTTAGCCTCAACCTTCAGAGTAGCAGGAACTACAGGTATGTACCATTGCACCTTAAACTGTTTCGAAGAAAATGCAACAAAATTAGTCAAGCTAAAGTGGTCAAATTATAAAACATTTTTTGCTGAATATCAGAGATCCATATAAACGGAGAGACAGGATGAATATAGGTTCCTACCGATTATTTCTAAGAGTTCAACAAAATTTTTCAAAATCTTGCTGTTGAAAACCCCATGGCATGGCATCAGAATTTAAGAAAAATGCTGTGTGACCCAAGGCTTTCGGAACCCACGTTGCAATCAGGCCCTGCAATGTTCTTTTATTCACCCTACATGGGCCTTAAGTCTGAGACAACTGGCCAGCCTAGAGGCACTAGAAATGTACATCAGGTCCTGTTTAACCTAAAATTTCATTGAATCTCCCCATCTCAGGCCTTCATTCCTTCGGAAGGTATCTCTGATCCTATAGGACCAAATGATGTATTTGTTAATCAGCATAATCACCATGATCATCACTGTTATTATCTGCAGTGGGTGGACTGAACCAAGACCCTTCACATGCTAGGCGAGCGCTCTACCACTGAGATGCATCCCCAGCCCTTGGTTTCTGGAGACCAGTCTTGGTGTATCTCCCATGCTCTTGCTGGTTTCGAACTTTCAGTCTTCCTGCTGCCATCTCCTCAGTGCAAGAACAGGTGACTACTGCCACATCTGTACAAACTGATGTTTTTACATATACAAACCCACAAAGACATACATTTATTTAGACACGCAAAGCTTCTTCTGCCCATTCATTCCCTCCTAGTCTCTGCTCCATACCTGGCTATCTGCAGTTAGAAAGCAGAGTATACTTACACTGTGACAGTTTAATGCCTTTGTAGCCATCCATTCCCTTGCTTTTTAGAGTTCTGGCCAACTCACACGGTTTATACTGCTTGCCTTGGACACTGACAGAGAGGAGGAGAAGCCCCAGAAGAAGGAGAGCCTTCATGTTGACTGGGAAGACCAACCACTAAGCTGCCTAGCGTAAGCTGGTCCCAGTATTTAAGCATCTTTAAACTTCCTTCTTCCTCCAGCCTTTGGGAACTCCACCTTTTGTGCTGTATGCAAAGCAGGAAATATTTACTGACCCATCCCCATTTTTTATGCATGAGGAGAGATATTCTGATGTCCTAAAAAAGTAATGTACAGGAAAATGATGTTGTAAAACTTGGCTCTGTAGCATTATTTCCAAAGCATGAATTTTTTTCTGTTTTAAAGTCACCTTGTGCAACTGCAATGAAAAAAGAGGTAACTATTTCTACTTCTTAAATCAACTGTGACTTTTGAGAAATGGTCATTTTCATTAAATTGTTTTGTTACATTCACTAATTTGTGTTGCTCTTTTTCACTTACAATTATTTATGCAAATGCTTTTCCTCAAGATGGACTTAGCACATGTACCTGTCCTTTAAATGGTCTACAGCATGACAGCATGTGGCTCGGCCAGTTTCCTACTCTAGACTTTTCTATTGGTGTCACTGTTAATATTGTATTATTATAAATCAGTGTGTCACTACTATAAATAAGGCTGGTGTGACAAAGTTCCTCAATTTTTTCCCACAATGCCTTGCTCCTGTTTCCCTGTTGGAATATAAAGGTCATTATAAACTTACTGGGGTTTGGATTTAGCTCAGTGAAGCCCTGGTTAAACCTAAAAGACCTCTGCCCTGGATTTGACTATGAGGACAGAGCCACATAAACATCATCACTTGGTAATCACCCTTGTTTTCTACCATTGGCAGTACCAGCTTTGGCTCTAACTTACTGTTGAATCCAGTTCAAAAACTGAGAATAATCCCACCTTTTCAGACTTCACCTCATGTGGATTCTTTAATAATCAATACTGAGACAGATTTTCCTACCCAAACATACAGAACCAGGTAAAACATTAAGCATTTAGTCTTTTGTACACTTGATGTTCTTCCTAATTCAATGCTCAGAGAACATCCAGTTAGTATCTATTCTGGTTTGGTCCTATTGATCAAATTGTTTTCCTTTTAAATATTGGATTAATTATGGACTTATACTTTCTTGGGGTATAATAATCAAATACATGTTTGGTACCCAGAGCCAGAACGATAGCAGTGATAGTGTGACTCTTCAAAGGGAAGAAGTTATTTTGATCCCCTTAGTTATTTCACCTGGAACAGGAGTTAAGGGCACTGACAATACTCTTTTGCAATTTTATTACTTCATTTGAAATAATGAACAAGTCTGTTAAAAATGAAATAGGAGGAAAGCATAATTTTGAAGCAGAGATATTTTCCCCAGAAATTTTCTATGTCCTGCATGTTTTACTTGGTACAATCTGTACATTTGTTTCCTTAGGAAAAGAGCTTTAAAGATCTCATATTTTGTGTTGTATTACTATGCACAATGATTTTTAATTATTCATAATTCATAAATAATTCAGCTTACAAAATTCTGGGTAAACCTGTCTCTGATAATGGGATATTCCAGTCCAAGCTTTAATATTCCTTCCTGGGTTTTCACTCAATGTTCCTTTTACAATGCAAGACAAATACCATATCCATTGATTTCTTCTCAAAAGGCACTCTATGCCATTAGAGCACTCGACAGCATCATTCTCATGAATACCCTAGCCACGGGAAAACTCAATAGGACACACAGAAATCCAATGACTAGAAGAAATTTCTGAGTTTTGGAATATTTCCTGCATTGATGCATCCAGTATTATGTGCCCTAAACTTCACAGTGTAAGCAAGAATTTAGATGTGAGTGCTTCCATAATATCTTCTCCATTTACTCTGTAAGTTAAAGAAGCTACTGGCCTCTGAGGTCATTGTTCATCTGTTATAGAGCTAACACTGAATGTTCAACAATAACATCTAAACTCTTCCTCTTGTGATGAGGGAATAAATGTACTCATTTCCTAAGTACACTGTCAAGTACAAAAGCATGTGCACCCAGGGTGGCTTTAACAGCTTCAAATGGGACATTATGACCTGGACATGGTGCAAAGTCTCCATGTTGGTGGTCACAGAAAAGAGAAGTTTTAAAATACATGGCCAACCCAGGTATTCTGGTCCATGCCTAAAGCCCCAGTTACTTGGGAGGCTCATGTGGGAGGATCACTTGAATCCATGGGCTTTAAGACTGGCCTGGGTGAAATATCTAAATCCAATCTTGAAAAAAAAAAAAAAAAGACCAAGGTAAGAACCAACAAGAGCAATAGAAAAATAAGGAGATTACAACAGATGAAAAACATCAACAAAATTTTGTAATCAACAGGGGATGACTGGGAATTTTGCATGATTGGGAAAGCTGACACATGAGTAACAAGAAAAATGGGAAGTCCATGAAGCAAGCTGGTTCTGGCCCTACAGCCTAGAAAACAGCACTGGTTGGCAGTTCTATAAACAAGACTTACTGGAAGTCTGGATGGGAGTGGTTAAACTCCCAGATCTTCTCTCCTAGGCAAGGAAGCTAGGTTGCTTCCCCTTCTCACCCCAGAACAATGATGGGAAAATCATTCTTAGCAGAGGATGAGCCAGAGACTCTGGACTTGAGAGTCAAGGCACAGCTAAGGGCTGGGGACGTAGCTCAGTGGTAGTGTGATTGGACTGCATCCTCAAGCCCCTGGGTTAAATGTCAGCTCCAGGAGAAAAAAGAAAATTCACAGCTAAGGGCAGGGTTATAGTGTCATAATGTAAACAAGGAGAAGTAAAAGTCTGCATTCTTAGCCCTAAGCCAGATCCCTAGCTTTCTAATCACACCTTTTGAGCTCCTTGATTTTGACTGACAAAATGATCTCCTGAGAACCAGTCAGGCCCTGAAACCTGTTCCTACATGGGGCAGGAGTGTGATAGGGATGGCAAGGTTTGCTGCTTCTTCCAGAATCACTCTTCTGGCCCCTCAAGTGAGGTGTCTTCCAAAGATGATTCTCATTAAATCCTGAGGCTGAAGACCCTCAGCTCAAGGGTCCAAACCTGCAAATGTGAAAAAAATACCCTTGGAGAGATCCAAGATGGTTATTATGGTATGGAAGCAGATAGCCCAAGCTCCAACTCCAAAACCCTGCTGAGATGCTGGAGCCGCACTTGGCAGAAGTAAAGCACCAAACAGAATCAAACCTTTGACACCCTGAACCTCTAGCCCATGGAAAGCTTCCCCACAACACATTACACTGAGAAAACTTGAGGACTGCCACTGCCACCACAGCTGTTGCCACTGGCTCTAATCCTGCCTGGGAGACATCCTACAGCCCAAACAGGGGAGCACCATGTGTCACATGGAATTCCCTCAGCCCCTCCCAGGATAAATGAGCACAGCCTCTGGGCAGACTGACCCCCCCCAAAAAAAAACCTGAATGACAAACAGTGAACTGTAATCCAGTAGAACAGCAGAGGGGGCGGGAAAGCTAAAAGTGCACCAGAGAAGAGGGAGGGACAAGCAGCTAATCTTGGAGGGAACTATCAGTAAATAAAAGCCAGAAAGGCAGAAAGGCCATGAGCAGGTGGGCAATAAGCCACTCCCCAAAGCAGGGCAGGTAGTGGATCACCAAGCTCATCTCCTGAGCCAGTGAGCAGCACCCAAAGTCAAACTGCCCTGCAAAATTGAAAACCAGATAGCAAGCCATCATAACACACTGACAGCAGGTGGAGGTGGGGTGGCTGACAGAACACTGAACCTGCCCCAGAGAAAGGGGGCAGGGTAAAGAAATAAGCCCCCAGCATGGAAACCCCAGTAAACAAGCACAGCTAAAAGCTACCTCCAAAGTAGGACAACTAGTGGACTACAGAGCTGATCTCCTGAACCTGAGAGAAGATTTCAAACTTAAACTGCCACACCTTGCTGGGGAGGAGGTTGACCAACCAGCTGCAGTTGAAAGGTAACACAGCTATCAGCTGAGGAAATCAATATCCCAGACCACCCTGCACGATTGGGCAAAGTTACCTCACCTCACAATTTCAATTCAACTGGTAGACAGAAGAACAAAACACTACTCACAAGCCAATCACCTGGACCACATCAGAGCTTCTGCTTATGTGCCAATACCAGGACTAGATGCTGGAAGAGTAACTCCAAAACATAAACTAAGACTGAAATTTTATTGTTCCTGAACCTGGTGTTTTTCCTTTTCTTTCTTTTTTGTTTTTATTTGTTTGTTCATTTTTTCCCATTGATTTCTTTGGGCTTTGGGGGAGGTTGTTTTGTTATTGTGGGTTTTCTATTTTTATTTTTATTCTTATTACCAAGAACAAGCAAAATCCAAAACAAGCAGAAGGAGGGAAATAATAAAAATAAGAGCCAAAATGAATGAAATAGAGACCCAAAAACCATACAAAGAATCAGTGAAAAAATAAACAAGATTGACAGACCCCTGGCAAATCTGAGGAGAGAAAAAAACCCAAATCAGTAAAATCTGAAATGCAAAAGAGGACATACAACAAAAACCATGGAAATCCAGGGAATCTTTGAGAACCTATGTGCCAATAAATTTGGAAATCTTGAAAAAATGGACAAATTTCTAGATACTTATGACCACCCAAAATTGAACCAAGAGTGTTGGGCCAAAAGCCACAGTCTGACAAGGTCACTGTGACTTAGCAGCATTCTGACAAGTTTGGAATCTGCAGGTGTACCATGTCTCTATCACAGTGGGAAGGAACACTAAATGGTTTCCTTTGACTGAAAAGAAGTTTATACTTAGTCAAGGACACTGGCAGTAAGAATACAGGGTGACCAAAACAGAAAGGTTGTAACTAGGTCGGAGTGTTTTTGATGTTTAAATCTCTTTCTCTTTTGTATAAAGCCTGCTGAGAAAAATAAAATTTTGCCAATTTGTCATCAGCCTTCTGGCCGTCTTGATATGTGTCTTGTCCATTCATTCCTTCCCTGAGGCCCTTCGGGTCAAGGACCTCTGTGATCCCAGCAGGTGGTCCCCGAACAGAGGCTTAAGGTAAGAAAGGCTCTGGAGGTGCACATAAACATAAATTTACTTTCATTTTCAAGGATATGGAGCAACATTGAGAGAGAAATGGGCCAACAAGAAAGTAAGGAGCAGGTTCTCTTTACAGAAATTTTATGTTCAATGTTGTGTAGTAGTGGTTGTAAAGTGTCTAAAAGTCGATTACAGAGGTTTTTGTCTTCTGTTCAAAATGTGTGTCCTTGGTTTCCTGAAGAGGGAACTGTTAACTTGAAAACATGGGAGAGGGTGGGGCAGTGGATAAAAGATTACTCAAGCACCTATAGATGCCTTCTCTTTATGGAAACTGATTAGAGATTACCTTGACCCGTTGTCTGAGGTCACCACTATTCTGCTGCTGAGAGGTGACTGGGAGGAGATTCCAAAGACAGAGATTGAAATACAAACTTCCCCCTTTGTCTCTAAATTTGCCACCTCCTGAGGAGCCCCTTGGTCATCCTCCAGAGGATGATTTTGATCCTGACTCTGATATCTTGTCCCCAGAGAAAGAGGCCAAATTGAAAGAGGAGGCTGTATGGTATCATGACTCTCCTATTATAATGCACCTCTTTAAAAAATTATCTGTTTCCAAGGCCCCAAAAGTAGTTTCTTTTAAGCCACATCATAATGGCCCTGTGTTAAGTGGCCATGAGACTTTTGATCTTTCCCCTTTACAAAAGGCTATGTGGGAGGGTAGGCAGCAGGGAAAAGATATAAGGGGATTGCGTTGCTTCCCTATTTGGTTACAGGGAAATCAGAGAGTCTATCAGGCTTTGCCTTTTAAAATTTTAAAGGAACTGAAAGTGTCAGTGATGCAATATGGATCTACTACTCCTTTCATTCTGGAAATAGTTAAAACATTGGTGAGTGAGCCTTTGCCTCCCACAGATTGGAAGGCCATAGCCAAGACTTGCTTTTGGAAGGTGATTATCTGCTATGAACATCTGAGTTTCAAGATAGATGCTTTGATCAAGCGGATAGGAATCGGGCACTTAGATCCCCTTTACTGCTGATCAACTGGCAGGGGAAGGCCAATGGGGAAGTGTGCAGCAACAGCTGAATTTCCCCAAGGAACACTATAGCCAGGTAAATACTTTGATTGACCAGGCCTGGAGGTGACTTCCTTCTTCAGGTTTAAAGATGGAGGAGCTAAGTAAAATCAAGCAAGGGCCAGATGAACCCTATCAGGATTTTGTTTCCCATTTGTGGCAAGCTGTAGGAAGGTTGGTGGTAGAGGGAGAAGCAGGGATGATCTTAGTAAAGCAACTGGCTTTTAAAAATGCTAACGCTGCTTGTCAAACAGCCATTCGGCCCTATAGAAAAAAGGGAACTTTGGCAGATTATATTAGATTGTGCGGTGACATAGGACCTTCCTATTTGCAAGGTGTGGCTAGGGCCACTGCAATGAGGGGAATGACGCCACTGCAGTTATGAAAAACAATTCATCAATCTGGCAAGCAGTCTCGAGGAAATTGTTTTAATTGTGAAAAACCTGGACATTTAGCTAAGCAGTGTCCTCAGAGGTCAGGAGGTACCTCCAAGCCTATTCCTTCTAAAGCTGGAGGACAAATGCTGCTTCCTCCTACACTTTGTCCAAGATGCCAGAGAGGACAACATTGGGCAAATCAATGTCACTCTTGGTATACTGCTGAGGGCCATCCCATCACACCTATACAATCCAAGGCACAACAGGGAAACTCCCTCAGGGACCCAGTTGCCCGGCCCCTTCAAACAATGGCAGCAATAACATTCAAACCTGCTAAGAATACAATCGGGATTTCAGATCTTCAATGAGTGACCACTGGAAGTGGGGGACTGGACCTCAGCCCCGCCTCCAGAGTTGTATTAATCCCTGAAATGGGTACTCATTCCTACAGGGATTTATGGGCCATTGCCTGCAGGTAGTGTTGGCTTGCTTTTAGGACAAGATGGTATGACCATGAAGGGACTTCATGTCTTTCCAGGGGTAATTGATTCTGACTTTCTGGAGGAAATTAAAGTCAAGGCTCATACTCTCTCCACCATTGTTACCCTCACTCCCGAGCAAAAATTGGCAAAGCTAATTCTAATTCCTTATCTTTTGGGCTCAGATAGGGTATTAACCAATCAACCTCAGGAGACAAAAGGGTTTGGGTCCTCCAATAAACCTTATTGGATTCAACAGATCAGAGACTCTCATCCAGAGTTAGAGCTGAAAATTAATGGTAAAACATCTGGAGCAGATGTTTCAGTGCTTTCTTTGTTTCATTGGCCTGAAGCCTGGTCAATGCAGCCAGCCATAACTCAGCTTTGTGGTTGGGCAGAGCCAGTCTCCTTATCAAAGTTCTTCACTTCTTCAGTGGGACAATCCAGAGGGAAATACTAGTTACTTTCAGCCATATATCCTATCACATCTCCCTATTAATTTATGGGGACATGATGTACTAAAGGATATGGGGCTATTACTTGTTAGTACTAATACCTAAGTAACTCAAATAATGTTAAATCAAGGTTTTGACCCATGGGCAGGACTGGGTGTCACCCATCAGGGCATAACTCAGCCCACTGAGCCCCTCCAAAAAAAATAATTGACATGGTTTGTGGTTTAAACATTTTTTTGCATGGGCCTTGATGACTCCTCCACTGCAGACTGCTGACACAATTACTTGGCTCTCAGATGAGCCTGTCTGGGTGGATCAGTGGCCCCTTACTAAGGAAAAATTAGCTGCCACTCACCAGTTAGTAGAAAAACAGTTACAAAAAGGCATATAAAACCTACTACTAGCCTCTAAAATGCTCCCATATTTGTAATAAAAAAGAAGTCAGGTAAACGGAGGCTCTTGCAGGATCTGTGAGCTAGTAATAAAACTATGCAGATTATGGGTTCTCTGCAACCAGTTTTTCCTTCTCCTACTGCCATTCCTTCACATTTTCATTTAATTGTTATAGATTTGAAAGATTGTTTTTTCACGATACCTTTACACCCTAATGATGGTCCCAGGTTTGCTTTCAGCCTGCCAGCCATTAACTTCAAGGAACCCGTGCATAGATTTCAATGGAAAGTATTACCCCAAGGTATGGCTAATAGTCCTAACTGTGTCAACAATTCACTGCTCAAGCTCTTGCCCCTGTCCGATTGCAGTTCCCTGATGCTTATATCATGCATTATACGGATGATGTCCTCCTCGCTTCTTCAGAGGAGAGCCAATTACATCTTATCTTTGATAATACTTGCCATGCTTTCGTTGCTTTTGGGTTATGTATTGCCACAAAAAAGGTTCAAAAGCAAGCCCCCTATTCGTATTTAGGACACATTATTGATGGTTCCCAGATAAAACCAACACTCCCTTAACTTAGATTTGACAGTTTAAAAACACACTTAGTGACTTTCAAAAACTTTCGGGTGACATTATTTAGATTCATCCTACCTAACTACTGGAGATCTAAAGCCTCTTTTTGATATCCTCAAGGGAGACTCTGACCCCTCCTCTCCATGGATACTGACACCTCCAGCTAAGGAGGCCAGATAGATAATTTCTAAAGGCCTTTGTCTGGCACAAGTCACCCAGATTCATCTTACAGAACCTCTTTATTTGCTCTTAACAGTCATAAAACATACCTCAACTGTGCTACTGTGGCAGAAACATGCCCTTGGAATGGCAGCATTTACCTGTTTCTAGGTCTCATACCCTTATACCTTTCCATACCCTCATTTCTTCTCTTACTGTAAAAGGCCATCTTCATGTCAGGCAGCTTTTTGGTCTTGACCCTGATATTATTGTTGTTCCATTTACTAAAACACAGCTTTCCTGGCTTTTTCAAAACAAATTTCTTTTAACTATCCAGCAAACAAATTAATCCATTTTTACAAAAATAACTCTTATTTTTCCTCAGATTATTCACAGAACTCCTGTTCCTCAGGCTAGTTGGTATTTACTGAGGGCTCTGCCAAAGGAGTAGCTGCTACTGTCACTGATGGACGAGTTCACACTAGGAACTGCCCTCCTAGGTCTGCACAGTGAGTTGAACTACACGCTATTTTGCTTGCTTTTGAAATCCTTTCGAACGATGCTTTTAATCTTTTCAGACAGTCAATATCTTTATCAGGTATTATGTACTATTCAAACTGCACTGATCTCCCATACTGCAGATGAAGAATTATTTCACCTGTTCCTCCAGTTACAATCCTTTATTCATCACTGTTCTGCTCCCTGTTTTGTTGGTCACCTCCATACACATACTAATTTACCTGGCTCCTTGACACAAGGAAATGCCATCGCAGATGCTGCTACACAACAGGTATTTGTTTTACAACAGGCCCAGGATTCTCATGCCCTTCATCACCAAAATGTTGATGCACTCAAAAAACTATTTGGTCTTTTCAGGAAAGCGGCATGCCAGATTGTTCACAGCTGCACTTCATACCCACAGCATTTTTCTGTTCCAACTTTTGACATCAACCCTCAAGGCTTGTTACCTGGCCATTTATGGTAGATGGAGGTTACATCCCTGAGTTTGGTCGACAGCAATTTGTACATGTTATTATCGATACCTTTTCTTACTTCCTTGTAGCTACTGCATGAACTGGAGAGGCCATAAGGGTATTGTAGCCCATTGTCTTCAAGCTTTCTCTACTTAAAAAATTCCAAAATGCATAAAAACAGATAATGCTCCTGCCTATACTTCCAAATCTTTTTTTTTCTTTCTGTTTACGTTTTGGTATTAATCTTAAAACAGACATTCTCTACAATCCTCAAGGTCAAGGTATTGTTGAGCATACACACCAAACACTTAAAACTCAACTATTAAAACAAAAAGGGGGAATAGAGTATGCCACTCCTGTTAATAGATTTAATCACACTCTTTTTGTTTTAAATTTTTTAAATGTAGATAAACAGGGACAGTCAGCAGCAGAAAGATTTTGGGGCCCTTCTAAACAGATTCATCCTCTGGTCATGTGGAAGGATCCACTGACAAATCAATGGATGGGCCCCAACCCTGTGCTAATGTGGGGTAGAGGCTTTCTTTGTATTTTCCCCAGGGATGCTGATTCTCCTAGTTGGATTCCAAAAAAGATTGGTGAGACATCATGAGTTCTCCAGTGATGCCCAAAGTGGTGGTTGAGATCAACCAAGGAGTAAAAAGGATGAGAATAACTCAGAGACTGCCCCCTTGTCCAGTAAAGAAGGCACATAATACCCATGCCTCTCCTCTCCCTACTTGGGGTCAAATCAAAAAGTTGGCCGCAGAGGGCAAGGAGTTGCTGCTACGTACATCACAACCTCAGACGTCAGAGGCCTTGTTTTGGGCCATGGTCGCCATACTCTCCTGTCAGGTGTGTGGAACTTCTGGAGAAACTTATTGGGCATACTTTCCTGTTCCCCATATTCCTCATCCTGCATCACAGAATGACACCGGCATCAAGATTTCTACTAATGATACCTGCTCTGACTCTTTCCATATTCCTTATCAATGGGCTTCCTTCAATTATTCTGCAAGGTCATTTTCTCCTCCTCTGTGTTTATCCTGGAATGATGGCATCGCATGTTTGGATGTTCAATTAAGTACTCAAATTTCCAGTGCCTTGGGCTCGCGAGATGATTTTACTGGCATACTATTGTTAGGATGGGCTTTTCCAGTCATTATTCTCTTAATCAACAAAGGCCACCTGGGGGCCTTCCTCCTTGTCCTGATCTGGATGAAAAGTTTTATGGAACTCTTCCTTGGTTGAATTGTGCATACTCAATACCTGTTAAGCGACCCTTGGATAGATACAGGACAAATGAACACTTCTGGGACTTGTCTCAAAGACAACCTATGTCTACCCATGAGGGGGATTGGGTCACAACTTCAGGATGAATCTCACCATATTGGTTACATCTTCTGGAGTGATGCAAAAGGATATTTGGAGGTTGGTAGCAGCTATGGGTCTTGTGACAGTGTCATCAACACAGCACTATCAGATTGTATATCATAATATAACTGCTTGTATCTCTCCGTCTTATCTTTTACTAACAGATCACATCATGATAGCTGAATGTAGTAATAGAACCCCTTACCCTTACTATGACATTACCTGTGAGCATTGTATTTTAACTAATTGTTTTAGTAACTCAAGACCTTTAGATCAAAAAAGGATACTGATAGTGAAGCAGCCTGCTTTTGTTATGCTACCTGTGCAGATAAATGGTACTTGGTATGACAATGTAGGAGTACAGGCTTTACTGGAAATTAAAAAGGCTTTAACCAGGCACAAAAGAGTCGTTGACCTTATTATTGCTGGAGTATTGGCTCTGATGTCACTTATTGCTTCTGCTGTGACATCCACTGTAGCCTTGTCACAAAGTATCCAAACCGTTCATTATCTTAATCATTTGGCTAAAAATGTGTCTTTAACTCTATCTCAAGAAACTATTAACAAAAAGATTGAGACATGACTTGATGCCTTAGAATCAGTAGTTGTGTTGCTTGGGGATGAGGTACAAGCCATAAAAACCCATGCCTCTCTGCACTGTCACTCTTCCTACCAATGGATTTGTGTCACAGCTAAACCTTATAATGAGTCTCAATGGATCTGGGAATGTATTAAACAGCATTTAAAAGGAATCTGGTCTCATACTAACCTGAGTTTAGATTTAGTTGCTTTGCATCAAGAAATATTAGACATTCAAAACAGTAATTTGCCTATCATTCAGCCCTCAGATGTGGCTGCCTGGGTGATGGATGTTTTAAAAGTTTTTAACCCCTTTAACATATTAAGACACTCATTTTGGATTATGCTTGGAATGGCTCTTTTCATTTTACTTATTCTGTGTTTATTTCCAGTTGTTTGCCAAATTGGCTTGTACCAGCTCTTCAAATTAAAAGTGGACCTTCACCACATTCAACTAAAAAATATAAAAGAGAAGAGATGTTGGAAACCAAAAGCCACAGTCTGACAAGGTCACTGTGGCTTAGCAGCATTCCATCAAGGTCAGAATCTGCAGGTGCACCATGCCTCTATCATGGTGGGAAGGAATGCTAAATGATTTCCCTCGACTGAAAAGAAGTCTATACTTAGTTAAGGACACTGGCAGTAAGAATGCAGGGTGGCCAAAACAGAAAGGTTGTAACTAGGTCAGAGTGTTTTTGATGTTTAAGTCTCTTCCTCTTTTGTATAAAGCTTGCTGAGAAAAATAAAATTTTGCCAGTTTGTCATCAGCCTTCTGGTCCTCTTTATATGTGTCTTGTCTGTTCATTCCTTCCCTGAGCCCTTTCAGGTCAAGGACCTCTGCAATCCCAGCTCAGGAGGATATTAACCACTTAAATAGATCTATAACATGAAATGACATTGAAGCAGCAATAAAGTCTCCGAAAAAAGAAAAGTCCAGGAACTGATGGATTTTCTGCTGAATTCTATCAGACCTTTAAAGAAGAACTAATACCAACTCTCCTTAAACTGTTCCACAAAATAGAAATGGAAGGAACACTGCCTAACTCATTTTATGAAGCCAGTATTGCACTCATACCAAAAACAGACAAAGACATACCCAAAAATGAGAACCATAAGCCAATCTCCTTAATAAACATTGATGCAAAATCCTCAATAAAATAATGGCAAACTGAATCCAACAACATTTCAGAAAGATCATTCACCATGACCAAGTTGGCTTCATCCCAGGGATGCAGGAATGGTTCAACATACACAAATCTATAAATGTAATATAGCATATCAATAGAAGCAAAGACAAAAACCACTTGATCATCTCAATAGATGCAGAAAAACCCTTTGATAAGATTCAACACCACTTCATGATAAAAGGGCTTAGAAAACTAGGAGTAGAAGGAATGTACCTCAACATTATAAAAGCTATATATGACAAACATATAGTCAACATCATACTTAATGGAGAAAAACTGAAACCATTTACCCTAAAATCAGGAACGAGACAAGGGTGCCCACTCTCCCCACTCCTATTCAACATAGTCCTGGAGTTCCTAGCCAGTGTAATAAGGCAAGAAGAAGAAATGAAAGGAACACAAATAGATAAAGAAATTGTCAAAATATCCCTATTTGCAGGTGACATAATCCTATACCTCAAAGACCCAAAAAACTCTACCCAAAAACTCCTAGATACCATAAACAGCTTCATCAATGTGGCAGGATACAAAATCAGATTATAAAAATCATTAGCTTTTCTACACACCAAAAATGAACAAATTGAGAAAGAATATATAGAAACAATTCCATTTACAATAGCCTCAAAAAAAATTAAATACCTAGTAGTAAACTTAATAAAGGATGTGAATGACCTCTACAAGGAGAACTACAAACCCCTGAAGAAAGAGATTTAGGAAGACTACAGATGGTGGAAAGATCTCCCGTGCTCATGGATTGGTAGAATCAACATCATAAAAATGGCTATACTACCAAAAGCAATCTATATATTTAATGCAATTCCTGTCAAAATCCCAATGACATTCATCACAGAGATTGAAAAATCTACCCTAAAGTTCATTTGGAAACACAAGAGATCACAAATAGCCAAGGCAATACTCAGTAAAAAGAGTAATGCTGGAGGTATCACAATACCCAACTTCAAACTATATTACAAAGCAATAGCAATAAAAACAGCATGGTACTGGCACAAAAACAGACACAAAGACCAGTGGAACAGAATACAGGACCGGTGTATGAATCCATGCAACTATGCCCACCTTATTTTTTGACAAAGGTGACAAAAAACATGTGATAGAGAAAAGACAGCCTCTTCAACAAATGTTGCTGGGAAAAGTAGTTATCTGCCTACAGAAAACTGAAACTAGATCCATGTTTATCATCCTCTACTAGTATCAGCTAAAAATGGATCAAGGACCTTATATCAGACCCAAAACTCTGAAGCTAGCATAGAAAAGAGCAGGGAATACTCTGGAAGCAATAGGTATGGGCAAGGACTTCCTCAAATTACCCCAGCAGCTCAGCAACAAAGAGAAAGGATGGACAAATGGGACTACAAGAAATTAAAAAGCTTCTGCACAACAAAAGAAATGGTCTCTAAACTAAAGAGACCACCCACAGAGTGGGAGAAAATATTTGCTAGCTATACATCGGACAAAGGACTGATAGCCAGAATATACAGAGAGCTCAAAAACTAATCCCCCCCCCCAAAATCAATGAACCAATAAAGAAATGGGAAACTGAATGAAACAGAACATTTTCAAGAGAAGAAATCCAAATGGCCAAAAAAACACATGAAAAAATGCTCACCATCTCTGGCCATAAAGGAAACACAAATCAAAACCACACTAAATTCCACCTCACCCCTGTTAGAATAGCTGTCATCAAAAACAGCACCACCAACAAATGTTTGCGAGTATGTGGGGAAAAAGGAACCCTCATACACTGCTGGTATGAATGCAAGCTGGTGCAACCACTCTGGAAATCAATATGGAGGTTTCTTAAAAAACTAATCATAGCTCTGCCATATGATCCAGCAATCCCACTCCTGGGGATATACCCAAAGGAATGTGACTCAGGTTACTCCAGAGGCACCTGCACATCCATGTTTATTGCAGCACTATTCACAATAGCCAAGTTATGGAAACAGCCAAGATGCCCCCACTATTCACAATAGCCAAGTTATGGAAACAGCCAAGATGCCCCACTACTGACGAATGGATTAAGAAAATGTGGTATCTATACACAATGGAATTTTACTTAGCGACGAAGAAGAATGAAATCTTGTCATTCTCAGGTAAATGGATGGAACTGGAGAACATCATCTTAAGCGAAGTTAGCCAGGCTCAGAAGACCAAAAATCGTATGTTCTCCCTCACATGCGGACTTTAGATCTAGGTCAAATGCAGTAATGTTGTTGGACTTGGATCACACACTAAGGGAGAGCACATATGGGAGGAATAGGGAAAGGTAGGAAACCCAAAACTTGAAAGTGTTTGATGTTCCCACTGTAGAAGAGCTAATATAGTAACCTCAAAATGACAGAGGTCACTATGGGAAGGTGACCGGGAAGTAGTGAAGAGGTCAGGTAGAGATGAATCAATTCAGGTTGTAATACACTTGTACATGGAAGCCATGCTAGGAATCTCTCTGTATAGCTGTCCTTATCTCAAACTAGCAAAAACACTGTGTCTTTCTTATTATTGCTTATGTCTTCTCTTCAACAAAATTGGAGAAGAGGGCAGAACAGGTTCTGCCTGGAAGTGTGGGCAGTGGGGAGGAAAAGATGGGGTTAGGTGGGAGGGCACCAGGAGAGAGAAATAGCCTAAATAATGTATGCACATATGAATAAAAAAATGATCTCCCACACAGGAGCTTGGAGGATTCCCCTCTGGGGTAAGTGTGTGAATCCTGGGAAAGAATGCACTGATGCAAATATTTGGGCCCTATAACGAAATGGCCAGTTTTGCTCAATTACCTGTGGGATAATCCAACAGGCTCACAGATTTCTATTCAGCTCCTCAGTGCTTCCATCTCATATAAAATGTACTGAAGAGCAGCAGATACTGGACAAAAGCTAGTACTAATGTGAAAGACACAGCAAAATAAACATTTACAGAAGAGGAACTCAGAAAGTAGAGCTAACTGAAAAACTAAAAAAAATACACTCCTGGTATTTATAAATAAAACTACATTGAGACATTTAATGGAAGAGTTAAGAGATGCTCTGTATCCTGCTGTTACAGAAAAACTGGTCCCCTGGCCTCACTGCCAATTTATATTCACAAATAAGGAGAGCAGGCTTTTGAGGAAAAAGAAATAGGTTATTTGTCAGATAAAGAGGAACATAGGGAGAGCTGACCTCTTAAAACCGTGTTGTCCCCCTTCTGAGAGAAAATGTCCGCTTTCTAAATGGGAGTTCAAAGGCTCAACTTGACTGCACGACCAGCTGCATGGTCACCATGGCCGCTCATCTTGGTTCTGCACATGTCTGGCACCACATATCTGAAGCTGAAGGTCTTGGCTGACTGGTTAACTGCTCTGCTGTCAGAGAGAGGTAAGGGGTAAAGACTGCCTGGTTTAACTGAAGAGTAAAGGGAGTTAACCTTTGATCTCCAGCATGTAGACAGAGAGAAAAAATGTCAGCACAGTAAACTGGTCACCGTGCAGGCTGGCTACAACAAAAGCTTTTCCCTTTTGTAGTCCTGCTTACATTTTCCTACCATCCATTCGTTCCTTCCATTTCTATGGAAAATGGGTGTTACAATCATCTGTTTTCCTGCCTTTAGTTAATTTGTTGATTTGTGGGCCCAGTAAGGAGACAGTGCTCAGCAAAAGCAGTTTTAAGGCCCTGCCACACCACTCGTATATGTGCCCACGATGGTGGCAGTAGTCCTCTTGGATGCCATGTAGCTTCCAGGGAAACTGAGCATTCATTGCCCTACCTTGGCAGTCAACAAGCCCAGAAAAGGAGGCTTTGCCTTTGAATGACCACGTCAGCTTGGGCAGTGACCGCTGTGTGAACATCACAGGTGTGACCATGATGGACTGGAGCTCTTAAGTCTCCCCAGGTTTTCTCACTGTGCACTTTGGAGACTCCTGGAAGCTCCAGGACAGGGAATAACTGCCTCACCACTCAGGGGCAAGGGGAGCATAAGAGTCCAATTTTGCTTGCTAGAGAAAAACAAAGCAAAGTGATGTTCTTTGTGTCTAATTGTTCTGTAGCAACTTTATACCCCAGTACACAATTTGACCTAGACTTGTGTGTTCTGATTAGGAGATGAGGAACTGAAATGTTACTGCTGTTTCCCTGAAATTAGACTTTACTTATTTGACTCAGATTTTCATTAAGATAAGAGGTATGCTAGGTGTTTTGGTTTCCAGTGATTCACACTATGGTGACAGTTATATGTAGATAGAGGAAGCAATGAGAGCAGAGGCGGAGAGCAGAGGGAGGGACCACAGCTGGAGAAATCACCAGAAATAGTCTTAAAGGTGGAACATTTCTGTAGAAGTGATAAAAGTTAAGACACTTTGAGAGGTATGCTCCAAGTTTATAAACGTTTTTGTGAAAGGCATCCTGGCTTTTAAGATCTTAAGCTCCTGTTAGCACTCTTCTTAAAGCAGTTGTCTTTGCCATGAGCCATCTTCCCATGATCCTAGTGGGAAATAATGCTTTGACACAGTTTACCTCACAGCAACTCTGCTAGGCCATCCCTGTGCTAGGACCTCAGGTTGTGTAGGAACCAGGCAGGTATCATTCTTGCCCTCATGGAGTTTCTGGAAATTAAGTCTTGGCGATTGAAAACACCTTTAGTGTGGTGAGTTTTACAGAAAGGTAGGCACAGTGTTCATGGAGAAATTTACACAGCTGAGAAACCTGTGTGGGAGGTTCCAGCAGAAAAGGATGAGTTGTGTTAGGCAAATGAAAAGGTGAGTTAATTGGGTCGGGGTGGGGCTGAAACACATGTGCTGAGCCCAGAGGCAGGAGGCAAGAGGAGGCTGATGAAGACAGTGACAATAGTGCAGATGACACAGGGCTTAGACTGGGAGTTAGGAAGCTTGATGGCTAAAAAGATGGCTCAATATTGATTTAAAAAAAAAAAAGCCAAATCTTGGCCCACTGACATCCACAGAACAACTTCTGACACATAGCTGTGTCTTGTTGTCCCAAGAAAAGTCTCTGTCTGACCATCTTAGGCTAAAACCTCCCACATCCTGCAGACATGTGGGAGGAGGTAATGATGAATAATCCAGTCTCCAGGACTTCATGGTGTATAACCCAGTTTTCACAAAAATTATTTTCTTTTCCCTGAAATGACCACCCTCCCAAGGTCAAATCTTAATACTCTTAGGGCCGCCACTCATTCTTGGGTCTGACTGCTTTCCTTTTTCCTGAACATATTTTCACTCTGCTTCTCATTAATAAACCTGCTCCCTCTAGGTCTCCTCTGTGTCCATCCTTGAGTTCTCTACAAGACTAAGAACCTCATGCCCCCAGACCAGGTGACATTGGGCTGTCTTGTGAAAAGCAGCAGGACCAGACCTAGGCTCTTCATCCCCAAAGACAGCAGGATTTAGAACTTAATTCTGAAGGTAGTGGGAATCTTCATGAGTATTAAACTGGAGAGTAGCAGAATCCAAATCTTTTATCCAAATACGTCACTGTAGATTATACTGAGGGAGAGATGCCAGAAAGCATAAATAATCCAGGTGGCGGTTGATCCTGGGGTATGGAGAGAGCTGAGAGGGATCAGGAGATACCTAAGAGGTAGAATTAATGAAAACTCCATGATTATCCAGACTATTTGAGGTAAAGGAAAAGCAAAAGGAAATATTACTAGCTTTTGTCTATCAAATGCTTATAACGTACTAGCCTTATATTTTGGGGGGGGATGGCATTGGGGGTTGAACTAAGGACCTTGCATTTCTACCACTTGCATTTTACCACTTATGCTACACTGCCAGCTCTTTTTGTGTTGGTTACTATTTTTGAGGTAGGGTCTCACTTTTTGCCAGTGTGCTTCCCTGCATAGCTGGGATGAGAGGCACACTACTGTGCTCAGCCATTGGGAATTGTGAACTTTTTTTTCTGGGCTGGTCTGGAACTATGGTCCTCCTGGTCTCTACCTTTCAATTAGCTAAAACTATAGGTCTGAGGTACTACACTTAGCTTAAATTTTATAATTATTACAAGGGTCTTACAGGTATTACTTTCATTTTGTAGATGAATTATATAGTTACATGCTCCCCATATGTTAGAGTAACTTTCCCAAAAAATAGTAAGTGGCATAATTGGGATTTGAATTCAGAACAGTTCAGTACTTATTTATTTAATTTATGGTGATAGAGTTGAGCCCAGGGCCTTTCTGTATGCTAGGCAAGCGTTCTGCCAGAGACATACATTGCCACTATTCTTCAATGTTTTTGAAAAGCAGGAAACTCTCTTTTTTGATTTATGCATCTGTGGAATGAGATCAATTCCAATGTATCCACACTGTATATACTACCCACTTGAAAGTTCCTTATTGATCAACTTGGTTATCAAATTGACATTGGCAGTATCCAGGTACTTATGTACAAGTATCTCTTATTTTATTTAGGATTGAAATTGTTCTGTGTTATTATCAGTTACTGCTAATCTCTTAATATGGCTGGTTTGATAGGAGATCTTTGTACCCAACACTGTAAAACATTGGCTAGTAATTCTTCCATTGAAAATTTATTCTAAAGAAACAATAAGAAATCCACCCACACATGTATGCAGAAAGCTCTTCATAGCAATTCATAGAAGGGAAAAATGGAAACAAACTAAGTGTAAGACTTTAAGACTTGGATCAGTCAGTCATAGAATATTTATGTAGTGGAATTCTGTTCCTCCTTCAAAATGATAATACAGATTTGTATTTGTTGACATGGAAATATTTTTGTGATACGAAGCAAATTGTAAAGAAGTATATATAATAAAAATAAAGTTTTATAAACACATTGTTTACATGTTTTTATATGGATAAGTAAATACATGATATAACCTTACATTTATATATGAGGTCAATAAATATTTTGAAGACTATTTACCAGTTTTGGGGAGCTACACTGGAGTTTGAACTCAGGAATTGCCCTTGCTAAAAAGCACTCTACCACTTTAGCCAAGACCTGACCTTTAAATTTACCAAATATTATAAATCTCTAGGAAGTATGACTATGGTACAATTTTTCTTACTTGTATTTTCTAATTTCACAGATTATTATGTTGTAAAAATACTTTTAAAGTAAATAAACTACACTAAAAAGAAATATCCTAAAAGTAATAACTCTGTTGAGTTTTTTTTTTTTTTTGGTGGTGGTACTGGGAATTGAACTTAGGGGCTTGTGCTTACAAGGCAAGCTCTCTACCATTTGAGACATGTCCCTAGTCCCTCTGTTGGGAATTTTAACATTTAAAAATTTATCATTACCAAGTTGGCAGGAGTTATGCACTGCTTTATCCACTAAAGACTTCATGTTATTTCCCTTTTAATATGGGTTTTGTACACTTGTTCTCTCATGCCTTGGGCATGTAATAAATTCCACGTGTTCTTTATCTTATAAGAAAAGATTTTTATCATGAATACACAAATCTAAAAACTAATCTGTTAGCTGGAGTAATGTTTATCTAGGAAATGTATTTTTTTGGAGATGCAAACTAAATAATTTAGAAATAAAATATCGTAATATTTCTAATTCGCTTTAAAATCTCTCAGTTAAAAAAAAATTGTATGTATGTTGGTCTGAGGGTGTGGCTCAAAGAGTGGAATGCCTGCATAGCAAGAGGGAGGCCCTACATTCAAACCCCACTACTATCAAAAAAAATTGTGTGTATGCATATAGAAGAAGCAACTATTCCAAAACGTCAATAAGTGTTGAAGTACACAGGCATATGGTTGTTTACGATAGTAGGATCTAATTTGCTATATATTTAGGAAATTTCATTATAAAAGGTAAAACAAGAAAGGACCATGAAACCCTGTTGAGGTGAATTTTCTCTAGATTGCTGGTGAATGGTTCAAGGCCATGTCATATACACCAGATCTCTACTCTTATAAGAATAACCAGACGGATCCTATGCCATCACTCTTACAATCATGTCTTACCATTGCAGGACACACCACAGACACTTTTTTCTCCTGGGGTTTCGCCATTATTACACCTGTAATAACTGTTGATCTGAATTGTCCCATAATTGGTGCTTTTGTCTCCAGTTCTGTAGTTTGTAGCTCATGTGTCATAATTGCTCTCCCATTTGGCAACACACATCCCTGAAAAGAAATTACTTTTATGTGGAGCGTGGAGTATGAGAAGCCTATGAGAACTTGACATGAGCACAGCCATGTCAAATAATCTGAAGGCTGGGATTGGCACAGCCCCCCACTGCAGAAGGGCACAAGAGCAAAATGCAGCACAGCTGCTTTGCATACGAACAGGGATGTTTACACCGTGACCTTCAGACAGGAACAGTACAAGCAGAAAGTATTGATCCTAGGTTCCCCCGTTCCTGAAAACTACAAGGTCATGCGGCCCTGAGAACTATTGCTCTACTTTCTGGTTTGCCCTGAATATAATAAACTCACTGGAGGTGGTCAAGGCTGTTATGTGTCTCCATCAGAGCACCCAGCCCACCTAATCCCAGCTTTTTGCATGTTTGTCTTCTGTCATTTCTCAATCTCCTGTCGCTCCCAGTTAGGTTCCTAGGATGAGCTCAAGCAGGTCGCAAGACTTTTAGTAATAAACACCAACACTAAATGGTTTATACTGTATTACAAAATCAGTTCTATTTTACTAGTGTATAAGAACAAAGATGTATTTAACTTGTAAAATATTTTAACAGCTCAGTTTTTTTTCTTGTTCTGACACAAGGTTACTATGTTTCCTACACTGACCTTAGACTCCTGGACTAAGTGGAACGTGATCCTTCACTTCTGCCTCTTCAGTAGCTGAGACCACACATGTGGACCTATGTCCACCTCACACCTTCTAAAGGGCCCCTAAGAGAATCCATTTGTAGAGCAAATCAATTTGTCATACTAAAGAAACAATGTAAGGTACTTTACAAAATATTGAAACGGCTCCTGATTCCTTTGAATTTCCCTTCCCCTGCTCTCATCCCTCAGGCAACATTCAGCCTAGAATGGAAAATCAAGTTGTTGAGAGAAACTTGTAACTCCACAACACATACATAGGCTGATGGAAAAATCCTTTTCATTAGGAAAACAAAATGGATTTTTCTGAGAAAGAGAATTTTCTTCTGATACCTAAAGGTGAATTTGGAAAAAAATTATAGATTCAGAAAGGCTATACTGGACCACCCACACATCCATTCATCTATTTACTCACTCATTTAACAATAGTTATAGATTTTAGTCTAAAAAAGCACAGTGATTACAATGATAAATATGGAATAAGCTATCAAGTAACCTTTTCTCTTGACACTTTTTTTTTCAGAAGGGCCTCACTATGTTGTGTAACTGGCCTTGAACTTGAACTCCTGGACTCTAGTGATCCTTTAGCCTCAACCTTCAGAGTAGCTGAACTATAGTTATGTACCATTGCACCTGGTTCTTTCAAAGCACATCTTAAATTGTTGAAGAAAATGAAAACTAATTAGTCAAGGTAGAGTGATAAGAGTAATAAAACATTTCATGCTGAATTTCAGAGATCCTTATATACAGAGAGACTGCTCACTTTTAAGAGTTCAACACAATTTCTCAAAATTTTGCTATTAAAAACCCCAGAGATGGCAGCAGAATTTGAGAAAAGAAAAATGCTGCCTGACCCTAGGCTTTCAGAACCCAAGTTGCAAGCAGGTCCTACAATGTGTCATTTACACACCCTACATGGACCCTTGAGTCTGAGACAAGTGGCCAGCCTAGAGGCTCTAAAAAGGTCCTGTTCAACCTATAATTTCATGGAATGTCCACTCCCACACCCTCATTCCTTCAGGAGGTACCTCTGATCCTATAGGACTAATGATGTGTTTATTTGTATTTATTTATCATCATCATCATCATCATCATTATTTGCAATTGGAGGGATTGATCCAAGACCCTTCACATGCTAGGCAAGTGCTCTACCACTGAGATGCATCCCCAGCCTTCGGTTTTTGGAGATGAATCTTAATATGTTGTCAATACCCTGGCTGGTTTCCAACTTTCAATCCTCCTGCTGCCACCTCCTGAGTAACAGAAAATCGTCTACCACCGTGTCTAGCCAAATTGATGATTTTTAGACACAATACATATACAAACCCATAAAAACATACATTTACACAGAAAGCTCCTGATCACTATTTCCCTCCCAGTGTCTGCTTCATACTTGGTTAACTATTTGGAGGTAGGAAGCTGAGCCGACCTATACTGTGACAGTCAAATTCTCCCCAGCCATTCATTCCTTAGTCTTTTAAGATCATGGCTAACTCAAACCGTTCAAAGATCTTGCCATGGACACTGACAGAGAGGAAGAGAAGCCCCAGAAGGAGAGCCTGTATGTTGACTGGGAAGACCAACCACTAAACTTCTCCTAGTTTTTAAGCATCTTTAACTTCCTTCTTCCTCCAGCCTTTGGGAACTCCACCTTTCGTGCTGTATGCAAAGCAGGAAATATTTACTGATCCATCCCCATTTTTTATGCATGAGGAGAGATATTCTGATGTCCTAAACAAGTAATATACGGGAAAATAATATTGAAATCCTGGGCTCTGTGGCACTGTTTCTAAAACATGAAATTTTTTCTGTTTTAAAGTCACCTTGAGTAACTATAATGAAAAAAGTGATGACTACTCAGTACTTTTTAAATTAACTGTGACTTTTGAGCCATAGTCATTTTTATTAAATTGTTTTGTGTGCATTCACTAATTTGTATTGATCCTTTTCACTTAAAATTATTTTATACACGCTTTTCCTCAAAATGTACTTAGCACATGTATCTGTCCTTTAAAAGTTATACAGCATGACACCACGTGGCTCAGCCAGTTTCCTACTCTAGACTTTTCTGTTGGATTTATTGTAAATGTTATGTTATTATAAGTCAGTGTTTCACTATTATAAATAAGACTGGTGTGAACAAAGTTCCTAAACCCTTTCCCACAATGCACTGCTTCCTGTTTCCATGTTAGAACATAAAATCATTATAAAGCACTAGAACTTAAAAAAATCAAACTTACTGGGGCTTGGAATTTAGCTCAGTGAAGTCTGGGTTCAACACTAGCACTGCAAAAAACCAAACCAAAACAAAACAAAAAACCCTACCCAACTAAGTGCTTCTTTAAAAATACTCATCTCAAGAAACTGTAAACATTTTTAAAAACAACATTACCAGAACTCATAAAACTATGCTTGGATTTGACTATGAGGACAGAGTCTGAGCCATGTAAACATCATCACTTGGTAGTCATTGTTGTTTTTCACCATTGGCAGTATCAGATTTGGCTCTAATTTACTGTTGAACTCAGTTCAAAATTGAGAATAATCCACTTTTTCAGACCTTGCCTAATTTGAATTCTATAATACTAAATAGTGAGACATGTTTGCAGAACCCAAAGAGACAGAACCAGTTAAAGCATTTAATCATTTGTTCACTTGGTGTACTTCCTAATTCAATGCTCAAAGAACATCCAGTTATTATCTATGCTTGTTTGGGCCTTGTGATGATGAAGTTAATTTTTCTTTTCACATATTGGAATAGTTTCACATATTGGATGGAGTAAGCAAACATATGTTTGCTACCCAGCACCAAAGTGAAGGCAGTGATTTAGTGTGACTCTTCAAAGGGAAGAAGTCCTTTTGATCCCCTTAGTTATTTCTCCTGGGATGGGAGTTATGGGCAGTGACAATACTCATTTGTAATTTTATTATTTCATTTGAAATAATGAACAAGCCTGTTAGAAATGAAATAGCAGAAAAGCATGATTTTTGAAAGCAGAGATATTTTCCCAAAAATTTTCTATGTACTGCATGTTTTATTTGGTACAATTTGTGCATTTATTTCTTTAGGAAAAGCACTTTAAAGATCCCATATTTTTTGTTGTATTATGATGGACAGTGATTTTTAATTATTTGTAATTCATAAGTAATTTAGCTTATAAAGTAGAGAAAAATAAATATTGTGAATATTAGGGGCTTCTGGACTCAGAAAGAGAATTTGACAAAGGATCTCTTAGACTTTTGACTATTCCCCAAACTGAATCTGTCCTGAAAGACAAAGATTTGCCATAATTTATATTTTACAGGACGTGTTATGGGATCTCTGTTAAAGGCAGTGGGTTGGACACATAATTCTATCTCTGATTCCTTCAAAATCCCATTAAATAGCAACAAAAGAGATTTCTTTATTAGGAAAACTATTCATTTCTGCTCCTCTCATGCATCTCATTGTCAGGGAAGAGTCTTACACACATAAGGCACTATCACATACACCGTGTAAAGGCAAAGCATAATCAATGAAACTGATGGGCTGTCCTGAGTCCTGATCCTGCTTCATGGTTTCACACTGGTTTTGAAAATCAGATATGCCATCTCAAAAAATTGTTAAAATGGTTGTAAAAAAATAATTACTTTACTCAATATTATAGTTTCAGAATTGGAATATATTTCCTTTAAAAATGAAAAACTAAGAAGAAAATGCCACTTATCATTATTACAACAGAATACATGAGGAGAAAAAAAATACTGTGATAAACCTGTCTGATACTAGGAAATTCCTGTCCAAGCTTTAATATCCCTTCCTGGGTTTTCACTCAATTCTCCTTTTACAATGCTCTTCATAGAGGATTGGTACAGCCTTTAAGACTTCTTAGTAAGACAAATCCCATATCCACTGATTTCTTCTCAAAAGGCATTCTATGCCATTAGAGAGCCCGACAGCATCATTCTCATGAATATTCTAGCTGGGAAAAAACTCAATAGGACACACACAAATCCAATGAAGAAATCCACTGAGTTTTTGGAATATTTGTTGCATTGATGGGTCCAGGATAATGAGACCTAAACCTCCCATTATAAGCAGAAAGTTAGATGCAAGTCCTTCCATAATATCTTGTCCATTTACACTGTTGGTCAAAAAAGCTACTGACCTCTGAGTCCCACGTTCATCAATCATACAGCCAAAACTTAGAGGTTCAACAATAACATCTAAATTATTCCTCCTTGATGAGGAAGTAAGTGGACTAAAGCGTACACTGTCAAGGCCAAAAGCATGTGCACCCATGGCATCTTTGTCACCTTCTATTGGGACATTATGACCTGGACATGGTACAAAGTCTCCATGTTGATGGTCACAGGCAAGAGAAGTTTTAAAATACATGGCCAACCCAAGCATTGTGTTCCATACCTATAGCCCCAGCTACTTAGGAGGCTGATGGGGGGAGGATCACTTGAGCCCATGAGTTTAAGAGCAGTCTGGGTAAAATATCAGAACCCAATCTTGAAAAAAAAAAAAAAACAAAGACCAAGGTAAGAGCCAACAAGGGCAATGGAAAAGTAAAGATTACAAAAGATGAGAAACATCAACAAAGTTTTGTAACCCACAGGGGATGACTGGGAATTTTGCATGGTTGGGAAAGCTGACACATGAGTAACTAGACAACGGGAAGTCCATGAAAAGCAAGCTGGTTCTGGCCTTACAACCTGGAAAACACTGGGTAACCCTACCTGCAGCACTGGTTAGCAGTGCTATGAACTGAAGACTGGCTGGAAGTCTGTGTGTGCAATGGTTATAGTCTCAGATCTTCTCCCCCCAGGCAAGGAAACTAGATTACTGCCTCTTCTCAATCCCAGAACAATAATGGCAGGATTACTCATAAGAGAGAATGAGCCAGAGTCTCTGGACTTGAAAGTCAAGGCACAGCTAAAGGGTTAGTATATAGTTGAGTGGTAGTTTGGTATTTATCCTTGAGAGCTTGGGTTAAAGCCACAACTAAATGAAAGGTTATAATGCCATAATGCAAAAAAGCAGATGAAGTAAAAGTCTGAATTCTGAGCCATAAGCCAGGCTCCTCACTTTCAACTTGCTCCTTTTGAACCCTTGATTTCTTCCTGCCAAAATTACCTCCTATGCAAGACCCAGGAGGATTCATACCTAGGGTGAATGTCCATACCAGGAGAAAGGGCACTGATGCTAATATTTGGAAGCAACAGTGAAGAGTCCAGAGTAGTTCACTTGCCTCTGGTGTGATCCACCCAGGCTAATATATTTTTCATTCAGCTCTTCAGTGCTTAACTCTTATATACATACAATGTCAATAGAGAGTCACAAAAGCCACCAATGTGAAAGACAAATCAAAATGAACATTTGGTGGGGGGGGAAATCAGAGAAAACAGAGGCAACAGAAAAGAAAACATAATCTATAATGAGCATCTCAGAGATAAGACAAAATATATTGAAGAGGAAGATGGCCTTGAAACAGGGTTGTAAAACATGGTAAACTGTCCATTAAAAGCTGTAACCTGGACAGAGCTGTAAAGCATGAGGAATTGCCTATTAGAGCCATGCAAAAGTTCAGGACCGAGATGAAAGTCACCATTCAGAGATAAGCACCCAATCCCGCCCTTCTTTGTCTCTACTTGTAAATAAACTTTCCAAAGCAGGACTCCCCTGCTGTTCTTATCTAAACATTAGTCCCTGGCTCACTACCAGCCCAATTAATCTAAACAATCTAACTCACTGGTTAGGACACCATAACCTGAGCATATTTTTGTAACCTGATGCCCTGCACTACCTTTTAAATATCTTGTGAATCCTTTGTTCAGTGCTCAGACACAAGTACACGTCTGAGCCCGCTGGCGTAAAAATAAAATCTGAGTTCTCCACTCCTCTGGGTGTCGCTTGGCTTCTTGTCTGACCATACTTCCACAACAATATCTGTAGAATAAATAAGGATGCTGTAATAAAGAAAAAAAATCAGAGAATAAAAAGGAGCCCTTGGTATTTATAAATATGCATAAATATGGCCGCATAGACAACACATTTAAGAGAAGATTTAAGAGATGCCCTGCATCCCACTCCTATATGTGGCCTGCGCAGTGGCAAGAGTCCCCTTGGAGGGCATGTGCTTGCTGGGGAAACGGAGCACTCATTACCCTACCTTGGGAGTTGACAAGCTCAGAAAAAGAGACTCCTGCCTGTGAAAGACCACCTCAGCCTGGGCAATGACCACTGTATCAATATCTCAGGTGTGAACAAGAGACTGGAGCTGTAAGGACTGCTCAGGTTTCTGACTGTGTAGTTTCTTGAGACTCTTGGAAGCTCCAGGACAGGCATTCATTGCTTCAGCACTCAGGGGGAAGTGGACCTTAATGACACATTTTGCTTCATTAGGAAAATAAAGCATAGTGATGTTTTTGCAACTATTTGTGGTAAAGCGAATTTATACCCGCTAAACAATTGGAACTAGACATGTTAGTTCTGATTAAAGGAGATTATCAATTGGAAAATGAGATGGTTCTAGGGATTAAACTATGCTCCTGGAATTGGCTCTTTGTTTATATGGTTATGATTCCCATAAGTCTAGAGGCAACCGGAGGTGTTTTGGTGTCCAACGTTCAGACTATGGGACGCTTTGTCTTCATATTCTTGTTTCCCTATGATTTATACCACAACTGTTTTTATTTTGTTACTCATACAATCCTGTATTCTCTGTTAGTACTACATAACTAAAATCTACTTGGAGCAGTAAATGAAGGACGTGAAAAACAGAATGAGAAAAACATTGCCTCAGAGACAAACTGGTGTAGGGAAATCAAAATTGTTTGTGATAATAAAGAAAGCTTTGCCATGTTTTTTGTCCTAGGGTGACAATGGTCACTTACCAATGGAGCAGAGCTGCTTCCTAGTGGCTGGTGAGGACCTTGAGACTGAGATTGGGGCAGCTGCCCTGCACTCATTTTGATCATGGGTGCAGCCCTAGTGGGTTTGGCTGAGTGCTGCAAGGGGTCTCAGCTCATCTCTGTGTGGCTGCATGGCTTTTGGAGAGGATGCCGAGGGAGTGGAGGTGGCACAGCTCCATCAGGCTTTCCAGAGAAGACCAGATGCTGAAGGTTAAGGTGAAGTCATTCCTTTCTCTGCTAGTAGAGCTACCCTCCACTGAGCTGTGCAGCAGCCTGTGACCCAGGACCAGCACCTGGAGCAGCTGCTACCTGACTGAGTCAGAGTGGTTGCCTGTGGAACATCCCTGCCTCAGCAGTGTGCTTGTCCCCAATCCACATGTGGCATTTTGGTGACCCCTGAGGTGCCAAAATGCACCTCAGAAAGGTGCATTTGCTTTCTGGCAAATAGCATAATTTGGCTTGCAAAATGCAGACCCGTGTATATTTTCTTTAAGGATTAATGATCCTTTTCTATCTTTTGTTTTTTTGTTTATTTATTTTTATAAGCTCCCTTTCATCTAACATCACACCAAACAAGCCCAGACTTTACTTCCTAGGTCTTCTTATACCATCCAGATCCAGAAGTCATCTATGGTTAACTGGTGCTGTGGTCTTGCTGTTGGTGCCTTCTCTGTGCAGTAACTGGTTAATCCTAAGAGGAAAAAATATCATTTACTATATATGCCAGTGCACTAGGTAAAGGAATTAATTCTCCCATAGTACCATACTATACTGTGCTATATAGTCTCTCGCAGGATCCATAGATTAGTGTGTTAGAAACATGTTGCTTGATCACTTAGCCAAGAAATTGCTAAGTAGGAGCCTGCTATGCATTTTACCTGCAGTCACCCAGGAGAACTCACTGCTCCTGGTGCTTGCTATATCTCTCTCCCTGTGATTTCACTGCTGCACTGTCCTCAGTCTTTATGCTCTGCCCCATCCACTTGGCCTGTGGAAACCTCCTAATTCTCTAAAGCTCCCTCTTGATGTCATCAACATGAACTAATTCTTTCCTATCTACTCTAATGGATACCTCCATCATATTTACTTGGTTGTCTCTTTCCTTCTTGTTCTAGGCTGGAAGGATCTCTTATTTGTCTCTCATGGCACCTAGTCCTGATCTCAGTACATGGTAGGCATGTAGAGTGGCCATCAAAGCTGAATGGAAGATACCAGGAGATTTAACGTCTGAATAAAGAGTTCAATGTATATCTATAATCATGGATCTTTCTTTACTGACCAAAGCACCAATCCCTTAACAGGAAAGTCTCAGTGTTTCATCAACACCTACTTTCTTCATTTACCAAAACTGAGCCCCTACTTGACTCCTCTGTACTGGATGCAGGGAATTCTATGACAACAGGGCAAGCATGGAGGAAATGGGTAGTGAGGGAGGAAAGGGAAGGCCCACATAAATCTTTTAAAAAAAAATTGTAAACCAGACATGACCTCGATGTGGTAGAGGAAAGGTTGTAGTGGAGGAAGCAATGTAAGTAGAGGCTGAGAGCAGAGGGAGGGAATCACACCTAGAGGAATAACCAAAATTTTCTAAAGGTAAGAACATTTCTGTACGAGTATATTTAATGTTAAGAACATAGTTTTAGAGGTGTATTTGAAGTTTAAAAATGATTTGTGAAAGGTATCCTGTGTTTTAAGCTCTAAATATCCTTTTAACACTTTCCTGGAAATAATTGTTTTTTGCTTTGTGTCATACACCCATGGTCTTAGTTAGAAATATTGTTTTAATGTTGTTTATCTACTTTTAAAAAGTCACTGTAGACAAAACTCAGGGAGAGCTGCTTCAAACCTGAAAAATAATGCAGGTGGCAGATGATACGGGCATATGTAGAGATCTGAGAGGGATCAGAGGACATCTTGGCAGTTGAATAATCAAGACTTGGTAATGATCCAGACTGTCTGGAAATCAAACGGCTAAAGCAAAAATACTTTGTTTATCAAAAGTGACTAGTCTTAGTCACTTAATGAATTTTATGTCTTACAAGAGTCTTATACTGTGTTCATTTTATAGGTGAGTAGTATGCACCCCACAGAGATAAAGTAGTTTTCTTAAAGAAATATGGTTAGAAATGCAGATCTGAATTTTCAATTGAGGACATTTCCTTTTTTTTTATTATTATTGTTTTATTATTCATATGTGTATACAAGGCTTGGGTCATTTCTTCCCCCTTTCCCCACCCCCTCCCTTTCCCCCCCACCCCCTCAATACCCAGCAGAAACTATTTTGCCCTTATTTCTAATTTTGTTGTAGAGAGAGTATAAGCAATAATAGGAAGGGACAAGGGTTTTTGCTGGTTGAGATAAGGATAGCTATACAGGGAGTTGACTCACATTAATTTCCTGTGTGTGTGTGTTACCTTCTAGGTTAATTCTTTTTGATCTAACCTTTTCTCTAGTTCCTGGTCCCCTTTTCCTATTGGCCTCAGTTGCTTTTAAGGTATCTGCTTTAGCTTCTCTGCCTTAAGGGCAACAAATGCTAGCTAATTTTTTAGGTGTCTTACCTATCCTCACCCCTCCCTTGTGTGCTCTCGCTTTTATCATGTGCTCAGAGTCCAATCCCATTGTTGTCTTTGCCCTTGATCTAATGTCCACATATTAGGGAGAACATACAATTTTTGGTCTTTTGGGCCAGTCTAACCTCACTCAGAATGATGTTCTCCAATTCCATCCATTTACCAGCGAATGATAACATTTCGTTCTTCTTCATGGCTGCATAAACTTCCATTGTGTATAGATACCACATTTTCTTAATCCATTTGTCAGTGGTGGGGCATCTTGGCTGTTTCCATAACTTCGCTATTGAGAATAGTGCCGCAATAAGCATGGGTGTGCAGGTGCCTCTGGAGTAGCCTGTGTCACAGTCTTTTGGGTATATCCCCAAGAGTGGTATTGCTGGATCAAATGGTAGATCAATGTCTAGCTTTTTAAGTAGCCTCCAAATTTTGTTCCAGAATGGTTGTACTAGTTTACATTCCCACCAACAGTGTAAGAGGGTTCCTTTTCCCCCCGCATCCTTGCCAACACCTGTTGTTGGTGGTGTTGCTAATGATGGCTATTCTAACAGGGGTGAGGTGGAATCTTAGTGTGGTTTTAATTTGCATTTCCTTTATTGCTAGAGATGGTGAGCATTTTTTCATGCCCACCATGTTTTTTGGCCATTTGAATTTCTTCTTTTGAGAAAGTTCTGTTTAGTTCACTTGCCCATTTCTTTATTGGTTCATTAGTTTTGGGAGAATTTAGTTTTTTAAGTTCCCTATATATTCTGGTTATCAGTCCTTTGTCTGATGTATAGCTGGCAAATATTTCCTCCCACTCTGTGGGTGTTCTTTTCAGTTTAGAGACCATTTCTTTTGATGAACAGAAGCTTTTTAGTTTTATGAGGTCCCATTTATCTATGCTATCTCTTAGTTGCTGTGCTGCTGGGGTTCCATTGAGAAAGTTCTTACCTATACCTACTAACTCCAGAGTAGTTCCTACTCTTTCCTGTATCAACTTTAGAGTTTGTGGTCTGATATTAAGATCTTTGATCCATTTTGAGTTAATATTGGTATAGGGTGATAAACATCAAAAGGCACCGCTTGATGAAATGGATTAAAAAGGAAGATCCAACAATTTGTTACTTACAGGAGACCCATCTCACTGACAGAAATAAGCATAGGCTAAGGATGAAAGGCTGGAAGAAGATTTACCAAGCCAATGGCCCCCGAAAACAGGCAGGAGTAGCAATACTTATCTCTGACAAAGTAGACTTCAAACCTACATTGACCAAATGAGATAAAGAAGGACATTCCATACTAATAAAAGGGGAAACAGACCAAAAGGAAATAGTTATCAACCTGTATGCACCCAATGTCAATGCACCCAATTTCATCAAACATACTCTGAAAGACCTAAAAGCATATATAAACGCCAACACAGTGGTTGTGGGAGACTTTAACACCCCATTGTCATCAATAGATAGGTCATCCAAACAAAAAATCAATAAAGAAATACAAGATCTAAAATATGCAATAGATCAAATGGACCTAGTTGATGTCTACAGAACATTTCATCCAACTTCTACACAATATACATTCTTCTCAGCAGCCCATGCAACCTTCTCCAAAATAGATCATATCCTAGGGCACAAAGCAAGTCTCAGCAAATATAAGAAAATAGAAATTATACTGTGCATACTATGTGATCACAATGCAGTAAAAGTAGAACTCAACAATAAAAGTGAAGACAAAAAATATGCAAACAGCTGGAAACTAAATAACTCATTACTTAATGAAGAATGGATCATCGATGAAATAAAAGAGGAAATTAAAAAGTTCCTGGAAGTCAATGAAAATGAAAACACAACCTACTGGAACCTATGGGACACAGCTAAGGCAGTCCTGAGAGGAAATTTTATAGCCATGAGTGCATATATTAAAAAGATTGAAAGATCCCAAATCAATGACCTAATGATACATCTCAAACTCCTAGAAAAACAAGAACAAGCAAATCCCAAAACAAATAGAAGGAGAGAAATAATAAAAATAAGAGCTGAAATCAATGAAATAGAAACCAAAAAAACCATACAAAGAATTAATGAAACAATTGGTTCTTTGAAAAAATAAGCAAGCTCGATAGACCCCTGGCAAACCTGACTAAAATGAAGAGAGAAAAAACCCAAATTAGTAGAATCAGGAATGCAAAAGGGGAGATAACAACAAACACCATGGAAGTCCAGGAAATCATCAGAGACTACTTCGAGAACCTATATTCAAATAAATCTCTTTCTTCAGAAGTTTATAGTTTTTTGCTTTTCTGTCTTTCTTTTTCTTTTTTGTTTTTGTTATTGCTACTGGGGATCAAATCTCAGGCCTTGTACATGCTAAACAAGTGTACTACCAGTAATTTACATCCCCAGTTCAATTCAATGTATTTTAAGAGTGGAATAACTCTCCTCTTTGAAAATTATATATTGGTGAGAAGAAGTGAATGCAGTAGTCCTCCCTCATCCATTGGGGATACATTCCAAGAACCTCAGGACATGTCTGAAACTGCAGATAGTACTGAACTCTCTCTACTGATAGATAGATGTAGATATAGATACATATAAAATGTTTTCTTCCTTTATGCATTGCTATGGCAAAGTTTAATTTATAAGTTAGACATATTAAGAGATTAAATAACTAATAATAAAACAATTAGTATACAAAGTAAAATAAAGGATATTTATTGACAATACTGATTTGAACTCAGGGCCTCATGCTTGCAAGCAGGTGCTCTACAACTTGAGCCATTTTATAAGGGATATATAAACATATGCACTTGGATACTTCTAAGATCAATCTGGTAACTGAGTTAGCCACTTAGTGACTAATGAGTGGGTAGTAGATACAGGATGGATACACTGTGCAAAGTTATTTCTGGGTAAGACAGAGCATGACAGTTGGAGGTTAATTATACTACCTAGTATGGCATTAAGTTTAAACTTTCTGAATTATTTCTGGAATTTTACCCATTAATATTTTCACATCATGATTCATCATGATGGACTGTAATTCATTAGGAATACTTGGAGAGTGAAATATTAGATAAGGAGGATATTGTAAATGAATAAGGACAATTGAGGCTATATTAAATGGTTACAAGCAGCATAAATCAGGAAAATTAAGGTATGAGAAACAACAGACAGGAATTCAGAGATAAAACACTGTGTTAATAAATGGCTTGATTAAAAGCACTTAGACACTATTTCCTTTGCTTAAAGCCTTACACTCCCTCAATAAGCTGTAACATTTACTAAAAATTTTAAAAAGGGGAAAAAGAGCAGCTCTCTCTGTCTGACATTGTCCTCTTGCCCCAAAATAATCAGTGCACTACGAGAACTGAGCTAGGATAACTTAAAGAACTTGGTACTCAAAGTCCAGGCAGGGGCTCCTCCCTTAGGAAGACCTCCTCCCTGGAGCACTGCAAGTCCTGGTAACAGTTATACAACTGAGTTCTGGGACAGTTACATGTTTAGAATGAAATAGCAGCAAATAGCACGAACGACTGAGAAGCAGCAGGCTGCGAGGTAGGATGTAAGTGTGGAGAAGCTGTGGGAGAAACCCTTCTAAAGATGTTCACGGTATCAAATGCTGCTGAGAGAGCAAGGGGGATGAGCAGAGAACAGAGGATCATTGGGATTGCACCAAGGAGACATTGGAGAAGTTCTGGGAGAGCAGTGTTAAAAAGCTGAGTGAGAACAGAAGAGACAGTGGGAGGTGGGACGTGGAGATGGTTGAGTACAGATATCTTGTCTCAAAAGTCTTGCTGTGAAGGGAACAAAGGAAGGAGTTGTGGTGGGAGAGTTTTGTGGTCAGTGGACTGTTGTTTTTTATATGGGAAGTTCCAGGAGTGTTGGGAGACCAGTAATGGAATGGACCGAGAAGAAGCCTTGACGTGAGCATGGCCATGTCAAGGACCTCTGAGCTGAAAGGCATGGCTCCAGCTTAAAGGAAGCAGACAAGGTTCAGCACAGCTGTCTTGCATGGGAAACAGAACGTGCTGACCTTTAGAGAAGGACAGTCAGAATAGAAAAACAACTTACCATAGCATCCTTGTTCCTGCTGACTATGTGACTTGGCCCATGAGAACCTAAATTGACTTCCGCATATGCACTATATAAATAAATGCGCTTGGATGTGGAGGGGGTCGTCTCTCATCAGGAGCATCAGACCCACCCGATCCCAGCTTTTCTCTCTGTCTGTCTTTGTGTCTTTCTTCTAATCCCCAGTCGCCCCCAATCAGGTTAATGGGCTTGCTCACACTGGCCATGACACTGCAGTAGTTAGACTGTGATGGAGGAGATGTAGCAAAGAAGGAGAAACTCAGCCCAGCTTGAAGCAGTGAGAAGACTGGGACTACAACTGTATGGGGAGTCATGACCTTTGATGGGACAAATCCCTTTACCTCAGAAACAGGAGAGTAAGGAAAGGGGAATCAGCCAGGGGACTGAGTGACTGCTATTTTGGTGATATGGAGGGGACAACTTTGTATGAAGTTCCTTCTTTTCTTTCAGTGCAACATGAGGCCTGATTATCTTTTGAAAGCAAGGAGGGCAGAGGATGAGGGGTAGAGTGGGGGCCAAACATGTGTGTTGGGGATTTGAACAGAACAGAGAAGTGAAATAGTCACAGTCACTGGAGAGTGGTTTCACTTTTGCAGGATCTCAGAGAAGGGCCTGAGATGGTCAGCCTGGCCTGAAGGCCCATCTGAGATTTGTGGTTATGAATTGAAGTGAGATTTGTCAGCATGGATTTTCTCCAGTTATACTCAGCTCTTTATGTGCATGTGATGATACAGAAGATATTAAGAATGCCATGTGTTCTTTTCATACTACATAGTATCTGAAGTGGTTCATGTTGTCAATTGCTATTGAGAGAGAAGGTAGGATGAGCAGAGAACAGATGATAACCATAATTGCACCAATAATAATATATATAATTTTTCTACTGAGACAATCAATGGGTGTAAACAAAGTTGGACAAGATATGTATTGCAAAATCTTAAAAATGATAATGGGTGTATTTTTACAACAGGCATAATTTCACTCCTATGGTTAATTACAGTATAAGATCATCTGTCTCAGACTGAGTCAAAATGCATGAATGTATGCCTAACAAAATTAAGGAATGTCAACAGTTCATTCATCTTTCCTTAATGCCTTCATATCTAGAGGATGCATGCAAGCATTTTTACAAGGGTTAAATTAGATTTATATATAAATTGGCAACATTTCTAAGAAAAGACTTTTTTTTGACAGTGTTGGGGTTTGAACTCAGGACCTCATACTTGCTAGGCAGAGTATTCTACCATTTGAGCCATTTCACTGACTCCATTTCTAAGAAAGTACTTAAAACAAAGAACACACAGTTTAATAAAATTTTTCTTTTCTTTTTCTTTTCTTTTTTTTAAAAACAAATTATAAGGTATTTACTTTACCAACTTTGATACCCAAAGGTGAAAACAAAATGCTTAATTCAGGCAGTTTCCATTTTTAGGCTTTTGACATTCTGCTCCTTTAAACTTTATCATGTCCAACAAGAGTGGTTATTTTTACTGATTTGGGAAGTGACTGAACAAATGAAGGCATCAGATACTTACATAGTTGGGATTTTTACCTAAAATAAATTTCTATTAAGATAAGCTTTTGTCATACTTTCATCTAACATTGGTTTGTACTTGTCTCATTCAATAGTAAGTCTGAATTATTTCTAGATTGAAGGACTGAATTTTAGTAATGTAATCAAAGTTTTAGATAAATTTTCACCAGCATTAGATCCATAAGCAAACAGAAAAATATAAGCTTCATATCATCCAATAATAAAAATATTATTGAACATTAATGCTCTTAAGAGAAAGGCTGTGAACTTTACTTACTTATAAAAGTTCACTGTAGCCGTGGGAGGGGTAAAACTTGGGCAGTTCTTAATTACAAATAATTGATTGGGAAGGGGCATGGGTGGTCAGTCCCTGGGCTAAGGTGGGCACAGTTTCAACTAAGACATGAATAATCTGCACCAATTTGCAATTGAAAGGGTTGCTATTTATTAAATGAAAGATATACTTTGCTTCCTCCTCAGGACAGCCCAGAATGCTGAACATAATACTGACTTAGAGATATTGCACATTTACAGAGTCTGCAAATATTTTTAAGATAGACAAGTAGTACAGTGTGGAGTATCTTCAAAACTCTAGAAATACCCTCAAATAAGCAAAGGAGTAAAGGAGTAAGATTCTGATTCAGCTACAGTAGATTGTTTCTGCAAGCATGGAGTAGTACATTGTTTTATAGAAACCCTGCAGTTTTCAGTTCTCACAGTGGTGCTTTGGTCTGTGAAAGCCTGCTCCCCCACATAGATCAACAGTAGGGTCAACAGGGTGAAACCTACCATGCGCTAATGCCTTGTGGGTCACTGATGACCCTTTCTGTGCATTCTACAGCTTTAGTGATGTCATCTTTCCACAAATCTGAAAGAGAGGGGGTGAGGATTGCAAATGATTTTCATAGAATTTTCATCTTCAGTTTAGATTTACCCAGTTTTACTGAGTTAGGCTCGGAAAGAAGACTGAGAATTTATTTCCCAACAGTGCACATGCTGGTGTTTGTGGGGGGAAATTTCATTCTACTCCATTTGGCATGATATAAATCAGTCTTTCTCTTTTACTGAGGACATCAGAACTCTGAAATTATTAACTAATATGATGGGCAGTCTTCTTTGTACCCAACACTGTAAAAAATTGCCTAGTAATTCTTCCATTGAAAATTTATCCTAAAGAAACAATAAGAAATGCACCAAAACATGTATGCAAAAAGCTGGTCAAAGCAATTTATAAAGGGGAAAAAAGAAAACAAACTAAATTCTTAATAGTAAGAGTTGGAGCAATTATGGAGTACTATATAGTGGAGTTCTGTTCACCTTTCAAAATAATAATACAGATTTTTATTTGTTAATATGAAAATAAATTTATGCAATAAGAAGTACATTGTAAGACAGCATATATAATAAAATTTAATTTGTAAAAATACACATTATTTACATGTTTTTATGTGGGTACATACATGCATGATAGAACTTTACATTTATATAAATGACGGATGTACATCCTGGAAGAATATTTACCAAATTTACTAATTGTCATAAATCTCTGGGAACTGTTTTCTGAGTTTTATTCAGTGACCCTATAAAATAACATACTACAGAATATTTGTAAAATGAACTACACTAAAAAGGAATATTCTAAAATTATTCTTTGTTGGGAATTTTTACATTTAATTTAACACAATTTAGCAACACTGAGTTGGCAATACTTATATAATATTTTATATGCTAAAGATTCCACATATTGGACTGGAAGCATGGCTCAAGTGGAGAGCATTTGTTTAGCAAGTGCAAGGCCCTGAGTTCAATTCCCATATTGAAAAAAAAAAGTTTCCATTTATTATTTATATTTTAATATATGTTCAGTAGACCAATACTCTCATGCCTCAGGCATATAATAAATTTTGTATGTTCTTTTTCTTACAAAAAAATGAGTTTCATATCAATACATATGTCCATAATTAATTTAAGTATGATAATGATTATCTAGGAACAGTGTTTTTTAGAAATGCAATATAAAGAATTTAGAAATAAAATATAATGTTTTTAATTCATTTTAAACTCTCAACAATAAATGTATATATACTTACATATATAAGTATACAAATAGAGGAAGCAAATATGGTAAAATGTCAATAACTTGAAACTGCACAATTATATGGATGCTTATTATACTAACATCTAATTTCCTATATATTTAAGACATTTCACAAAAGGGATAATAATCAAAAAGGAACCACACAACCAAATACCCATAAGTAAATGCATGGGATGGTGTGGAGCATCAATATGGCCATTCACAATGAGCTTGCAGATCATTACAGAAACTTATGTGTTTTTTAAAAATACCAACTAGTTATGATAGCAACTCTTCAATTGTTTCTCTGGTGCTGTGAATAGAAACTAGGACCTTGTAAATGCTCAGCAGACACTCTACCACTGACTTATGTCCCCGGCACTAATGGCTTACTTAGGAAATTGTGAGGGGATAACAATTCCTTTCTGTAAGTTGATATGGACTTTTCTGCAGAGCACTGAAGAATTCTTCAAGGCTATGTCATATACACCTAACCTCTACTCTTACAAGAATAACCAGATGGGTCCTGTGCTACCACTGCTACTGTCATGTCTTACTATTGCAGGATACACCTGCATTGGTACTCCTAGTACCAGGCATTTGCTACTCCAAGGGTTTTGTCATCATTAAACCAGCATTGGCTGTTGATCTGAAATATCCCGTAATCAGTGCTGTAGTCTTCACGATTATAGTTTGTGGCTCGTGTGTTGTAACCACTCTCTCATCTTGCCATACACATCCTTACAAAGAAATTATTTGTAATAATAAACACCAATATTAGATGATTTATACTGCATTTCAAAATCAGTTCTATTTAGTTAATACTATTTTACTAGTGACTTTATAAGTACAAAGATGTATTTAACCTACAACATCAACATTTAAGTTTTCTTTCTTTCTTTTTTTATTATTCATATGTGCATACAATGCTTGGGTCATTTCTCCTCCCTGCCCCCACCCCCTCCCTTACCACCCACTCCGCCCCCTCCCTCTCCCCCCCACCCACTCGATACCCGGCAGAAACTATTTTGCCCTTATCTCTAATTTTGTTGAAGAAAGAGTATAAGCAATAATAGGAAGGAACAAGGGTTTTTGCTAGTTGAGATAAAGATAGCTATACAGGGAGTTGACTCCTTATATTATCAAGCTATAATTTCCTGTGCATGTGTGTTACCTTCTAGGTTAATTCTTCTTAACATTTATGTTTTCTTTTCCTTGTTTTGACACAGGGTCACTGTATTTCCTACACTATATTTCCTCCTGAATTCAAGTGATCCTTCTGTCTCAACTGCTTGAGAACCTGAGACTACAGCTGTGGGCTACCATGTCCTCTCCAACACCTTAGTTTTGAAGGGCCCCTAAGAGAATCCCTTTGCAGACCAAATCAATTTGTCATACTAATGAAGTAATATAAGGTACATTAAAAATACTAAAATAGCTGCTTCTTCCATTGAACTTGCCCTTCCCCTGCTCTTATCCCTCAGGCAACATTAAACCTAAAATGGAAAATCAACAGTTGTTGACTGGATTTTGTAAATTCATAGCAGAAAAATAGGCTGATGGAAAAATGTTTTTCGTTAGAAAAAAATAAGGATTTTTCTGAGAAAGAAGTTTTCTTTGAATACCTGAATGTGAACTTGGAAAACAAGAATTATAGAATAGGAAAGGTTAGTTTGTGATCTCATCCATCCATCCTTTTACTATTCACTCAATCATCAAAATAATCATTGTAGGGGAAATGCTTAAACTCAATCTGAGAAGTACAGTGATTACATGGACAAGTACGGACTAACTTTTTCCTCTTTATTTTGTCCAATTGGCCCTGAACTCCTAGGATCTAATGGTACTTGAATCTCAGCTCTAGAGTGGGTGTGTACCACTGTGCACAGCACTCTCATGGCACATCTTAGATGTGTCAAAGAAAATGAAAAAAAAAAGTCAACCTACAGTTTAAATAATGAGACATTTCATGTTGAATTTTACAGATCTTTATATAAAGAGAGACTGGGGAAAACGGGTTCCTCTTCCCTTTCTTGAGGGTTCAGCATAATTTTTTACCATTTTTTCTGGCAAAAATCTATTAAAAAGAAAATACTGTGTCATCCTAAGCTCATACACCAACACATCCTGTACTCAGTCTACATGGATCATTGAATCTGAGGCAACTGGCAAACCCAGTGGCACTAGAAGAGTCTAACAGGTCCTATTTGACCTAAATTTCCCCCCCCCCGGTCCTAATTCCTTCATGAGGCAACTCTGATTCTATAAGACCAAATCAGTGATTATGTATGTATGTGTGTATTATTTATTTATTTATTTTGCAGTGCTAGTAATCGAACCCAGGGCCTTGCACATCTTTGAGACACTAAGCTATATCTCCATCCCTTGTTTTTTAGAGACAGTGTCTTGTTATGTAGCCTAGGCTGGTCTCCAGCTTGTAATCATCCTCTTGACTCCTGAGTGCTGCTATTACAGGTTATGGGCCCCCATGTCATTCCAAGTTGCTATTTTTGAACATTGTAAAAATACACACCCACAAAGAAATATAAACGTCTATCTTATCATTGAAAGCTCCTCTGACCATTCATTCTGTCCTAGCACCTGTTCCATACAGGACTATCTGGAACTATGAAGGGCAGTAAGACTTACAGTTTAACAGGCTGATTCCCTGGAAATCACCCAATCCACCTCTTTTTAGAGTTCTGGCTAAATAACACTTTGCAAAGATCTTGGCCTGTACAGTGACAGAAAAGAGAAAAGGTCCCAACATAAGGAGAAACTTTATGTTGACTGGGAAGTCAGACCACCAGCTTGAGGAGGGTAAGATGGGGGAGTATTTAATATCTTTTGACTTCCTTCTTCTTGCCTTTGGGAGCTCCACCTTTTCTGCTGTGTGCAAAGAAAGACGTACTTGTTATTCTACTGACTATAAAGTTTTTTTATGTTATATGACAGATATTCTGATATCATAAAAATTAATATAGCCAGGTGTGGTGGTACATGGCTGCAATCCCTGCTACTTGAGAGGTGGTGGCAGGGGGATCAGGAGTTTTAGGCCAGCTGTGACAAAGTTAATGAGACCCTATCTCAAAAACAAAATAAAAACCAAAAGGATGGGGACATGTTTGTGGACGTGGGTTCAATTCCCAGTACAGAAAAATTAAAAAACTATGATAAAATGATGAAATCACATTGTTTAAAACTTGGGTCATGGGCTGGCAGAGTGTTTCAAGTGTAAACCACTTGCCTGGCAAGCGTGAGGCCCTAAGTTCAAACCCCAATACCACGCGCGCGCACACACACACACACACACACAGAAGGAGAGAGGGAGAGAGAGAGAGAAAGAGAGATGTAAAAACGTGGCTCAGGAAAAATTGAGAAGTAGCACTGTTTCTGAAATACAAACTTTCCTGTACTTTTTTATGAATTTGAGCAGCTATAATTAAAAAAAAGACAGTTCTGTACAGCATAAAATAACTGGTGACTCTGAACTAACATTCGTTTTTATTTTTGTATGCATCCACTCTTTTGTATTGATTACTTTCACTTGAAATTTTTCCACTAAATGGACCTGACACACACACACACCTGTCCTTTAAGGATATACAGCATGATGGGTTTTTTTTTTCCTTCCTTCCTTCCTTTCTTCCTTCTTCTTTCCATTTCTTTCTTGTACTAGAGTTTGAACTCAGGGCTTTGCACTTACTAGGAATATGCTCTACCACGTAAGCCATGCCTCTAGTGCTTTTTATTTCAGTTATTTTTTGGGTAGGGTCTCACATTTTTTGTTTGGCCAGCGTGGACCTTGATCTGTCCACTTATGCCTCCCAAGAAACTGGAAGGACAAGCATACCCAACTGCGCTCAGCCTTAGACTTTTGTTGTTGTTGTTACTATTATAAATGTTATGTTTTTATAAATCATTGTTTTACTCTTAAAAATGAAACTGGCATGAAAACATTCCTAACTCTTTTTCCACAATGCCTTGCTTCCCGTTTCTATGTTAGAACATCAAGGTCATTATAAAGCAATAGGACTTTGAAATCAAACCCACTGGGGCTTGGGATTTAGAGTACTTGCCTAGTATTGATGAGGTCCTCAGTTCAATGCTTAGTCCTGCAAAAATAAATAAGTTAAAAAATCAAACCTGTCCAAATACAAATGTCCAATAAAGGACTAGTTTTTTAATATAAATATAACTACTTCAGAAGACTGTGCATATGATTAAAAACAATACTACCAGAACTCAGAAAGAACCATGCCCTGGTCTGCCTATGAGAACAGATCATGAGTCACATCAAATGTCACCACTTTGTAGTCACCCTTAGTTTTCATCAAAGATTACCAGCTTTGGAATCCTTGTTCAAAAATTGGGAATAATCCCCTTTTTTTTCACATTAGATCTAATTTTGTTTCTTTACTAATAACTAGCAAGAGATATTTTGGGGACCCACAGAGACAGAAACCAGTTAAAATAGGTAATCTTTTGTCCCCTTGTGCTCTTCCTAACTCAATGCTCACAAGCACCCAGTTATTATCTATGAGGGTTTCTGCCTTATGATAATGAAGTTAAATGTACTTTCCAAATGTTTAAACAGTTATGGACTTATACTTTCTTGGGGTGCAATAAGCATGTCTTTGCTTGACCCCACTCCCCAACCCAAACTGATAGCAATGATATAATGTGAGTCTTCAAAGAAAAGAAATGGTTTTGATTCCTGTAGTTATTTCTCCTAGAACAGAAATTATAGACAGTGACAACATTCAATTATAATCTTATCATTTTATTTGAAATAATAAGCAAGCAATTTAAAAAGTAAATAGCAAGTAGGCATGATTTTGCACCAGATAATTTTTTCCCTCAGAAATTTTCCATATACTGCATATTTCATTTTGTGCAAATGCATGCTTTTCTTAGAAAAGCACTTAAAGATACCAGATTGTTTCATTGTTTTATCATGGACAATAATTTAGAAATTGTTCATAATTCATAACTAATTCATAACTTTATGTTTAATAAGAAAAGATAAATAGTTAAATATTGTGAGTGTTAGGGGCTTCTGGTATAAGAAAGAGAATCTGACCAGGGATCTCTCAGACTTTTGACCATTTCCCAAACCAAATCTGTCCTGAAAGACAAAGATTTGCCACACAGTTTATGATATTTTACAGGATGTGTTATGGGATCTCTGTTAAAGGTGGTAGATTGGGCACACAGGTCTATCTCTGAACCCTTCCAAATTCCAACAAAAGAAGTTTCTATATTAGGAAAATTATTTATTTCTGCTCCTCTCATGCATCTCATTGTCAGGGAAGAGTTTACATGCATAAGGCACTGTCACATACACTGTGTAAAGGTGAAGCACCATCAGTGGAACTGATCAGCTGCCCTGAATCCTGATCCTGCTTCATGGTTTTATATTGATTTTTGAAAATCAGATAGGTCATCTGTAAAAATGGTTTAAGAGAGTGGTAAAAAGTAATCACTTTACTTGGTATTATACTTTAAGAATTGGAGTATATGTTCTTTAAGAAATGAAAACTAAGAAGAAAATGCCACTTAACATCATTGGTACATCAGAATAGGAGAGCAGGAAAAAAACACTGTGATAAACCTGTCTGATACCAGGACATTCCTGTCCAAGCTTTAATATCTTTCCTGGGTTTTCACTCAATGCTCCTTTTACAATGCTCTTCATAGAGGATTGGTAAGCCTTTAAGACTTCCTTAGTAAGTCAAATCCCATATCCACTGATTTTTTCTCAAAAGGCACTCTATGCCATTAGAAAGCCTGACAGCATCATTCTCATGAATACCCTAGCCATGGAAAAACTCAATAGGACACACATAAATCTAATGACTAGAAGAAATTTCTGAGTTTTGGAATATTTGTTGCATTGATGGGTCCAGGATAATGAGACCTAAACCTCCCATTGTAAGCAGGAAGTTAATGTGAGTCCTTCCATAATATCTTGTCCATTTACTCTTTTGAAACCCTATCTCAAGAGATGAAGGAGGAGGAGGAGAAAAAGAAAAGGGAAGAAAAGATAAATGAAGAAAGTAAGAGCCAACAAAAGCAAAAGAATAATAGAATAGATAACATCAGATGAGAAAGAAAACAAAATTTTGTAATCTAAAGTGCATGAGTGGAACTTAGAATGAATGTGAAGGCTGACACATGATGACTAGACAATGAAAGTCAAAGAAAAACAAGCTGGTTTTGGCCTTAGAATCTGGAAAACACTAGGTAACCTTGCCTGCAGCACTGGATGGCAGTCTATGAACAGGAGGACTGGCTCAAAGTCTGTGGAGTGGCTAAACTCCCAGTTCTTCCCCAGGCCAGGAAGCTAGGCACCTTTTCAACCCCAGAGGAGGAAGAATGGGAATATCACTCTTGGAGAGAATAAACCAGAGACTCTGGACTAGCATCAAGGCACAGCTAAAGGGCTTGGATGTAGCTCAGTGGAAGAGCACTCATCTAGCATACCGTGGCCCTAAAATCAATCCTTAGCACCAGAAAGAGAAAAAAAAATCACAGCTAAATGCAAGGTTATAATCCCAAAATGCAAACAGGCAGATGGAGTAATAGTCTGCCTTCTAAGCCCTAAGCCAGGGCCCTAGCTTTCAGCTTGCACCTTACAAGCTTCTTGATTTCTGCCTGCCACAGTGTCCCCTCAGGCAGGACCAAGGACCTCTCAGGTGGAACCAAGGAGGATGACTAATCAGAAGGAAAAAAATTGATGCTAATATTGAGGGCCTGCAATGAATTGTCCAGTTTGGTTCAGTTGCTTTTGTGTGACCCACCCAAAGCTAGTAGATTTTCCGTTTAGCTCCGTAGTGCTTAAGTCTTACATGCAATCAATCAGTCAACTTCCCTCTGTCTATGTCTAGCTGTGCAACAGCCTTGTGACACAGGACCAGCACCCTGAGCAGCTGCAGGAGTCAGAGCCGTGTCCTAAGGAACCATCCCTGCCTTTGCAGCATGCTTCTCCCGACACATTTGGCATCTTGGTGTTCCGTGAGGTGCATGGGTTCTTAGCAAATGGTATATAGTCTGGGTTTGCCGCATCCAGACCAGTGTATTTTTTCTTCAAGGATTAATGATCACTCCCTGGTTGTTTTATGCTAAATGTCCCTATGTTGTAAGCTCCTGATCTTTAAGTGTTAGATTAAACAAGGCCCAGACTTCCTTCCTCAGTCTTCTGACACCATCCAGACTCCAGAAGTCATCTAAAGTTAACTGGTGCCATGGTCTTGCTGTTGGTGCCTTCTCAGTCACGTAACTGGTTAATGCCAAGAGGAATCAAATCATTCGGCATACACCAGCGCACTGGTTAAAGGAATTATTTCTACCATAGTGCCAATCGTATAGTGTGCTATATTCTCTGGCAAGAATCACAAGTTAGTGTGTTAAAAACATGTTGCTTGATCACTTACCAAAGAAATTGCTAAATAGGAGACTGCTGTGCATTTTACCTGCAGCTTCACGGGAGAAGTCACTGCTCCTAGTACTTGCTGTATCTCTCTTCCTTTGCCTTCACTGTTGCTCTGTTCTCAATCCCTGTGCTCTGCCCCATCTACTCGGCCTGTGGAAACCTCCTAACTCTATAAAGCGGTCAGAATGAAACATTCTTTGTTGTTTTGCCTTAATAGCATTTGCAGGTAATTTCCATTGCATTTACTTGATTTTGTGTTTCCTTTGTGTTTTAGTCTACAAGATTCTCTTATTTGTCTCCATCTCTTATGGTACCTATCCCTGATCTTGGCACATGGTAGTTCTATAGTGACAACCAGATATAGTAGTGGCCATTATGGCTCAATTGAAGATACCTGGAGATTTAAGGTGTGTAGAACACTCCAACATACATCTGTAAACACAGGTCTTACTTTTACCACCAGAACACCAATCAGTCAGAAGGAAAAACTGGATTCATTCACTTACCAAACAAAAAATGAACACCCATTGAACCGTTCTGCGGTAGGTACAAGGACTTCTAAGACTACAGAGCAAGCATAGAGGAGAGGAATAGTGAGGGAGGAGACTGATACCCATTTAATTTTTATAAATGTACAAGCCAGGTCAGGACTTGAGAAGGGAGGAGTTCAGGTACACAGTGTTTTAGATAGAGAAAGTCATATGAGCAAAGGAAGGGAGAAGAGGGAGGGGGATACATATGGCAGAATCACTAAAATTAGTTTTAAAGATATAAATGTTTCCAAAAACAGATTTTTTTTAATGGTTTAACTCATTCTCCATTTATTCATTTGATTTAATTCACTCATACATCCAAAGACATTTATTAAAACACCTCCCATATTTCAGGCACTGTACCATAAACATCCAAACTCTAGTGATGTTTTTGTGATTTCTTACTGATGGGAGCAAATTCAAATTTATTTACAAACTGAACATTATCACAAGGATCCAGGTCCCTATACTGAGATTTTCAATCTTTTAAATCATCTTCCTAGTCGTGTGCTAACCCCATGATCCATCCAGTCATCCACCTGTCACTTGTCTGTTTTGTTGTTTTTAAAGTTAAGACTCTAAGAGGTATGATTAATGTTCAACAACATTTTTGTGAAAGGCATCCTGGCTTTTACTCTCTTAAAATTTCCTTAAGAGTAGTTGTGCTTGCCATGTGCCATACCCCTGTGGTCTGAGTGGAAGTATTGGTTTGACAGTGTTTATCAAGCAGCTACTCTTTGCTAGTCCATCCCTATCCTAGAACCTCAGGTTGTATAGGTACCAGGCAAATATCCTTCTTGCCCTCACAGAGTTTTGGAAGTTAAGTCATGGTGATTGAAAACAATTTTTCAGTGTGGTGAGTTATACAAAAAGGGAGGCACAGAGATGAGAAAGCTATGAGGAGGTTCTAGTTGGAGCTGAATGATGAGTTATAGTTAGCAAAATGAAAGAGGTAGGCTAATTGGGTCAGCATGTGCTGAGTCCAGGGGCAGGAGGCAGAGTAGGCTGATGAAGACACTAAAAACAGTGCAGGAATGGCTGGTGAAAAATGATAAAGAAAATTAGTTTGGAGGGAACAGGGTCACCGGAGGTGCTTAATCCCAAAGACAATGGGATTTAGAACTTAATCCCAAGATCATGAGAAACTACTCATGAGTATTAAACCTGATAGTAACAAGTTCAAACCTTTCTGAAATGTTACTGTAGATTGGACTCAGAGAGACCTGCTAGAAAGCTGACAGATAATGCAGTTGGCAGATGGTACCAGGATGTGTACAGAACTGAGAGGGATCAGGAGATGTCTAGGAGGCTGAATAATGAAGACTTGCTCATTACCTAGACTATTTGGAGGTAAAAGGGAAGGGTAAAGGAAATAATACTACCTTTTGTCCATCAAATGTATCACTTAATAAATTTTTAATTCTTTAAGGGTCTGATAGCTTAGTAGCATGTCCTATTTATAGATGCACTATGTGCATCCCATATGGGCAAAGTAACTTGCCCCAAAAATACAGTTAATAAATATTAGAACTGGGATTTGGATTTAGGCCACTTTCATCTTTTTTTAATTTAATTTTATTATCACATTATGGTTGCAGTGGGAGTACACTGTGACATTAACAAAAGTGCTTATATTATATCTTAGTTAAATTCACCCCTCTGTAATTCTCCTCTATCTCCCCTTCTTAGCATAGTTTCAACAGGTCTCATTTTTCCATTTCCGTAATGAGTACACTACTACCTCCTACACTCCTATCTTTTTATTTTATTTTTTGCAGTACATTGGATCTAATCTGGGGCCTATGCATCATAGGCAGGTACTCTACCCCTGAACTATACCCCTAACCTATTTCAATGTTTTTAAAAAGTTAAATAACTCTGTTGTCTGGACGTTATATTTTGGTGAGAAGAAATAAATGCAGTAGTCCTCCCTACTACCACCCTCCCCAAGGGTAATACATCCTGAGCCCCAGAGCATGTCTGAAACTGAACGTAGGAGCAAACCATAAAAATACCATGGTTTTTTCTTTATATTCATTCATACGATAAACTTACTTAATAAATTAGGCACAGTAGGAGATTAATAATAATAAAACAGAATAATTACTATATTAAGTAAAATAAGATACTTGAATATAAGCAGTTAGAGATTGGACACTGGTACCCATGCTGGCTGAAAAGTGCTTGAGAAGCAGGTAGCACATATAGTGTGGATACACTGGACAAATGAACCATTCATGTGCTGAGCAGGACACAACAGGACAGTGGGAGATTTCATCACATTTCTCAATACGGTGTGCAATTTAAAACTTACAAGTTATTTATTTCTGGAATTTATCTGTAATATTTTCTGGATATTGAATAACTGAAATCACACAAAAGGAAATCATAGTTTCTATAATAAATAAGTAAAATTGGTTATACATCAAAAGGTTGCAGCGTGAGCCCTGGGGCACTCACACAGTCACTAATGAAATAGCAGAGAAAAAAAACAGCAAGAAGGACTGAAAAAGAGCAGTGTGTGAGATAGGACTGAGTGCTAGGTAAGAAGGGGCAATCAACCAGGGGAAAGTGGGGACAACTTTGTATGAAGTTGCTTCTTTCAGTTCAACACAAGGCCAGATTATCTGTTGAGAGCAGAGGAGGGCAGAGGAGGAGGATGAGGGATGGGCCAGATGTGCGATGTTAGAGCCTTGAAAGGGGAAGGGGAGAAGTCAAACAGTCATTGGAGAGGGGGGATACCCATACAGAATTGCAGTGGAGGGACTGAGATGGCCAGGCCAACCTGAGGGCCACCTGAGATGGGTGGCCATGGATTTACCAGGAGATTTGACAGCCTGCTTGTGGACTTTTCTCTAGTAATATCCAGCTGTTTATTCAGGAGATGATATAGAAGATAGTAAGAATGCCACATCTTTTTTTTTAAGATACTTTTTTTTCCTCCAGAGACACTGGATGACCTAAAGAACTACAGACAAGTATGCATTGCAAATCTGTTAATAATATTATTTGCAAGTTTTCCAATATGCATAATTTCATTCCTGTGGTTCATTACTAAAGCAGGTTCATCTGTATCAGATTTACAGAAATGCAGGAACCTATGAAGGGTGCACTGCAGGAGGTCTACATGTTCCCCAAAGATGGCAATTAGCCAGGGAAGGAAATGCCCCATCTCCTTTCCAAGAGACACCTGTTTGCACCAAAATCTTCATGCTGAAACATGCTCCTCCCACAGACAACAAAAGAACTATAAAACCTGACATCCAACCTGACAAATGGGACTACCGGATTCTGGGTCCAGCCACACACCTCTCTGTATGGCCTTTTCTATGGCTTCTTTGCAAATAAAATTCCTTTGATCTTTGCTTGTGTTCCTGCCTTTGATTTCTATCCAAGCTTGAAAAGAGGACCTTCACCACCCAAGAATTCCAGCATATGATCTGGTGACCACGAAGGGATCCTTCTTCTTCACCTGAGATTGGTACAGGTTGTGCCAAACTGGAGGGGCATATCTAGGAAGTGGCTGTGATCATCTGGCACTCCAGTGGAGTCCACCCTCCAGGAGAGTCCCCCACTACAGAGGAATTCTCAGGCCGACTTTCCTCTCTCTCTCTCTCTCTCTCTCTCTCTCTCTCATTAAGGAGACTTCTCCCTTGGGAATCTGGAGGAGAAAGCTCCAAGCCCAGCACAGCTGTTAGGCAGAATCTTAAGAGATCAGGGGCTGGCTGGGGGCTTGTACTGGACTGTCAATGCTACATGGGTGGAAATAAAACCTCAGTGCACCCAGGCTTTTCTCTCAACTTTTGGTTTCCTCCCTTTTTCTTTCCCAAGTAGATCAGAATGAGTCACCTTCCCTTCTGTCCTAGGCAACAGTGGGCTTCCTTTTTTTTTTTTTTCTGTCAGATTTGGGTCAAAACTGGGCACCTGTCAGCCATTTACATGTAAATAGCAAGAGCTGCTGGTCTAAAGTGTGGCTTTGCTGAGATGTGTCAGCTTACTCCCTAAAGGTCCCTCACAACCCTCATCTTCTTGCTCCTCTATTTACATGTCATTGCAAAGGGAGGCAAATAAAAAAAGGCATTTTTTTCAGTTTTAGTTCTTGGTGCAAGGGGCTTATTTACTGGCCCTAACAAGAATAAAAAAGTTACCCATTTCCTATAGATAAAATACCATACTCCAGGACAAAAAATATTTCTGCCCAACCAACACCTTAACTTTTCAGGCAGAAGCAGCTATTTTAGGACCCTCAGGCACATGACTGATGACCCCCTCACCAGGAACAAATAGGAGCAGGGTTTCTTTCCCTTAGAGTTAAAATTCCAGCCTTCTGGTTAAGAGGAAGGAGAAACCCTCAAAATGGCTCAATAAGAAGAATACAAAAGGACATGTAATACAGTGGGCACTGTGTACAGCACTTGGCAGAACATGTTCTTGTGGTCTCCACCTTAGGGAAGAAATTCTTCCCCTATCTATGCTGGCCATCCTGGGAACCTTTTCAATAAAATCTTGTTGAACTAGAGGCTCTTAATAATTAGAAAATGGCTAGACATACAAGGTTATAAAATAAATAAGTGAAGACATGGTCAAGGTCACACCAGTAAGGGTGGTTGCACTCTGGGCAGACCCAAATGTCTTCTCCATGACCCTGGCCATGGGTGGTGGTGGTGGAAGGAGATGGGAGAAAGGGACATCTTCTCCCCAGAGGAGTCTAGTTCTCGGTAGGGGAACCAGGTCTCTGCGCCTGGGGATGCCCAGGCACATGAGTCCCTTCTTAGAATGACCACTTTCCCTTAACCCCTTTTGGATGGAAGTGCAATGTTCCGAATTCTCGAGGGATCTCCCCTTCACTTGCTGTTAAGGCATTGGAAAAATCTTAACCTTGAGAGCCTAAGGAAAAAGAGTCTCACTTTCTACTGTACCCAGTCTTCCTAAATATCCCTTGGGAGACCAGGAATGCTGGCCAGAAAGGGAAAACATTGACTTTAACTCCATCCTACAATTAGACTTATTCTACAGAAAGGAGAGAAAACCTAAACATTGTAGAAAATGTTATACACATGCAGTGTTGTTAGCTACCTTGCAGGCTTTAGCTCCTGACAAAAAAAAACTTAAAAAAAAAAAATGGGAAAGAGAAAATGGCAGTAATAAGGTAACAAAAAGCCCAGGGTGTTTACATCGGAGCTCTCTAGGGTAAACTGCTTAAGCTTTTTACATAAAAATATGCAAACATCTAGAGATGGTTCATATTGTAGAGTAAATGTAAAAAAAAAATCGTTACTTCTGTTCTACTGTTACTTTTAAAAAAAACAGTTTTCAAACTTATTTCAATCAGACCCCACTAAGATGCAGGCATTCAAGAATTAACACTCTAGCTCAGATCAGGAAAAAAAAAAAAGTGCTGTTTTAAATAAACCCTGGCTGCAAGACTGCAGCAGAAATCTTAAAATTTGGGTAAAGAAATGATCTTAGCATGTTTCATTCTTTTGTAAATAAAATCTGGGATTTAATCATCTCTTATAACTCATGGGTCTGCCAACAACTGGGTTTTCTATAAATTGTTTTTATACAAAAAATAATTTTTAGGTTGCTTTCTTTCTGTTCTTTTTTTCATGCAAATATAAGGCTCTAAGTTAAAATGTCTTATGAGTTATTTTCAACAAGTAACAAAAAATATAAAAGGTTTTAAGGATCTTTTTTTAAATAACAGGTTAAAGAAAAAATACTTTTAGATGAAAAAGATTACATTAAAAAAAGATTTGTCTTCAAAATTGGTATATACTGGGGAAAAAAAAAGGATAAAGACAAGCTCCCCCAACTTACAGAGTAAGTTGTCATAAAAAGATGGAGCTTATAAAAGCTCATATAAGTGACTAAGTTAACTAAAATCTAACAGTTATATTAAAGGTTTTATAAGGTCAAAATTTAATGTATTGATGATAAACTAAAACTTAATTCTCTAAGCTCATAACAACACGGCTGTTTTAAAAATATTGTTCTGTTTTTGACATTTACAAAAAAAAAACTGTCTTAAAGAAAAGATTTTTGTTCTATCAAGATAACTGTCAGGGATCTCTGGTGCTCCAAGAATTTACCAAGCCAATCAAGTAGAAAAAAAGGATTATTAGGATACAGAGAGGTGACAGGCAGCTAAACCCAGGGAGTGCTGCCACACTAACATGTAGATTGGGACAAATTTACTTAGGTAAAGCAAAGTAAAAACAAAGCTAAAGTACACCCTCCAGAAAGGATAAAAAAGGACTTAAAAAAGAATACTACACTGGAGGTCTTGAGACCTCAAGTCTATATTAGAGTCAATAAATCAGAGGTAGTTAATTCCAAAAAAAAAAAAAACTGGGTTGTGTGTCATTAACTCTCAAACACTGGGCTATGCATTATCAACTCCTTCCACAAGTCAGGTGGAGGAAATTCATGGCCTGGGATGGTCAGATTGAGCCTGTTAGTGTTGGGGTCTCCATGGTTACAGGGCGGCAGACCCTGCTGAATGTCATAAGCCATCCGTTAACGTCAGCCATCGGGTTTCCCAACTCTACACTTAGTCCTCATGAACATTTACTTGTGTTCTCTGCTGAGTTTTGTCAGGGTTTTGAATGCTGAGATAACTGAGTCATAAGTAAATAAAACTTCATTTAAGAGTTGGTTTATTCTACCATTTGATCCAGCAATACCACTCTTGGGGATATACCCAAAAGACTGTGACACAGGTTACTCCAGAGGCACCTGCACACCCATGTTTATTGCAGCACTATTCACAATAGCCAAGTTATGGAAACAGCCAAGATGCCCCACCACTGACGAATGGATTAAGAAAATGTGGTATCTATACACAATGGAATTTTATGCAGCCACGAAGAAGAACGAAATGTTATCATTCGCTGGTAAATGGATGGAATTGGAGAACATCATTCTGAGTGAGGTTAGCCTGGCCCAAAAGACCAAAAATCATTATGTTCTCCCTCATATGTGGACATTAGATCAAGGGCAAAGACAACAATGGGATTGGACTCTGAGCACATGATAAAAGCGAGAGCACACAAGGAAGGGGTGAGGATAGGTAAGACACCTAAAAACTAGCTAGCATTTGTTGCCCTTAACGCAGAGAAACTAAAGCAGATACCTTAAAAGCAACTGAGGCCAATAGGAAAAGGGGACCAGGAACTAGAGAAAAGGTTAGATCAAAAGAATTAACCTAGAAGGTAACACCCACACACAGGAAATCAATGTGAGTCAATGCCCTGTATAGCTATCCTTATCTCAACCAGCAAAAACCCTTGTCCCTTCCTGTTATTGCTTATACTCTCTCTTCAACAAAATTAGAAATAAGGGCAAAATAGTTTCTGCTGGGTATTGAGGTGGGGGGGAGAAGGAGGGGGCGGAGTGGGTGGTAAGGGAGGGGGTGGGGGCAGGGGGGAGAAATGAACCAAGCCTTGTATGCACATATGAATAATAAAAGAAAAAGGGAAAAAAATAAAAGAGTTGGTTTATGTAAAATCTTCCAGATGACTTCATAGTTGTGGTTAAGCAACTATTGTCATAGGTGATTCTAATGCAGTTATACCTATATGTGCCTGTGATTAGGCTATTTGGGGTCACTGACACTGCCCCCTCAACTAATGAAAAATCTAAGGTTTTACTCAGGGATAACAACTAGTATGTGTATATAAACTCTAGAGAGCTGTGATACTGTTGCCTGCTCCTATATATTAAATATATTTGTGTTTTCCAATTATATCAGGCCTTCTAAAATACAAAATTTAAATAAACACTGTAACAAAAAAGTTGATGGTACTAACATATTGCTCTGTTAGTTGCTAAATTGTCCATCATAATTTTAACCATGCTCCTGTAAATTTTTGTCATTACAGTTCTGATTCTTCTGGGACATTTACAATCAAGACCATGAAAAATGACTCTAACAAATTCCTGTCAATCAAGTTAGTTTTTAAAGATATCTACTTTGTTAGATTTTGTTTTGTATTGTCTTTGTTAGAAGCCCACTGCCTAAAACCAACTCCTTCTAAATCTCTTTGTTGCTCAAATTTGGCCAGAAGGGTCTAGTTGGCACTGACTCCCACCTGACCTGCTTGTTGTTCCCCTGCAATGTGGGACACTTAAAGAGAAAGGTAATCCTCAAAAGGAAGGAGCAAAATGACCAATTGGAAAAATCTTCAGATAAGACTGCTCAAACAGTGTGGAGACAAGGAGGGAATGCCATCAAAGTTCAAATGGAGTCTCTCATGCCAGACCTCTCAAAAATTAATCAAAGCCAAGAGGGATAAAGAAGTGGTTCTTAAGCATGTGTGGTTATCTGGCATTAGAGCCCTTCTAGGCACAAACTCACAGTTTTGGCCAGGGCCTCTACTTTAATAGAGACAAAGTAACTATTTCTACAGACTCCAAACATGTCCTATGGAACTTAAAGGTGGTGTTTTTAGTTTTTGACTTAAACAATAGGTTTTTCTTAGAGTCATGGACCACAGCCTTAGATTTTTTTTTTTTGGCTAAACAGGGAGGAATATATACAATTGCTCATACTTCCTGTTACACATATAAACACTTCAGATATTGCAGAGAAATGTACAAACTACATTCTCCAACAGGTTAAGTGGCTCTGGGAACAGTCCCTCGAAAGTCAGATATCCACACAGGTATGGGACCAAATAAAATCCTAGGTCCCCTCTACAACATGGCTCCTACCCTTTCTGGGTCCTAGAGTTGCCATTATTCTTTTACATGTATTTAGACCTTGCATTCTAAACTTACTTTTCAAGTTTGTTTCCTCTCACCTAGAATCCATCAAACTGCAGATGCTGATGGAAATGAAGACAACCTACTCCTGTGGTCCCCTAGATAACCCCTCTCATAGTCAGCCCTGACACCTGGGGCCCCTTTGCTGCTCTCTTTCAGCAGGAAGTACTCATTGAATAGATATTGTTGTCCATATTCCTAATGGCAGTTAGGGTGATTGTTGAGAGGACTTGAAGGGTGGACTGCAGGAGGTCCACATGTTCCCCAAAGATAGCGAATAGCCAGGGACAGAAATGCCCTGTCTCCTTCCCAAGAGACACCTGTTTGTGCCAAAATCTTCATGCTGAATCATATTCCTCCCACTGATAACAAAAAAATTATAAAACCTGATGTTCCAACTTGAGAGACTACCGGATTCTGGGTCTCACCACACGCCTCTCTGGGTGGCCTTTTCTATGGCTTCTCTGCAAATAAAATTCCTTTGATCTTTGCTTGTGTTCTCGCCTTTGATTTCTATCCAAGCACAGAACAACCACCCTCACCTCCCAAGAATTCCAGCATATCACCTAAGTAAAAAATTTAGGCAACAGCAACACCTCTCTAATGCTCTTTGTACCTTCATGATCACCAAGATGCACATATAAGTGTTCTTTGAAGGGTTAAAACAGATTGACACATCAATTGTGAATGTATTTTTAAAGATCTATAAGTAAAACATTTCAAGAAATACTAAAGTTGATGGACAACAGCCCCTTTCTGGAAGTTAAAATGTAGTTTTTTTTAAGACTCTGATGGATCCTTCAAGGACATTTCTTTGACACTGATTCTATGTCTTGTTAAGAATAACCAGATGGGTCCTGTGCTGTCCCTTCTACTGTCATGACTTACCATTGCAAGATATGTGACAGGTATTAGCTGCTCTTGGGGTTTTGCCATTATTATACCAATAGCAGCTATTGATCTGAAATATCCCATAAACAGTGCTTTTGTCTCCAGGATTATAGTTTGTGGCTCATGTGTTATACTTACTCTCCCAACAGGCCATATACACCCCTGAAAAGAAATTATTTTAATTACAAGCAGCAACACTAAATGACTTACACTAAATAGCCTGTATTAAGCTAGTTGAATTTTACTAGTGACTTATTTTGCAAGAACAAAGATGTATTTAGCTGGTAAAATATTGTAATACCTTAGGTGGTTTTTGTTGTTGTTTGAGATGGAGTCTGTATGTTGCCCAGGCTGGTCTCCTGAGTTTAGCTGACCCTTTCACCTCAGCCTCTTGAGTAAGTGGGACTATAGGTGTGGGTCACTGTGCCCAGCTCACTACCTTAGTTTTAAAGAGCTAAGAAATTCCTTTATATTACAAATCTATTTGTCATTCTAATGAAGGAAGATAAGGAACTTTAAAGCATTAATACATAAACATAAAACATTAAAGTAGCTCCCTCTTCCACTGCTTTTACTCTGCCTTCTCTCATCCCTCAGGCAATATTCATTGCAAAATACAAAATTGCAGTTGTTGAGTTGACTTTGTAGTTTCCTGAGAGATGCATAGGCTGATGAAAAAATGCTTTTTAGCAGGAAAAAAAATAAGGATTTTTCTGAGCAAGATATTTTCTTATAACACCTAATAGTGAATTTGGATGTGAAAGTAGAATTTTGAAAACGAGAATTATAAAATAGGAAAGGCTATTCTGTGATTTCATCCAACCATGCATTCATCTACTAACTTAAAAAGTTCATTTAAAAGTTATTGAGGAGGAAAACTTTGGCTTCAATTTGAAAAGCATAGTGATTGCATTGACAAATATGGAGTAAGCAATAAAGTAACTTTTCCCCATGGGGCATCTTCAATTGTGTGGACAAAAATGAAAAATAGTCAAGTGAGCAACAACAATAAAACATTTTATGCTGAATTTCAGAGATCCTTATATAAACGGGGAGGGGGGGATTTATTTCTGCTGCTCTATTATGACAGTTCAGCAGAAGTTTTGAAAATTTTTGTGTTAAAAACCCCAAGTCACGGCAGAAGAAATTACAAAAAGAAAAATACTGTACTACTCTAGGCTCTCAGAACACAAGTTTCCAGTGGGTTCTCCAGCATAGTTCTCAGCCTGTATGGGGCCACTGAGTCTGAGGCAATTGGCAACGCAGAGACACTAGAAGAGTACATATATCAGGTCCTATTTGACTTACAATGCCACAGTTTCCCCTTTTGTGCCCTCAGACCTTTCCAAGATATCTCTCATTCTAAAGGACCAATTTGGTGTTTTTAACCATTCCAAGTACAAATGCACCAAAAATATAACTATCTATTCACAAACCACTTTCCTGGTCATCTATTCCTCCTAGACCCTGTTCCTTGTGTGGCTAACTATCTAGAGGTATGAAAGGGAGTAGACTTACAGTTTGCCAAGCTGACGCCCCTGAATTCTGGCGAATTCATAAGATTCATAGATATTGCCATGGACAGTGACAACAGGAAGAGAAAGTCAGAAGAAGGAGACCCTTCATGTTGACAGGGAAGTCAGAGCAGCAGGATGACTAGGATAAGCCAGCCCCAATCAGCGTTTAACATCTTTTAACGTATTCTTATTGTAGTTTTAGGCTTCCATCTTTTGAGCAATTTGCAAAGCAAAAAATACTTATTGATCCACAAACTTCAAAAGATTTTGTTTTGTTTTTAATGTTTGATGAGAGATATTCTGATGTTTTAAAATGTAATGCACAGAAGCGGGGCACTGGTGGCTCATGCCTGTAATCCTAGCTTCTATGGAAACTGAAATGGGAGGGTTGTGGTTTGAGGCCAGCCCAAGTAAATAGTTCTCGAGACCCCATCTCCAAAATAATAACCACAGCAAAAATGAAATGGAGGCATGGCTCAAGTGGTAGAGTACCTGCTTTTCAAGTTCAAAGTCCTAGATTCAAACTCTAGTCCAACAGGAAAAAAAGATTTAATGCATAGGAAAATCATGAGATGTTATTATTCAAAGACATGGCTCAGGAAGAATTGAGAAGTACCATTAGTTCCCAAACAGGAGGTTTCCTGTATTTTATTGCTAATTTGAGCAACTATAAAGAAAAAAATGACTATTTTATATAACTTTTAAAAATCTGTGACTTTTGATCAACATTCATTTTTACTAAACAGTTTTCTGTGCATTCAATATTTTGTATTGATCATTTTCCCTTCATTATCATGCTTACTTTTCCACAAAATGGACACGACACATGTACCTGACCTTTAAAGGGTATATGGCATGACAACATGTTACTCAGCTAATTTCTAGCCTCCATGCCAATGCACAATTCACAAATGTGGAGAGCAGGCTTTTGAGGAATAGGACTTACTTATGTTTACTATTCATCAGACAAAGAGGAAGACAGGGAGAGTTGACCTCTTAAAACCGTGTTGTCCCCCTTCTGAGAGAAAATGTCCGCTTTCTCAATGGGAGTTCAAAGGCTCAACTTGACTGCACGACCAGCTGCATGGTCACCATGGCCGCTCATCTTGGTTCTGCACATGTCTGGCACCACATATCTGAAGCTGAAGGTCTTGGCTGACTGGTTAACTGCTCTGCTGTCAGAGAGAGGTAAGGGGTAAAGACTGCCTGGTTTAACTGAAGAGAAAAGGGAGTTAACCTTTGATCTCCAGCATGTAGACAGAGAGAAAAAATGTCAGCACAGTAAACTGGTCAGCATGCAGGCTGGCTACAACAAAAGCTTTTCCCTTTTGTAGTCCTGCTTACATTTTGCCACCATTCGTTCCTTCCATTTCTATGGAAAATGGGTGTAACAATCATCTGTTTTCCTGCCTTTAGTTAATTTGTTGATTTGTGGGCCCAGTAAGGAGACAGTGCTCAGCAAAAGCAGTTTTAAGGCCCTGCCACACCACTCGTATATGTGCCCACGACGGTGGCAGTAGTCCTCTTGGATGCCATGTAGCTTCCAGGGAAACTGAGCATTCATTGCCCTACCTTGGCAGTCAACAAGCCCAGAAAAGGAGGCTTTGCCTTTGAATGACCATGTCAGCTTGGGCAGTGACTGCTGTGTGAACATCACATGTGTGACCATGATGGACTGGAGCTCTTAAGTCTCCCCAGGTTTTCTCACTGTGCACTTTGGAGACTCCTGGAAGCTCCAGGACAGGGAATAACTGCCTCACCACTCAGGGGCAAGGGGAGCGTAAGAGTCCAATTTTGCTTGCTAGAGAAAAACAAAGCAAAATGATGTTCCTTGTGTCTAATTGTTCTGTAGCAAATTTATACCCCAGTACACAATTTGACCTAGACTTATGTGTTCTGATTAGGAGATTGGCAATGAGGAACTGAAATGTTACTTGGGAATCTTAGGCATTAAACTGTTTCCCTGAAATTAGACTTTCCTTATATGACTCAGATCCTCATTAAGACCAGAGGCATCCTAGCTGTCTTGGTTTCCAGTGATTCACACTTTGGGGACAGATCTCTGTTTTCATAATCCTGTTTGACAATAACTTATGTCACCACTATGCTTTTATGTAGATGTTGCTGCAATGCAGTTCTCCTTATTACTGTTGAATTACTTGAGGCAGCAATTGAAAGACATGGACACATATGGGAAAATAACATTGACTCAGAGATAAATCAAATTGACTCAGGGAAATTAAAATTTGTTTGTGATAATAAAAGAAAGCCTTCCCAAGCATTTTGTCTTAAGATGACAATAGTCACTTGCCAGTGGAGCAGAGCTGCCTCCTTGTAGGTGGTGAGGATTTGACACTAAGGTTGGGGTGGGTTTGGCTGAGGGCTGCAGGGGACCCTGGTTCATCCCTATGTGGCAGCATGGCTGCTGGAAAAAAAACACAGAGGGAGTGGAGGTGGCACAGCTCCATCAGGCTCTCCAGAGAAGACCAGCTGCTGACGGTTAAGGTGAAGTCTTTCCTTTCTCTGCTAGGAGAGCGGCCCTCCATTGAGCTGTGCAGCAGCCTGTGACACACGACCAGCACCTGGAGCACATGCTCCCTGCCTGGGTCAGGGTGGCTTCTTGTGGGAACATTCCTGCCTCAGCAGTGTGCTTGATCCCAATGCACACATGGCATTTTGGTGACCCCTGAGGTGCCTGGGTGCTGGCAACTGGTACATAGTTTAAGTTTGTCAAATGCAGATCACAGTATTTTTCTTCAAGATTTAAAGAAAATCCTTTCCTTCTTTTCTTTCTTTCTTTCATTCTTTCCTCCCACCCCCTCATTTCTTCTCCTTCTCCTCTTTCTTCTTTTTGAGGTGGAGTCTTGCTGGCCTTGAACTCCCAGTCATCCAACCATACTGCCTCTGCCTCCCCAGTGCTAGAACTGTAGGCCTACGCACCACGTCAGGACTACCTGCACGTTTTCTAGCGTTCAATATCCTTGCAATGTAAGCTCCTGCCCATTGCATGGTCAATAAAACAAGACCCAAGCTTTCCTTCCTGGGTGTTCTCACACCATCCAGACTCCAGAAGTCATCTGAGGTTACCTGCGCTCTCGTCTCGCTGATGTTGCCTTCTCCGTCAGGTAACTGGTTAATACTGAGATGAAACAATATCATTCAGCATAGCCAGAGCCCTGGGTAAAGGAATTATCTCTGCCATAGTGCCAGTACCATAGAGTGCCATAGCGTCTGGCAGAACCACAGATTAGTGTGTTAGAAACACGTTGCTTGACTACTTAGCCTGAGAAATTGCTAAATAGGAGGCTGCTGTGCATTTTAAATGCAGCCACTGCTCCTGGTGCTTGCAGTATCTCTCTCCCTGTGCCTTACTGCTGCTCTGGCCTCAGTCCCTGTGCTCTACCCCATGCACTCTACCTATGGAAGCCTCCTAATTCTATAAAGTTCCCCTTGATGCTGTCAGAATGAAATATTCTATTTATTCTAATCGAATTTTCAGGACACCTCCATTGCATTCACTTGGTTGCCCCTTTCCTTCTTGTTCTAAGCTAGAAGGTCCTCACATGTCTGTCTCTCATGGCACCTAGCCCTGATCTTGTACACGATAGGCCTAAGTGATAACCAGCTCTTAGGGTGGCCATCATGGCTGAATTGGAGATGACAGGAGATTTAATGTCTGTATAAAGATTAAAACATACTTTTGTAATCACGGGTCTTTCTTTAATCATCAGAGCACCAATCCCTCAACAAGAACGTCTCAGTGTTTTGTCACTCCCGAATTCATTCACTTACCAAAATCCTGAGCCCTCACAGGACCTCTCTGTGCTAGGTGCAGGGAATTCTAGGATGACAGAGCAAGCATGGAGGCCAGGGGTAGGAGGCAGGAGAGTGACACCCACTGACTTGCTTAAAAGCTATGAGCCAGGCAGACAGTGCAGGGGTCTGAGGGCAGATGGGCAGTGTTGTGGCTAGAGGAAGCAATGAGAGCAGAGGCAGGGAGCAAAGAGAGGGACCGCAGTTGGAGGAATCACAAAAAAGGTCAAAGGTAAGGAGATTTCTGTAGAAGTGATAAAAGTTAAGACACTTTGAGAGGTACGCTCCAAGTTTAAAAACATTTTTGTGAAAGGCATCCTGGCTTTCAAGATCTTAAGCTCCTATTAGCACTCTTCTTAGAGCAGTTGTCTTTGCCATGAGCCATCTTCCCCTGCTCCTAGTGGGAACTAATGCCTTGACACTACCTCACAGCTACTCTCTGCTAGGACCTCAGGTTGTGTAGGAACCAGGCAGGTATCATTCTTGCCCTCATGGAGTTTCTGGAAATTAAGTCTTGGTGATTGAAAACACCTTTAGTGTGATGAGTTTTACAGAAAGGTAGGCACAGTGTTCATGGAGAAATTTACACAGCTGAGAAATCTGTGTGGGAGGTTCCAGCAGAAAAGGATGAGTTGTGTTAGGCAAATGAAAAGGTGAGTTAATTGGGTCAGGGTGGGGCTGAAACACATGTGCTGAGCCCAGAGGCAGGAGGCAAGAGGAGGCTGATGAAGACACTGAAAGCAGTGCAGGGATGGCTGGTGAAAAATGGCAAAGAAAATGAGGTTGGATTGAACAGGGCCATATGTTGGTGCTTACTCCAAAAACAATGGGATTTAGAACTTAATCCCAAAGATCATGGGAAACTATTCATGAGTATTAAAGTGGGGAGTAGCAGGATGAAAAATGGTTATTTATTTATGTATGTATTTATTTTGCAGGGCTGGGGTTTGAACTCAGGGCCTTCTGCTTTCTAGGCAGGTGCTCTTCCACTTGAGCCATGCCCCTAGCCCACTTTACTTTAGTTATTTTTCAGAGAGGGTCCCACACTTTTTGCTTAGACAACCTTGGACCTTGATCCTCTTCCCTATACCTCACGTGCAACTGGGATTACAGTTGTGTGCCACCATGCCTGACTTGTTCTTTGAGATAGGGTTTCATTAACCTTTTGTCTGAACTGACTTCAATCCCCAGTCCTCCTATTTTTCCCCCAGTAGCTGAGATTATAGACACGAGCCACCAATCCTTGCTTTGAAATCTTTTTGAAAAACTAATGAAGATGAGACTCTGGGAGAAATGATAGAAAGGTGACAAATGATGCAGGTGACAGATGACATTGGGCTTTTGAGAGCACTCAGGGGGATCAGAAGACGTCTAGGGGTTGAATAATGAAGACCTGGAGGTTATCTAGACTATTTGGAGAGAAAGGAAAAGGTTAAAGGAAAAAATACTACTTTTAAAAAATCAAATACTTGCAACATACTATTATTTGATAAACTTTATAATACTTACAAGAGTCTAATAGGTGAGTATTATTTCCACTTTATAGGTGAATTATAGGCACTCCGTATGGGCAAAGTAAGTTATCCAAAAATGTAGTTAATAAGTGGTAGAGTATGATTTGGATTTGGATCGTGTCTATAGCCCCCTTTTCTTTTGGTGCTTGAGATCAACCTGGGGTCTCTTGCATCCCAGGCAGTTGTTCTCCCCCTGAGCTATGCCCCTAGCCCATCTCAATGGTTTAAAAAGTATAGTAACCGTGTGCTCTGGACGTTAGATTCTGCTAAGAAGGGATCGGTGCCTCAATCTTCCCTATCCACGTGGCATCCTCCATAAGATCAACCTGTGGGCATCCAAGCCTGCAGGTCAGACTGAACTATAAACATACCATGGTTTTCCCTTGTATACATTCCTGTGATAATGTTTAATGAATCAATTAGACACAGAGCAGATTACTGACAGTAAGTTGGGTATGGAGGTACAGACCTGTAGTCCTGCCTACTCAGGAATCAGAATTTGGGAAGAATGTGGCTGGAGGTCAGCCTGGGCAAAATGTTAGTAAGACCACAATCTCAAGCAAGCCAAGCGTGGTGGTGCATGCCTGTGATCCCAGCTACCCAGAGGGCAAAAATAAGAACATGGTAGTCTGAGGCTGGCCCCTGGGCAAAAAGCTGTCTAAAATAACTAAAAGCAAAAATAGCTGGTACATGGCTCAAGTGGTAGAGCTCCTGCCTACCAATTGCAAGGCTGTGAAGTCAAACCCTGCTACTGCCAAAAAAAAAATAACGATAAAAAAGAACAGCTACTATAATAGGTAAAATAATAAAATAAGGGATACTTGAATATAAGCAATTGGATTCTGGCCCCCAAGTTGGTAACACAGTGACGAAGAAGCAGGTAGCAGATACACTAGCCTGTACAGGGCAGCTTGGACCATGATAGAGGAGATGCAGTCAAGAGGGAGAAACTCAGCCCAGCAGAGAGAGTGCTGGGACTGTGACTGCTCTTTTCACAAGAGCAAAGTCCCTTCACTCTAGAAACAGAAGGGAAGAAGAGAGGATCACCCAGGGAAAGGTATGTTTTGATGACATGGAGGGGACAACTTTGTATGAGTTGCTTCTTTTCTTTCAGTGCAACATAAGGCCAGATTATCAGCTGAGAGCAGAGGAGGGCAGAGATGAAGGGCAGAGAGGGGCTCAGATGTGTGTGGTGGAGATATGAACAGGGCAAGGGAGAAGTAAAATAGTCATAATGATTTTGGAGGGAGGGGACATCTGCACAGGATCTCAGAGAAGGGATTGTGATGGCCAGCCTGACCAGAGGGCCCATCTGAAATTGGTGGCTGTGGATAGAAGTGAGATCTGTCAGAATGCTTGTGCTTCTTCTCGAGCAACATCCATGTATTTATGTGCAGATGACGATATAGAAAATACTAAGAATGCCACGTCTTTAAAAAATATACATACACACACACACACACACACATAAATGACAGAGAGAGAGACAAGGTAAGCTTTGCACGTCCTTTAATGCGAATGCTTGTGTTTTTTAATATGCACACAATTTCACTCCTGTTTCTCATCATAGTACAGGATTATGCAGTTGATGCAGTTAAAGACCAGCAACAGCTCATCAAATCCCTCTTTTTACCTTCATGATTATCAAGATGCATGTTAAGTGAACACTTTCAAGGATTAAGACAGATGGATATATCAGCTGTGAATCTATGTTTAAAGATGTATAAATGAATCACTTTAAAAAAACAGCTAAACTAAATATCATACACTTTATGAAATCAAATTCTTAATCCAGACAGTTTTCATTTCAGCCATTTGGAATTCTACTTCTTTAAAATGTTTATCTTTTCAACAGTGTGGTTATTTTACTGTTTTTTGGAGATGAATGCTAGATGAAGGCATCAGATGCTTACACAGCTGGGATTTTACCTAAGATCAATTTGTTTTAAGATAAACTTGTTATATAATCATCTACTTTCATCAGTGAAAATTTAGACTGGGTTATTTCAATTATTACAAACTGAATGTAAATTTTCACTAGCATTAGTAATTATTAGGAAACTGAAAATTTAGTATTAGTATCAAATAATAAACTCACTAGTGAACAGTAAGACTCTTGGGAGAAAGGCTGTACTCGCTCCTGCTTCTATAAAAATACTATTTCCTTGAAGGGGACACAATGGCAGTGTGACCTTTCACTGAACTACTACTCCCATAATGTGAAAAAGAGACAGAACGAGCTGAAGAAGGAAAATTCTGCAGTTACACTCCACAGCCCTCAACATACTCAGAGAGATCATGGTTTTCACAGTGAGTTCTCCATGCCACCCTGCAGAGAGAGGTGAAACACATGGAGAAAAGGTTAGAACCTTGTAATACACACTCTTTATTGTAATATACACACTTCTTATCCTTTGGGGGCATAAAGAATTTAACCAGAAATAAGATGCAGGCTATATCTAGACCCAAGTGTTGCTATTAACTGAATGGAACTTTGTGTACAACATGGTTGGCTTAGTCCAAAAGCCCTCAGTAGAGCACAGAATGCTAACATGAATGTGGAGTTATGTGCATTGCACGTTTACTTATTCTGCAAATAGTTTCAAGATACAGCAAGGAACTTATAGAGGTATGGAAATCTTAAAAACTCTAGAAATCCCTTAAAATAAATTGAGGAGCAAAAGAGTAAAATTCTAAATCAGTTACAGTAAATTGTTTCTTCCACATGGAGGTAAAACATCTGCATAAAAGCCCCAAACACTTCTCAGAATGACACTTTGGCTTTTGAAAGTCTGTCTCTCGGCATACATCATCAGGAGGGTAAAACAGTTCCCCTTTAACACTTAAAACATACCATGCTCTAATTCCTTGTGGATCTCTGACAACCCTCTTTGCACACTTTACAGCATCAGTGATGTTACTTTGCAACAAAGCTGAAAGACAAGGGGTAAGGAATGCAAAATGACTTCCATAAGAATTTCATTTAAATTTAGATTTAGCCAGCTGAGGCTAAGAGAATTCTTATTTGATCTCATTTGATATAAAGCATGCTTTTTCTTATTTACTAAAGTCATTGGAAGCTTTGTAATTATGAATTAGTATGATAAAAGGTCTTCTATATATTGAATAATATAATAAAAGATCTGTAGTAATGTTTACACAGCAATTCTACCATTTAAAAAGAAACAAGAAATGCACCAAAATACGTATGCACAAAGCTGTTTGTACCAATTTATAGAGGAAAAAAATGGAGACACCTAAGTGCTGAACAGTAAATGTTGGATCGATAAATTATAGAATACTTTTATAGTAGAATTCTATTTACTCTTTATAATAGTACAGATTTGCATTTGTTGATAGAGAAATAATTCTGTGTGATAAGAAGCAAATTTTAAGGCACAATATATAATAAAATTTTATTTTTGTAAACATGCACTATTTACATGTCTGTATATGGGTACACATATGATGATAGGACCACATTTATACACATGAGTGACACACGTTCTGGCAATATGAACAACAAGTTACCAGTGGGCATAAATGTCTGGGAACTCAGACTGTGGGTAGTGTAAGACTATGGGTAAGTAAGAAACTTGCTTATTCTAACTTTTATTCAATGACCATGGATTAAAAGAATATGGGAAAGTTATCTCCTCTATTTGGGAATTTCAAAATTTAAAAATTTGATAATGCAAAATGTCCAGTTTTTATACATTAAACATTCCACATGTTATTTTTATTTTACCATGGTTTTAGGAGTCTAATAGTCCCATGCCTTCGGAATGTAATAAATTATGCATGTTCTTTTTCTTGCAAAAAATAAATGAGTTCCTCATTACATAAATCCAGAAATTAATGTGTTAGCAGGTGAGGTAATGGTTATTCAGGAACTGTATTTTTTAGAAGTGCAAACTACACGAATTAAAAATAAAATACCATAATGTTTCTAGTTTATTTTAAAATCTTTCAGCGAAAAAATAGAAGCAAACGGCTACATGTTAATAACTGTTAAAAGTGCAGTTATATGGCTATTTGTTCTATTAATACCTAATTATATTTTAGAACATTTCATAGTAAAAGATGAAATAATCACAAAAGGACCACACAATCGAACTATCCCTAAACTACCCCTAAGCAAATAGGAACAATGACATTATTCTGGACAAAACATCAGAAAGGTCATTGAAAATAAAATCATCGATTATTCCAGAAACTTTTGTACTTAAAAAACACCAACTTTTTATGATATCAATGTTTTATTTATTTACTTTATGTGGTGTTGGGGATGGAGCCCTGGAACTGCTACATACTAAACAGGCACTGTATCTCTGAGCTACACCCCAGCCTTAATTTCTTACTCAGGAAATTTTGAGTAGGGTTAACAATCACTTCTAGAAGTAAAGATGTAGTTTTTGAGTCTCCAATGAATCCTTTAAGTCTACATCTTTGACATGGATTCTATTTCTTGTAAGAATAATGAGAGCATCCTGTGCCATCACTCCTACTAGCATGTCTTACCACTGCAGGATATGTCACAGGCATCAACTGCTCCTGGGGTTTCACCATTATTACACCAGTAGCGGCTATTGATCTGAAATATCCCATAATCAGTGCTTTTGTCTCCAGGATTGTAGTTTGTGGCTTCTGTGTTATAACCGCTCTCCCATTTGGCAATACACACCCCTGGAAAGAAATCATTTTAGTAACAGACACCAACACTAAATGATTTATATTGTGTATCCTGCATTTAACTAATTGTATTTCATTAGTGACTTATTTTACAAGTACAAAGATGTATTTAAATGGTATTTTTCATTGTTGTTTGAGATGAGGTCTCTCTATGTTGCCCAGGCTGGTCTCCTGAGCTCAGGTGACCCTCTCACCTCAGCCTGTGGGGTAACTGGGACTAAGGTGTGAGCCAACAAGGTCAGCTCAACACTTTAGTTTAAAGGGGCCCTAAGAGATTCCTTTGTATTGCTAATCAATTTGTCATACTAATGAAGCAAGACTAGATACTTTTAAAAATATTAAAATAGCTGCCCACTGCTGTTAAAAGACTTTGCCTTCTCTTATCCCTCAGACAATATAATTCCTAGAATACAAAAATCAGGAGAGTTATTAAATGGATTTTGTAAAGTACATAGATTGATGAAAAAATGCTATTTTGGGAGTGGGGTGGTACTGGGGTTTGGACTCAGGGTCTCACACTTGCTAGGTAGGTGCCCTACCACTTGAACCACTCCACCAGTCTGAAAAATGCTATTTGGTAGGAAAGAAAAAAAAAAAGATTTTTCTAAGTGCAAGATATATTTTTTTTACAATACCTAAGGGTGAACTTGGATGTGAAGTTAGACTCTTAAAAACAAGAATTATAGAGCAGGAAAGGCTATTTGGTGAGTTCATCCAACCATTCAGTCATCTAGCCACTCAGTCATTCATTAAAAAATAGTTATTGAGGAGAAACATGAAAGCAAACTAGAAGAATACCTCAGAGCTGGACTTGATGGTTCATGCCCGTAATTCTAGCACTAGGGAGACTGAATCAGGAGTATCATGAGTTCAAGGTTAGCTTGGCCTTGAGTTTGAGGCCAGCTTAGCCTACATAGTAAGACTGTTTCCTCCCGTTATACTTTTATATTTTACTTATGTATTGAATTTTTCCTCCCATGCTCTCATTCCCTCATGAAGTACATGTATTTCTGAATGACCAAAATGACGTTTTTAGCCATTGTAATTACAAATCCACAAAGGAAGTTAAAAAAAAGTCCATTCTTTCAAAGCCCCTTCTTATTATTCTCTCTGTGTTCCTGTGCCATACGTGGCTAACTATCTGAAGGTATAAAGGAGAGGAGACTTACAGTCTGCCAGGCTGATACCCCGGTAGCCATCCATTCCAAGTTCCTTTAGAGTTCTGGCCAACTCACACCTTCCATAAATCTTGCCCTGAACTGTGGCAGAAAGGAGAAGAAGCCCAAGAAGAAGGAGACCCTTCATGTTGACTGGGAAGCCAGACCACTAGTCTGAGTGGGGTGGAATAACCAGGGTATTTAAGCATCTCTTAACTTCCTTCTTCCATAGTAGTTTGGGGACTCCACCTTTTGGGGTGTGTGCAAAGGCGGAAGTATTTATTGATACACTGATTCAAAAGGCTATTTTTTTTTAATGTTTGAAGAGAGATATTCTAATGTTCTAAGTGTTAATCTGTAGAAAACAATTATTGTTTAAAGATTTGGCTTAGACAGAGTTAGGAAGTAGAACTGTTTATGAAACACAAAATCTATTCTATTTTGTTATGAATTTGAGCAACCATAAAGAAAAAAATATATAAGGACTTTATATAGTTGAAATTCAGGTTTTACCCAACATTCATTTTTACTTAGTTGTTTTCTGTGCATTATTTTATATTGATCATTTTCACTTAATTTATATACTCTTTTCCACAAAATGGGCACAACACACATATCTGTCCTTTAAGGGTATGTAGCATGGTACCCCATTGCTCAGCAAGTTCCCTACTCTAGATATTTTTGATTACTACATAAATTTTATGTTATTGTTAACGAGTGTCTTACTATTATAAGGGCAGCACCTGTGGGCAACTTTTCTAACTCCTTTTCTGTAATACCTAGCCTCCCTTTTCCCTGCTAAAACATGAAAGGTCATTAAAAAGCAACAGGACTTTAAAATTCACACTGACCCAAATATAAACAGCCAACCAAGTGCTGCCTTTAAAAATAATCACCCTGGAGGCTGAGCACATTCTCAAAATCAATTCTACCAGAACTTGAAGAGAACCATGTTCTGGATCCGCATAAGAAGAAACATTCTCTTCGAGTCACCCTTATTTTTTACCAGTGACAGTGACATTCTGTTTGGCCTATAAAGATTACCAGTTTGGGCTCTAAATTGCTGTTTGGGAACCCTGTCCAAAATAAAAAATAATGCTGGCTTTCAGACTAGATCTAATTTGGAGTCTTTAATAATAAAGCGTGAGATAGAGTTGGGGAGCCAAAAGAGACTGAAAAAAGAGTTAGGGTTTGATGCCCTTAGTCTCTTCCTAACTCAATGCTTAAGAAGATCTGGTTATTATCTTTGCTGGTTGTGCCCTGTGATGCTGAAATTAAATTTCTTTCAAATATTTGCACAGTTATGGACTTGTACTTTCTTGGGGTGGAACAAGCAAACATTTGCTTGACCCTCAGAGTCAAACTGATAGCGATAATACCACATGACTTCTTCAAAGAGAAGTGGTTCTGATCCTAATAGTTATCTCTCCTGGAACAGAGATTATGGGCAGTGCCAACATGCATTTAGGATTTTATCATTTCAAGTAATGAGCAAACTATTTAAAAGTAATATAGCAAGAAGGCATGATTCTGGGGTATAGACTTTTCTCCCCAGAAAGTTTGAGTGTACTATATGTTTCATTTGGTGCAATACATGCACTTTGCTTAAATTCCAGGGTCATTTTGCTATTCTACAATAGGCAATAATTTATAAATTATTCACAATTGTTCAGTTGATTGGTTTCTCAAGATCGAGAAAAAATTATTAGTTATGATCAACTAAGATTTAGGCCTAAGGAAGGGAATTTGACAATGGATTCACAGAATGTGACTATTCCTCAATTTCAAACCAACTACAAAAGACAAAATTTTGCCACAATTTATAATATCCTAAAGGTTGTGCTGTGGAACCTGTGTTAAAGGTGGTGGGTTGAGCACAAGGGCCTATCTCTGCTCCCTCCTAAAACTTATTTAAACAGTCAAGAAAATGAGTTTAAAAAGAGCCAGGTGCTGGTCACTCACACTTGCAATCCTAACTACTCAGGAGACAGAGAGCAGGAGGATCACAGTTTAAAGTCAGCCCAGGGAAATTGTTCACAAGATCCTATCTTGAAAATACTCAATACAAAAAAGGGCTAGAGGTGTGGTTCAAGGGGTAGATTGTTTTCCTAGGAAGTGTGAGTCCCTGAGTTCAAACTCCAGTACCACCAAAAAAGAAAAATAGTATAAGCCACCAAGAGCAATAAAGAAATGACAATAGGGAATCCTCATTAAAATTTTATAGTCCAGAGTATATGAGTGGTAATTTAGGATAATAGTGAAAACTGACAATACAGTGCTTGCACATAGGAAGACAATGAAAAACAAGCTGGTTCTGGCCCTACAACCTGGAAAACACTAGGTAATCCTGCACACAGCACTAGTGGGCAGTCTATGAACAGAAGTCTGGTTGAAGTCTGTTATGTGGAGTGGTTAAACTCCCAGATCTCCTCCCCCTTCTCAATCCCAGAGGAATAATGGGAAGGTCCCTCTCAGGAAAGAATGAGCCAAAGACTCTGGACTTGAGAGTCAAGACACAGCTAAAGGGCTAGGGATGTAGCTCAGTGGCAGAGCACTCATCTAGCATACCCCTGACCCTGGGATCAATCCTCAGCACCAGAAAGAAAAAAAAGTCACAGCTAAATGCAGGGTTATAATGCCATAATGCAAATCAGGGAGATGAAGTAAAAGTCTGCACTCTCAGCCCTAAGCCAGGCCCCCAGCTTTCAACATGCACCTTGTGAGCTCCTTGATTTCTGCCTGCCACAGTGACCTCTCAGGAAGGATCCAGGAGGTTGCCTATATGGGTAGATAGCTGAACCAGGAGAAAAGACCTATCGGTACCAATGCTTTGGCCTCAGTTACTTGGTTGCCTGCAGAGTAAACCACCTAGGCTCATAGATTTTGCATTCCGTTCCTTAGAGCTTAAGTCTTATATGCAATCAATCGAAGATCACCAGACACTTCATGAAAGCCACTAATGTGAAAGATAGATCAAAATGAACACTTACAGAAGACAAACTCTGAGGAAACAGAGGCAATCAAAAATAAAATGTGAACACAAGAAAGTTTCTAAGACAGGTAAGAGAAAATATTACATCTATGGAACAAGCAAGGATGTTATAATAAAGAAAAAATTAGAGAAGAGAAGAAAGAACTCTTGGTATTATAAATAAAACTATATTATTATTAAGACATTAAGCAGAAGAGTTAAGGGATTCCCTGCATCACATTCCTGTATGTTTCAAGGACAATGGCAAGAGACGTCTTAGAGGGAATGTAGCTGCAGAGATAACTGAGTATTCATTGCTTACCTTGGGGGTCAATAACCTTGAAACAGGTTTGAATGACCACTTCAGCTTGGACAATGACCACTGTATGAACATTCCCAGGCCTAATCGTGAGACAGAAGAGCTCAAAGTCTCCCCAGATTTATGACTGTGCAGGTTCTTGAGACTCCAGGATGCTTCTGAACACAGAATGTGCTAAAAATTATTAGAAATAGCATCATTGCCTCACCTCTCAAGAGGGAGTGGAGGTCAAACATAGTTTTAAATGATTTAGAAAAACAAAGCAATGTTTCCTGCAGATACTTATGATTCAGCAAATTTTGACCCCATGGCACTACTTGATTTGGACTTGCTTATTCTGATTAGAATGAGATTGGAAAGGGAGTCCAACTCTTTTCTTAAAAATGTCTATTTTGACTCATAATTCAACTTCCCATTAATCTTAGAGGAATCTCTATGTGTTTTGGTTTTCAGTAATTCAGACTATCGTACAGACCTTGTTCACTATAATTTATGCCACCAGAATATTTTTGTTGTTGTCCTGCAATCCTGTGTTCCCTATTACTGCTAAATAATTAAATTTTACTTGGATCAGCAAGTAAAGTCCATGAAAAACTACATGAAAAAAGAGCCTCAAGGGCTGGTGGAGTGGCTTAAGTGGTAGAACTCCTGCCTAGCAAGTTTAAGGCCCTGAGTTCAAGCCACTGTACTGCCAAAAAAAAAAAGAGAGAGAGAGGCTCAAAGGGAAGCTGAGTGCTAAACCAAATTGTTTGTGTTAATAGAAGGGAGCCTTGCTATGCATTTTATTTTAGCATGACAATAGTCACTTGCCAATGGAGCTGAGATGCTTCCTTGAGTTGCAACCTTGAGTTGGGGCAGCTGCACTACACCACTGAGCAATGGTACTGTCCCTGTGGGTTTGGCTGAGGGATGCAGGGAACTTCAGCTCTTCTCTGTTAGAGAAGATGCAAAGAGGATGGATATAGGACAGCCCAGCAGGGTCTCCAGAGAAGACCAGCTGCTGACGGTTAAGGTGAAGTCATTCCTTTCTCTGCTAGTAAAGCGGCCCTCCACTGAGCTGTGCAGCAGCCTGTGACCCAGGACCAGCACCTGGAGCAGCTGCTCCCTGCCTGGATCAGAGTGGCTTCCTGTGAGAACATCCCTGCCTCAGCAGTGTGCTTGTCCCCAATCCACATGTGGCATTTTGGTGACCCCTGAGGTGCATGGGTGCTGGCAAATGGTACAGAGTTTGGGTTTGTCGAATGCAGACCAGTGTATGTTTTCTTCAAGGATTAATGATCATTTTCTGGTTATTTAGTGCTCAATATCCCTATAATGTAAGCTCCTGCTCATTAAGTGTTGATCAAACAAGGCCCAGATTTCCTTCCTGGGGGAAATAATACTATTCAACATATGCCAGAGCGTCAGGTGAAGGAATTATTCCTACCATAGTGCGCTATGGTCTCTGGCAAGAACGAAAGTGTGTTAAGAATATGTTGCTTGATCACAGCCTAAGAAATTGATAAGGAGGAACCTGCTGTGCATATTAAATGCAGCCACTGCTTCTCAGTGCACTTACCCTCTCTGTGCCTTCATGGCTGCTCTGTCCTCAATCTCCTGTGCTCTGCCCCATCCACTCTGCCTGTGGAAACCTAACTCTAAAAAGTTCCTCTTGATGCCCTCAGAATAAAGTGTTCTGTCCTATGTACTCTAATTCCATTTGCAGGACATCCCATTGAATTTACTTACTTCCATCATTCCTTCTTGTTCTAGTCTGGAAGGTCCTCTTGTTTGTCTCCACCTCCTATGGTACCTAGCCCTGATACTGGTACACAATAGGCCTATAGTAATAACCAACTATTAGAGTGGTCATCATGGCTAAATTGGAGGTACCAGGAAGTTTAAGGTCTAAAGAACACTCTAATACATCTGTAACTATGGGTCTTACTCTAATCATCAAAGTACCAATCCCTCAACAAGAAAGTGTCAGTGTTTAATCTCTCCTGAATTCATTAACTTACCAAGAAACCTGAGCCCTCACTGGACCATTCTGTACTAGATGCATAAAAATGTACAACAACAGCATGCATGAAAAAGAGGATTAGTGAGCAAGGAGACTGAGGCCCACCTAAATCTTAAAAAAGTATAAGCCAGGCAGGAGCTGAAGGGGTGGAGGTTAGGTGGGCAGCACTGCAGAAGAGGAAGTAATGTGAGCAAAGCAGTGAAAAGAGGGCAGGGCCACATCTGGAGCATTCACCAAAAAATGATTTTAAAGATGAGAACATTTCTGTGGAAGTGATACATTTAGGACACTTTGCGGAGTTTAAAAACCTTTTTGTGAAAGGCATCCTGGCTTTTAAGCTCTTAAACTGCTTTTTACACTCTTAGAGCAGTTATCTTTGCCATGAGCCATCTTCCCATGCTCCTAGTGGGAAATAATGCCTTGACACCGTTTACCTCACAGCAACTCTGCTAGGCCATCCCTGTGCTAGGACCTCAGGTTGTATAGAATCAGGCAGGTATCATTCTTGCCTGCACAGAATTTCTGGACATTAAGTCTTGGTGATTGACAACACCTTTAGTGAGGTTTGTTTTACCAAAAGGGAGGCACAGTATTTATGGGAGAAATTTGCACAGGTAAGAAACCTGTGTAGAAGGTTCCAGCTGAAAAGGATGAGTTGTGTTAGTCAAATAAAGTGGTGAGTTAATTGGGTCAGGGTGGGGCTGAAACACATGTGCTGAGCCCAGAGGCAGGAGGCAAGAGGAGGCTGATGAAGACAGTGAAAGCAGTGCAGGGATGGCTGGTGGAAAATGGCAAAGAAAATGAGGCTGGAGGAAACAGGGCCACATGTTGGTGCTTACTCCAAAAACAATAGGATTTAAAACTTAATCCCAAAGATCATGGGAAACTACTCATGACTATTAAATGGAACAGGAACAGGATCAAAACTTATTTAAAATGTCACTGTAGATGACAAATAATCCAGGTGGCAGATGACATTGTAGTATGTATAGAAGTAAGCGGGATCAGGAGGTAACTAAGAAGTTGAATAATCAAGACTTGCTGATTATCCAGACTATTTAGAGATAAAGGTAAAGGCAAAAGGAAAAAAAAATTCTTTTGTCTTTTTTTTTTTTTTTGGTGGAACTGGAATTTAAACGGAGGGCTTCAAATTTACAAAGCAAGTGCTTTGTTACTTGAGCCACACATCTCCAGGCCTTGTTTACCAAATTCTTACAAAGCCCAAGTCACTTCAAAAGTTTATAATTCTTATAAGGGCCTTATAAGTCAGTACTATTTCAATTTATATATTAATTATATGCACCCCATAAAGTAATTAGACCCCTCCCCCCAAAAAACAGTAAGCAACAGAGCTGGGATTTGGATTAAGGATAATTGTTTGTTTGTTTTTTGTACTGGTCCTAGAGATCAAACTTGGGTCTTCATGCATCTTAGGTAAGTGCTGTACTACTAAGGTACACCCCAGCCTACTTCAATGTTTTTAAAAACTCTATCCTTTGGAAGTTATATTTTGCTGAGAAGAAATTAGTGCAATAGTCCTCCCTTATCCAAGGCAGACACATTCCAAGAACTCTAGTACATGTCTGAAGCTATAGATATTCCTGAATCATATATGTGTATGTCTTCCTTTATATATATTCACATGATAAATTTTAATAAATTAGGGATAATAAAAGATTAGCAATAAATAATAATAAAACACAAGAATTACTATGCTAAGTAAAACAAGAGATACTTGAACAAAAGCACTTGGTTACCGCCAAGGTCAATCTAATTACTGAGTTGGCCACGAAGTGACTAATGAGTGGGTAGGATATTCAATGGAACAAGGGCTGATTCCCGTGCTGAGCAGTACAGAATAGGAAGGTAGGAGATTTCATCACACTACTTAGCATGTCATGAAAGCACCTTATGAATTGCTTAATTTCTGGTACGTCCCATTTTTATATTTTCAGATCTTAATTGATCATGGGTAACTTGAAACCACAGAGAATAAAATTGTGGATAAGGGAGAACTATTGTAAATAATTAAGTGAAATTTGTAGATATCAAAAGATCATACATTTGAATCCTGGGGCATTCCTATAATTAGAAATGAAATGTCAGAAAAGAGAGAGCAAGGACTGAAAAGGAGCAGTCTGTGAGGTAGGTTGTAAGGGTGGAGAAGCTGTGGGAGAAATGCTTCCAGAAGTATGAAGTGGTTTACTCTGCCAAATGCTGCTGAGAGAGCTAGTAGGATGAACAGAGAACAGACGATCTCCAAGATTGCACCAAGGAGTCATGGGAGAAGTTCTAGGGGCACAATTTTAGCTGAGGAAGGATTGCAGGGAAGTGACTTGGATGGCCACACTGACCTAAAGGCCCATCTGAGATTTGTGACTATGAATTGAAGTGAGATTTGTCAGCATGCTTGTGGGTTTTTCTCTAGTAGCAACAGCCATATGTTTATGTGCAGGTAACAGTGTAGAAGATACTAAGAATGCCACGTCTTTTTTTCATATATTTATGTAACTTTCCCCCAGAGAAAGACATGTATAAACAAAGACAAGGTGTGCATTAATGGTTAGGTGTGTATTTATTACAACTACAGTCTGCAAAACTTTACTCCTGTGATTAATTACAATAGAAGTTAACCTGTCTCTGATTTAGCTGAAATGCATGAATCAATGTAAACAAAATTAAAAAACAACAGCTTATTAATCCCTCCTTAATGCCTTCCTCTTTAGCAAGATGCATTGTAAGCGTTCTTCCAAGGGTTAAAAGAGATTGATAAATCTACCTTTAAAGTACTATAAATACATCATTTCTAAGAAAATGTTAAAACCAAAGGTCATACACTTCATGAAAACAGTCTCCATTTCCAACCATTTTAAAACTCTACTTCCTTAAAATTTTTATCTTGTCCAATAGAGTTGTTATTTTTACTGTTTTTGGAGAGGACTGAACAGATGCAGGCATCAGATGCCTATATGGTTGGCATTTTACCTAATATCAATTCAAGAAAATCCCTTGTTATATTTTTATGTAAAACTGGACAGCTTAATATCTAGATTAAATCTGGTTTATTTCATTGACAAAGAACTGATTTTACTGGAGATGTATTTGATAATCCAGGTAAAAATAAATTTTCACCAGGATTAATACTATGGGTAGACTGAAAAATGTAGTATTAGTATCAAATAATAAACTCACTAGTGAACAGTAAGACTCTTGGGAGAAAGGCTGTACTCGCTCCTGCTTCTATAAAAATACTATTTGTTGAAGGGGACACAATGGCAGTGTGACCTTTCACTGAACTACCAGTCCCATAATGTGAAAAAGAGAAGAATGAGCTGAAGAAGGAAAATTCTGCCGTTACACGCCACAGCCCCGAATATACTGAGTGAGATCTTGGTTTTGACAATGAATTCTCCATGCCACCCTAGAGAGAAATGAAACATATAGAGAAAAGGTTAGAACATGTCTCATGTAATATACATACTTCATGTCCTTTGGGGGCATGAAGTATTTAATCAATAAATAGAATATGGGCTACAGATATTAATTAAACAAAGATTATTTCTCCAAAGTACTTTGCTTCTCCCCAAAGCCCTTAGTAGAACACAGAATGCTGAACATAAATGTTGAGTTATGTGAATGGCACATTTACTTATTCTGCAATAGTACAAGATATCACAAGGAAGAAGTAGAGTGCAGAAAATCTTAAAAACCTAAGATATCCACTAAACTAATTCCAGGAGTAAAAGTATAACATTCTGATCAGTTACAGTAATTGTTTTTTCAAGGGTGGAGGTAGTACATTGTCTTTTGTAGGCCCAAAGCTGCAATTTTCAATTCTCAGAATAATAGTTTGATCTCTGAAAATACTTTCCCTGAACATATCACCAATTGGATAAAGTTTTCTGGGTTTTTTTTTTTTTTTTTTTGGTATTGGGGTTTGAACTCAGGGCCTACACCTTGAGCCACTCCAGCCCTTTTTTGTGTTGGGTTTTTTTGAGATAGGGTCTTGCAAACTATTTTCCTGGCTGGCTTCGAGCCACAATCCTCCAGATCTCTGCCTCCCGAGTAGCTAGGATTACATGTGTGAGCCACTGGCACCCGGCTAGTTTTCCCTTTTAACACTTAAAACATACCATGCTCTAATGCCTTGTGGGTCACTGACGACCCTCTTTGCACAAGCTATGGCTTGAGTGATGTCATCTTGCAACAAAGCTGAAAGAGAGGAGGTAAGGAATGGAAATGATTTTCCATTTAGATTTAGTCAGCTGCTTTGGTTCACCAACGAAAGAATACTAGAAAGTTATTTTCCAAGAGTTTGTATATCTGTGATTGTTGAAGAAATCATCTCTTCATTCTACCATTTTGACATGATACAAAACATTTTACTTCTCATATACTAGTCATTACAAGCTCTGGAATTATTAACCAACATGATGGAAGGTTCTCTTTTATACCCAACACTGTAAAAAAAAACAAAAAAACATGTCTAGTAATTTTTTACTTAGAAATTCTACAACTGAAAATGTATCCTAACAAAGTAATATGAAATCTTCCAAAACATGTATGCATAAAGCTGTTCATAGCAATTTCATAAAAGGCAAAAATAGAAACAATGTAAGTGCTTAATCATAACGAATAGAAACAGTAGATTATACAATATTCAGTGGAATTTCATTAATCCTTTAAAATGATAATATGGATTTGTGTTTATCAATATAGAAGTAATAAAATTTAATTTTTATAAAATACACTGTTTACATGTTTGCACATGCATGCATATGGGAATGTTATAACTTTACATTTATATGCATACTTGATATAAATTCTAAAAGATCATATATCAAAAGTTACCAATGGTTATAAATTTCTAGGTACTAAGATTTTGGGTTCCATTCTTTCTTACTTGTATTGTGTAAACTTTATTCAAGTAACAGATTATAATATGATACAAACTAATTGAAAAAGTACATTAACTATATTAAAGAGAATTTTCCAAAATCAATCTTTTCTCAGGAATTTTACCATTAAAAATTTAACAGGGCTGAAATTAACATAGCTATGTGGCAGATTACTGCACAAAACCTGAGTTTGATCCCCAGCACTGAAAAAACAGCAAGATCAAATTACATGATTTATATGTTACTTCTATTGTAACATGAGTTCAGGTTCTACCAATTCCATGCCTTAAACATGTAGTTAATGTTGTGTGTTCTCTTTCTTGTTAAAAAATTAGTTTCACCCTAAATAAATAAATTCATAGATTACTTTGTTAGATGTGATAATGATTATCTGAAAACTATATATTTGGAGATACAAGCTAAATACTTTACAAATTAAATATGTTTATAATTTACTTTACCATCTATCAGCAGATAAAAGTTATATATATATATATATATAAAACTTTAAAGGAAATTATCTTTAGTAATAATTTTTATTTTAGCAACACTAAACAGAAGAAGCATATGGTACTATAGCAAAATGTTAATAATTTAAAGGTGCACAGTTATACAGCTGTTTATTGTACTAATATCTAATTTTCTATGTTTAGAACATTTCATAAAAAGTAAAACTATCAATCAAAAAGGACCACACAACCAAATCATCCTTAACCATGTCTAAAGGTAGGTTGGCATTCTTCTAGAAAAGCATTAATAAGGCTGTTTATAATAAGTTAATAGATCATTCCAGAACGTTTATATATCAAAAACACCAATTTTTTTGTGATACCACTTTTTGTGTGTGTGCTTGGCATGGAATCCAGGTTCTTATCTAATTTCGAAGCTGGTTATAATGACTTTCTAGAAGTTAAGATAGAGTTTTTCTAGGTTCCTGATGCATCCTTCAAGGGCATGTCATAAACACGGGATCTCTACTCTTGTGAGATTTAACCAGAGCATCCTGTGTCATCACTCCTATCTTGTCTTACCATTGCATTGTATGCCACAGGCATTTTTTGCTCCTGGGGTTTTTCCATCATTACACCAGTAGCGGCTGTTGATCTGAAATATCCCATAATCAGTGCTTTTGTCTCCAGGATTGTAGTTAATAGCTCGTGTGTTATAACTGCTCTCCCATCTGGCCAAACACACCCCTGAAAAGAAATTATTTTAGTAACAAACAGCAACTCTAAATGGCTTATACTATATACCCTGCATTTGGCTAATTGTATTTCATTAGTGATTTATTTTACAAGTACAAAGATGTATTTAACTGATAAAATATTTTAATACAATAGTGGTTTTGTTGTTCTGAGACACGATCTCATTAACTTGCCCAGTATAGTTTTCTGGGATGAAGTTATCCTTCTGCCTCAGACTTCCAAGTAGATGAGATTACTGCTCAACCCCTTATTTTAAAGGACCCTTAAGAGAATCCCTTTATAGAGCAAATCAATTTGTTATACTAAGATAAAACAGCTGTTAAGCTCTTTCTTTCATTGTTTTTTACCATTCCCCCCCCCCTTAGGAAACATTCAACCTAGAATGCAAAGTCAACAGTTGTTGATAGGATTTGGTAAGTTCATAGAACATAGTCTGATGGAAAAAACATTTTCCATTAGAAAAAATAAGGATTTTTCTGAAAAAGATGTTCTTATAATACTCGAGGTTACATGTCAATTTATAATCCTTTTTCTTTTTTTTTTCAGGCAGGGTCTTGCTATGTTTGAGGTGACATTTAACTGGCAACCCTCCTACCTCAGCATCCCCCCCCCACCACCAGTAATGGGATTATGGAAGTGACCACCACACCTGGCTAATTAAAATCTTGAAAGCAAGAATTATAGAATTGGAAAGGCTATACTGTGATTTTATCCACCCATTAATCTATTTACTTATTCATTCAAAAATAGTTATTGAGGGGGAAATGTCTGAATTTAATCTGAAAAATGAGTGATAACATTGACATATATGGAATAATCTGTAAAGTAATTCTCATGGCACATTTTCAACTAAATGGAAAGAATGAAAATAAGTCAGCCTAGAGTGAATGATAATAATAAAACATTTCATGCATTTTCCTGTTAAAAATCTCCTGGCATGGCAGCAGAATTTAAGAAAAATACTGTATCACACTGGGGTATAACAGCATAAAATCCAAGCAGGTCCTCCAACATGTATTTTACTCAGCTAACATAGGCCATTGAGTCTGAGGCAACTGGTCAACCTAGAAGCACTAAAAAAGTACATCAGTCACTGTTTGACTTAGAATCATATAGAATTTTCCCCTCCCAAGCCTTTATTCTTTCATGAGGTATCTCTGATTTTAAAGGACCAAACTGACATTTTAAAACACTGTGAGTATACTCACAAAGAACTAAAACTGTCTATCACTCAAAGCCCCTTCTGGTCATCCATTCCTCCTAGTCCCTGTTCCTTGTGTGGCTAACTATCTAGAGGTATGAAAGGGAGTAGACTTACAGTTTGCCAGGCTGACTCCCCTGAAGCCATCCATTCCATTTCTTTTTAGTGTTCTGGCAAATTCACACCGTTCATAGATCTTGCCATGGACAGTGACAGAAAGAAGAAGACTGAGAATAAGGAGCACCTTCATGTTGACCGGGAAGCCAGACCACCAGGCTGACTAGGGTAAGCTAGACCACCAGGCTGACTAGGGTAAGCTATGGCCGATTTAACATCTTTTAACTTCCTTCTTTCTCTTGTGGTTTTGGGAGTTCCACCTTTTGGACTGGTGCAATGCAAAATGTGCTTACTGATCCACCAACTTCACTAAATTTTTTTTTAACATTTGAAGAGAGAAAACCAGTGTTCTAAAAACGAAAATATAGGAAAATGATGAAATTATACTGTTGAAAGCCTTGGCTCAGAAAGAATTGGGAAACATCACTATTTTCAAAACATCACTATTTTATTATGAAACAGATATAAAGAAAAAATGACCATTTTGTACAGCATAGTTGTGACTTTTTACCAACATTTACTTTATTGTTTTTGTATTGGTCAAGTTCACTTAATTATCATATTTATTCTTCCATACAATGGACACAATACATGAACCTGTCTTCTTAAAGGGTATAAAGTATGGCACCACATAGCTCAGCCAGTTTTCTGCTCTATACACTTTTTATTGTTATTGTAAACTTTATATCATCATAAATCAGTGTCTTACTATTGTAAATATGGCTCATGTGCAAAATTTCCTAACTCCACTTATGTTAAAACATAAATGGTCATTAAAAAGTAATAGGACTTTAACTACCATAACACATACATACAATCAAGTACTACCTTTAAAAATAGTCATGCCAGGAAGCTGAGCACATTCTCAAAAATAACACTACCAGAACTCAAAAAGAACTATGCTCTGGATCTGTCCAGAAAGAAACACTCTGAGCCACATCAAATGTCATCTCTTGGTATTCACCCTTAGTTTTGATCAACAGCAGTGTCATTCTGGTGGCCTGTAAACATACCAGGCGTGGGCACTAACTTACTATTTGGGAATTCTGACCAAAATAAAGAATAATCCCACTTTTCATACCAGATCTAAATATTTTCTTGCTATCCATAGCCAAACTGACAGCACTGATATAGTGTGTCTTTTTCACAGGAAGAAGTGGTTCTGATGCCATAAATTATGTCCCCTGGGGCAGGTGTTAAGGACAGTAACAACATTCAATTATAACTTTAACATTTCATGTGAAATAATTACTAAGCTATTTAAAAATAAAATAGCATATAGGCATCATTTTGAGGCAGAGATTTTTTTCTCCCAGAAATTTTGTATGATGATATTGTATTTGGCATAATATATGCATGTTATTGTTTTAGGATAGGTGTATACAGTTTTTTGTTGCATTACAGTGGGTAATATTTTATTAATTATTCATAATTCATTCAGCTTCTCTGTTTCCCAAGAAAAAGAAAAGCTAATTAATTATTCTGAATGTTGGGGGCTTCAGGCCTAGGAAAGGCTATCTCAGACTTTTCACTCTTTTTTTTTTTTTTTGATTGACAGGAGCTTTACCACTTGAGCCAGTCCACCAGCCTGACTGAACCAACTTGAAACCAAGCTTGAAAGATAAATATTTGTACAATTGATATGCAAAAGAATGTACTGTGGAGCCTGGGTTAAGGTTGGTAGGGTAAGCACACAGCTCTATTTTGTGTTCCCTTGCAAATGCCATTAAACATTAACAAATGAAGTTTTAAAATGCATAAACAAAGTCAGGCACACCAGTGCACACCTGTAGTTCCAACTATTTTTTAAGCTGACAATAGAGGAATGCTTGAGTCCACCAGTTTGAGACCAGCCTAAGCTACACAGTGAGACTCCCTATCTTAAAATTAATTAATGTGGAAAAGGAAGGGTGTAAGGCAACAAGGGCATTGGAAAAGCAGAAGACATGGGAATAGACAAAAATTTATAATCCAGAGTGGATGAGTATGAATACAGGATAAAGGGGAGGGGACACCCAAATACTTGCAGAAGGAAAAATCAATGAAAAGCAAGCTGGTTCTGGTCCTACAACCTGGAAAACATGAGATAACCTTGCCTGCAGCACTGGATGGCAGTGTTATTATGCACAGGAAGACTGGTTGGAAGTATGTCTGTGGAGTAAACTCCAGATCTTCTCCAGGCAAGGAAACTAGGTTGCTGCCCTTTCTCATCCCAGAAGAATGATGGGAAGATCGCTTTTAGGAGAAGATGAGCCAAAGACTCTGGATTTGAGAGTCCTGACACAGCTAAAGGGCTGGGGATGTAGCTCAGTGGCAGAGCACTAGTATACTAGTGCACTAGCTCCACTGTGGAGAGCCTGATGGAGCTGTCCCACTTCCACTCCCTCCACATCTTCTCCAGCAGCCATGCTTCCACACAGAGGTGAGCAGAGGTCCCCCTGAAGCCCTCAGCCAAACCCATCAGAGCAGCACCGCTGAGCAGTGAGTGCAGGGCTGCTGCCCTAACCTGAGTCTCATGGTACCCACTAGCCACAAGGAAGCAGTGGCTCCACTGGCAAGTAACTATTGTCACTCTAAGAAAATGAATGGCAAGGCTTCCTTTTATTATCACAAACGATTTTGATTTACCTGCATTAACAGTTTTCTGAGGCTATTTTTTTTCATACAGTTTGTCATGTTCCTTATTTACAGCCCCAAGTAGAGTTTCATTATTTAATAGAAAAAACAGGATTCACAAACAAGACAAAATAAAACAAAACACACTACATTACCACATTGGTGGCTACTAGTAGTGGAGGTTACTAGTGTACTAGCATACCTGTGGCCCTGGGATCAATCCTCTGCACCAGAAAGAATAAAAAAAAATCACAGCTAAATGCAGGGTTATAATGCCATAATGAAAATAGGGAGATGAAGTAAAAGTCTACGCTCTCAGCCCTAAGCCAGGCCCCCAGCTTTCAACCTTGCACCTTGTGAGCTCCTTAATTTTTGCCTGCCTCAGTGACATCTCAGGGGAGGATCCAGGAGGTTGCCTATATGGGGTAAATATCTGAACCAGGAGAAAAGACCTATTGATATCAATAACTGAATTGCCTGTAGTGTGTCCCACCCAGGCTCATAGATTTTACATTCAGCTCCTTAGTGCTTAAGGCTTATGTGATTAACAAAGATCAAAAGTCATTAATGTGAAAGATAGATCAAAACAAACATTTAGAGAACAAAAACTCAGAGGAAAGCGAAAATAAAATGTGAACTAATGAGTTTCTCACAGAGATTGGAGGAATTATCACATTTATGGAACAAGCAGGGATGCTATAATAAAGGAATAATCAGAATTACAAAAAAAGCAGACCTCAGTATTAATAAACACGACCACACTAATAATATATTTAATAGAAGAGTCAAAAGATGCCCTGCATCCCACACCTACATGTTTACAGAACAATGGTAAAGGTCTCTTGAATGCTCCGTACTTCTGGGGGAACTGAGTGCTCATTGCCCTACCTTGGGAGTCAACAAACTCAGAAAAGGAGTCTTGAATAACCATGTCAGCTTGATCAATGACCACTGTTTGAACATCACAGATGTGACCCTGACAGACTGGGGTCCTAAGGGATCTCCAGACTTCTGTGTAGTTTCTTGAGACTCTTGGAAGTTAATGGAATAGAGAATCTGATATATTCTTTTTAAAGTTTTAAAAACATCATCATTGCCTCAGCACTCAGGGGAAAGTGGAGCTGAGAGACAAATTTCGTGTTTAGAAAAATAAAGCTAAGTGCTGTTTCTTGCATCCATTCATTGTATGGCAAATTTGCACCCACTACACTATTCAAGTTAGACTTGCTTGTTCTGATTAGAAGGACGTCGGGAAGTTGGAAGTGAGATGTTTCCTGGGAATCATAGGGTTTAAACTATTTTTCTGAAAAATGCCTTTTTGGTTCCATGATTAAGATTTCTAATTAGCCTAGAGGAAATCCTAGGTGTTTTGGTTTCTAGGGATTCAGACAATGGGGCAGACCTCTCTGTCTTCTTCAGTTTGTTTAATTATAATTTTGCCACCAATGTGGTAATGTAGTGTATTTTGTTTTGCTTTGTCTTGTTTCTGAATCCTGTTTTTCCTATTAGTATTAAATAATGAAAATCTACTTGGGGCTGTAAATAAGGAACATGACAAACTGTATGAAAAAAAATAGCCTCAGAAAACTGTTAATGCAGGTAAATCAAAATTGTTTGTGATAATAAAAGGAAGCCTTGCCTTCCTTGTCACTCATTTTCTTAGAGTGACAATAGTTACTTGCCAGTGGAGCCACTGCTTCCTTGTGGCTAGTGGGTACCATGAGACTCAGGTTAGGGCAGCAGCCCTGCACTCACTGCTCAGCGGTGCTGCTCTGATGGGTTTGACTGAGGGCTTCAGGGGGACCTCTGCTCACCTCTGTGTGGAAGCATGGCTGCTGGAGAAGATGTGGAGGGAGTGGAAGTGGGACAGCTCCATCAGGCTCTCCAGAGAAGTCTAGATGCTGAAGGTTACGGTGAAATCATTCCTTTCTCTGCTAAAAGAGCTGCCCTCCATTGAGCTGTGCAACAGCCTGTGACCCAGGACCAGCAACTGGAGCGGCTGCTCCCTGCCTGGGTCAGAGGGATTCCTGTGGAACATCCCTGCCTCCTCAGTGACATTTTGTAGACCCTGAGGTACACAGATGCTATCAAATGGTACATAGTTTGGTTTGCCAAATGCAGACCAGTGTACGTTTTCTTCAAGGATTAATGATCGTTTTCTGGTTATTTAGTGTTCAATATCCATATAATATAAGGTCCTGCTCATTGAGCGGGAGCCCAAGCCCAGACTTTACTTCCTAGGTCTTTTGATTCCATCTAGAGCTCAGAAGTCATCCAAGGTTAACTGGTGCTGTGGTCTTGCTGTCAGGTAACTGGTTAATACTGAGAGAAAACCGTATCATTCGACGTACGCCAGAGCTCTGGGTAAAGGAATTATTTCTACCATAGTGTGCTGTGGTAAGAACCACAAGTTACTGTGTTAAGAAACATGTTGCTTAATCACAGCCTAAGAAATTGTCAAATAGGAGCCCACTGTACCTTTAACCTGCAGTCTCACAGAAGAATTCACTGTTCCTGGTGCTTGCTGTATGCACTCTCCCTATCACTTCACTACTGCTCTGTCCCATCTACTCTGCTTGTGGAAACCTCCTATTTCTGTAAAGCTTCTCTTGGTGCCATGAGAATGAAATATTTTTTTCTTATTTACTCTAACAGAATTTTCAGAGCACCTCCATTGCATTCACGTGGCTGTCCTTCTTCTTCTTGCTTAGAAGGTCCTCTAGCTCCTCTGTCTCTCATGGCATCTAGCCCCCATCTTGGTATGGCAGGCCTGTACTGATAACCAGCTATTACAGTGGCCATTATGGCTGAATTGAAGATACCAGGACATTTAAGATCTGTATAAGCCTCCAACATACATCTGTATTCATGGATCTTTTAGTAATAAAAGCACCAGTTCCTCAACAAGAAAGTTTCAGTGTTTCACCAGCCCTAAATTATCCTGAAGGCAAAACTTAGCCCTCAGTTGGCCCATTCTGTGTTAGGTATAGGGAGTTATAGGACAACAGAGCAAGCATGAAGGAGAGGGGTAGTGAGGGAGTAGAGGGAGGCTCACTCAAATATTTTAAAACTATGAGCAGGAAGACACTGCAGGGGTTTGAGGGCACTGATCAGTGTTGTGTGTGGACAGAGGAAGCAATGAGAGCAAAGGCAGGGAGCAGAGGGAGGGGCCACAGCTGGAGGAATCACCAAAAATAGTCTTAAAGGTAAGAACATTTGCATACATGAGATAGAAGTTAAGAAACTTTGAGAGATATACTTAAGTATATAGCCAGGAAAGGCACCTTGGCTTTTAAGATTTAAGCTCCTACTAACACGCTTAGAGCAGTTGTCTTTGCCATGAGCCATCTTCCCCTGCTCCTAGTGGGAACTAATGCCTTGACACTACCTCACAGCTACTCTCTGCTAGGACCTCAGGTTGTGTAGGAACCAGGCAGGTATCATTCTTGCCCTCATGGAGTTTCTGGAAATTAAGTCTTGGTGATTGAAAACACCTTTAGTGTGATGAGTTTTACAGAAAGGTAGGCACAGTGTTCATGGGAGAAATTTACACAGCTGAGAAACCTGTGTGGGAGGTTCCAGCAGAAAAGGATGAGTTGTGTTAGGCAAATGAAAAGGTGAGTTAATTGGGTCAGGGTGGGGCTGAAACACATGTGCTGAGCCCAGAGGCAGGAGGCAAGAGGAGGCTGATGAAGACACTGAAAGCAGTGCAGGGATGGCTGGTGAAAAATGGCAAAGAAAATGAGGTTGGAGTGAACAAGGCCATATGTTGGTGCTTACTCCAAAAACAATGGGATTTAGAACTTAATCCCAAAGATCATGGGAAACTATTCATGAGTATTAAAGTGGGGAGTAGCAGGATCAAAATGTTTTGTTAAAACCACTGAAGAATGGACTTAGGGATTTCTGCTAGAGCACTGACAAATAATACAGGTGGCAGATGACATTGGATTATGAATAGAACTGAGAGGGATCAGCACCTATTTAGTAGGTTGAATAATCAAGATCTGGTGATTATCCAGACTATTTGGAGATAAAGGAAATAATACTAGCTTTGTTTATCAAATACTTATAAAGTGTTACTCAATAAATATTGTAATTCTTACAAGAGTCTTATGAGTATTTTTATTTTCTAAATGAATAATATGTACTCATAGGGGTAAAGTAACTTGCCCATAGAAATATAGTAAGTGGCTAACTAGGTTTTGGATTCAGGTTAGTTCAATCCTTCTTTTAAATCAACCACACCACCTTGCAAAAATTGGAAAGGGAATAAATTCTATTGAGAACCAATTCTCACCCCTTGAAATATAACCTGTGTGCCTTCCCTTTTCTGATATCAGTTCTGATATAGTTTTGTAAACTCATTTTATGTTGTTTATTTTAAAAGTGTTTCTCTGAGAGCCTGATTTAACACCAGGAAATGCCATTAAAAACCTAAAGGGTAATTTATTAATAAGTATCCCCGGTGTTGAATAACTGATTAATTCTGGAAGGGTTTTGATTTCTTTGTGAACACTTTCTCAATACTCTGTTATTTCTGTTATCTTTTAAGCTTTCAGAACCAAAACAAGAGAATTTTGGCTGAATCTCACTTCCTCTTTCAGCATTATAAATAAATGCTTTTATTACTTGCTTTGATCAAGTTACAAAAGTTCCTTCTCTATTTACACAACTGAATGTTCAACAATTGAGAAATTATAATGACATTGTTGAGTAATTTTTCAAATATTGTGAAATCCCAGCCTTGTTTGCAAAGAAATGGAAATGTTCCCACTTTTAGTCCCTGCTTTCAGGATTTCATTTCTGTATTAAATATGATCTTTGAAATTGAGTTTCCATATAATTTTTTCATTTGTGATTATGCAACTGTACATTCATTAAATTCTTTCAGTGATTTCAGGGTGTACATGAACTCTGAAAACATCACAAAACGTTGGGAAGAGGGAAGAAATTGTCGTAATTAGAATGGGTTCATATTCTTCAGCATATTTTCCTTCCTCTTGACAAATAAACGTTTTGTTGTCACTCATAGCAAGCAACATAAAATCCTTTAACTTTTTTTTCTTTGTAGTGCTAGGGATGGAACCCTTCCCTCATGCATGGTAGGCAACTACTCTACCTCTGAGCTACATCCTGTGGCCCTTAAGTTATTTTGGATCTAGCAATACTATCTTATTCTTCCTTTCCTTCTCTTTCCCAACTCAGATCAATAGCATACCTCTGTGAGGTGCCTTGTTGCCAGCATGGAACAGTTTATTTCCAACTCAGTTAAGTAGAAATTAAACTCTCAAACATTGCACTATTTCCACATGGGTCTTTCAATCAAGTCTTTCTGATCTAAAGGTGACGAGAGCTGTTATCAGTGTCTCACACATTTATTTGGAAGTTTCCATGACTGTTTAGTCAAACTTATGTTAAATGAAAGAATAACTTGGTAAATTAGAAATGATATAAAATATCAGGATATAAGCTCTCATTTGCTAGGAACAAATAGATTTTTAACATCTAGGAAGCAAATATATTTTTCTTTCCCTTGCAAATGTGTATCTTCTAAAATAGAAGTTTACACACATATACACATGACTGGTAATTTTTGTGAAAGACAATGGTAGTAAAATAAACCCAAATGCAAAATATCTTAAAAGTATCTTCCTTCTGTAAGGAATTCAATGACACTGCAACTAAAATACCCTCTGTGTACTGGGAAGAGTGGAATCTGATTTAGACCTGAATGTCATGATGAGACTAACAACATAGCTTCCTGATAGTGTCCTTAATTCCCATTTCTCTCCCCTTCCACTCACTCTGCATCCAGAAGATGCAGTCCTTGAACTCAGATGATTTTGTGTTTATAACGCATGTATGTCAATCACATGCCATCTATAACTTTATTGTCTGTTACTGTGGTTTGCTTTGTCTTTTCATTTGTCATAATGAGCTCTTTGAGGTCTTAATGCTCCTTTAAATCTTCTCTTCTACCTTTCCACTGAGCACACTCATCTGTAGCCACTCAACAAATATAATAAAGTTACTGTACAAAAGACTCATTCCTGCTGAGTACAGTGATACATACCTGTAAGTCCCAGCTACTTGGGAAAATGAGGCAGGAAGATTGCTTGAGTCCAGGAATTGGAGGCCAGCCTGGGCAACATAGCAAGACCTCATTTCAAATAAAACAAATAATTACAAAAGATAGAGTTTAAAAATGGTAACTTTAAAAATACATTTAATTTAGTTCTCTAAAATAAATTAGAAATAAGACTCCATGTTTGAGGCACAGAATTTCTTGTGATAATCCAGGTACAATCTACTTTAACTTATAATTCAATACTTCATTGGGAGGCTGATACACAAATTGGGCTGAAATACTGCTCTAATTGTCACCATACCTCCCTAGAATAAAAGCTGGCCTTTTGATGACCGGGACGAATTGAGTGAAATTGTAATGGACAGATAGGGGGCAGACAGTTTCTTTAGACTATTCAGATACATCAAGTGAATGAAATTTTTTTCCTGTGTATAATGTGGGTTTGCTATCTTTTTTTTTTCTTTTAAAAAAAATTCAATACTTCATTTAAAGTTAATAATAGGGCTGAAGACATGGCTCAAGTGGTAGAGCACTTGCCTAGCATGTATGAGGCCCTGAGTTGAATCCCCAGTACAACAAATAAGTAAGAAAATGAATAATAAGAGTTAATAAGGGAAAATTTTTCACTTGACTTGCCAAGATGTGATATGAATAATTTATTATAGAATACACACACACACACACACACACACACACACACTTCTGGGCCCAGAAGTCATGGAGTCAAATGACTATAGATTGAAATCTCTGAAACTGTGAGCCAAAATAAATCCTTCCTCCCTTAAGTTGTTTTCTCAGGAATTTTGTCAAAATGACAAAAACTGACAACACAATAATCACTGCTGAAGGCAATGTAGAAAGTCAGTATTGTGAGCTAGAGAAGGAACACAATTGTACATATTGTGTTATAAAAGATCTCAGGTCACTTTTTGGCAGTACAGACTAATGTGAGAGTGTATGTGTGTTTGGAAAAGGAAGACTGGGATTAAGGCAAGATGACAATAAAGAGACCTCAAACTATTGACTGTGGCTCATTTTTCAGGGGGGAAGAAAAGATCCTGTAACTCCCCTTACCCTGCCTGTTGCCACTTTGGTACGGAAAAAGTAGTGAGTTGTTTGAATAAAATGTCACTTTAAAAAAATCAAGTTTGGGGCAATAGATGTACATCTACTTTAGCATCAAGGCTATGAATGATTAATATCTGAATCAAAATACATTTTAAGTATACACATAAGGCATTGTGATATAAATCTACATTTCTGGGAAGTTACAATTTAAAAGCAAAAATGTAGGAACTGGGCTGGGGATGTCTCACTGGTAGAATGCTTGCTTAGCATGTATGAGGTCCTGGGTTGGTTCCCCAGCACCACACAGAAGGAACTGAAAACCACAACTTGATCAGAAGACATCTCTTTTGAAATTTAGGGTATTCTGGTTTTGTACAGTGACATTGCATTCAGCTAGAATTCCTTATATAACACTAGTTTAAAATAATCAGAACTCCTATTAATGTACCAATTTTAGTTTATTAATGCAACTAATTCATTTAAGTGCTTATTCATAATTAATCCTTTATTGTATATGAACATAACTATATACAGAATTTTGCATCATTAGTTCATAAAAATGAAAACAAAACCTTGAAATTTTGATCAATTTGTGGGCTTTTAGGACTATGGACTACGGATCATTCTTTGAGAAATCACCATTTCAATCTACAAGCAAAACAATGAGAAGCAGGAGTTACAATAGAGGGGAAAGAAAAGAGATATCAACGGAGAAGAATCAACAAATTGAATTTTTAAAGAATTATTTCTTATATGGAGAGATACAAGGTAAAGGGAAAAATTCAGCTTAATTGGTGGATTGGTTAAGGGGAGTGTAGGGTGGCAGATAAATCTGAAGAAGGACAGGGTGAGTAGGAGATGATAAATTCTGAATACATTATGTTTGAGGTGAAAGTGCACATGCTAGGTAAGCAGTTGGATCTGAGATCCTTCAGAGTCTGGGTTGGAGTTGTAGTTATTAATTTAGAAAGTGAAACATTCATATTGTAGTTTGAATTCTCTAGCATTTACAACAGTAAATAGGAATTCCAGTTTTAAAAAGAAGGATTATTTCCATTGAAGTAACTTCAGACAAATAGGTTTTAGAAGGTGAAAGTCAGAGCTAACTAAGAATCCCTGAGGTAACAAGTGCAACTCCATACTTATGATTAGAAATTCTTGGTGAATGAAATTTGCACTGCACAATTTCTTGAATATCTGTTCTATGCATGTGTGTTTCACCTTATCAGTCTTACTCTAATGATTTCATGGAATGTGAGGATCCATTTATTATTATTATTCCATTTTTTTATTAATATTATTTGCAGTCAGTAGAGATATAAATGTACAGCTGAAGAAATTTTTGCATTCCTGAGAAATCAACACAAAAATCAATATAAAGAATATATCCAACTTCTGAGAAGCCTCATTTATGCCTCCTTCCAACCAACATTTCTCCAAAGGCAGTCATTGTTTTTATCTCTATTGTCATTTGTTTTTCCTATTCTGAACTTTGTAAAAATGGAATCTTGAATGTGTTTTCTTTTCTTTTTTTTTTGTAAAGTTGGTTCTGATTTATTTATTTGTATTATTATATTGTACTGGGGGTACATTGTGACATTTACGAAAGTTCTTACAATATATCATAGTTGAATTCATCCTCTCCATCATTTTCTTTTATTCCCCTTCCCCCATTCCTGGAATAGTTTCAACAGGTCTTGTTTTTCTATTTTCATACATGAGTACATAATATTTCCACTATATTCACCTTCCTATAACATTTCCTTATGTCCTCCCACTAGAACCAACCCCCCAGACAGAACTTGCTTCACCTTCCTGTTCGTTTTTGAAAAAACACATATTTGTTTGTTTAAAATAGCTATACAGGGAGTTTCATTGTGACATTTGCATTTATATATGTATTATAACCCAAATTGGTTCATTCCCTCTATTTTTCTCTTTCTTCATTAGTCCTCTTTTTATGGTGATTTCAACTGGCTTTAAAATTCTATATTAATTCTTGTATAAAAAGTACAACCAACCATATTCACCTTCTTAACTTCCTTCTTTTACCCTCCTTCTCCCATTAGTGACCTCCCCTTAGCGTGAACTGTTTTTCATAATATTGCTTGTATTTGTATTGTATCTATCTCTCACATGAGAGAAAACATGTGACCTTTCTTTCTGAACTTGACTTACTTAACATGATGTCTCCAATTGCATCCATTTACCTTCACACCACCTGGCTTCATTCTTCCTTATGGCTGAATAAAACTCTAGTATATATTCTAAGTTGTTTCCATAGCTTAGCTGTTGTGAACAGTGCTGCAATAAATACTGGTGTGTAAGTGTCTCTTTCATATCCTGATTTACATTCCTTCAGGTATATCCCTAGGAGTGGTATTGCTAGATCATATAGCAGTTCTATTTTTAGTTTTTTGAGGAGCCTCCATATTCTTTTCCATAGTAGTTGTACTAGCTTACATTCCTACCAATAATGTATGAGGGTTCTTTTTTCCCTGCATCCTCACCAACATTTGTTGTTGTTTGGGTTCTTGATGATAGCCATTCTAACAGGATTGAGGTGGAATCTTAATGTGGTTTTGATTTGCATTTCCTTTATGGCCAGGGATGTCAATCATTTCTTCATGTGTTTTTTGGCCATTTGGATTTCTTCCTTTGAAAAAACTCTGTTCGGTTCATTTGCCCATTTCTTCCTTAGGTCATTGATTTGGGGACGGGGTTAGTTTTTTGAGCTTCCTGTACATTCTAGTTATTAATCCCTTGACAAATGGATAGCTGGCAAAGATTTTCTCCCATTCTGTGGGCTGCCTCTACATATTCAATGCAATTCCCATCAAAATCCCAATGACATTCATCACACAGATTGAAAAAAAATCAACCCCAAAGTTCATTTGAAAGAGCAAAAGACTGCAAATAGCCAAGGCAATACTGAGCAAAGAAAGCGATGCTGGAGGAATCACAATATCCAACTTCAAACTATACTACAGAGCCATACAAAACAGTATGGTACTTGCACAAAAATAGACATGAAGACCAATGGAGCAGAATAGAAGGCCCAGATATGAATCCATGCAGCTACGCCCGCCTGATTTTTGACAAAGGCACCAAAAATGATGGAGAAAACACAACCTCTTCAACAAATGTTGCAGGGAAAACTGGGTATCTTCCCACAGAAAACTCAAACTAGATCCATGTCTTTCACCCTGTACAAGTATCAACTCAAAGTGGATTAAGGACCTTAATATAAGACCTGAAACTTTGAAGCTAGTGCAGAAAAGAGCAGGGAATACACTCAAAGCAATAAGCATAGGCAATGACTTCCTTAATAGAATTCCAATGACTAAGAGAAGGATGGACAAATGGGACTAAATGAAACTAAAAAGCTGCACAAGAAAAGAAACGGTCACCAGATTGAATGTTTTCTTCATGTCTGGCTCATCCATGTGCTGTCACTTCGTAGCAGTTCACTTGCTTCTGTGTAGTATTACTTTGTATGAATATGCCACAATTTATCCAGTTTACTATTGCCGGATTTTCTTCATGTAAATGCACTCACTTCCCTTTATTGTAGTTCAAGAAAAAGAAATGGAACTGTTGGGTCATAAGACAGGGATTTGTTAAGCTTTAGTGAATTGTTAGTCCCCCAAAGTAGGCATGTGTATATTGAGACTCCCACCAGCAATTATCAAAGTTTCTGTTTATCCACCCCTTCAGTATTGCCAGTACCTTTAGTTGTAACCTACCTGTTGAGCAAGAACTGTATCTGTTTTTCTAAAACAGCTTTGTTGAGGTATAGGTTAATAAAATAAACTGCATACATTAAAAGTATACAATTGGATAATTTCTGACATATGTATTGCACACATTTATGAAATAATTACCACCAGCCTGGTGAACATACTCATCCTCTCCAAAAGTTTTCTGAGTCCCTTTGTAATCTCTGTATCCCTTATCTCCCATTCCCAAGCAACCACTCATTTGCTGTCACTATAAATTAGTTTGTTTTACAGTTTCATATAAATTTAATCACATAGTATCTACTCTTTGTCGTCTATCTTAACTCAGCACAATTATTTTGAAAGTCATCCCCATCATTGCATATATCAATAGTCCACTACTTTAATTGCTTAACTTGATGCTATTGTACAACTATACCACATTTGTTATTTATCTGTTGATGGGCACGTGAGTTGTTTCCAATTTTTGTCTACTACAAATAAAACTATTAGGAAGTGGAGCACTGGTGGTTTGTGCCTGTAATCTTAGCTACTTGGGAGACTGAGATCAGGAAGATTGTGTTTTGACACCAGCCTGGACAAACAGTTTTCAAGACACCCATCTCCAAAGTAACCAGAGCAAAAATGGACTGGAGGTGTGGCCCAAGCAGTAGATAGAGTACCTGCTTTGCAAGTGCAAAGCCCTGAGTTTAAACACTAGTCACAACAAAACAAAAACAAAAACCTGTTAGGAATATTTGTATCTAAGTCTTTGTGTAGACAGTTTTTCTCTTGAATAAATACATACTTAGGAATGGAATGGCTGGATCATATAGTAGGTATGTTTAAATTTGTTTTTTGTGTGTGGTGCTAGGGATTGAAGCCAGGACCTTGTGCATGCTAAACACACACTCTACAACTGAACTACAACCCCCACCCTACGCTGCCAACATTTTTAACTTTTTAGAGAACTGCCAAACCAGTTCCAAAGTGGTTTTACTATTTTACATTCCCACCATAAGCATATGGAAGTTCTGGTTCCACTGTATTCTTGAAAACACATGGTATGGTTGGTCTCTTTAATTTCAGCTATTCTAATAAGTGTGTGGTGGCATGTCATTGTGCTTTTAATTTGCATTACTACAATGACTAATGATGTTGAACATGGATTGCTTATTTGCAATCCATGTATGTTATTTGGCAGTGTCTGTTGGAATCTCTTGTCCCTTAAAAAATGAGGATTTTTATTGCTAAATTTAAAAAATCCTTCATCAGATACTTGCTTTGTAAACATTTTCTCTTCATATGTGTTCTGTGGCTTGTCCTTCAGTCTCCTAACATCATCTTTGGAAGAATGGTAGTTTTTAATTTTCATGAAATCCAATTCATAGATTTCTTTTATGGACTGCAATTTAACTTTTTGCCTAATCCAAGGTCCAAAGATTTTCTGCTATGCTTTTGTAATTTTAAGTTTCACCTTTAGGTCTATGATCCATTTTGAGTTAACTTTTGTAGATGGTGAAATGGTTCAATGTATAGATTCAAATTTACTTTTTTGCAAATGAATACACAAATACACATACATGCATACAAAGAGAGAGAGAGAGAGCTTAAGCTTACTAAATAACCAGAAATAAAACTGTAATCTCAAAGAAAATGGCAAGTTTCTTTTTTGATGGTGATTGCCACTGAGGACCATTTTTATTATTTATTTATTTACTTGCAGTACTGTGGTTTGAGGTTAGAGCCTTGTGCTTGCTAGGCAGATGCTTTACCACTTGAGCCACGCCTCCAAGTGGGGACCGTTTTTATATGCATCTCCTTCACTCCTGTCAGTTTGATGTGTGGTTAAGCTGTATCTGGCTGTATCATGGTTTTAGTTTCATTTGGCTCACCACTGGCTTCAATGTTATGAGTGGGATGAGAGCTTTTCCTCAGCAGCCTTCTGGAATTTAAGAATTAACAAGATCCCAGAGAACCATCTCTGCTTCACAGTTATGTCACCCATTTTCAGAAGTAGGGGAAAATCTATTCCTGTTTTAACAACAACCTAATGTCAGCAGGCTCAGGCATGTGGGTTGCTGGGAAGTTGTCTATGTTCTTCAGTGTAGCCTTCTGCCTCTGTCAGTGGAAGTCTCTTGCAGACCTGCTGCACACACTCTGGACTTGGAGGGCAGCTTCTATACACTTCACTTTTCTCTACTCTTCTTTACTCTCAAGGTCCAGAACGTCTCAGAGATGTTTCTCTCAGCTGTCCTACTGAGTCTCTAAACTTTGGCAGCTGAAGTCTGGGATTACTATGCAGAGTCTTGGCCGATCTCCAGACTTGGACATTGGCTGGAGTAACTTTGATGGGTTTCTTTTCAATCGCCTAACTTTTCCTTTTGTTTCAGGAAGTGTTTTGAATCTACAGCAAGCTCCACACACCTCAAGAGGGGATCTCTCTTGGCTTTCCTTTTCTCCTCCCAACTTTTTTTGCCCATTATCCCTGAGTAAACAATTTTACCTTGGGAAAAAGTGAATGAGTGAATAGATGCAAACCTTCTCTGTCATTAAATGACCACTAAATTTCAATGGAAAACTAGTGATTTCTCCTTATCCCGACCCGTGATGGGTTCATCCTCCTGTTATTGACTCAGTGATAGAAGCAGCTATGGGTCTCTTCTTTGTGTGTCTTTTCTTTGCAAGTTCTCTGTATCTTCAGCTGTCTGTGTCTTCATGAATGGTGCATCTTTCCATAATCCCTTCCTTGCCAACCCCACTGTCACTTCAGCAGTTCCAGGAAGTTTTCTCTCAGTATTTCTGTCTGGGCAATCCTTAGTTTCTCTCCATCACAGCCACATCCATGAACCTTGTCTGGGTAAGGCTGAGAGGCTGGTTAAGAGAAGTCCCTTCCAGATTCTGTTGGGTAGGGGCAGGATTAGTGTGGAAAGATTCTGCTTTGTAGGGAGATAGATGTCTCTGTTCTGAGGCTGAAAGAGAAAGAGTCACAAACTGCAGCCCCTTTTGTGGCCAGTCTTGGTCACCATGCTCATGCATGGCCTCAGAGCAACAGAGCAGTCAGCATCCTGGCAACAGAAAAGGCAAGGAGAAAATCTATTCCATATGCTCCAGCAACAACTTTGTCTAGGATGGTGAAAGGGGAATCTCCTGGCCTTTCCTCAAGAAAGACTAAAGTAAGCAACAGTAACAATAGCTGTGATGAATAGGCCATTTTCCAGAGTTGTCTGGCATGTAGTTTTAGGATGAAGTAAGAGTAAACAGGATTGATACTCTGGACTGAATAAGCATCTGTGAATTTTTTTAATAACAAAGGACAATTTATACAAAAATATTTATAGGAAAGCGCAATTTTCTGTTAATATGACTAAGCAGGGCCTTAATTAGTTAAGCACCTCTGAATGGCAGAGCAGGAAACTAAGTCAGAGTGCAACCCAAATATAAATTATAAAAACCAAGGATAATTATCTTTCTTTCCCAATCTCATCCTGCCATGAAGAGATTATCCATGGCTGAATTAGCAGCATCAAATTCAGTTCTGTGAGTGATATAAACTTGACTCCAGGTGCCTCATTAATAATGTGCCCAAGCAACCTCTTTAAAAGAGAGATTGGTAAATTGCACTAAGTATGCTTCTATTTCCATCCTTCCATCATGTGAAGACACCTACCCTCCTCCTTCCTGGACTTTCCAGCCTCCTGAAACGGTGAGAAATGTATTTTCTGTCTTTATATGTTAAAGAAGAGGCTGCACTAATTTTTTCTTATCCTGACCAGTTATTTATATTCCATGAAGCTCAGTTTCCTCCTATATAAGATGAAGATACTAAATGTCTATTTTGTGGCTTTGTTGAAATCACACCATGAGGACTATGTACATTTTCAATAATCCATAAATGATGACTCCTCCTCTTTCCATCTCCAGTTTCCTTCCCTTTCTAAACAATAAAAACAAGCTGGGCGCTGGCGCTCATGACTGTAATCCTAGCTACTTGGGAGGCAGAGATCAGAAGGATCAAAGTTTGGGTGACGTTAGCCCAGGCAAATGACTCACAAGACCATATCTTGAAAATACAAACATAAAAAAGGGCTGGCAGAGTGACTCAAGTGGTAGAGCACTGGCTCCACCACTAGCAAGTGTGAGGCCTTGTGTTCAAACCCTAGTACTACCAAAAAAAATAAAAACAAGTTATTATAAAGTAACCATAATAATTAAACTAAAGTAAATGAGTCTTTACACAGTATTGATGGCTATTCTAAATGCTTATGTGTGGGATCTCCTTAGTCTATGAATTTGATAGATATTTGAGGAAAAATTCCAGACTTTTAATATACCACATGTCATAGTATTTACACTATCTGAATAAACAGAAAAATGGTATACTCTTTGATTTATTCCAGCAAGGTAAGAAAAAGACAAGGAGATTTTTACCGTATTTGACTCAAATTTTATCCAAGAATAATAATGAGAAAAATCGGAGAAAATTTGCTACCTTCACGGCACCTATTTTACTATTTATTATTACTATTTACTTTTAGCAAATTTTGAGGAAAAAATAAACAATAAAGATATCACTTGATGGGGTAAGGGTTTAGCTCAGTGATGGAGCACATGCTTATAAAGTGCAAGGCCCTGAGTTCAGTCCCCAACACATACACACACACGTGCACATAACCAGAAAGAAAGCTATTAAAAATTGATTACAGTATTCAAGACACTATCATACTACAGGTGGGAAAGACTCATACATCAATAGCAAGAATAGAGAACCCCAAAACAGACCCACACAAATATGTTCAGCTAATTTTTGACAAAGGACCAAAAGTAATTCAGTGGTGAAGGGTAGCCTTTTCAATAAATGGAGTTGGAGCAATTCATCATCCATTGGGGGGGAACTCAGTGTAAACCTGATAACTTATGCAAAAATGAATTGCAATCCTCCCAAGTAGCTAGGATTACAGGCATGAGCCACCAGTGTCCAGTTTAAACATATCTTTTTTTTTTTTTTTTTTTTGCGGTACTGGGGTTTGAACTCAGGGCTATGTGCTTGCCAGGCAGGTGTTTTACCACTTGAGCCACAGACCTCTAACCATATTTTTTTCTTTTCTTTTTTCTTTTTCTTTCTTTCTTTTTTTTTTTTTTCAGAGGTGGAGATCAAATCCAGGGCCTTCCACATGTAAGGCAAATGCTCTACCACTGAGCTACATCCCTAGCATTAAATGTAATTTTTATATGCACTGGGAAATTAAAATTCTTGAGTCACTTTATTGTAGCAATTTGGAAGCAAACCTGCAATATCTCCAATGTATATGTGTACAATGTTATCTAAAATGCCCAGCTTCCAAAATAATGGCAAATACATAACATACCACAAAGAAGATGGGTGGAAACAAAGTTTTTGTGAGCTAAGGAAATTATAACTATAGTGAAGAAATAAGTACGATAATATATTATTAGGGTTGCAGTAATAATACATGTAATACGCATTACAGTAATACCACCAAAACTGAGAAAAGGGAATAGTTATATAGGATCCATATACTACTGGAATAAACTAGAATAAATACATAGCTTACTTTAATAATTTAAGATGTATATGAAAACTACAAAAAATAATTTTAAAATACAGAAAAACATTAAGAAATTAAAATGCTATGTTAGGATTCACTTAAGGCAAAAAAAAAAGTAAAGGAAAATAGTGGAACAAAAATGACATAAGTCATAAAAAATGAAAGGTAAAATGGCAGATGATATTTCATCATGGTATTCATTTGCAATTCTCTGATGATGGGTTGTATTGAACATTTCTTCATGTGTTTGCGTATGTTCTTTAAAGAAATGGCTATTTCTACATCTGCTTTAGTTAAATGTCTATTCGGGTCCTTTACCTAGTTTAAAAATCAGATTACTTTTTGTGTTTTGTTATTGAGTTGTATTAGTTCCTTATATATTCTGGATATCAACCCTTTTTCAAATATATGATTTAGTTATTTTTCCCATTTTATAAGTTGCGTTTTTACTCTGTTGACTGTTTCCTTTGACATGCCAAAGCTTTTAAGTTTCAGGTAATCCCCTTTGTTTAGTTTTCCTTTTGTTATCTGTGCCTTTGCTGGCATATTCAAGAAATCATTGCCAAATTCAATGTCCTGAAGGTTTCCTCCCGTATTTTCCTCAAGGAGTTTTACAGTTTTAGGTCTTATGATAAGTTTCTTAGTCCATCGTGAGTTAATTTTGTATGTGGTGTTAGGAAAAGGTCTAACTTCAGTTTTTCACATGTGAATATCCAAATTTCCCAGCACCATTTGTTGAAGACACTGCCTTTTTCCCTGTGTGGTCTACATACCTTTGCCAAAGATTGTTTGGTTATATACACAATTTTATTTCTGGGCTCTCAGCTGCTTCATTGGTGTGAGAGTACTGTCACATTTTTCTTGTTTAGACTGCCCTCAATTTGGTCAAGAAAGCACACAATCTATCTGGCTTCTGGGAATCTGTTGCTGTGTCTCCATCATTCTTTGAGACCTTCTTGCTTTCTGGCATAAGATGTTATATATTTATTCTCTCTCTCTCTCTTCCCCCACCCTTCCCTTCTCTCTCCCACCTCTCCCCTCCCCACACCCCCAAACCCAGCTCTCTCATCTCTGTCTTTCTCTGTACCGGGGGATTGAGCACAGGGCCTCTACATAAGTACTTTACCACTTGAGCCACACACCCCCCAGCCCCCAGCCCTTTTGTTTTTCAAACAATTTCACCTCTACCTTTGTCCAAGCTAGCTTTAAACTCCTGCCTCTGACTTCTGAGTAGCTGAGATTACAGATATAAACCACTATCACTGGCTTATATTCTTATTTTGTACTTTCCCCTCTCCAACCTCAAAATCAGCCATTTCTTTAAAGAGTCCTGAGTCCTTTCAGTAGATGACATTAAAAAGCCAAGATCTGGTTTTCATTGGTAATGAAACTCAGTTTCCTCTCAGTGGACAGAATTAAAAAAAATTATTCATCTTTTTAATCCAAAACCACAGGGTTCATTCTAGCTTTCCACTTTCAGTATTTTTAGCTCTCAGTGAGAAACCTGCCTTCCACTTTCCTTCATCCTATTTAATCATTTTCTCTGCCCCCAAATTTTACTAGTCTCCCACCTCCACTGATAACCACACAAGCATCTCCTCTCCCTACTTGGGCTCTGACAGCTTATGCCAGGCCAATCGGCTGCAGGAATGCTCTCCTCAGACTGCTTAGCCCTTGACTTCACAGGTTGGATGCTTCCCATACCTTCTCTCCCCCTATAGGCTGTGGAGGAAACCACACAACCAACAACAGGCCATTCCTCCCCTTACTCTGACTCCAGTGCCAAAATGTACCCAATCAACTTTCTCATTCCACCTGGGCCACAAAGGCTACTTACTCCCCATGGAATGATTTGGGTGGGCTCTGACCTCACCCTCACACCAGCCTACCCCTCTACATGGGCACCCTCCTGATGTTTAGGTACTGTTAGCCTATGTAAGGCTGTCCTCATGTAGACAGTCTCATCACTCAGCTTGAACTCTGACACCATACTCCAGGTCAGTTTCCTTCATGGACTGCCATTTCACCCTTAGGTTAGAAAAGGTTACCCTTTTCTATTCTCTGGAAAGTTTTGTGTATTTGGTACTATTTCTTCTTTTGTTGAGTATTTGAAATAATTCACTTAGTTGTCCTTATGGGAATTGTGGAATTCATTTGATAAAAAAAGGACTACAATAAACAAAGGACTACTCTTTTTTCTCATGTCAGTTTTGGTACTTGTTTTTTATCCTAGGAATTTGTCCATTTCATCTGAATTTTCAAGTTTATTTAGCATAATTTGTTCAGTAAGTCCTTTTATCTCCTAAATTATATATAACTTGTACTAATTTCCTCTTTCGTTCCAGATACTGGTTAATTTCACACACTCTCACTCATCTTATTAGAGGTTTATCTGTTTTATTGTCTTTTCCAAATACCAACTTTTGTCCATGTTGGTTCTGTACACTATTTCACAAATTTCTGCCTTTATCTCTGTAATTTTATTCCTTCTATTTTTAAAATGTTATTACTTTGGTATCTTGTGGTACATGCTTAAATTAAGAGAATAGCAAACTTTTTCAGTAAAGAGGGAGATGTTAAGTATTTTGGGCTTTCTGAGCCACAAAGTTTCTATTACTACTTACTCCACTACAAAAGCCACTGCAGATGCAAGAAAAAAAACTGTCCTGTGCTTTCTGTCTGATTGTGGCAGCCAAGATTGAGCAGAGGAATATGGAGTGTGTGGGGGGGGAAGGGATAAAGAGTACAACAGTAGCCACTAATGAATGAATGTAGCTGTGTTCTAATAAAATTTTATTTATAAAAACAGGCAGTGGGCTGGATTTAGCCTCTAGGAGACATAGTTTGCTGACCTCTGACTTAGAACATTAGATCCCTTGTTAGCATGTTTCCATTGCCTGTTGTTTCTCTTAGCTTTTACATATGTCTTGTCTTCTGGTAAATCAGATTATTGGGCTGGGGATGTAACTCAGTAGTAGAGCACCTGCTTAGCATGTGCAAAGCCCTAGGTTCAATCCCTAGCATTGCAAAAAATATATATATTTTTTTGAGTCCCCGAATTGCACTTAAACATAGTTTCAAAATCTGGATAATAATCTCCAGATAACTTTTGCTTCTAGTAGGCATGTAGACTAATGTTACTAATAGTCCATCTAGTCCCCCTGAATCCAAATAGGGGTTGAAATATGAAACTTGATGAGCTCTTTAAGGTCCCAAATGAAGACCTGAGTTGTGTATCTTCTCTTAGCAGTTCTCACTTCTGTTCTTGTCTCTTCAGCCCTGTGCATGTTAAAAACTGTTCAGCTTCTAGACCTCTTGACCATCACTTTCAGAACTGGCATGGAGAGGTGACCTCAAATGCCAAACATATTTTTAGACTTTCCTCCTTTCCTAGCTCCTAACCCCACAATTCCTCAAGTCATTGCTTTCTGATGTTTTCAAGCAGACATATAATCTTGCCAGCTTTTCTCATTGTTTTCAGTGAAAGAGGCTAAAACCGTCTATTCTGCCATTGCTGCAAACAGAACTTTCTTTGTGACAACCATTCTGAGTATTTCCTAGTTTATAGTGTGTCCTTTCAGTGTACAGATTTGAGTCTTTAGTGCTTATTGGCCATTTGTATGTGGTCTTTGGAGAAATGTCTATTCAAGTCCCTTGCCAATTTTTAAATTACGTTACTGGCTATTTTGTTGACCTACAAAAGTTCTTCCTAATATATTTTGGATATTAACCCCTTAGTAGATACATGATTTGCAGTTACAGTTGGCCCTGTGTATTGTGCAGGTTTCACAAGCATGAAAAATATTCAGATTGAAAAATATTTAGAGCCAGATGTAGTAGTTTATGTCTGCATTCTCAGCTACCTGGGAGGTGGAGGCAGGAGGATGGTGAGTTTGAGAACAGCTGGGCAAAGGTAGAAACAAGACCCTGTCTTAAAAACAACAAAAAGGTCTTGGGTGGGGCAGGGATAGGAGCTCAAGTGGTAGAGTGCTTGCCTAGCATTGCAAGGACCTGGGTTCAATCCCTAGCACCACACACATTTAGGGAAAAAATGTAGACTTTCTTGTCATTATTCCCCAAACAATACAATATAACAACTACTTATATAGCATTTACATTGTGTTAGATATTACAATTTAAAGATTTAAAGAATATGGGAGTATGTGTGTATGTAGGTTATGTGCAAATACTATGCCATAAGGTCCTAGAGCATCTGTGGCTCTTGGTACCTACAGGGAATACTAGAACATTATAATCTCCATGGATACCATGTATACTTAGGGACAGCTGTATTTCCTCTTTGTATAGGCTGCCTTTTACTCTGTTGTTTCCTTTGAAATGCAGAAACTTTTAGGTTTGATGTAGTCCTGTTCATCTATTTTTGCTTTTGTTACTGTGCTTTTGCTGGCATATTCAAGAAACCATTGCCAAACCAATGTCTTCAAAGCTTCCCCCCTGTATTTTCCTCAAGTTTAATAGTTTTAGGTCTCATGATTAGATTTTTAATCCATTTTAATTTTTATGTAGTGTAAGATAGAGGTTCAACTTCATTCTTTTGCATCTGAGTATCCAGATTTCCCAATATCATTTGTTGTAGATACTACCCTTTTTCCATTATGTGGTCTAGGGACCCTTGTTGAAGATCATTTAGCCATGTAGGCAAGGATGTTTCTAGCTCTTTATTATCTTCCATTTATCTATATTTATGGGACTATCACACTGTGACTTTTAACAATTTAATTATAATCCATTTTGGTGTGTTTTCTTCAGTAGGATAACTACTTGTGAAGTTATTTGAGCTTCTTTTATTTGTATGCCCATTTCTTTCAGATTTGGGAAGTTTTCAGCCATTATTTATTTAAGTAGGTTCTTTGCCTCTTTCTTTTTCTTCTGGAGCTCCCATAATGTGTATGCTATTCTACTCCATAGTGTCCCATAAGACTCTTAGGCTCTCTTCATTTCCTTCATTTGTTTTTTTTTCCACCTATGCTTGGATAAGACCTGTTTTTGAGTTCACTGATTGTCTCTTCTATCTTGGTATGGTTTGGAAGAGTATCCACCAACTGTTCATGTGCCCCATATATGGTGCTACAGAGAATGGTGGAACCTCTGAGAAGTCATGTCTTCTGGGAGGTCCTTAGGTCACTGGCAGTGTGCCTCCAAGGGCACTCTGGTCCTCTCTGCTCCTTGGCTTGTGATGTAAATGGTTTGCTCCAATATGCATTGCCCACCATTGCATCTGGCACTATCATCAAAGGTCCAAAGCAACAGGGTTACCCAATCTTGGATTGGAACCTCCTCTGGAACCATGAGCTGTAATCAATGTTTTCTAATTGCCTCAGGTAGTTTGATATACTTATGCAAAGCTAAAACACATTCATTCGAGTTTGTTATTCAATCCTCCAGTGTGAATTTTTCAGTTCAGGTATTATATTCTTCAGTAACAGAATGTTAGATTCTTTACAGCTTACATCACTTTGCTGATATTCTCAGTTTTGTTCATGCATTGTTTTCCTGATTTTGTTTAGTGTTTGTGCTTTCAGTTCATAAAGCATCCTTATGATCTGGTTTTGAATTATTTGTCTGTAAACTTATTCTTTTTCTTTCAAGTTTGTTTCTGGAGATTAGTTTCTTTGAATGAGCCATATTTCCATTGCTTTGTATGTCTAATTAATTTTTATTGGAATTTCAGCATTGAAAAATCGGCCATCTCTCCCAAATTTTATGGTCTGGTTTTATATGGGGAAAACTTTCTCCATTTGGCCTGGTAAGAAATCCTGGATGCTTCTCAAGCCTTTTCTGGGAGCATCCTCTCTTGGCTTATTGGTGTATTCTAACAGAAAAAAATTGCCAATTTTGACTCAAGACCACTGGCTTGTGTGTGGTACTGTGGCCTCTCTGGTATTAGGGTAATTGCAGTACTCGAGCTCTACCTAGTGTCTGTGTGTGGAACTACAGACTCTGGTGTACTTAAATTCCCTTTGTTCTTAGAGATTCCTCACACCCTATACCTGTCAATGGTTGGATTCAGGCAAAACAGAACTGGTCGCTTACACACACGGAATGTTGGACATATGTTCTACACCACTCTTTATTCAGAAAAAACACAAAAGTTTAAGAACTTCTCCCAATACACCATGTTGTGTGGAGGCTGGGGAGGTGGTGGTTTCGAAGGCTCTAGAAAAAGTTAGTGCCTTGAACTTTTCTACCTGGTTTCTCTTAGGGTCTAGAGTTTCCGGTTCCACCGTCTTGCTGATGTCCTACAATACTCTTTTTAAAGACTATTTCTACTTTATCCCCTCTCATTCTTTCTTGAATTCACTCGAGTCATCCCTTTGTTCTTGCCACTCTACTGAAACTATACTACTCAGTCACTAGTGACCTAAATTGACAAAACAAATGGCCAGTTCAGTTTTCATCTTGGTCAATCCCTCAGTAGCATGCACAACACTTCAACATTCCCTATTTTGTGAAACTTGGCTTCTGGGACACCTCCCTATTTCCATTTCTTTTTTGGCCTGTCATCTCACTGGCTTCCCCCTCTCAGTCTTCAATATTTAATCATTTTCATCTTCCTATTTGAGGAACACTCCATGATTCAGACTGCTGAACTTTTCTCTTTATCCATCACCATTTTCTCAGTGATATTGTCTGGCACCCATACTTGTCACAATAGTGTCTCCTGCTGTGACCTTGATTTTGAATTCCACATATACATATATATTCAAATGTTTATTTAATATCTCCACTTGAAGGTGTAAGTTTAATCAAACTCAACATATCCAACATGAAATACTTGATTCCCATTCCCTCTAAAAGAATTCCCACCCCATTCAGTTTTCTATTTCAGTAACTTCATTTTTTCAGTTTCTTAGGTCAAAATTTTGGAAATATCCTGGACTTTTGTCTTTTTCCCACATTCACCTGTCTGGCAACAAATGAAGTAGTCTTTTACCTTTAAAATATACTCAAAATCTTACCATGTCTCCACTGAAATCTAAGCCTAATATTTCACTTACATTAAAAGCCATTTCAATCGGTCTGCCATTTCTACAATTGTTCCCTAACAGTCTCTTCTTCAAATAGCAACCAGGGATAAAATATAATACTCTGTAACTTACCTGCCTATACCCTTCCAAGTTTCCTGTCATACCCTAAGTAAAGCTAAAATTTGTCATTCTTCATACACCCTTGTATAATCATGGCCCCAAATACATTCCTGAATTCATTTCCAATCATTCTTCCTGCTATCAGCTTTTTTGCTGCCTCAGTTACACTTAAGGGGACTTGCATTTACTATTCCCTCTGTAAGAATATTCTTGCTGTTAACTACATGGCTGCCTATCTTCAGGGTTCTGTTCATACCACACCTTCTAAGACAAACCTATATAAAAATACTTCCTTTATACGTTATTTTTAACACAAACTGATATAACCACTGTTTCTTCACAAAACATAAGCTCCAAGAGCAGAGGGATGTTATCTATTATACAGTTTCATTTCCAAACCTGGACCTATGGCCAGCTTATTTGTTAATGAATGAATGAATTCTACCTGGAGAGATGCTCTTATTCTAATTCAGACCGCATAAAAACGTTTTTCTTTCTTTTGCAGTACTGGAGTTTGAATTCAGGGACTCCCACTTGCTAGGAAAGTGCTCTATCACTTCAGCCCTTTTTTTGGGTTAGCCCTAGCTAACCCCAGCCCTTTTTTGCTTTATTTTTCAGATAGCAACTCTTTACTTTGTCTAGGGCTGACCTCAGGCTGTAATCCTACTACCCGTGCCTCCCAGTAGCTGGAATTACAGACATGAACAACCACATCTGGCTTGTTGAGATGGAGTATCATTTTTGCCTGGGCTGGCATCAAACCATGCTCCCAACATCTGCCTTCTGAGTATCTGGGATTACAATGATCTCATAAAAACTCTTCATCTAAGATATCCTGAGTATTGCAGCACTACTTCTTTTGGGGCTAACCTTGAAAAATCATCTATGAAAGCTTATGAAGTGAAATATTTGGGTTACATATTCTTCAACCAAGTTATTTCTGTAATATCCAACAAGAACTGTAACAGTAGAATAATCTTGAGGTAGGAAGTTTTCCCTTCCCCCTGTATGGCCTTAACAGTGACTAGCATCTAATTAACTCAGTAATTCTGGAAGAACACACAGAACCCATTGCTAAATAAGGCCTTTTGAGCATTGCAAGACACTATTTATGACCACCCAAATCCTAGTTTCATCAACCCAGGTTGGCCTGTCACCGAATGAGAGTTGCTCTTAACATTGTGTAGAGTCCATTCTATCCCAGGACGTCTTTGGTTCTGGTGACCTACATCTTAGCAATTTTCTTCAAGAAGCAGACTCCAACTGAGTTTTCAAATCTTTCTAAGATTTGAAAGTGATGAGCACTCAAAATATTATTTGAAAAAAAGGTGCACCAGACTGCCTTAAGGGCAGAAATTGTTTGGCACAGACAGATTTCTGTCAGGTGCAAAAGTGTTAGGCTAAGATACAAATTCACCAGTGGCTCCAAGTGGCTTAAAATTCCAAAGCAGTCTGCTTCATTAGGGAGGATGGTTGGTAAGCCTATAAATATATTACTTGTACTGATCACAGTTTGACTCCAGACAAGGTATACAGGCACTTTTGAGTAGCATCACAGGCACTCAGTATTTCAGACTGTTTTCTTTCTTTCTGACCTAGAAATACTATCACTGCTAGTGCATTTCTCCCTATCCTCAGTCCAATTTTGGGACACAGGAAACCAGGAACATCCTCTACCTAGTGCTTTGTGGACACTAATTTATGGCTTTCATGAGAGTAGCCTCATGAGTTCCTCATTTAAATATAAGCCATATACTCTTCTTTGATATTATTTGAAATAAAACCTACCAAAGCCACAGTAGTTCTTAAATCTCTTTTTTTACAAGCCACACATGTCCATCTCTTCCATGTTGAGATTCTCTGAGAGCAGAAGTCTATTTAAAACATTACCTACTGGCCTGTGGCTCATACCTGTAATCACAGCTACTCAGGAGACAGAGATCAGGATTGCGGTTCGAAGCCAGTCCAGACAAATAGCTCACCAGACTCTACATCAAAAATACCCAACACAAAACAGGGCTGGTGGCAAGTGGCAGACTACCTGCCTAGCAAGCCCGAGGCTGAATTCAAACCCAGTGCTGCCAAAAAGAAAAAATTCCTTGCAAACTCTATGCCCTTATTTGACTGTTATCTCCCATCTCAAGATAACTGTATTAAAACAAAATTTAATATATAAAAAGGTGTTTTAGAATAATATTGCATGTCATGTTTTCAAAGAAATACTCAAGTATAGTTTAAATGCTTTTTATTATTTCCTAGGTTATTTTCATGGTAGTTAGGCCTATGGAGCATATACTATGGTATTTATTTCTTCTAAAATGCATCATATGTATGTGTAATAAAAATCTTCTACAGCCCAGACAATAAAGCTCCTGTGGAGCTTCCTTCATTGTATTCCTCTACTTCCCTGCCCCTAGAACTACTATGCTGAATTCTGTTAGATTTCATTGCACTGCTTATTATTTCCCTAATATAGGAATCTCTACAGTCACAATTTTGCCTGACAACTTTTTAAATAGAATAATGTGTGAATTCTGTGACTTGCTTTATCCAGTCAACATAATTTTGAAATTCAGGCTACGTAGTATTTTGTTGTATGAATGTCTTACAACTTATCTTATTCTACTGGTGGATATTTGAGCTGTTACTAGTTTGTTTGCTATTAGAAATGCTATCTTCTTGTAAACATCTCCTATTGTAAAGATGCGAGTTTCTCTACAAGATATATGCATGCTACAAAGAAACGCTGAACTGTTTTCCAAAACAGTTGTACCAATTTGCACTCCCTCCTGCAGTGTTCTCTATTGTACCATATCCTGGCCAGTATTTAGAACTGGTTAAACTTCCCGCCCCCATCCCAATCTTGCAGGCTTTTTTTTTTTTTTTTTTTTTAAGTATTGGGGATTGAGCCTACCACTTGAGCTCCCAGCTTGTGTTTTTGAAACAGGGTCTCGCTAACTTTGCCCAGGCTGACCTTGACCTCAAGATTCTCCTGCCTCTGCCTCCCAAGTAGCAGGAATTACAGGCAACCACCATCATACCCAGCCAGCATCTATGATTTTAATACACATTTTCCTGATGACTAAAGAAGTTTATATATTATTTATGACCTATGTTTCTTCTATGAAATGTCAGTCTGTGTCTGTTGTCCGTTTTTCTATTAGGTGTTCTTGTTCGTACAGACTTATAGTTTATTATTTATTCTTGATATTAGTCTTTTGTTGGTTATATGTATTTAAAATATATTCTCTCACTTTGGGACTCCTCTTTTCACTTTAATGATCACTAGTTCCTAATGTAGTCCCTTTTTTAGGTCTTTAAGAAATACTTCTCCAATCCAGTCATAAAATTATTTCCTCTATTTTCTTAAAGTAGTCTAACCTTGCCTCTGTTAAGTCCGTATTTAATCCAAAAATTGATGTTACAGAATGTACTATATATGCTATAGAATGTGGTAAAGATCCTATCTTAACTTTTCCCTCCCAGTAAAGTCAATAGCACTTCCCCATCATAAATGGAATTTCACATATACGTAGGTTCTACTCTCCTTATATTGTTCCCTGGTCTGTTTGTCTATTCATGCACCAAGTCTGTACTATCTTATTGTAGGTTATGGTATCTGGTAGGACAATCTTATCCCATCTCCTCCTCCTTGGTTATCATTTGCCTCTGAACTTCCATATAAAATGTAGATTATCACATTCAATAACAAAATGAAACAAATCTCATCGGGATTTAGCTTGGGAGGAACTGCCATATTTACAATACCGACTCTTCCTATCAATGAATGTAAATAGTATGTATACTGAGTTGGGCCTATCTTGTCTTCCAGTAAAATTTCAAGATTTTCTACAGAGGACTTTCCACATCTTTTATCAGACTATAGCTCTGTTATATTTGGTTTCTAAATTGATTTGTACTCATTGAGCTTGGTCAACATTTAATTTTAACTTATTCGTAGATTCTTTCATATCCTATTTTCATAGCATCTGCAAATTATAACTAAGACTCAGTGTTAGTGTCACATTCTGTAGGTTGGGTGTTCTCCTTCCAACTTTGGTACTGAAACTTTCTAAATGTTTCCTTACCTGAAAAATGAGGAACCCCATTAACATTGTTTTGATGTTCACATGAAAACAGCACTTGGGAAATGGTCAGTTCCTATTAGTATCTTTAATTCCTTTCTTCGAAACAACCCATTGCTTTGCATGCTTGAGGTATTTTGCACACTTCAATCGTTTTACCTATCACTGGGTGCAAATTATCTTATTTCTTGGATCCCACAGAAGACACTCAAATGCCAAAATAGAGGGTTTCACCTAGGGTTAGAAACAAACTAACCCCACTCCCACCACCACAGCATTATATAGTTGAGGAAGTCCGGCCTTTTACACCTACCATGAGAATCCTATTCACAATGTTAGAACACCATAAGCTTTCCAAAAATGTTAATTAAGGCCTAAGGATGTACAGAGTGCTTGCCGACCATGTGCAAGAACCTGGGCGTGATTCCCCAGAATGGAGGTGGGAGGAGACAAAAATGGTAAGTGTTCTCAAACTAAGGTAATTAACTATGTATTCAAGTACAAAATACCTTCCTTTTAAGTGACTCATTGTGTGCATTGAGTAAATTTGGAAGTATCTTCAATATAATGACAGAAATTAAAAGGATTTGGATCAGCTGATTTCATCAGCAGATTATGCTTTCTGACTTGAATGCATGGTTATATAATGGAGTTTTGAAAAGGGCCTTTCAGATTTTTCTTGGTTCTTGAATATTTTAGTTCTTGGCTGTGGTTGTGTATTTTGGGTCCTAAATGCATTTACTGAAGAGTTTCCTCAATTACAAAATGGAACTACCAAATCAACTTACTCTTTTTATTTTATATGCAAACTCTTCACTAGATGGCAGCACACTGCTAACATTCAAAAAGATGGGCTGTGAGTATACTCTGCACAGCAACTGACTAGCTCAGGCAAGGCTTTAGAGAGGTTTGATACCCAACACTGCAACAAAACAACAAAAATCAATTAATTCACTAGAAAAATCATAAATGTATAAATATAAGTTTTCGCCTGGAAAAATTAGATTTTGAAAAGCACTCAAAAGAATGTGGAGAAGTAGGGATTTTCCCATACAGCTGCACTGGTGAAGGTAAATGGGGCAATTTCTTGAAGTGTTTAATCAAGTACTTCAAGAAAATGAATTTTTAGAAAACGTTTGCACTAAGATTTTTTACGAGGATATTCCCTGTGGCATCCTTTATTACATTAGTCAAAAATCTGCCCAAATAACTTGAATTTCCAATTACAATCATTTAAATTATGGTATAATCTGGAATATTAGGTAGACACTAAAAACAGTCTAACAATGCAACTTGTCAACCTTAATGTACACAAAAATGATCTGGAGATGTTATTCAAATGCAGACTGAATTCTGGCCCAGGGGACCCCAATGTTGCCAGGCTGTAGAGTGCTTTCTTTAACAAGTTTTTAGGCCACTGAATACTAGTAATACTCTAAAAGCCAAAAGTCCCCACATAACTTACCTATGCATTCTTACATTATTAAAGCTGACTTATTCATTCAACACAGGGGTCTAAGAATTTACTCCTAATGTTTAGAGTGAGTTGCATTTGCTTCTGAGCTTGTCAATATAACTTTTCCTGTTATCTTATACCCAGTAAAATATGAAAGCAAAGAGAATTGGTTAAACACTTTAGAAAAACTCAAAAGATAAATCACTTCTGAAATTGCTGTTGATGACATACAATTTCATACTAAGATGGGGGTGGGGGTGGAGATGGGATTGCAGGTTGAGGCTAGCCCAGGCAAAAAGTTTAGTGATACCCCATCAACCAGTAAGCTGGGCATGATGGCCACACATCTATCATCCCAGCTACTCAGATGGCAGTCAAAGCCAGCATGGGTAAAATGTAAGATTCTGTCTGAAAAATAACTAAAGCAAAAAGAGCAAGGGCCATGGCTCATGTGGTAGAGCACCTGCCTAGCAAGCACAAGGTCTTGCATTCAAAACCCCAAGAATGCCAAAAAAGAATGAAAAACTGATGGTTATTATCAGAAAGGAAAAATATCCTGGTGAGGATGTGCAGAAACTAAAATCCTCATGCATTGCTGATGGGAATGTAAAATGGTACAGGTGCTGAAGCTTTATGTTCCTTGAAATGTTAAACACAGAAAATACCGTATGATACAGCAATTCCACTAAGTACACACAGCTTTTTTAAAATGTATTTTTGTTTTAGACTGGGTCTAGCTTGTAGCCCAGGCTGGCCTTGAACTCTTGATTTTTTTGCCTCAGCTTCCTGAATGTGAAAATTACAGGTACGTATCACCAAGCTCAGACGCTATGTCTATTTCGTAATTTTAAAAATGCTGACAGCTTTTAACATTGTAGTGAAGTTTACGCTAACAAGAGAACGTGGTAGAAAAGGGCATTCATTTGTGCAAATATTAAACGTGTCGCATGATGGAATTTAACTCAAAGTAAAATATGATCCTTGCTTCCACACTTCAAATTCAAATGGACAGGAAACCATATTGCATTATTTAATAAATGCTTCAGAAAAGTGAATAAAGGGAGGAAGGAAGTCTTGTTCTTCAACAGAACGGTGAAAACAAATCTGAGATACTTGTGCAGATATCCACAACACTCCAGGCTAGGGAACTGTCCCATGCAAGGGTACGGAGGGAAGAACATGCCTAGCCTGTTTGGAAATCAAAAAAGCCAAATGGCTGAAATAGACCAAGCATGAGGAGAGCTATCAGGTTATCTAGTTGGAAGGACCAAATCACTGAGGAACCTAGTAAGGACTGAACTTTTACTTGGGGAGCCATTGCAGGATTTTAGATATGGATACCTCTGCTAAAAATAGATTGTGTATGGTGAGAAGGACAGAAAGCAGTGGGAATAGCAACTGGTCCTGAATATTGTATTCTGACAGCAGAGAAAAAGCCTTTTCTAATGTATTGGATGTGGGGTGTGAGAAGTCAGGGGTGATCTCCAGATTTGGGCCTAAGGAAATGAAATGAAAGTACAGATGTTAGCTGTAGAGGAAGACTGTGGGAAAAGTAGGTAATGGGGGAGGGTAGGACATAGAAGAGTTCAGTCTTTGCATTTTAAGCTTGAGATGCCCCCCTCAAAAAAAACAAGGGAGGGCATGGGTCATTGTATTTTCTTTTTTTTAGGTACTGGGGCGTGAACTCAGGGCCTACACCTTGAGCCACTCCACCAGACCTTTTTTATAAAGGGGTTTTTTTGAGATAGGGTCTCGTGGAACTATTTGCCTGGGCTGGCTTCAGACCATGATCCTTCTAATCTCTGCTTCTTGAGTAGCTATGATTACAGGCATGAGCCACCAGCAGCCGGCAATTGTATTGAATACTTGACAGCCACTAAGTTGAAAAGTAAGAATGATAATTATTGTCTTCTCCACCCGTTTGATTCATTTACTCTCTCGTGGGAGACAGATGTGTTTTAAGTAGACTGCCACAAAAATGGGGTCTACCCTTAGGATACGCTCACCAAGTCCCAATAATCATATAGATCAATATTACTTCTCCCAAACCTAAGTCACACCCATGCCACAATGTTCTCAATTTCTAATTCAAAGAAAATAGGACACTAAATATGAAGGCCTTAAAATGTCTACCACCTACCTATAAGCCCACAACATTCTACGTTTTTCCTGAGAGGAATGGGTATTTCTCTTTCCACCCAAAGCTACTTCCTCATACTACTGATCTCAGTACCTTCAGTTTGCTTCCCAAACCAAATATATGGTAGGATACCAGTGCTCACACCTATAATTCTAGATACCCAGGAGGCAGAGGTCAGGAAGATCAAGGTTTAAAGCCAGCCCAGGGCAAATAGTTTCTGAGACCCCATCTTAAAAAAACCCATTACAAAAAAAGGGCTGCTTAAGTGGCTCAAGTTTAAGTGTACCTGCCTAGCAAGCATGAGGCCAAGATCAAACCCCAGTGCCACCAATATATATATACTGCTCAGGTTCTCTTTCCCACATTCAAATGGCTTCTTCTTTTAGTTATTAATAATTTTAACTGCCATATTTCAGGCTACAAAATTAGTTTTAACCCAGTCTTCAAAACTCCAAAGCCAAATGGCTATTTCTTGGATCTCAAAGGCACTAAATTCAGTCTCCTAATCCTTTATTTTTTTAACCCACATATACCTTCAATCTAGCTCCCCTGATCTCCAGTCTCCTACACTCAAGTGTCAGTGTTCTAATCTTTTTCTGATGTTCCCCATGTCAGTCATTGGCATGTAACTACATACACTCTAGGCCATTTCTCACCTTCCAGTGACATCCAAATTATTATATTCTGTTGATCTTGCTTCCTATGTCTTTCATTTTCTCTCCCTCTACTCTTATTCTAACTGTTGAAGGAAGACTCACACATTTCATTAGCCTAATTTACCTCTTTTCCAAATTTTATCTGCAGCTAAGATGCTTTGAAATGCTAGTATGTGACAATACTCACATCAATGATTCCACAACATACTCAGAACTTTTAATGTCCTAGAGAGTATGGCTTATTTCTGATGACCTCATACAGGCTATGTTCCTCCTGTTAGGCTTTGGCCAAACTGGCATTCTTTAAATTCCTATTAACATGTGCCCTCTTGCCAAAAGGTCTTTCTTGCAAGCCTCATTTTGCATAGAGGGTACGTGCTTCCCTTCATTTTTCACCAAGTCTTAATTCTTCAGATCTCATTACATTAAGGAATCAATTCCTATCTCCTAATGTTTTCCTATAAACTGAGTATGGATTTTTTTTGTTGGGGGAGGAGCAGAATATGCAGCCCAAGCTGGCCTCAAACTCTAGATCCTAGTGCCACAACCTCCCAAGTGCTGGGATTACAGGCATGCAACATACACACTTGGCTGCATATGGATTTTAAAAAGGTGAAGAATGTGCATATCTTAGGCTGGACATGGTGGTACCCATCTATGACTTCACATACTAGTTGGGAGGCCTAGGCAGGAGTATCTCAAGTTTGAGACTAGTCTGGGCAAAGTTGGTGAGGCACTATCTCCAAAACAAAATAGCATGTACCAGACTCTGGGTTCAATACCCAGTATCACACTCCAATCAATCATGTATCTCTTATGTGGTACAGTAATCAGAATTGATGAGCCAAATAAAAATTCAGAAACTCTGTTAACGAAATATTAAAGGGAGATAAGACCCAATATTGCAATAGAAACCAGTTCAGTGGAAACAACTCTAATTTCATGGTAATAGTTAGGAAAAACTTGGTAGACTGTCTATAAATCCTTTGTAAAAAAGCTTCTCCTTCTTCCTCTAAATCAGGCCATGTCCAATTCCTATAGTTTTGTGTGTCATTTGGTCAAAAGATATTACCAATAACCTTTTCTTAATTAAATGTTCTCTGCTCTTACAGGCCGTAACAAAAGTCTCAATTCAACACAAGCAGGGATCAATAAATGCAATCTTCTTTAAAACGCCAACACCTAAGAGTAACAGGGAACCTAATAAAACCTGAACAACAATTTTAATAGATTTTCAATGGACTCAAATGATGCTAACTTTAATTTATTCTCACAAGGTTATTTCAATCATTTACAACAGTTACCTTCAACATACTCTGAAGCTTACAGGTGAGAAATATAATAGGGCTTGAGGTAATACCTGACACACAAAACATTCATGAGAAGAACAAATCTGTTACTGTTTAAAAAGTACGCTATAATGTTTCCAACCTAACTGCTAAAATATTTTTTGCTGTAATCTACAAATATTTTTACTTGATTAAAAGTCTAGTAAGGTTAAATCCCCTAAGACTAGACAAATGTTTTCTGAATCTTAGATTTAAGAATAAAATCTAAAAACCTTTTGGGGTCCTTAATCATGATTTTAGCTAGATTATCATCTATTTTGAAGGGCATCTAAATGCCAGTACAGAAGAAAATATTCACTCTCTGTATCAGACAACAGTTCCTTTTCTGTTATCCCACATATTGTCAATAGATATTATTCAAAACCATACACAATGGCTAGAAAATTATAAAACAGACAAAAAGGACAAACTGCAAAGTATTATTATCAAAACTTTGTTTTATTTTCAATACAAGATAAATACCATGCTTGTTACTATTGCAGTTTAAGGCCAACAATGGCCATATAGCAAACTGCTGAACAGTCACCTAAATGCTAAAGAAAGAAAAGACAAAGTAAACATTAAACACAAAATTGCAATTACAAACATTTTAATAAAATGGGAATGAGCTTTTTAAAAGAAGCTAATATGGAAGTCTAGTTCTCATGGACAAAAAGATGTCTACTTGATCAAATATCATCTTACCTTTTGCACAGAAATCTTAGTATGAAGTCACCACTGTCAATAGCTAAAATTTTTAAGACTTTCTTTGGCCTTCAGATATTAAGACAAATTATTTACAAAGTGTGACTCAGTAATTCGTGGATACTGCTAATATGATACAATTTTTTGTTTTTGTTAAGGGCTTTTCATTAAAAATTGTAAAACAACTTTGTAAGGCTATACTGGGCTGTAAACTACTTTGCTAATATGCCATGGGATGCAGAGGAAGAGGAATAGACCTTTTTTTAAGGCTAAAGTCAATGTTATAGATGCATTCCTTAGAATACATTATGATTTACCCCAAAAGGATCATTTCCCATTAAATACCACCTGAGTACTACAATTTTCAAAGTAAAAAAATAAATAAACATGGTTTACCATTGTATTTTTAAATAATTTAGCTTACAGAATGTTGAGAAATGTTACGCAGTAACAGTGCGACAAAGAACACACCTTCAAAACAAAATGTTTTTACTAAATGCTGGGTCTGTCCAATTATGAAATTAATGTAAAACATTTACACCCATGGTGGAGTTTTATGATACTCCCACATGCAAAACTCTTGGTAGTATTTACTATCCACAGATACCATTTCAAGATTTGTGTGACTTCAGTTAAATACTATCTAATGTTTTAAAAGCCTCCCATTACAATGCATTAATTAATGTAGCAGGAAGTCTTTAAAACATTCAAATCTGTCTATATGTAACCAAGTGTTTATACGTCCCATATAAAAACCATGGTAATGGTGTGTGGTATAATCAGTGAAAGTCAACAACCTGAAATTTTAAAGAAACATTGGTTAAAACAAATCTCAATCAATCTGAACAGGATACAACTGCCTGAATATTTTGAATATTCATAAAAATTCATATTGCTTCTTTCTAATGCTAAGAAAGAAGAGGATAAGAACTTCCTCCCAGAAGCCTAGACATTTAACACATTTTCTATTTTGACTTAAAATGAGACTTTAATCCAGAATCTTGATTTCTCTAAATGAAAAACCTGCACATTATAAACACAAGGAATGTCATATGTAAGGCCACATCTTAATAAATTCATAATTTTTGGTTAAATGTTTATTTAAATGTTAGTCTAAGGCTTCTAAGAGTCAAGTTGCTAAAAAATAAAATACACCAGTGTTTCAACTGAAGGTAAACGTTAAAAAGAAAACTGTAAGAACAGAAAAATAGAATGCTTTGCTATAAAAATCCCACTTAATATATTTTAGCACAAAAAAAGTCTAATATGTACAATGGATAAACGTGCATTTTAAGTACACACAACTGGGGAAAACATTTACAGAGCTATGGGATGCAAATGAACTTGATGAGTAAAATTTAAAAAGCAGTTATCTGTAACAGTGAGAATCTCAATAGTGTATTCTCAAAGAGTAAGAACATAAACTTCCTCTTAAAATAACTTAAGCTGAAGCTTAAAACACAAAATTGGAACCACCTTATGATACAGAAAATGCAATGACCATTCAGATAAGAAAACAAAAATGTGGAGAGCACTCTAACAGAAAAAGTCTTTTAGTACCATCTCATTATATAAAACAACATGTATTTAGGTTATTGGCACATTAAAACACATTAAGGGAAAGAGAAAGTCTTTACCCTTTCAACAATATTCCCTTTCACTATAAAATATTATACAACATTCATTAAAACCTCCATGTTTATTTTTAGATCTGACCTTAAACTAGTAAAAACTAAAGTAACACTCTCCATAGGAGAATCAAATGAAAACAATGCCTTAAGCTACAAGTACTTGTGAACTCCAAATTGTAGTGAACTGCTTCAAAATATTCTAAGTAAAGGAGCCATTAAATGGGCTAACGATGATCAACAGCCACAGCGAATGACTCCAAATCATGCTCATGAAAATAAACCAAAACAGACACTTGTAAATTTACATTCAAATATCCTTTCCATAACACACTTCTTTTAACAAAAAGCAGCATATTCAATTCATAATGCTACTTCAGAAACAATACCACGTGGGTGCTGTATCACTCATCTGCAACTTTACTAGCTGAAAGGAATGTGACTGCATAGCACTAATAAATGCTATGACTCAAAAATAAACTCAAGTTTTAACATCCACTAGTAATTGTAAATTAGAAAATAAAAAGATATCTCTTTTTTGGGAGGGGTGTCTTTGTACAACTATCTCTTTGGACTGTTTTTAGACATTAAAAGAAGTTTTCAAACAGCGTTGGGTCTTACACAGAAGGGGTATAATGAATAAAACAAGGTTGGCAACTTTTTACCTTTTCTACTATACATTCATGAGTTACCAGGCAGAGGACTTTGCAAAATTACTTGGTCAAAGTAAAAAGTTATTTCTTCCTGACAACAATCAGAATAATGGACTAGCAGCAAACAATTCTAGTGTGCTCACACTGTCTGCAAACAAAGTCACTTAATGAAATCAGCCAGGTAAAGAGAAGAGTGATATAAAACAATTAAAGGGTTCCACTGATTAAAAAAAAAAGAAAAGGTAAAATAAAAGATTAAATTAGTACAAAATTTCCAGTTTCACTTCAAGTATAGTTTTTTATGATTCCATTTTAAACTTGCTCAGAGAAAATATTATTCTCATGGACATTTTACTTACCTTTTAACCTTACTATTAACTAATCTCCTTTGTAATATATGTATGTCCAAACTTCTTCACATTGGGGTATTGTATTTAAACTATAAAAAAACTAAGAAATGACAAAAACTTACAAATACCTATACACAAAACAAGAAAACAGATTTTGATACAACTCTCAAATGTTATAAAAAAAGACAAGTGCATTTCCAACAAGATAAACACTTTAAAATCATTTCTGAGAGCAAACAGTTCTGATAAACACCAATGATCCCAGGCACAAATACTTCAATCACAAAATGTTTTCAAATAAAACTGGCAGTAATATGGGTAACTTGAAACAGCTATTTTTGTAAGTAGTTTGATAACAGACAAATGCAACTGAAGAATGGCAGTGCAAATCTCTGGAGGGCTTCTACAGTTGCACAATACATATAATAGAGTATCCAAACACTTTAAGCGTGTCCTAAAATTCACCGAATTTTAAAAACCAATGGGTACAATCAGAAGATCTCTCATAATTGGATCTTAAAATATATTAAAAACAAACTGACTTGCTTAGAGATTTTAACTCAAATTTCCTAAGTAGTGATTCAGAATTACTGTCTCATAAAAAAATACCTCACCAAATTGACATTCTAGCTCTGCTAATCTTGCAATAAAGAATACATGCTAGCCAGGTACTTTAACATAGGCCTTTATATAAGGCAGGTTTGAAAAGGAAAAAAAAAAGAAAGCAACTTTTAACCTAGCATGAATCAACAGGTTGCATGAACATACTTAGAATTCCTTGTGTAGTGACAGGGTACAAACTAAATCTCCCATTACTCATACTGTAGGAAAAAACCCAATAAACATCACATCCTTCAGAAATCTATACCAACTGGAAAATAAAGCTAAGGCTCTCTTTACTCACATTACCTGCTGCATGGCTGTATTTACTGCCTATGGCTCAAAACTAAACCATAAGCACCATCAATAAGAAACAGCAAATCACGGCAGCATCAAGTCGTAATTATCAAAGTCTCTCTTCAATGCTAGCAGTTCACAATGAAGTGTCTCAGTACATCTGTGCTGTAGTTAAGCTGCACTACTGTAGCAAATACATAGGAATTTTTACTAAAATGTTAAAAACCTCAAGTTTTTGACCCCTAACACATTGACTGCATTGCTGTCTGTCAAATTTCAGTTTTTACAAGTTTACATACCATTCAGCAAAGTCACAAGCTAACTAGGTAAAAACAGCTAGAAAAGCAGAATATAGAAATATTAAATATCCATGTAATCACCTATTCTAATATCAAAATCAAGGGCAAGAGACACTTAATTAGTTATGTTTAATTCACTGAACGCAAGATTAGATTGATGCATATCCAAAAACGCTATTGCAATGCTTTTTTAAAGGACAGTAAAAATGTTGTCATAGTAACATTATCTTTAGATATTGCTGAACACAAGACTTTCCCTGAGGTGTAAACATCAAATAACTTGAACAGCTTTACACATCAGCCCCATTAAACAGTTTATTACAACACTACATCTATTGTAATCAAAGTGGTGCTGTTTACAGACATTATCATATGAACATTTTTTAACAAGAACAAACTACTATAAAAACAAGCATTTACTTGACTTTTTTTCCAATTGCTTGCACATTATAATGGCCAAATGTATATAACCAGTAATAAAGTTGCAAAAGCTATTAACTTTTTAAATCACACAGGTTTCCTTCAAATAAAACAGTTAAGCAACATAAAAAATAAAAGTAGAGCTACTGGTTACCATTTATGCAGATTTGCTTTATTCAGATCTATTCCTGTTCAGTTTATCCATGAATCCTTACAGGTTCAGTTCAATCACAAGAAGCAAACTGCTGGACAAGCGTCATTTTTCCCCCATGAAGACTGTTTTGTCTTGGAAGGTGTTCCTCTTCCTTCAGCTGTAATGTGTCAAAATTTGTGATGTAGATTTTGCTATTCCCCGTAATACACAGAAAAATGCTGGCTTAACTATACATACGCAAGTCGTGCATCTACTTCAACTGTTATGTATTCTAACATAAAATAAGAATTAACTGAAACAGTAGCAGCTTGTGTAGTGGAGAAACGCTCCCAATTCAAAATGAGACATTCTGTTTTCATTCTTCTTAGACTTTATTGCCTTTGAAATTTAGTGGCTGTCATAATGAAATCCATTACTTCGCATAATTAATGTAATTTTTTAAAATTTAGTGCATGAAACAATAATGAAAATATAGCAGCTACTGTTTCTGTAATGATGAAAACAATCAGAAGTCACTTTCTAAAATATGCATACTACAAAAATAAATGAAAAATGCTTGGATGATTTTAAATGTAGATATTTTTCATTCACCCACATATCAATTCTATATTAACTCATTTAACAATTAAATGCTGAACTGAATATAAAATGCAATAAAATGTACAAATTAACTGTATTTATTTGACAGAATACAGGAACTTCTGCAATTGTTATAAATCAGATGGTGCTCCACGTTACAAAATTTATAAATAGCTTAGTATGGACATTTAAATAAATGACATCCACATACAAATCTTTAGACAATACAAATTTAAAACATTTACTTCACTTTCACTCTATTCCACCTACATTGAAATACCTAACGTAGAATATGAACTAACCATAAACAAGCTAAATGGAAATCTACAATGACAAACTTCATTGAAAACTAGTAGAAAAGTGGGGGTAGGGGGAGGAACCCCAGAACAGTGAAGCTGACTTGTGTATGCAAACTCAGGTAGAGGCTCACAAAAGTTGATCACTGAAATACTAGATATTGAAAATATAAATTCCAAAGGGGCATTTTAATAAAGTAATTTAAAGTTGAAAGAGCACAATGTTTAGTGACATTGTGCCATAAGAAAATTTTAAGATGTTTTATTCTACAACTAAGAGTAATTTGTCACAACCACAAATTTTCTTATGTCCCTTCTCCTTTAACTAGGTTAAGTATCTTAAGAGCATTGGTACCCATACACATTCACTCTAACAATAAAAATCTTATAATTGCAAAGAAAAAAACAGATATTACAATTGCGACCTTTCTGTTCTAAATAGTTTCTATATGCCTATATTTTTCAAAGAGATACTTAAACTATTTCTACTGCTATCTTTTATTGCACTTTCCTCTTTTTTATTGCACTTTCATCTCTTTTTTTTGAGGTACTGGGGTTTGAACTCCGGGCCTTGTGCTTGTTAGGCTGCCCTAATACTTGAGCTATGCTGAGAGCCCCTGCACTTTCATTTTATCATATTTATTTAGTGGATTTAACAAAAATCTAAAATGTCAGCTTCCAACTGTTTTTATTTGCATTACTTGGTATGCACTGGGGGGAGGAGGGGCCCTGGGGACTTAACCCAAGATCTTACACAAGCTAGTAAGCACCCTACCATGAAATACACCCAACCCAGGGAGCGTATGTTCTAATCTGAAAAACAGATTGAGAAATTCATAAATCCTAGTGCAAAAAAAAAAAGAAAAATAAGCAGTAGCAGCTACCGCTAAGTTTTTTGTTGTGCTAAAAGGGATGAAGAAGAAAGTGGATCATTAAGTGGGAAAAACAATGGAAAGTCATAGCGAACAAACATATTCAACCCTTCTACAACACACATGGCATATAATGCAAATGTTATATATCATTATCACTCCAAAGGAGAATTTTACTACTTGATGCAAAACACATCTTGATTAAGGACTAAGGTACCCATCTTTTTCCTCATTTTTATAGATAGATCTTTACTATGAATAAATCTCTCATTTTCATCATACAGACATAAAATTAGGGGGGTAGTCTAGAAGTTTTTATTTCTATTTCTAAACACTTTACATTTATCCACTTGGAAATACAAATTTTACAGTCTCAAAAGGAAGCAAAATCTGAAGGTAATACAACCCATTTCCAATAATCCAATTCCATATTATAATCTCAAATGTCTAAGCAGACATCTACATAAACAAAGATACCAAAAGGAAGCTTAAAAATGATAAATACATTCAATGCTCATGTTTTCAGAATAGCATTTGTTCAACTCTGTAATGTCAAAGCCACACAATTATTTGCTTTAGCTACCAGTTATAAAGGGAACCTATGTAAACAGTTATTAAAACTAAGACAACAAATGAAATCTACAGCTTTGAAGTCTGAAAAGTGATCACTAAACAAAATTCCAATATACAGAGAAGTATCTGCATTTTGAGATAAGATCTAGCCATTATCAATACTCAAACTGTTGAGTGTTTCTGTTAGAAACTTATCTAAGCAAATTTGTTAGCATTAGTATTTAAGAATTCGTGGTTAAACTTTTAAGTAAAACATTCAATTATATATTTGATAGGGTTCTTTTATAAAGTTTTCATGTTATTATATTGAATTAATGGACTTTGACATAATGAGATGCACTGTTTTTAACTCAAGGAAATAAAGTTTACTCTTTCTTTTGTATCTGAAAATTTCTTCTTAATGACAGTAATGAAGATGAGGTGAGCAAGAAAACAAATATGTAAATACAAGTTAACCTTTTAATATAAAAATTTCTTCTCATATTGACTAGAACACATTACATAAAAAATGTTTATTGTAGTTGCTTACAAAAAGTTTCTTGCTACCACATTTCATATTTTCATCTTCCTACCTCTAGACATGTACTTACCTCATTTCAACTAAAGCATTTGATTACTCTATAAAATATACACACAATTATTCCTCTAAGCAATCAAATAAATAAGCTCCATCACACGCACACACAAAAAAACAGCTTTGCCCAAAAAAGATTCACAAAAATGGACATTTCAAAATAAGCTGTTTGTTATTTAGAATTTACTCTCAAGAGTTAAAACATGCTATCACAAAGGGTAAATTCATAAATTTAAATAGTATAAATGGAACTCTTACTATTATTGGTTATTAGGTTTTCTTTAAACAATGCTAACCATGTATTTATTTAAACCATTATTTACTCAAAATCTAATTTACAAACTAAAAGAATGGTAGTAAATTTCACACTGAGATGAAGGTGAGAGAGCAAGGTGACCACACTGGCACTGACTTTTTTAAAACAGGGAACATTTATTATTTATAAATAAAACTATATTCTTAAACCACAGTGAGCAAAACACACTATACATCCAGTCAAGGGATCACCTCCAACCCACTCTTATCACTTCAAGTAAGATAGCCTTATCACTCCAAGTAATTTATCTGGGTAGTCAGATTTTACAAGGAATACTAAATTAAAGCTAAAGATATGAGACCTAGCATATCCAGATAAAAGCAGAGGAATTAGGATAGATGGGAAACACAAAGAAACACAGAGCTGGGAAATATTAGGCAGATCTCAAATGACTTAAGAGTTACAAAATAATTTTTAAATATTACAGCCAGTTATCATTCACCAGGCAATCAAGAGAATTTAATTTTCACAAAAGAGTCAATGTAACACTAACTGCTAAGGAGATGAAACAAGATCTTATATATAACCTAAGAATGAACTTTTACTCCTTTTGGCTTTTTGGTTTTTCCCATATTAATACAATGAATAAGCAAAGCAAAGCATCTAAATCCTGTGTATTAATAACAAAATCCAAGATCATGATGTTTATAGAAGTAATCCTAAGGCCAAAGAAGGTATAGTTATTTAATCCAGACCCCATACACAATATTTATCAAAGAAATGGGTAATGATCTGAGAACATGTAAAACCTCATAAATTAGGTAAAGTTTGAATAAAGAGCATTTTAAAAAATAATTTGCTTTCATTACTCCTCAGAGTACACAAAAATTGAATTGTTAACAGAAATTTGCTAAGCAGGGCTATTCCAAACAAGTGATAAAAATGCAACCTAAAAGAAAACTCAACTATGAAAATAAAACTATTTCTGTAATAAGTGTACAATCTTAAATCATTTTTATTTTGCTCATAGTGGTCTGAGAATAGAGGCAAAAGTTACAGAATATGAAGCACAATGTATTCACATAGTGAAATTTACAATATTGTATTTTCTCTCATTGAAATATTATCTATTTGAATTTAGATATTAAGTGCTTTGGGAAAAACTACTACATTTTAAAAATGAAAATGTAATTAACATTACCCAACAGTTCAAACACAAAAAATTAAGATGGGACAGACATTAACAGCTTACCAACATCATCAAGTTTTCCAGTTAAATTAAGAACTTTCCCTTTACCCATTCATCATCACTTTAATAATATATTACATTATTTATTTGTATACAAACTTACTACTGACATTCACTTTAGCTTTCAAATCACTCTTATTCCATTTATTCCATTTAAGATTTACATGAAAGCTCAAAAGGACTCATATTTTAAAACTTCTAAAGAGGTCAACAACAGACCTTGTTATGGTGGCAATGAAATTTGCAAATAGTTTTTTGTTTGTTGAAAAAGTTTTTCAGTTCAATGTATTTAATCCCAGTCCCCATCCCTTTATTCATGTCTACTTGCACAATAAATACTGTTTCATATATCAAAGGTACAATAATCCAAGGTAACAGAACTTTTTGCACTGGAAAGGGTTATAAAATTTTGCATGGATGAAGGTACAGAACGATATTACAACTCAATTCTGATTAATGTACAAACAAAACGTGGGAATTTTGGTATAGTACATCAGTGACTAATAAAAATGTCAACAGTTTGTATGTTAGAAATTCATAGTCAATGTCTAAATGTAATGAAACTCAAGTCATTATATATTTAGGTATACTCAATACTAGAATATGAATTCAATGTATTTAACAATGGACTTTGCAGAAGGAATATACATGGTTGACTGGGCTAGTTTTACTAAAACCATTAAGAAAACCGTCATTAAATGTGGATATAAATTGGTTTAGAGGTCCGTTTGATGGACACATTTGATTTTGGAGATGACTGAAAATATATTCAAGTTTCATTATCATGGTTTCAGTAACTAGAAGCTTGTTGATAAATTGCAAAATCTTAAAAAACATGTAACTATAAATGAAATAACTAATAATTTCAAATAATAACCTGGCCATAATCTACCTAAAACAACTGATGGATATTAGTTATTTTTTCTTAAGATGGGGCCAGATGTATTCAACGTGGAGAAAAAACACTACATCTTTAAAATATAAGTGTTTAGATTTACATGATACAACATTCAATTTTTACATCCAAACTGTACCAATTTCAGTAATCTTAAATTATGAAAGACGTTCTATCTCATATTAAAGGAATGCTCTGAGAATTATTCCAATATTATAAAACAATTTGTGGAGAACTATATAAAAAGTAAAGTTTTGATAAATATTCAAGCTGCATGTTCAAAATGCAAGAGAAAGTATTGAAACAGGCATTCTCATTTCAAAAAGCCCTTAAAATTGTAAATAGTGTAATAGCTTATTTGTGTTCTATAAAAATAACACTTACATGGCTATTTTCTAACAGCAAAGATGTTGTTTGCTAATTATGGTTAAAGAACCTGCTATTCTGTCACAAAGTTATATACACTTTATAAAGCTTTTAATTTTGCCCATTACAATTTAAATACTAACAATTACCATGACTCAATTTTTACTAAATTTCCTATGATTACTGAAAATAACTACGTAAAATATTTACCTGTAAGGGACTTGTTTCAAGCCTAATTTAAATTGGGTATGTCAACAACATATGAAGAAAAAGTATTTGTTTACAGAATAACCTTTGCATCAAATGCACAAGCCTCATAGTGCCCTCCCCGCACTCTTCACATAAATAAATGTTGTTCACAAATATAAAAATAAAATTACATGTGAAAATGAAGCATAAACAGACAACTCTTCTTAATTTATGAAGAATGTACACAATAGTTTTAAAATACAGAAAAAAAAGACAATGATTATGGTTTATGAATGAAACATCAAAATTATTTTTAGGTATTTCTAACTTGGGACGTATGGTTCATCACAATCTAAAACTTCTATATTATGTACCCTGTACCCATTTTAATGGAATAACTTTTACATCTTCTTTGCAAATAAAGCATGTTTCTTTTCTTTTAAAAACAAAAAACAGTTGCCATTTTAAAGTTTTCCTTAAAAACAGTTTTGCTAAGGGATAAAGTTCTTTCAATGCTGAGAAAACATCTTTTTTGTATTATTAACTACTATAGTGTTAGCTCGTCTTAAAAAGTTTTAGGGACAAATGAAATTAGTTCAAAGAAGGATAGAAACTTTATCTCCAAGCACTTAATATTTGTGTGAAATATCTCTCTGTATTTTATATTTTAAATGCACTAAATCACATGCAAATAATGTATATGATTATAAGAATCCCCATTTTTTAGATTTTAGAAGTACACAATGAGTCCTCTTGAATATTTTTCTTGCCATTACAATCTGAAACCTGAAAGTGATAACTGAGCAAAATGATATCCAAGGATAAAAGGTAAATTTTTACCTGTGATGGCTTACCTGTTATTTGTTTCAGATGATTCCAGAAGATTAAATCAGAACAATACTTGGACCATTTAAAATGTAGATATATACTGCACAAACAACAGCCTTGGCGTTATGATTACTTTTAATAATTCACACACTAAATATAATAGGAACAAGGAATACCCACCTTCTAACGATGACGATACTCTCGCTCTCGGTCACGCTCTCGGTCACGGTCTCGGTCACGATCACGGTGTCTCTCTCGTTCCCTGCTTCTCTCTCTGTAATAATCATCATGACGATCTCTACTACGGGATTTATGGCGCCGACTCTTTTCTCGTGATCTACTATGGTCCCTTTCTCTTGATCGTTCACGTCTTCTAAAAAAAATTACTGGATTAATGCTCTCCATAATTGGATTAACTTAAAAAGATACTCAGTATAATTGTCCTTCCCTTATTGGTTGTTTCACTTTCCATGGTTTTAGTTACCTAGTCAACTGGTCTGTAATTATTAAATGGAAAAATCAGAAAATAAAAAAAATCCAGTAAGTTTTAAATTGCATGTTATTGTGAATAACACGATGAAATCTTTCATGATCCTGCTCCATAACCGCCTGAGATGTTAATCGTCTTTTTGTCCAGTGTATCCAAACTGTATATGCTGTCTGTCCTCAGTAGCTGTCAAAGTTATCTGATCAACTACTATGGTACTGCAGTGCTTGTGTTCAAGTAACATTTATTTTACTTAATAATGACCCCAAAGTGCAAGAATGCTGCTGGCTGGCAATCTGGATATGGTTCCTTTAATTGATAAGGTAAAGTTCTTGACTTAATGAGGAAAGAAAAAAAATGTTGAGTTTGCTAAAGTCTACAGGTTAAGAACCCATGAAACTGTGAAGGAAAAAGTTGCGCTAGTTTTGCCAACACACCTCAAAATGCAAAAGCTATAGGTATAGAGTGCTTAGTTAAAATGTAAAAGAGCTGAGCAACAGTGGCTTATTCCTATAATACTAGCTACTGTGGGAGGCTAAGACTGGAAGGATTGCTGTTCCAGGCCAGCAAGGGGGTGTGTTGCAGACCAATGGAAAAGTGTCTGTCATTACTATTTTAATAGGAAGATTATGGTCCACCCCAACCTGGGCAAAAAGTGAAACCCTATCTCCAAAATAACCAGAGCTAAAAGGGCTGGAGACATGATTCAAGCAGTAGAGTGCCTGCCTAGTTAACAAGAAACCCTGAGTTCGAACCCCAGTACCACAAAGACATACACACACACACACACACAAAAGGAAAAGACAATGTGGACTTTAATCTGTTATTTCAGATATCCACTGAGGTCTTGGAACAAATCCCTTGCAAATGGGGGAGTAGATGTATTTTGGTGATTAAAAAATCTAAGGCAAAAAATTCTGCTGGGGGCATGGCTCAAGTGGTAGAGCACCAGGCCTGTGAGTGCAAAACTCTGAGTTCAAACCCCAGTACTGAGAAAGAAAAAAGAAATTCTTGAAGGACTGGGCATGGCTTAAAACAGATTCTGAACAGACAAAAAGGTAAAGGAGAATTTCAAAGCATGTGTTTCAAGCTTAAGAACATCTAGAATACAGTTTTTTTGTTATAAAATTTGCAAAATTACTCAACATACAGTGGGGCTTGAATATAGATTATCACCTATTAACATAAATTACCTACACTTATACAATCAGCCTTCCCATATCCATGGATTCATAGATTTAACCCACATGGATTGAAAACATTAAAGAAAAAAGACCACAGCTATACTAAACATGCACAGAGCTTTTCTCTACCATTATTTCCTAAACAATACAGTACAACAACTTACATAATATTTACACTGTATTAGGTATTACCAACATATGACTTATTGTGAACACTATACTCTACAAAAACTTTCATATGTGTATCTGGAGAGGGAAAGAAGGCAGAGGAAAAGCTTAGTAATTTTGACCAGTAGAAAAAATTGGTATTGTATTCACACTGAATTTAATAAACAAAAATGTTTTCATGAGCTGCCTTTTGTTGTTTAAATTTCTAATTTAAATTAGAAATTCTAATTTCACAAAAAGGAAAGAACAACTCTAATAATTTAAGTAAGAATACTTTTACCATGTATTTCTGAACTAAATATTAAGTGCCAGCCAACTTGCTCAATATACAAGTTCTTTGTTTGTTCTTAAAATGAAGACAACATAGGATAGTCTTTAGCTATGACAAATTTGTTCAGACACAAAGATCTTTACACCAGGCCAAAAGCTAATAATAAAGTTGGAGACCATGCCACAGACAAGCTTCTTTTCTTTAACTTAATGAAGATTCTCCCTCCAAATAAAATACATCAAAAACAGATCTAAGAATATGATATGAAGATTAAAGGTCTTTCAAAAATACAAAAATTTCGGGTGGATGGGGAGGGGTTGTGGGGCTGAGACCTCACTTCCCCTCCTCCCCCTTGCCTTGATCCCCTATCCCTGGGGCTGTTTGCTAAAACAGTAAAAAAAAAGACAAAAAAAAAAAAAATTCAAGATTGGTTAGTAGTAATGCTTGAAAAGGAAAACTACTTAATTTAAATAAAAATTATCTATTATAAAACATCATTCATTCATTCACAACTCTCATTCAAGAAACCTTTATTCTATACCAGGCAATGTTTTGTTTTGTTTTGTTTTGGGGAGGGGGGTTGTACTCAGGACCTCTGGTTTATTAGGCAAGTAATGTACCACTTGAGCCAAGCCCTCAGCCTCAGGCTATACTGAACAGGAACAGCTATTCAACATGTGTTCTAATGAGAATGGACATAGTAAGTGGTTATAGAAAGTACTATGAAAGAGAAATGAAATAATAATATGACAGACAACCGAGAGAAAAACCCTTCCCTACAAAATTTAGATTAAGTTGATACATGAAGGATATGGAGCCAAGTAGTAAACAGACAGGGAAAACAGTTCCCAACAAAAGGAATGTCAAATACAACATTCAGTGAGGTAGTGGTCAAATGCTATGACCAGGAGAAAAGAAGGGAGACCAACTTGGCAGGAGAATACTGAATAAGGGTAGAGGTATATAAGATGAGGCTAAAAAGGTAAGACTATATCGTATAGTACCTCAAGATAAACAGGTCATACAATGCCTTGTGTTTACAATTCTATTTTAAGTAAGTAGAAACTTTTGAATGATTTTAAGCACATACCTGACATTTCATTTAGAGCTGAACTCACTCTGAGTAAACAGTAAGTAAAACCAAAGTCCTAATTTAAAGTCTCACACGTTTCTCCTTTTTTTAACTAGCAGTTTCTTAAAAGACAGGAGACAGGAAAGTTTTACCTTGATCCAGAACCATATGACTTGGATTCAATTCCATGAAGGCAATCTTGTAAAGAACTAATAAGAACTTTGCAACGATCATCAGCAGATACTTTGGATTGTTTAATTAAAGAAATTGCTGTTACCAATGTCTCAATAGCACTCCCATAATCACCTACATGGGAAAGGAAAAAAGGTTGACATCAAACAAAATTTTTTTTCAAAATACCAACAAATGAATGTTGGGGATTTTACAAAAAGTAGCTCACCTTAAAATGGCCATAGAAAATGTTTGTGTTTTTTTTTCCTTTTTAAGTGTTTCAAAAAGCAAAAGCCTTTCATGTTCGTTATATAACGGTTATCATTTTGCAAATAAAAGAACAAATGAGCTGCCTTAAGGCCCCTGAACCAGCAAACCAAGGTTAATATTTAAATCTAAACTTAGTAACTTAGTATCTTTCTACTACACCGACATATGGCTTCCTTTAATGCTTTTTAAATAAATGATACATAACGATTTGGGAAAATGAAAAGATTATATATAAATGACCCATCATGAAAACTATACTTAAGTTTTTGGGTCATTCTTAATAACATAAATAAGAATTAATACTGGAAGAAATATACAAACCAGCACTGGCATCAGACACAGCTCTTGAAATAGCACTGCTTGAGATTGCCCTATTTCTATTCATGATTTCTTCAAACTCAGCTTCACTCAGTGGTGTTCTTGCAGTATCCATTTCCCTACAAAAGAAAAATAAACCTTAAATTGTAACTCAACAGATTTTCTGTAAGTTAGTAACAGTATAAACCAGTAACATCCTACTAATATAGCATTAGCAGTGTAAACCAACTCATACTAGACGTTTTTGGTAAGTGCTTAAAGACTGAAATATACTATTTTCTCTACAAAGAGAGTAAATCTAATCAAAAAATTTTACCAGTGTCTTTAAACTGAAATAAAGTAGCACCTTAGAAACCTCATCTTTCTGGAGGGCAGAAATGATTGTTTTCTACAATATGACAGATTTCTGTCACTGTTCGTATCTTTTTACTAATTAAATTATTTTCATTGTTACATATTAACTTACCTCCCAGGAGGTCCATAATCACCCCTATCATATGGTGGAGGTCTGCCATATGGATCTGTTGGTGGTGGACCTCGGCTATCTGATGTAGGCATGCCACTATTAGTTGGTGGAGGAAAGAAAGCTGGATTCACATGTGGAGCTGGCGGCGGGGCACCTGGAGGTGGTCCCGGAAGATGCGGAGGAGGAGCAAGTGTAAGGGGTGGCCCAAGAGGACCAGGTGGGCGAGGAGGAAAGGGGCCTGGTGGTGGAGGTGGTCCCTGTTGTGGAGGTGGTGGACCAGGAGGGGGGCCGTAGCCTGGAACTGGAGGTGGAGGCCCAGGAGGAAGTGGACCCAACGGAGGTTGCCCAAAAGGTTGTCCAGGAAAAAGAACTGGTGGTGGAGGGCGATCTCCTCGATTAGGAGGCCCAGCTAGAGGAGGAGGCAGAACCTGACCAGGAGGTGGAGGACCTGGTGGGCCAGGTGGGCCTGGAGGACCTAAGGGTGGACGTGGTGGAGTCTGTCCAGCTATAGAATAAAGGGGGAGGGGAAAAAACTTCAATTATAAGGATATTTTAAACTCATATGCCAATATTACACTTTCAAAGCATAACTTATAGACCATGTTTCTTTTTCTTTAAATGAAACCCATACTAACAACTACAAAGGTAAAGGATATCCTTACAAATTTAACTAGCTCAATTTATGCTTAAGAAAATTATTAAAACAAAAACTAATTTAAAAAATCTTATAACACTTAGAGATATTTTCCATCTTTCAGCATACACACACTTCTTACAGTGAAATCACCCACCTTATATTCTACTCTGATGCCAAGCTAGAAAGTGAAACAAGGAAAAAATGGTCTTGAAAGGATTTTTTAAGAGGTAAGAAAATAAGACGGATGTAAATATTCTATATATAAGTCAAGCAAGTTTGGAGAAAAATAAAGACCTTTTAGGCCAAAAATGGGTATTTCCTCTATGCTGTGCCCCATATGCCATGGAATCCTAGTTTCCAGGAACAAAGGCCGAGTTCCTTTAACAAGATGCTTGATCAAATTTCCTGGATTCCAAAAATAGTATAACAAGGAGAGTAAGTCACATTAATAATGCATTACTTGGAAAAAAAAGAGAAAAGGAAAAGAGGTATCAGGTAGACACATTTTATTCATATAATATAAAAGAAGTTTTACCTGGAAAAGGTGGGGGTGGCCCTCCTGGTCCTGCTGGCCCAGGAAATCTGTCCCCACCAGGAACAGCCCCTGGGAAACGGCCCCGTCCTCTACCACCTTGTGGAAATGCTGCACGTGAACTGCCTCCTGGAGGACCAGCTTTACCTTCCCCAGACATTTGTCCTGATTGTGTAGCTGCAAACATTCAAATACTCATAAATAGCACTTATTAAAACCATTCTCTGAAATGTAACCACTGTTATAAGAAACAATTCTACTTCAAAGTTCATTTATACTACCTAGTAACTCGCAGATGCCTTCAATCTGTGCAACTACTTGAGAAGCATTAGATAGGAAAACTTCACATCTATTTAAATACTCTTTTGAAGTCATGAAATACTCAGTTTTTAATTTATTTCCATTGGGTATGAGTTACTTTCAAAATGCCAGTACTCTGCAGCAGCCAAGACCAAAATTCTTCAATAGAAATAATAATTTCAGTATCACAGATCATTTAAATTTTGTAATACAGTCTTAGTCTTAAGTGCTAAAATATTTTTTTTTAAAGACAACCACTTGAATTTCTGTTAATTACATGGCCCTTCATCTTATCTCTTTAAATGCTAACACTTGTAAGTGTGTAGTGATAAATCTCTTCTACATCCACTTTACCAAATGGTGAAAGGTCTTGGTGCTAAGAAGAAATCAATGAATATTATCTGGGTATCAGTTAACTTTCCTCCATCATAACATAAAGCTTTCCTTCAATCTAAGGATCAGAATGTAGTTCTTCCTTTCTCTAAAATGGGAATGATAGTACAAGAATGGCAGCACTACAGAACTTGAACACTGCCCTATAGTACTGGGTTTAAAGAAAAATGAAACAGGTTCCTGATATAGTCATAACCAGTGATTAAATCAAATTAATCCAATGAGCTAAATATTAAGTTGACTTCTCTAGTATAACACCTAACAAATACTAACAATATTGGTTAAAACAGACATCTTCTTAAAAGGCCTCAGAGGGATTGCTTACTTTTCCTGGACTGCATTTCAAATTGACTCAGGAACTGTTTATTACATGGAGTTACAACAGGATTCTGACCATGAAGTTCTCTTTTAGGCAACAAATCCATTAACTTTTTTGAAGATGCTTCAGATCCAACACCAACAAGGGCAAATCTAAAAGGTGTTTAAAGGGAAGGAGATAGAAAGTGAACCAGGATTAATACTGTTACTTTCATTAAAAAAGTTAAAAAACTGAGTTTACTTTTATCTTAAAAAAAAAAAAAAGACTATTTTTTAAAGCTCTATTAGTTCATACTTTTATGTCTATTTTTAATAAAATATACAAAATTACTAATTTAAAATGACAATTCAGTGGCTTTTAGTATATTCAAAATTTTACATCCATCCCCAGTCAAGTTCAGAACATTCATCACTCCCAAAAAGAAACTCCATACATATTTGCCATCACTACCATTTCTTCCCACTCCCCCACCTCCCCATCACCCCCCCCCCACACCTCAGGGAACCATATATCCACCATCTCTAAATCTACTTTCTCTCTCTACAGATCTATTCTAGAATTTCATATAAATGGAACAACATAATATGTCGTCCTTTACAACCAGCTTCTCTCACTTAGCGTATCTTTCAAGGTTCATCCATGTTTTAGCATTTATCATTACTTCCCTTTTATGACTAATATCCCACTATAGACATGTTGCATTAAAAAGAATCCACGCACTGATTCATGGGATTTGGGTTGTTTTCATTTTTTACTGCCACAAAAACACTCCTAACATCATTAACCTCCAGGGAAGCATACATCAAAACCATTTTACACTCACCAGGATGGCTATAATCAGAATGACAATTAACAAGTGTTGATGAAGATATGGATAAACTAGAAACCTCATGCACTGATGACCATGTAAAATGATGGAGCCACCTCTGGCAAACAATCTGGCAACTCCTCAAAATGTTAAACAAAGTTACTATATAACCCAGTAATTCCACTCCTTGGTATATACAACAGAATTAAAAGTACATGTTCACACAAGGGCTGACAGAGTAGGTAAGTGGTAGAGCTCCTGCCTACCAACTGTGAGACCCCGAGTTCAAACCCCAGTACCACAAGATAAAAAAAGTATACGTTCACACAAAACTGGTACACAATAATCTTAGGTACTTTTTCCTTAATAATCAAAAGTGCAAACAATTCAAATGTTCATCAGCTAATGGGCAATTAATTTTTAAGTGCTACATCCATGATGAGATATTATTCAGCTCTAATAAGAACTGCTAATGATCTGCCATAACATGGATAAACCTTGAAAACATTATGCTACGTAAAAGAATCCAGACACACAGGACCACACTGTGTAATTTCACTTACATGAAATAACCAGAATAGGCAAATCCAAAGGTAGAAAGTTCATAAGTGGTTGTTGTTAGAGGAGAGAGGGATCAGGGAGTGACTGTTAATGACACAGGGTTTCTTTTGGGGGTGATGTTCTGAAATTAGATAGTTGAAATGGTTGCTCAACATTGTAAATACACTAAAAAAAAATCACTGAATTGTAAAAAGAGGTGAATTTTCTGGTATGTGAATTATATCTCAATAAGGAGTAAAAAAAAAAAGAAAAAACTTAAAAATATCAAATGATTACCAATTTGTACAACTCTAGGATATTCTACATTATGGAGGGGGATGTGGACTGTTAGGAGCTTAGAACCCTCTCTAATGTTCAAAACTATCCTTCACTAGATCCAGTATTCTAGCCAACAAATTCTGTTTGACCCAGGATCATCTTGGGTAACATTTAGAAACTACTTAACTGGGGCTGGAGGTAAAGCTCAGTGATAGTTTGCTTAGCATGTAAAAGGCCCTGAGATTGATATACCAAGCACACACAAAAACAACAACAATAACAAAAAAAGCCAAAAAACTCTCAATGCATTTAACAATTATTTATTGGGTACCATCTTCTATTATACCAGGCACCACTCTAGGGGTGAAGATAACAACAGTGAAAAAAACAAAATCCATGCTCTCAAGGAGTTCACGATATATTGGGAGGAGATGAAACAATAGCAAGTAAAATATAACATAACAGAAAAAATAAAGGAAATAGAGACAGATTAATAAGGCTGCTATTTTGCACAGGATGGTCAAGAAAGGGAACACTTACACAGTCTGAATACTGAATCAAGCACAACAGAGAACCAGGATATTTGGGGGGAAAGTAGACCAACAGTAAAAAGTCAGAGGTTCTACATAGGCATTTGTTTGAGAAGCAACAAAAAGTCTTAATATGACCAAAAAAAAGTGGCAGAACACCTTGTAGACTGAGATAATGGCCCTGAGTAAGACAGGAAGCCATCTGAAGATGGTGAGCAGATAAGTACTGATGTCACTTTAAAAAGTTTCTACTATGATTAGCTAGCATTTGTTGCCCTTAATGCAGAGAAACTAAAGCAGATACCTTAAAAGCAACTGAGGCCAATAGTAGAAGGGGACCAGGAACTAAAGAAAAGGTGAGATCAAAAAGAATTAACCTAGAAGGTAACACACACGCACAGGAAATTAATGTGAGTCAACTCCCTGTATAGCTATCCTTATCTCAACCAGCAAAAACCCTTGTTCCTTCCTATTATGGCTTATACTCTCTCTACAACAAAATTAGAAATAAGGGCAAAATAGTTTCTGCTGGGTATTGAGGGGGGGGAGAGGGAGGGGGCAGAGTGGATGGTAAGGGAGGGGGTGGGGGGCAGGGGGAGAAATGACCCAAGCCTTGTATGCACATATGAATAATAAAAGAAAAAAAAAAGTTTCTACTATGTAGAGTATAGACCACAGAGACTGAGTGACAGCAAGGACACCAGTTCAGAAGCTACTGCAAAAGTTCAAGTCAGAGATGATGTGGCTTAGAGCAGAAGGTAAAATGTGGTTAGACTACACATATTTTGAAAATAATCTTAGTATAAAATTTTTAGAGAACTAGACAATGTAAAATTTGCATGTTCTTCATTATTATACATCTAGTAATTTATTTAAAAAATCCAAAAATGTATCTGCTGCAACACTATAATAGGCACAAGTGTAAACAATCAAAATATCTAAAAACAAAGTGTATATTTATTACTAAATATTCTACTCTTTTTATCAAACATGATATAAAACATGTGAATTATAATACTATCTTTTGGTAAAAATATAAAGTGTAATCACCAAAATTTGATTTATCGGTAGATGGTGAGATTGTGGCATATCATTTTACTTTTTGTGTATCTGTGTTCTAAGTTAGTTTGCCTTATAATCAATGGCTACTGACTTATATTAGAAAAAAGAAAACAAAATTCTTACCCCTTTGACTGGCCATTTGCCCGATTTTCAAAAAATTTTATCTCCAAAATATCATTTACTCCCAAAGAATGAACTGCTTCAGTTAAGTCCTCATCTGTTGTCCACTGCAAAGACATTTTCAGGATATATCCAGGATTTTTATTGCTTGAATTTAGTTTTTAAAGATAAACTCAAGATAAATAAGAGAGAATTAATGCTCAGTGCATATCTAAGAGTAGTTACTACCAGTTGGAATCCAATTTTTAAACAGCAAAAAAAAAAAAAAAAATGAGACCCTAACTTCATTCCCTGATAACAGTTTTGGAAATTATGAAGTACATATCCTCAGAGATAAGTTTTTTACTCTTAAGAGTTTCTGGTTTCTTCCAGCTTTAAACTGCTATGATTTTAAATTCTTAATAAAACCAATCTTGGACTTGTCACTTCCTCCCTTTAAAGGAAAATATTTTGTAGAAAAAACTTCATATTCTGTTTGAATACAGAATGGAGAAAAAAAAAAAAACCTAACATGTATTGAGCACCTACTATGGGCTTTAAATAAACTTTTTTTTTTTTTTTTTTTTGTGGTACTAGAGCTTGAACTCAGGGCCTTCCATCACTCCACCACCAGCCCTATTTCTGTGAAGGGTTTTTCGAAATAGGGCTAGCTCTGAACTGCGATCCTCCTGATCTCTGCCTCCTGATTAGCTATGATTATAGGCATGAGCCTATTCTTAAAATGCTGGAAGTCCTATTATTCTCATTTTACACAAGATAGAGAAGGGATAAACAACTTGTCCAACATCATAAAACTAATACAGGCTGGAAATAGTATTACACTCCCATAACTGCACTGCTATTGTTTCCAATACTGTAAAGACTGCTCAGATTAGATGGCAGGAGATCGATTACCTAGTAATTGGTCAATTATGTAGAACAATTTTTAAAAGAAATGTTTACAAAAACATTTTTAATAAAATGCTACTAAAGGAGTGGAAGGGTCCAAAGTATTATTTTGACTTTTAGATACATAATTTTTAAACTACTAGTTAGATATAATAACTGAGGTGAAAAACTATAGGACTGCTCTAGAGTTTTTTTTTTTAGGTTTAATGCTAATAAAAATATAGATATATTGGATATGCAGTTAATGAGGCTCTGAACCAATACTCATAGTCTCATGAACAACACAAACTAAAAAAACAAAGTATACAGCAGTGTTTGCTTAAATCAGATTTTAAATTTAACAGAATTAAACCTAAGTCTTATTAGAAAATGAACAGTGTTTTTAAACCAAAAGTGTTATCCTATCTGTTTCTCTCCTTCTACACTTCTGAATTATAGTTTGAGACCCTACATTTTTCTTGGTAAAAACAGAATATCTGAAGTAAGGTAGGAGTAGTAATATAAAAAGGACAACTGAAGACAAAAATAATTATTTAGCTGGCAGATCTACCATCACAAAATGAAAAGACTACAAAATTCAAAGGTAGAAAAATTGGAATTAATGCCCTTTGAAAGGTACTTGTTTTTACCCTTGTAAGTGCATAAGCAAACATACAGAAAAACAAATGTAGTTAACTTCAAATTTTTACTTCAAAACCCTGAACAAAAATATTAACTATTGAAGCAGTTCAAAATCAATTGCCAATGATTTAACTCATGATAATTTTACTTACCCAAGTTAGATTTCCAATATATAACGCAATTCTCTTTCCAGTGTAAGTATAGACAACATTTGGTGCTGCTCCTTTACCCACATCATCACCAACAGTTGGTGGGAGGGTATCCATGTAATCCCGATCTTCTGGGGCATCTCCATTATTTGCAGATGGAGAGATGACATCATCATACAAATCTATCTGATCATGCCCACCATATTCTGCTTCCTAAAATACAGAAATAATGCTTTAAATTATGTAACAGTCAGAATACAACTGAATAGGTTTAAATACAAATTCATTCAACTTTTTTACTCAGTACAAGTCTTTTTCTTACTTTATGCAACAGACATGTTCTTGAATGGGAATTTTAACTAAAACTTTTCTTAGAAGGAAAATATTCTTAAGTTAACAATATATGAATGCAAGTAGACAAGTTCTATTAGAATATTTGTCGTAAGACTATTACAAACAAAAATCAGAGCCATTAGAAATCTAATATTTGACCACAAATCAACCCTGAGAAAGCTACCAGTTTCAGAGAAAGTATAATAAACTGAGCCAAAGTAAAAAAAGGAAGAAACGTGGCTATGTATGTGACTCAAAATTTCACAACACAGATCTAGGGAGCCAGGTGCCAGTGGCTCATGCCCGTAATCCTAGCTGATCAGGAAGACTGAGGTTCAAAGCCAGCCTGAGCAAATAGTTCTCCAGGCTATAAATCGAAAAAAACCCTTTGCTTACTTGACTTTTTACATATCTAGTCAAGTAAATTAGGAAGAGAAAAATGATGCAAATAAGCATCTAGTAAAAGTGCCACTGAGCGTCAGAACTAAAGCAATGCTAAAAGATGTCACTTACATCCCTAAATGGTAAGCAAGAAAGAACAACAAAAAAAAAGAAACAGATATGTGTGCAAGAGAAATGGCAGCAAAGGTTCGGTATTTGTAAATAAGCACAAGAATGCATTGTAGACATCAGCAGAATATTCAACACCATTTAAATGCCTTTGTTAACCAAAGCTTGACTAAGCCTGTAGCAGAAAAAAGGCTCAATTTTTTATCTCCCTTTCAATGTCTAACACTTAAATCACTATAAACTATTTTACCCTTATGAGGCAGAACATTTGAGATAAAAGAGAGACAATTACAAGACAACTTAAGAGTTGTCATAACTCATATGCTCTCCCATATACGCTATTTATTAAGGAACTACTATCTAAACAGTATATAAGGAAAAGCTACTAGTGCTAGGGAGTATTACATGGAAAAAGACCCAGAGAAACCATTATGAGCCCCCAAGAGTGCATAGCTATTGTTTTGTTGTACAAGAGAGAACCAGAGTAAGTTTTCCAAGAAAAAAACCTAGAAGAGGAAATATCATTTATACACATAAGCCAAAGAGACCTCAAAATTTTAACATCATCTTTAGGTAATCTGGTGCATAAAAAGCTATCCAATTTACTAATTCAACAACCAATTTTGCCATAAGGCAGAAGTCTCTAACTAAACCTTACTAAACAAGGGGACCAACACATCAAGTATAAGTCAAAGAACAAAGCTATCTTTAGCAATGAGCAGAAACTATGACAAGTCACTGAAGGCCACTGATTTTGTTTGTAAAGTATCAAATAACTTAAGAAATGGATTTTTTGTTTTTGGCTTTTTGTGGTACTGGGGTACTACAGGGCCTACACCTTTTTTTGTGTGATGGATTTTTTCGAGATAGGCTCACAAACTACTATATTCCTGGGGTGGCTTTGTACTGTGATCCTCCTGATCTCTGCCTCACTGAATAGCTAGGATTACAGACGCAAGCCACCAGCACCTTAAACAAAGTAACATATTCCAACTGCAGTAATAGTAAAAATGTGAAAAAATGAGAGTTAAGTTTTATTATGAATTTCAGTGTAGCTGAAGCTTCAGGTGGTACGGTTACGGAAGTGGTTTTGTACACTTAAGATACTAAAAAGCTTCCCATGAGTAGTAGGCACTTTAAACTCTTGCAATCGGGTCTGTCCGTCAAGTAGAATTATCTCAAAGGGAGTTGTGTTTCCATCTTTCTTAGCAGAGACTAATCGCAATATATAGCCTGGGGGACAGAAAAAAAAACATGCAAAGTACAAAAAACTGAAACTAGATTCATGTCTCTCACCCTGTACAAATATCAACTCGAAGTAGATCAAGGACCTTAATATAAAGCCTAAAACTTTGAAAACACTACAGGAAGTAGTAGGAAATACACTGGAACATACAGGCATAGGCAACAACTTCCTAAACAGAACTCTAATGGCTTAGCAAATGAGAGGAAGGATGAACAAATGGGAGTGCATCTAACTGAAAAGTTTCTGCAAAGCAAAAGAAACAGTCACTAGACTAAAGAGACTGCCCACAGAATGGGAGAAAATCTTTACCATCTATTCATCTGATAAGGGACTAAATCTATAATCTACAGGGAACTCAAAAAACTCAAACCCCAAAGAATCAACAACCCAATGAAGAAATGGGTCCATGAATTAAATAGAGAATTTTCAAAGAAAGAGGTACAAATAGATAATACATGAAGTGCTCAACTTCCCTGGCCATAAAAGAAATGCAAATCAAAACTACACTAAGATTTCATCTCACCATAGAACAGTTATCATCAAGTACACAAACAAAACAATCCTTATAAACTGTTGGTGGGAGTGTAAATTAGTATAACCATTATGGAAAACAGTATGGAGATTCCTTAAAAAACTAAAAACAGAACTGCCAAATGATCTAGTGATACCACTCCTGGCCATATAACCCAAGAAATGTAAGTCAACAGAGACACTTAAACACCCATGTTTATTGCAGCACTGTTCACAATAGTCAAGTTATGGAAACAATCCAGATGCTCTACAAATGATTAATGAATCAAGAAAATGTTCTATGTGTGTATATATACATACACACGTGTGCACACACACACACACACACAATAGTTTTATTCAGCAATAAGGAAGACTAAAACTACATGGTTTGAAGGTATATGGATGCAACTGGAGGACATCACGTTAAGTGAAGTAAGCCAGATTCAGAAAGACAAAGGTGGCATGTTTTCTCTCATATAGATCCAAAGATAAGCATACATTAAAAAAAAACATGATCATATACAAACTTATATGTAGAACATATTTGTAATAGTGGAACTACTCTATGGAAATTGAGGGGGGGAGAGAAAGAAAACAAGAATGATAGAGTCAACAAAATGGAACTACATTACATCTGTGCAGATAAAGGATCTAGTGATATGTACTGGAAGCTCTGACTAGTGAGGAGTGGGAGGGAAGGAGTAAGGGAGAGTAATGGAAGGGGTTGAACTAACCACCAAAGTAAAGTGTACTCAGAGCAGGGGTACTTCAAGAAACCCCTCTGAACGTTAACTTTAGAATTAATAACAAAAGACAGGACTGTAAGATAGGTAGTGGGGGGGGGGGTAAAGGAGATAAAGGTGAGGGAATATGGTTGATGGGTTTCACATACATATCTGAAATAGAACAATGAAAACTCTTGCAATTGCTTTAAATAAGGAGGAATGGGTGGGGGGATCTACCCAGTGTACCATTTGGAACTGTCACAATGATCCCCCCTGTATGATGAATATATCCTAATAAAAATGGAAAAAAAAAGATTGTGATTTAAAAAAAAAGCATGCAAGGGTTACTGATAAAGACTAAAAGAATTTAAATTTACACTTTCACTTATACAAAAAGGTTAAGTTTTTCCTTAGATGTAAATATATGGCAATATTTATAAAGTAATCAATTTACAAGCATTAGTTACAACTACGCTAACTTGGTGCATTACAATCACTTAGTATTTTCTTTAGTCCATGAATTCCTACTGATATTAACCAATTTTCCACACTGATATTATTCTACCAGTATTCAGATCAGCCATTTTGCCTGGTAGTTGTACTGTTTCCAAGTGGTTGAAGTATGATGCTAATTGAGACCATGGTCCTGGGGTTTGATCTCCATGTGGACTAATCTGCTTCACTCTGTTCCAAGGTCACAGCTTTTACTGCTAGTCCCAAAGGCATACATTTGGACTTGGTGAAAAAATATCAGAGAAGCTGAATACATTTGCCACCATTACTAAAAATGCAACTCCAAACAATACTCTTGTAAGAACTTTTGTAAATGTTACAATGTACCCCCAATACAGCATTAATAAAATAAATTAAATGAATAAAAATAATACTCTTTTGATGTATCAGTAAGCTTTCCTTTTCAGGTTCATTATTAACATGCCTATCTTTCACATGTAAAAAATACAGACACATTCAATTTTGTTCCCAATCAAGTAAGAAATGTGCAGGCTGGTGGAGTGGATTAAGTGGTAAGTGCACCTTCCTAGCAAGCATGAGGCCTTAAGCCCAAAACTCAGTACCGCCGAATAAAAAAAAAAAAATTACTGTGCAAAATGTTTATTACAAGTCATATACAAAGAAAGAGGTCTGTGAACCTACTAAATTTTTTACAAAGTTTTCTACTTTGTCAAAGAGAAACAGTCAACAGTACCACTGAGTTCTATTATGTGGAAGGTCTTTTGAAATAACCTTTAATGTTAATGGCAAAAACATGAAAATTTCAACATCTTCCCTCTAAGTATTTTAGATACCAAATGTTGTCCAGTCTTACCTGTTTTTCATAGGAGCTAGCTAATCATCAATAAAGCCATACATTTACATCTAACTTCCAGTAACAGCTCTAAGGGTTTGTGAAAGACTCAACAAGTAATTTTTTCATTCTCCACCATTCTAAATCACTACAATCATTCTAAAGGAGGATATATAATGTGTGGTCCTAAAACTACACTCAATACCATTTATGAATTACAGGCTACTATCAATAAAGCACAAAGACCACTTGTTTCAAAGCCTATTAAACAAAAAATAGTGGAATTGTAGTCACTCCACTTAGAAAACTATCAAGTGGGGGAGGAGTTACGTTTTGGATTTACAAAATGTATTCTACACCATGAAAGAGAAATATACTCATAAGACCAAACAGCAGATCCTCAGTTTCAGCAGGGGACTTATGTTCCGGGTAACCATCCCCCCAATGCCCTTGAGAATATCAAAATATGCAGATGCTCAAGTCCCTTACATAAAATGGTGTTGTATTTACATATAGACGATATTCTCTCAAATACTTTAAATCATCTCTAATATAATGTAAGGGCTATGTAGCTGGTATACTTTACTGTTTAGGGAATAAGAACAGAAAAAAAGTCTGTACATTTTCAGTATAAATGCAGTTTTCCCTCCAATATTTTAGATTCATGGTTGGTTGTATCCATGGACACAGAGAGCTGACTTTATTTTTTCAGAAAAATATCACTTTCTGATTATGTTCTGAGCAGGTATTAAAATTAGCCTGCAACCCCTGTGAAAAGCTCAACTAATGGAAGGAAGCCAACTTGTACTAAAAACATGCCACATAAACTACAAAGTGCACAATTCACAGGCAGCTAAATTAACTATGCTCATAAATAATAAAACTGAGTGACAGAGTTCTAGCTCCCCTAAACGTCTCTACTCATGTTTCTGAATCAATCTCTACCTACCTCATTCTGGATCTTATAGACTTATCTTAAAAACCATTTTCTATTAACACAAATTTATCAGACATAAAGTTCCACTGATATTTGTCCAATCAACTTATTTTCCATAACTGTCTAAAGTAAATAAAGACTTAATATAAAGCAAAGTGACTCATGAAGTTGACTGATGAGGACCATCTAGGTCCTCAACTCCTAAGTGAATTTTTTTTTCAGCTACTATCTCTATATCCTTTTAAATTAAGTGGTCAGATTACTAAATCAGTACTGCTATCAGTGACCTGGCAGATCTAATGCTATATTTCAATGCACAAAGTATAAATTGAGTATCCCTAACCCAAAAATCCAAAGCTTTTTCAGTGCCAACATGATACACTCGCAGTTTTAGATTTTGGAGCATTTCGGATTTCAGATTAGGAATACTCAACTGGTAAAGCTATAAAAATATTCCACTTCTAGTTCCAAGCATTTTGGATAAGGAACACACAGCCTAAGTTTTCCTGAAAATCCACAGAATTTTTCTTGATCCTCCCTTCCCCAACGAATGAAAATTCTACAAATAAAGATATACATAACAGTGGTACCTACAATATAGGATTTGTCAGTGTTATAATTATGTGTTTCTCACCCTCACCCACTACTCAAGGGCAGAGACCATCTAAATTTTATATTTCCTGTGTTATTCTGAACTGACTATTTTAAATTATTATTTAGCAACCACTATACTTGAATACAAATCTCAGTTCCAGTAAGTACACTAGAGAGAGAGAACTTCTTTCTGCTCAACTCCACATTCAAGTCATGTACAGGTTAAGTAGCTGAAATTCTCCTTTCACTAAAGCAACTAATCTCAATTTGATGACATTCAAACCCTTCAATTTAAGAACTAAAGAGCACCCATGAAGAATAGCCAAGTTCCTTGTGCCTTTCCCCTCTTCATTCCCCCATTCTTAAATTCATTTAGTAATCAGAGTAATTGTAATACAGCTTCACTAACATATTCTCACCCCTTTCCCAAACAAGAGTCTTCTTCTAAGACTCTTGAATGCCTCACACTTTTTGAAATAAGTTAATGCTGGGCTTTACCAATATAAATATTGCTTCATAAAACTTTAGCCATTTAACATAGTAGGAAATGGAAAATATATGACTACACAGAAATTAAAAAGTACACAAATATAATTAAAACTGCATCTTACATTGGACAAAGAATTTTTAAAATATTTACTGTAACTTAGAAGTCAAAGTTAGTAAAGATTAGCTAACATTTAATACTGAAAAATATTTTACTCAACTTCAGTCAAATAATAGTCATAGTTTACTACAACAGCTAGAAGAAATAAGGTCGCCAGCTAAACGAGTATGGATTAAATTAGCCAGAAATAATTTTGTGGTTACATGTAATTCTGGGAAGATTTCAAAAAAAAAAAAAATTTTTTTTTCAATGACAGTGACAGTTTTTAAAAACAGGACAAACTTTGAAAATGACTAATAATCCTTGTGTGGCCACTTTTTGTTCAGGAATAAACACAGCAAGCAGATTAGAGGCCAAACACATGCAAAATATCACAATCTTCCCATTAATCTATTCAAACATAAAAGATTTTACTGGTAAAATTATACAACAATGTGTTAGATATAATGTTATAAGTGCAAGTCAATAAAAGTTAACATTAAAAAAAACCCCACAAAGTTCCTCATTTAGTCTACAAAATTTTAATCTCTTCTTACCTCCTGCTTAGCACTAGTTACTGCACAGAGATAAAGTATTACTCCATCTAGCCATGTGGATAAGGGTGATAGCCCTCCTCAAAGTAAGTATGCAGAAGTCCAAAAATATTTTATGGGAAGGAACTGAAGAAAACCTAACTCCTAAAAACGGTACCCCAATTCTTTCCTTATTATGCCTGGAAAGGTAAAGCAATGGATTCTTTCAGTGGTAAAGCTAATGAAAACTGTCTTGAATACTTAATGGATCCTTTACTAGCAATTATGGCCCTCTTTTGAATGTGAGGCAACACCCACTTGACAACTAAAAGGCAAAGAAATTTCCTAGAGATCTCCGTCTACTGACCTTGAAAGCATTACAATCTGCGTAGCACTCAAGGAAAATTTGTAATTTGAAAATGACACAGCTCAGGCACAAGTTATTCAAAATACAAGCAAAATAAAAGTCATATTTTATAAACTTAACATTTTATTACAATGGGTTACAAACAGGTCCAGTTTTTAACGAAACAATAAACATTTGAAGCCTATAGTCAGAAATTGTCTAGACAAAGTCAGCCCTGAAAAACACAACAGTAAGGATGTCTGAGTTTAACTATTTTTTTTTAAACCTTGAGTCCCCACTCACAAATATTTAATGAAAGGGGGTGAAGGACTACTTTAACCAATGGAATTTTACTAAACTTCTTACACGGGTCTGGGAAATACATTTTAAAAAGGGGGGGGGGGAGAAAAAAAAAAAGGTTTTAGGTGCACGGCCGTTAAGCATAATTGCGTTTTAAAATGTGCTGGTGCACCGAATGCAGGAAGACGTGAACACAGCGGGCTGGCGCTCACACGTCGCCCCGCGGCGACAAGGATGCTCAGGGCGCCGCAGTCGGCGGGTCCTTTCGGCCTTGGATGGCTGAGGACCTAAAGGGCTCCTCACTTTCTCCAGTCCCCCCGAGGCGGGGGGGGGGGAGGGGGGAGCGGGGAAGACAACTGGCTTTTCAAACCCCAGATCGCAGCCACTGCAAGCTGCACCCGCAGCATTTCGGTGGGACGCTCGCTGTCAGTCTCGGACCTTCAATCGGACCACCATCTTTTTGTTCTAGCCCACCACCGCGCCTCCAAGTGTCCCTGGAGCGCAAGCCATGTTCCTCCACGGGGATTCTCCCCATAAAGCCTCATCACTTCGGCGCCTCAAAGACACCCCAACTCTGAAAGGCCACCCCCAGGTCCCAAAGTCGGCGGACTTGTTGCAGACGCGCCCACGCCTCGCTGCCTTCACGCGGGGAGCGGGGAGCCGCCGCAGGGCGCCACGCCAAAACGTGTCGCATACGCGAGCAGAGCCCAGGAGACCCGGCGCGCGGGATACAAAGGGCTGTGAACGCGGCCTTCCATGAGGCGGCCGTGCGCGGACAGCGACACAAAATGGAGCGACGCGAGGAATCGGAGCCCGAGCGGCAGGGCCGAGCCGGGGGCCGGGGGACCGGGCAGGACGCAGCGACGGGCACGCGCCCCGCCGGGGCTTCCCCTTCGGCCCGCGGCGGGGGAGGGGGCGCGGCGGCCCGTTCTCCCCGCCGCGCACACGCGGCCTAGCGCGGCGGGAAGCGCCCGCTGGCCGCCGCCAACAATGGGGCGGGAGGCGGCGGCAAGGGAGGAGCCGGCGGCGGCTGCACGGAGACCGGCGTCCGCGCTCCAGGACCCGAGGCCCGCAAAACGACGCGGTAGAACGGAGGGGCGAAGGGGCGCCGGGTCGGTGGCGCGGCCCAGAAGCAACAAGGGCGCACGGTCTGCAGCCGCGCCGGCTCGCGGGGCCCCCTCCCCGCCCCCCCTCTCCCCGCGGTCCCCGGTCAGCGTCCGGGCCGCAGCGCCGCCCGCGTTGGCGGCGGGACCCCCCGGGCCCTCACGTACCTGGTTGAACTCCTCGCCCACATCCGCGTAAATGTCTATGTGGTCCACACCGTCCGCCATCTTCCCTCGGCCTCGGCCGCCGCCGCCGCCTCCTCCTGCAGGTCCGCCCGCCGCGGCAGCAGCAGCGGATCTAGCGGCGGGGGCGGGGCGCGCTGCGTCACTTCCGAGGCCGGAGGCGGGGCGGCAGGGAGGCCGGGGTTCTGCAGCCCTGTTGCTCGGCGGGCTGAGGGGCCGCCGCGGTCGCCGCGGAGGGCACGGGCCGTTTCTTTTGTGTGTGTGGAACAGGCTGGGGGCGGGGCTGGGGACAATTCCTGGTCCTACTCGCGCAAGTCGCTTATCAGAGGGCCCCACTTGTTTCCAGGGGGTGTCTTCACCGTGCCTCTGGCACATTTTTTAAAAAATATTTTCATTTTCAGTTTTTCTTGCCCTTTTCCTGTCTGAGGCTTCTGGAAAATGCCCACGATTAGATGCATTCTGTGAGCGCCTCAATGCCTGATTCCTGCATCTTTAGACCAGCGGGGTTTTATTTGCATCGTAAGCGCAGGGTACCCGCGGGTGGTTAGCTCGTGTTGCGAGCACACGGTCCGCTGTCTGTCAATCATGGTCATCTCTCCTCTTACTCCCCCACTCCCGCCCCTTACCCCTCCTTTTTCCTCTTTAGATCTGCGATCGGTTTTCTCTGGCATGATTCAGGTGCGTCTTACCTGATCTTAGAGCTCATACATACACGGCAAGGTAGGGGTATCTTGAGGTCAGGAGTTTCTCTCCTAGAATCAGAACGTCTGAGCCGGAAGGAAACTGAAAAAGGTGTCTTTAGGTTCAAACATCCCATTTTACAGATGAGGGAACTAAGGTCTAGTATAACCTAAGTGATTTTGAGGCAGGCTAAGGTAGGAAAAGTTTGGGACTCTTAAAACATATATGACTTAATATTGTATTTTACGTTGAACATTCTGTTTCCCAGAACCTTTTCTACTGCAAATACATACAGGTTATTCACACTCAGGCCCAGGGACAACAACCACCCCCACCTCCGTCCCAGGGGCCACCCATGCCCCTCCCCATTCATGAACCAAGTTCTTCCCTTTCCATAGGTTAGTGTAGATTTTTAAAGCTGTCTGTTTCAGGCTCCCACCTGGCCCCACAATGTCTTTTTATAACTCCTTTCCTTAATCTTTAATAAAAACTCCATTACCTCCCTTACTAACCCCCATGTCACCTGCCTAGATGCTTCCATATAGGACACAAAAAATTTGGGAATCTCCTGATCACAGACTACAGGAGCCTACAACAATTTCATAGGAGTTACATGGCCAATAAAGTTCAGAGCCTTTTACTGACAATATGCTATTCAGATATATCTCTCCAGTTTGAAACCTTCTTCCCTGCATTTTCTATTTTTCTTTCATCCATTTAAAAACCCACCACTGTAGAGTGTGTTTCTTCAGATAAAGACTGGCCCAAAATCATACAATAAAGCCAAAAAAGCATCTGCAGTTTGCTATGGTGCAAAAAGCTTGGTTCCACTCATAAAGACCAATCTGGTTTTCTGGGTACAAATTTCTAGTCAGACATTTAACCAGCTAGATGACCTCAGTCAAATTGCTTTCATCTTCAATTTTGAAATCTTTAAAATCATGGTAATAATATCTACCTCACCAAGATGAACGTTGATGGTGGATTAAATAAGATAATATGCAAAGTGTCTTCTGCTTCTTGGAAATACTGATTTACTTTCACATGTGGCATTGTGAAAAAATCACTCAGAGAGTGAAAAGCATTGTTTTAGATTGGTAGTGTGATAGCCCACCGTGTTCTGATTTCTGGAACCTGTGAATACTTTTATCTTACAAGGTGAGAAAGTCTCTGCGGATATAATTTAGTTAAGGATCTTGAGATAGGGAGATTACTCTTGATTGCCTGGTGAACCCAAAGTAATCACAGGGGTCTCCTTATAAGTAAGAGAGGAAAGCAATGGAATTAGAGGTGAGACACAGAAGCAGTTTAGGTTCTTTCAGTACACAAAAAATCATTCCAGGGTTCTGACTTCTGTTATTGTCTGTGAAAAGTCAGCTTTGTGGGGCTACTGCTCCTTTGAAGGTAATTGGTTCCTTTTCTCAGGCTGCTCATAGGACTTTTTTTCTCTTAAATTATGGTTTTCTGCTCTATTGCTAGGTATATTTGAAAGTACATTTCTTTTTATTTATGACACTTTGGTCTCACTGAACCTTTCAAATATATGAATTGATGTGGTTCATAAGTTCTGGAAAATTCTCAGCCATTGCCTCTTCAAATATTGCTTCTGTCCCCACTTTTTTCTCTCCCTCTCTGGTTAATTGGATATTAGATTTTTTTTCCTATTATTTTTCTTCCCCCACCCCCCCTTTTTTTTTTTTACTTCTGTCTTTTCTTTTTCTTATTTACTTATTTTTGAAATGAGGTCTTGTTGCCCAGGCTGATCTTGAACTCATGGTCTCAAGTGATCCTCTGGGTGCTGGGACTTCAGCCTTCAGAGTGCTAGAACTACATCCACATATCCACCTGCCTTTTAAATTTTTCCATCATCCTGTCTTACTATGTTTTTTTTTTTTTTGGTAGCTTTTTTTCTGATATATTTACTAGATTACCAATTCTGTCTCCTAAGATGTTAACTCATTTATTGAAATAGTGACTTTGGATTCTTGTAATTTTAGGTTCTAGAATTCCTGTTTGGTTCTTTAAAAAAATCTATTAGGTTCATTTTTGTAGCATCTAATTTATTGTCTTGACTTTATCAGCCTTGTCTTTTGTCTTGACTTATTTTTATTTGTCTTTATTTTCAAGGTGCTATACTTTGAAGTGCTGACCCAAAAAGTGTTTTACTAGGTCCTAGACTCCAATTTTGTTTCCCTAGATGTCAAAAGTGCAGCTCAGACTCTCAGCCCTCTTTTCAGATCTGATAATCCCCCACTATGGCAGAATTATTCTTACTGTATTAGATTCGATCCTCTTCTGCTTTTTGGCTAGTGATGGCTTACACTGTCTTAGTAGCTTTTTGGTGATTTTTAATGTGTTTGCAAGGTCTCTCCTTATCAAGTTTCAAAAATTGAAATATTAGTGAGAATACAAAGGAAAATGTGTAATAACAACAACTCTAGCACTTATTGAGTACCTTCTACAGCCCAGCCTTTTTGTTAGACATCTTATGGTCACTAAAGTACACAGATGAAACATTGGAGAAACTCAGGCCCTTGTCCTGCCTCAACAAATCACTAACCAAGGAGCCTTAGTCACCACATCTTTTAGCTCAGTTTCTTCATGAAGCTTCCTCTTAGCTCTGAAATCTTTTTTTTTTTTTTTTTGGCTGTACTTGAGTTTGAACTCAGGGCTTCATACTTGCTAAGCAAGTGCTCTACCACATCTCCAGCCCTCTTTGCTCTGGTTATAGATAAGGTCTCCCTTTTTGCCCAGGCCAGCTGGTCAGTGAGCCACCTACTTTAAGTTTCCCACCATTGCTAGGATGACAGGGGCATGCCATCATGCCAGACTTTTTCCCTTGAGATGGGATCTCACAAACTTTTTTTGTCCAGGCTGACCTAGAACTGTCATGCTCCTGGTCTCAGCCTCCTTCATAGCTTGGAATGACAGGTGTATGCCACTGTGCCCCACTATTGTGTGAGATGGATGCTCATGAACTTTTTGCCCAAATTGAGGATCTCTCAAACTGTGATCCTCCCCATTTCAATCTCCTAAATAGCTGGGATTACAGGCATGAGCCACTGAGCACCTGGCTTCAGTTCTAAACTCTTTTAACTCAAATCTACATAAAACTGAAAATCCAAGTTTGCTTAAGAAGAATTCTGGGGATGATGAAACCAATGTACAATATAAGCCTATTTGGAATTGTCACAATAAATCTTCCCTATATAATAAATATATCCCAATAAAAAACTTAATGGAAAAAAGATAAATTCGGCAATGGTTGATGTTGCACAGGAACTGCCTTTTAGCCCACCTATATATTAGTGTCTTATGCTGCTATAGCAAATTGCTACAAATTTAGCAGCTTAGAACAGCACAAATTTATCATAGTTATGGAGGTCAGAAGTCCAAAACAGGTCTTAAAGGACTATCAAAGTATTTAAGAAGAGTAAGAAAGACATTGAAAAGGAGATACTACTGTTCTAATGTTCTCTGTGTACAGAAAGACAGCCTTATTCACAGATTTATTACACACTCTTTTGGCCAAGCACAGTTGAAAGACAATAATAAATTTTAATAATCAAAAGAAATTTCATAAAAATCCCATGAGCACATTATGCAGCTGAACCCACTTTGCATTATTGTCAGTTGTGTTTAAATCATTGTATAATCTGCTGAGTGTTTCCCTTGCCCTTAATTTTAGGAACATGTGTCTCCCAAAAAGCAAGGTCAAAGTTATGGTAATCCTCCCAAACCAAAAAGGTCACATCATGTCTTTAAATTTAAGTGAAACTTCAAGATTTGTTAAAAGGTGGCCTGTCTTTAGGGAAGTTTGAGGGCATTATGGCAAAAATGAATCAAGCATCTGCAGTATAGCACTGAGCCATGTGCATTCTGAGCATTTGTGCCTTCTCTTCAACAGCGGCCTCCGTGGAACATATATCCACAGATGCCAGGGTCTACTGTATCTGTTTCTTCTACAAAAGAGCTTTCTTTCCTTCTTCATTCACATGGTGGCTATGCCACAATAGCAACCTTAGTTTCAGAGTTCAAATAACCACCATTCCAGAAAATGGACCGCCATCTTAGTTTCAGTTGCAAAATCTAAGACGAAAGCTCAAGTTTGTAGGAAATTCCTCCTAGGCAAACCAAATTTTTTCAAGGGGGTAGAGTCAGAGTCAAAACATGGCCGGGTTTGGGGATGTGACTCAGTTGTAGACTGCTGTCCTAGCATGTGTGAGGCCCTCATTGGCCTCCAGCACTGGAGCAGGGGAAGGCAGCAGAGGGACGCAGGGATGCTTGGCTGAAAGGTCCTATCCTGTGAATTAGGAAATGTGAGTACTCGATGAGAGGTAGTTGCTTTGAGCTAGGCAGACACCTCAAAGGATGTCTAACACAGTCCACCTAGTGAATGACAACACATAAACAAAGGTATGATAGGGAAGGTAAATGCAAATCCATAAATGTTTAACACACCATCATCCCAATTTACATTGAAATAAGTCAATGCTATAATCCCTGTAGTTTCCAATATACTACAGGTCAGGTCATAGTTTTGCTCCATGGTCCCCTAAATTTTAAAGTTATTCACCCCTATGGATATAACACTTTAAAATATGCAAGCATAATATATGTAAACTTAGATATTTTATTATAAACTTTATATCAACATTTTTATATTACAAACAATACAAAACTAAAATATTTTAAATAAAATAATATTTTCAAATGTCTTGCCAATCATAATGGCCTCATATTATCCTTGGTTGATGCAAGTCCATATTTCAAATAGTCTTCTTGAAATTTCTGAAATTTGGGGGCCAATTGTTCTTTTTAATTGAAGTATATTAATTGTGCAAAGGGGTTTCATTATAATATTTCCATAATGAATATATAATGTACTTTGATGAAATTCATCTCTGTTTCTGTCTTGATCTCCCTTCTCCTTTTTAAACAATTTTAATAGGTTTCATTATCCTATTTTCATATGTGTAAAAAAAGTACTTCAATCATATTCATCCCCTCTTTACCCTTTCCTTTCACTCTACTCCATCCCACTGGTGCCCACCACCAAATAGTTCCCATTTGACACTCATGTTCTTTTTTTAGATCTATATGCCACATATGAGTGAAAACATGATTTCTTGTCTTTCTCAGTTCGACTGATTTTGCATAGCATGATCTCCAGTTCCATCCATTTTACGGCAAATGCCATAATTTCATTTCTTCTTTAAGGCCAACTAATTCTCCATTGTATGTGTGAGTGTGTGTGTGTTTGGGGGGGTGCACCCACATGTATGCACTTATACCACTTTTTTTTATTCATGCATTGGTTGATGGGCATGTAGGCTGATTACATATTTGGGCTTTTGTGAATAGTGCTGCTATAAACAAAGATATGTAGATATCTCTATTGTAAGCTGATTTACATTACTTCACATATGCCAGTAGTAGTCTAACAGGATCATATGGCAGTACTATTTTTAGTTTTATGAGGAACCTCCATACTGATTTCCATAGTGGCTTCACTAATTTAAATTCCCACCAACAGTGTATAAGGGTTCCTTTTCTCCCCACATCCTCACCATTTGTGGTTTGTTCTCTTGTGATTGCCATTCTGATTGGGTGAAACGGAATCTTAGTGTAGTTTTGATTTGCACTTCCTTTATGGCTGAGGATGTTGAACATTGATTGCTTCATGGATTTATTGACCATTTATACTTCTTCTTTTGAGAAATATCTGTTCAATTCATTTGCCTATTTATTAATTGGATTATTTGTTCTTTTGGTGCTTAATTTTTGGAGCACTTTATAAATTCTGGGTGTTAATCCTTTATCCAATGAATAGATGACAAAGATTTTCTCTGTAGGTTGTCTGTTGATTTGGATGATTGTTTCCTTTGCTGTACAGAAGCTTTTTAATTTGATGTAATTCCATTTGTTAATTCTTGCTCTTATTTCCTGAGCAATTGGAGTCTGATTCATAAAACCATTACATATGAGTATATCTTCAAGCTTTTTCCCTATGTTTTCCTGTAGTAGTTTCAAAATTTCAGGTCTTACATTAAGACCCTTGTGTTGGGAGCCATGGGCCACAATCTGACAGGGTCGTTAGGAGGATCCAGACAAGGTTGGAGGCTGCAGGTGGACCACGTCTCTTACTGGGGTTTTTGAGGGAACATGGAGTAGCTTCCTTTGTCTGGAGAAAAGAGATATTAATAACCTGAAGGTATTTGTTTAGTATGAGCAAGACAGAAAGGTTAGGAACAGGGCAACATGTCCTTGACAACCAAGGTCCAGGTTTTTTGTACATGAAACTAGGTGAAACTAGGGAGGTCTGGGTTTTGTTTATGAAACCAGGGAGGTTGGAGTGAGGACATTGTTTCCCAGGCATAGCAGTTCTTCCTGCTTTGTACTGCTTATAAGCCTGACGCAAAAATAAAAATTTGCCAGTTGGTCATCAGCCTTGTGGTCCTCTTGATTTGTGTCTTGTCTGTTCATTCCTTTACTAAGCCTTTTTGGGTCAAGAACCTCTGCGATCCTGGCACATGGCGCCTGAACAGGTACTCAAACAGAGGCTCAAGGTAAGGAAGGTTCTGGTGGCACATGCATATGTTTTAGTCTCAATATTGAGAGAAATGGGGCAACAAGGAAGTAGAGAGCGGGCTTTCTTTACAGAAATTTTGTTTCAGTATTGTGTAGTCAAGGATGTAAAGTGTCTAAAAGTCAGCTTGAAACCATTTTTTGTCTCATGTCCAAGAAGTGTGTCCATGGTTTCCTGATGAGGGAACCATCAATTTAAAAACTTGGGAAAGGGTTAGTCAAAGATTAAAAGATCATTATATTAGTGAGGGACCTACTTGTGTCCCAGTAGATGACTTTTCCTTATGGAATTTAATTAGGAATTGTCTTGATCCACATCATGAGGTCACAACTATTTCCTCATCTAAAGTTGAGATCTCAAAGCAGGAGGTAGATGTTCAGACTTCCCCATTTGTGTCTCTTTTGGAATTAAATTTGCTACCTCCAGACGAGTTCCCCAATCTTCCTCATGATGAGGACTCTGATGCGGAAGCTTTGTCTCAGGAGGAGGAGGAATTGGAGGAACAGGCAGCACAATATCATCACCATTCCCCCCAATTGCTAAAATTACTCAAGTCCTTGTTTATTTCAAAACCTGCAGTCTCCTCCGCCTCTTCTAAATCACCTCAAGTTTTTCCTGTCACCAGCAGTGGCTCAAACAGTAGTTTGTCCCCTTTGCAGTAGGCTATGAGAGGCTAGACAGATTGGAGAGAATATGAGAGTTTCATTGTTTTCTGGTGAGAGTGCAAAATGATCAGAAGGTTTATGAGGCTCTCCCTTTTAAGACGCTTAAGGAACTAAAGACGGCGGTGGCACAGTATAGGGCCACCGCACCTTTTACCTTGGGGATTATAGAGGCTCTTGTTCATGAGCCCTTGCCACCCTCAGATTGGAAGACAAATAGCTAAAGCATGCCTCTCAGGAGGTGACTACCTGTTGTGGAAGTCAGACTTTCAAGATCGATGTTCGGATCAGGCAGATAGGAACCGTGGCACACAGCACCCTTATACTGCTGACCAGGGGAGGGTCAATGGGGAAGTGTGCAGCAACAATTAAATTTCTCTGGAGAATATTAGGGACAGGTTAATACCTTGGCTGAGCAGGCTTGGAGAAGGCTCCCCTCTTCAGATTTAAAAACAGAGGAGCTTGGTAAAATCAAGCAGGGGCCAGAAGAACCTTATCAGGACTTCATACCCTAGCTGTTACAAGCCGTGGATAGATTGGTAGTTGACGGAGAGGCAGGAATGATTTTAGTGAAACAGTTGGCTTTTGAGAATGCCAGTGCAGCTTATCAAATGACCATCCGCCCTTATTAAAAGAGGGGAATCTTGACAGACTACATTCAGATCTGTGCTGATACAGGACCTTCCTATTTACAAGGAGTGGCCATCGCCGCTGCCGTGAAGGGAATGACACCTCCTCAGCTGTGGAAAGCCATACAACAAAATGGTCAGCGGCCCCGAGGGAATTGTTTTGTTTGCAGGAAGCTAGGACACTTTGCTAAACAGTGTATACAGAGTCAGGAGCAACAACAACAGAGATCTATGCCTTAGGCAACTGCAAATAGTGTGCAGCCTTCACCCGCACTTTGTCCAAAGTGCCATAGAGGGCAGCACTGGGCTAATCAGTGCCGCTGGATTTACCATCGATGGCCAGCCCATTAACCCCACTCAGGAAAATCAACCACAGGGAAACTACTGAAGGGGCCCAGCTGCCAGGCCCCTACAAACAATGGTAGCCATGACTTTCAAGCCAGCTCAGAATCCAAACAGAGGGTTTCAAATCTTCAATGAGCCACCCCAGGGAGCACCAGATTGGACCTCAGTCCCTCCACCAGAATCGTATTGACCCCTGAAATGGGGGCCCAAGCTATCCCTACTGGGATTTATGGGCCACTGCCCGCAGGCAGTGTGGGGTTGTGTTGGACCTTCATGTTTTCCCTGGAGTTATAGACTCTGATTTCCAGGGAGAAATTAGGGTCATGGCTCCTACTCTTAAAACTATCCTGACTCTTACTCCAAAACAAAAAATAGCACAATTGATCTTAATCCCTTATCTTTTGGGCTACCAAGTTCCTAACAGAACAGTCCCGTGGTACCAAAGGTTTTGGATCATTGGATAGGGCTAATTGGATTCAACAAATTGGACAAAATAGACCAGAACTAGAACTTAAAATTAATGGAAAAATATTTGAAGGTCTAATTGATACCGGGGTTGATGTTTCTGTGATTTCTTTGACCTATTGGCCTGCCAGTGGGCCAATGCAACCTGCTGTTACACAGCTTTATGGTATTGGACAAAGTCAATCTCCTTACCAAAGCTCTTCACTGTTCCAGCAGGAAGAACTTCTATGCCTGGGAAACAATGTCCTTGCTCCAACCTCCCCGGTTTCATAAACAAAACCTGGACCTCCCTAGTTGTACCTTGTTTCATATACAAAAAACCTGGACCTTGGTTGTCAAGGACATGTTGCCCTGTTCCTAACCTTTCTGTCTTGCTCATATTAAACAAATACCTTCAGGTTATTAATGTCTCTTTTCTCCAGACAAAGGAAGCTACTCCATGTTCCCTCAAAAACCCCAGTAGGAGATGTGGTACATCTGCAGTCTCCAACCTTGTCTGGATCCTGCTAAGCCACAACGACCTTGTCAGATTGTGGCTCATGGCTCCCAACATCCTTGATCCATTTTGAATTAATTTTTATAGAGGTTAGAGATAGGGATCTAGTTTCAGTCTTCTACAAATCCAAATGTAGAAGACTTTCCAGCTTTCCCAATATTTGTTGAAGAGGCTGTCTTTTTTCCAATGTATGTTTTGGCTCGTTTGTTGGAAAATCAGATGGCTGTAGCTGTGTGGGCTTATTTCTGGGGCTCAATTCTATTCCATTAGTCTACATGTCCGTTTTTGTGCTGGTACCATGCTAGGTTTGGTTTCTGTGGTTTTGTAGTATAATTTGAAGTCAGGTATTTTGACACCACCATTACTCTTTTGCTCAGTATGTCTTTCACTACTTGGGGTCTTTGTACTTCCATGTTAATTTTGGGATTGAATTTTTCTGTGAAAAATGCTATTGGATTTTTATGGAAATTGCATTGAATCTGTAGATTGCTTTCAGTAGTATAGCCATTTTCTCATATTAATTCTGCTGATCCATGAACATGGCAGGTCTTTCCATCCTCTATATCTTCTTCAATTTCTTTATAGGTTTTGTAATTTTCATTGTAGAGGTCTTCCATTTCCTCAGTTATATTTATTATTAAGTATTTAATTTTTTGAGGTTATCAAGGTCTTCCTGATTTCTTTCTCACTCTGTTCATTGTTGGTGTATAGAAAAGATACTGTATTTTTTAATATTGATTTTGTGTGCTACTATTTTGCTGAAAGTGTTTGCCAGATTTAAGAGTTTTTGGTGGAGTTTTTAGGGTTTTTAAGTATAAAATTTTATCATCCTCAAATCAGGATAATATCACTTCTTCCTCTCCTATTAATATCCCTTTTATTTCTTTCTCTTGCCTTATTGCTCTGGCTAAGAATTTAAGCAGTATATTAAATAAGAGTGGAGAAAGTGGACACTTTTATCTCATTCCAGACTTTAGAGGAAATGGTTTCAATATTTCCCTGTTTAGTATGTTGGTTCTAGATTTATTGTATATGGCCTTTATTACATTGAGGTATGTTCCTTCTAGCCCTAGTTCCTTAGGGCTTTTATCGTGAAGGGATGTTGACTTTTGCCAAGGGCTTTTTCTGCATCTATTAAGGTAATCATATGATTTTTGTCCTATATTCTGTTGATGTGCTGTATTGTGTTCATTAATTTGTGAATGTTGAACCATCTTTGCATCCCTGAAATGAAATCAACTTGATCATGGTATATCATTTTTTTATTTTGGGGGTACTGGGAATTGAAGTCAGGGCTTCATGCTTGCTAGGCAGGCACTAAGAAAAGACCAAATAGAACAAAATAATTAACCAGTGTGTCAAGAGCATTTTAAGATATTTCTTAGGATTCCTGACACACGTACGTCTCTCTCTCTCTCTGTCTCTCTCTCTCCCTCTTTCTTTCTTTCTCTCTCTCTCTGTTTTTGTTTGTTTTTGTTGATACTGGGGTTTGAACTCAGGGCCTTGTACTCGTTAAGTTGAAGCCATGGCCCCAGCCCTTGATCTTTTTAATGTGTAGTTGAATTTGACTTGCAAGTATTTTATTGAGAATTTTTGCATTCATGTAAATCAAGGAGATTGATCTATAATTTCCTTTTTGTTTTGTAGTTATCCAATTTTGGTCTCAGGGTAATACTGGCTTCATAGAATGAGTATGATAGTGTTCCTTCCCTTTCTGTTTTATTGACTAGTTTGAGGAACATTGGTGTTCTTTAAAGGTGTGGTAGAATTCAGCAGTGAATCCATCTGGTCCTGGGCTTTTCTTTGTTGGGAGACTCTTTATTACTGTTTCAATTTCATTTCTTGGTATAGATCTGTTTGACTGGTTTATATCCTCTTAGTCAATTAGGTAAGTCATATGTATATAGAAATTTATCCATTTTCTGCTATTATTTTTATTGAATACATTTTCTATGTCTTTAGCTTGCACCTCTCCTTCTTCTTCTGTGCTCATGATTCATAGGTTTAGTCTTTTAATGGTATCCCAGAGGTCTTGCATGATCCATTTGCTCTTCATTTATTTGTCTTTGTCTTCATCTGAATGTTCTAGTTCATCTACCATGTCTTTAGGCCCTGATATTCTGTCTTCAATTTGATCCAGTCTACTGGACAGGCTTTCATCTGAGTTTTTTAGTTGATTATTAAGCTTTTTCCCCCAAACTTCTATATACTTATTGAATTCCTCTTTCATGTCCTATATTGCTCTTTAAATTTCATTTATTTCATTGAGTTCTCTTGGAACTCAGTCAGCTGTTTATTTGCATCCTCTTCAATTTCATTGGTCATTCATTTCTTTTTAGTGAAGAGCAATCACATTTGATTTGTATATACCTTTGCCATGTACATAGACTTGATCTTGAGGGAGGGACAGTGGGTTCTGGAGGAAGAAGGCATCAGAACAAAGAGACAAAGTTCAATAGAAGGTCCAACTACCCTGAGCAAGGGGTGTCCCTATGGGCTGGAACTCTCACTGTCCTTCCTTCCCTCACTCACAGGCCCTTCTATTTCAAACCAGACCACCCCTTCTTCTCCCTATGGACCGACCACAGGCAAGAGACCCAAACTCCTCTGTTTAGTGTCAGCTTCTAGGTGAGCACATACAAGGCACAGCCTAGGCCATTGTCCTCCTTGCTTTGACTTTTCAAGCTCCAGATAGCAAGTGGGTGCTGGGACCTGCGCCCCCAAGAGGCAGTGCAGCTCTCCTTGATCATTCTTATAATCATTTAAGAAAATTCTTTGTCTTAGATTTTATCCACTTGTTTATCCTTAGCATTTGTTACTGTGGAGTCGTTGAGTTTTGGAAGAGTCTTGTTGATTTCTTTTTCCTATGTCTTGTGTTTCTGCATTGGGATTTGCAAATCTGAAGCCAAGTCATTGGTTGAAAGTTTTAATCAGCTGTAGTCTTTCTTTTAACATAATTTCAATGTTCAGGCAGGGTTGAGGTGCTATTTCTCATCACTGGGCTAGAGGTATGACTTAGTAGCCAAGTATTCAGTCACATGTTCAGGGCACTGAGCCTGATCCCTAGCACTGCTCTGATTGAGAAAAACTGGATGGAGCCTCTTGTAAAAGAGTCAGTTGTCTGCTTCTGGACTGATTTCACTATAGAAGCTTCCCTTCCTTGTGTACTGGGAGCTGCTGCTGGCTACAGTGAGCTTACAGACTGTGAGCTAGGCAGGCTCCCACTTGCTCCATAAGCTTCCTACTTTGTGTCCCCAGGAGCAGCAAGCATCCAGGCCTAGGATTGTCCCCCAAATGTACCAGAGAGTGTGGGGAGCAAACAGAGCACTGAGTTCTGTACTACAGGGGAAGAACTGATGGACTGGGCACTCTGCTTGCTGAACTCCAAGCAGTTCACCTCTCTGTAGGACAGAAGAGGCTATGGAAATCACACAAGGATCTGGTCTTAGTAGAATTTGAGTGAGTGATGCATTTAGTTTGGGTTCAGTGAAAAATATTTATTTATGCATAAGTTATTGTTAGGCATCTTGATATAGGAGTGGTTTCCAGAAATATTTTTACTGCTACTATGCTGACCCAGAAAAGCTTCTGTGATACACAAATTTAAAACCAGACATCATATTGTGACTTGAATGTGTTCAACTGTACTAGGCACTACAAGTATGTGCACAGTGGAGGAAAAACTAATGCCTGATGCTAGATACTCTTCTGTGGAAAATTAGTTTAATTATGAGACATGAAAAATTGCAAGTGGAGGATTTGGTTCTAATTGTTGCCAAGTCAAATGGAAGTCTCTACCAGTAGGAATACACTAAATAATGGGTCATACAAAATTACCAACTCATACATTTTTGTCTGTGAGAAAAATCACATTAAACTGAAATTTCTTGGGTTTTTTTTTCCTTCTTCTAAATAACTAAGTCATTCATCACACATACAAAATACTACACTTCTTGTTACGAAATTTGGTGAGGTTAAACCATATGAAATTGCAGTTCTTAATAAACCATATGGAATTGCAGTTTAAGGTAGTCTAACATTGGTGCATTCAAAGGTTCACCCTAAGATAGCATTTAGGATGTATTCAGCTGAAGATAAAAGAAGCAAAACTCAAATTGACAAACAATAATGAATGTTATATTGACTAAACATCTTGAGAATCAAGCTTGGAAAATAGGCAGAAACTAAAAGAGGCAAAATAGAGTCAAGATCTTGTCACAGAGATAAACTACTTAGGAAGCTCCCACTAGCATTACTGCCACTGGACACTGATGCCACTCTACTGTACTCCACACTAGTGGTTACACAGTGCTAGATTGTTATATGTCTGATACCTGTACCAATCTGAGTTTTGTTCCTTTGTGCATTCTCTCAAGAGCCAAAATCAAGGCTGGAACATTAAGCTATACCACATACTCATGTTCACACTACTGGGTGATTAGACAGTGATCTAAAAAAACTTTATTGCAAATACACATAAACATGATAATAGACAAAATATATTCAAATGCTAGTGTTTTGGGGCACTTGATTTTAAAATTTACACATTTCTGTGTTTTCAATATTATCACAACATATGTTTATTGATTTAATGATTAAGAAAAATAACTTTTTAAATATAGAAAAACATAGACTTAGTATTTTATTATCCATTAAGGTCATAGATTTGGACTCGAGATGGAGTGTGGCTTGAGAAACCTGTAATCATAATGATTCACACACCTGATTTAAAAAGTAAAAAAATCGGTGGGCAACAGTGGCTCATGCCTATAATCCTAGCTACTCAGGAGACAGAGATCAGAAGAATAGCAGCTCAAAGCCAGCCTGGGCAAATGGTTTATGAAACCCTCTCTTGAAAAGACCCATCACAAAAAAGGGCTGGTGGAGTTTCTCAAGTGGTAGTGCACTGGGCTGGTAAATGGCTCAAGTGGTAAGAGTGTCTGCCTAGCTAGTATAAAGCCCTGACTTCAAACTCCAGTGCCACCAAAAACAAAAAAGTAAAAACATTTAAAGCCTACTCTACAGTTTGCCATGAACTATGCCAGGCACTGGTGGCTCACACCTGTAATCCTAGCTACTCAGTAGTCAGAGATCAGGAGGATCTTGGTTCAAAGCCAGCCTGGGCAAACAGTTCACAAGACCCTATCTCAAAAAAGCTCATCATAAAAAATGACCGGTGGAGTGGCTCAAGGTGTAGCCCCTGAATTCAAACCCCAGTACTGCAAAATAAATAAATAAATAAAAACATCAAATGGTAGTATACCTGCCTAACAAGAATGAGGTCCTGAGTTTAAACCCCAGAATCGCCAAGAAAAAAAAAAATTTACTTTAGCTGGGCGCCAGTGACTCATGCCTGTAATCCTAGCTACTCAGGAGGCTGGTATCAGGAGAATCTCAGTTCAAAGCCAGCCCCAGGCAAATAGTTCTTAAGACCCTATCTCAAAACAACTCATCACAAAAAAATGGCTGGCAGGGTGGCTGAAGAGGTAGGAGTGCATGCCTAGCAAGCATAAGGCCCTGAATTCAAACCCCAGTGCCAACAAAACAAAAAACAAAACAAAAAACCCATAAAAACATCTAAAGGTCACCTTGTAGTGTGTCGTGAACTATTTTCCAGTATTTGTATGAAAAATGTGCTTGAATAATAGATACTTTTCACCAAAATTTCAACGTGTTTTGTTTGGTACAAGTTGTCTTATTTTTGTGCTTTATAAAACATGTTTGTGTTTTTTAATGATTTGTTTTGGAAATTACTGAAAGTGAAATTGAAATGTAAAGTCCAAGTGAAAGGCTGGACTTCAGCAAACATTAATATGAGTAGAAGTATTTTTCAACATCAATAAACTCTTTTGATAAGCTAATGGGACTAAAATTAGTAATCATACATCTATTTTTCCTCCACACATATAGCAACACATTAACTGTATGTGATGACAGAATTTATTTGATTCACCCATTCAACAAATACTGCAACTGCTTCATGGGGGTCACTGTAGAAGGCAGTGCTGAGGGATACAAATGTAAGATCCGTCAGGATGCAGCGAGGAGTGGAGTGGTGAGGTGCAATGTACTAGATCTGTGCTAGGTGCAGTCAGTTACTTCTTTACTGTACAGTTGTGGGGGTCTGTTTTGTTCTGTTTTGTTTTTAGAGACACAATCTCACTATGTTGCCTAAGTAAGACTTTGACTCTGCCTCATCTTCCCAAGTAGCTGGGACTACAGGCCACTATCCCCGGCTAACTGTGCCATCTGGGTAAGAGTTACTTAACTTCAATGGGACATGTTGAAAAAATACAGCTAATAATACCTTCTTCAAATGAGGTATTAGGCTGTAGGTAAGAGGAATGGAAAAGAGCCAACAGTTACTCAGTTTGTAGTAATACATCTCAGCCCTTGAGGTAAATGCTTCACAAGCATCAACTCAAATCACAAACTCAAATGTCCATAGTGTGGTGGGGGTGGGGGTGCTAACCCTTGGGAGCACAAACATTACTTTGAAAATCCCTAGGAAGACGCTATCAGCCAGAACCCGGAAGGAAGCAGATGGCACACTCAACGGGGAAAATGGGAGAGAGTTTCACAGAGTAACTACTTAAGAGGATGCAGCAAGGTTAAAAGAAACTAATAAGAGATCCTGAAGCTCTGCAGGACAAGCAGCACCAGGAGTGTGCGGGATAAAGGAGCCATCAGTAGTAACCAACGACCAGCGAGATTGGTAACTGCTCACCTGACTCAGCTCTAGCCTTCAGTACAGACACACAGCACCTCTAAAAACCTGAAAATAAATACCTAAAAGTAAATAGCACTCCTCTCCTGACCTTGGGTCCCCACAGAGGGCCTCCCATAACCAGAAGTTGAGGAAGAGGGACCACTGATGTGATCTGTACAGGTCATCCTTGAAAGATGTGTAGAAAGGTGGAAAATGGATCTGGGAACACAAAGGAGAACATGGAGGATGGAAAGTATAGAAATGAGAAAATTCCATGTTACCTTCCGTGTGTGTACCTGTGAGATCAAAGAGCTTCAGTCCACTATATTTGTAGACTAGGACCTTCAGAGAAGGGATATTTTAGATTAAGCTTTACTTTAGTATCTGATCTGTTCTAAATTATAGTCTGGGAATAAAGAGATGAAAGTATTTGCTTGACTCTGCTTAAAGCTCATTTAGTGATTATATTGTTTAATAATGAGCACTTGTACCTCTTTTTCAATGTCTTCTCACTTACAGTCAACGTACAGTTCATCTCTGAACCAGGTATGGTGATGCATGCCTGAAATTCCAGTATTGAGGATGGAGGTAGAGGCAGGAAGACTACAAATGTGAGACTAGTCCAAGCTACACAGTGAGACCCTGTCTTAAAAAAATAGAAGTTCATCTCAAGAGCTAGGTAAGCCATCATGGGGGATGAGTTCTGAGGAGCAAGTTATTACCTCCCTTACTCCATCTTGCTATCATGGACACCACCAAAATGAAACTACTCTTGCTACTCACTCATTTTTCTGTATGCTATCTCCCTTCCAAGAAACCCTTAACCCCAGTTACATGGAACCAGAAATGGAAACACCTCAAGTAGAGTCATGAAGTCTGCACTAGAGTCTAACAATGTTGAGATTGACCTTGGAAGCAACCATGCCTATACAAAAGAACAAAGGTAGTGCTGATGGTGATATAAACCCACATAGCACATTTATTATAGTTTAGCCTCCTTGAAGTCAGGAAACACATTTATTCATCTTCATATTCACAAAGCATCTGGAAGAATGTTCTAGTTGCAGGAAGTATTTAAATGAATATTGGCTGAATCGAATTAAGAAAAATCAGCATGCTGGTGGAGTGGCTCAAGTGGCAGAGCACCTGCCTAGCAAGTGTGAGGCCCTGAGTTCAAATTCTACTACTGCCAAAAAAAAAAAAGGAAGAAAAATCAACTAAGAATCCAAATCCCTTTCTCACAGAAGAGGAAACTGAATCCTAAATAGGTCGGTAGTAGAGTAGAGCCAGTCCCAACACACATGTTTGAGACAGTTTCACTATGTAGCCCAGACTGGCTTTGAATTCTTTTTTTGTGGTACTGGGGTTTGAACTCAGGGCCTACCACATTGAGCCACTCCATTGGCCCTTTTCTGTGAAGAGTTTTTTCGAGATAGGGTCTCATGAACTATTTGCCCAGGCTGGCTTTGAAACACGATCCTCCTGATCTCTGCCTCCTGAGTAGCTAGGATTATAGGCGTGAGCCATCAGAACTGGCTAGGCTTTGAATTCTTGATCTTCCTGCCTCAACTTCCTCAATGCTAGGATTACAAGTGTGCACCACCATGCTCTTGTTTAATCACACAAATCTAAGTAAATAAGTTAAAGCAATTAGCACCAAACTATGAGTGGTAGTTTGAAAAAAATGAGTGGTAATTTGAAAAAAATAAGAAAGGAAAGAATGCATTTATTTATTATTTATTATTTTTTGGTGCTGGGATCTGAACTCAGGCTTTGCACACATTGGACAAGCATTCTCCACAGAGCTACATTCCCAGCTCCAAAATGTGCGATTTGTTGAAAAGCCTGAGTTCACTCCCAAACCTGTTGAACATTCCTTGTTTCTCAGATTCCTTGTTTCCTGTTACTGTTATTCCAATTCAGACCTTCATCATTATATACCACCAACAAATATAACCTAATCCAGTGTGCTATTTTACAATGGAAGAAAGTGCCTTGCTCCAGATTTTAGAAGAGATATATTTTGCTCCCTTTTCACAAGCCAGTCTCAGGTTTTGCCTTAAGTAGGAATGGAATTCTAATATATTGGCAAACTCTGTTGCTGCCTTCCCTTTCCTAGCTTCCTGAGTCTCTCAGGTAGTGGCTGTGATGTGGTTCTGATCAATGCAACCTAGTTGGAATTCTACTAATAGTAGATGGGAATATTTGCTTTCTTAACAAATGGCTATAAGTTTTATCCTCCCCACCCCTATTTTTCTGTCTTGAATATAAACTTAATAGAGTTAGGGAACCATATTGCAGCAAATATATAGCCAAAGCCAGCATGTGTAAGATGATGGGATAGATAGAAACAGCCTGTGCTAAGGTTCTGTTCCGGAGTATGACAGGGTTGTTGAATACTTGCAGACGTTTTTAGAAAAAGTCACATAGTTAAATATGCTATTTTAAAAAAGATTTTTAATCTTTAAAAAAAAAAAGACCAGGGAGATGTAAAATATAGCCTTCACTATTTGAAACCAAAAATGGAATGATGACCAGGAAGCAGTGAAGAGGTGTGATAGAGATGAACCCATGTGTGTTGTAATACACATGGGCATGGAAGCAACACTAGGAATCTCTCTGTATCTTTATCCCAAACTAGCAAAATCACTATGTCTTCCTTATTATTTCTTAGGTTTTCTCTTCAACAAAATTGGAGAACAAGAGGGTGGAACAGGTTCTGCCCGGAAGTGGTGGGGGAGAAGTGGCACAAACAATGTATACATGTCTCTGGAGCTTTCTCATGAGCTCTTGTTCTCCACACCTAACTGGGGGCGACTGGAAATGCAGAAAGGACAAACAATAGAAGACAGACATGAAGAAAGCTGGGGCCCGGTGTGCTGGGCGCTGAATGGAGACGCACAACAGCCTCGTTGCTTCTTTTCTCTAATAACTCTTCTTTTACTTCGCTTCTTTTCTTCTCTATTCTTTCAGGCTTTATTTCTTCACTATTTTTTAAAAACTTGCTTCTTTTCTATTCTTTGACATCTCTTTCCTTAGACTTGCACTGTCCCATGTTTTCTTTAGCCTCTCTTAACATCTTGGCCCTCAGACTTGCATTGTCCCATGTTCTTTTTAAGTCTTGGTCCTCAGACTTGCACTGTCCCATGTTTCCTCTAATCGCTAGCATAACTCAGCAGCAGCCAGCTGCATTATTCAGCGGCAGTCTCACAAGTAGCCAATCAAAAATCCCATCCAAAAACCTTCAGTCCATCCACCACCAAAAAACCTTGCATCCTCCTTCAGCGAGTCTTTTACATCCAGTGGTAAACAAGGAGGTGGAGCAACAGTTCTCAGGGAGAAGGGTGACATTGTAATAAAAGAAACCTGCAGTCCGACTTCTCTGAACATAAACAACTTAGGAAAAGCAGCAGTGCTGCATTTTGCCTCTCACTCTCTTTTGTGGCTGGGGCCATGCCAAACTCAGCCTGTAGATCATTGAGCACAACTGTGCTTATGACAAGCTCTCATAGCTTCTCATATCCACTCCCCACACACTTAAGTAAATGTAAAAATGATAAAATAAAAGGAGAAAAAATAAATAAAATAAAAAAATGGAAATTGCTACAGAGGGAAAAAAAAAAGAATGGAAATCATTGTCTTGTTTCTCATCTTGGGAAAAAATCAGCTTTTCACTATCAAATAGCTATGAGCTTTCCATCTATGAAAAAAAATTGAATGATGGAATTTTTTTTGCTAATTTAATTAGAACTAGAAAAAGAGAAAAGAAAAGCAAATATAAATATAAAAAAACCCAAGATGGTCATTTATGTCCAAAAGTAGCAGAACACAAAACGCATATCAAACTAAATTCACCCATTAAAACACAGATATTATCAGAACCAATACAATCTTGAAATTATATGTGAGCCTAACAAAGACTCACAGAGGGTTAAATATATATATATAACTTGGGCATAGATGGCGTGTGTCTGTAGTCCCAGCTATTCAGGAGGCTGAGATAGAAGTATCATTCAAGCACAGATTTCAAGCCTGGGAAGTATAACAAGACCCTGTATCAAAAAGCAAAACAAAATAACAGGGTGGAGGGGCATACAAAAAAGGTGTACCAAGAGAATATAAGCCAAAGTGAAGGTAATTTACCTGTATGAATAGCATATTAAAGAGTAAACACAGTAAGGAGTAAAAACATTAACAAAAAATAAAGTAATAATGTATCTTCTTCAAAGAAATGTTAGAATTCATTAAAAAAATACGGTAAAAGAAAAGAAATAATTGTGTAGAATCAGGTACTGTTAAAATATTGGTCATTTTCTTGAGTATTTTCCTTTGCTTTTTATCCTCCAGCTGGAAATAACTATGTATTTGCTTACATACCATAGAAAATTAACATGTAATAATTATACAGAACTGTAGTTAATGCTAAAAGCAAAAAAGGGGAAATTAGCCTTATGCCTAGAAATAATGCAACTAACATTTCATGTATATCTTTCCGGGTTTTTGTTTTTGGCAGTACTGGAGGTTGAACTCAGAGCCTTGCACTCTGCCACTTGAGCAACGCCACCAACTCTGTTTAAGTTTTTGAGATAGGGCCTCACTATGTAGCCCAGGCAGGCCTGGAACTCGTGATCCTCCTGACAGCCTGCTGAGTGCTGAGATTACAGGCATCACCACCACACCAGCCCTTCTAGATATTTCAGTGAACATGTATTATATACATTTTGGTTTTTTTAAAGTGGCATCATAATATGGGTCCCTTTTTCACTTACTGAAATAACGTAAATGTCTTTCTATGTCAACAAATATTTCTTTGTATCACTCTAATGCAAATATATTATCAACTCTGATTTATCCTAATATTTCTCAGCACATATTTTTATAAAGTTGAAATAATACCATTACCATACTAATACCATATCATTTTCCATCTTGCCTTTTGCACTTATATAAAATATTTCTCCTATTAAGATTTTTTCTAAAGGTAAATTTGAATGATCTAATAATACTGTATTTTATTTCTGTGCAAAATTTACTTACCTATTGGACTATCGTGAAATATTTAGAGTGTTCATTTATAGATGCTACAACAATCACAATATTTTGGAGTACCTTTTGTTTTTTCAGTGCTGGGGATCGAACCCAGGGCTTTGCACATGCTAGTCAACCATGCTACTCCTGAGCCACGCTCCCTCTCATTCCTAGAACACCTTTTAATGAGCCTTGGGTGCCCTAGATTCCATCAAAATTGGCCTAAATACTAGGAAGCTGCCAACCAAGCATTAATTGAAAGTCTAGTAATCAATATTTAATATTTATATAATTAGCATATTTCTCTGGATAGTCAAACTCATGATTTAATAATGTTGAATTTAATTGCTGATCATAATTTTCTTAGAATAGTTGGTCTTCCTAGGGAGGCTGTGCAAAAAGGGCATTTATTTCTGTTTTTATAAGGCTTGGGTAGCTTATTACAATGTTTAGTTATTATAGACTAGATAGTTTTTCTTTGCTTTTTTTGACATTTCGCTGGTCCAAAACTATGATTCATTGGATGGACAGTCCCCCAGTCACATCCTTCTTCCCTGACTCTCTGCTTCCCTAGTCAGTCCTAAGGACCAGCCAGGTGGTGGTAGTCCTGCAGCAGCAGGGCAGAAGGGACAGGTCTGTAATAAGATGCTGAAAGCCTCAGCACACGCCAGGCACAGGGACATGTGGAGGGCTGAGCTGAGGGAACTGGTAGAGAGAATTCTGGATCTTCAGTGAGGACAAGGAACAAAGGCAGATACCCAGAAGTCAGAGAAGCATGCTAAGAGCCAAAAAGCCTGGGAAAGAAGAATGGAGCAAAAGACAGATTTGGTGGAGTCCAGAGCCTGGGCTGGTTCAGGTACCCGGCTGGAAGTTGTTACTGCCAGGTCTATCGTTCTACTTCCATATTGCACAAGATGTGTTGGAAGGGGCAGGAGCAGAGCTGTCACCAATACACCTCTCCTCATATCTCCAACTTTCTTCCTTCTTTGGGTTCAATTGTATCAGTTTCCCTATATTAACAAATAGGACTGCTATAACGAGCAGCCACAAACCTCATTGCTTAGTGCAACATGAATTTATCGTCTCAGAGTTCTGGAGTTCGGATGTGGACTTCCATGACCTAAAATCAAGGTGTTGACAGGGCTGTGTTCCTCTCAGAAGCTTTAGGGGGAGTACCTGATTCTGTGCCTTTGCCATAAAAGTCAGCTGCAAAGAATGCCTAGAGGAATCTTTTGGCTGTTTAATGACTTACACAAATGCCTCCAAGTCTGTACCACAATAGTCCCTTTTGAAAACTAAACAGCCCCAAGTAGGGCATATTCCATAAAGCCTACTGTATTTGTGACCATAGAGTAGAATGAACAGGAAGGCCTTTCCACAGGGTAAATCCTGGGGCCATGAAGAAGGGACTAGGACCAAGAAGCTAGGCCTCCATTTCCCCACTCACCACCCTCTCTGGAGCACATACAAGATCTGCCAGGTGGGATAGCCTAGAAACTTACTCCACTACCAAGGCAGGACTCTGCAATTACTGCTCTGCAGGACTTGAGATTGCATTCAACCAGAGGCTACTTCGCATTTCCCATGCTTCTCTTTGAAAATAAATTTTGAAAAAAAGAATCAAAGCCAGGCACTGTGGTGTCCATCTGTAGTTCCAGCTACTTGATAGGCTGAGGTGGGAGGATCACTTGAGTCCAACAGATAAACAAAACTGAGAATTAACCAGTGTGTTAGTCAGCTTTCTTTCACTGTGACAAAAGTACCTGAGAGACATCAACTTAAAGTAAAAAAAGTTGTCAGGTGCCAGAGGCTCACGCCTGTAATCCCAGCTACTCAGGAGGCAAAAATCAGAGTTGGTAGCCAGCCGGGGCAAATAGTTCTGATACCCTATCTCAAAAATACCCAGCACAAAAAGTTGAGCTGGTGGAGTGGCTCAAGGTGAAGGCCCTGGGTGCAAGCCCAAGAACCGCAAAAAAAAGAGCAAAGGTTTATTTAGGCTCGCAGTTTCAGAAGTTTCAGTCTATGGTCAGCTGGTCCCATTGCTTTTAGGCCTGTGGTGGGGCAGAGCATCATGGCAGAGAGCACATGCTGTAGCAAAGAGAGAGGAAGGGGCTGAGAACAAGATACATCCTTGAAGAGCGCACCCTCAGTAACCTGCTTCCTCCAACTAGGCCCCACCTCCTGAAGTTCCCCTCCCCCACCCACTAAGCTATGAATCCATCAGTGGATTAAATCACTGATGAGGTCAGAGCCCTGGTGATCCAATTGCCACCCAAACGCCCCACCTCTGAACGTTACAGCACTGGGAACCAAACCTTTAACATATGAGCTTTGGAGGGGGTGGGGGACTTTTAAGATCCAAACCATAACAACCAGAGACTAGACTATGATCTGGATGCAGAAAATTGATGGAACTTTGGTGACTATTTACCACCAAAGAGGAAATACGTGTGTGGGCAGAAAGGAAGGTACACATGGATACTTGGCTGACTAGAAGAGCAAAATGGTCCAGAGACTGTCAGCTGACCCTCAGTATTTCCTCTCTTCTTTCTTAGTGTTAAAAGATCTATAGGAACCAGGCACAGTGGTCCATGTGTCTAGCTGGACTCAGGAGGCTGAGGCTGGAGGACCATTTGACCCTAGGAGTTTGAGGGTCAAGCCTAGGAAACACAGTGAGAACCTGTCTCAAAACAACAACAAACCTGTAGCTTGCCATGTGGCTGCCCAGAAAGGCAGTAGATTTGCTCAGGTAGATTATTCATATGATGACGATCTGGACAATGGGGTCTGAGTGGAAGTGATGCTAACAACTTCTTGGTTGCATTCATAAAAGGGAATGGCATAGCCCCTCCTGCCTTCCCTTCTTTCTCATCAAAATATGATACAATATTGCCATCTGAGACCATGAAGACCAAGAGACTCCCATAAGTGGATCAGCAAGATAGAAGGAACTTGGGCCTCTGACCTGGGGCAGTGCTATGCCAGACTTTTATCTGAAAGAGAAATATCTTTTCATCTATAAGTTGAGTATTTTTTAGGTCACCCTTCATGTGGCTTGACTCTATAGCTTAACTTTCACAATCATGTTGAGTTTAAGATGCTTAAAAAAGTTTCTTATGAAGTGTCAAACACATACAAAAATAGAAAGGTTAGTATTGTAATTTCATGTGCACCCACTTTCAGCTTTATCTAATTTCAGCTATACCCACACCAGATCCCCTACCTCCACTGGAGTATTCTGAAGCAAATCACAAATATCATACTATTTCTTCTATAAATCTTTCAGCATGTATATCTAAAAGATAAGTATTCTTTAAAAAGTAAGCATTTGAAATGCTTATAAGAAAAAACAATCTAGGGCCAGGTGTGGTGGCATATGCCTGTAATCCCAACTCATCAGGAGGCTCAGGGTTTGAGGCCAGAAAAAAACTTGGTGAGATCTTATCTCAACAAACAAGTCGGGCATGATGGCCACACTGTAATCCCAGCTACATGAGAGGCAGATGTAAAAGGATCATGGTCTGAGGCCAGCCCTGGGCAAAAACCTAAGATCCTATCTGAAAAAAAAAACTAGCTGGGCTCCAGTGGCTCACATCTATAATCCTAGCTACTCGGGAGGATCACAGTTCGAACCAGCCTAGGCAAATACAGTTCCTCAAGACCCTATCTAGAAACACCCTTCCACTGGTGGAGTGGCTCAAGCCCCAGTACCACAATAAATAAATAAATAGAATGGAAAACTAAAGCAAAAAAGAACTGAGGGCATGGCTTAAGTGTAGCGCTCCTGCCTAACAAGCTTGAGGCCTGGAGTATAAAACCCAGTCCCACCAAACAAACAAATGATCAAACAAAAAGCTAGCTACCTAATAACTGAGCTTATCTCAGCTCAGAGATAAGCTTCTAGTCTGAAGATGCTGCTTTGAAAGGCATCCTCGCATGGATGGTGTTAGAAAAAAAGTCAGTGGTGGTCCACTTCAAGGCAAGGCATTTAACTCTGGCCACGTGTTTGGGTCAGCTTGTGGATGTTTGGGGGAGGGCCAACTGATAAGGGAACTTAAACTGGGAGAGGTAGATCATCATAGAATGAGGAAACAGGTAAAAACTATGTACCTGCCAGAAAGCACATATCATAGGGAGATCTTTCCACCACAAAGGGAGGTGGATACCACTTAAAGCCTGCTTCTAAAATTTAACCAATCCCAAGAGAGGCATACTTTAAAATAACCCAATAGGAAATTTAGGGGATTTACAGGAAAGAATGTACACCCTGTAGGACTCAGCCAGTGAGGAACTGAGGGGAGGGACTTGCACATTAGACAATATAATGCTTCTTGTAACATCTTTGGATGTGTCTGCTCACCAGGCACCCAATCTTGCAAGATCACCATTAAAGTCTCGCTTTCCCTATACTTCACATTCCTCTGAGTCCATTCTTTGAGTTTGAACAGGTGAGTATATTTCTCACAAATAGTATTTAAAGCCTTGGTAAGAAGTGAGATACAGGAAAAGTGGTTCCCTTGGTTGAAAGCAGCAGAATGACATCAGTTTGGATAGGCAAAAGTTTCTTGGAAAGAGCAGGGAAACAAAAAAGACAGGATAGATGTTCAAGGGGTAGGAAGATTTCATGGACATTGTCCCCACAACCTCAAATCCATTCCTCATCTTGATTTGCACTAGGGACAACCATTCTCGGTTCTAAAATCATTTTCTATGTGTCAGTGACTTGGGTGGGGATGGTCGTGTATCTCAACCATTGCTGAGACCCAAGGGAATTTTTGCTGGGGCTTCTCACTTCTTTAGGAACTACTTGTATATGCCTGGATGATAAGTTGTGATGGAATGTGCTGGAACCACTGCAGCCATCTTGTGATCATGAAAGATTTCTAGAACCATTCAAGGGTCTTGGTGCAGAGATTAGGGATGAGGCAACTACGAGTAGAAACCTGGTTTTTATAACATGCTCTGTGTTGCAGTTCCAATCCTCTCTTAAAGTAAGCCTTCACACTGGACCTTTGAGTCAGCAACTTGCCTATGTTAAATTATTTTAAGAAGGCTTTTCTGTCACTTGCAATACAAAGGATTCTGGCTTTATAGAGTAGAACAAGGGCTCGTTATTTTTCAAGAACTTGGGGAACCCAGTGCCCATCTGCATGGGCAGATCCTCTGTCCGCATAAGGAAACTAACTACATGTTTTCTCCCACCTAAATATATTTCCTTGGTGCTTATTAGCAGTAAACATATAGTGCTCTTTGACAACTTTCCTGCAAGCTTTCTCTAATGGCTTATGGTTTCTACAAGTACTGCCTAGTTGCTAGGATAGTGGTGGTGCTTACAGATCTGGGGAAGTAGCAGATGTGGAAACAGTCTCTGTGAAACAGAGCATTGTGGGTAGAAAAATGCAGTGAGTTGTGTATAGATTCCGCTTTGGTTATAGGACAGACTTAATTGTTCTCTGTAGATGCACAGCGTGGAGGTATTGGGTCTAATACTTAGTTAATGCATCCAACAGGTAGACAAGAGGATGAGAAAGTATACCTTTTTGACCATTTCCTTCAAAACAGCAGTGAAAACTGGTGTGTGGATAGTTCTTAGAGGTATTTCTTTGATAAAATGTTGGGGGAGGGGAAGTGGATAGTGATAACAGAGGGGTAGAGCAGACAAAATATACCGTATTGATGAGGGATGAGCTTAGCCTTCAGGTTGAGTTGAAGTCATGGGGCCATCACCACCTCAATGTGTGTTCGTTTTACAGCACTGACACACTTAAACCAATCAGGACAGGATGTGGGTTTGTCAAAGGATGATTACTAAAGTTACCCCTGCCAGCAGCGCCCAGTAGCTCACACCTGTAATCCTACTAGATTAGGAGGCAGAGATCAGGAGGATCAAGGTTTGAAGCCAGCCCCAGGCAAATAAGCCAGCCCTGAACAAATAGTTCTGGTGGAGTGGCTCAAGTGGTAAGACCACCTACTTCGCAAGCATGAGGCCCTGAGTTCAAACCCCAGTACCACCACACACACACACACACACACACACACAAGAGTAAGAAAATCAAACATCTTCTTTGGTATGATAATGATAATGGTATTAGTCTCCACATTTGCCAGGAAAGCTGCCAATGGAGAGGACAACTCTTAGAAAAAAGAGACCAAAATATCTTAAGTGGTAGGAAGAACTCCCAGCAGCAACAGTACAGAGTCCCCTGCTGGCAAAAGACAGCATAAAACATTCACAGAAAAGCTGTCAAATAATGATGTGGTCAGAACTGGAAGGTTTAAAGTTGACAAGGCGGATTATATTTATTGTTACTCTTGCAAGAGGAGAAGCTGAGGGTTTCCAGAACTGGAAGGCCTTGATGGGTCCTGAAAGACAGGCACACATATTTACCTAGCTGGCACAAATGAAGACTACAAGTGACCACAGGAAGAGGAGGCGAAGAATCCCTGTGGAAGTAAAGCTAGCAGCCAAATCACAAATGAGACAGTTACAAGGGTTGGCTCGTGGAGGATAAATGAATTGAATCTCATGGAAATGGCAGTGCGGCTCTGAGAGGCAAGTTTGGCCAACCATTTCTCCCCGGCAATTTTTGACAAGGAAGCCTATGGAAATTCCTGGCCAGAACCTAAAGAGCATATAATAACCCCCCCCCTCCGGCTTATTTATAGAAAAGTTAAAGAGATATGGCTTCGTGACATCTATGGGACCTCAAAGATGTCACTATTTGAAATTGCCACCTGCTGCTATGGACCCCAAACTCTTTTACCTCACTCAGACATTCTGCTTCCTAAAGACAAGGACAACATGGTTTTTGTTGCTGTTGTTTTGTTTTATTTGTTTGTTTATTTTTTTTAAGTCATTTCAAGCTGGCAGTGGTGTTGTATGTCTGTAATCCCAGCACTCAGGAGGCTGATGCAGTATGATCATGAGTTCTAGGCCAGCCTGGGCTACATAGCAAGACCCTGTCTCAGAAAATAACTAAATAAGTAAATCTTTGCAATTCTGATCCTCTGTAGCACAATTCCTATCTTATAAGAGATGCTGAATCCATATATGGAAGCAAACAAAAGAATCATTAAATCAGGCTTGTAGGAGGCCTGTAATTTGGTGAGGCTTCAGGAGGGTGGTTTACTTATATATTCATTTACCTCTTCTTATGTGATCTTCCACAAAGAATTTGAAAAAACTTATGATAATACATACAACCAAATGAAAAATATGAATAATAACTAAAGCCAGTATCACAAGAACCATGCATCAGGCAAAAACAGGTTAGTGGAGTAGAACATGATGTACAAGCAGTAAACAGCATCTAGTTATCTAAGCTGAGCTACAGATTTGGATGAGGTTTTTTTTTTTTCATTGTTGTGCTGGAACTGAGGCCCATAGGAGAAGGGGACCAGGAACTACAGAAAAGGTTAGATCAAGAAGAATTAACCTAGAAGGTAACACACACGCACAGGAAATTAATGTGAGTCAACTCCCTGTATAGCTATCTTTATCTCAACTAGCAAAACCCTTGTTCCTTCCTATTATTGCTTATACTCTCTCCTCAACAAAATTAGAGATAAGGGCAAAATAGTTTCTGCTGGGTATTGAGGGGGGGGAGAGGGAGGGGGCAGAGTGGATGGTAAGGGAGGGGGTGGGGGGCAGGGGGGAGAAATGACCCAAGCATTGTATGCACATATGAATAATAAAAAAAGGTTGTTGTGCTGGATAGGGGAACATTGTAGCATTTACAAAAGTTCTTACATTACATCAAATATATCATACTTGAATTCACCCTCTCCGATGGATTGAGTTTTCTACTGAAAGAAATGAAGGCCTAACATGATTCTCTTGACTGTGAAGGCAAAAGATTCTAATTTCTCAAGCAAGCTTTTATTGGAAATGGACTCTAAAAAAAATGTCTGATATGGGACTTTATATCCAGGGCATTGAGGGATGTGATAAATGATAGTGTTACAGCAAATCCAATAGAACTTTCCTAGAGCTCAATATAGATAGTGCAGCTCATTAGAGACAGTTTTATTAGGTATCAAGGAAATCAACATTGTTGGACTGGCAAAGTGGCTCAAGCAGTAAGAGCTCTCCAGTGCCACAAAAAAAAGGTTCTTGTGGGAGCACCCTCAACAGAAAGGTAGTTACCAAGGATTGGGGAGAAGGAAAAATGATATCTAATAGGCATAGGATTTCATGTTGCAAGATGAACAATTTCTAGAGATCTGTTGCACAGCAATATACTTAATACTACTGAACACTTCCAAATAAGTTGGCAAATTTAAGTTTTCACACACACACACACACACACACACACACACATTCACCGTAAAAAAGAAAAAGAAAACCAGGAGCTGGTGGCTCATACCTGTAATCCTAGCTACTTGGGAGGCTGAGATCAGGAGGATCAAGGCTCGAGGCCAGCCTGGGCAAATAGTAGATCTCATCTCCAAAATCACCAGAGCAAAATGGACTGGAGGTGTGGCTCAAGGAGTAGAGCAGGTGCAAAACTCTTACTTCAAGCCTCAGTCCCATCAAAAAAACAAAAAAGAAGAAGGTGAAGAGGAAGAAAGGGAAAAAACACAGTCCTACTTGAGGCCCTGATGGAGTTGCCTGATTTACCAGGAGTCAGATCTGTAAGAGTAGACATTCTGATTCTGCTAAGACGTTAAAATGCAGCTTATGTGTAAGATCCAATAGCTGGGAGTTAATACTGTGCTCGGGTAGCCTAACCTGGAGTCATTGTTGTCCAAGGCTAAAGGTAGTAGAGATGCAAGTTAAACCAAACAGGAACTACTAACTCTATGCTTTATTTATTTAAGATTTAAAGTTATGCCCATTTAATTCCAAGAAGAATATGGAGGCAGTTAACCATCTAATACTGTTGAATTTTTTCCTATTAGTTTATAGTAGTGCATCTGTATTGACACTCCATGTAATATTGTCCCAGAAATCTTCACTCTGCTATATATTAAAGAAAAAAAATAGGCATAAAGTTTAAATGGAATGTTTAACCAAACATAGATGGGTCCATGTTTTGGAGAAAGTCATTTAGAACACACTTTGAAATTTTTGGGGGTGTGGGTTTGGTGTACTGGGGTTTGAACTCAGGACCTACACCTTGAGTCATTCCACCAGCTCTTTTTTTTTCCTGTGGTACTGGGGCTTGAACTCAGGGTCTTCATGTTGAGTCACTCCACTAGCCCTATTTTTGTGAAGGGGTTTTTGAGATAAGGTCACACGAATTATTGGTCTGGGCTGGCTTGGAACCGAAATCTTCCTGATCTCTGCCTCCTGAGTAGCTAGGATTACAGGCGTGAGCCACTGGCACCTGTCAGACTTTGAATAATTTTGGTAGCAGAAAGTCTTCACCTGCTGCTTTATTTAACTTGAGCCTTCATTACAAATGAATCGTATGAGGAGATCCTCCAGGGTGTCCCCCCACCATTAAGGAACCACAAATCTCAATGCATCCTTAGGATGATAATTGCAGAAAGAAAGGGAGGCCTCCCAGTTGTCAACTGAAATCTGATCTTATTTGTGCTTGCCATAAATAAGTATGTCCCAGATCTAACTTCATTATTGGTTGCAGCAATAAAAACTCAGGCCTCCCAGAGTGCCCGTGAAATTGAATTTTAGACAGTGGCTTTCCATCTGATCCTTCTGTGTTCCTTTGGCTTGTCACTGATACCAATCCAATAACATTTGATTAGAATTCTGAACTCTCAGGGTCCAACTCCATCTGCCTCCCAGGTGGATGTCCAGAGAGTGTTCCTTGGGCCCTTCTCCTCCAGAGGGTCGGCCAGAAATTGCACTCAAGGACCCCAGTTCATCTTCTGTTCTCCAGCCTCCTGGAGTGAGCTTGGCAGATAGTGATAATTGTTCTCCCAACTGTTCCTTCAAAAGAACTGTAAGCTTTTTTATTTTTCTTAATTTTTCTAGGAGGATAATACACATACACCAAAACCAGTAGCATGATAAATTATTGCATATGTATACACTTGTGTCAACACTATACACATCAAGATATAGAAAATCCCCTTCACCTCCAAAGGTTCCCTTTTGCTTTTTAGTCTGTACGCCAGCCCCATGGGGGAAGTAACCATTATTCTAATTTCTATCATCATTGATTAGTTTTGTCTACCCTTGACTTTGTATAAGTGGAATCATAGAATACACATTCTTTTAAATTTGGCTTCTTTCATTCAACTGACTGTTTATGAGATTCATTCATGTCGTTACTTGTACCAGTAGTGTGCTGTCTTTCATTGCTGTGTAGTATTCCATTGTATGGAATTCATTTAACTATTCTTCTGTTGGTGGGCATTATGTCAGTTCCACGCTGGTGTTATGAGTAAGGCTGTAATGAATCTGCTTTATCCATTCCACCTTTGATTGAAGCTTGTCTCCATGGTGTTAATCCCCCTGCACTTTTGGGGTGCCATGCTCATATCCTGAGCTTCAGAAAAACCTGTTACACAGCCAATTAGTATGGGACACTGTCAGTGAGCTTGGGAACTGTTTGACTTCAGCTGACATCAAAGGTGGGCTGAGAGAATGTGCCAAAAATCATCTCTACATTGTGTCTTTGGAGTGAGGGTTTTATCCTAGAATTACAAGGCCTGAATGTGGGTCCCCTGAAGCAGGGACCCTAGAAAGATAAATAGTAATGCTCTGTGACAGAATTGCTAGCTGCTAACCAAAATCCATGATCTCTTTTTGCTGGGTAGTCACCTGGCTCATAGTTTCCAGTCTTTCTTGATGTGGTCAACTAGTTGAGTTCCAACTAATTTAACAAGAAGTACACAGCCTTCTTGTGAACACTGTCAGGCCTGGTCCATAACAATCTCCTTATGCATGCTACTTCATGTTCTTCCCCTTTTGCTATTAGGATGTTGATTCTCCGGTGACCTTCACAGCCACATGCTGAAGATGGCAGAACCTCTGCCAGTTTTGGTCCTTCAGTGACTGTGTGGAATATGGGCCTTCCCTCTCCTTCTTCCCACTTCCCCAGCCCCATCTTACCTACTTGAACTGCCTTGCTCTGAACATGAGAAATAAACTTCCATAATGTTTGGGCCATTACATATTTTGGGGTTAATTGATTACAGTTGTTACCCAACCTTAACTAATACATTTATAACGCTTTACCGTTCCCCAAGTACAGAAATTAGACCTCAAAATTTAAAAATATAATTGTAAATTAATACACGCACACATAAAAAATAGTACAGGAGAGTCTAGAATCCAAGTATAAAAGTCTCCTGCTTCCCTCTCCACCCAATTTCTAGGCCATTCCCAGTAGGCAACCACTCTTAACTATTTCTGTCTTTATTTTCCTAATTGTTACCTCTATATAATCTCTTCTTTTTAATTTCTTCTATATAATCCCTTCTGTTTTATCATCGTTAAGCAATAGTTGGTGGCATCCAACTATGAATGATGAATAATTTCTAAAGAGTTTTTTAACCTAGCATCTTAGTTTGTTCAAGCTGCTAACAGTAAACATTTATTTCTCAGACTTATGTAGGCTGGGAAGTCCAAGATTAAGGCACTGGAAGATTCATTTGGTGTCTGGTGAGGACATGCTTTATGGTTCTCTGTATGGTCATGTGTTGAATAAAGGGTAAGCAAGCTCTCTGGGGTCCATTTTATAAGGGTACTAATCCCATTCATGAGGACTCCACTCTCATGACCTAATTACCTCCCTCTCAAGGCCTCATCCCCTAACAGCATCACATCGAAGGTAGGATTTAACATGTGCATTCGTGGGACGTGGGCACAAACATTCAGTTCATTGTCCTTAGGAAAGTGAAACAGAGTGTTAGGCAGAGCAATAATGGTGGTGGCAGAAGGCCATCATGCTTCATAGTTATGTGAAGAAGAAACAAGAGTGATGCGAGGGAACAAAATTTGGCAGCAACTTTTTGTGAAGTTTAGCTTTACAACTTATTTGTGAGGCTAGAGGATTGTTGTAAGATCAAGTAATACTTCTGTTAGTGTTTTGCTATGGGTTTATCTCTAGAAGTATTTGCAGGTATCATGAGAAAGTGGGAGTAGGGTAGAGAGGAAAATAGACATTTATTAAGCACCTTATCTCTCCTAGAAACTGTTAGGTGCTTTATAAATACTATTTCATTCCTTCTGCAATGAGCAGGCAGGCTGGGTTAGGAAAGAATTAGGAAAGCTTTTTTTTTTTTTTTTTATTTGCCCAATATCAGAGTAGCCTGATGTTTATCAACGAACTCCATAATCTTCACAAACCACCATACTTCATGGTCAATGCCAATCAATCTCAGGTCTGCAAAAATAGACTAAATTTGTGAGATACTTAAGGTCAAACCATTCTGAAGGTAACCCGTATGAAGTAAAGTGTCTTGCACACTTTTATTATAAACAGATCTTAGATTACCAATTAGGCAATTCCACCCAAGCTAGCACCTCTTGCTCTAACCCATAGAGGGCAGTGAGAGATGCAGAGTACAACTTGCTTCTACTGCAGGGAAGTCTTGCTTAGAAACTATACCCAAATCAAATTTGAATTCCAGAAGTGAATTCAATTCAGGCATTGGCCTGAATTCCAGAAGTGAAATAAAATTGTCCTTCTGAAATAATAGATCAATCAAAAACAACCTGAAAAAAATCCATCAAATTCCTTGAAACATAAAACAATACAAATATCAAATTAAGTTAGAAAGAATCAGGATATATAGTTAGACACTGTGCAACCTTCAGGTATCAGCAGGAGGATTGTGATCCTGAGGGTACAGCATGACTGTATAGGGAAAATTACTCATTGTTTTAATTCTCTTTACAATGTCCAAACTGATTTTTGTGCTAACTTATCTTACTAAAAAAATGAGAGCATCTAAAGTCTACCACTGAGTGTTCTTATTGAAATTCTCCTCCTGATAAAAATATCCCATCATTAATTTTTTTTTTGGCAGTACTGGGGTTTGAACTCAGGGGCTCACACTTGCTAGGCAGGTGCTCTACCATTTGAGCCACTCTGTCAGCCCAGAGTTTTTAAAACAGAGATAAGTAACAGAAACTCCTAACTACTTAGCCATGGCATTCCCATGAATCCTTAAATAATATGAATAAGTCATGGAAGGAGTCTGGCTTACACTGGATGTGCTACCATGTGTCAAAAGACAGGTAGGTGTCAGGTTTTCAGACTAGGAAAAAAATCACTTGCTACTTGATTTTAGATTTTAGATAAATCTTGATTAATTATAAGTGCAGATGAAAGGGTCACATGGGAATGTACAGTAAAGGAGAAAGGAAGGTGGAATATACCACTACATCATTTCTCAGGACAGCAGTTGGGAACCTCACTTTAAAAAGACATTGTTTGGGGAATGTGGTTCATGCCTGCAATCCCAGCACTTAGGAGGCCACGGCAGAAGGATTGCAAGTTGGAAACCAGTCTGGGCTACACAGTGAATTTGGGGCTAGTCTAGAGTACTTGGCGAAACTCGGTATCAAAAAATAAATGAGCAAGAAAGAAAGCACACAAAAAATTTCTAGAACAGTAAAATACCTGACTCGCACACACATACAGTGGTTGAATTGCTCAGATCAAAGACAGATACAAAGTGAAGAGCTGACAGAGTGACTCAAACGGTAAGAGTGCCTACCTAGCAAGCATGAAGCCCTGAGTTCAAACCCCAGTGCCACTAGGAAAAATAAAATAAAAACAGAACTAAAATGAAAGACAGATGCCATGCTTTTTCCAGTTTTAGTTAATTCATGGGCCCAAGTAAGGAGTCAGTTACAACCCCAAATCAGTATGTCAGGAACGTTCTGATGACTTCACTTCACATGATCCTGTCATGGGAAAAAAGTGCCTGCTGACCAGTGACACTAACTTCTCACCAATCTGCTCTCCTGGAATTGGGGTCATTCATGAAGGTCCAGGCTGACTTCAAAGCTATAGAGGCCAGAGCTCCTTGGGGTATTTGTCTACCACTGCTAGTTGGGTAGGAAGTGTTAGGGAGTGGTGTACAGTGTTGGAAAGTGACTCAAAGATAAGATATAGACCAAGGAGCATACAGACCTGGCCCAGGCTTATTACCAAGCACTGAACAGGAGCTAGAAAATTTTGAGGAAGGTGTTCCACAAAGAGAGGAAATGTAAGGCCCAGCTTTAGGGTGCCATTTGTCTAGGTGTAAAGACAGTATTTCCCTTAGGTAAGAGTGTAATCACCAACACATATATTTAACTGTTTGGAAATGGGACTGAACTAGTCAGGAATGACTTACTTAGGGCAATTAAATGGGCCTGGCTATGAAGAAAAAGCATGAAAAAAAAAAGTAAAAGCATGTTTTGTTTTTGTTTTTTGAGATGGAGCTTTGCTCTGTCATCCAGGCTGGACTTGAACTTGCAATCCTCCTGCCTACCCCCCGTTCCCTCTCCACCCCCCCGCCACACACATTGCATTATAGGTGTGTGCCATTACACCTGGCTAAGCATATTGGTTCTTTAGAGCCTCAACTAATCTAGACTAATAATTCTCAAACCTGACTATGCAATAAAATCACCCAAGAAACTTTAAAACTGAATCTCTCTCTCTCTTTTTTCTCTGTCTTCCCCCCACCCTTCTCTCTCCCCCACCCTCAGTGGTCATGTGCCACCCAGACCAAGTAAATCAGAATCTATAAAGGGGGGTGAGGGCCTGATAGCACGATTAAGAAAAAAAATCTCCCCCAGGTGACTCTAATGTGCAGCCAGAACTGGGAGCCACTGCTGTATCTGTTCCTCTCCCCGGGATCAGGGTCCCATCATCCCTTTCTCCAGCAATGACATTCTTTCTTGCTACTTGAGTCCTAAAATTCCTGCCAGAGTTATTGACCACAGATCACTGTCTTCTGCAGCCAAGTCTGGATTATCTAAAGCTAGGAAGCCGTCACCTACTCTTTATGTTGGTCAGCTGCAGATGACAGTGAGCTCTTGGCTCACTGTTCCAAGAACCCACACTTCAGTCTGGTGCTTGCCCAGTGTCCCTGTCCTGCCTTCACCATGTTATGTATTTTTATTCAGCCAGTATAGATCTGTAATATTCAGTATTCTGAAATTAAACAAATGAATCGTTTGACTTTAATACCCTTCTAATCATGCCCTTTTGCTAAAGTTAAACATATGTTTGTTTGTGTGGTTTTGTTTTTTGCAGTGCTGGAGATGGAACCCAGCTCTCATGCCTGCTAGGTGAGTGCTCTGTGACTGACTGTAACCTAACTCTAAAAGAATTTTTAACATACAGTGAATAAAAATTAATTTGATTTTAGAAATCTTGGGAAATGCCCTGAAATATCATAAAGTAGATCAAAACACTTATTATAGAAATATCTTACCCTTTAAAACAATGAAACCCTGAAGAAGACTTCTGTCAGCCTTTTCTAAAAACTTATCTGTGCTGTTAGCGGACTGTCCCAAACATTTTCTTTCCGAGCATAAGAAATGTCTAATGCAGGCAAGAAGCTCTGAATCCTTGCTCTGAATTCACACCACACTTTATCTATCTATCTATCTATCTATCAATCATCTGTCTATCATCTATGTATCTATCATTTATCTATTATCTATCATAGAGCTATCTATCGTCTACATCTATCATCTATGTGTCTATCATTTATCTATCACCTATCTAGCTAGCTTTCTATCTACCTATCTATCTATCTATCTACCTATTTACTTATCTATCTATCTAAGGCCTTACATGGCTCCAGCTGGCCCCAAATGGAAGGAACAAGCAAGCTACCAGAATACTTTTTTAATTCCATAAATCTGATATTTATTCAGAATCTTAAAAAATTCTGCAGTTGTTGCAGCTAACTAGGAGAAACTATGTTTATTTTACAACGTCCTTCCTCAGTCTTCCTTCTTCTAGTTTTCTTTTATTATTATTATTGTTGTACTGGGGATACATTGTGACATTTACAAAAGTTCTTACCGTCTTCTAGTTTCCTACTATATAACTAGCCTGTAAAGCCATTAACAATTAAGTGCGGCCTTCCTATAACATTTAAAGAGTTACCCAGGAGGACTGGGGGTGTAGTTCAGTGGTGGAGTATTACATAGCATGCATAAGGCCCTGGGTTCGACTCCCATCAACCTCCTCACACCAAAAATGTTACCTGGGAAAGACAACACCTTAATTTTTATGTGTAACATTACCTTTACATCTTTATTACCTTGGAGTTTGCCACCAGCTTGGTAAGGGATGAAGCAAGGATGTCAAGTCCCATTTCCTTTAATTATTTTATAAGTGAAGGGCTGATGGCCTAACTGGCTCATCAGGGACCACACAGCAAGTCAGAATCAGGACCCACTTTCAGAGTGTTGGGGTTCACAAGTCTAGTGCCACCTCACTAGACTATGAAAAATACTCAATCCTCCATACTCACTGGATACCCACATCACTGTGTGTACATCTGTAGGTCAAATGCTCTACTAGGAAGCAAGCAGATGAATCCGTGTTCGGCAATCCTGGAAAAGAAATGAGGAGTCAGAGGGTGTTCTACATGCTTATCCGCCATGCTAGCCAGAAGCCCCAGGCCACACTGTGTAGTAGTTTTTATAGAGATATAGACAAAAATGGCATGCAGTCAAGTTACTACATCTACTGTTCATGTGAACCCAGCCACTAGTTACATAACTGTTTGTCCTTGAGTGGTTACATAGTAACAGTATCATTCTCTCTAGATATATCGGGTGCACCTGCATTGGTGATTAGCCTAAATAATAATCATTTTCCCTACAACATCTCAGTGCTAGGCAGTTTTGGTACTTCACCATTCTCGGCTTACTCTTTGGAAGTCAGAAACCCAAGTACTCCTTTTGGATTTCTCATGAACTGGCTGTGGTAGACAAGTCATTTCATGTTCATGTCTCAGTTTTCTCAACTTTAAAATAAAAGGGATCATGTTTGGATGGCTTTGCAGACACTTAGTGCTCTAAAATAGTGATTCTGTAATTGAATTCTTAGGAAGATTTTAAAGTTGATTTCATTTATGATTTTACTCAAAGCTTTGTTCTGGCTCCAATGAGAGCATAGTATTTACTCATCAACTAAAACCAAGGTGAAGGTAACAATGCTGAGTGAACAACAGTCTCTGAACAAAAACAGTTAGCAATATAATGAGTGGTAGACAGAGTTTGTGGTACTACCTTTGTGTCAGGGACTTTGCCAACTGCTGGTGAGAAGATTAGCACATAAGAAATTCTGCTATCCAATAACAAAAACGATAACATGAAAAGAAATTCTGCTATGATGAAGTGTGAGACAGAGACCATTACCAAACAGAGAGAGAAGCCAATGAGCAAGACTTCCCCTGAAGGAAGTAGGAGTTAGGCTGGGTTAAAAAACAAACACAGGAAGGATTTAGATGGACAGAGGTGAAAGGGAAAGACTTCAGGTCAGGGAAGAAACCCAGGCAAGTAGGAACAAGAAGCATTTGCATGACAGTGAATGGACAGGCAGGTATGTTTGGATAGGTAGGACAGTCAATAGAATAGACTAAACAGAAGTAATATTTGCAGAAAGCATCATCTGACAGCGATGGGAGGTTAGATGGGAGCAGGAAGGTGTTTCAGAAACTAGCCTTCTTTACCTGAGTGCTTGCTGTATACCAGGCTCCATGATGAAGTTGATGTAGATGGTCTTGAATCATTGCAACAATCTATAAAGTAGATTTTATTATCTTTTTTTAATTATCTCTCCCTTTCACAGACAAGGAAATTCAAGCTCAAAGAGATAAAGAAAGTCAAGGTGAGGCCCTGGGTTCAGTCCCCAGCAATATACATGCACACACACACTTACAACCCAGTTTGGTCTGACTCCATTCTTTCACTACAAAGGGGAGATCTCTTTTAACCACCTTAATTATTTTTTTTTCTTTCCATCTCTCCTTATTTGTTCTGTGAGCTCTTTGGCTGTATCTAAGATGAAATTCATACAAGAACTAATTGACAAGAAAAAAAAATAAAAGTTATTAAATTTACAAATACATGAAGTCTCCACAGGAGAGTGAGGTCTGAAGAAATGAGCAAAGCATGTTGTCGATATATTTTTTAGTCAAAGAACAACAAATTTGTGAAGGAATGACAGGATAGAATGGTCTCTGGACTAGGATAGTAAATTCGAGGTATGTTACTAAGAGAAGTGTGGGTGGGACTGGTGGAGTGGCTCAAATGATAGAGTGCCTGCCTAGCAAGCCTAAGGCCTAGAGTTCAAACCTCAGTACCGTCAAAAAAAGAGAGAGAGAGAGAGAGAGAGAGTGAGAGAGAAGTGTGGAGTGGCCAATGTAGAAGCTAGGGGAAGATAAGGGTTATTTCAGAGTTTGTTTATTCAGGACCAATTACTGGTCTCTGGTGATTAAGGCCATTTTCCAGCCTTGGTATTTGAAGGACAACCCTTCAAAAGTATCTTTATGGTTTTAGCTGCATGTAGGAAAAGATAGCCCAAATGGCCCATTGTGAAGTTATAATTTTTTGAGTGATTTCAGCTTGAAATTATCAATATATCAATTTGGTATATTTCCAGATGGTGGTGTCCTTAACTCCTTCCCTACCATCTCACATTGCCTGTCTTACCACAAGAAAGCTGCTGCCAGTGCCACTTACCCAACTCCACCAAAACATGGTCATTTGATGGATTTTGCCGCCATGTCAGCCAGTTACTAAGCAATTGATTACCTTGCCTCACAGTTTTTTAATTTAGTTGCTGTGAATGGTGAAAGGACTCAGACAGCCACTTTGTGGTCTGTCTTGAGGACAGATTCCTATCCAAGAGTGAAAAGTAATATGACCAAGGGCAAAAAAGGCACTCAGATTGTTAGCTGGTTTCCTTATTGACTTCCAGAGGTAAAACTGCAGAGGCAAGCCCTATGAATAGCTGCTGTAATCACAAACCAAAGTACAGAGTTTTATTTGTGCCTAATGTAGAAAAACCGTTGGTCACACACCAGTCATTTCAGTAACACCTGCACATTTTGGCTTTGAACACAAATGAAAAGCCAAATTTCAATGCAGACATTGAAGTTATTTACATGAACTGCTCCCTACTGAAGATCAGAGGGAGAGCTGGAAATAGACATGGTAATTTATGATCCCCATGTTTCTTTTGTTAGTTTCCTGCAGAAATCAGAAGAGGTGTGTATGTGTGTGTGTGTGTGTGTGTGTGTGTGTGTGTGTGTGTTAGGGAACCTACTTGTGTATAAGAAATTTCTTTAAAAATATATTAAAACAAATCATTGTGTAAACCTAGTTCCCAAACAGGAGTTACATCTACTCTTTCTTTAAAAATAGTCTGCACCCTGCTCCCACCAACATCAGTGCAATTACCTAGACGTAAACACTTGGATTACGTCACTGCTTCACATCAGCTAGCTTCTCTACTGAGACCTTCTGAGGTGTTAATTACAGTTGTGAATTAATCATTATTCTAACTGAGCCAGTCTTATTTTCCATCTCAAGCTTCTCATTATTAAGTTTGCTTGAATTGGTTAATGCAAGTACATCATCAATGCAAATTACCATTTGGCCACACATTATTAAGCATGCACTCAATCTGGTGGAATTTTGTATGAGCAAAAGTCATAATTAACCACTTATTCTAAAATTCTACTTTTGTTTCTTTATTATAGTTTGTTTTCAAGGGTTCAGGATTTTTTTTTTAATCAGGATTTCCTTTCCTTTTGTGCTCTGAAACTTAACATAAAAACCACAAATGGTTCCATTCTTTTCAGAAAGTCATCTATTTAAGAAAAGAATATCAATAAGTATTTGGTATGAGTACCTTTAAAACTACTAGCTCTCTTCTGCCTTTTTGTATGTTAGCAAAACTATTATAGTAGTCTCACCATGATAAAAAAAAAATCCAGTAAAAGCAGTCATTAGTCTATTACAATGAAAAAGTCTAATTTCCCTGTGTTCCAGGAGCTGGCAAGTAAGGAATTTTAATGAAGGCCTGTCTCGTCATAAACAGAGGAACATTGGTCTTGTGTCTTGGGAGCCAGTGGGACTCAGCAGCGGTCCAACCACAAGAGGACAGGGAGGCTGACTAGTTGCCATGGAGCCCCCTGCTGGGATGGGTCAGGTGCTAGGAATGTTGACTTGGTTGCACCTGCTTATAGGGTAGGTTTTCCTAACTGGCCTACTGGCCATTCTGTGAGTTCTAGTCTGGGCCAGGGTTGGAAAGGAGAGAACCAAGATACCAAACTAGTGAAATACAAAAAAATGATGTGTAGGCAAAAAGTTAGCACTCTAGCTGATCTATCAATAAGCCACTAACTTGAGATTCAAGGAGTGGGCTTACTCTGGAAGGACTGCCTCGAGGCCAGGCTCCAGCCCAGAAGGGAAAACAGCACCACCAGGGTGTTCTAGAACTTCTGCTCCGTACACTCATAGAACTCCATACCTTTCATTGTGTGTAGCCCAGCAGGGAATAGCAGCTTCCTCATAAGCTACATTGAGGTAGAGACTGAATCCATCCTGTCTAAACACATGCTATGTTGTATGTGGTCATCACGCCAGTCCAGGCAATAGCTTTCTGACTTCTAGCCCACTTGTATTGCCACAGTGCCCAGGGGGTGGACTAAAGTGCAAATCTACTTTGTGCTATCAATTTGCATATAATCCTTCAGTGATTCCCCTTGTGAGATAGAACCCAAGTCCCAAATTAGCTTCCACACCCAGCCAACTCCTCAGGCTTTCCTTCAGCTCTCCACGCCACACTCTTTGCCACCTCCTCCCCAACCTCCACTTTATCTACTCAGCTCCTCATCCTTCAGCTCTGTTTAAGTGTCCTCTGATAATCTTCCTCAAAACCCTGGTCTCCCTGGTGTACACTCCAACAGCCCTGTAATTCTCTTTCTTTCTTTTTAAAAAAATTATTATTGCTGTACTAGGCTACAATGTGACATTTATAAAAGTTCTTACAATATATCTTAGTTGAATTCACCTTCTCCATCATTCTCCTTTTCTCCCTTCCCCCCATTACTGTTTCACCAGGTCTCATTTTTCCATTTACATACATGTGTACATAGTATTTCTGCCACATCTGCCCTCCCACATCCTTTCCTTATATCTATCCCTCCCACTGATACCAACTCCCAACACAGGACCTGTTTTACCTTCTTGTTCTCCATCTTTGAAAGAAAGACATTTTTGTTTGTTTAAGATAGCTGTACAGGGAGTTTCCTTGTGACATTTCCATGTATATATGTATTATAATCCGAATTGGTTCATTTCCTCTATTTTTCTCCTTCTACCTTAGTGCTCTTCTTTGGTGACTTCAACAGGTTTAAGAATTCTATCACCATTCTTGTATAGGAAGTGCATCAGCCACATTCACTTTCTTCACGTCCTTCTCTTACCCTCCCCTACTTGTCTCTGGGCTTCTTTCCCACTGCATTCTCCCTAGCTTATTACTCACTTAGTATCATTATTTGATTGCCTGCTTCTGTAATTTGACTTGTGAATCACATGAACGCAGGGAACATACCCACTTTGCTCAGTGCTGGGAGCATAATAGAAAACTCAAGTTTATGATTACCACACATAGTAAGTCCAGTGATAAGAAGTGGAGCTAAGGAAAGACTAGGGAATGGAGGGCTTTATGGCTTACGAACCAAGCAAGAGACCAGTTATTAGAATCCAGAAGGATGATTTTAGAGTGGCTGGACATGGAACCACCAAGACATGATCAGGAAAGAGGAAAGTGCTTCCTGCTCCAGAGCAGCGCCTTACCTCTCCCTGCAAGGCTGGACTTGGGTACAGAGGAAGAAAATAATGCCCTGCCAGAAAAATCACACAATTAGTTACTGGAAGACCCAACACTCAAACAGACTCTAAGTTTAGGTGTCTTCTTTCACACCAGAGGGTTGCTTTTATATTGTGTAAGAACAACTAAATTGCACATTAATAATTGCTGAGGTTTTTTACCTTGACTTCTGTCCTGCTTGTGCCTGCCTGACTAGTTAACAGCAGTATCTGTGTTTTGTCATTTATTCTTCAATCGTGTCCAGCCCAGACACTGAATTATGATGGCCACCACCTAGACTTTGGCACAGAACATTTGCATTCTGAGCTTTGCTATGGGTAGATTGTTTTTTTTGCTTGCCCCTGTGGGCTCAGCCATGGTGAGAATCATGATGGATCCACCTTTGGGAAGCCAAATGGAAGCTTAGTCACGCAGCAGAGACATGGGTGGCAAAGTGGCAGGGCAGGTGGCAAGCAAGCTGAGAAATGACAGCAGCAAAGGAGCAGGCTCAGAGAGAAGTGCCAATGCCCTCTGCAACTGCAGGTCAAATGACAGCCTGCATGCAGGCAGAAAGCAATGTCAGCCACATTTCCACCAAATTGGGGACTCTAGCCGAAGAAAGACACAGTCTATTTTGTTAATTGTTTCAGAGTGAAAGCTTTTTGTGAGAGAGGAGATCTGTGGTGGCAGGAGGAACGCTTTCCTGTGTGCACTGTGTACTACTTATAGCTCTTGAAGGGACTGGAGTCGTAACATACTCTTACGGATTAAAAAAAAAAATTGCCCCTGATCGACTTTTCAGTTGGTCTCATTAATCCACATCCTTAATTTTGAATTGTTTTGTAAAAACAGAATGACACCTAATGAGAAAACCTTTCTTTTTGGATGAAATTTCTTGAGTCAGTTAGAAATAGTAAAATCCTGCCGCTGCTGTAATTCCACAATTAAAAAAATACAATATGTACAACGAGGATCTCACAGAATGATACTTATTACCTTTTAAATTTTTATTTAGAATTTTTATTTCTAGCTGCTTATGTAAATGTTAATTTTTATATTCTTGTCCCTCCCCAAACAATTCTAAAACTGCTATTTCAAATATCTTTGCTAATTTCTTTATTTATGAAGTTTTGTACCAAATTACCCAACTCAGACAAATGCCTTAAATGAAAGAAGTAGATGGCTATATGAAGATAAGTTGTCCCTTGACACATGGGCTGTGGGGTGTTTTTCATGTGTCCTTGGCATTTTTTAGTGAGTTCTGTCTTTGAATCTAGAGCAGGGATGTCTGCAGTGATACGTGAATGTGTTTAGAATCAACCTTTGAAATGTTGAACCACTGACTATTAAAAACTAAATCAATCATGTATCTGAGTCATCTTAGAAATGAAGCTTATGTAGTATACCTAATCTTCCATATTATAATTTTTTTCTTTATTTCTTTTTTAATTTGAGACAAGGTCTCCAATGTTGGCCAGGCTGGTCTTGAAACTCCAGGATTCAAGCTATTCTCCGAAGTCAGACTCCCCAATAGCATGGATTACAGGTATGTACCACTGTGCCCAACCTGGGCACATTCACTTATTGTGGCTTTTTGTTTATGAAATGAAATATTGCACAGTCTTTCCTTCCTTCCTTTATTTGTTCATCCCTTCCTTCCTTCTTTCTCTCTCTTCTTTCTTTCTTTTTTTCTATTTTTTACCTGACAATTGCTATTTAAATAAGCATCAAAATGTCCTAGAATCTCAGGATCAAAGAACGTTTTGAAGCCCATAAGCACATCCTCCACCCACCCCAGGCTCTTGGCTGAGGGCCTCTGTGAAAGGCACTTGACCCTGGGCATGGGAGCGCTTCACTTCTCCCTCTCAACTGGCTTCCTGTGCATCTCTAGGAAATGTCATACTTCTATTGTTCTCAGTCTTGTCTCTAGGGTGTGAAGCTTCAGACCCTTCCTGGTTTCTCAGAGGGCTCTCTCCTGGGCATACTTTCCACTGACCTTAGCTCTATCCAACATGAGCTTCCCCAGGCTGTGAATCTTTGGCTCCATTTCTCCCCTCAGCTCTACCCGATCAGGAAAAAACAGAGACAAAACTGTTTACTCTTTGAGTATTTTATGTGTGTGTGTAATATATATATATATATATACACGTATATATGTATATAATATGTATATATATATATACACGTATATATGTATTCTAACTGTTCCAGACAACACACACATATTTCTTTGGTTTAATAAAAAATAATAATAATAAATAAATATTTGTAGCATGTAGCATGGCTCAAGTAGTAAAAAATAAATATTTGCTGTTGTCCCTGGCTCCTGGCTGGTCTTGAGTTGTATCCTTTGTAATTAACCAGCACCAGTAAGTAAAACACTCTTCTGAGTTCTCTGTGTATTCCAGCAAATTAAATCTCAAGAAGGAGGTTGTGGGAACCTCAAACTTTGTAGCCAAGTCAGTGTGAATAACCTGGGGATAGATATTTGTGACTGGTCCTGAAAGTGAGGGCAGTTTGTGGTACTTAGACCTTGAACCTGTGGAGGCTGATGCTAATTCTGGATAGCTAGTGTCAGAATCGAATTGAAAATAGCCAGGTGCTGGTGTAGAATCAGAGAACTGGTTGGTGTGAAGAGGGAGAAATCCTCTCAATTTCCACCATCTAATCTGTAAGTATTTGATATTAGTTTATCTATATATATATTGTTCTTTCTCTTTCTTCCTTCCTTCCTTCCTTCCTTCCTTTCTTTCTTTTGGTATTGGGGACTGAATCCAGGGCCTCACATATACTAGGCAAGCATTCTATCACTAAGGCACACTCCAGCTCTCGATAGATATCTATTGAGCACTGCGCTTAGAAACACAAAACCATCCAGCTCATTGGGAAGCCCACGTTAATGGAAAAGTCACACAAATATATGCACAAATAATTAGTGACTAATACAGCAGACAATGCTTTGGAAGTGTGTCGGGGTGATTCAATCCAACCTGGTGCTGAGATGAGGTAGTGCATATCTGTAGTCCCAGCGACTTAGAAGGCTCAGGTAGGAGAATCACTTAAGTGCCTGAGTTTGAAGCCAGCTAGTGAGACTCCCATCTTTAAAAAGAAAATCTGGTCTGGTAAGGTAGACATGGCTCCCTAGCCCCAAGGTATGTGGTCTCAACTGTCCAAAGATGTGTGGAACCTGCAGGCCCTAAGAAGAAGAACCAAGGGCTTGGTCTACTTTCTTTTATCCTATTTTGGGCAGATATGGGGGCTGTTAAATAAAAATTGCAGGAGGTAATTGTTTTGGACTAGCATCCTGCACTGAGCTCAACACACCGGACTAAAAATCAAAATGCAGTCTCTTGTGCTGAGTTTCCATTTCACCAAGCTAAAACCAAATTGTCCTCTGATCTGAGAAACGAGAATAAAGAGAAAAGAACCAAATTTTCCAAACAGGCCAGTTGAAGTTGGCATGATGATGAAGTTTGCTCTGCTCAATCTTTACATCCTTTAATACCTCCAACCTGGAGCTGCTCGTGGTGGCTCATGCCTGTAATCCCAGCACAGAGGAGGCTGAGGCAGGAGGATTATGAGTTCTAGACCAGCCTGGGTTACACAGCAAAACCCTGCTTTCAAAAACAAAATAAAGCAAAAAAGTAACTGAAGTAATCTGATATTAACCAATCAGCCATTTTTCTATTTTTCCGTTTCCCCATTCCCACTTTACAAGAGAAATAACTTTGAAATGACTAATCTGCTTTTTGTCATTTTTTCCACTGTTTTCAGCCCTTCTACAAAACAACCTCTCCAGCTGAGTCCACCTGAACACTTATTCTGCTTTATGTAATAAAATGGTGCTCAATTCTAGAATAAAAAATAAAGTAAATTAAGATCTTTACGCTAACCTGTTATTATTTGCAGATCAGTGTTCCAAAAGTCGAGGAGCCCCTAGCACTGCAGAAAGCAGCTAAATTTGAGGACTGAAAAGTCTATAATCCTGGCAATTAGGAGGTCACCATGACCTTGTCTACACCAGTTTTTTCTTCAAGACAAAGAGTAATGCTTGACCGAGGAAAGGTAAGAACAGAAGTTTGCTTGTCTTGAGCTGGACAAAGGAGTGGAGGTGGTCATAGAATTGAAGAAAATATTCCTGAATCCAAAAAATATAATTCATATTGTTATGTAATATATAATTTATATTGAAATCATTCATAGGTTTTGTGCATGTGTTCTGGGGATAAAACCAGGTCTTCACACATACTAGGCAAGTGCTTAACCACTGAGCTACATATTCAGCCCCAATTTGTAGGTTTTACATGCCATCGTAGGGAGGTTTTGTTGTTGTTATTGTAATGGAATACCGAGGCAATCTGCATTATAAGGAAAAGAGAGTTATTTTGCGTCATGGTGCTGCATTTGATGATTGCATTCTTGCTGACATACCCTTTATTGGTCTATATCTTTTGCAGAGTTTGTCTCAAAGTCAAATGGGGTAAGAAATAGCCTTCGCTGAGTTCTAGTAAGCATTCTCATCAATTCTCGAGCCTGAATGGCCCCTATGATGTGGCCTAGCACACTCCCAAACTTAAAGCTCCAGTCCTAGCCTCTCATAGGACCGGCTCACATAACTGCCTGGTGACCTCTACTCCTTTAAGCTACATGCTCCATATGGGAACTCCATGTTCTTGTACAAGCCTTCTTCGAATAGATGACCTAACTTATGGTTGGCAGTGCTCACTCATGGTGGAAAAAAGTGAAGATTAACTTCTTTTCCCTTCACTTCCTGCTGTTGTCTGAATGTTTGTGTCCCTACAAAATTCACATGTTGAGATCTAATCCTGAATTACTGGTATTCGGAGGTTTGGCCTTTAGCAGGTGAAAAGGTCATGAGAGCACAGTTCTCACTAATGGGATCAGTGCCCTTATAAAAGAAGCCTGAGGGAGCTTGTTTGCTTTCCTCCCACTAGGTGAGGACACACAGAAGACACAATCAATGAGGAGTAGGCCCTCATCAGATACTGAATCTGCAGCCACCTTGTTGATGGGCATCTCAGCCTCTGGAATTGTGGGAATTAAATTTCTGTTGTTTATAATCACCTAGTCTAAATATTTTATTATAGCAGCAGGAATGGAACAAGACACCCTGGTTGGTATTCAGTCATGGATGGATTCCATACTATAAATAGTTCGAGTCTGCCCCCTCCCCTTTAATGGCTGCTGTCATTGGTCCAGGCCTCCACGATCTATTAAAATTTAAGATTGCGGCTAGGACAGAAAATGGAGCTAGTAGTCTTCTTTGATTTGAGAAATATAAATGCCATATTTTATATGAGATAATGAGATAATTTATTTCATTAGTAAGAAAATTAACCAAGTTATAAATACTACAGTATTGTTTCTGAAAATGCGAGCTGTTATATGTAAAGGAAATCTTGGACTAGCTGTGGTGCTACATGCTTGCAATCCCATCACTAAGAGGCTGAGGCTGGAGGATTGAGAGTTCAAGGTCAGCCTGGGCTACATAGCAAGACCTTGTCTCAGAAAAAAATAAAAAAGAAAGTCCATTTATTTTTGTCACTGGGGCTATTACAGGTTTATTATTTAAAAATGAAGATTATTTTTCTTTCCCCAAATAACCAAGAATTTGGAGAATTTATTTTTGGCTCTTTTTCCTTTTCTTTCTTTCTTTCTTTATTTGGCAGTACTATATTTTTGGTGGCACTGGGATTTGAACTCAATGCCTTGTACTTGCTAAACAGGCACTCTTACTGCTTGAGGCATTCCACAAGCCTTTTTTTTCATGATGGATTTTTTGAAATAGGGTCTCCTGAACTATTCTCTGGGGCTGGCTTTGAACCACAATCTTCCTGATCACTGCTCCCTGAATAGCTAGGATTACCGGTGTGAGCCACAGGTACCTGGTAGTACTGAAGATTGAACTCAGGGCCTCATGCTTGCGAGGCAGGCCTTCTACTACTTGAGCAATGTCCCCAGCCCTCATTTTCCTTTTAATTACTAGGCCTTTCCCTTCCCACAACTTATATTACATCAGTTATATATTCTCTCACAACTTTTTCCTGTGATTGAGTCTCCTAAAGGCCAAGACCAAGAAGTCAAGTTGAGTGAGCGCTCATCTTGAAACACAAGTGATTGAAAGATAGAGGTGTGCGATGGGGGGTAGCACATCTGTGGACCAGGAAAATAAAGAGAATGTTCCTACAACATGTAAAACCAGTGCCAATACTTAAAGCAGTATTAGGTGGAATGAAAAGCCCCCTTTAAAAATCCTTCTTTTTCTATGTTATCTCATATTTCTAAAGATAAATTATCATTAGCAAATAATTATGAATAATAGCACTATCACTTAGTTTCCCGCCAGCTGAGGCCTGCAGAGCATGCAGTTTTAGAACTGAACAATTAAGCTCAGAGAAGATGAAAGTAGAGGTTACCATGGCAATCTGATCCCACAACCCCACGGGAGGCCATATTGGTTCAGTGCTGGACTCACATAGGCTGGTTTTGTGACCTGTAATTCAGACAATATTTACATACAGATAGGAAGTTTTCCTTGTGTGAGTTCGGAAAGGATGTGGTTACTTTGAAATCTGCAGAAGGGGATCGTGTGATTTTTTTTTCAGTGCAGTGACAATGGGTTAATAGAAGTAGTAGGAGCTGATAATAGTGGTTAGTATTGAAAGATGCCACAAAATATTGAAATTATGGGTTCTGAAAAATAATTACATGAAAAATTTAATGGTTAAGTATAATTGCATAACTAGTTCATCATTCATACAATAATACTTGTTAGGGTTGGAGATGTAACTCAGTGATAAAGCACCTGCTTAACTTGTATGAGGCCCTGGGTTTCAGCCCCAGCACCACACACACACACACACACTCACACACACACTCACACACACACCACCACCACCACCACTAATAGTAATAACAAGTGATATAAAATATTAATCTCCACTATGTGCCAGACTCTATTGTATGTACTGGAATTCAGTGAGCAAAACATAGGAGACAAATAATGTATAATAAATAAATAATTTATGGTATATACAGTATTTGAATGTGATAAGGACTATGAGGACAAAGTAAAGCAAGTCAGGGAGACTGAGAATGCTTCTAGAAGCCTAATGAGGGAAAAATTTGTTCCAGGAAGAGGAACGACCAGAGGTGTCAAAGGCTGTTGACAGGGCAACTCACCCACTGATTTAAGCCGAGTGAAGTTCATTGGTCCTCTAGACTTACTGGAGTGATGAGTGACTGTATTGTTCAGATCTCGCTCAGCCCACTCCTATTTCTTCATTCCTCCATTCTGCTGATCCCAAGGTCACCCCCTAATAAAATGCCTGCTCACAAAGCTCCCTCTGGGAGTCAGTTTCCAGAAGCCCACCCCAAAACCAGGCATTACTCTTTTTATTTTACATGTAACATGTATATAAATTTTTATAACAGTCCCCCAAATGAGGGCATTATTGACCACTTTAGAGAAGAAGATACAGAAAACAAGTGAAGTTGGGTAACTTTTCCAAGGTCACTGAGTTAAGAAAGTGGCAGAGTGGGATTGAGTAATATACTTGACTCCAAAGCTATGCTTTTCTCAACATGACATTTTAACCTACTGGCTGCTTGAATTGTTCGGGTGCCACAGAGGGCCTGGGATAATGAGGTAGAAAGCAGGAGCCAGGGAGCCAGGAGGGTGCTCAGAACTACTGAGCTGTGGGGAAGAAAGAAGACAACAGTGAGGGAAAAGTCAAAGTAGGAGGCTGGAGACCAACTCATCCACTGAGCTGGGGAGATCAAGCCTGAGGTCCAGCAAGGGAGAAAACTCAAATACAATAGGAAAGGAAGAACTGAGCCGAGGAGCTTACAAATGCAGCAATTCAGTTTTCACCTGCGACTCAGAATTATTTCTGTGTGGACTTGGGAGGATGTCATGGGTAACATGTCTTTCAAGGAATTAAATTAACACAACATTGGTAGCATCCTATAATTTTAATGAATTTTTTTATCATGTAACAAGTTTGCCTCTATAGTCTAGATTTTTCACCCATCCAGAGTAATTTACTGTTATAAAATATCCATGTGTAGTTAAAAAGAGGGTTCACTTGCGTTAACGGTATAATTCTGGTCTATATTTTGAAAATATTTCTTTTTCATTCAAGATATCATTCTACTACTGGGAGGTATGTGTTTCTTAGTACATTTTTATTTTTATTTCTTCTTGCCTTCTTGCTGTTCATCCTTCCATTGAGCCTTTAAGGAACACTTATTACAATAGACTGTGGGCAAACAAAGATCAATAAAACACAATTCTGTCACAACATTAGCAGTCTAGTGAGGTAAATAGACATTTAAACAACAACAAGGACAAAAAGTCATATTTGGCAAGCACCGAGAGAGAGCTAAGAGCAAGGAAACTCTGACCCTGATGGGGACAACAGCATGGAAGGGTTTAAGAGAAATGTCCTCAAGAATGGAAATAAGGAGGGCTGGGGATATAGCTTAGTGGTTTAGTGTTTGCCTTGCATGCATGAGGCCCTGAGTTCAATCCCCAGTACCACAAAAAAAAAAAAAAAAAGAATGGAAATAAGGTTTCACAGAGCACAAACCCATAAGGACTAATTCACAATGGACAAGATTAGCCACCAGGAAACACTATCCATATGTTGTCTGTAAATGTTTAACTGCTTAAACCTTTCAATGATTCCCTACTGTCCACAGGAATAAGTTCAAACTTCTTGCCATGACCTTCCATTATTCTTGCATATTTTTTCAATTTTGTCCCAGATTCCTTGTGATTAGTAAGGCACATTAAAGTTTGAGAATCACATGGGATAATACCCAAAAGTCCTTAGTACAGAGCCTCATATGTGAGCCAGTGAGTGGAACCAAGTGTAGGCAGCTGGCACCCTGCTAGGCTGTGCCTCTAGGGGCACTTGAGGAAGGTGGCTGACCTGCTTCTCTCTGCTCCCAGTTCCTGAGAGCTGCTTACCTGCAAAGCTGTCTCTCCCCACTAAGCTGCGGTTCTTTTTTCTGACTGCAGTGGAATTCAGTTTGCAGTTTTCTCAACACCTGCAGAACCAGCTTCATCATGACTCCTGCAATGACCCCAGCACCAGCAGTGGTCTGAGGTGTTAAATGTTCCCTCTACATTCTAAGTTTAAATAATTCCAGCCTCTTCTGTTTTTGTTCTCTCCAGTGCTAGAGTTAATAGCTGCCCCCCTACTGTTGCCGCCTTTGTGATCCTTTAAGGCAGTGGATCTTGACCAGGACAAATTTGCTTCCCAGGGGACATTTGGCAAGAACTGAAGAGAGATTTTTGTTGTCACAATTCAGAGGAAGTGAGAGGAATATTCCTGTTATCTATTGGGTAGAGAACAGAGATGCCACTGAACATCCCACAGTGCACAGGACGGCTACCACAACAAAGGATTATTTGACCCAATATAGCATTAGTATCAAGGTTGAGAAATTCTGTTTTTACCCACTTTTTTATCCTTTCAGTTAAAAATGTTGTGCACAGTTAAAGATTATATATAGTTGAAGTGTTCATATTAAATACATTTGATAAATAACTTGTGGTTTTGACTGAATCCTGCACGATTCAACTTTCACTAGTATTATAGAAAGAAATTAGATAATTGTGGAAAAGTTGAAGTTGTCTATGGTTGAAACAAAAAAAATACAATTAACTATAACTAAGCTATTTGTGTGGTGGGGGAGAAGGAGGTGGGTGCTGGGGGATGAACCCAGGGCCTCATTTGCCTGGCAAGCGTTCTTCTACTGAGTCACTTCTCTAACATGGGAGTTAAATCTTCATATCTCATGACACGAATTGGATAATTTCTCACATGTGTATAATTGATAAATCAAGGAGAAGTGGTATTATTTTGGAAAATATGACTTTTGGAATGGGACGTGGAAAGGGTGGAGCAGAGGATTGCTGCTTCTCATTGTAAGCTCATCAATACTATTTTGTAAAATCCAGTCACATACAGTATTTTCAAATATTTTAGGAAAAAATTCTGTTACATAATGTACTACTTTATAAATATTACACAACTGAAGCTTCAGGCTGGTTGTGGTTTTGTCCTCATTTTTTTTGTATTTTTTTTTGCCCATATTGCAAAAATATAATGTTTTGCATAAAAGTCCAATTTTTTTTTCTTAAAAAGTCATGTTTGACAATAACAAATCCTTATTTGCATGTGAAAACAAGAAGCTGTGCTCTTGGTCACCCACTTTTGACAAGGTGTATGTTTTCCATTTTGTCACAGATCCCACCACTCTCCACTGTACTTTGGGTATTTCTACCCAAAGCCTGGTTATGTCTACCCAAATGGAGACATTTGGGCTGCTCGCTTGTTCCTCTAATCATCTAGCCTGCAACCCTAGATGTACAGTAAATAATCTTTAGCGCCTTGTACCACGGTATGTATCATCAGCCCACAAAGTAACAAAGGAATTTCCCTAACTTCAGAATTTGCATGAGCACCACCAATTATAACTAAAGGAAGGGAAAGATTCCTCTTGCAACAATTTATGGGCCAGCTATTCTTAGAAGAGTACCTGGTCCATGTATTAATTCATTTAATCCTCATAACAATCCAGTTGGTAGGTAATAGTATCCATTTTTACAGATAATCCAAGGCAAAACAAGTTAAGTAACCTGTATTGCACTATCGTGCAAGTACCTCCATAAGTCTTGTAAATTGAGGGGCAATCTTTTTAACCAATATTTAAAAAGAATCTATGCAATTTGTTTAGATGATCTTTGCATTAGCCAGAACTTTCTGCTCCCAGTGTCAGAAAGGCAGCTCAAATTGGCTTTGAAACAAAACATTTAAAAATGCAAATCAACTGGCTTACACAGTCAAACCACAGGATGTCAGGATTTGAGCTGGCCTCTGGGCAACTGCATCCAGCCACTTCTCCAGCTCTCTGGCTTTCCCTTACTAGTCTTTGTTTGTCTTTGCATGCTGGCTTCATTCTTTCAAGTTCATTCTTTCTTCTTTCTCTGGAAAGAAGACCCTCAAATAGAGTTTGTCCTTAGTATATTTATTGTGTGCCCTTAAGATGATGCCTGTAGAATGGATAAGCAAGAAGTAAGACTTCAAGCTGTGATGCACACCCAGCAACATCCTAGGATGACCTCATAAGGAAATATGATGTTAAAATGATCCTTCGAAGTAGTCCTGAATGGGACTGAGATGGCCAGACCTTTACACATGTGTGTCAATCAATCTTTGGATATGAGTCAGCTACAGAAGGGAGTGACCTTGGACAAGGAGGCTCTCTTAGCTGAGGCAATCCCTGGGTTGATGGCCAAAAGCTGTCTGCCAAAAGTACTTCTAGCAACTGGGGCAAGTCCTTCATTGAAAGGGGATTTGGACCATGTAACCAGTGTCAGCCACAATGGAAGAAGTGACTGCCAACCATTTTAGGGTCACGTCCTGCTGTGGCTTGGAGGAGTGGTCTTCAAATTTCCACATGTTAAAAGTTTGGTCTCCAGGGTCCTGTGGGACCTTTTGAAGGGCATGCCAGTGAAGGTGGCCCTGGCTCCTTCCTCTCTCTCTCTGCTTCCTGGCTCATGAAGTGACCAGTTTGCTCCACATTCCTGTATCATGATGTGCCTTCCTTCACTAATGGTCCAAAGAATGGAGCCATTGATCCTGGACTGAACCTCCAGAACTATGAACCAAAATAAAACTTTTCTCCCTGTAAATTAATTGCCTCAGGTATCTGTTTATAATTATGGGAAGTTTACTAATATACCTTCTTCTAGATTTCCATCTAAGGAAAAAGAAAGATCATCCTTGATCTACAATTCAGAATCTTCCAGGGAAGGAGTCTGTCTACCTTCAATCAGGTGCATTGGGTCAGTTATATGGCCAGGGTGTGCAGTACTCATAGGCACATCATTAACCATGCACTTGTGGGCAGCCAAGTGTTCAAAGAAGGCAAATGTTGTCAGCCCCACAGAAATTCATTTGCACAGAGCATTTCCCCAGAGGAAGGGGTGATGGTGTTGGAATCTAGAGAAGAGGGAAGGAGTGCCTTAAGTAGACCAAAACCATAGCTGTTGCAAATTTTCTCTTCCTTATTTCTAAGTTGGACCTTTCAACTCATTGATACGGGCAGCCAAACCTTTTATACAGTCAAAAACTGGAGAAGGACACACAGTGTACACTTAGGGAGAATGAAGATCAGCTGGCATCTCCAAACCCAGAGGAATAAAAGCTCAGAGTCATTTGTGAGTTCGTAACCTTCATCTAGCCTCATGATGCTCTCAATTAGAGTTCAATGTTTACAGTGTCTCCACTCTCCAACATAACCAATGGGAACAATGATGAACCAGGAATTTGTCTATCTTGATTTTTATGGCTTCAACCCAGCCTGATAAACATCCCAAATACCTGCCAATTCACCAAGGTGAGGAACAAAAATCCACCTGTGTTAGTGAGTATTATCCAGGTCCCACTCGTTAGCTTCTCTCCACGCTAGCCTCTGTTCCATTCCCAAAGTTTGCCCTTGCCTTTCACTTGAGATCCTCATCCAGTTCCTTGGTTTGGTGTTTGCTTTGGATCTTTCTGTTCCACATTTTGGGCTGCTATTCAAGGGTTCTTCCTTGGGTTCATCCTCACTCCTGTCCTAGTTAACCTTGGTCCTGCTAACATGACATTCACTCCCCTCTTCTTGGTCCCCCGGAAGTAGAGCACAAAGGCCTTCAAAATGCTACATTCTGTACTCCATAAAAGTTTTAATTCTTGTGAAGAACTTGAAATGGAAGAGCACACAGTACTAAAAATGAGAGTTATGCAACCGGAAATCTACCAAGAGACACAAAAGTGAAAGTAACCTGATGAGTTTCCCATGGTCCAGTGTCTGACCTTGTAGGTGACAGGATATAATTTTGTCAGTTGGTTGCAGTTAGGGATGCTGACTTATACCATTGGAACTTCACAAGGGATTGAAATTATAAATAAGAATGACAGTTCAGTATTTCACAAAGTTTTTATATAACTGCAAATGGGTCTAGACACTTGAACCTTCAGCGGATTCTTTCCTTCATGGCACCTTCCAGTTTTTTTCTCACTTTATAAGATAACAAGCAAATGAGGCAATAAATTGTGTAAATGATTTCAGTAATAGCAGAGAAATGAGGTCCACATTTGATGCATTGAACTACTGGATGGCAGACAGTGCCACCTTGTGGTGCTCCAAGTGTCTGCTGGTCAGCTGAAGTAAGGAAGGCACATTCATACAGTGGTTTGAGTGTCTTGTGATATATAAAAGTGTGTGTATACAGGAAAGTCAAGGACAGACTCTACTTTCTGCATTGAATTAACATATTTTAGATCTGTAAATATCCTCACCCAGGTCAAGTCTTGGTGGCCTCTGAACCATTTACTTTTCCCGGTTGACTGCACATCTCTGAGCAGTTAATATTGTGTGTTTATGTCTTGGAAGGTAGGGGACAATTTACCATCTACCCTGTGTACAGACCATGCGGCTTCCTACTGTTACAAGAGTCCAGGAAGTAGACACCAGGCCAGCACTCTGGTGGTATCATGTTGAGTCCCCTGCACTCCAGTCTCTTAATAACCCATGTGGCTCTACTTCGGCATTTCCTCCCCTAAACACCCCCAAGGACTACAGGGACCTGCTTCTCTCTGGGGGATATTTCCAGGTCTTGTTTCCCTTGCTTCGTTTTGGATAGTTGGATTATCTAGCTAATTCCCATCTAGATTATTAAAAAGATGTCTAGCTACCTACCACATGGTCACATGATCCACATTTAGGGATCCAGTTTCTGTTCAGACCTTGAGTAGCAGGTCTAAAACTGGACAAAGTCTCCTGACTGGGGCTGGCCTTTGAGCATCTGCCTCAAGAAGACTGCCCAGCTCTGAGCTGCTCCCTATGTCCACCCTGTCTCTTCTCTGACTCCTGCTCCCTGACTTTTCCAGGCAAACTTTGGGCTCATTGTCTCAAGTAAAAGATCCCAAACCCTGAAGGGGCAAACTCCATCCTGCCCCAGAAATGAAAGCAAGCTGGTCTTCAAGTCATTCTGACTAGTATCCTTGGTTACAGGAGTCCCATGTCCTGTGATGTGGTGCTCCAGTGCTGCATTTAGTACATTTTCCTGTCACAGTGAAACAGGACACCCTCTCAGAGAGGAGCAGGAGCACACCATTGCATCGGTCTTGCCATGGAGGCGAGTTTAGGTGCTCAAACATGCTCAGGTTTGAGAATTTTACTCCATCATTGAGTAAATGACGGACAGGATAAATGAAAACTGTGATGATCTAGAGGGGATATTAGGGAAAATTATGCTGAGAGTTTTAATGCATTCAAATTTGCATTGATTTATCACTTACAGGCACAGGTTTCTCAGCACCTTCACACACTCTATTTTCCATAAATGTATTCTGTAGTGTGGAAGATGCTCGAATGAAGGTTCTCCTGTGCTACCTGGCTCCTCTGGTCTACGTCTTGTCAGTTTTCATCTCAGATTCTAATTCATAGCAATACCACATATAGTTATAATTAGTGGATTAGTTAAAATGTGCCATGCACACTTCAAATCCTTCTTTGTTATGCCTGAAATAGTGCTTTTACTCCTCCCTACCTCTAACTGTTGGTTTGGTACTTTCCATCAATCCTTTGCATTTTATCCAGCAGTGGGGGCATCTATCTCTAAGCCTCCTGTCCAGGTGGGACCCACTTTCTGTGCTGTCATAGTATGAGTTTCCAGGTGCCTGTCTGTGATGATCCAAACATCATGAGAAACCCAACCAACTTACGTAACTGGAGGTGAGAATTAGTCTCAGGTCCACTGAAGCAAGTAACATTCTTGAGTGGACTATTTTAAAAAGTAACTGTTCTCTTTATCACAAACCTGTTTCTATCAGATATTTTTACAGTGTGCTTATGCAATAGCAGTCAAGTCAGTGGAAATTGTGAAACTGAATAACTATAGAGGATACTGACATTCACAGTGAGTAAGTGATTTAATCTGTTACCTGCTAGATGTAGGAGGACTGCTGTCTGAGGCCAGCCATGGCAAAAGTGCAAGACCCTGACCCTATCTGACAAACAAATTAAAGCAAAAACAGGATAGGGGAGTGGCTCAAGTGGTAGGATGCTTGCCTAGCAAGCATGAAGCCTTGAGTTCAAATCTCAGTACAACCAAACAAAAGCAAAACAAATAAGCAAAAATCCAGCAAACTGGGGTAGAACTCAGGGCCTACAGCTTGAGCCACTCCAGAAGCCCTTTTTGGTGGTGGATTTCTTTGAGATAGGGTCTTGCAAATTATTTCCCCGGGGCTGGCTTCAAACCACAATCCTCCAGATCTCTCTCTCCTGAGTAGCAAAGATTACAGGCATGAGTCACCAGCACCTGGCAGAACTTTGAGTTCTTTGACTTTCAGTTAGTCAACTTCTTCTATGTTCAGTGGAAGTGACTTAGTTAAATAAATGTCCCTAAATTCAGCTTTTATCAATAGAGAATTTGTTTCACTCAAAAAATGTTATACAATTAATTACATGGTGTACATTCCTATGTAGTAAAAAGCATGATGACATGAATGAGAAAGACCATGTAGGAAATTTCAACTAGATTGTTAATTGCATTAGGTAATGAAACACCTGAGGCAATTAACTTATAATGAAAATGGGTTTATTTTGGCTCATGGATCTGGAAGTTCCAGTCCAAGATCAGTGGCCCCATTCTTTGAGCCTCTGGCAAGGGTGGCACATCATTTCAGGAGCATGTGGTGGAAGAAATTGCTTACATCTCTGGCCAGGAAGTAGAGAGAGAGAGAAAGAGAGGGACAGAGAGAGAGAGGGAAAGAGAGAGAGAGAGTTACTAGGGTCCCACAAACCTCTTTAAAGGTATGTTCCCAATGACTTAAGGACCTAAGTCCTTATGAGGCACCACTTCCTAATTTACCAATTCTCAATAACACCACAGTGGGGACCTTGTCTTTTACACGTGAATCTTTGGAGGATACTACTTATATTCAAATCATAGAAGTAGTATTTTATTTTTTAAACAGTGTAATGGATATGCAGTGTTCATCATATTTTAATTTTATTTATTATTTATTAACTTATTTTGAGCTGGGCTCTTGCTATGTAACCCAGGCTGGCCTCGAACTCATGATCCTCCTGCTTCAGCTTCCTGAGGGCTAGGATTACAGGCAAACACCACCACACCCAGCTTTATATTTTTCTTTAAAAAGTAGTTTAAAATTTTGTTTTTCCCTACTCATCACTAAATAAATTTAAAGCAGTGCAAGTTAATTGCCTCTGCAGGAAGCAAGTCTTGTTCTCACCATGCCGATGACATTTTGCACTTCACTCTTTGGGACTATATTTTAATTGCCTGTGCATTACTCTGTCTCTCCCAGTAGACTGTGAACTCTGAAGGGCAGAGGCTGTTTATTTTTCACTGTCATATCCCTAGCTGCAAACCCAATACTAACACAGAATTTGAGTTCAAAAACTATTTATTGAATGGGTGGGTGAATGGATGCATACAGGACAGCTTGATGTCCTGAAAGCATCCAAAAGCAGTACCACAATTCCAGCCCATAGTTTTCTGCCACTTTCTTCTTCTCTCATTCCCTTTCCTCTTCAAACAAATTCCAGAGAGGCTGTTTAGGTAATATATCCCACAAGGAACGCTCAAATGGCGAAACCCCACCCACAATTCTAACACCCTAAGGAGGAGCTCTCCTGGGAGAGCTGTGACTTTGGAGAGGACGGTTGAGATTCTCTCATTTATCATGAGCTATCCTGCCTAGAGCCAGCTAGGCACATTTACATGTAAGACTGTCATTGAATGCTCACCACAAGGCTGTAAGGTAGGTATTCCTATTTGCATTTATGCAGATAAGAAAACAGAGTCCCAAAGAGACAATGGGTCTTGACCATCTTGCATTAAGTCTAACAGGTGGCAGCCAGGCTTACACTCAGGTCTGTCTGACCCCAAAGCTCTGGCATGTTCCTTCTGTCATAGTCTCCATGCCAATATAGAATGCTGTTAGAGACGTGGAATATTTTTACTTGAAAGGACTCTTGGAGCTCTATGTAATCCACATTGTGTTAAAGAATTTTCTTAAAAAAAAATAAAGAAGAAAAGAACTGTGGATATTTTCTTTTGCCAAATAGGATTTTGCAAATCATGATTTTGCCAAGAGAAACAAAGAGTGTTCAATTATTTTGTTATGGATTAAGTAACTCTTAAGATTAGCCAGAAACCTTTTGGCTAATTTGGATGAGTGGGGCCTGTCCTGCCACTTATCGGACCGACCCGGGATGAGAATTCTTCCTTGGGTTCCCATTGACGGGTTTACTTTTGTTCACCTCCAAGTGTAGCTCCCTGACATCTGCTTTTAGGTCAACTCACTTATCAACTAACCACTTACTGCACACTTGCTATTTGCCAGGACCTGAGCTAGGCATTTTTATGTGAATTATCTTCATTAATCTTCACTGTGCTCCTATGAAGAAAGCAAAATAATTATCTCCATTTTACCTTTAGGCAAAAAGTAACTTCTCACAGAAGTAATAATTGGTGGGCCTGGATTAGACTCCAGATCACTGTGGATCCAGAACCAATGTTTTCACTGCCACTTTGGGAGCCTGCCCCACAACCAGTCCTGCGTTGTGAGGCTGTGATATAAAGACATGTTAGATAACCTCCAGGGCTCAGCTTTTCCTGGTGCTGAGTTGCGAGAGACTGGTTGACTTCGTTGTTGTTCCAGTAATAGAGCTATGCTCCAGAATCACAAATGCTTTTTCTAAAGTAGGAAGCATTTGTTTTGTCTAATTTTTAAAAAGAGTTTCCTTTAAAAGACCCCCTTTGTGAAGCAAATGCAAGAAATTCTATCCATTTTCAATGAGGGACTTGAAAAAAAGTGAACATAAACCCTCTTACATTGTTGGCTGTTACTGATGGCTCTATAATGTCAACAGAATGGAAGAAATCGAAGCCACCCTTGGAAGATTTAAGTGAACAGGATTAATTTGGTGAGATTTATATTGTGCCTATAACTTCGCCACCACACATTATTTGTTTTTAAATTAAGAGGATTTATTTCTTACATAACACAAATATAAACAGATGGTAGAAAATTCCCTGAGGACTGAAACTAGAAGTGGAATGGCATAATGGAAACAGCTGTATGAGAAATTTCTTGAAGCTCTGTTTATGATCACCTTCTTTAGCGAGATGAGGAAAGGAAAGCAGATGTCAGCCTGTGGAATATTTTACAGAGTATAGTTTGTGTCACTTTGAGGAGCATGACAAAAATTGATATTTAATGCTGAGTTTGGAATGTAAGATGAATTGCTCTAGTGAGTACAACCTGACCACACAGGCTGTTCAGCCACCACCAATTAGAGGAAGGGAATCAGTGAGAAATTTGCTCTGTTCTTATGGACGTGTGTGTGTGTGTGTGTGTGTGTGTGTGTGTGTGTGTGTGTTGGTTTATTGGGTGCTAAACAAGGGCTGTCCTCATTTGAAGGTGGGTTTTTATAGTGACATTCACTGAGTTCTGATTTGTTTTTATGACTTTCCTTGCAGGAAAAAGCAACCGAGACCAGGAAGTCAGCATTAGACCACACATGATGTGAGAGGAAGTGTACCCAGACTGCCAGCGTATCCTCTTTGTAGCCAAGGGTCCTAGGGTGTGTGGGGACAGTTAGAATGCCAAACACTTCCTAATATACCTCTCTTAGCCTGCCACTTTTCTCTTTTTCAACAGTCTGTTGTTTGATCAGATCTTACAATATGGATGGATTGAGAAGGATTTTTTTAACAGCCTATTTTCTTTCTACAAAAAACATCTGCAGCTAATTCAAGATGCCATGTGCAATGTAGAACTGGGGAAATCAGGAGGCCCTGAGCTCTCTGCCTCTGCCGCTGTAACTAGCTATGTGACCTTGAGCAAATCGCTTAAACTTGGCTTCAGATGTGTTATCAGTAAAAGGAACAGACTGGAAAAGAATGTTTTCTAAGGTCCCTGTCAATGTTGAAATTTGTGGGCTCAATTTCTCTTGAAAATTCACTTGACCTCTTTTGTGTCTAGCCATGTCATGTTTCCATGACCATGAGAGCAACTTGGTAGGATGGTAATTCAGTTATGGTGGAGAAGACAAGTCCACCACAGGTGGTTTCTGTTTGGAAGATTTTCCCACCTCACTTCACATTACCTGGCTATGAAGAATCCTTCACAAAATACAGACCTAAAAGGAACATTCCTGAGGCTGTTCATTTATAATAACTTTATATGTTTTAAATACAGCATTTATTAAATAGTCTCATAGTCCTGAGTAATCATTTAGATTTATTGCATTTTAAGGAAACATGATGAAGAACAAACTTAATGCTAAATCATCCCTTATCTCACTTCATTAAAATTGATTTGTTTTCAAATCCATCTTGCCAGCTAAATTGCCCCAGAAGGTAAAAATCATATTTTATTTATCTCTCTATTCTCTACTGCTGAGTATAGCATTCTAGCTCAATAGTTATCTTTTGAATAAAAGATAATTCATCATTGCCAATCCATCAGTTTCTACTCAGATTTGACTCACTGCTTCTATGCATTATATTAATGAGGACTCATTAGTGTGGGGGTGCTTTGCCTTCCCTGGCTCCTTCCCCTCTACTACTCTGATATAGACTTGGAGGAGATGAGAAGGGTGTATTTTGAATTGACTCCCTCGATGATTATAATGTACATACAGTAGAACCTTGCTATCCAGTGGTATGTGGTTCCAAGGGACAGCCAGCGAGGAAACCCCACAAATGCTCAGGATGCATAGAGTTCAGTGCTGTAGTGCAGATGGTTGATTCTTTTTTTTTCCCGTGGCACTGCCCAACATTCACTAAAGACATACTGCCTTTTAACAAATCACAAATTCTCACTTTTACACTTCAATTAAACACATTAGGGAACCTTTTTGGCTTGGGAGGATCATCATAACTTTGACCTTGCCTTTTGGGTACTATTTGCTTTTTTGGGTCAGATTTTCACAAAATTTACGGCAGGGAAATGCTTAGCAGATCACACAACCATTTAAACACAACTGATGAGAACACAGGACCAAAAGCTTCTCCACATTCACTGAGCTGTATAATGAATACCAGGAATTTCTTTTTTTTTTTTGACTGTGCGTGGTCAAAAGCAATAAATAAGGTGGGCTTGCTGTATTTCCTATTATCCTTTTTGTGTGTGTGTGGTGCTTTGTGTGTTTTTTTTTTTTTTTTTTTTTTAACTCGGGGCCAACACCTTGAGCCACTCCTCCAGCCCTTTTATTTTTTTGTGATGGGTTTTTTCAAGTTAGGGTCTCTTGAACTATTTGCCGGGGCTGGCTTCGAATTGTGATCCTCCTGATTTCTGCCTCCTAAGTAGGCAGGATTACAAGTCTGAGCCATAGGCACCCAGCCATTTCCTATCATCTTGAGCACAAATGAAACACATTCACAGGTTGCACATCTTGCTGCCATTCCCACAGGGGAGACCTGAATTCCAAAGGCTAGTCATGGACACTGAAGAGGTACTTGGTGTCTCATGAATGGGGGTGGGGGGTTGAGATGGGTTCTTTCCCACTGTGGAGCCTGCTTGGGGACAGGGGAGAGGGAAAATAACATGCCCTTTCTGAATGCCTCCTGTGCTCTTACCAAGCAAGGAAACCACACACGCGCAAACTGAGGAGCGTTGTTTTCAAGGCCAGTCTCTTGGTGCAGTTCAGGCAAATACTCTAAGGAAAAGAGTAGAGAATTATTTCATAAATACACAAATCTTACCAACCTGTCTTCCAAGCACCAAATTAATATAGAAATAATCACAAAGAAACCTTACCAAAAGAAGAAAATTTCAAATATTTGGAAATTTTAAACCAAAGCAGTGAAACTGCAAGAAGTGGAAGCAATTGGATTGAGTGTTAACTGGAGCATCTGTTAGATTTATGGGAATTTGAGATCATCTCAAATACCAGCTCCTCGGAAGGCGCTCCCTGACACCAGCCTAAAGCAGCCTGCTGGCTGTCAGTTGCTCACCCTGTCTCAGGTCACCCCATCTCATCATATCGCCCAGTTCATTTTTTATAGCAGGTATCATTCGAATTTATCCTGCTAGTTTTTGATAGAACATCCTTAAGCACATCCTCTCTGTCCTGTTTCTTACTGTACTCCAGCTGCTTGGCATGGACTAGGTGCTTAGTCAGTACGTTTGCTAAATCACGAGTGAACATTATGCATTGCCTATTGGAGATAGTTCTTCAAAACTGTTTTCAAGATGGAAAAACTGCCAGAAAAGAAAACAGACAAACAAAAAATCACCCTGCTCAAGATTTTTTTTTTTTTTGGTGGTACTAGATTTTGAACTTAGGGCCTCATGTTTGCTGAGCAAGTGCTCTACCACTTGAGCCACTCTACCAGCCCTCTACTCAGGATTTACCTCAAAGGAATGAGTAAGTTTTACCCCATAAAATATGTCCAATAATTATGGATCAATTTTTAAAAATGGGTAAGAGCTTGGAGAGCCTCGTGATTAAAAGCAAGGAACAAGGAGTCAGACTATCCATAGTTAGAGAGCCCAGGGAATTGCCCATTCCTACTAAATAGCTATTGAGTATAAGTTCCAAGATTGAGTCTGAGTTCATGCTCACAGTAGTAAGAACACATTATTTATTTTGAAACACTCATGCAGTGGGGTCCCAGTATATAACAAAAGAATGAGATATGAGATCCTTTTAAAAATAAATTCCATGCTTAGGAATGTGTATACTTACTGACTTCAAAACAATGTTTTCCATGAAACCATAAAACTATTGAAGTCTTTAGAAAGTCAAATATGACACATAATTTGTTTTCTTGATTGTTTTATCTAACAGCACAGAAGGTGGAGTCAAAAGACATTAGTTCTGGTTCAAGCACTGCCATTTACTAGCTTAAGTCACTTCATGTCTCAGACTCACTTGCTTTGTCTTTAGTAAAAGAAAAGAATGCCAACATTCCTGCCCCTCCCAGGGTAGCTGGTGCACTGCAGGAATACAGCCCGTGTGGAGGTGCTTAGTTCAGTAAGGATTGTAAGCATGTTATTTTTCACATTGAGGAGAGAAAGACTTTGTAAATGGTGGAGAACATAACCCTGTTTCAGTGGTTACAGCCAAACACTAAACTGTGTGCCCTAGTTCGCTTTCAAAATTCAATGACATGATTGCAAAAGTTAAGTTGCCATCTCTGTGCTAATTGGGCCGGATCTTAGCAGTGTGTTCACCAGAAGTTTAGCAACAAGGGCTCAGTGGTAGAATGTTTGGCCAGCATACAAAAGGCCCTGGGTTTGATTACAAAAGAGAGGGAGAAAGAGAGAGAGGTTGCAACTATAGTAACATGTAGAAGTCCAATGGTATCTTCTCTTGTCTACAATAAGAGTTGCTAAAATGAAAAATTATCTCTAGATCCCTCCTCCTTATTGCATTAACACTCGGACCTTTTCTCACTGTATCCTCTCTCTCCCAGCCCATCAGGATTCTTTTCCTATATTCACAAATATTTTATTCATGAAAGCATTTCATTTCTTGAGCCACCACCCTTCATAGTTTAGAAAGTAGTAGGCTGAAATGTTAATGGTATTTATCTCTGGGTGGTAAGATACTGATTTTCTTTTTCTTTTGATGGTACTGGGATTTGAAATCAGGGTCTCACACTTGCTATGCAGGCACTCTACCACTTGAGCCACTCCACACCCTTCTTACTGAACTTTTAGATACTTCTAGTTTTTTCCAGAATATGCATTTTTTCTTTTTATACTAAGAAAAATAAGAGAACAGATTTAGTCATCACTCTTTAAAAGATGGTAAGATAACACTAATCCTAGAAGTTATCCTTTAAGGAAAACGGTATCTGATCATGTAAATTTGGGAAATACTAGACATTATCTCCTTTCAGCAGGATCCCAAAGCACAAGAATTTGTTAAACACAAGGTTTCGCAAGACAGAAACATACTTAATTTTGTTTAATCCAGAATGTTTTCATTCTTTCCTCCACAAAACACATTTTTTCCCATGAGAAATCTGTAAGCATTTTGTGAATCCAGTGGCCCACCAAGTTATCTTCTGGAGAAACAGGCAATTGGGAACAACTCTCTTTTGCTGAGCAGGAGGGTGACATGGGCTTTCTGCCCCCAGTCTGTGGATCTCTGGAAGGTCCATGAATGAGCTGTAGTGCCAGGTCCCCTTGCACAACATTGTGGGCATGCACACAAATGTGCTTTCTCCTGGGGAAAGGGTCCATGACATTTATTGTCTCAGGCTTCAATGTCCTGGAAAGATACTGGCCATTCAGTACTAGGGATTGAACTAAGAGCTTCCTGCTTGTCAGGCAGGCGCCTTACCACTTGAGCCACTCCACCAGTCCTTTTTTGTGTTGCGTGTTTTCAAGATAGGGACTTGAGAACTATTTGCCCAGGATGGCTTCAAAGCGAGACCCTCCTGATCTCTGCCTCCTGAGTAAGGAAGATTACAGGTATGAGCCACCAACGCCCAGCTCCACTTTCAGTATTTTTGCAACACTTTGTCATCAAAGCAAAGCAGAGAAATCTGTTGTCATGTTTAGCAAAACAAAACAAAATGAAATGAAATGAAAAATAGGACACCTAGTTAAATTTGAATTTCAGCTAAGCAACGATTTTTTTTAGTATTAGGATGTCTGATACAACCTTTTGGATAGCCTGATACTAAAAAATGACCAGGTCTATGGCCATACCACCCTGAATGTCCGATCTCATCTAAAAAGTGACCTGTTTATCTGCAATTCCTATTTGACTGGGTGCAACTCAATTGTATTAGCACTAAGCTATGGAAAACACACTGTGACACATGCTGAAGTTGGACCCTTTAATACCTTTCCACTCAAAGTGTGGTCCATGGACCAGCAGGAACTTATTAGAAATGCAGACTCTCAGGCTCCATACCCCACACCTGCTGAATCCAAATTTACACTGTATCAAGATCCCTATGTGTGCTGGACGTAATGGTGCATGCCTGTAATCCCAGCATTTGGGAGACTGATACAAGAGGATCACAAGTTTAAGGTCAGCCTGAACTACATAGTGATTCCGTCTCAAAAAGCCAAAAAAAAAAAAAAAAAAAAATCCCTATGTGGAATGTTCACTTGTCAAGGTTTAAGAAGCCTTGACATAAGAATTCCTGGCCTGATAGTTTTCAGCCTTGGTTCCACAATCTCTCAGAAGCCTTAAAAGTGCTCATGCCTGGGCTCACTCATAAAGTCCAATTTGATTGATCTGAGGTATCATCTGGGAACTATGATTACTTTTAACACTCCCTCCTTTCTGCCCCGGATGATTCGAAGGTGCAGCCTTCGAAAAAGGTGTACCTTTTTACACTAGGTAGGAGGAGCCAAGCAGGGAGAGGATTTTAGCAGAGTCACCTGTGGAGAGTTTCCCAGCATGCATTTCTGTGCCCCACGGTAGGTCTACACACCAAAATCTGCAGGCATAGGCTGCATTTTGAGAAAGTGTCCAGCATCCGTCTATGTTCTTCCGGTGTGGCTGAGAGCCAGAAGTGCAGCTGTCCAGTGCTATCTGGCCCCCATGCTGTTAAGGGAAGAGGCCGACCCAGAGGAACTCAGCCTTCAACTTGGGTGAATCCTAGCTTTCTTCCTGCTCTCCAGCACCCTCAGAACCTTAGGTGAGCCCATTCTCCAGTGTTGGAGTGACCATCTTGTTTATAACTGTCGCCTGAAACACATGTGTTCAACTTGTGGGGGCCCCCATGGGATCCTCTTGCGACATGGCTATGGAGGAAGTGGCCAAATCAGTACTTTTCCCTTGTAAATATGCCTCTTCTGGATGTGAACTAACCGTACCACACGCAGAGAAAGCAGCCCCCGAAAAGCTCTGTAAGTTTCGGCCTTACTCCTGCCCATGCCCTGGTCCTTTCTGTAGGTGGCAAGGGCCTTTGGATGCTGTGACACCCCATCTGACCCATCAGCACAAATTCATCAGAACCCTACAGGGAGATGATATATTTTTCATTGCTACAGACATTCATCTTCCCGGTGCTGTTAACTGGGTGATGATGCAGTCTTGCTTTGGCTTTCACTTCCTGTTAATTTTGAAGAAACAGGTAAAATACATTGGTCATCAGCAGTTCTTCGCCATCGTACAGCTGATAGGGACACGCAAGCAAGCTGAAAGTTTTTCTTATCAACTTCAGCTGACCGGCTGTAAGCGGCGATTGATTTGGGAAGCCACTCCTCGATCTGTTCAAGAGGGAATTGCAACAGCCATTATGAACAGTGACTGCCTCGTCTTTGACACCAGCATGGCACAGTTTTTTACAGAAGGTGGCAATTTAGTCATCCGTGTAACTATTTCTAAGCGTTGAAAGGACACCATTTTCTGAGCAGTGTTTAAAACTGTTGTATTCAATTTAACAGAGAATAAGGCACCCATCTGCCTGCCAACCCGAAACTCTTGGTAGGTGGAATCTCGACACAGGAAGGCAAATAAAAAGAAAGGCTGTTAAATACAGGAAATCATTGCATGTAGTAACAATAATATACTTTAAAATGTCAACAGTAAATCACTGAGAAATACATATTTATTCCCCCAAGACGGACATCTTTTGTATTAATAAGGGAAGTATTGTAAAATAATTCTGAATTTTGCATTTGTTGTAGGTTGATTTTATTGTTAATTTTTTTATGCGCATGTGTGTGTGTATGTGTGTTTGTCTTTTTTCCCTTTAGCCGACAAGCCATCCGAGTGGCCTCAGACCACTGTTTTCCCCTTGTGAGTCAACACCTAGTGCTGTTGAGGTTTATGTTTTTTGGAGAGTGTATATATATATATATATATATATATATATATATATATATGTGTGTGTGTGTGTGCATTTGCTAATTTTTATTCTAGTTTTTCATTAAATAAATTTGACTTCTATAATTCTCTTCGTATCTCACTTTTTTGTACCTTTTAAAAGTTAGTCTCTTAATATGCATAACTTTATGTCAAAGTTTGTGTTCAATACCTATTTTCTTTTCCCTCATCAATCAGTTCATTAGGAATTTTTAAAATTCACCTATTTTGTGAAGATATGGTTCCAAAAAGGAATGGTAACGTCAGAACAATTACCAATCTATTTGAAGCAGCTATAATACAGTCTGCTCAGGGTCTCTCCCTCTCACTCTTACTCCTCCCACTGAATTATACTTTCAGGCTTACTCTTTGAAAAGTTAAGTGAATACATTCTCATTTTCATGAATACTGAAAAAAAATCAGACTTTTAAAAATATTTTTCAAAATAGCTTGGACAAATCACATGTTTAAAATTTGTTATATTTATTGGTTTTGCAAAAGAAGGTATTATCATATACAATATTTATAATTTAAGGCAAATCATTTGTTTAAAAAGGCAGTTTGCAAAAAATAGGTGTTGGTATTTTATAATTTTCATTAAAAGATTAGCTGGCAAAAAAAAAAAAAGACTTAGGTGGGAGAACACTAAAGACAAGGAAGGATGGCCTTGACCCACCAGAGGGAATTCCATGGAAAGAATTACTGTGATGCCTGAAGACGAGTCTTTCACTCACACCTACCAGAGAACTCATTTGTTTTGACTCTTGGGACATGAAATGACCTCCCACAAGTCTACCTAGAATAGAAAATGAATTCTGAAAGTGATTCTGGCAGAAGTTGGAAGGATTTACATAATTCTGAGTTATATTATCTAGAGCAGGTGGTGACTTGCTCGCCTGCTGATACTGTAAATCCCAGCTGCAGAGAAGTGACATAAAGTGCTTGTCAGGTGTGTGGGATCCCTGGGCTGACAAATGGGTGACACAGTAAGTGTTAAAGACATTAGTGGATCTTTTCTCCAGCAGCTTGTGGTAGCTGACTGCAAAGCTTGACACAAAGCAGTCGGGATTTTAGTTGAAGAAAAGAAATTCAATTAAATAGTATGGATTTCATCCAAGGCTGAGGCTGAACAATGCCTTTGTCTGTCTTTTAGATAATTTTGCAACTTTTGGAAGAAATTGGCTATCAGTTAACCCATTGCTATGCCTTGGATTTATTTTCCTAGTAATTAAGAGGAATAAAGAAATGCTTGGAGTTGTGGGTGTAGCTCAGTGGTTAAGTGTTTGCTTAGCATGCACAAGACTGGATTTGATTCCCAGTAAAAAAAAAAAAGAAAGAAAGAAAAAGAAAAGAAATGCTTGATTTCCTCAAGGAAGAATGAGAAATGGGATGTAAACATAGAAAGAACCAACAAGGTTGGTTTGAGAGAAACCAAAAGGCCTATTTCTGGGATCATGACCACTTTGGTCACCCAGTTTATAGCAAGTTCCTATGGTTGATGACATTGACACAAAGCAGCCAACGGGCTCATTCAAGGAGGACAAGTTAGTGTCATTTTCTAGTTCTACAATGGATCTCTCTCAAGGTTAAACTGTTTGAGGATTTCCTTCTGGTAAAATGATTGTGATCTACTTTATGTTGTATTAAACTTTCCGTAACTTTTATAGTGCTTGGGGCTCCTTGAGCTCTTATTAAAGGTCTCAGTTCCTAATTGAGTACATCTGGGGCCGAGTCTACTTTTCTGCATTTCTCACAATCTCCCAGATGGTGTTGATGCTGCTGGTCTATGGACCCCACTTTGAGTGACAAAGGTGTAGAGCTTTGCTTAAGCCATGTGTCCATCAGGGTTTATAGGAGATAATAGAGATATTTGAAGGAATTACCTCCCGTGATGGTGGAATTGGCTAGTCCAAAGTCGGTAGGGCAGGCTGGAAAGGAGCAGGAGTTAATGCTGCAATCTTAAGGCAGGATTTTTTTCTTCTCTAGGAAAACTCAGGTTTTGCTCTTGAGACATTTCAGTAGATTGGATGAGGCCCCACTCATTATAGAGGGTAACCTCCTTAAATTCTACTGATTGTAAATATTAATTTCATTACAAAACACATTTACAGCAACACTTAGGTGAGTATTTGCTTACATAACTGATTGTTACAGCCTAGCCAAGTTAACCATCACATCATGGACCTCTCCCTTTAAACAACAGTCCTTGTTAAATACCAGATGAGCAAAACTGATACAAGCAGACTGCCCCGGCCTCTCTTGTTCAGGGTTTCTGCGCCTTCCCGGTTCCCAAGGGCGCTCTCAGGCACATCATTTCTAAATCACCAAGAAAATGCAGGTAAGTAGTAGCACCTGACTCAGATAAATTAGCTGGTCTTAGTCAAAATATTTAGCACAATACCTGGCACAGGGTAGGCACTTTACACATATTACGTACTTCTAGTATTATTGTTATCAAGCAGAACTACAGAAAATAGACTTTTTCCAAATAAAGAAAAACCTGAAATATTTCAGTAAGTGACTTGATGCTTCACAGTGAGCTCCTAGAATATATTTCTACCTACTTTGTGCTCACATGGTAGCCAACCTCAGCTCCCATTGAGCATCTCAATGGAAGATGTCTCTACAAGCAGAGCATCAGTCCAGCACTGGGACAAACAATTAGACCCCATAGAAGGGAAGATCAAATGTTACTGCTCTGTTTTCTTTCATGCCTCAAATGACTGCATTTAACCTTTCAGGCCTCTTGACCAAGAATGTAACTGGTTTGTCTTACCTGGTAGCTGGAAAAAAGTAAACACCAGGCCCTCCTTAAATTCAACTGCAAAGAAACACTATGGGTGCAACCTAACAATACTGTCATGCACCATAAAAAGGACAGTTCTTCTCAATTGTGTCTTTAGAATTTAAAATTGGAAAAGCAAAAGAAGTTACTTTCTATAATCCTCAGCTTACAATTAATAGAAGGAGAACAAATATGTTGAAGAAAACAAAAGGTGTCTTAACTTTATAAGGGGTTTTGAGCTCCTTGAGTTTAATAAACAGTGTGGAACTACATAGAATTTTCCCTCCCAAAACACTGGGCTAATGAAGTTAAGAGACCATGTCTCAACTATATATTTTGTAAAATTACCCTGGAATTTGGAACCAAAGTTGTATGTTTTCTGCTTCTTTTAGTAATGCAAATGCATACTGTACATGATCTTTGATTTCTTTCCTGACAATTGGTGTTTACAATGTAGGGCAGATTACAGCCTCCAGGTCATTGCACTGTATATTTGTTTTGTTTTTTTTGGAGGTACTGGAGTTTGAACTCAGGGCCTTGTGCTTGCTAGGCAGGTGCTCTACCATTTGAGCGACTCTGCCTCTTTGCACAATAGCTATACTGACTGCAGTAAGAAAACCAGTGAAAAATCCCATGTGTTAGAAAAGTAAGAAAAGAGGCCAGGCCTGGTGGCTCAGGCCTGTAATCCCAGCACTCAAAAGATGGAAGCAGGAGAATTGCCAGTTTGAGGCCAGACTAGGCTACAAGGCAAGTTCTAGGTTAGCCTGGTCTATATAGCAAGACCCTGTGTGTTAGTTACTTTTCTCATCACTGGGGAAAAAATTTTGACAAAAATGATTTAAAGGAGGAAAATTTTATTTTTCACTTGTGGATTCAGAGATTTTAGTCCCCAGTCCTTGGCTCTGTTGATTCAGAGCCTGTGGTGGGGTCAAATATCACAGTAATAGAAGCATAAGGCAGACACTGTTCACCTCATGGTGGACCAGAAGTGGATCTTGAGAGGGGAAGGGACTGCAGACCAGGTATGGCCTTCAAAAACATGCCCTCAGGACATATTTTCTTCCACTGGGCCCCCTGCTAAGGTTTCCAGAACTTCCCAAAATAGTACAACCAGTGGAGGACCAAGCATTCAAACATGAATCTGTGGGGCATTTCATATCTGAGCCACAACACCCTGTCTCAAAAAACAAATGAAGAGAATATAATTTGAAGGCACTAGGACTAATCCTCTATGCTGTTTCCTGCTGACAGCCCCATTTCACAAGAACTGGCTTAAGAAAGTTTCCATTCGCTGTAATAGGCATTTCTCGTCTATAATGAGTAGTAATTATGTCTACACTTAACACAAAGAAAGAAGGGCAGGTGTGGAGACAGGACAGAATTGAGTAGTTATCCAACACTAGGGTACTGAATAGATGTGGCCCAAGTTCACACTCTAGTTAGTTACTGTGTGACCTTGGGCAAGTTACTGAGCCTCCCTAAGCCTTAGTTTCCTTGGTTATTTAGCGCAGTAATATCTCACAGGGTTGTTTTGAAATTAAATAAAGCACATAAGCATTCAATAAGGATAAGATCAAGAGAACAGAAATGGGTCAATACTAGGTCCAGGTTCTCCCCTCAATCATCAGGCTTTGATGCCCCATAGGGTACCCAAAAAAGGGTGCTAAGAGATTGAGTGAACCACTTGCATTTCTGTTTAAGTTGTTTTGGGATCCATTCATTAGGATGAATCCTGTACCTCGCAAAGCTATGGGGTAATTAACCTCAGTAAGCTATAGTTCTCCTGTAAAAAATAGCCAGAGCACCTACCTCATAGAGGTTGTTTCCTTTAACGTTTTTATCTTGGAGTAATTTTTAGATTTACAGAAAAGTTACAAAGACAGTAGTCTTCTTCCCCTTGCCCAGTTTCTCCACCGTTAAAGACTTTATTACCGGTTCTGACTGGCCCCAGGTTTTCCACTGACATCATCTTTGTGTTCTAGGATCCAGGAAACCACATTGCATTCCCAGTCTCCTCTGGCCTGTGACAGCTTCTAGATCTTTCCTTATTCTCTGTGATCTTGACAGTCTTGGGGAGTGTGGACAGGAATTCTGTAGGATGTTTCTCAGTGTGGGTTTGTCTGGCCTTTCTCGCGAGGCTTCACTAGGGTTACCTCATAGGGGTTTTATTCTTTTTGTCTGCTTTTGTTTTTCCTTTTTTTTTCTTTCCCTTTTGAGACAGGATCTTGCTGTGCAGCCCAGGTTGGTCTTGGACTTGTGATCTTCCTGCCTCAGTCTCCTAAGTGCTGGGATTACAGGCATGTATCACCATGCTCAGCTTTATGGGGGTTTAATGAGAGACTTCAAAGCACCGAGAGCCCTATTTGGTAGGCATTTTATGTTGTCAATGTGCATTTTTGACACTGAGGGGCAAAGCCAAGTGGTAACTGAAAGCAGGGACTTAGCACTCAGCTCAGTTCTGATGCTGCTGCTTTCTGTTACGCTGGACACCTTTTTAACTTCTCTTTTTCTTCATCTCCAAGTAAGAACAATAATAGCACTTTCCTCACAAGGTTGTTGTGAAGATTAAATCGATGCTAATGTAATTACATTCTGGGTGCCTAGCAAGCTCTCTGCACTTTTTGCTATTCATATTATTAACGACAACGCGTGAAACCATCTCTCCCTTGTTCATCTTCAGGCTAATTCTGAATCTCCCTGTAGCCATTTATCTACAGTCATGAAGTCTGTGTAAGATACTCTATGTCTTAAGGGTATTCAACCCTTGTGAACACAGGTCTTGGGCAGATCTCAGAGACTATAAGAAATAATCTTCAGATAGTCTTCAGAAAATTCAGTGCTTCCATGTTGGCCCCATTCTGGTTAGGATCAGCTGGAAAAGTGAGGACAGCATGACTGGTGGGGACAAGCCTGGTTACTGAGACAGGTAAGCCTCCTGCTGTAGATCTAGCCTTATCTCACCGTCTTCTGATCATCCGTACAGTCAGACTTCACCCAGCCATCCCTTGCTCCGCACACATGGATAACTCACCATTAAACCAAAGTGTAGCTCAACTTCAATCCTGGCACAACCTTCTAAAATTATGCAGTTAGCTAGAGGGAAGTGTCTGCATGAGATTTGACAAAGTGGATGGAGAGAAATATTTAAAAAATAAAAAAAGGAGAAAGAGCAAAACAACAAACCTGGGAAGAAAAAACAAATCGAAGCCAGCAACCTCCCTGTTTCAACTTCCTGCTGTCTCATTCCGCAGTGCCTTTTTGTCTAGTCTGATTTGTCCCCGTGGGCCAGAAGGTGTCACCTTGATTTCAGTGTACCTCCTATTCTGGGAGCAGTTCTTTGGATGTTCAAAGTAGCAATCTCCTTGCACTCCATATTCCAGTACACTCCATAAAGGGCTTCTTTGCCTAAGACTTTACCCATTCATGGAATGCTGTTCTGACTCTGTAGTATTATAAATTTGAAGACGTTAACCTGCCCAGACATCTCATCAGGTGGCAGGTATAATTATTTAAGAAATACTGAACACCTGTGGCCCTAGTGCTGCAACAAGAAGCCTGCTCTTCGGTGCTTAGTTGGGGGAGACTGGCAACACTCAGAAGTGAGAAGAACAAGCATATGGTACGGTGAGCAGGTGGCAGTGTTGCAGAGAAGAGAACAGTAGTGGGGAACTAGGGGTGCGGGGTTGGAAGGGTGGGTGCCTGAGTCTCCCTGGTAGCCAGTGCGAGTCTGCAGGGAGGAAATCCCAAACTCTTCCCAGCCTCTGATCTAACTGTCTCAGTTGTGTCTGGCCCATTTTTAGACCCCTTTTAAACTGGGATCAGTATTAAATGTAGCCAAGCCATTGTGCTCTGGAGCGAAAGTGTCTGAAATTGATCCCCAACTTACTGGAGTTCTTGTCTGTGGGGCCTTGGATGAGTTAACTTCTCTCTGCTCTGAGCTTGGGCTCCCCACCTCACAGGGTTGCACAGAGGACTAAGTTGCTTAGAGCCTGGCAAAGAATGAAAAAGAGACTGGGGTCGCTGTATGGTGGGGTGGAGGAGGGTGATAAGTAGGAGAGTTTCTACCCCTTGGAAAATGGTGGCAGCATGAAATGCAAGGCCTGTTTCTACCCCTTAACACCCCAAAGGCAGCTACACTGGCCTCTTGTTCAAAGTCTGAGGCAGCTTCAAAAGTGAATAAGAACGACCCCTCCCATGCACCCTGGTGCATTTCCAAGAAACATTCTTCTTTGTTGACAGTTTTGTTTATTAACTTTCTAAAGAGAAGAGGTGGGCTAGTGGAGTGGCTCCAGTGGTAAGAGCACCTGCCTAGCAAGCATGAGGCCCTGACTTCAAACCCAAGTGCCACCAAACATAAATAAATAAAATAGTCTAAAGAGAAGAGGTTTATTTAGCTCACAGTTCTGGAGGTCCAAGAGCACAGCGCTAGCATCAGCTTCTGCCTAAGTTTAATGACATCAAAAAAAAAAAAAAAAAAAAAAAACCCCGAAAAAAGGCAGGCATGTTCTCTGGGAACAGTTGTTATTTTAGACTGTTGTTTTCTTTTCTTTTCTTTTTAAATTTTTTTTATTCATATGTGCATACAATGTTTGGGTCATTTCTCCCCCCTTCCCCCACCCCCACCCTTACCCTCCTGCCCCCTCCCTCTCCCCAACACCCCCTCAATACCCGGCAGAAACTATTTTGCCCTTATCTCTAATTTTGTTGAAGAGAGCGTATAAGCAATGATAGGAACAACCAAGCGTTTTTGCTAGTTGAGATAAGGATAGCTATACAGGGAGTTGACTCACATTGATTTCCTGTGCGTGTGTGTTACCTTCTAAGTTAATTCTTCTCGAACTAACCTTTTCTCTAGTTCCTGGTCCCCTTTTCCTATTGGCCTCAGTTGCTTTTAAGGTATCTGCTTTAGTTTCTCTGCGTTGAGGGCAACAAATGCTATCTAGTTTTTTAGGTGTCTTACCTATCCTCACACCTCCCTTGTGTGCTCTCACTTTATCATGCGATCAAAGTCCAATCCCCTTGTTGTGTTTGCCCTTGATCTAATGTCCACATATGAGGGAGAACATACGATTTTTGGTCTTTTGGGCCAGGCTAACCTCACTCAGAATGATGTTCTCCAATTCCATCCATTTACCAGCGAATGATAACATTTCGTTCTTCTTCATGGCTGCATAAAATTCCATTGTGTATAGACAGCACATTTTCTTAATCCATTGGTCAGTAGTGGGGCATCTTGGCTGTTTCCATAACTTGGCTATTGTGATAGTGCTGCAATAAACATGGGTGTGCAGGTGTCTCTGGAGTAACCTGTGTCACAGTCTTTTGGGTATATCCCCAAGAGTGGTATTGCTGGATCAAATGGTAGGTCAATGTTTAGCTTTTTCAGTAGCCTCCAAATTTTTTTCCAGAGTGGTTGTACTAATTTACATTCCCACCAGCAGTGTAAGAGGGTTCCTTTTTCCCCCGAATCCTCACCAATGCTTGTTGTTAGTGGTGTTGCTAATGATGGCTATTCTAACAGGGGTGAGGTGGAATCTTAGTGTGGTAGACTGTTGTTTTCTGATGTTGCTTGGTTTGTACTTGTTACTGTTAAAAACCACTCCCACACCTCAGTTCCATAAACTAAGCAGTCAAATATTGAAAAGGGATGAAATAGGCCAAATCATCTTAGGTTGGAGAAAATGCTCACAATTTACCCTATCACTCAGGATTTCTACAAATCTAGTTTCCATTAAAGCAGAAAATGAAATATCTTGAAGACAAAGATAGGAGGGTGGTATGTTAGTCAGCTTTCTGTAGCTGTGGCGAAATACCTGAGATAACCAACTTATATGGAATAAAAGTTGACTTAGGTTCATGGTTTCAGGGTTTCAGTCCATGGCCAGCTGGCCCCATTGATTTTGGGGTGGTGAGGCAGTAAATCAAGGTGGAATCCCGTGGAGAAGTAAACCTGCTTACATTATGGTGGCAAAATGAACAAGGGGCTGGGGTCCCAATATCCCCTTCAAGGGCCAGCCCCTAATGATGACATTACTTCCTTTCTCTAAGCTCCATCTCCTAAATGTTCTACCACCTGCCAATAGCCACACAGACTGGTAACCAAGCCTTTAGCATATGTACTTTTGGGGGATACTTAAGATCCGAATCAGAAGGCTGGGTGCAATTCTAGCTACTTGAGAGGCAGAGATTGGGAGGTTTTCAGGTTAAGGCCAACTTGGGAAGAAAGTTAGCAAGACCCTCATCTCAACAAACAAGCCAGGCATGGTGGTAGATGTTTGTAATTCCAATTACTTGGGAGGAATAGGTAGGAGAATTGCAGTCCAAGGCTGGTCTATGGACAAAAAGTATGAGATACTATCTAAACAATTTTTACCCTCAAGCAAAAAAGGCATGGCTTAAGTGGGAGAGTCCTTGCCCAGCAAATATGAGGCCCTGATTCAAACCCCAGTACCACCAAAAGAAAGAGAGAGAGAGAGAGAGAGATCCAAACCATACAGATGACTACAGGATAAACAAGAACATTGCCAAACAAACTCGACATACCTAAGCTATTTCCCTGAAGCACCTATTTCCTGAGTGTTGCGTCTCAAGAACCTCTGCTGTAGTGAATTCTTAAACTTAGTGCAAGTCTAAGATCTAGATAAAAGAAAAAGCAAAAGAATGTTATTTAAAGTTGAAGGTCAAACACATTTTGCATAAGATACCTAACCTACACTTTACCACAATGACAAGAACAAGGAGTTGAATAAACAAAGTACAGAAGCAATGATTCCTTTTGCTGTGCACCTGTGCCCTCACACAGGTACCACCTGAACCCTGCCCCAAGTACAGGGACACCTGTTTGTCAAGGGAGAATGGAAGAGCTCCAAGTTTTCAGGCCACATTGGGTAGAGTCTTGGGAGAGGCCTTGGCCAATCTAAATAAACAGAAAGAGAGTGTCCAAAGATTAATAAATTTATTTGGAACTGGCAGAGCATTGCAAACTCTGGGTGTATATAAGGAGGTTAAGGCAGGGAGATGTTTTTAAAGGTGAAATAGGGATAATTACATAAGATATTTCGATACAATAATGATTGGCCACCAGGATGAATTGAAGGGTGCTCCAAGCTCAGCACAAGGTGATGTCTGTCCAAATTTAAACTGTTGTTTTAAACAGTTGTAGGCAGATGTTCTTGCAGAAGTATTGTTTTGCCTAAGGTGGTAGTTGGCCTTTGTGCAAGGTCATGGTTCTGGGCAGTCTTTTGTGAGTAGTTCTTGTTTTCAAGCATGTATGCATGACATTCCTTCCTTTAGCACTCCCAGTTTTATTTATTATTTTTGTTAGAGCTTGACAAAAGTGACTCCATTTTGATTCTGACAACTTTCACAGCTTTTGAACCCCGTATTATCTGTCTACACCTTGTGCAAATCTCCCAGAATCTCTATCACTCCATCACTGTTCTGTCCACCTGGTAGGACTTCCTCTTACTCTGCACCCTCCAACCAACAGTCTGCCATCTGGGGCCACTTCTGTCACCTAAGTCCCTGTATAACTAACCCATTCCACACTGTCTGGACTTTCTCTACTACCCTGTGGCTCAGCCCCTCCTGCTCTGGCTGATCCCATTGTTCACTAAGTCCCATCTTAACCTGAGAACTGGAGGTGGCTAGAGAAAAGAGAAAGAAATTGTGTTCTGTGGGTTGGAAGCTCCATTCTGGTCTAGAATTTCAGTACTTTTTCCTTATGAGCTGTCATGAGGATCAAATGAGTAAATGCATCCAGATTAAACCTTACCTGAAATCTGACCCTGAGACAAATTTGCCCAGGTTCCAAAGGGAGGTAGAAGCATTCCAGACAGAGGGAACCATTAAGCAATGCCCAGACAACAGTTCCAAGCTGTCTAGAGAAGCCTGGGTGCCCCCACTGGACTAAGGCAATTGTCCATTGCTGTGGACACAAGGGTCATGGAATTCAATGTCTTCTTGCAAGGGCCCCAGCACCAGGAGACTGTTAACTGCTTTCCCCTCACTCCCTTTCCAGGTGAGCGGAGGCCTTGATTAAACAGTGAAAGGTGCTAATTAAAAGCACTTAACAGAAGACTTCCCACTTACGCTTAGTTTTTAAGCACTGCTGTAATGATGCAAACTATTAAGCCTGGGTCAGATTAGCTTGGCTCTAAATTTTAATTTACTGCATACTAGACTCAGCTGAGAATATGAGGATTTACATAAATAGAGTCCAGTGTTGCAGGAAATGAAAATTGCTCTATAGCAAGATGATATTTTACAAAGTTTCGAGCAATTGGTTAGACATTATGAGTCTTTATGAGTCTTCTATTTCACTACTTCATCTTCTTGTCTGTCTAGTTACAAGTTTTAGTCAATTCTTTTTTTTTTTCTCTCTATGTAGTTCAGTCTGTCCTTTGACTCACAATCGTCTTGAGTGCTGGGATTATAGATCTGAGTCACCATGCCTGGCTAGGTAATTCTTTATGTAATACAAGGTCCCATAAAATGCAGACTGATTGTTCTTTAATCCACATAGCTAATCTATATGCTTACTATCTGCCTTTTTCCTCTGGGGCACCTTAATTCATTTTTACTATAAATCATCTTGTTTTTTTCTATGCATATGCTTTAGAATCTAACAGAGGGAGAAGGGATGTTCAGTAAGAGAAAGGTGAAAGTACTTGATTATTTATAACTAATCCAGCTCACATATCTGGTAGCCTTTTCACCATTATCTCTGAGAAGTAATAAGCATTTCCCAACTTGTTTCTTTGCCTTTTCTCTCCATTCTTTATACTCTTACCTCTGACCCCTAGGGTTCGAACTCAGGGCCTCACACGTGGTAGGCAATCCCTCTACCACTGACATACATCCCAGCCCTTTTGGAGATTTATAGAAGTAAGTTTAAGTAGATCCATTCATGTGGGTTCTAACCTGATATCACTAGTGTCCTTATAAAAAGGAAAAATGTGAACACACAGGTACACACAGAGGAAAGACAAGATCTTCCCTCACAGACCTCAGAAGAAATCAATTCACCTTGATTTTGGACTTCTATCCTCCAGAACTGTGAAATAATAAATAAATTTCTGTGGTTAAATAACCACAGTCTGTGGTACTTGTTACAGCAGCCCTAGTAAACTAACACAAGCCCTACTGTGTGCCAGACACTGTCCTAGGTGCTGGCACTATGGCACTGAACAAAACTTCCCATGTCTATCCTCTTGGGACTCAGCTTCTACCATGAGAAGCAAGAAGAATGTAAATGTATGAGAAAAACATGACCTCACATGTGCTATGAGGAAATACAAAGCAAGTTAAGGAGACAGTGTGTCATTTAGAATAAGAGAGGTAATGAGAAAAACTAAGGAGGTGATGTTTGGGCAATGACCTGAATGAAGAGAGGGAGTAAGTCATGTAGCTCTCCATGAAAGGTTCTAGGTAGAGGGAACAGCAAGTGCAATGCACCAAAGATCAGGTAGTATGGGCCCAGGTCCCACAAGGGCTTTGGGTCTTATTTTAAGAGTAATAGGACCAGTTGGAGGATGTTGAGGAGGGGAATTTTCTGATCTGAGTACTTTTTTAAGGTATCAAACTAGCTTCTATGTGAGGTATAGATGTTAGTGAGGGCAGGAATGGAAGCTGGGAGCCACACTATATAGTGGGAGGCTCTCATAATAATCCGAGGGAACAGATGTGGTGGCCAGGACCAAACTGGCAACAGGGAGAGGATGAGATGTGGTAGATCCTGGATTTATTTTGTAGATAGAATGTATGCGATTTAAAATGAATTAAAAAAAAAGAATGTATGTGATTTACTGGTAGACCAGCTAAGAATTGTAAGAGAAAAGAAGTCAAGGACAACTTCAAGGTTTGGGGCCTGAAAAACTATGAGATTTATCAAGATGGGGGACATTAAAGGAGGAACAATTTTGGGAGAAAGTTCTGTTTTAGACCCATTGATTTTTGTGTGTGTGTAGTGTTGGGTGTCCAACCTACACCCTTGTGCATGCTTGGCAAGTGCTTACTCCTGAGCTACATCCTCAGCACTTGGACATGTTTTTTCTGATGTGTCTATTGAGCATCCAAGAAGCACATAGGAGCTGGAGTCTTTAGGCTATGGTTAGTATTTAAAGCCAAAGCCTGGCACCTAGACAGGGACTGCAGAGAAGAAAGAAGTTTAAAGCCTGAGCCCTGCAGGTCCTCACAATAGAGGACTTAAAAAGGGGAGACTGAGCAAAAAGGCCTGAGAGTGAGTGACCACTGAAAACAGAGGAGCAAGTTGTCCTGGGAGTCAAGGGTGACAGCATTTCGAATAGGAGGGAGAGATAAACTCTGCCAACGGTCACTCATGGGATGAGTATGGTGAGGACAGAGAACTGCTCTTTGGTTTGGCAACTGGGAAATCACTGGTGACTTCAAGTAATACGGTTTCTGTAAGCCAGGTAGACGACGTCCTCACTGGTATGAGTGCCAGACAGAATGGGATGGGTGGTGAGGAGAGGAGACATCAAGTCTTCCTTCTCATCTCTCTTTCAAGGAATGTGACAGAATCTCAAGGAATTGTGTGAGGCAAAATGAGACAACAGTCAGAAAACGTAGGCTCTGTGTAGGTTTTTTGCTTGTTTTTTTAAGCTGGCAGATATTATGTCAATGACAGAAGGTTCAGATTTTATGCTAAAGGAAAGTATCCAATAGAAAAAAAAAATCTAGGTGTTGGAGAGGTTGGTGAAGAGTAGGATCCACACAACAATCGAAGGGTTGGTCTGACGTAGCATCGGGGTCATTCTTATGTAGAATGTTTTATCTGCCATAATAGAAGAAAAGGAGCACAAATAGGAACAGATGCGGAAAAGGGAGGGGATGAATGCTTGGCCTCAGTGAACAAGGGCATGAGCAGAGGAGGGGGAGAGGGGAGGACATGCTAAGAGTTAGAGGACAGAGAAGGTATTAAATAGTCCATTCAGGGAGTCAGTGAGTGGATGGAACCACTATGTGTGACAGTTTGCTGGGTGCACTGACAGCCTTGAAGTTTGAGATCCTTAATTTAAAGTTGACATGGTTGTATGCTTTTCAGCAGTGTCTGGTTGCTTGGGTACAAGCCCAAGAGAACAGAATGAGTTAGATTTAACCAGAGTTGCAGACTGAGTTGCATCCTCCCAAAATTCATATGTTGAAGCCCTAATCCCCAATGTGATTGTGTTTATTTGGAAATAGGACCTAAAAGGAGGTAATGAAGGTCAAATGTGATCAGAAGGGCAGGGGCCTTAATCCTACAGCACTAGTGTCCTTATGAGATAAGGAAGGGACAGCAGAGGGCTCTCTCTGTGTACATGTAGAAGAAAGGAGAAGTAAAGAAACAGTGAGAAGGCAGTCATCTGCAAACCACAGAGACTTCACCGGAAATCAGTCCTCCCAGCACCTTGATCTTAGACTTCCTGCCTCTAGAACTGTGAGACAATGAACTTCTATTGTATTAGTCACCCAGCATGTAGTATTTTGTTATGGCAGCCCTTGTGGATTAGAACAACCAGAGATAGACTTTTCCCAGGCTAAAGCCACAGAAGAAGGAACAAGGAGTGATCACAGATGTGGACTGAGTGAGAAACTGGATGTAAAATGCTAAGCTTGGAAACTGACAGTTACTCAACCAATGGCAGCTATTGTCAGCTGCCTTTTAAAGGCTGGTCTCACTTCTGTCCCAGTGGGACAGGTGCTCTGCTAGAAAACAATGATATAAGCAGTAAAGCTTTGCCCTCAAGGAGCCCACAGTCAAGTAGCAGAGACAGCATCAGTGCATGATCAGCACTGTCATAAATAATCAGTAGCCCTAGCCAGGCGCTGGTGGCTCACATCTGTAATCCTAGGTATTGAGGAGGCAGAGAGCAACAGGATTGTGGTTCAAAGCCAGCCTCAGGCAAATAGTTTTTGAGACCCTATCTTGAAAATACCCAACACAAAACAGGGCTGGCAGAGAGGCTCAAGTGGTAGAGCACCTGCTTTGCAAGTGTGGCACCCTGAGCTAAAACCCCAGTACTGCCAAAAAAAAAAGAAGAAGAAATTAATAGCCCAGTGATCTAGAGGAAATGTTTGAGCTGAGTACTGAAGCTGAGTGGAAATTTGCCAGAAGAGGGAATTTAGGCTCATAAGAAGGCAGGATGCATCAAGAGAACAAAGCATCTATCACAACCTTAAAGCAGGAGGCTGAGGAGGGCAGGTGGGCAAGGAGAGGAGGCAAATTGCAACCAGAATGTGAAAGGCCTAGAGTGGATCATGCAGTAGGCAGTAGAGTGATGTCATCAGATACCTTATAAAAGAAAGATAGCTGGGTGCTGGTGGCTCACACCTGTAATAAGATCTAAGAGGATCAAGGTTTGAAGCCAGCCTTGGGCAAATAGTTCTTGAGATCCTATCTTGAAAAAAAAATCATAGAAAAGGGCTGGCAGAGTGACTCAAGCAGTAAGAGCACCTGCCTAGCAAGTGTAAGGCCACGAGTTCAAACCCCAGTGCAACCAAAAAAAAAGATAAAATTCAGATGATCATGTAGAAGATAAATTAGAGAAGCTGGACATGGTGGTGCACACCTATAATCCCAGCTACTTGGAGTGGAGGAGGAGGATCACAGTCAGAGGCTTAGCCCTGGGCAAAAGTGAGTATGACCCTATCTTTAAAACAAACTGAGATCAAAATATCTGACAGCATGGCTCAAGTAGTAGAGCTCTTGCCTAGCAAGTATGAGGCTCTGAGTCCAATCTCCAGTATTAAATAAATAATAAACAAATCAGAATGGGAAAACAACTTTTGAAACAGTCTAGTGAGGACTGATAAATGTAGTACAGAGACTTACGAGGGAGCAATCCTTAGGAAGGAATGAGAGGGATGTATGGGAGAGGCGAGATGTAACAAATACTCCTAATTTTCTGTTTGGATAACTAAGTTACCATTTGGGAATAACAGGTGAGAAATAGGGTGAAAATGTTTGATAGGACTGGGGCACAGTGGCTGGAAAGGTGTTGATGAATTCATCTTGGAACATGCTCAGTTGGAGGGGCCTGTAGGAGGTGTCAGCAGGCAGCGAGAATAGCAATTTAGAGTTGAGGAGAGAGTTCAAGGCTGGAAGAATTCATTTGATTTTTTTCATATGGTAATAGAAGAGATTAATATGGTTGAGGGAAAAAGGACTATTAGTGAATGTTTGTCATATGCTAAGTACTATGCTTTATGTGGGTTATCTCATTTAATGCTGTAACAATTTTATCTAGAAGATAATATTTTTATTGTCTTTTTTAAGATAAGTAATCTGATATGTACAGAGATTAAGTAAATTTCTCAAGTTCCCAGTTCCCTGTTCTTTGTTTACTACGGGGCAACCAGAAGTAGAGTCTTGGTAGGGCTGGAGGCATGGCTCAAGTGGTAGAGCACCAGCCTAGTAAGCACGGAGCTCTGAGATCAAACCCCAGTACCACTACAAAAAGAAGGGTGTAGGGGATTCTGGGGAGAAAACACTTGACAGAGAACCAACAACAAAATAGAACAAAGTGTTATCTAAGAAGCCGGATGGAGGACTTCAAATCCTTAAAGGCTTTCAAAGATAAAAGAGGTCAGGTTCTGAAAACAAGTCTGAATTATAGACCACAAAAGCAGTTTTAGTGAACATAAGGACAGAGGCAGACCGTAAATGTTAAGGAGCAAATGAAACTGTGTCTGATATAAACCATGTCACCATGTGACATGATCAGATGGCCCTAAAGAACGAGGGAAGACTGATCACCTAGACAAGTGCACACATGATGTCATCTTGGCAAATTTACTCCAGCCAAGATCTTTACCTCCAGCCCTCAGTCTTGCAGGCTCAGAACAAGGGCCAAACTCACATGAGCTTTTGTTTAAAAGCCAGAATGTTGATTAATTGGTGCTAAGTAATAAACTACCAAGGAAGCCAGATGTTTATGGCTTACTAATGAGAGCATTATAGCTTGTAGGTAATGCCTAATTACAGTTAAAGTGTTGCGAGAAAAAATGAGCTCAGAGCAAGAGGAATCACCTAGATAACATGACTGGTGTCAGTCTGTGACAGTCTCCATCTCCACTGTGACCCCATTGCCGTATAGTTCAGATGCTCACGGGCCACGGTCCTTCTTCCTGTGGGCAGCAATAGAGTCGTATTGCCAAATTTTATTTCTCTGGATTTTTCTTTCGGAGAAACCATCCTACTCCTGTTGACTCAGTGCTTCTCAAATATGGTCATTCTCATACTTTCTACACAGTATTTGTTATTTCCGTACACCATCATATGTACTATTATTAGCTTAAAATTTAAAAACTTAACTTAAAAATTCACAGTAAAAATGTTTGTTTATAAAAGGAAATTTTTATGTTGTAAACACAAATGGAAAGCTAGTATCTTTTGCCAAAATTGAAGGCAACTGTAAAGCTAGACACATAGCTTTTAAATTAGAATTTGACTATCTGCTACCCTCCTAAGTCATCTTGAATTCAAGCAGTAAGATGACTGTACCTTCTGAGCAGTACTTTCCTCCAAGAGCACAGTGCTGCCCACTTCCTCAGACATGGTCAATGACTGAACTGTCCCCATGCTGTCATCTCGGCAGAGGCAGAGTACAGTGAAACTAATAGAGTCTGAGTTTCAGGACCCATTACTAGTACTGCTCAAGACCTTAGATCTTTTTGTATTTAATTTTATATTCTCTTTTTAAAGAGTGACCCCACCACCACCACACTGCATAAGATGTAGTTCCCCAAACCTGCATCTATTCCTACTTCTGGATCATTTTGAAGGGGGCTGAGTCTACCCCTGAAAGCTTTACTTTCTTCATTTCATTCTGAAGGAGTAAGCTTTTTTTAGGTTTGCTGACATTCTGCAGTTTATCCTTGCATCACCTACAAAGGGAGACAGACCAGAGAGTCAGAGAGAGAGAGAGAGAGAGAGGGAGAAACTAGCTTAAGGAGTAATGTAAAGGGAAGGATTACGCTTAGACTAGGAAAACCTAAGCAGTATTATGAACGAGAGGAATGGATGGAGGGAGACTAATGTTTGAAAGAGGAGGTAACGATAAAGAAGGATTCAAGTCACTGGAGTGGGGTTACTTTAGAAAACCAAAAAGGACCCCTCCATGTGTGAACTAACAGAAAGAAGCAAGAGGAGATGTATTACAGGTAGATTTACAAATGCAGGAGACTTCAGACTCATGTGGCCTCTGTTTTCTCTTTGGGTTTGGGAGAAAATACCATATGCTAAGAGTGAGGGATGTAGAGGTTGTATGGCTGCTGTTGGGAAGTTTATGTTTAGAATTTTCAAGAAGCCTGCAAAAGGAAACTCACCAAAGACCAGAGAAAGCACATTTGAGCAGCTTGGATGAACCAAGCTTGTAGGGTGCCAGGCAGTGCAGCCATAGGATTTTCTCCTATACAACTTTGAAGCCCTGACAGTCTGATTCTCCTGGGGCCTGCATCAGAAGAGGAAGGAGACAAAGGAAGCGAAGGAGGTGAAGAAAATGGCATTGCTGATAATCATGAAAGTCATTGAAGGTTGTTTAGAGATTGGGTTTGGGGATTCTAGATCTTAGAGAAACCAGAACACATTTAGTGGGAAGAAGAAACTATGGTCTAAGCAGGATTTCTGAAAGAGAGTTTGAAGAGTCACAAGTATGAGTATGACAAGGCCCAAGGTGACACCGCCCCCCCCCCCAAAAAAAAAAGAGACCTAGAAGGATAGGGAAAACATAAAGGAGATCAAGGAGTAAAGAGAGCAAGGTCAAGTCAGGTGTGGTGGTGCACATCTTTAATCCCAGCTATTTAGTAGACTGAGGCAGGGGTTCAAGGCTAGCTTGGGCAACATAGTGAGACCTGTGATTGAAGGAGAGGGAGAGGAAGAGGGAGAGTGGGAAAGAAGGAGAGGGAGAGAAGGAGAGAGAGAGAGAGGACAATGGAAAGGCTGGAGAGAGATATCTCTGCACCAGAGAGCCCCAACTAGAGAATTGCTGGGCTTTCCAAAGTAGGAGCTGTACCAGTGAAAAAAGGAAGAATAAAACGTTCACATTCCAGTCCCTAGAATTTATGTATCACCTTACATGATCAAAGGGATTTTGCAGATGTGATTAAGTATAAGTAAAGGATTTTGGTATGGGGAGATTATTCTAGACTGTCTGGGGAGGGTCCTTGAACAATAGAAAAGAGAGCCAAAAGAGTCAGAGCAGATGTGGTGACATCGGAAACAGGTCTAAGTGACAGGGTTGCTAGTTTTGAAGATGGATGAGATTTTAAACCAAGAAAAATACAAGCAGCTTCCAGAAGCTGGAAAAGACAAGTAACCTGATTCTCTCTAGGGCCTCCAAAAGAATACAATGCTGTTGATACCTTGAGTTTAGTCCAGTGAAACCTGTTTTGGACTTCGAACTTTCAGGACTATAAGATAATAAAATTGTGATTTTTTTTTTTTCTTAAAGCCTCTTCCTTTGTGGCAATTTGTTTGAGCAGCAATAGGAAACTAATACAGATGGGAAGTTTGTTGACATGAATTTTTTCAAAGGAAGGGATTTTGAAGAAATGTAAAAGAGCAGTGCCTGGCAGGCAGAAGCCTTCAGCAAGAAGAAACCATGTCTGGCCATTAGAGAAGGAAGGCATTTGTGTAAGAATGAGGTGTTACCACCTGAGAGGGTTGTCTAGAGAAATCCAAGTTTCAGTTAAAGCCAGGAAATACAGGAGGTAGTGAGTGAAAAGGTTAAGAACCTAAGGAACTATTTTAATTTTGGGCACTACAACAAGAGTCTCAAACAGTACAGTGTAAATACTTAGAAGCCAGGTTGCTAGAGAAAGTACAGTTGAATAGCAAGAAAAATGTGTAATAGGATCTGTGACCTCCAGGGAGTAGAAAGCTATGCACCTTCCTTGGGCCATTACTGAGAATCACAGTAAAGGGAAGAGAGGAAGCAGGGTGGCGGGAGGGGGACAGAACAGCAGTTTTCATCAAATGCCTTTTGGCTCTCCCTTCCGTTTAACTGGCTGGTTTTGATGTGTGGTGCCTGCTTCTGCTGGCCCTAGTCAAATTCTACAAGAAAACTTAGGTTTTTTTTTTTAAAAGACTGAGACCAATTTTATGCAGAGCAACATGTCAAATGTAATGCTAATTAATTAATAATTATCATAAACAAGTCTAAGTCAATTCATTTCTTCATAAGCTATAATAAAAAATGCTTATTAGAATGTCTTGCCTATTATAATGCTGAAATTCTCTGAAGAACCCACATCTATATTTAAGAGTCAATACTGCTTGACCTCGGCCAGGCAGAACATGGTGGTTATGGAGAAATGGAATGTCACAGGTCAAGAGCCAACATTCTTTTTCCTTATCTTAGTCCCTTTAAGAGCCATTTACTTTCAACTTCTGTATCTGACCTGGTATCCTTGTGATTATTGGGTAAAACTCTCAGAATGCATTGCTACGCATAGCAGCCCTCTGGCCTCCACCAACCCTAAAGCTATAAGATAACAGCTCACCTACCTGATCCCCCACCATCAGACCAACCCTAAAGCTATAAGATAACAGCTCACCTACCTGATTCCCCACCATCAGATTCGGCAAATGTATTGATTTATGGTCCTCTTTGTTCTATGGCTATAAAAGTTTATGTAACCTCTCCCACGAGGGTGGGGAGCCTAAGGGCATGTCATTCAGGGTAACTTGAATCTGTGTTCAAATATGAGTGCCTGTGGTCACTCACATTTGGCTCAAAATAAACTGTTTTCTTAAAATCAGAGTTGTTGTTTCATGTCAACACCATACTAGCCTCGCAAGTGCTCACTGGGTTTAACTGAATTAGGAGAAGGCACAGAGTGCTGAGGAGCTTGGATTTAGCTCCCCGGGAGAGCATCATGCTCCTAAGTAGACTTGCCTTGTTTACAAGACAGAAAGAGATCAATCCCTGTCACAGAATCCTGAGAATACTAGGCAGAGGAACCTTCCACACCAATGTCATACTTAAGACCATAGGGCCTCAAATTCTTTAGCACTGTTAAGAGACCTTAACCTTATGGGTGTCAAGACCCTCCTTTTTGTTTTCTTTTTTCTTTTTTTCCCTCTGGCACAAGAACAATCTTGGTTCTTTTCCACTAGGCTGAACCCCTGAATCTTGGAATGTAGATATTCCCAATTTTGTGATAATGGGAAGCAGGAAAGGCCAACCCAAAGGAAAGAGTATTTCTCTAAAGGAACCAGAGCAGAGCCGGCCTCAGTTGCCCACCTTTGGCCCTCCCAGGTGGGCATCCCTCCCGAGCAGATGATCACCCCAAGTTACTCTTACCATACCAACTGCACAGATAAGAAAAAAAATGATCCAAGAGAGGTAGCAACAAAAAGAAATAGAAATCCAAAGAGATGAGGCACTGGCAAGGCAGGGTTTTTAGACTTTTTTTAGTCATACCAAAATTTCCACCCTTTATACCATGGCCCAATTATTTTATTTTTTTGTGGCACTGGGGTTTGAACTCAGGGCTTCAGATTTACTAGGCAGGTGCTCTACCACTTGAGTCACTCCACTAGCCCTTTTTTGTGATGGTTTTTTTCAAGATAGAGTCTCATGAACTATTTGCCTGGAGCTGGCTTTGAACCTCGATCCTTCTGACCTCTGCCTCCTGAGTAGTTAGGTGTGAGTCACTAGTGCCTGGCCCCATGGCCCAATTATGTTCTTGCCTTTCCAAGGCAAGATTGGGGGCATTGAGTTTTCCTGGGGAAACCAGCATATAAGTAAGTATTCCCTTTCAAACTCCAAGCTCAGAAACTAGAAGTTATTCATGTACATATTCATTGGACGTATTTCATCCCTTTGTTTCTTCCTGTGTACAAAGCTAATTACTTCTTTAATTAAGCACTCTTCAGTCTTATTAAATTGTTAGCATATTCAAGAATATTTCCCAATGGGCCAAGGCCTGTACTTCCAGGAACCAGCTGGTGTTGTTTATTTGTACAGTACATTCCAGGTGCTGAAAAGAAAAATTACTGCTTTTCAACCACCTATTTCTTCCCCTTCAAACAGATGCATCGAAAGCTAAACCCAGGGTGTCTGGCTGCAGCTATCACCAAACATTGAATTTTGCTGAGGACTGTGTCTCAGCTAGTTTATGGTCTCCAGAGCCAGACACAGAATTAGCTGTCTTGGAACCACTTTTCTGTGAATGCCAAGTTGCTGTATAGGGAGATGTGTTTTGAGTACCCCAAGTTCAGAGGTTGTAGAAGGCATGTGACAGCAGCCATATGTGGTATCACCACGAGGCTCAGTCTCATAGTAGTTATCCTTGGTGCAGTAAAAGTGCAAAGATTCTTCTGAATTATCAGACTTCTTCTTTTATAAATATTGAACTGTGTATTTTCAGGGCTGATCTTTAGCTTTCTGGAGACTAGAGACTCCAACAGGGCCGACTTCACAAGCATGCAGCCTTTAAAGACAGACAGAACCCTACACTTACAAATACCTGTGTAGGTGGGCACCAGTGGCTCATGCCTGTAATCCTAGCTACTTGGGAGACTGAGATAGAGAGCATAGAAATTCGAGGCTGGCCCAGGCAAATACATCGTGAGACCTGCTCTCCAAAATAACCAGAGCAAGAACGGACTGAAAGTGTATGTAGCTCAAGCAGTAAAGTGCTTTGCAAACATGAAGCCCTGAGTTCAAACTCCAGTCCTATTCCCCTGCCCTCAAACAAAGGACCATGCTTGGTTTAATGCCCTAATGTCAATGTCTGGAAATTCTTTTTTTTTTCTGGGTCAGGGGTACTGGGGTTTGAACTCAGGGCCCACATCTTGCGCCACTCCACCAGCCTTTTTTCGTGATGGGTTTTTTTTTTTTCAAGATAGGGTTTCACGAACTATTTGCCTGAGCTGGCTTCAAACCCTGATCCTTCTGACCTCTGCCTTCTGAGTAGCTAAAATTACAGGTGTGAGCCACTGGTGCCTGGCAAAATGTTCTGCTTAACTCGTTCTAAATTGTGTGTGTGTATGTGTGTGTGGAACTGGGGTTTGAACTCAGGGCCTTAGACTTGCTATGCAAGCACTCTCCCACTTGAGCCACTCCACCAGCCTTTCGAAATTCTTAAGCACTTTTAAATAAGGGTCCTTATTTTCATTTTGCATTGTGCTCCCCAAATTATGTAGCCTGTCCTACTCTCCAATGCTTTCATTAATAATACTCAGATTTCAGAGTTACCTCTTTATAACCCATAACTGTCCTTTATTTATGTGTCTGAATCCACTTTCCAGGCTTTCTTAGCCATCCCCCCTCTCCAAGCCTAGCAGAGTACCTGACAATGTCCTCAGATAGTGTTTGTTGAATGCTTAAAGAGGCATCAGAGATATTCCCATAGCCAAGGTAACAAGCAAATTATTGGGATAGTGCCACATTTGGTGTCAAGTTCACTATAAAAGAGGTCATTAATTCTGGCTACTCCTTCTCTACCTCCTCCTCAGCCCCTTCTCTCTGTCTGAGCTGTAAGCTGCTTTAATGCTTCAGTGCCCACAGTGTTGTCTGCTCACCTGAGTTCTGATTCCGTAAGCTGAGCAGGGAACCTTGTCCTGACCCAGACAACTGTGTTCAAGGGACCAAGCTGGCTGCTGTGGTCAGTGTTCAAGGATTCTGATCTCAGAGTTTTGACCTCAGGCTTAGACAAGCTTTCACCCTAGTCAAGTAAAGTATCCATGAGAACAAAGATCGGAACCTCCAACTCAGTTAGATAAAGAGGTGCCATCCTGCTCCCTCTTGGTAGCTAGGCAATGAATCTGATGGATGTGAGATCCAGTAAAAGGTTAGCTAGGAGTGTAACACGGTGGTAGAGTAGGGTCACAGTGGAAGTACTGACCTTGTTACTTTGAGGTGCTCCTGAGCCCAGCCCAACAATTTTTATTACATTTTTAATAAATTGGATGAAAACTATTTAAAGGAAAGACAAGTCTGGGACCACAGATAGTATTCACCATCTGTAGTAGCCTAGAACACCATGTAGAATAGTGTCATAAGGCAGAAAAGAGTGTGGTGATCAGTTAGTAAGACCTCCACGGCTCTCACACTAGCATTTATTGGGAGTCCAGCACAGTATTGAATATACAGTAAACACTCCATGCACATTTGTTGACTGAGTAAATAGATCAGGGAGGATTGTCTATCAATGCTTTGTTTGCCCTGGAACTAACTAGGTAATTGTGAGTTAAGTTCTTCAGCTTGGACTTTGGTTTCCTTAGTTATACAGAGACATGGTGAAAAGTAAAAAAAAAAAAAATGAACACACAAGCAAAAAAAAGAAGTGATGGTCTGACATATCTTCTACGTTTAATACTCTGTAATCATGTTAATCTCTGTAAAAGACTACTTGTTAAACAATACCCCTCACAAACTCCATTTTGTATGTATATGCCAAAATATTCATTTCTTTGTAGGCCTATCTTAATTTCTAGTGCAGCAAAATAGGTAGCATATTTTTCATAGAATGAGCACACTTCTTTGCAATCTTAACTGTGGCTAATATTGAGAAATAGGTATTTCAAGAATTAAGGACTGGTGGAGTGGCTCAAGTGGTAGAGCCCTGCCTAGCAAGCCTGAGGCCCTGAGTTCAAACTCCAGTACAAAAAACATTACATCTTAGGCTGGGAGAATGGCTCAAGAGGCTCAAGAGGCTCAAGAGGCACAGTACCTGCATAGCAAGCATGAGCTCTTGAGTTCAAAACCAACCACCACCAAAATTTTTTTTTAATTACAACTTGAAGTGACCACCATAACTCAGGACCTAAACACATAGCTTTGTTTCTTAATGTTTTTTAAATCTGAGACACATATGTCCTCTTTAGAAATCTGTGTTTCTTTTATGAATTTTAAACTAGAAATGAGTTTTAATGGCAAAAACTTAATATGGAGATATTTGCCTTACAATGGCAACCATTCCCCATTTCTTATTTCTGTCTATCTCATCCCCACCCCTCAACAAATTATAAGAGTCCTTCTAACTTCAAGAGAGGTTGCCCAGGAAACGTCTTGGTAAGAGGGTCACAGAATCAGATAACTAGACAAGATGATTTTTCAATTATTGTTTATTTTGTTTTATTTTTAATAAGTAAGAAATCATGGAGTCAGCGGGATCTTCTAATAGAGCTAGCCTCGTGCTTCAGCATCAGAGGGATTTTCTAGTTTAATTTGTGGGCAGTAAAAGCTTGCTGACATCTAGGCAGTCACTTGCATAGGCAACACTGACAACTGCCCATGTGAGATGATTTTGAGGACACTGGGAATGCTTGCTGTTGTGTACCTGCCCTGATGACTGAGGGTTTAACTCCTTTCATTGCTCTCACCCCCTTCCCCTGTGCACCTGCTCTTCCTCTTCCTGACATAGTTACATTCAGTTCCTCATCTGGTCATATGTACTCTGAACAGCTAGTCCATCTTCTGTTCCTTCTTCCAGCAACAAAGACTGTGTTTCTTGACTTCTTGTTTTGAAAAACAGTGATAAGGAAATTGAACATGTTCCCCTCTTCCACAGCAGACCTCCATTAATTTTTTTCTTGCAAGGACTGATACTGTATTTTCTTGTGTCCCTGCAAGTAATATTCCAATGTCAATGTGTAGTTTAGTTTTAGAAGCTGAAAAACAATAAGCAGCATTTGCGTTGGCTATCTAGGCAGGTTGCTCACTGCAGAACCCAGCAGGGCTGACACTGTTCTTGCCTTTCTTTAGATCGCTAGACAGAGATGTGCCCCTCAACAGAAACAATTCAGAGCTTCAAGTGGAAATGACTTTTTCTTCTTTTCTTCATCTCGTCCTCTTCCCCCTCCAAATTCACCTCACTTTTTATACTCACACTTCACTTTTCCACTGTTTTTTCTTTCCTTCTCACCTACTATTTTTGTACCTCTCCCACTCCAACTTTCCCTTCCTTGCTTTACCCAGATGGGAGCCCTTCTGGATTCAGGTGGCTGAGTTAGTTTTGTCTTCTGTCCTGTGACATCTCTCCTCTCTTGTTCTCTCCTCTCCTTGTTCTCTAGAAGTATTTTGAAAACTTTCCTATTCTCTTTGCTGTTACACAGTTCTTTTCAAAAATTCCTTTGCTGCCATTTTCATGGTGCCTGAGGTAAGAAAGAAGATAAAAGGTTGTGCTCAGACCACCATCTTGAATCCAGATTATAGCTTAATGTAAAGTGGCCTACCTGATTTTTCCCTAGTTCCTGGTGTATTAGGGTTTGAACTCAAGGCCTCATGCTTGCTAGGCAGGCACTCTACCACTTGAGTCACTCCACCAGCCTTTCCCCTAATTTCTGAGATTCTGTTTTTCTTATTTTCTTCTTAATTTAAAAACTCACCAGCTCCTTTCTCTGTGCCTCTCTTTAATGATTCATCCTCATTCCTCTTTTCTCCTCCTGTTGTTATATTACTAACAGGCCAAAGAGTCTCCATTTTTTTTTGTTCCCAATGCCAGCATTTTTCCTGAACTCCTGACCTTCATTTCTGGCTGCCTTCAGGACATCTTCACCTGCATGTCCACAGGCACCCCAAAATTGAGCTCTGTGTCTTTCTATCACATCTTGCTGTCTTGTGTGACTCATCTTAAAAGATGAGTCACTCTGTGCATGCCAGGAGAGGCAATATATCATTCTTCTTGATCAGGAAGGGAAGTCACAGGCTCTGAAGGGATTGTGCTGAGAATGCTTTTTTGCCCAATGAGTTGATGATTTGTTTGTTTCTTGTTTGTTTAGAGGCAGGGTGTTGCTATGTAATCCAGGCTGGCCTGGAACTTGCAATCCTCCTCTCAGCCTCTCTAGTGCTGAGATTACAGGCATGTACCACCACACCTAGCTTTGTGGTGATGGTTTTTATTATGTCTACTTAACCAGGCTACTGTGCATAGCTGTTTGGTCAACACCAATGTAGATGTTGATGCAAAGGTACTTTTACATGTGATTAGCGTTTACAATCAGTGGACTTTAAGTAAAGCTGATCAACCGTTCATGATGGGTGGGTCTTATCCAATTAAGATTAAAGACTGAGGTTTCCTAAAGAAGAAATAGTGCCTCAAGACTCAAGCATAGAACTTCTGCCTGAGTTTCCAGACTGCTGGCCTGCCCTACAGATTTTGGACTTGCCAGCTCCCAAGTCACATGAGCCAATTCCTTAAAATAAACCTCTCGCAATCTTTCTTTTAATCTTTTAATCTCTCTATTGATGTATATCTTATTGGTTTGTTTCTGTGAAGACCACCAGGAAAAGAAACAATTCTGTTCCATGTGACCCTTTTAACACTCCTATCACCATGTCAGTCTAAGACTGGATTTAAGGTGTGTCTGCACATTTACCAGGTACTGTACAAGGACACAAATAAGCTAGAAAGCTGTTTCAAGAGCTGAAACATAAATGTTCCTTCCCCACTCCATCAGAAGAGTTTTGTCAAACCAGCATATTAAACAGACACCCAAAAGACTTCCTTGAATCCTACTGATGTTTTATCAGAAACCTCAGAGAAACTTACAAAGCAAACCCCAAAAACCTCCAGAAATGTGTGCTCAGGAGATTGGAATATTCTCTCAAAAGCATCAACTCCTCCTCCACCCCTTACTTGTCATGAACCCAGACTGAAGATCAAAACCAAATAGCAGCAAGGATCCTAAAGTAGGCTGCAGAAAGACACCTTAAGATTGCAGGTAAGATATGGTGATGGCTAATCTTTTTTGGGGGGGGCAGTTAACTGGGGATCGATCTCAGGATTTTGCACTTACAAAATTCCATTTTGCTTTGGTTAGTTTTGGATACAGGGTTTTGAAAACTATTTGCCTAGGGTGGTTTCTAACCTCCATCATCACAATGTCAGCCTCCCAAGTAGCTAGGATTACAGGCATAAACCACCATGCCCAGTATGAGGGTTAATCTTGATAGTCAACTTGATTGGATTGAGAGGAGCCTAGGAGATTAATAAAGCATACTTCTGAGTGCTTTATTGTCTCTGAGAAGGTATTTCCAGAAATAATTAGATCATGAGGGCTGTAACCTAATCAATGGTTTAATTCATTGATGGATTCAAATTTTGAATAGACTATTGGGAGATGGTAGAACAGTGGAAGGTGAGAGGAGTGGATCACTGGGGACATGACTTGAAGGGTATGTCTTAGCCCAGATCCCTTCTGTTACTCCTTTCTGCTTCCTATCCATCATGGAGTTAGCAGCTGTGCTCCACCTTGCTCCTGCTACCATGACACTCTGCCCTGCCTTGGGTCCAAACACAATGTATCCTGGGACTGAAACCTTTGAAACCATGAGCCAAAATAAATCTTAAGGAAAAGAAGAACTTTATATTGTTCCTCTCAGGTATTTGTCAGTGACAAAAAAGTCTGACTAACACACATATAGTAGCCACCCCTGAAAAGTAGTCAAATACTGAAACAGAAAATTATTAAAAAGAAACACCAAAAAAAGGTGATCCTTTGCAGGTTGTAGGAAGAGTGGGTGTGGAAATTCACTGGAGGTTATTCCACCTAATTCTTGGGTCAAGATACCATGCAGGACCTGACACAGCTGAGGAGTGAAAGGTTCCCTTGGCCTTCTGTCTGTCAAGGAGAATTATTTTCATTGCTAGAACACCTGTAGAATCACTTATGGTCTAGGGAGCATCCCTTTAGAGGCTCCAAGAGAAGTCCCTGGTCTATTTATCTTATTTCTGTTGTTTCCTACTCAGAAATATCACTGGTTTTATGTGGTATTTATTGTCCAACTTCTAGCCCCACTTCTCACTTCAAATCTAGTCCCCTTAATCCTGCTACCAAAGAGCATCCATCTTTGGTCCATGCCAAACTCCTTTCATAGTCCTAACTTGCCTTCTTCACGATGCCAGGAGCATCGTGACGATGAAAGTGTCAGCTCTGACAGATTTACACAGACCATTTTCTGTTTCCTGCCTCCAAACCATCATACTGAACTCTGACCTTTACTCTTCTCTAATCCCCCTTTTGCTCATTCTTCCATATCCTCCACCTGTCCCTGCCTCTTCCTAGTCTTTACCTGGAGTTTAGATACATGTCCCATGGTTGAATTAAAGACATTGCCCTCCTAATCTGATCACCACAGCCTCCAGAAGAGGTACTCTTACCTTCCTCTCTGAATCACTTCATTGGGGCTACTCCTTTAGCCTTTCCATAAACTTAAGATGTTCAGCTATACTCATAGGTCTCCCATTCGCATTTCTCAGCGTCCAAACTCAGGGTCAGCAACTCCCTCCAAACTTGTTCCTATTCTCATCTTCTCTCCTTCTAACTGTTAAGACTTGAAACTCTTAGAGACATTTTGAAGTCAAGTCTTTCCCTTTACCCTCTAATTTCACTAGGCACCAAACCCCAACACTTCTGTGTGTCTACTTCATCTCTCCAAGGCAGGTCTTGATTACCACCCACCTGAACCACACTGTGGTTTCTTCTCAGCCTCCTGACCTCAGCTCTCCCCCTTCCACTCCCCTTGCATGTCACTGCTACATTAATCTCCTTAGAAACATCTTCCATCTTATTGTCCACATACTCAGAAGACTTTCAGGGCTCATTGCTTCCTAGAGCATCAGGTCTAAACTGGATGCACTGTTGCTAGCCCTGGAACTTAAGCTAGTTAGTAAACTTCCTTGAGCCCTAATTTTCTGATGTGTAGTATAGTGGTAATGTGGAAGCACTTACACATTTTTTACTATGAGACAGTACATCAGTTAAGAAGTACATTGGCACATCATTATTAATATAAACATTTGTCTGGATTTTAAGAGTCCCCATAAATTGGAAAGTTTTCCCTAAAACCTGTTGTGGAATAGCTAGAATTAATCAAATTACTTGCAGATATTGAATTTTCTAAATTTCTCTCTTGATCTTATTCTGGATTAGTAAAGTGGCTGGAATTGGGGTAGAAGTATCTTTGGGATCAGAGAGGGAACTTTTGTAATCCTTACATTAAAAGTGGTGATTAAAGCCACTGAAAGAATGAGCTGGCCCAGAGAGAGAGAGAGAGAGAGAGAGAGAGAGAGAGTACATGAGAAGGAGACTGAGGACATAGCTCCAGGGCAATAAAAGCACAGGGTAAATCATTTATTAGATTTTCTAGAGCCTATTCAGAGCCTACCATGTAGTAAATACTCAATAAGTAATCAAATTCTATTAAATAATGTTTTATTTATATGTTATCTGTTTATAATTTTTATTTGTTTGAAACCTACTCTCACATTGTTGCACAGGTTGTTTTGAACTCCTAGACTCAAGTAATCCTCCTATCTCAGCCTCCTGAGTAGCTGAGACTACAGCTGTTCACTATCAAGCCTGATTTCATTCATTTATTGATTCATTCATCAGTAGCTATTATTTTTAAGTACCTAGAAAGGATTAGGTATATGCTGAATATTGAGGTGATGAAAATGAAACTGTGGGAGTTTATAGTTGTGGTCAGCAGGAAGTTGCAGACCAATTTAGTCAAATAATCTCAACAATCCAATCACCTACATGATAACATACAAACTAGAGTATGTGGAATGTGTTTCTAAGAAAGTGACATTTAAACTAAGTTCTAAATGCTGTGTGAGTCATGAGATGGTTAATATATTCTTATCAGCAGTGATTGATGGCCTGTGGTAACTAACCCAGCAAGGAGACTTTGACCATGGAAATTTCTGGGTCGGAGGAGGCAAGGGCTGTACCAGAGGCAGGATGCCAGACAATTACCTTCTTTCCTGCAAGGGAGGGCTGTAGGGTTTCTCAAATCACCCTGTGGGGGATGCTCCCCATTTCATACATAAAGTTGGGTTACTTATGAGGGATAATGTTAAAAATCTGAGTTTGAAATGGCTTGGAAAAACATTACAAAGGCACACACAAAGATTCAGCTCTATTTACAACTGTTAAATTGTCCTTTCTCTTTGCCACTTGAAAGACACAAGGCTAAGTAGGTTAAGGATTAAAGGAAGTACGTGAGAAAAGCATTTTTCTTGTTTCACTTTAATCATTAAAAAGAAGATAATGTTTAGGAAGATGGGATGGAATTTCCTAGCAGAAACCACAGGATCAGGTTGCGATGTAATTGAGTGTCATGGAAGACAAAGGTGACATATTTTAATAGGTGCTTATTCTGTCTAACCCTTAAGAGCATCCTCTCATGGATACTAAAGTTTCCAGGGCTTTCCACCATGTTTGCTTCCTCCTCTTCCTCTTTAACACCATGCAGAAAAGAATGCCCTAAACATAAAATAGTATGTACGTGCAGAAATTAAAAATGAATTAGGGAACCAAATATAACATGTGTGAGAAAAACAGACCATGCTGCTTCTGTGTCATCTATATTTTCATGTTGCCTCTGTTTTTTTCCTGTCTTTGAGCACAACTCAACTCTTTAGGGAGCTCTTGTTCATCTTTCAGGCTGTCTCTCGGAACAAATTCAAAACTTCACATTTGTAATACTGGGTATTAATTACTTCATGGAATACAGAATAATCATTTGGATCACAGCTAGATTATAAAACTAGTTAAATCATTTGAAAGGGCACTTTTCTGAATATTTGAAGCTACTACTCTGTTTATTTGCTTTCGTTTCCTGCTCTTTTAATCACCAGATTCTTCCTTTTATTTAGCGAAGAGATTTTGTCTGTCTACAAGTCTTTGTCTGTCTAAGTCTCTGAAGTCTGTAGCAAGTTGGAATTCACAGAGCTCCAAAAACTGGGCTGGACTCAAATGGGGCCTGGTTTGCTCCTTGACCTCCTCAATTTATAAACTCTTGTCTCAGGCACTGTTTTTCTTTAGTCAATAGTTATTTTTTGTTTTGTTTTGTTCTTTCCCCAAAGTCTCATAGGGATACATAAGGAAATAAAAGTACAGTAGTCCAAAGTTTGGAGAACATCATCCCCACACCAAATTGGTTTTATATTATGTTTGTCCTCATCCGGAAACCACTGTGTTTTCCAAAGGAAAGAGACTGAGGCAAAAGAATAAAAGAAGGTAAGTGGTAAAGGAGACATGATAAAAGTAGCCATGACTAGAGAAGAAAGTAGGAAAAAGAAAAAGGTAACTGAGCCCCAAATTTATCAGATCCATGGTCTCTTATTTTTAGCACTTTCTGGTTTTAATGACAATCTCATTATTTGCTGGATTTAGTACAAAAAGTTTTAGCATTTTCAGGGATAGCTCAGAGGAGGGTGCTTGAACAGAAGCAGTACTGACTTCATGGAGGTTAGCCTCCCTTCTTCAATCCATACCCAAAAGGGGACTGGACAAGATTCTTTTACTCCATGATTTTTGTGGGCAAGTTACAAAAATCTATTCTTATCAGCCCCACCAAAAAATGAGGAATTAGCTTGAATCAATATGGAGATATCTTACAGAACAAGGAAGGCTGCTGAAGGTTCACTGGGTGGAACCAAAAGTCAAGGACTATGCTGGAGAACATAAAGAAAGGGTGTAGGAGGATGAATATGGTAGAAATACTGTGTGCACATGTATGAAATGGAAAAATGAGACCTGTTGAAACTATTCTAGGAATGGGGGAGAGGGAGCATAAGGAGAATGATGGAGGGGATGAATTCAACTATGATATGTTGTAAGAACTTTTGTAAATGCCACAATATACCCTCAGTGTGATAATAATAGTAATAATTAAAGGACAATGGGAGTTTCTCTGTTGCACACTCTGTCTATAATTGGTTCCCCCTGCCCTTTTCTCTGTACATCTCTTTTTTATTCATCTCTGTCTATAGACTAGCTTTTCTACCTCTCTGTAGGTTGGGTTCCTCCTCCAGTGCCCTGGAAAACTGCCTAGCACCTCAATACCCAAACTCCAAATGCTCAGAAAAGAAAAACTTTTAGTTGTTTGTTTATTTTTTGGTGGAACTGGTGTTTGAACTCAAGGCTTCCCACTTCAAAGCAGGTGCTCTACTGCTTGAGCCACACCTCCAGTCCCAAGAAAAACTTTTAGACTCATGGCAACCAATGAGTTGTCTTTCTCTGGTCAGGTCGCCCCTCTTATCCAATCTGTTGAAGTCAGTGAAAGAAGTAGGATCATATGACACAAACATGACCTTAGGGACCTTCATCTTTGTATGAGGGACAGTTCTCAGAGAAAAGGGATTTGGTGAGTCTTTCTTTGTGCTCCTCAGGATGGGCCCTTTTAATTAATCTCCAAAGCATCTGGATCCTGTTTCTCCACACAGGTTAAATAACTAAGCTTCTTGAGCCCCTCTGTCTAAGCCCCATGAGAACGAAAGAGGGATTTGCCCCAATTCCATACCATCTTCCCTTTAGGACTTGACAAGGTGCAATGCCCCATTCCCAGGGTGGATGTCACCACAGAGTGGGGGATTCTTATAATTTCTAAAATGGGAGCAGCACCTTGTGGGGTCCAGCAGAAGCTGTGCAAAACCTCTCCCAAGAGGAGCTCGGAGGTTTTCTCCTCTCTGTTTTGACTTGCTTTCTTTTCGCCACTCCTTGACTTCTCCATCATTTCCTTTCCGTTCTTTCTCTGAGACAGACTTCCTTCCCTTTCACTGCATATCCCTAATTATTGTGTCCCATCAGTTGTATCTCCCAGCCTCCTTTCTTGGGGAACCCCTTTTAGGAGAGTTAGGACAGACCACCCACACTCTGCATCTCTTTCTTCCCCTCCTCCTCTAACCTGACTCTACAATTGACTAAATAACATGTAGATGTTTGAGAGCTGTCTACATGGACACCTTCATTTAGTTAAATCCAGACACACTTTGTTAGGAATACAAAAATCTGCTTTTCATTTTAACCAAAACACACCAAGCAAGATTGATTAGGTGATCCTCTTTGTATGACTTCTATTTTGTTTAGGAGTTTTTAATGTTAATTCTTGATCACTGGAAAATTTCCATGTCTTTGGCTTTTTAAAAAGAATGTAAAAACACATCTGATTTCAAACAAATACAAAGTAGGAAGAACTCCCATGTGCTTGTCACCTAACTTTCACAATTATCTGCAGTTTGTCAACCTTGTTTCATTTATTTGCTATGGATATTGTCTTTACTTCCATGTTTTAAAGCAAATCCCAGATATAATTTCATCTTGTTGTCTATAATTCAGTATATTTGCTAACATAGAACATTCATAAAGAAATACAAAACAGAAGATATAAGAAAATCATTAAGCATTTTCATAACACTGCCCATTTTTATTGGTAAATTTGTTTGGAAATATAAAGAGCCTATGTATTTCTAGGATAATAAACCTTAATTATGTTTCATACTATTACAAAGCCTAAGAGACAGGAATTCGTGATAAAAGGCATATATTTTTTCAAGTTGAATTCATTCTTAATGTTTCCCAGATATATCCATTTACCACAGGGTTCCTACCCTTCTTGAAATCCATGGACTGGAATCAAAGAATGACATTTCAAATAATAAGTGAGAGGGAAGATGGCCATCACTCATTGTACTCTGTGGTTTACAACCTGTAGAGCAACTTATTTAAAAGTCTAAAATATCTTTGTTTTTAAAACATCAAGCTTACACAGTGCCAGATGGTTATTTGATGTTATAACATTCAAACAATCCAGAGACAATGGAAGGTGCCATGCATCAATAGGTTAGAATGAAAGAATAGTGATGATAGCTTTTGTGTTGGGTGTGTTCTGGTTCCTAAGTTATTCTATGCTTTCTTTTCCAAATGAGGTGAACTAGGTATGGGGTCCCAGAATGAAAGCCATGTTAAACTTAGATTCCTCTGAGTTTTGTGAAGATAGCCAGAGAGGTTTCAATGATTTCTACCATTAAAAAAAGTGTGTAAATTTTACATATATATATATATATATATATGCACATATATATGTATATATATATGGCCTATTGCTTGCTAGGCAGGCACTCTACCACCTGAGCCACTCTGCTACCCCTTTTTTGTGTTGGAAAATTTTGAAATAAGGTCTCATGAACTATTTACCCATGCTGGCTTCAAACCGCGATCCTCCTGATCTCTGCCTCCCAAATACCTAGGATTACAGATGTGAGCTACTTACTGGTGCCCAGCTCTGTGTGAATTCTTAACTCTTGAAATTGTTAGCTGAAACCAGGGAAGTTTGTCTCATATTTCAGCTCTTACTTTGAGCCTAGAGGTAGCACAGAATAGCCCATCTTCATAACATCTAAGGCGAATTGTGGTGGGTTGAGAGTTCAGCTGGAATTCATCACAGTGGCACCTCTCAGTAGTTCCTCTGAGGGTGGTAAAAGGTGGTACTTTAAGGGTTTGCCACAAAATTGCTTTTTCCTAACACTTTATGTAAAATGTAGAAAATATCAACTGTCTATATCAAAGAATGAGGACATTGATAGATTCTGGAGGCTCTACTTCATTCTATGTCTGGGTAGAATCCTATGCTCTTCTACCATCCTGGATCTCTGCAGTTTATTCCCTCACAGAAGTCTTAGGTACTTTGCCTGTGAATGGACCCATAGAATGACCATTAATAACACATTTCTATCCTACCTATTTCCAAGGTAACCCGGTTGTCCAGCTTTTTGAAAACTGATGTTCTTGACAGTGAATTGACAGAGGATAGGTGTAATTGATAGAGGGCTTGTGTGATTCAGAGACCACATGGGGCTCACAAGTTGATTAGGGGTCTTGAGGCTACCAGGAGTCTATTTTGTTGGCCATTTTTTACAGATTCTCTGCCAGGATGATCCTCATCTAGAAATAGGGTTCTTAACCTGGGTAAGGGCATCAGGAAAGACTGTGAATATTCTATAATTGTCAGCAAAATTTACAGAGTAAGGACTTTTTCTGGAGAAGCCACAGTTTTCATTAGATTTCCAAAAGATTTTTACCTCCAAGAAAGGTTAAGATCAATTCTTCATTATCAAGGTGTCTAGACAGATTTAGAGAAAACTCAGAAGAACTGCCTTTTGTGCCTTCATTACTGGTCTTCACTGCTCAGTCATCATTGACCCCAAAACCCTGCCAGCCTGAGAGGGGAGCCATCCATGGTTGAACCCATTTGTCTAGTCTTTCTATAGTTGTTATAGTGACAGGAATTCTAAAAGAGCCTTCTTATTAACATTGTCAGAAAAACCACATATTTCCCTGAGGAGCTATGTTTATTCTCTCCCAAGGAGTTGTCAAAAACTCCAAAAGCAGTGAGCCCTTTTTCCCAGGCACTACACATGACCTTAGTGACAGACTGTCTGCTTAATACAAATGAACTGCAAAAGTTTGGTTCACTTCATCCTTTTAGTGTCCATGGCTATCTAACACATTTAGTTATTTTTAGCAATGCAATCAGGTGGATTCATACCAGCTGTCAGTTTTTGTAAATGTTGAATTCTCCTTTACCAAATACAGACATAGTGAGTATGCCAACAATGTCCTTGACCTTCTTGGGCAGATGAAAGGTACTTAAAAACTATCCACAAATGCCTACCTCCATGGGTGTAAATAATGGATACCTAAGTATTATTAGGAATGACAGGCTTTTCATCATAGAGAAGGCCTTTCATTAGAAAAGCTGAAATTCAGGTATATAATTTTAGTAGCACTACACAGTTGCATAATTTGTCTTTAGACTATGTATTGTAAAGCCTAGCATTCAGATTTCCAATTCTACCTTGACGTGGGTTTTTGAAAAAAATTTCTGCTTCATATTTCTTGAGTTTCTGTTGGTGTTAAACTCCTAGTATATAAAAAAGGACACTTGATCACCATCCCTCTAAACATGTTCTAAAAAAGTAACTTCAGAGCCAATAATTGAAGAACTCTACAACAAGGTTTTCCAAACTGCAGTTCCTAAACCTTTACTGGGCTATAAAACCAACTTGGAGCACTGTGACACGGATTTAATTCTTAATGGAACAATATAGGATATCAGAAGGCATCATATAGAGTAAGTACAAGTATTATTTTTGAGATTTTTGTTCAAGTTACTTGTGAGTATGAATGTATTGGCAGTAAAGCACTAGAAAACATTTAACAACTTGGCTCTCTGGGAGAAGAGGTATGTGGTATATATACATATAAATTTATTACAAATTTTACTGATCTGAAGGATGTATATCTCACAATTGACAGCTAATAATAATTACATGATATTCTTTTATTATAAATTTCAGATAGCCAGTTGATACTCACAGAACACTTTCATTAATTTTTGCCAAACTTTTGTATCCATAACCAACTTATGGCTGCAATTCAATTGGAATTCAACAAATCAGACTATGAATAAATTCTCAATTTCTCTCTGATTCAACAAAGAAGTCTCTCACGTTATTGATGAATAAATATATTTAGACATGAATGTCAGTTGAAATTTTCATTTACATTAACCATTAAGATGAGAGTGAAGCAATGAAGAGGTCAGAATTTCACTAGTTCATCATTGATAGGAGGAAATCTTAGTTGAATCAGATACAATTTTTAAACTGTACTGGGAGGATATTTCTTTGATTTTTTTGTGTTATTCATAGTGTAACAGCTATAAACATTTTAAAATTTAATCCACATCATTAATATTTTCCCCATTACTTTCAAGAATAGAGTATCAACAAAACACTTAAGTGGAGCCCTGATTTGTAGTGTTTGCCAATTTCTGTGGTGTAAATATTCTTACCATGACTATTTCCATCTATCACAATGACATCACAGGACTAAGAGTTGGAAAGAGATAGGCAGTAGGACATCATTATCTGAATTTCTATCACACAGATTTAAGAAACATAACCTCAAGATCAGAGATGATGGTAAAATATAGTAAAATATTTAGGAAGCGATGAGTTTTGAGTGTTTATTATCTTTGTTTTTAATAAACTTACTTAATTGCAAGTATATGTAATCTAATTTTAAACAATGACTATATCTAGTAACTAGCTCACAAAATTTATGAAAATGTAGCATTCTGATCTCACAAGCCCACATAAGCAGACTTCAACACACCACTGGTAGTAAATCACAGTGTCAGGTATATTTCTTACTGGAGATGGTGGTTAAAAACAAGTTTGACAAACACTACTCTAAAAATGTATTACTAATGCTGCTGCTTACACTCTCAGTGACTACTTGTTTTTGCATTAAACTTCACAGAGTTATCAACATATGGAGGAGATCTGTAAATTAGAGCATTTCTCTCATTTTTCTGCACATTCTTTGTTATTTGATTCCTTAACACCTAAAAAATCAGTTGTTTCTCTTTGCTTTGTTTTGAGTTCCAGAAAAGAATGTCACCAAAACATTCCAGATCAGATTCTCCTTCAGGGCTTGTTTTCATGATCATATTAAATCTAGAAGAAACTGCTGAGAACTCTGTAAGGTTGGATCTCAAAGGGGTCCTTAGCTCTGCTTGACACTCTTATTACACTTGACCTCTTTGTTCTCTGAGATGACTACATACCACCTTCACCTTTATCTCAATCATCCTCCCCAATCCTTCTGACCCAGAGACATCAGAAGTTACCATGGTTAGTACTTTGAGAGAGCTTTCTAGCTTTTTTTTTTTTAAACCTTGTGCTGGGAATCCAATCTAAAACCTGAAGCACATTAAGCAAATGCTTTACCTGAGCTACATCCCCAGCCCTCTTTCTAGCTTTTTCTATATGGATATATAGACTTTGCTTCCCCTCCTTTGCTTTATTTAGTTATGATTGGCAAGTAAAAGTTGAGTATATTTAAGGTGAGCAATGTGATATTTTGATACACATATACACTGTGAAATGATTAGCACAATTAAGCTAATGAGTATATCCATTATAGCACATGGTGTGGCATGAACACTTAAGATCTACTCTCTTAGCAAATTTCAAGTATACAAAACATTATTACTATTATTATTATTATTGATGGTACTGGGGTTTGAACTCAGGGCCTCTCATTTACATTTGCTAGGCAAGTGCTCTACCACTTGAGCCACTATGCTAGCCCAAAGCATTTTTATTAAGTAGAGTTGCCATGCTATACATTAAATCTCCAGAAGTTACTCATCTTACAACTGAAAGTTGTACCCTCCGATCAACAGCTCCCCTTTTACTCTACGCCTGGTCGCTGGGAACCACTCTTTAACTCTCTGCTTCTATGAGTTCAAGTTTTAAAAATTACACATGTGAATAAGACAATGTGGTATTTATTGTTCTGTGCCTGGGTTATTTCACTTTGTGTGATGTCCTTCAGCCTCATTGATAGTCTCACAAATAGCAGGATTTTCTTCCTTCCATAGCTGAATAAAATTCTATACTATGTACAGTCATGAGTCATTTAACAAAGAGGACACATTTTGAGAAATACATCATTTGGGGACTTTGTCCTTGGGTGACTATCATAGTGTATACTTATTTAAACTATAATGGCCATCTAATCTTATGGGACTATTATCATTGTATATATGTGAGCCATCATTGACCAAAACATTGCTATGCAGTACATGACTGTACACATACCACATTGTCTTCACTCATTTATCTGTTGGCCAGTACTTAGGTTGTTTTCTTGTCTTGTCTATTATAAAGAATGTTGCAGTGAATATGGGAATGCAAATGTCTCTTAGAGATAGTGATTTTATTACCAATGCATATAAACCCAGAAATAAGATTACTGGATCATATAATAGTTTTATTTTGAATTTTTTGAGAACCTTCATATCTTTTTCCATAATTGTCATTGACTTTGCTTTTTAATGAGCTCATGAAATATAAGAACTGTTCTTATTTTTTTAAAAAGACATTATTTGCAATTCTTCACTAAATGACAATAGCTAATATCTATTGAGAAATTGCTCTATGTTTACCACTACTGCATGTAAGTATGCAAGTAATAGACACCTGATTTGAAGCAAAAAGGACATATATTGGCTCATGTGGCCTTCAGTATAGTTGAAGTGTTGGAGGAGCTGGCTACTCCCTGTGTCTATGCTACTTGGCACAGTGTTGGCTTCATTGTTCAAGTGGTTCCCCCTTGCTTGTGGCTGCAGCAGCAATCAAGATGCCTGCTTGCTTACATCTAGCCAAAGCAAGATTGATTAACCGTGGTTTCTTTCCTGAAGACCCCCCAAGAAGGTTCTCCTCATGTCTCATTAGTCCAAATTGGATGAGTCCCACTGTCATTGAACAACCAGTATGATTGAGATCACCAGGATTGGCTCAGAACAAAACTGGGGTGGGTATAGGGATGCATGGATGGATGGATGGATGGATGGATGGATACTGAGGAGTCACCCGTGGTTCCTAGCCATTATACTTAGGGTACTTTCAGATTCTACTTTGTCATCTGCTTTATTGTTCAACAACATATTGTGACATTTTTCTTCTAAAATGTAGTTTAAAATGACGCTATCTCACTTAATAGATACAAATAAAATTTTGGAATAAATTCCTACTCTCCAGCTCTTCTAGCTTCTGATAGTTGAAATTTGGGAATAAAATAGTCAAATTTTTGATAAATACCTCAATATCCAATGCTGTCACTATTTACTATTCAAAACTCAGAAATGAAATAGGTAATGCATTATGGGTCACTATCCAAATGTAGGTACTAAGTAGATTTGGGTCATGAAGAATATTTGCATATGCCAGACACCACACTAAGCAGTAGGAAGACAGAAGTGCAAATTCACACAATGGTGCCTGTCCTCAAGGAGCTTAAAACAGAAATTGAAGTCAGACATCAAAAAAAACTTGCACAGGTGGGTACTTAAGTACAATGATGCTAAGAGGAGCTAATGAAAAATGAGTGATATAGTGTCTTAACCTCTTCTAGTGGATCCGGGGAAGTTATCCCAGGAAAGTAACATTTAGGTCAAGGTGAGAAGGATGAGTAGGACTTGGCTAAGCCAAGAACAGAGAAAAAAAATTCAACCATGTTACCAATTTCATCATAAGAATGTGTCATCATTTATTTAATCAATCCCCTAACCTATAACTGCATAATTGGATTTTTTTCATTTTTAAAATAACTATGATAAATATCTGTGTGCATACATCATCTGCAGGACTCTGAATGTTTTCTCAGAAAAAAAATTTCTGAATATTTTCTCAGGAAGTAAGGTGTTGGTCCAAAACAGAGGGACATTTTTTAAAGCTTGTCTTCTTTCTTAAAATGAACTTACATTCCCACAAGCAGTGGGTGAGAGTGCCCATTTTCCCATGACCTAATCATACTCAGCATTGTATTTTTCCAAACATCTTTGACAATTTGATGGGACACTAATAACCATCACTTTAATATTTGTATTTCTTTGAATACTGGTGAACGAAGGTGTGTATTGTTATATTTTTGTTAATTTATGCTTCTTTAAATAATAATAGCTACTTACTCAGAGCAAATGATATCTGTAAAGAATACTTATTATAGGGCTGGTGGAGTGGCTCAAGTGGTAGAGTGCCTGCCTGGCAAGCATGAGACCCTGAGTTCGAACCACAGTTCCACCAAAAAAAAGGTAGGGTAATACTTACTGTAGTGTTTTTAAAATAATAATAATAGTAAAAAACTTGCAAACTACCTAATTATCTACTAGGAGGATTAGCTCATGAAAATAGTTCATTTATATAATGGACAGCTAAATATCCTTTCATTTTTTAAAATTTATTTTTGTGAGGTACCAGGGATCCAACCCAGTGCTTCATGCAGGCTAGGCAAGCATTCTACCACTGAGCTATAGCCCCAGCTCTATGTAACCTTTTTTTTTAAGCATAAAAAGAAAGAGAAAGTTCTTTATAAATGAAATTGCTAAGAGGAAGGACCGGGATGTAGGGCAGTGTGCTAAAACATGAAAGTGGCACGAGAGTGAAAGGAAGACTGTTCCTCTATACTTTTTTGAACTTTCAGATTTTTAATTTGCATGGCTGTATTGCATATTAAAAAGTAAATGACCATTAAAACAACCATCATGGCTAACACCTATGAGCGCTCACTATTTGCCAAGCAACTGTGCCAACAATACCGTGTCTGTCACTAGTAATTTCCCTACCTCACAAGTCTTTGCTTTAAGCATCCAAACTCTGGTCACCACTCTCTGCTCTCCAATCTAATGCAGTTTCCAAGCCCTGCAATTCTTCAGACTCACTTACCTTTAGTCTTTCAGTGTCAGTCATCTGTGCCCTCCCTTTCCTCCAGCAGGAGACTTCCATGCTCATCACTTTCTTGGTTTCCTACCAACACCCAAATCCTCTGCCTCTCTTTATATTATACTGCTTGGCAAAATCCCACTTTACCTAAGCCCAGCTCTTTCTCTAGTACTACATCTACAAACCTACCAGCAGTGAAATACAGTCCCTCTGCCTAGCCTCCACTTATATGGATAAGCTACTCCTGTTTAAGGCCGGTTCCTTCCAAATGGCCCTTTTACCCTTTCTCAGTGGAGACGGTTAAGGAATGTGCCAAGAGGAATTTTACTACAAAGAAAAACCAGACACAAAAGAGAGGAGGTGGGTGAGTAGAAGAGCTCAGACTCATCCGCCTAACTTGATTGGCATCTTCTTTCCGTGACCAGTCTTCCCTCAGCTCTGAGAAGACTGGACATGTGACCAAGCTGCTCAGACTTTAATCCACAGCAGCTTGCACCAGGTATGGTAAGATTTCTGTGGACTCCCAAACTTGCCAACACTATTGGTCCCTTCCTGGGCTCCTGCTCACGGGTCAGGAAGGTACTTCTCCATGGGGTTCTGAAGACCTGTGCTGGTTTCAGGCTGCCTTTGAACTATGCCTCCCCTTTCCTTGCCCATTCAGTCCTGCCCCGCCCCCCTCGACTTTCTTTCTGTCATTAGATGACATCCGGTGTCTGTCCTCCACGTCAGACTGGGTCTTGTTTTGGAAAACAGGTATATAAGCCATCACCCTTGCCTAGAAGAGCTGAAGACTCAGTGGTGAAGGAGTGGAGTTGGGCAGAGACACCAATTGCAGCCTTAGTAGTGTAATGAAGCAGTGTGAACCCAGATGGTTTCAACAATAAAAAAGGCTAGTCCTTCCCCTCTCCTCCATTTCTCTCCTTCCTTCTACTAGAACACTCTGGGAGTATACAGATGAACATATAGATGGGTTTTAAGCACTTCCTTTCCTCTCCTACATTGCTTTTAGCTAATTTCCTATTCACAGAAAACCAAAGAGCTGGAATACTTATCTAATCTGCAACTCCCATTACCAGGTTGGCTCATTCCACTCTAGCATCCAACCCCACCAGATGCAGTGCTCACTAAAGTCAAATTCCATATTGCCAAATCCAGTGGTCACTCTGTCCCCATTATCCTCAGTCTCTCAGCAGAATCTGGCAGAATCATCTCTTTGGGTTTTCAAGATCACATTTCAGATTTCTCTCTTGTTCTCTGGCCCCCCTTTTCAGTTTCACCTCTAAATGTGTAGCATTCCAGGGCTTGGTCTTAGGCCTTCTTCCCTTGTCTGTCTACCATTTCTCCCAGGCAACTTTATTGATCATCTGTTTGCTGATGCCTCCCACATTTATATCTTCTGTTGTGACATTTTTCCTCATCTTCAAACTGTCTAACAGCTGTCAGCATCTTCACTGGGACATCTAGTAGGCATCTCAAACAGTTATATATGGCCAAAGCAGAATGCTAGGTTGCCACCCTTGCTCCTCACCTCTCTCTTCTCCAGCCTTCCTAATCTCAGGAAATGGAAATTCCAAAGTGTGAGTCAAAGTTTTGTTAGAAGACAGCAGCCACCTCACTTTTTTAACAGTGAATTGTTAACTAGAAATAAAGTTGTCAACTAGAAACTAAGTACGAAACTACTAACTGAGAAGGTAAAAAGAAGACTCTAGCTGGATGCAGTGGCTCACACCTGTAATCCAACATTGGCAGGATCGTGGTTCAAGGTCACCCTGGACAAGTAGTTTGAGAGCCCCCATCTCCAAAATAACCAGAACAAAATGGGCTGGGGATTTGACTCAAGCAGTAGAGGACTTGCTTTGCAAGCATGAAGCCCCAAGTTCAAAACTCAGTCCCCCTTCTCCCTTCCACTCCCCCACCCCCCACCAAAGAAAATGAAGAAGGAGAAGAGGAAGAAAACTAAAATATTGTGGAGGTAGCAACTGCAGGAAGCAACTGTGACTCACTCATAAGACTGAGGAAGCAAAAGGAAAAGGTTGGGGTTATTATCATTTAGTAATGTGAGGGTGAGGTGCTGAACCCCAGGGGAGGGTCTCTTCTTGGCTGGTGCTGTGGTCTCTCCAGGGCGGCATGGCCAACTTAGCTCTGCAATGCTGAAAAGACTTTGATCTGGATTCGACTGCTATGGGGAACAGCTGCTGCTGCTGGCTGCAAGAAGCTTTGCTGGGGTGATGGGCTCAGAAACTGGAGGCAGGTAAGGAGAAGCAAGTCCTTGTTCCTCTGAAGGCCTTCCATCTCCCTCTGCACTCAAAATTGGCAGGGTCTGACAGGGAGCCAGCCAGAAGAGCAGAGTCCCAGCCCTAGCATCATAAAGTGGAGTACAGAAAAGTGAGCTTGGAACTGTAGACAATAAATAACCTAATAACCATCACAGCCATCTGCCGGTTGATCAAGCCAAAGTCTAGGAATAATGATCCCTTCCTCTTTTGACTCCTCATATCTAATTCATCGGTATATCCAGAAAGTTCTGCCTCTAAAACATGCTCTAAATCCACCCACCTCTCTCCATCCCCACTGCCACCCCAGGCCCAAACTCTCACTACAAATGGTGAGTGACTACGTGATGTGTCTGACTGCTCACCTCCTGAAATGTATTCTTCTCCCAGGAAAACCTGGATGGTCATTTTAAAACATAAACTCTTTTCTTTTGAGTCTATGTATGTGAGATCATACAGTATTTGTCCTTCTGTGTCTGGCTTATTTTATTTAGCATAATGTTCTCCAGTTTCATCCCTGTTGCCATGACCTTCAGTGCCTCGTGTGTGTGTGTGTGTGTGTGTGTGTGTGTGTGTGTGTGTGCAGATACCTCAAAAAGGTATCTGATTCCATTTTCTTTGGGAGTATTCCCAATAGATGAATCTCTCGGTCAAACAGTAGTTCTATTTTTCATTTTGTGAGGCATCACCATACTGTTTCCATAAGGCTATGCTAAAATATTCCCACCAACAGTGTGTGAGGTTATCTTCTCTCAAACCTTACCAATACTCACTATCTCTTGACTTTTTGATGATAGCCATTTAACAGATATGAGGTGATACCTCATGACGGTTTGGATTTGCATTTGCTTGGTGTTCTTGCTAATATGCAGAATCTTTTAAACATAAAGTTCAATAAATAGAAACGGAAAGTAGAACCATGGTTACTGATCATGGGGAGGGGAGATGTGGGGAAGAAATAAGTCAAACTGGGGAGAGGTAAGTCAAAGTATACAAACTTGCAGTTAGGTGAGATGAAGACATTTAGAGATGTAACATACAAGGTGAGGACTACAGTTATCAGTTTTGTATACAGTTATCAAAACTGTATACTGACAGTTTGCTAAGAAAGTACATTTTAGGTACTTTTAACACATAAAGGTAGCCATGGAAGGTGATGAACATATAAATTTGTTTGACTGTAGTAATCATTTTCCTGTATATATAACAACTTCTTGCACACCCTCAAATGTATGTAATAAAAATAAATTGAATAACATAAAAATTCTAATGGCTTCCTATTGCACATAGAACAACCCAAACTCCACACTTTGGTCTGGGTTGCCTTTCTGACTGTCCTCTAGCCATCCTGGCCTTCTTTCTGTTCTTCAAACATACCAACATGAATCCAGCCTCAGGCCTTTCTCTTGCTCTTCCTCTGCCTGGTCCCCTGTTCTCCACTTCTACGTTCTTCACAGAGTGGATTCTTTCTCATCATTCATACCTCAGCTCAGATGTCACCTTCTCAGAGAAGTCTTCCCAGCCTACACCTTCTATAGTGTGCAATTACATTTATCTTATTCATTCATTTGCTACTGCAGGCCATTTTCACCTAACACTGGAATCAAAGTCTGTGAGAATGAGGAAGTTGTTCTGCTCACCCCTTTATCCTCAGATAAATGCTGGCAAGCAGAAGATATTTAACAAATGTTTGTGGAATTAATGGATCTCCTATAATCCTCAGAACATCTTTTCCCATTACAGAGATGATGAAATGAAGATACAGACAGGATAAACAACTTGCTCAATGGCAGAAAATAAGATTTGAACCCACAGAGTTTATTGTCAAAGCCCTCAACTTTCACACACATTGTTAGCCTTTAATTTGTAGATGTAATGCCTAAATTGCGTGTTTCTCCAAAGGAACTATAAATAATTTTTTCCTTTCATCTTCTGAGAAAAATACCCATTAGCTGTTCATAATCATCTGTTCTTCTGCAAAAGCAGCCTTTTTGTCGCAATTTCTAAAAGGGAGTAAATTGACAACCAGCTTTTCTGAATGAGCATGGCTGCTTATTTTAAGAAGACAGAATTTTTCTAAATACCACCATCCACAAACAACACCAGAGGTGACATAAATCTTCCTTTCTGAAAAACGAAACCAAGGGTCGAATTCAGATTAGTAAATGGGACACAATTGGTTCATCTGAGCTTTCATCTCAAATAGTTCTGCTGATCTCACTTGGCCACACAGAGACAAACTGATCCGCTTTCTTGGTCACAACTCTCTAGTTCACATGAAGAAGCAGGGAAAAACATTCTCAGATCTTTTATCACTTAAAAAATTCAGGTTATTACTCTGAGAGGGATTTTGCAGAGGTAGAATGGTATTATCTCAAATTTCCCATGAGTTTGCCAGCCATAATGAAAGGTTGCTAGGAAATACTTCATTTCCATCAAAGAACCACTTTGAGGAAATGGAACCCTGGGTGTTTCCCACTGCCCCAGGCTCCAAAGCCCTTCAAAACAGGTTCATTTTACTCCCTAAGATCATAGTGAAAAATCATGTCAAGATCAAATAGTAATATGTTCCTAAATTATGGGATTATTTTCTGTGCTTCAAGCGTTTAAAGTATCTACACAAGTTAGACATGAACAACTATTTCAAGATGCAGCCTACACTGGTTACCTTGCCTCTTGTCAAACTGACAGCCCATCAGCTTGCTAAGATTTCACACCAATAGAGATCCAGTTTGTCTAGTTCCTCACTTAAGGCAAAGAAGTGGAGAGCTAGAAGCCTGGAGTACATCTCATGATAGAGATGAGGAAATCAATTCTGATTATGTTAGGACAAATATATGACACACTGAAAATAAGAGTAACATATTCTGATTTTCAAATCCTATTTACAGGTTTCCTGTCCTTATGTCTAACAGTGGCAAGAAGGTACAGGTTCTCTTCCTGCATAGTTTTCTTGTCTTGAAAATCAGTTACCACTTTAGTCTTGGTGTCGGTTTTCTCTCGACCACATAAAAAGCCAATAATTCTGTTATTCTCTTCATACCCCCAGTGCCAGGATTATAACAGGGCAGGCATATTTTGCCTTATTCTTACCTCTCAACTATCCTAGAGGATACTACTCTGCATCCTTTCACCTTATCAGACTGACCACGAACAAAAGCCTGACAATACTGAGTGTTCACCAGGATGTAAAAGAATGAGAACACTCATACCATACTAATGGGAGTATAAATTGGTTCATCCCCTTGGAAATAAATTTGTCAATATTTACAATAGCTGAAGAGCTACATAACTGTCGTCCTAGCAACACTACTTCTAGGAATAAATTCTGCATATTGTCATATGAAAACACTTATAAGAATATTCATTATAGCTCTATTGGTAATTGTAAAAATTGGAAACAGGCCATGTTTCTATCAAAGGTAGAATAGATAAATTGTAGTGTATTCACTACAATAGATTATAGCAATTACAATGAATTCATTAGCACTGCATGTTTCAATAGGAATACATCTTTAAAATGCAAAGTTAAGCTAGGGATGGTAGTACAGCTCTATAATCCCAGCACTCAGGAGGCCTGAGGCAAGGTCACAGTACAAGACCATCCTCAGCTACACTGCAAGACCTTGTCTCAAAAAAAAATGTTAAGCAAAATTATAAAAGCAATTCTCACAAGGATGCGTGCAGCGTGATACTGTTTGTATCTTATTTTAAAACATGCAAAACAGTGCCCCTTCCTGGCCACCATGAGGTGACGTGAGTTGTTTTTCTCACTGTGCATCTGCCGTGGTGTCTGCACTGCTTCAGGCTCTACAGCAACTGGGCCAAGTGACCAAGGACTGAAATCTCTCAAATCATGAACCCAAATAAGTCTTTCCTCCTTTGAAAAAACTTTAAAAATCACCTCTGTGGTTTACAGATATAACCTTTTAGATAAAGGATCTCAAACACGAATGGAACTGGCAAACACCAAATTCAGGGTGTACAAGGGTCTTTGACAGGATATGTAGAGAAACTGGACGGAGAATACAGGAGCTTCAAATATAGCTGTAAATTATTTTTTCTAAAACAAATGCAAGATCGGAAATAAATATGGCAGAATGTTACAATTTTACAAAGTTGGACTACGGATACATTTGTTGTGGTGATATTACTCTGTCTAGTTCCCTAGTTTTGAAATGTCAGGGAAAAGCACTTTTGCCATTGGTGGTTTCTTTTCATTCCATAATTGTGAGTGGCGCATCCTCTGTGAGTCAGACATTATACTAAGTGCTGGGAGACAGAATCCATGTCTTTGGACGTCCCAGAATCTAGTGAGGGCTGAGTCTGAAATACAGCCTTCCTGACCCAATGACAATTTGAACTTGTAATGAGGTTTCGTGACATCTGTCTAGAGCAGCACTGTCCAATGAGATTTTCTGCAGTGAACAAGGAATTCTGTATCTGTGTTGTCCAATATAGTAGCTATTGGTCATGAAATCTGGCTAATGTAACTGAGGAACTGAATTTTTAACTTAAAATTAATTTTAATTTAAATAGCCCCATGTTGGACCACCTAGTTGTACAGTGTGTACTCTTTAAGGGATGGGACTATGTCTTTCTCATTTTTATAGCCTGGTTTCAAGTACCACTTCACTCACAGATACTGCATCTTATGGAAGACTTTGATAGATATCTGTTGAGTTGAATTCTGGGATGGAGTCCTTGTGGTGGCATGAACTAGCATGTACTCCAGGGAAATCTACTTAATCACTGCATAGTCATTTATTTATCAGACATGAACTGGCTACCAGTTCTGTGCTGAACTAAAGGAAAAATAAATAAAACATATCCCCTTTCCTTAAGGAACTCATGGTCTTTTCTGGGCAACTGTTCTCTTAGAAATAAAGTAAAGAAGGGACCAGATACAGTGGTTCATGTCTGTAATCCCAGCTACTTGAAAGGTAGAGATTGGGAGAATCACTGTTTGAAGCTAGCCCAGGCAAAAAGGTAGCAAGACCTCAGACCCCACCTCAACCAACAAGCTGAGTTTGGTAGTACGTATCTGAATCCAAGCTACTGGGAGATATAGGTAGGAAGATTGTGGTCTGAGGTCCACCCTGGGCAAAAATGTGAGATGCAATTCAAAAAATAACTAAGGCAAACAATAAATGAAGAAAAGGAAGAAAGGGAGGTGGGGGAGAGAGGAAAGAGACAAAGAAAGAAAAAGGAAGAATGGGAGGGAGGGATGAGGAAGAAAGAAAGAAAAGGAAGGAAGGAAAAAAGGAAGAAAAGGAAGGAAGAAAGAAGGAAAATGTAGAGGTTAATCCTGAAGATTTCTAAAATCTTTCTAACTCATTATGAATACATTCACTGAATCATTCATTTTGTCCACAATCATTTTGAGAGTTTATTCAAGTGGTTAATAACTCAAAATGACATCTCTAAACTTGTGGAGAGCCCGTTTGACCTCATTCATTCATTCACTCATTGAAAAATATTTACTCAGCACTTTTTATGGAGATTTTGTTTGGCTCTTCTTTACCCCAAAGGTGAGAGAACAATTCTCATCCTAGGATTAGGAGGGTGGCTGAACATACCATGCCTAACACTGGACAGATGGGCCTGATAGCAGTGTATTAGTCACATGTACTCATAGCCAGGGGGAGAAGAACATGCATACACCACACAAACCACCCAGGGACTGTACTTGGGAAAGGAATGAACTCTCAAGGGCTGTGGAGGAAGGACCTGCAGTATGGAGAGGGTAAGGTGACCCCTGGCTCCAGCGGAGGATGTGATTGACTTGTTTGAATAACTGCATGGGCTGGAAGGGAACCCACTGCTTGGGGATAAGCAGGAACTGTGCCTAGCCCTTTGATGAGGAAGGTTGTTTCACTAGGGAACCATATTTGTGGGAGCACAATGCAGTCCAGGAACTTGTAGCCAGGCCATTGGAGGCCTTCCTGATTTTACCAGAGGTCACGACAACACATGTTGAGTCTTAATTTTATGCTTTTTATGCCTTGAATGGGCCAGGCACTATGAAGGGAGCCCTCATAGCAAGAACAAGTGGTTCCCACACCCACAGGTCTTATAGTTCAGGTTTCAAGGGGCCATATTGGTGGAATTAGTGGATTATAATGTGGTTTACCATGGAGACTTTTCTTCCATCTCTGTAATTGCCATGGGTTCCAGGCCCCAACAGCCTGGAGAAGGGAGAGTGGCTCCCTTTGGCCACTAGAGGTCATTTCTTGCTTTCTGCATAGGCCTCCGTTTCCTTGGGTTTTCCTGAAAGTGTGGGTTCGGGCCACTGAAGTAATTGTGATACACATCAGAATTACTCAGGGAGAATTTTAAACAGCACTCTACTTTCAGAGTTCCAGTCAGTAGGAGGGACTAGGGTTGAGCTTGGGCCTCGATAATTTGAAATGTTTCCCATGAAGTTCTGATAAATAAGCAGAAAAGAACAGCTGAACGTTTTAGTAAGGTAGCCATTTTGATATAAGAAATAAAATGAGGACTCCTCATATTTCTTGTCTGTCACATGTGTAGTTAACTCACCACTTCCTAAATGACTACTTTTTTTTTCAGTGCTGGAGAGCAGAATGCTAGGCCAGTGCTTAGTCACTGAGCCGCATCCACAGTCTGACTATTATTTTTGAGTTAAATTAAAAAGTAAAATTTGACTATTTGGGGGTTGGGGGTTTTATTTTGTTGATATTTCAACTTCTTTTTTGTTTGTGGTGCTGGGGATCCAACCCAGGGTCTCACTCATGCTAGGCAAGTGTTCTACCACTGAGCTACAGCCCCTCAAACCTCATCCCCTCAATTCTTTCTTATTTTTAATCAGGATTCTCTGTGCTGCAAATGTAAAATAGATAATAAGAAAACTGGCAAAAGCAAAGAAAAGTGAGGAAAGGTAACTGCTTTGAAAGCAAAGCTTTAGAGAAACTGTGTGACCAGGGTATGCTCTCCAGGGACCCCAACACATGGTGGCCTCCAACACCCATGATCAACACTACTAACAAACACCAGTGTGTAGCACCATAGTATGCCTGCTGGCACTTGATGTAATGTGTTCTTGTGGCACAAGGACATGCACCTGTGTGCTGGTCATCTGTAGAGTGCAGAATTCCTGGGGATCCAAGTCTCTGTCCCAGCTCAGCCCACACTGGCTCAATCGCCGTAAGACCTACGGCTACTGAGTCTCTGTTTCTGCAGTACTCTCCCCAAGGTTGTTGGGAGGACTGAATGAGATCTGTCAAAGTCATTTATAAATAGTTACACCTAAAACTAACACAGCCCAGACCTCACCAAACTCAATCTGTGTGCCCACAGGGTCACATTGACATTCATGTTGAATTACAACATCCTCCTTCCTGAGAAGAAAGGCTTCCAGGCTCTGTTAGTAGCCTCAAAACTACCTTGAGTTTAAATAAGAATACTGAGTTGAGTTTTAAAGCACACGGGATGTGGGAAGGCTACGCTTGTCATCTAGATTGTTAAAGCCGCATGCCTGGAAAACACCAGATGCTTTGGTTTAGACTCTTGATCAGCACTTCCGACCAGCATGAACCTGTATGAGTGTTGGGAGGAAAGAGGTAGCTAAAAGAGAGATGGGGTATTATGCCTTTTCCTTCTGTTTCCCTTCTCAACCCTCCTCCATCTCTCTCCCAAACCAGCCACAAAAGTCTTTTCTGCTGAAAAAACAAATGTTCTCAGGCATTCACTCCTGTAAGTAATTATCTGATGGAGTGGTCAGCTTGGCGACAGCTGCAGCCTAAATGGAGCCTAAGCTCAGATAGGGTACCCCGCTACAGACAGATTTACAGGGGTATCCTCCCTGTTTCCTGACTTATTTCCAACTCATTTGATTCTGAGGAACAGGAGATAAAGAGCCATAATGGAAACAACTTGATTTCCCATCACTTTAGCACAGAGTCACTGAATTTCTAAATGTTCTCTCTCTGTTAAAGTTTTCTGTATTTATCAATTAATTTTAATTTTTTATTGTTAATATTTATTTTGAGACAGGGTCTCACTATATAGCCCAGGATGGCCTCAAACTTGCAATCTTCCTACCTCAGCCTCCTTCCTGAGTGTTCTGTTAAAAATTTTATTATGGTGACTTTTTGATTTTACAGCTTTCTTTAGATTTGGAAGAATTGCCCCCCCTCCTCAAAATCTTAGGTGAGTTTTTTTTGTTTTTTTTTCTGGTGGTAATGGGGTTTGAACTCTGGAACTTATGCTTGCTAGGCAGGTGCTCTACCACTTGAGCCACCCCACCAGTTGAAGTGAGTTCTTGACTGATATATTTGCGGTTGCTTATTTTAAAATCAGTGTAATCCCTTGATTATAAAATATTACATGAAAAAAGTTGAAAGGAAGATTCCAGGCAAGAGAACCACAGAATTACTCAAGGACTACAGACTTCCTTTCAAAGCAGTATGCTAAATTGTGAAAGAAGAGCTCCCTAGAATACAGCAAGTTCATGTAGAAAAGGAAAGCAGTCCCCTTTTAGGTAAGCTAACAGTTCGTTCCTGCCCTCTGGTGATTTTACCAACACACAAAATACTCTTCTATTTATTCACTGTCAGAAAATTCGTTTGTTGTTTTTTTTTTTTTTTTTTTTTAAGCTCCTAGGGCTAAATTATAAATGCCTCCTTCCAACCAAGATGATTAAATAATGAAAGACAGTGTTGTGGTCCTGAGGTGTGGGCAGCAGGGCTGCCAGCTGAGCATGCTGGGACCTTACCTGCCCCAAGGACTACAACACAACTCTTTTTTATTTTTAAACCAGTTTAGGAGGCTCACTTAGGAGCCTGTGTAAATCAGACATTCTTCAGTGTTCACTTTTGAATTACTCACACGTATCACTCACTCTGCTATACAGGCATAAGTAAGAATTCACCAAATAATAAATGAGGTTGTCTGTCCTAATGCCCAAGACATCCAATGAAATTGGAAGTTTTTTCCAGAGGCCTGGGTGTGTCAGGGTGTGAACATATTAACGATCCTTACTTGAACTAAACAGGTAATTAGAAATTTCATATCAGATATGCTTACTTCAGATCGTGTAAGCAAAAGGAATAATAGCATTTATTTTAAGATGATAAGCCATCTATTATGAATCTCTCCTCCCTCTTTCAATTTACAAATACATTGCTAGTCAAACCAAACTTCTCAAGAAAGCATGAGAAAGTAAAGACTTTTCTTGTTTTATTAAACCTACTATAATTTTACCAGCTAATAATAACAGTTCTAATTTTATTGAATGCTTACATACTGCCAAAAGGTACCAAACTAGGTATTTTACACACTGTAACAACCTTTGGAAGTATTAGTCCACCTGTGCTACAGATGGGGAAATCAAGGCTCAGAAAGGTTAAGCAACTAGCTCAAGTCACCCAATGGAGAAGGATGGGTAGAGCACTCGCATGGTCATTTAAGTCCCTCGCTGCCCAACTGCCCATGTAAGTGCCCAGCCTGAGATCCACTTACTCAACTCCACATGCAGGGCTGCACCCACCATAAGGGACTCCTGCTCCTAATAGGAACAGAAGCACTGTATGAGCTACTGGGAGCCCTGGGAATCAAACCCATTGGGCTGATTGCAGTCCCAGGCTTCATACTGGTACTACCTTGCCAAGCACATTTTCCTACCTCATAGGGTCCCAGAAAGTTACAAACTTCCATTCTTTCCTACTGGCTGGGCTTGGGGGTGGGCACAGGGGAAAGATGAGTCATCTCCAAAAGATGAGAAGTGGGCAGGTGCTCTGGAGCTTTCGGAGCAGCCTGGTTTTCTGGTTTGATGGGAGGGGTTGTAATTGGCAGGAAGCGTTGTCCTGAAGGCTGCCTGTAGCCTGACCCCTGGGAAGTCAGGCCCAGATGTGGGAGTCCAGGTAGCTCTGGACAAGTGGCCGTAATGCTCTGATGAGAGACATCACATCAGTGCAATGAGCCAGTAGACAGGAATTCTCAGGCCAGCGCCACCACAAGCTGGCATTTGACCTTTGACTAGACACTGAACCTCTGTGACTTTGACTTTTCCATCTGAAAATGCAGACAATGATAATAACTAGGAGACATTTTTAAGCAGCAAAATTGGTCTTTGGTGCTTATGTCATCCGTCTAGGTCTTTCTGTTCTATTTCTCTTTCCCTCAGCATTCCCTTTTTTCCTTATCTTTCTGTGGGGACATAGGGACTGGGGAGGCTGATAAAAATCAATTAGTATCATAGATGTTAGGGATTAAAAATACTGACTTTTCCCAAACTATTTTTATTCTAGAGAAAAGGCAAGGAAGACTTTGCTCAAAACATACAATTGCTATTGGGGGAATTTTGGTAGCAGATGAGTTTTGGGTCTTCCCAGAACCTGTGCATAACAAAGGTAAGTAACTAAGGAATGGGCTGTTTAGAGACAGCTCTATAAAGTATGTTTCTTAAAAAAAAATCACACATATGCATTTATGTGACAGAATATTATGCAGTCATTATAAATGGTTATTTACAAAGACTATGAGGCAACATTAGGGTTAACTCCCAGACATAATATGAAAGATAAAAATCTGGACCCCAAAACAGTTGTCAATATGGGACAGAGCCACATAAAAATTAAATATCTATACAGAGAGAGCCTGGAAAGCAATATAGAAAAATGAAAACAAATAATTGGTTGGAGTGGTAGACTGCTGAGTGACTTTAAAATTTTTTAGCTGAAATCACCATAGTATTTAGAAACACTAAAAACATGATCAAACTTCAGCATTCCAAAAGCATTTATAGGAAATTGACAATATAGACAATTAAATTCCCTATTGTCATAGTTTTAGGCTGACAATGTAACTTACTTTTTACTTGGTACAAGCTATTTCATTTACCTCTTTATTTTTGGAGGTTCTGAGTACTGAACTCAGAACCAAGTGTGCTTGGTGAGCACTCTGCCACTAAGCTACATAACCAGCCCAAGATATTTTGAATTTAGCATTTCTGGAAAGCCCTTTAAACATTGTTTGGAGCAACATAAACATATTATATCATCAACCAAATGCTCTTGGAGCTTTACATTGTGTTTACCTAACAAGAATCTGTGAAGGTTCTTTGAAAAAGAGACCCAGGTCAAATAATACATGACAAGATTGTGGTGATTCTGAGGACAGAGAGTAGTAGGGTCCCTTCATACCTAAGAACTTAGAAACAAATCAGAGGTAGGAACTTCATAAATGTTTACCCAATGGTTGAATGAGTCATTTCCCCGAAGTGTTCGGATGACTCCAAAATCTACTTTAGTTTAATCAAGGCCTTTGCAGGGGGTTCTAAATTAGCGCTCATAAGCCCCTATTAGGTAGAGAACTGGTCGTTATGTCATCCCCATCTCCCAAATAAAGGGCAGGATTTTTCCTGTAAATGTCATTTGTGCTCTAATCTACAGGAAAAATTACAATAGAATTTCAGACACTGCAACCACCTTTCCGCTTAGTGGACTTTAACGTTATTCTTACATGCACCCTGGAGCCTCTGATCTCAAACCATAATCTTGTCCTTCACCCTTGAAAAGCAAACTTGTTCAATCATAAACTGTTGAAGTTGGAAGGAACTTTATGAGTACTATGACTCAGCTGGCTCATTTTACAGATGAGAAAACCAAGGCTTAGAAAGTGAAATGACTTGTTCCAAGTCACTGGAACGTTTAGGACATAATCAGGACCCTTTCATTGTTTTTTTTTTTTTTTTGCAGTGCTAGATCAAACCCAGGGCCTTGGGTGTGCTTGACAGGAGCACTGCCACGGAGCTATACCCTCAGTTCTGGAACCTTTCTTTTCTTTCTTTGGGAATGTGTCCTGTTCCGAGATCTGCCAGCCTAGATCATAAACTAAAATTAATGGGATCTCTCATTTCAGTTACAAAATTAATATATGCTTGCTAAATGAAATGTAAAAGGAGGTGGTGTGACGCTGACTGATGTGATCTTAAGTACAGGATTCAGGCAGGATGCAGGTAAGGGGATCTGGAAGGTGGCAGGGGTGTGAACACAGAGTCCATGTCAGGACACCACCATTACTAGTCACTGTTAGAGAATGTGGGGTGGTACTTGGCCCTGAGTCCCTAGGAGTCACACTCCCTATCCTTTAGATGTGACTCTGATTTCTTCTGTTCCAGAACGAAGACCAGCCTGTCTGAGATTTACAGCTGGATTCCTTCCGAGACTACCACTGCTTTTCCTGCCTGTCTGTGGGAACCTGCAGCATGGATTCTCTTCATGAGAGAGCATGCCACCACAGCTCCAGCAATGAGTAGAGCCACCTTTCTGCCTGGAACAGTTACACTGAGGAAGCCTCCCAAGACTCAACAAGGATTTAACATCCCAAGAGGAAAGGCCTCCCAGTCAGGCATCTTCACTCCAAGGTGATTCCTGACTCTGATGCTTATCCAGCAGGGCTTCAAGGAGGCAACCAAGTTCTAGCTGTGAGTGGTGTGGATTTCCAAGACATGGAGCACAGCAAGTCTGCTGAGATCCTGCAGACATCCATGAAATCGGCAAGTGTGTGCGCTACTTTCCCTGCAATTATCATCGCCAACAAAAGAGGACTGTGCACTACAGGATTATCGCCCACAGCCCTCCATGTGGAATCTGCCAGGACAAGCTGGCTATGCCCCAGGGAAGCCACTTGGGAAATTCTAGTCTCAGCCCCTCCCTGGCTTAGAGGGGTGGGGAGAATGGGGAGACAGCAAACCAAACTCTTCTGCATGTTTAGTTCCCTAGATTTCTAGCTGAGCTCCATTCCCTGAGAAGAGAAGGATGATAATGTTTAATCTAGCCTGGGGCAGGGGAGACCCAGCTAGAAACTGCAACTGATATTTATTGCATACATGGGCTAGGCACTTATACATCTTATTATTTTAATTATAGAAATCAACTAGAAAAAAAATGTTGGAGACCCATCATCTGATTTTCCTGGCCGCTCATCCCATCCTTGTACCTCCAGAAGTGTAATGAGATGCTGTTTGCACTTTCCTTCCCCCGCAAAAAGCAAAGCATAATACTGATTAAAAAAAAAAAAGAAATATGAAAATAAGAAATGTTTAAAGAAAAATATAAGAATCCCTCATAATTCTGTCACCCACAGGTAAGCACTGTTGACAGGTGCATAAGAGCTTCCAGTCCGTTAGGCACTACTTCACACAACAAGAGGTGTGCAAGGGGAGAGACACAATATGCACAGTCAAGAGTAGGATTGCTGGGGTGCATCCTTCTGCCTCTTTGACTTCCTTTGTGGAAGAACCTTAGCATCTCACACCCAGGATAGCTGTGAGATTAATATCATGTCCATCTTCAGCCATATCCATCCTGGGTCTGTTAGGCAGCCTCCAAACCATGAGAAAATAAATTTCTACTTAAGTTGCTTATTCTGTGGTATTTTGTTTTGGAGCCCAAGCTGACTAATGCATTTTGGAACCAAGAAGTGGGGTGCTAGTGGTAACAAATATCTAAACATGTGGGTGTGGCCTTAGAACTAGGTAATGAGTAGAGGATGGAGGATCCCACTGATGAGATCAGGGTGCTAGCTAGCATCATTGATCCTGGTGAGGGCCCTCTTCCTGGCTGCTGATGGTTACCTCCTTGTGATGTCTTCACATGGCCTTTCCTGGAGAGACAGAGCTTTCTCATCCTCTTCTTATAAGTGCACTAATGCCTCAACTAAACACAATTAATTCCTAATCATCCATCTCCAAACACCACCACATTAAGGATTAGGGCTTCAAGACAGGAATTTTGGAGGAACACAAACATTCAGTGTGTAGCACTAAGGGGAGACTGCCTGAACTGTGAAAGCATTCACTGATGATCAGACCTAGGAGAATGGAAATATGTGGTAGGCACTAGTTTCTTCTTTCTCTTCGCCACCACAGACCTGGTAAATAACTGTACTTGCTTTTCATTGTTAAAAAAATTCCTTTCTGGGGCTGGTGGAGTGGCTCAAGTGGTAGAGTGCCTGCTTAGCAAGCGTGAGTCCTTGAATTCAAACCCCAGTACCATCAAAAAACAAAACTCCATTCTATTGAAGCCTTTGACTCTTCTTGCCACCACTGAGACTTTCTGCAAAACTTACTTGCCAATGAATTGTGAATATTTTTCACATCAACAAATAATCTTCTAGAGGTCTATTTTTATTCTTTCCATAAGTCTTCAAAATGCATGAATCATATTTTATTTAATGAACCCCCTATTTTTTGAACTGTATGTTGTTTCCAGTTTTTTTACTGCTAAAGACAGGACTGCAATGAACATTCTTAAATTGTTTTAAGTATTTGTGCTCATCTACTGTTTCTTTAGAATAAATTCTTAGAATACAATTGCTGAATGAAAGAGTGTAAATGTTTTAAAAGCACTTAATACTCAATCAACTCTAGTTGTGATGTTCAATTCTACCTGTCAAAGTTGGGTTCTATTTCAGGTTCACTGAAATTTAGACTTCATCCCCTTCTCTTATCCAGGTCTTGTTAAATTAATCACAAGGCACTAGAACACTTAGCTACCAGGAGTTGGAAGTTTCAGGTCGGAAGAGGCAGAACCCAGTCAAAGGGTTTTCTTGTCCCTGTATTTCCTACTGAAGATGGAGCTAAGTGATATTCAGACTTTTCCCTATGCTCTCTGCCAAGGTGACCCTACTTTGAACTTCTAGTCCAGGACTCCTGAGCTGACTCAGTTCATGGACAAGAAGAGGGACAAAGAGAGCTTTGTCTATAAATCACAGATAAGATCAGTAAAGTGATATCTTCTGAGCCCTTCAATGAATTTGGGTCATAAATGGTAGACCAGGAGATCATCCAAGCCACTGTTCCTTTCCATTTTTAAAAAAGGCAAGCTCAATACCTTTCTTCATTTAAGATATTATTCTCTAATAAGAACATTAAACAGCCAGTGAGCAAACTTTCTTTTGCAAATATTACATCTTTTTGTTTTCTTTCCTTTGTTCCAAATGTTTAGCTATCCTATCTACTTTCAGGGAGAAGGATTCACAGATCCTGCAGTAATTGCTTACTTTTTTCTGCTTAGAGAAAGGAGATAATAATGACTAGTCCTTACACAGCACCTACCCACCTGCTATGTGTAGCAGTGTAGTTAAGTGCTTTTTGCCTCTTACTTTATCTTTGTAATGGCCTCTGTTGTAGATATGATTGTTATTGTCATCATCTGTGTTCTGTAGAGGAAGAAACTGAGGTGCAGAGAAGTTAAGTAATTTACACTTAGCACAGGGCAGAGCTAACAGCACAGCCAGGCTCTGGAGACCCACATCCTAAAGCACTGCCCTAAAGCTCTTGCCTCCTCCCCAATCCCGACTTAGGTCTCCTATTAAATAAGTAGGAAATAGAAAGATGTCAATGGACAAGTTCACCTTCATGATTGGAGTGGTCATGGATTACCTTCTCACATCTTTCCTCCCTCCTACTCTCCGTCTTTTTAAAAATCCAATTTCATTTATTTAAGACCATTTCTCTTCTGTCCCTGTCTGGATGGGATTTTGGATTCTCTCACCTGTCTTTAAGGACCTATGACATCATTGTGGCTCAGAGTGGCTCCTTTCCTTTTCTTGCCTTTCGGCCCAGTTCTCAGGGCAACAATTGGTACTCTGTATTGTACTTACAGCTATATTAAGTTAATTGTGACAGTGATAGCAGTAGGTGTGATATTCAGGAGACAATACATAAAATTGATTTAGTAGACATATTTCTACACCCATGAAAGGTATTTTCATTACTCAAGTAGACAAAAGAGACACTTTGACGTGGAAGCCCCAGGGACACAGGGGACAGAAGAAATGGCATGTGGGTGTCAAGGTCTTTTGTGAGAGCTGTTCATTCATGTGCTTGTCCTTCCTCTGAGGCACATGGCAGGTCCTCGCATGGGACTATGGAGACTGGAGAAGCAAAATGAGCAGGTTCAAGTGGAGCTGCATGAGGCAGGGCCGTGTATGGACCAGTGCTTCTGACCCCGCGTGGGCCCAGCTATGGTCCAGAGGGCTGTGCCGCCAAGATAGTTCAGACCTTCCTGTGGGAAGGAAATGTTCCTCTTTGCCAGCAACAGTGCCAAGATATGGGTTAGAAATCCTTTAAGAAAGAAGTACCAGTCAGTTTGTAAAGGAAGACCATCCATCCAACCTACCTTCATCAGTGGTACCAAAGAAGTAAAGACCGGTCATAACCACAGCCTGTACTGTGATTCCTTGTAATTCTCCAAATGTGCAAGTGCTTTCACACAAGGTACCCAATCTGCCTGAGTGCCCCGAGTTTGTACTTCTTTCTTTTCTTATTTTAATTTATTTGTATTATTGTTATACTGGGGCTACAATGTGATATTTACAAAAGTTCTGACAATTTATCAGTTGAATTCACCCCCTCCACCATTCTCCTTTATTTTCTTTTCTTATAAAACTCTCTTTCTGTGTGTCTGTCTCACTCCCTCTTGCTCTTGCTGCATCTATATGCAGAGTATGCACACATATTGTACATATATATGCATAAACACACACATATATACATACGCATAAATGTAATCATTTATATCCCTCCTACTCCTACCCTCCCTTTTTTTTTTTTTTTTCAGTGCTGGGGATCAAACCCAGAGCCTTATGCCTACTAGACAAGTGCTCTACCACTGGGCCACGTCCCCAGCCTTTCCTCTTCCTTTCTTGCCTTCCACCTCTCTTCTCTTCCTCCTTTTCTCACATAAGCCACCCTCCAAAGGAAACCACGTTATTTCCAAGTCTGTATCTTCCAAAGTTTTCCCAATGCTCTTAGAGTCCGATTCAAATAAATACACACATACACAGGCAGCTTATACATATACATTTTACACAGGTGCATGCCTTTTTTTTTTTAACAAAGATGCATTCTTTTTATATGTACTTTTTAGCATTATGCCTCTTATTACCCAGCATTCCTGTGTAAATCCCTTTAAGTCAATTTGGACAGCTATAATTCAGCCTTTCTAAGAGCTTTATGGTGTGAACAAGACCATAATTTACGCAGCCATTTCCTACTGATGGACATTCACACTGTTTCCAGATTTTTGCCTCCAAGAGCAAGGCTGTGATAAATACATTTGTATTTATAGTCTTATGCACTTTTGATTTAATTTAGGTAGGCCAGATTTCCAGGACTGGGATTACAGACAAAGCATGCACACATTTTTAGTGGCTGTTGCCTGATTGCTTTCTAAAGAATCTTTTTATAATTAATTTAAAATAAGTTTTTCTATGAAATACAATTGATACTATTTTTTACCATTATTTTAATCTAAATATTTTAGATAGGTAAATTCTAGTATCAACAGTATTTTACCATTTCATTATGTTCATTCCTTCTTTTATGATAGTTTTTACTTTTAGATAATCATGTCTTTACCTCCTTCTCTCACCTACTCCTTCTGACTCACACTTACTCAACTTCCCAGAATCAGCTCAAACTCAGCAGTCACCTCCCTCATATCAACTTCCCCGACCCGCCCTTTCTCCCCTACATCCCAGACAGAGGTAATTCCCTGCTCTGCACAAACCTTCTTAGCGCATCATATTATCTTGTCTGACTTTGTCAGCCCTACTGGACTGCAGGCTTCTAGAGGCAGAATCAGACTCATATTCACCTTTACTAAAGCCAGCACCAAACCTAGTGCTTAAATATTTCTACTTTAAAGGAGAATGATGGAGGGGGTGAATATAACTAAGATATATTGTAAGCACTTTTGTAAATGTCAAATTGTATCCCCAGTACAACATATGATAATAAAAATAAAATAAATATCACTACTCAACATTTAGCTCACAAATGACAAACTTAAGTGTTTATTATTTTTATTTTTGGTATGACTGGGGTTTGAACTCAGGGCTTCACACTTGTAAAGCAGGTGCTCTACCACTTGAGCCACACCTCCAGTCCAAGTGTTTTCATGTAAATTCATACTTTAATCATTTACATGGTTTTCTTATAACACAAACTGAAAACAAAAGATTGGGTTAGCTCAATATTTCTGAATAATTTGATAACAATGTATATTTGGATGCTTAATTAATACTTTATAAATAAAAGGAGCACTTATTCATTTCACCACAGACTCCAAATTACTACACACAAGAAGATACGTGAAGAACCAAGGTGGGTTGGAGCTCAATGGGAGAGTGCACGCAAGTGTGAGGTCCTGAGTTCAATCCCCACATCACACACACACACACACAAACGTGTAGACATTAAGTCCCTATCAATACATTACTGCCTGAATGTGTGAACACTCACCTTTGACAATATGAAGCAACTGATACTAAGGCTCATAGTTCTTAGAGTGCCTCCTTTCTGCAGGATACTCTGCCCACTTCACAGAAGTCTCATTTGCTATTTTCCTGTCAGAAATAATTAAAACTGGGCAAAACCCCCTTTAGAATGTGTGTATAATGCAGAGATAGTGTGTTATATGGGTCTCCTTACTTTCTTATTTTCATCTTTTGTGTACTTCAATGATTATTGAGGGGAAAAGTTCAAGAATATAGACACTCAAAATGAAAGGCTTGACTTCAAATAATTCTTTATTGAAAGCTTCTTTTTCCCTTCTTAACAGAACCAGACAACTTGAAAACTATTGGAAGAAAAACATTTAAAGACAAGATTATCTTGACACTTACTGTTTGTTCATGTTTGTAATATTTACTGTTCAGAACAGTAAACTTAACATTTGTCTTGCTTGAGTTAAAGTTACATTTGGCTTTAATCAGCCTGAGGTTCCTGAAATGTAGCAAATGCTCAATAAATACACACTGGATGAAAGACTGACGGATTGTGGTGGCTGACAACCTCATTTAGAACTTGGGTAACTTAAGGATTTGCAGTTGTTTTAAAATACTCGCACCCAACATTCTCTAACTGGATGGATTAAAAAAAGTTAATCCCCAAGTAGGGCCATGGGCAGAAACTAATATTATTAAGGACCCCAACAGAAAACCTATGTTTGGACTCTTTCCCCCCTTGGCAATTTCAGACCAAAAGCAGCCTCTAGTGACAAGCCTAGGGCAGTATAGTTTTGAACACTGGCTCATGTAAATTATTTATGATTTTGGTGCCAACTATAAACAAACTAAAAAAAAAAATCTAAAAGTAGACTTTTCTCCAAACTTTGACTCCAGAATATGGGTCTTAGTCTATGTGTAATTGGTCAAATAATAAGCATATTAAAGAAGGTAAAGGTTGATGTGGGCACAATTCCAAAAAGCACAAAATGATTTAAATCTTATGGCAGCATTCAAGGCATTGGAAAGGTAAATGAGAGAATAAAGTTCACTTACAGAACCTGTTAAACAGTATATCAATTCTTTAGCAATACATTGAAATATAAAGCATTGCATAATCTTCCCTTTGACCAACATTTCACTCCCCCAACATCAGGGACACTGGGCAGGAGAGGAAATTGACTGCTTCTAACTACCCTGTGGTAAACAAAGATTGTTTAAACTGTTAAAGTATGAGATAGCACAAAGGAGAATATTAAAAATAGTAATTTTCACAAACTTCTCATGGTCTATACAATGAAAACAGCTCTCATTTTCTTTTTATGCCCAAGGCATCATTTTCTAAATACTTTTTCCTGATGGAAAATAGTTAATTTGGTGACAACTCCAGTAAGGACACTGTGACTCCTCCACACATACTAAAGAAGCCAGTCTACTGGTCTGCCCCAGAGCCAGTGGGTTATTCACAGATGTGGCTCTGAGGATGATTGTCAGAGCCATCTAACTCAAGTCCAAAGATGAGTCAAAGTCAGAGACAAACATCCAAAACTCTCTTCCCCTTCCAGAATCTGGTCTCCATTCTCCTGGACCAAGGGCTTTAGGCTATTAAAATAAGACCACTAAACTAATCGACTGCTCGGTCTTGTGTTTTCAGAATAGTGAATTCAGACCTTGCCAAATTTGTTACTTTTTTAAGCTAAGAATCTCTAAAGCTGAGTCATGAACCTTCTCCAAGACTTGGCCAGGTCTGAGGAAGTTGTGTCTCCCTTGAGTTCTCAATGAGGCTTCTTATTGAAACTTAGCAGATGGAGTAGTTAAACAGCACACAGTGAACTGGAAAAGCCAGTTGCTCTGGCATATAACCATTGCATCCTGTAGAAGGACAGTGTTAACTTCACAATTCTTTAGTCTTCTTTAGTCCTGAGAAGGCAAACCTAATATGATCAGATTTTAGGTAACTACTCTTATATTCACAGGCTTTCATGTATAGTTAGGATATATTGCCAGGCTCTAGGGAAAAAATCATAAGCAAAACATACATATTTGTCCTCAGAGACCTCATGTCCTCAAAAGGGAAGCAGGCACTTACAACAGCAATTGTGTCTGTGCTAAGTGGTATGGGACCACGCAAAAGTTAGCACCCAGGAAGAGAGCTGCACTGTTGACTGTGGCCCTTCCATGTTTCTTTCAGAGAAAGTGTTTACGTGATTGGCAATTTTAGTATCCTAGCCTGTGAACAGAGGAAGCTGGCAAATAAGAAATGAGTTAATTATCTCCAATGTTTTCCACATGCCTTTTGCTTTTCAAACCCCGCCTCTGTGGCACTAACAACTTTTTCCACATTAGGAAAGGAGAGAGAGTCAAATGTCACTCAATAAACCATAAGCAAGAGCTCTCCATGGTGGCAAGCATTTGCAAACTCCTTTCCTACTTGAGGATTTGGACAGTCAAAAGGCCAGGAGATAAGACCAAGTGTGAGACTGTGGCAGTGTCACATTTACAAGGGTTTCAGTCATCATCTGTACAGTTGTCTCTACTGCCCATTTTGAATTCTGGATTCTTCTGATTGTAAGCCAAATCCCAAGAAAGAAAACTGTCCATAGATTCAACTTTCCTCTTCATGCTGGTCTTTGTGAGCAATGATCAATGATTAAATCTTGCTTAATCTTTTTTTGTCTTCCACACAACATAGTCCTCAGAAGCAGACCCTGAGATGACAATTCATGGGCAGGTGACATACTGAGAAAGTGTCCCCACAATGAGGCCATGGGAGGGAGTAAGAGCATAGAACAAGGGAAGGGAAGGAGCCAAGCACAGGTACAACTACAGGTAAAGTCTCATCTTCTGCCTGATCCTGCAGGAGAGCCGTTCAGGAGTATAAATTATGCCCAGGGTCTCCCAACTAGAGGCCAGGAAGTTGGTCTTTCGTGGCAACTCATTCATACTTAGCTCATACCAAGCATTCATTGGCTAAAAGCCATCCAGGGATATGTAAATTCCTAAACACTTAGGTGGGTTTCTGTATGGGCAAAATGGCCTAGGACCCAATGGCAGGCTCAAAGTGTCATTTAGAAGTACAAGCACACGGAATCCCAACAAGGGACACACAAAACTCATAAAGAGATCCATGGAGACCTGATCACGGCACTGGCAGGGTCACTATCAACGTCAACAAGCTGTACATTCTCTCTGCTCAGTGAATACCCCATCTGATTGGACTCTAGGAGAGTTGCTTCTAATCTGAGAGGACTGTTCAGAAGTATATTAAAATATGTTTGGTTTTTTGAGACAGGATCTTGCTATGTTGCCTCAGCTTCCCCCAGTGCTGGGATTACGGGAATGAGCCACCACGTCCAACTTTAAAATATTTTTTGTGATGCATATCATGTACACCATATCTTTTAGTGGTACCTAACTTCCAGATGAAAAGAGGATTCTGGCTTATTTAATGGAGCTTCTATACCAAATAAGTTGCTAGGAAATTTGTCTTCAGCTTCTATTTTTTTTTTTTTGGCAGCACTGGAGTTTGAACTCAGGGCCTCACACTTGCTAGGTAGGAGCTCTTTGCTTGAGTTACTCCACCAGCCTCTACTTCTGTTTTATCACTAACAAGTTTTTGACTATCACTAATTAACTTTTGACAATACAATTCAGTAAACATGTATGGATAACCTATAACAAATCATAGTAGACACCAAGATTAAAAAAAAAAAAAGACAAATCTGTCTTCAAGTACATAAGTGTAATAAAGGAAAGCAGTAGAAATAATCAAGAGAAAAGAAAAGGAAGGAAGGAAATCCTTGTGGGAGGGTTAGGAGAGATGTTAGGAAGGAAGTGATGGGGGAGCTGGATCTCACAGGACGAGCAGGACACCAGTGGGTAGAAGTGAGGAGAGAGCACTCTTGACTGAGTCAAGTCAAGAATACAAGAAAGGACTGAATCAAGTAATCCAACTTGTCCAGACCATAGCAATCGTGTAGAGGTCATTTGGAAAACAACTCTGGAAATGAAGCTTGGAGCCAGATTTTTGGGTCATGATATCCAAATGCAATGTTTATATTGAATGTGTCAGATATTGGATCATCACTGCAAGCCTTTGGAAAAGAGAAATATCTGGTCATAGTCACTTAACTCTAGGACACAATAGAGTTCCTGACACATGTGAATGAGGCTTTCTAAATGTTTGTTGAAAATAAGTAGATATCGAATTTCCTTCCGTATATAAATGTTTAACTAGAATTGCTCTTCAATTATGATTTTATGAACTATCCTGAAATATTGGAAGTATTTTTAATAAGGAAAACCAGGAACTTCTCTGAGTCTATAGATGCCAGAATAAACGGAAGCAGCTAAAATGAAGGGATTTTGGAAATTCAAAAGAATTCAACCATCACCCAATAAAACATAAGATTGGCTTCTCATGATGCCTTATGAGAATCAGAGCAAAATATACCCCTCCTTTAAAGAACATTACATTGCAAGTCAAAGATGAAGGTACATAAGGAATTCTAGAACAGAATAGATCCCAGTAATAATGTGAGAAAAAAAATGATAGAGGCAGCACATTCAGGCTTTGAATGCACCAGAGCAAGATCTGGGGGACTATGTGGTCAGGAAGATTGAAGACAGCTGCTGTCACAATTTTGTTTATAGGACTTTATAAAAAGGGAAAGGAGAACAAAGAATCTAAAAGAAAAATATTCTAGGGTAGCAATGACCTGTGCATAGTTGATACTCAATAAATACTTATTGATAAACGTTGGTACATGGAAAGGCTGGAATTCACCACAGTATAAAAAACAAGAAAGAAAGTGGCCAAAAAAATAATCGATTTTTCTATGCAGCTGTTTGTTGGAATCTAGTGGAGAGGAGGAGGTGATTTACTAAAAAATTCCATAGACAGCCTATGAAACCCACTATGCCCACAGGCTGGGTCTTATGAAGTGAGTATGCCATGCCTGTGTCACAGAATTCTCTACTCTAGTCCCAAATGATCACACCAGGGATTAGTTCTCAAGCAATGGGAGGTTAGTTCAGGTGACTAAAATATGGCATGGAGTGAAATTCTGTCAGTGGTGGGCTTTGTATTGAATGGTGATGATGCAAGATGCCAATAGACAAGATTCCTAGAACAACTGCACTCCTCAAACAACAAGAAGTCACTGTTTCTGCCTCCCCTGAGCCTACTCCAGTTAAATGTTGGCGATCTAAAGGACCAGATACCTGTTCAGATAGCTCCATGGGCTTCCTTAATTTCATGCTCATTACAATAAGTCCACATCATTTGAGGGCATCCCAGTGCATTTCTTCCTTGCAACCTGAGGAGATAAACTTACAGATTTTAATCATAAATATGTATACATATGTAACTGTTGGAGTCATAAGAAGGGGACTTGTTCACTCTGTTAAATAAATCAACTTTTAAAATTATCTTACTGCCCCCGCAAAATAGATTTTGCTTACACTGGGATAAAATCTAGGACAAGACTCATACCTTTCTGGTCATTTTTAGGCAATAGATGTCTTCCCTTCAATCAAAACCATTCTCTTTGGTAATTTAATATTACCAGGTCCATGTGTCAATCCTACGACATTTCTCATGTTCTATTTTTAAGTTAGTTTTGTATTACAACCAATGCATCTTGTTGTTACCACCAAAGTGCAAAACAAGAGTGCACCCTTTTCATTATGCAAAGTAATAACTCAAAGCTCCATTTACTACAAGAATGATTTCTTCCCTTGCAGTTTTCTCTTTCTAAGCCAAAGGCCGCAGAAGCTTATTCAACCTAAGGAAATGTGCTTGGAGCACTAGAATTCCTCAACTCTGTGGTTAGAGTTGACGCTCCTGCCCTTAATGTTGTCTTAAAAAGAGGTGGTCTAGAAGCCAAGCACCGTGGTACATGCCTGTAATCCCAGCAACTCTGGTGGCTAAGGCAGGAGGATCACTTGCATTTGGGAGTTCAAAGCCAGCCTGGGCAGCATAGTAAGACCCTGTTTCAAAGAAAAAAGAGAAGTGATCCAGTACTCCCCCTCACCCCAAGCCTCTGATTTGGTGATGGAGACATAGGTAGTGGTTTCTTTAAAGCGGACAGGAAGATAAATGAAGAATGAAGAAGTAGGCCAGACATTAATGAAATGTGACATTTCTTTTGATTTGTGCACACTCTTGGCCATTTCCCCCAAGCCACCATCAGTGGCAGAGTGGCATGGAGGAAAGAGGAAGGACTCCATCATCACTCCCGTGTTGAACCATCCTCCACGGCCATCTGGGCTCTTGGAAGAAATTGAACCCCTGCACAAAACTGCTTGTCCAGCAGTCAGTTTCTCCTTGGGGTCACAGAGTTGTTTGTCAGATAGTCTTGAACTGGGGCCAGCTTCATCCATTAGATGTTTTATCAACATTTCCAGGAAGAAAGGGACTGCATCCCCATCCCTCTCCACTGAGTCTCCTCAACCCTTGTACCAGTTTGCCCATTTCTTCCCAGCAACATCTGGTCTCTTTTATTAAAAGGAGCCTAAGGTAGATCTTCCAAGACAAAGAAGATCCATGCAAGATGATGGATGTCTCCATATCAAGAAACAGAAATGATATTTAGTAAAATTAGACTCAATGTATACATTTGCATGGCAGCTTTACTTTCAGGGGATAGGAAAGTAAAACGAATGTTTTCCCATTCAAAACGTACAGTGATTCATGTCAATACTGGGAAGATGTAAACTCCAAGATAGACTTAGCACAGCTAGAGTGGAGTTAGACACATAGGAAGTTAGCAGGAAAACAAGTCCTTGAGGCCATCCATGCTGGAGTCAAAAAAAAAAAAATGAAGGCAGTGACATTATCTCAAGCACTGTCTCACCTCAAAACAGGGTGTACTCGCCTCATACAGCGCACACCATATGCAGTGGTGTGACAGTCATTTGTACGCAGCATCTAGGACGGTGGCAACACCTCTGCCATGAGTTCAGAATAACTCCTGCCCCAGGTGCCAGATACACTGAGTCACTTGGAGTCCCCTGCCACCGGCACCTCCCACTTGCTGGCTGCATAAATAAGTATGTGTGTTTCAGAAGATGATTTAAATAATTTGCCCCGGGGGATGGTTTGCACTACGTACAGAAAAAAAACTAGATCAATACATACAAAGCTAACTATTTAATTCTGTTTAGGAACAAAGAGGACATTGTTTATAGATGTTCTTTGCTTGGACACGACAGAAAAACTAGCTAACCTGTGCTATTTGCCTTTCTGATTATTTTTGGCAGGTAATCTTGTCCTCACTGGATGGAATGTGGCCACAATGCGAAATTTCTAACCTTTCGAAAAACTCAAGGTCAGACACCTAGGAGAAAGCCTGAAATTTCCAGGTGTAGTCTGGCTCCAGTAGAGATTTGTAAAATATTACAGGTGACAAAGCTCCGAGATAAGAGACGTTGCTGGCTTCTCTAATTAAAAGCAGTTATGGTGGCACTTGTGTCTTACATTTTTCTACACTTTTGCAACCTTCACTATTGTCTGTGGGTAAAACTCCAAACTCCTCAACCTCAAATACAAAGACCTTGAAAATCCAGCCTCTAACTACTTTCTGTCTTTCACTCCTGCCCTTCCTTCCCTAAAACCTACACTCCGGTCTCACAGGACTTGCCATCATTCCCTGAATAGAACAGTCTGTCACCCCTCAGCACTACTCATATGTTTCCTCCATCCAAAAGGCTCTTCCTGCCTTCTCAACCTGAAATGCAAAACCCAGCTCTTTTCTTTGGCAGTACTAGGGTTTGAACTTGGGGGCCTCGCAATTGCTGGGCAAGTGCTCTACCACTTGCCATCTTACTTTTTAAGGTGTTTTGTTTTGTTTTGTTTTGTTTTTTTAACTAGTCATTCCCTCCTTGGTGCTCCTAAAACATTTGGCACTTTTAAATAATACTGTTTTATCACATGGTATTGTGTGTTTTGTTACATGGTATTGTGACTCTTTGCTCACTCAGGTCTCTTCTGCAGACCTGAGCTCTGCAGGGCAAAGACAGTATTTCACCCTCTTCAGCTGCTTTGGGTCAACAATGCCTGGCACACAGTATCTGCTCAACATCTGAATGTTTATTGGTGCTTGTTGTTGAAGATCAGCAACTCACTCAACAACACATTCTTTTTCTGACCCAGAATCAAGCAGCAACTTTGCTTGGGTTCTGAGACCATAATTATCCAGAACGGCAGGAAGATCATCCTCACCAGGTGACAAAGAATCAAATGAATCTGATGCTCAATCTGCTCTGACCTTATACTTTAGTTGTAGAACCTGGACTTTGACTTTTACCTTGGAACCATACTCTCAACTCATCACTAGGCTACTCCCGTGTCCAAGTTTATATTTTAATAACATGCTATCCTAAGGACTACCATTGCAATACAATTGAAATTTCAAGACATCAAGAAGCTAGTCAAAAACTTCTGCTCTGAATTCAGTATTAACATAATACTGGGAACACCCATACTGCTATTGCTTGTAGTTCTCCACTGAAGGTAAGATTCTTGAGTGTCTGAACCATTCTGGGCATGGCTCACCTAGCAATGGAGGCTTGCCTATAGCTGTGAGGCAAATGCAATAGTACAAATACAAAAATACAGTAATGTGAGGATGATGGGTAGGGGGGTGATGATGGTTCTAAATCATAACTACAAATTTCTGACAGTCATTCTATCTAGAAGTAGCATCCGAGTTCTCACTTTTGAACCTGGCTGGGCATATGACTACCTGACCAAAAGAATATGGCAGAAGTGATACCATGTGACTTGCAGCTTTCTCTTTGTTCGTAGAAAAAGGTTCTTGGAGCCCTAAGCCTCCTTGTACAAATCTAGGTTGAACCATGCTATGGACTGAATATGTCTTCCCCAAAATTCATAGGGTAAAACCTAATCCCTAATGTGATGGTGTTTGGAGGTGGGCCTTCAGGAGGTGATTAGGTCCGGAAGGTGGAGGCTTCATGAGTGGGATTCATGCACTTACAAAAGAGACCCAAGAACTGTGGAGAGATCACTTGTTCCCTTCTACCAGAACCAGGAGGCAGACTTACCAGACACTAGCTGTAGTGCCTTGATCTTGGACTTCCCAGCCTCCAGAGCTGTGAGAAATACATTTCTGTTGTTTCTAAGCCACCCCAGGCTATGGAAGTTTGTTACAACAGCCTGCACAGACTAAGACAGACCATAGCAGAGCCAAGCCACCTGGCTTTGCAAGGACAATGAGTACCATTGACTGGATGTGTATTTCCAGGCATTTAAATGCTTAATTTCTGTTCTTTGCCTGTAAAGCGGAGACTAACAACCATCTCAGGATTAAATAAGGTTATGTATATAAAATAGCCAAGTTAAGTGCAGACAGATGTGCAAATATTAGCTATTGCATTTCTGATTCACCCTCTTCCCATTTACCTCTGCTATTTTACTTTTTCTTCTGCTAATTAAGTCCCTTATCAGCAGCAAATTGCTATCTTAATTAGCACTACAATTCTGGTGGTCTAAATCTTTGTTCCAGCAAGAGAGGAATGAGGACTTTTTTTTAAAAAAGGCAGAGGTGGCACAAAAAAAGTCATTTTCACTCTCAAATAGAGAAAGCGACCCATGGGGCCCTAAACTTTCTCACTTATTAACTTGGGATGGAGAATTGGCAGAAAAATTCATTACTGTAGTTTGTGTCTGTGGATAGTCAACAGAGACTTGAGGCTTGGGCTGAAATAGAAAGTTTAGAGTAATTGTGACAGAATGAAACCAGAGTAAAGTGTAGCCAATCTGCTGATTTCCACGGCACTTTGGGTCCCAGTTGTTCCAGACCCCCTCCAGATTGCAGACAGCTTTTAGGATTTCAGTGCAGAGTGGCCCGGACAGCTGGGCAGCCTGGCAAAGTTTTAATAGGTTTTGAATCCCTACTATTTTACCAGACAAAGAAGCTTGAAAAATATTTAGGGGGCTCTAGTTACAAGAAATAATGAAAGACCTCTTAAAGAAGACAAGCTTCATACAATTATAAAAGATTAAAGTTTTTAAAGAATTCACAGGTGTAAGAGAATGATTTAATTATATAAGGGAATGATTTAATTCATTTTATTTGAAAATAGGTCCATGTGATGAATTATTCTAATGCAGTCCAATATTCCAAATCTAAACCAATTCACATATAAGACTCAAAGCAAGGCATACTTGAACTAAAAACTATTGAATTAACCATTCCATTGTGTTAATAATTTACATTTCAGTGCTTAAGCAAAAACAGGCTGAAAAGCACAATGGAAAAGGTGCCTGTCCCCTTATGCAGCTAACTTAGGGTGCACATGCATCTTCCCTAGAAAGAAGTGTTTAATAACTGGTACAGCGGGAGCACCAAGTTGCATCTTCCAAAACGATGGGCCATGCATTGGAACCAGAGCATCCCATCTGAACACCAGCTCTGCCGACATGCCATGCAACAGCTGGGATGAACCTCCTCTGCATACAACAAAGGCACTCAACACTCACAGCAGTTTTCAAGATGGAACCCAGATTCTTTAGGATTATTTTACTCTTTACTGTCTATCATCTCCATTCCATTACCAACTTTTCAGCAACTTGCAAGAAGGTGATCCTCCTACGCAAGCAGAGCATGTTGTCTTGAATTAAGAGATGCTATTTTAAAGGAGGCAGCTGACCTCCAGGAGCCATGGCTTCCCATCTCTTGATGGATATGACTGTCTCTGCCTTTGCGATGACAATACAGAGTGAGGCCTGTTGAGATGGCTCACTACCCAAATGTGGTTGCCTGGCCTCCAGCCTAACAACAAAAATTCAAAAACAAAGCGTTCCAGTCACTAAAGAGTCAGCAGGCTCAGAAGCAGAGAGGTTTGGTGGGAGCTATGATTTGATTTTACTCTAGGGGCTCTTCCTCTCAGCCTTTTGTCTGGGCCATAGCTCCCTGTGGTTAGCCAGCTTTATTTGCATTTACCATCCTGGATGGGAATGATTTCCTCATACATCTGTCTACTGCTATGTCTCCTTAAGAGCAGGAAGTTTATCTCATTCTGCTCTGGGTTCCCAGTGCCTAAGCCAGTGCCAGGCACATCTGCCACATACTCAAAAAAGTTTATTGAACTGAACAGGTTTGGTCTTAATGGAAGGAAAAAAAATTACACTCCATTGAATCAGTAATCTCTTTGGATCTACTTTGTGGTTAATCCAACATAAGAAAATGATTATTAATTAATTAGACTACATTCCATATTTTACCACTATGCAATTCCAGCCAAAGGATTTTGTGAGAATAAATTGAACACCCATGGGCTAAAGCTCCCAGAGCACACCTTTAGTATTTATTATCTGTGGAAGCAGAACTCAAAATGAAGACAGTATTAAGGAAATAGCCTTTAAGTTGCTCAGTATTCTTTTTAGAAGTTACCCATAAAAGTCATTTTGTTTACAAGAAGCAAAATAATTGGCTTAGTAAGTCTTTTTTTTTAAGTGATACTAGAATAAGGTTTTCCACAAATATCACTGTATGGGTTGGCCCTCCATATTCACAGGTTCAACCAATCCCACATCAAAACCATCTAGATAAATTGCACCCATATTGAATATGTATACTTTTCTTCATGTCATTATTCCTTATACACTACATCATATACCCCCACTTACATCATATATGATGCAATAAGCAATTTAGAGATGGCTTAAAGGACACAGGAGGAGATGCATGGGTTTTATGCATATCCTGCCCCAGGTCATATGAGGAGCTTGAGCATTTGCAGATTTCGGCATCTGAGGGAGTCCTGGAACCAATTGCCTATAGATACTGAGGAACCAGAACAGTTGTAGTTTTAAATAGAAATGTGAATTATAGGAAACAAATAATGTTCCTTTTTATTTAAAAACTGAACAAGTGTTCATTGATTTCTTTTTTGTTTTAAAAGGATTACCTCTTCATTGATAAAACTTGGAATAATACAGACAATCCATTAAGAAAAAGAAACCAGTCCTTACATCATCAGTGTGAATAATGCTTCTTTTTAGAAACATTATCTCTACCCTTGTACATATTTTATGCGGTTGAGGTTGCATTGTTGACATGGCTTCTTATCTGGCTCTTTTTTACTTAATGTCATTACTTGAACCCTGTAAGAAAACAAAATGGTGACACGGATGCACTTTTCGCCAGGACCACCTCTGGCCTTACCCTTTCCATGTTGATGAGTGACAAGCAATGTCTTGCCCTCACCACGAGGACCAAACCTGTGTGAGATTGGGGTCTCTGACCTATTGCACAATAGACCTTTTTTTTTTTGGTTCTCTCTCAAAACACTTAAACAAATCTCGGACATTACAAGGCAAGAAGAAGAGGAGGGCCCAGAGAAAAGAAACGAGTGTGATTAAAAGTCCAGGAGGAATCAAAGAACAGAGTCGCTTTCCCTGAATATAGAGAGAGGAGAATAGAAATTGCAAGCTTCACACATCCACTGGTCTGGGAATTATGTCTGATTTGCCCTTCACCCTTACCTCGGCTCTTGAACTTCCCCTCACATTCCCTTCCCAGCCCTCTCCACATGCTTAGTGCCCTGGGAGCTGGACCAAAAGAACAGCTCCACAGGCAACCTCACCCTCTGAATTTGCTGGGTTTGGCCAATGGAGCTCCAATGAACTTAGGACAGTTTCATTGCAATATTCACTCCTTGCCTCCTTCCTGGTGGAGTTGCTGCAGACTGGCCATTTCCTTTCACTGAAGGCCACAGCCCATGACTTTTAACCGGCTGTCTGTGTCTAACTTTTGGTGAGCCACCCTTCCCTTCTCTCTTCAGACTTTTCAGGGGTAGAGGGGTAGCTGTGCTCCATTGTCACCAACTCTGGAGCACAGTACACTCTGCCACCTTTTAAATAGCTCTCTTACTAAACGCTGGTCAAATTATCCAATTTGAGGAGACTTTGTGCCCTGCCAACATCTGACTGACAGAAATATCAAAAGCTGTGTGTCCTTCCCAGGATAGTACACTTCCTTCACCTTCGGAATCAGATTGTTATTCATGTGTCCTCAGCAGGGCTATTTGGGGATAATAAATGTATATATAGTTTATCTCTACTTCCAGCAAGTGGTCATTTATAATGGCGCCACTTCTGCTGGTGATGATGATAAACAGAGTGAAAATAGCCCATTAGTTTCCTACTCCACACTAGGGCCAGATGCTCTTGACAATTGGGCTTAGTCCTCAGAACAAATCAATAAGGTTGCTTCTGTTCCCATTTTGTGTCGAATCCCATAGTGTTGACATTTTACCCCATATCACACCACTAAGGCATGCACATCCACCACCTCACCTCAAATGGCCCTTCAGTTAGACCTTCCCTGGCTACCAGGTTTTCATTTTTCCCATTCTGCTTCTCTGCTTTACTTTTACCCTCAGCATTTGTCTCCATCTAACGTATTATATTTTTCCTCATTTATCTTGCTTCATGTCTATCTCAACCCATTGAATGAGAGTCCACTGCTTTACCCCAGCGCTTAAGATGGTTCCTGGCACATAGTAGATCCTCAGTAGATATTTTTGAATCATGAGTGAAAAAGCTGGAATTCAGAGCTAAGTTTGTGTCTGTTTTTCTATAACACCTCCCTTAGCTCTTCACAATTAAGGTGGATAGATAATAGCCTCAAAGAGAAAAGACAATAGCATATTTTTGAACTAGATGCAACCATTACGCAACTTGCTATGACTGCAGTGTCAGACAGCTAATGAAAGAAAACAAAACGATGCTCACATTTTTGTCTTCAAAAATATGTTTACTATGGAGGCACCCAGACCTATGGTAAGACTGTGTGGCTGGGCTTTGACAGAGTGAGGTGCCATTTGGAATGCCAAGGAGAAGAATATGGAAAAATAAATTCTGGTTCAGCGAGCAGCCACCCACTGTCGACTCAATGCAGGTGCTCATCGGGTGAATGCAGGCTTTCTTCAGGATCAGGGAAGACAAAGGACATAGTCATGCAAGCTAGGCAAGCATGGCCAGCTAGGGGAAGCCTGGGTCTGGAAGGCACAGACATTCTGGCATTGAATCCCGAATGTTGCCTTTTCCTTGTTTTACAGGTGCTTTCTGCTCCATTTCCTTTGGCACTTACTTAGGAAAGGCAAAAGGAAATAGTAATGACTGAACAGATTGGTAGCAAGAAGTAAGAGCAGCTATGGTGATACCAAGGAGATCAATTATTACCAGGTAAATGGAACACAGGCTGTGGCCACAGACATGCATGGTGTCTTAGTCCATTTTGTTCTGTTATATCAGTGTACCACAGATACTGTGTAAATTACTCAGTAATTTACAATGAAAACAATTTTATTTCTTATAGTTCTAGAGGCTGGGAAGTCTGATATCAAAGTGTCAGCCTTCGGTGAGTACCTTCTTGTTATGTCATCCCATGGCAGAAGGCAGAAGGGGAAGAGAGAAAGCTTGCTTTATAGCAAACTCACTCTGGAAAGAAGAACATTAATCCATTTCTGAGATCTTTAATCACTTCTTAACACTGTTGCTTTAGGGATTAAGTTTCCAGCATGGGTTTACCTGCCTCCTTCATCATTTACCTTGATCTTGGCCAGGTTACTTAACCTTTCTAAGCCTCAGTTTCCTTGGTTATACAATTGAATGGTAACAGTATTTATTTCATTGTTGTAAGGATGACAGGAGATAATCCTAGTATCCTAGTCCCTGGCATGTAAGAGGACTTATGCCTATACATAAGTGTTCAAAATCACAGTTACACTTGTACTAATAACTGAATTTATTAGAGTGCTCTGTTGGCCACAAGGAGTTATTTTCTCCAGTATCAGGTCCCTTGGATTTTGGCTGAGAATTTCAGGAACTTGCCCTGCATAGGGCATGGGACCTCTTACATCACCAGGTGAATTTTTATTTTCATAAGGAGGTAGAATGAAAACACTAGACTGTTGGATCTAGTTCTTAAGCAAAGTATACAGTTCTCTGGGTAACTCTTCCCAGAGAAAGGCTCATATGTTATCCAAAATCATTTTAGAGATTATGCCAGCTTGCTGTTTTACATTTCTATTAGAAATATGTTGAAACTTGCCCGTCAGTGTCCCAAATGAGACAGGAAAATTATGAGTGACTATCAATAAGGACCTACAATTTATTCCCTGAAAGTGAAGAATAAAAATGAGTCAAAAGACTTCCCCCTGAGAAAACAGAGGCCACCCAGGCCCACCAGGCTTATCTACAATGCATGGCCACTCCTTTCTTTTTATCCCCAATAATCTAGACATTATCTGCCACCACATGAGGCTATTTAAATTTAAACTAACTAAACACAATTACAAAGCCAGTTCTTCAGTTGCACATACCACATTTTTTAGTGTTCCATAACCACAGTGGCTAAGTGGATGCCAAATTAGACAGTACAAATATAGATGCTTCTATTATCACAGAAAGTTCTGTGGGACTGTGCTGTCCAGAGGGTGGTTCTAGGTCAAGGCCCAGACCTAGTCAAACAAGTGAAAAAGATCTATTATCAGGTTAGGACTGCAAGCGGTGGGGATAATATATAAATATTGCTTAGTCTTGAATTTCTTGGCAAATATAAGAGACTGAAATCCTTTTGGCTGAACTCTTAGTATCCTTCAACTTCCACGTCATTGTGATTTAAAACAAAAGGTATGATCTAGACCAGAGATGGGAATTGAGTTTGCTTTTTGCCAGATCTTCCCCCAAATACCATTTCACTGTTAGTCAGTCAGCCAAGCACACATGGAATCCTGACTATCCCACTAATCCTGACTAATCCACACTTAGGTTTACTGAAGGCTCAAACCTTATGTTTCACAATCGTCTGGAGAGTATCATCGGTAAAACAGGACCCGGCCCTACAGGCCTGTATGCACCACATGCTCAAATCCCCACCTGGTACCTGTCACCCTCTCCCCAACACATTCCCGTAGCCGTCTTTAACCTTTTCTTCTCCGTTCTCCATCTTGCATCTCAACTCAAGCTTGAGTTGAGCTATTCCATGCTCTAATGATAGGAAGGGAACAAGGAGTGGTAGGAAGTGAAGGTCCTTGATACCTTTGTGGATGGCACAGGACAGAATCAGAGACTTCCTCAGCAGTCTGACCGGAGAGCTGTGGAACTTTGAAAAAGCCAGTCAGAACTTTGGCACTGTAAAAATCAAAAACCAAAACCTCTTGCTAGCATTTTGCTAGTGTCTTGTGCTAAGCATCTCTGTCTCCCCTCCAGCCTTGAGATAAATTTTTTGACTATTTCTTGCTTTTTGTCACTTCAGCCACAGAAGTTGTTGAGCTCTAGGGAAAAAGACTTCCTCTGCCACATCAGCCACCTGGAGTGACCTATAGCTCACCTGGGTAGGCTGCATCTTCAGTGTCCAATACATTGAGAGAAGTCTGAATATGAGTGTGGAGCGTCCTAAACTATCCCAGCAAGTGAGGACAGTCTCTTTTGCAAATGTTTCAAGTTAAAAGCAAGGCAGTCACCCCCCAGTTTAGTGGCAGGACTTGTAAACTCCCTGAGTCAGTATTTATGAAGTTCTTTACATTTCTTAGAAAAATTGGGCCCATGGTTCTTAACTTTCTATCATCTCGGAGTGCATTTTCTAGTTTTCTTGCTGCATTGTGGTGTTTTTAGGATACTGTGTAGGCATACCATGCAGCCACTGCTTCTGGAAAAAGCCCATCATAGATAGCCCAGTGGGGTTTAAAATCTGCAAAGATCTGGGAGCCACTTTCCAAATGGAAATTGACCAGAATCCTAGAGTATAAAAGAGATGGACATGAAACCATTTGGGTTGGAGTGAAAGGAGGATAAACCTGCTCCCTCCAAGTCTCTATGGAAACCTGAGGTTTGCAGAACATTGTTTGAGCTTCTATATCCCCAGATCGACTCTTTGGAAACCCCAAGTTGGACTTTTCAATGTCAAGGATGCTCGGATGAGAGAAGATTATCATTTGTTGCTTGCAAGAGAAGTTTATAAAGGATATTGGAAATCATCACCTCATGGACCAAGTAAGGTCAAGGATCCCAAGACGAGAATTTTGCATGCCCATGTTTGTGTTATTCTCCCGCCACACCCCTGCAGAGGTGGGTTCTGGTTGGCCTCAGTGTTATTTCAGGGCATTGCACCTACAGTGTGACAGGGCTTCTGTACCTGCTCTGGCAAAAGCCAACAGGGCCAGTAAATGGCCACATGAAAGATTTCATGAGAAAAAGCAGATATCTCATTTTTTATTTACTAAACATTTTACAAATCATTAAACATTATCACCTTTTTATTTTACAAAGTATAGTATTTTGGTGCTAGAAGAAAAGATATTAAAGCAGTTATAAGACAATGGGAGGACAAAAAGAAGAAAAACATTCATGAGAGTTTTTGGATGCTTGTGGAGGTGCTTTTCGTGACAGGAAAGAACAGCTCAATGACTTTTTTGATTTCCTTTACATTTTATGTACAACTTAAAAAGCTTTGTTCTTGGTAGAGTGCCTGCCTAGCAAGCATGAGGCCCTGAGTTCAAACCCCAGTACCACCAAAAAAGAAGCAAAAAGCTTTGTTCTTTTTAAAGATTTTTAACTTATGGGGGGAAGGGGAGATGAAGGAGAATGGTGGAGAGGGTGAATTGAAGTATGATGTATTTGATATATTGTAAGAACTTTTATAAATGCCACAATGTGCCCCCACACAGTACAATAGAAACATATATATTGATAAAATAATAATAAAAATAAAATATCTCACCTTATAAATTTTGTTATTGCATTTATTAATCCAGAAGGTTTCAATAATCACTTTTGGGGTTTTATAAGTTAATTAAATAATCTTTTAATAATTTTAAATTGCAGTTATAATTTTTTTGGCAGTATTAGGGCTTGAACTCAGAGCATACACCTTGAGCCACTCCATCAGCCTTTTTTTGTGATGGTTTTTTTCAAGATAGAGTCTCATTAACTATTTGTCCAGGCTGGTTTCAAACTGCAATCCTCCTGATCTCTGCCTCCTGAGTATCTAGGATTACAGGTGTTAGTCACTGGCTCACTGCATTTATAATTTTAATATACTTGATTTTTATGCTTTAGTTGTCTAGTTATCAGACTTTAACATACATTTACATAGCTCTTATATAGCTATTAATTAAATTTACAAAAATGATTAAATTTAAAGTTTTTTAAATGATCTCATTATTGGCTACAGTCCAAATAGAAATATCTTATTCCTTTGAGATCCAAATCAATTAACTCTATATTGGAATCACAACCTGTCAGATGCCTTAAAATGCGAAATTCTTAAATACTTGCAGGTAAGAAAAATGTCCCAAAACATAGATTATTCTTGATTTAACATAAAAGTATAAATAATTTGGAGTTTATTTCAGCACTTATGTATTAAATTACAAATCTTTTCAATGAGGAAGCAGGTGTCAACCTAAACCAGATTGATGCTTTTGTTGCAGTGCTCTGAGGGTCTCTCTAAACAGAAAGAATTGGTGCAGATCTCAGGATTCGATCCTTTTACTCAATCCTAACAGGTGGCAGGAAGCCTGAGCACTGGTAATAATCGTCATAACATAGTCCAGACCTTTCAAAGTGGGTGGGTGTCAAAGACCATGTACTTGAGTTTGAATCATGTTATTATCTAATTCTCCCTTTGTCACGAGAGATCTATAACTCCACTATAATCATAACTCCCTCTTGCATTACTTTGGCTGTCCTAATATATAGATGTCATTTTATCTCATTTTGGCTGGGTCTAATGGAAAATAATGAAATGAAACTGTGGAAATAAATACAACTTTATAGAATGCCCTGAGCTCAAATAATTATGGGAGTATATCACAGTCACAGATGAAGGAAATCACTGAAGAGTTAGTTAAACCCGCACTATTCAAGACTATTTAAACTAGGACATATAATCTGGTGGGATTGTAAACACAGAACCAAAGAGTAAGGAAGAACAAAGTTTAATTCCGGCTGCACCATCAATTACCAGAAATTCAGTTTTGTCAACACTGCTAAATATTTAGCCACATAAATTTATAGCTCTGTCACCTGAGCCTGATTAAATTCAAACAGGAAAGTTCTCTTGGTTGTTATTAGAAAATCTAGATCACTATTTAGAGTACAGAACACTCTGGGGTTTTTGCCACAGACTGAGTTCATTAGGAAACACACATTTTAGTATTTAATCCATTTTATTCATCAGCTTGTTAGCTACTACTCTTACCCAAGACAATCAACGGCTTAATGTAGTCCTCTGAGTTTAATCATAATCACATCATAGAATAGTCCACTGTAGATGGGGGAGGGGTTGGACCCTCCCCCATGTTGTCATTTAAGGATCCATTTTTTCTTTTTCTGTTTTGTTTGTGTGATACTGGAGTTTGAACTCAGGACCTCTCACTTGCTAGGCAGGCACTCTACCAATTAAGTCACACCCACAGCTTTTGGGGGTTTTTTTATTTGCTTTAGTTACTTTTCTGATAGGGTCTTATGTTTTTCTGTGGGCCAGCCTGGGCCATGACTCCCCTATTTGTGCTTCCTGCAGAGCTGGGATTCAGCCTCTAGCCAGCATACCCAGCTTTTATGAGTTCAGATGGGGGTCTCACTACATTTTCCCCCAAGGCTGGCTTCCTAGCTGGGATTACAAGGGTGAGCCACCATGCGCTGCTTCTCTCATCCAGTGTCCTTGATCAAATCCTCTGAGTTCCTGCCAGCAGATAGGAGTAAGGAAATAACATGGGGAACTTTGAGGTAGGTTTTATGGGCTTCCTAACTTCTGCCTGCATGCTGTTAACCAGAACTGGGCCATGTGGCCTCACCTACCCGACAGAATGTCCACAGGATCAGCAATAAAAACCAAAACAGTGTGGCAAACACCTGGCCTGTCTCTTCTACATTGTATCATAGCTATAACTTAAAATTTAGTTTTGTTCAGTAATAATTAAGTCAAATAGACAAAAAGCATGGTCAAAATAAAAACTGGTGTCAATGAAGAAAAATTGATATAATTATATGACGTATGAAGTTCACGCCACAGCAAGAAAAGTAATGTTTGTATTACTCCAATGTACCATGTTTTCACAATTTTTCATCACTGAGACCACCTATGGTATTGAAATAGTTACTTGTCAAAGTGAACTGTTTGGGGTTTTGAGTTGCTTTTGTCTTTTTTTTTGACCCAATGACAGTGACCAGTTGATGAGAGTTCATTTTTGTATAGTGCTCTACTTTATGAAGCATAGGTTTGCTAAGAAAGGAAATAATTTGCTATGACTCTTATTTTAGGACTAAAACACATAGCAACCTAAAGAATGGAGAAGTGAGAGATGGATGACATGAGGCTAATGCAGAGGTCTGGGCAAGAGATACTGCAGGTCTGAATCAAGCCAGGAAACAGAAAGAGAAAGCAAGAAGGGATTGGTGGAGATGTTCTGAGGTGGCCAAGGAGCCATTGGGTAGTTTCTGTCATAAGACACCAGAAAGACACCACCACCATTGGTTGAGATGGAAAGCTCTGGAGGAATACTGGGGGTTGAAAGATAAAGTTTTGTTTTAAACATGATGATTTGGAGGTGTCAGGGTAACAGAGAGAAGTGATGAAAGGCACATGGTTCGATCCTGGTTTTGGGTCCCTGTGGATGTACCCCTTCAAGGATCTGAGACCTTGACCTATTCATTAACCTCTATAAGTTTTAATTATTTCAAAGAGATGTCATGGAAATAAAATACCTTCTTCCCTCACTCGAATTTAAGGTTTGTGATGCTAGAAATCTCTTTGCTACTCGGTGTCATATCCCCAGCACATGTTAAGTTCTCAATATTAGGCAATCTAATGATCATTTAATAACATTGTACAATAATCATTGTCCATGTAAATACATCTAGCAGGCAGCTGACATCTCGGATGTGGGGTTTCCCTGAGACCTGCACTGGGGCAGAGCTACCATGGGCCTGAATTTTAGAGTAGTGCTATTATGAGGTGGTCCAGGGGACCAGTCAGCCCTCAAAAGGCTTATTATGGGCCACATGGGATAAGTACAGACACTAAGAGCAACCTGTAGGAAGTTCCATGTCACTTTCACATTGGTGCATCATCTCGTTAAACAGGGTATGGACAAGGTAGAATGGGCCAGAACTGAGTAATGAGCACTGTGAGAGGCAGATGGCATCCTGTCAGGTCAGCAGGATCACTTTTCAACAGGTGATATTTTAGGGCCAGTCACCTAAAACCTAAAGGCACTAGAATATAAATCAATGAAAGCATTTACTTTTCAAGGTTTTATTAATTTTTAATTGTCAAAAATTATATTTAATCAAAAACATTTATTGATTTTATGACTTACTATTTATATCATTATCATATTTCAACCATATTTTTTAAAAACTTGTTTGACCCAATAACAAAATAAGGAAACAAACTTTGTATCATTATTTTATAGGACTTCTTTTCAAGAATAGACCCACCTCTCAAAATGTGGTAGTAGTACTAAGTCATATGACGGTGGAAGTTGATTCTGAAGAAATGAGACCAAGAGAATTCATACTAGTTTTATTCAGAAGTATAATTTCTCAGCCTGGTATGCTGGTTCACATCTATAATCCCAGGTCAGGGGCATTGAGGTTTGAGGAAAGCCCAGGAAAAAAGTTAGTGAGCACCCCCTCCCCCCCACAAACAAACCAAGCATGTTTGTGTGTATGTATAATCCTAGCTACTCAGGAGGCTATAGGTAAGAGGATCGCACTCTGAGGCTGATCCCAGGCAAAAAAAAGAGAGACCATAAATGAAAAATAACCAAGGCAAAACTGTTAAAATGAAAGGAAAGAAAAAAGGAAGTATAATTCCTCATGTATCAAGTTCAATTTGTAACCAGAATTTATGAACTATAGTGTATTATATGTAGAAACAAATCAGATGAATTCACTAAATCAGATGAATTTACTCCACATTTTGCATAAAACTCAAAAATGAATAAATGATTAGGCAGGACATTCCTACAGACAATGTAGTTTAATGAAAGCATCAAAACTTAAGTGCCATTTGCATAACAAGTGTAAGAAATAGCCCCAAATCAAAAGAATTCTTGAGAGAAAGAGTACTGAAGTAAAAACCTGACAGAAGCAGATGTTAACTCCTCTACATGACTGCAGCTTCTTACACAGTACTGCTCAGGCCAAGGTCACGCACACATACAACTGCTCGACCAGGATGCAAGACTGCTCCAGAGATACTCGCTTAAAGTGATGCTGGATGAGATGGTGGTAAGGGAGATGGCTCAAGTGTCATTTTCCAGTGAAATTGGACCTCAACATAGGAGCAGATTGGCAGGTGACATAGAGGGCTAAATCACAGAAAAAATAAAATAAGCAAAGTATTTTTATAGCAACTAGATGGAGGCATAGATGTTCTTATGGCCAAACTTTTGGTACAAGTATGATTTAATATGATTGCTATAGGAAGAAAGAGTTCCTTTATTTTCTTAGCCTATAGCCAATAAACACATCTGTGAACTATATAAGACCATAAATGACTGTATCATTCATAAATATGTCTGGAGTTTAGGATTTTGTGTAGGATTATATACTGAGAGCACAGCTGCAGAAACTGGAAAACACTGTGGATTCGTTACCCAGGGTGAGGCCTTTATGCCAGGGTGCAAATCAGCAGACCACTCCCTGCATCAAGAAAGGAGTCAGCAGAACACAAAATGCCTTTCTTTCACAGAAAGATAATTAGAATATCATAAATTTTAGAGGGTAAGTTGTTGTGATTGTCTACAGATAAAGGATTGAAGGTGAATTTTGCTCTACATGTTGTATAAAAATTAAAAATGAATAACCTGAGCTTGCTGAAATTACTCTGAAATCTCTTCTTCCATTCTGTCAAAATACCCATGTGGCTTGGTTTTCCCACAAAGCAGGTTAGATCGACATGGCTTCCTACACATGGTGTGTTATCAACTCAACTAAAATTGGAGAGTTTACAAGAAAGGTTATTTGTCGTATTAAAACCCTTCAGTATTGATCCGAATGGTGTTCACAGTGTGCATATTAAGATCCAGTATGGAAAGATTGTTTTATTCGTAATTTTTTCTTAGTTACAACCACGGAGCCATCAAAAGTTACAAAGATAGAAGTGATTGTGTTAATATTCTGCACACCTACTTTCAAGAATAACAGTTGATATTTGTAATTCTTTTCCTCTTTTATGTTTGACCTGGTTGTATTCATTAAAATGTAAATTTATGTGACATCTAATAATCAATGACTCTAACAATAAAGACGTAGACTTGTATTTTTCATGTTTCTGGTTTTATTTCATTTTTCTAGTCATTCATTTTTATTTTACTAAAAGAAGTACTGACTTGTACCAAATTGGAAATGAATAAAAGGGGAAAGATCCTTCACGACAGATTGAAAAATGATATTTTAGAAGGTCAGTCTGATTCAAGGGGTCCAGGAGACCAAGAGGACATGCTCACCCAGAGCCCACAGTCCTGTTTCCCAAGCAATCCAGGGCCCAAAGGCCCTGCACCTGTCTCCAGGATCTGTGTGAGCTCCTTCCCCAGGAGGTCATGCCAAGGGTGGGCAGTGCCATCAGTATATGAAGTCTAAAGCCTACGGTATTTGTGGGAACATGGTTAGAGCTTGGATGCGCACAAGGCTCTGCATAGTGTGGTGGGAAAAAAGGGGGCAAACCAGGGGCTAAGAGTCAGCTCATCCAGTGCCACATGTTCTAACATAAAGTCTGTCACAGAGTCCAGAAATTCTAAATCTGAACAAGATTGTTAATAAGATGTACTTATCAAGATGGGGTAATAGAATATATTGAACAGTTAATAACTTTATAACTTTAACAGATTTAGACATTTGGAACATGGACCTCTAGTTGTTCTTTCATCTGGGCCTCACAAACTTTAGAAAAGAACCTGTCTGAAAGTGGAGGCATAGACTGGGGATATTAGAGGATAGGCATGGAGGTGTATCTGGAGCTGAAGGAGAGGAGAGTCTTACATGAGAGTGCCTGGTTTGAATCCCAGAGCAGCCATCTCCCAGCTGTAGAACTTCAGGCTATATTTCAGTACTTTGACTTCTCATCTGTATAAAGGGATGTTAATAGTACCCACCTTGTGGTAGTGCTTTGGAGATCAAATGAGTTCATCCAAGTGAAGACTCTGAATAGGCCTGGCATAGAGTGAGTGCTTAATACCAAGGGAGTGGCCAAATTATTGGGGAAGGACTCTAACACAAGCACAGGAGATGCTCATGGGGACGAGTAAGTCCAGGGAGAAGGGGAAGGTAGAGAGATCACCCTAGCACCCAATATGGTGCCTGGCAGGTGATAAGTGCTCGGTATATGTGATGAATTTGAGAAGGAAAGAACACTGGGCAGGACACTCACTGGGGAGCATCTAACATATTCAACACAGCAGAACAGCCAAATGGGAAGAGGTCTTATGAGAGCCTATTAGGTTCCTAGGCAGGAAATACCTTTAAAAGATGTTTCAGTCCACAGAAGTCAGATTATAGTAAATTCAAGAGTGGGTGGGTAGATTCTTCTCAGTGTTGTTTAGAAACTGTACTGGAAACTACTCTTTTTTTGAAAAGTTGACAGTGTAGGGAATGAGAGAGAGAAAATAGTAGCTGGAGGGGATACAAGGTTGAAAGTTCTTCCATGTTAGAGGAAACACGGAAGACTTGTTACTAAGAAACCAGTGAATGGCACAAAAGCAGACCTGAAGACCAGTGGAACAGAATAGAGGACCCAGATATGAATCCACACAACCATGCCCACCTTATTTTTCACAAAGGCACCAAAAATATACAATGGAGAAAAGACAGCCTCTTCAACAAATGTTGCTGGGAAAAATGGTTATCCATCTGCTGAAACTAGATCCGTGTTTATCACCCTGTACTAGTATCCACTCAAAATGGACCAAGGATCTTAATATCAGACCCGAAACTCTGAAGTTGGTACAGAAAGGTGCAGGAAACACTCTGGAAGTAATAGGTATAAGAAAGGACTTCCTCAATAGAACCCCAGCAGCTCAGCAACTAAGAGAAAGTATGGATAAATGAGACTTCATAAAACTAAAAAGCTTCTGCACAACAAAAGAAATGTTCTCTAAACTGAAGAGACCACCCACAGAGTGGGAGAAAATATTTGCCAGCTGTACATCAGACAAAGGACTGATAACCAGAATACACAAGGAACTTAAAAAACTAAACTCTCCCCAAATCAATGAACCAATAAAGAAATGGGCAATTGGACCAAACAGAATTTTCTCAGAAGAAGAAATTCAAATGGTCAAAAACCACATGAAAAAATGCTCACCATCTCTAGCCATAAAGAAAATACAAATCAAAACCACACTAAGATTCCACCTCAGCCTTGTTAGAATAGCCATCATCAAAAACACCACTAACAACAGGTGTAGGTGAGAATGTGGGAAAAAAGGAACCCTCATACACTGCTGGTGGGAATGCAAGCTAGTGCAACCACGCTGGAAAAAAATTTGGAGGCTTCTTAAAAATCTAAACATAGATCTGCCATATGATCCAGCAATCCCACTCCTGGGGATATACCCAAAGGAATGCGACACAGTTTACTCCAGAGGCACCTGCACACCCATGTTTATTGCAGTGCTATTCACAATAGCCAAGTTATGGAAACAGCCAAGATGTCCCACCACTGATAAATGGATTAAGAAAATGTGGTATCTATACACAATGGAATTTTACTCAGCCATGAAGAAGAATGAAATCTTATCATTCACAAGTAAATAGATGGAACTGGAGAACATCATTCTGAGTGAGGTTAGCCAGGCTCAGAAGACCAAAAATCGTATGCTCTCCCTCATATGCAGACTTTAGATCTAGGCCAAATACAGCAATATGGTTGGACTTGGGTCACATGTTAAGGGGAGGGCACATACGGGAGGTTTGGGGATAGGTAAGAAACACAAAACATGAAAGTATTAGATGCCCCACTGCAGAGGAACTAATACAGAAACCTTAAAGCGACAGAGGTCAATATGAGAAGGGGATCAGGAACTAGTGAAAAGGTCAGTTAGAGATGAATCTACTTGGGATGTAACATATCTGTACATGGAAGCAATGCTAGGAATCTCTCTGTATAGTTATCCTTATCTCAACTAGCAAAAACACTTTGTCCTTCTTATTATTGCTTATGTTTTTTCTTCAACAAAATTAGACATAAGGGCAGAACAGTTTCTGCCTGGAAACTAGGGAGAATGGGGAAGAGAGGGAGAGGGTGGTGAGGAGTAAGGTGGTGGGGAGTAAGGGGAGAAATGGCCCAAATGATGTATTCACATGTGAATAAATGAATTAAAAGAAAGAAAGAAAGAAACCAATGGAGAAGAAGGGCTGCTTAATCGGGCAAGAATGTAGGAGAAGGATGGGATGAGGTGGAATCAACAGAAAAGACCTCAGAGTCAGTCTTAACCATGCCAGTGGTAAAAAGAAACAGGAAAATTGAGAAAGATGGAGAAAAATTTTGAGGAGTGATAAGTTGAAAAAAAAGACCACTTAAAGTTTCCAGAGGATCTTGAGTTTCCAGAGATCAAATAAACACAGCCGATTAGTAAGGAGAAAGTTTTCTTGCCCATTGTGACAGATACTCTAAATTGGCTCACCCATACCAGCCTTCTCTATGCCAGAGAGCAGGGCTGGCAAGCTACAGCCCACAGGCTAAGTTTAGTTTACTGCCTGTTTTCATACAACCCATGAGCTAGGAATGATTTTCACTTTTTTATTGCAGCAAAAGACACATAACATAAAAATTGCCATTTTTACCATCTTTAAGTGTATAATTCAGGAACACTAAGTACATTCACAATGTGGTATGAGCATCACCCATTCCTAGAATGTCAGCATCCCGAACAGAAACTGTACCCTTTAAACAATAACTGTCCACTCCACCCTTTTCCCAGCTCCTGGTAATAACTCTATTGTACTTTATGTTTCTATGTATTTGCATAGAAGAACCTAGAGGTTCTTCATATAAGTGGAATAAGAAACTCTCTGTATTTTTGTGTCTGCATTGTTTCACTTAGCACAGTGTTTTTGAGATTCACCCATGTTATAGCATGTATTAGTTTAAATTCTTTCTATGGCTGGATAATATTCCGTTGGATGTGTTTTTTATACTTTTTCATCCACTCATCTGATGATAAATATTTGGGCTGTTTCCACCCTTGGGCTATTGTGGCCAATGCTGCTATGAACATTGGGTGTACAGGTTCAAGTGCCTCTTTGAGTCCCTGCTTCAGGTCTTTGGAGCACAGACCTAAGAGTGAGTTCCTAACGTTATTCTGTGATTAACTTCTTGAGAAACAGCAGAATTGTTTCATAGTTGCTGTACCATTTCACTTCCTGCCAACAATACATGAAGTTTCCAATTTCTCTACATCCACACCACTTGTTACTTTGTTTTATTTTTTTCCTAACAATAGCCATTCTAATGGATATGAAGTGTTGTCTCATTTTTTAAATTGTGGTAAAATCTACATAACATAGAATTTACCATTCATAACATTTTTAAATATACAGTTCAGCAGGATTTAGCACATTCACAGATTATGACAGGAGAATTACATAGTTCACATCTAATACACATAAACTCACACACATGAGTTTATATGAGCCATGGTGGCAGATGCTCTAAATTGACTCATTCATTCTGGTCCTGGTCTAGATGGATGGTGAACAACCATCACTACCCTTCATCTCCAGAACCCCTTTCATCTTACTAAACAGAAACTCTGTACCCATTAAACAAAACCTCCCCATTTCTGCCTTTTCCCAACCTCTGGAAACCACTATTCTATTTTTTGTTTTTATGAATTTGATTACACTCATATACATGGAATAATACATAGTTTGTCCTTTTGCGATTGGCTTATTTCACTTAAGATAATGTTCTCAAGCTTCATCTGCAGCCAATTTCCTTCATTTTTAAGGTAGGATAATATTCCATTGTATGTATACGCTTATCTAGTCTTCTGTGAATGGAAACTAAGGCTGCTTCTGCCTTTTGGCTATTGTGGATAATGCTGCTGTGAACGTGGGTGTGCAAATATCTATTGAAGTCCTTGCTTTCAATTCTTTTGCATTTATACTCAGAAGTGGAATTACTGGATCATATGGTGCTCCTATTTTTTTTTTTTTGTGGAATCACTACACTGTTTTCCATAGTAAGTACACCATTTTACTTTCCAACCAATAATGCACAAGTGTTCTAAATTCTCCATGTCCTCACCAACACTTGCTGTTTTCTGAGTTTACAAAAGATGGGATAATCATTACCCGTAAGTAACCATTCTGACAGTTATGAGGTGGTTTTTCATTAAGATTTTATTTACATTTTTCCAAAAGCTAAAGATGTTCAGCAACTTTTCTTATGCTTATTGGCCATTTGTATATCACATGTGTGCGTATGTGTGTGCATGTGTTTGTGTGTGTGATGTGTGCATGGTGTGTGTATGGCGTGTGGTGTATGTATGTGTTTGTGTATGTGTGAGTGTGGTACGTGTGCTGTGTGTGGTGCATGGTGAGTGTGTGTGTGTGTATGCGTGTGGTATGCATTGCTGGGGATTTAACCCAGGATCTTGAACAACAAGCACCCTACCAGCCCTTTTTTAAAGTTTTATTTTGAGACAGGGTCTCACTAAGTTGCTGAAGCTGGCCTTGAATTTGAGATCCTTCTGCCTCAGTCTCCCAAGTAACTGCAACACCATGACAAGCTCATTGGTATATCTTTTTTAGAGCAATGTCTATTCAAATCCTTTGCCCATTTTTTTCTGCTGTGTTTGTTCTTTGCTGTTGTTACCATTGAGTTTTAGTTCTTTATATACCTTGCTTATTAATCTCTTACCAGAATCATGATTTGCAAATATTTTTCTCATTCTGCCAGTGCCTTTTTCCATTTTGTCTGTTGACCATATATGTGAGCATTTATGTGAGTTGTCATATAAATTCATGTGTGTAAGTCTATGTGTATTAGATGTGATCTATTTAATATTCTTTGCATAAATCTCTTCCTGCTCAACAACTACAGTGGCCTCTGCAACCCAAACCCTGATGATACATTCAGTAAAGACCGTTACAGAACACTCAGTAATGTGATCTTAAAAGACAGTACTTCATGAGAAACTCTTAATCCTAACTGTAACTTTCTGACCAATTTTAATTTATTACTCATTCCTTCCAAAATTCATAAAATTGGCTTAATAGAATTTAAATGTCACAAGGTAGGTACAATGAAGATTACTAAAGGAATAAACACACAAGTTGGACACAAAAAGGTAAGGCTCTGTGTGAGAAATGATCATTGATGTAGCACATTTAATTGTAGGAATTTTACTCCCCAGACATTTAGTTTTGTTGCAACTGACAAGAAATAGAGACATATGTGAGGCGAGAGTAGAGATTAAGCCCAGGGTCCCTACTTGCTGGAGTAGAAATGCTCAGTGCATCCCACAAGAAGGAAGGGTGTTTAATTACGAGAGTGACTGTGGATCATGAGTCCTGAAAGTGATGGAGCTGGACAGTGAGGAAAAGGGGTGATGCTCTGGGCCCAGAGGTAATAATTCAGAACTCTAATCTCACTTTCATGCTGAGTAAATTGCTTTACTCAGAGCTGCTCCTGTTTTTTTTCCAGCCAATGATTATACTCTTAAGAAAATAAAGTTCTCAAATTAGAATGTTGCTTTATTGTTATTTATGCTTGCTCCCTATCGTTCCCACGCAGCCATGGGGGTGAGTAATGGTGACCTCATCACAGAAACGAAACACTTGACATGAACTCTGCTGCAGAGGCATGTGGTTTTCAGATCCTTCCCTTTTTCCCTACATGATTTACCTCTTTATTACTAGAGATTTCCACTTTTTCTTCCTAATTTGAACATACTGATTTTGAGATTAAAAAAACATACATCTCTATCCTATGTTCACCACTCCCATAAAAAACATTTGGGTTTTTTGGATTTTTTGTTGTTGTGGTGGTGGTACGGGGGTTTTTTGTTTGGTTGGTTGGATTTTTGTTGTTGTTGTTTTAATTCATATTAGAAAAGTTTGGGAGAAGAAAATGAAAAAAGCAAATTAAAATTGAATAAAATTTAAAAAGAAACAAACAAAAAAAATCTACATACACAGCCTCACAGCTCATAGATGATTCTTAAAGAAATCAGAACCAATAAAGAAGCAAGACATAAAAAGTGGGTAAGTTAGTAAGTACCATGTAGAAGGTGAACAGGAAGATGAAAGCTCTCTACAGAAAAGCACCCTCTTGCAGGAGTAAGATTGAGGTTCATTCTTGAAGTCCACACCCACTGAGCTGCATCACTTGGGTCTCCACCTTTCTTAGGCAAAGAACAGGCTGTGTAATCTCTTGTGACCCAACCAGCTAATGACAAGCCACATGAGACATCTGAGAGTAATTAACTGCTTGCCCTTCATTTTCAGCCTACAATTAGATAAGTGTGGGTGCAATTATTTGTGTGTGCAATATTCCAACAACAAATAATTGTGGCTCAAGAACTACCTGCATTATAAGGGAGGTATAATTGGACCCTCTTTTAATAAGTTAGTGCTTAACATAAGCAAGTATATAATTTGATTAGTGGAAAGACACTCATGAGTTGTTTTTTAATTACATTTTTATATTTTAACAACTGCTTTCCTTAGCCCTTTTGTGGGCCTCATGTAGCGTCAGTGGCATGGTACAAATCATAATTAAACTATAAGTAATGACCCATCACAGATGAACCAACCAGAGTCCTACCCAGACCTCATGGAAACCCTAAAGCCAACACAGAAGAGGTGCAAATAAAAGACCCAGAAGTTGAAGAATGCAAATTATTATATCCCACTTGAAATATAAAGAAATCAACTCAAGGGCACTGAGTATAGCGCCTTATGCATGGAAAATAAACAGTAATTATTTCCAGAATGACACTGTGTTGAACCTCCCACCACATTAAAACATGACTTTGCTTCAGCCCATAGCACCTGTGTTTTTCTGTTTGATTTTTGTTTGTCTGTCTTCCCCCACTGACTTGTGGGCTGTTGGAGGAAAATGCTTATGTCTTTTTCATCACTCATTGTCCTCAGCACATTTCTGTCTCTGGTTCATTTCAGTCAAAACAAAACAAAATGACTGGCCAGCAGAGCAGAGCTCTTTGCTGGACCCTCTTCTTTCCTTAACTTGTGGGTCTGCCTCCCTCAGTGAGCTTGGCCTCCATTCTCACTACTGCATTTGGGCCTTCTCCATGTGTTGGGCCTTCTCCTTTAGGCACACAGCCTATGCCCCACCACTTACCTAGGATAAATTGCTTAAACTCTGAGTCTCAGTTTTCCTGTTTATAAAATGGAGACAATGCCTTCCTATGCTATAAGGTTGTTGTAAATATTAAGTGAGATAATATACACAAGCTGTTCACAATACCTGACATAAAATGTGCTTAATAAAAAGATATTTTATGAGTATTCTTTACTTTTATAGAAAAGCTAGGGAGATAGGCATGATACAAATAGTTCTAAGCTTATATCATCCTAACTTAGTGATCCCTAAAGAAAAGAGGGAACCTTTATGTCTTAGCATCTGTATAAGCAATTTTGGAGAGGGACTTGCTTAGCTAAGTCTTGGTGAGAGTTTACTTAAGGCCAAACTCTGTGGGAGGTACTTTCCATGCATTACCTCAGGTAAGTTTCACCCTTTGTCCATGTCCTCAGGGCCATTTTTATCCTCTTTTACAGATGAACAAAACAGGGCTTGAGAAATCTAGTGCAGAGAAAGCAAGGAGGCAAATTCCTTCTGTAAAGAAACGGCAAATATTTCAGTCTCTGCAGGCCAGATGGTGTCTGTCACAACTACTCAACCCAATCACTGTAGAGTGAAAGCAGCCATAGACAACATACAAACAAATGAACAGGGTTCTGCTCCCCAACAAATGTTTTTTATGGACACTGAAATTTGAATTTTGTGTAATTTTTATGTGTCACAAAATATTATTTTTCTTTACATTCTTTTCAATTGTTTAAAAATATAAAAACATTCTTAGCTTAAGAACTTTACTGAAACAGGCAGAGGGCTGGATCTAGTCCTTGGGCTGTTGTTTGCTGCTTCTTGATTTAGTCACCTTACCAAGTCCACATAACCAAAAATGGTGGCTCCCAGTTTCAGATTCAGAGGCCAAGACTTTGGGGTCTGCGTACTTAACCACTACAATGTCAGCCTCTTATTTTGTAAAAATGCATTATTGTTGAATTGAGTCAGTACTTTAAAAATACTTATGACTCTGAAATAAGCAAGGGACTTCTGGATATGCTTTCATTGGAATGCTGGCGCCTCCAGTGATTATCTGGCTAGGCTATTTTGCAACTCTGTGTGTTGTACTAACCTGACAGTAATGCAAACAATTCTTGACTGTAGACACACAAATAAATTCTATCTGGTGGAGTGACAATGGTCCCCTCTGTGTAGAAGCCTGTATCATATCTATTAGTAGATTCCTTTCAATGTTCCTGAGCCATGCCTATGTCTGTTTTTTGAATTCTCCTTTGAACCAGTCATAACATCTGTCTGGTTCCCTCAGTAAACAATGAGTTAAGTAATATGATTTATAAGTATTCATTTTATATCTGAATGACAGTTGGAATTTTACCTTCTTTGAATAGTATCCTCTTGCAGTTTTGCAGGTCTCCCACTGACTTGTTTATTGCATTCACCTGAGAGAGAGGCAGGTAAGTGCCACCAAGATAATAGTCCAACTCACAGGCAGACTAAGTCCAGGCACATCTGTTCTTGATTTCTAGAGGTGATCCAAAGTGACAGTAAATCTTTTTTCCTAATTAAAATTTTCTTGATTAATTTTGTGATTTGTTTTTGACTAGGCTTTTCTACATTTAGTGGTAGCAATAACTGGGAATTTGGTTTATATCTGTTTTCCATAATTGGATTTTTGGATTAGAGAGATCTATTTTCTTAACTGATTTGCTAGTCTTTTTAATGGTTCTTCGTGTGTCTACTTAACTATTTTCAACTGTAGCATGGTGAGAGAGAGAGGGAGGGAGAGAGAGAGAGAGAGAGAACTTGAGGATGTTACACTGCTGCTATGAGGACAGGGAAAGGGCCACAGCCAAGAAATATAAGTGGCCTTTAGAAGCTGGAAAAGGCAAAGAAATGTGTTTTCTCCTACAGGTTCCATAAGGAAAGCCACCCCTTGATTTTGGCCCTTAAGACTTTTTCAGACTTCTGAACTTCAGAACTGTAAAACAATACATTTTTGTTATTTTAAACCAGTAAGTTTGTGGTTTGTTACAGTAGCAATTGCAAACTAATACAAAGTCATTAAGAACATGTCCTCTCATCAGGAAATTGTTGGAAAAATTTTATGCAACCAAGGCCTGGAATGCCATTTGTGAGAATCACCCTCATTTAATCAGGTCATGAAAATATTTTTAGGGAGCCAACGATCACAAACCCTTCCAGGAAGACTATCCTGGCATCTGAGTTAGAAGGTCCCAGGCTTTCAGGTGAAGAGGACTGTGTCCATATCAATAGATACTAAAAAAAAGTGAAATATGGTGGAGAATTTCTTGGGCTTGGTTTCTTAGCATCAGGATGGCAAATAAGATTGGCTTTTTAAAACGTCCAATTGGATTCCTGATGAAAACTTCCAGCAAAGCAAACCTAGCCTGGACTGTGTGATAAATTAATAACTCAGGCTAAGCTTAAGGGGCTTAAAGAGTCTTATTTAGTGATCATGTATAGCCTATCTTTGATATTTTTGGGGGTTGGTGGAGTGCCTCAAGTGGCAGAATACCTGCCTAGCAAGTGTGAGGCCCTGAGATCAAACCCCAGTACTGCCAAAAAAAAAACTGACTAGCTGGCAGAGTGGCTCAAGCAGTAGCATGCCTGCCCAGCAAGTGCAAAGTTCTGTGTTCAATCCCCAGTATTGCAAAAAACAAAAAAAAAAGTCTATAAAAAAGAAAAAGTTAGACTTCAAAATAAGCATACTCCCCCTCAGCAAATAAATTCTGCCCATGACAGAGGAACAAAGGCACAATCTATTTGAAAATTTATTATTCCTGACCTAGAGATATGCCTGGTTTTGGGATTCTTTTTTTTTCTTTTTTTATTATATTCATATGTACATACAATGTTTGGGTCATTTCTTCCCCCTTCCCCTCGCCCCCTCCCTTAACCCTCCCACAGCTCCTTCCCTTATTCCCCCTATCACCTCGCTACCAGGCAGAAACTATTTTGCCCTTACCTCTAATTTTGTTGAAGAGAGAGTATAAGCAATAATAGGAAGGACCAAGGGTTTTTGCTGGTTGAGATAAGGATAGCTATACAGGGAGTTGACTCATATTGATTTCCTGTGCATGTGTGTTACCTTCTAAGTTAATTCTTCTAGAACTAACCTTTTCTCTAGTTCCTGGTCCCCTTCTCCTATTGGCCTCAGTTACTTTAAAGCATCTGCTTTAGTTTCTCTGCGTTGAGGACAACAAATGCTATCTAGTTTTTTGGGTGTTTTACCTATCCTCATACCTTCCTTGAGTGTTCTCGCTTTATCATGTGATCAAAGTCCAATCCCATTGTTGTGTTTGCCCTTGATCTAATGTCTGCATATGAGGGAGAACATATGATTTTTGGTCTTTTGGGACAGGCTAACCTCACTCAGAATGATGTTCTCCAGTTCCATCCATTTACCTGCGAATGACAACATTTCGTTCTTCTTCTTGGCTGAGTAAAATTCTATTGTGTATAGATACCACATTTTCTTAATCCATTCGTCGGTGGTGGGGCATCTTGGCTGTTTCCATAACTTGGCTATTGTGAAGAGTGCCGCAATAAACATGGGTGTGCAGGTGCCTCTGGAGTAACCTGTGTCACAGTCTTTTGGGTATATCCCCAAGAGTGGTATTGCTGGATCAAATGGTAGATTAATGTTTAGATTTTTAAGTAGCCTCCAAATTTTTTTCCAGAGTGGTTGTACTAGTCTACATTCCCACCAACAGTGTAAGAGGGTTCCTTTTTCCCCACATCCTCGCCAACACCTGTTGTTGGTGGTGTTGCTAATGATGGCTATTCTAACAGGGGTGAGGTGGAATCTTAGTGTGGTTTTAATTTGCATTTCCTTTATTACTAGGGATGGTGAGCATTTTTTCATGTGTTTTTTGGCCATTTGAATTTCTTCTTTTGAGAAAGTTCTGTTTAGTTCACTTGCCCGTTTCTTTATTGGTTCATTAGTTTTGGGAGAATTTAGTTTTTAAGTTCCCTATATATTCTGGTTATCAGTCCTTTGTCTGATGTGTAGCTGGCAAATATTTTCTCCCACTCTGTGGGTGGTCTCTTCAGTTCAGAGACCATTTCTTTTGTTTAGCAGAAGCTTTTTAGTTTTATGAAGTCCCATTTATCTATGCTATCTCTTAGTTGCTGAGCTGCTGGGGTTCCATTGAGAAAGTTCTTGCCTGTACCTATTAATTCCAAGGTATTTCCTACTCTTTCCTGTACCAACTTTAGAGTTTGTGGTCTGATATTAAGATCCTTGATCCATTTTGAGTTAATATTGGTATAGGGTGATAAACATGGATCTAGTTTCAGTTTTTTGCAGACTGCTAACCAGTTTTCCCAGCAGTTTTTGTTGAAGAGGATGTCTTTTTCTCCATCGTATATTTTTAGCTCCTTTGTCAAAGACAAGTTGGTTATAGTTGTGTGGCTTCATATCTGGGTCCTCTATTCTGTTCCACTGGTGTTCATGTCTGTTTTTGTGCCAGTACCATGCTGTTTTTATTGTTATTGCTTTGTAATATAGTTTGAAGTCAGGTATTGTGATACCTCCTGCATTGTTCTTTTGACTGAGTATTGCCTTGGCTATTCATGGCCTCTTGTGTTTCCATATAAATTTAACGGTAGATTTTTCAATCTCTTTAACAAATGTCATTGGAATTTTGATGGGAATTGCATTAAACTTGTAGATTGCTTTTGGAAGTATAGACATTTTTACTATGTTGATTCTACCAATCCATGAGCATGGGAGATCTCTCCACTTTCTATAGTCTTCCTCAATCTCTTTCTTCAGAAGTATAGTTTTCCTTGTAGGGCTCATTCACATCCTTTGTTAAGTTTACACCTAGGTATTTGATTTTTTTTGAGGCTATTGTAAATGGAATTGCTTTCATATATTCTTTCTCAGTTTGTTCATTATTAGTGTATAGAAATGCTAATGATTTTTCTATGTTGATTTTATATCCTGCTACCTTGCTGTAGCTATTGATGATGTCTAGGAGCTTTTGAGTAGAGATTTTGGGTCTTCAAGGTATAGGATCATATCATCTGCAAACGGATATTTTGACAGTTTCTTTACCTATTTGTATTCCTTTTATTCCTTCTTCTTGCCTAATTGCTCTGGCTAGGAATTCCAGTACTATGTTGAATAGGAGTGGAGATAGTGAGCGTCCTTGTCTAGTGCCTGATTTTAGAGGGAGTGGTTTCAGTTTTTCTCTGTTAAGTATAATTAATGCTGGCTGTAGGATTTTGGATTCTTCTTCAAACTATTTGCACACCATCCTGATTCTATCAGTAAATGACGAGTTACCTAGAATCTTCAACAAATTTCCATTTTATATCTGAATGCTTATTATAATTTTATCTTTTTTGAAAATTATCTTTTATCCAGATTCAGGTAAATAATGTTTTTACATATGCTCTTTTTACAGAAGTTTTTTATTTTTATAAGATTCATTTTATGATCAGAAGCTCTAATTATTAAAGGCATTCATAAACTCAAAAATAGCACGTCTTCATTTTTATCTATTGGTCATACTTTTTGCCCCAAAAGCTGAATAAAAGGATCTCAAATATTTAAAGACTAGGTCTGTCCGTGGATATTACTGAAAACCAAACTCAAACTCAGTTTCTCCTACTCTAGTCTCACAACACAGATCACTTCGGACACCAGGTGTCTGTGGAGTTTCCCCACACACCATGCAGGCAATCAGTTCTCGGTGGGGTGTTCTCTGACTCCATTCAGTTCTACACCATCTTCAGGAGATCATGTCAGATTCCACAGGTGATCTCCTGAGCCCAAGGAACTGGAAACTGGGGATGGAGCCAGCAGTCTGTATTGTAATGGTCCCCCTCATTAATTGTCATGCATGTTCAAGTTTGAGAACCGCTGGCTTACAGCATCTTCACTAGAGGGTGGTGAGTTTTGATCGTGCTCCATCGTACAATCCTGAACTGGTGTTCCTTGTTCACTCAGTCTGTCATCTGGTTCTTCTCCTAGATGATTTTTCCACTTTTTCTTTTTATAAGCAGTGTCCTGACTGGATGGCCTCTGGGTTCCTCCTTCTGGCCTAAGGATGATCTCAACTTTTTTAGAGTAGTAGGAGATGACACACATGTGCTGAGTACAAAAAAGTCCTTTCTGAACCAGGTCTCTAGCTCTGCACATCCTCAAAGACATCTTCTCCCAACTGTACCTTTCCCTCCCTGAACCCCACAAAATAGGGCATTAAAAAAGGCACTCCAGAATTGTTCTTTTAGACTCCCTAACAGGAATACATTCTTCTCTATACATTTCTGTTTTTTGGTTTACATACAAGGTGCATAGATTCTGTTTAGAGTTGGGGAGAGAGGTTATTTTTTTTTTAAACTCACAGAAAAAAATGAACCAGCATGCCAGTCTGTTCAGGTTCTTCTTGGTCTCTCCCTGAAGCATTGCTTCACCTCTCTATGGGGATCATAGGACCTACGACCAAACAAGGTAGGTCAGAGAATTTCTTTACAGAGAAAGGCATGAGGGAAGTTAGAATAATATTTTTAGGTTTGATGGCTTGGCTCTGGTGTTCTGGTTTCTGGGCCCCACTTTGGGGAAGAGGAGTTCTATCTTCTATGACTTGTCAGAGGGAAAAATGAGAGTGAGAGGCAGGAGAGCAGAAGTTCAGAGAGAAACTTGGCTTCTGAGGCCTTCACTTTGGGTTATCCTTCTCTGAACTCCAATAAGTGCCTCATTAGAGAGGAGAAAGCAAGAATGAACCAAAGCAGAGCACCATTCTCTCAAAACAACATATAGAGTGGTTAATAAAACTGTTTTTGTTTTACCATCCCCTCTCAATGGCCCTTCAAAAGCAATGCAGTTTCTGTGTATCTCTGGCTAGGAACATTAGCTCTCCTCCCTCCACCTGTCTTCTATTCTCCAGATACCTCCTTGGTCCTTCTGTCCCTGGGGGAAATCTCCCCACCTCCCCCCAACCAGTCTTCCAGATGGGTCTGGATGTGTTTGACTCCACAGTCCTCAGACCCCGCTGCTCAGGTAACTAAAATACAGGTGGCCCATAATCCATACTCCATTTTAATTACATCTCTCACCTACTAAATTGACCATTATTTAATTGGAACCCTTTGGGATTCATCCATTTCCCCTTATTTCTCACTTTTATAAAAATGACTAAATAGAGAAATTAAATTGGTGTGATTAGAAGTATATTATTATGAAATTCAAGTTCTCAACATTTATCCCTAAAAGTAACCTTGCAACAGTCTGATGCAATATTTGAATTAGTAATTCCAGTCTCCAGAATAGGTTTAAGGGTTAAAAAGCCCTAAACCCTTTAATTATGTGTCAAGTAATATGATTTCACCCTCGAAGGATATCTCATAGTGTATCAATTATTGAAGAAAAATTATTCTTCAATTTAAGCACTTGTTTAAATGGTAGTATAGGAGAGAAAGAATTATATATTTTCTTACCCACCACAGGGATCATGGCTGGCATCCCTATAAATGAAAGCCAGATTAGCAACAGAAAAGCATGACAAATTTATTTAATAAGTTTTACATGATATGGAAGCCTCTGGAAATGAAGACCCAAATATCCAGGGAAAACTATTTTTTTGGATAGTCATGTAGGGGTATGATTGGAGGACCAAAGGGTATGATGTAATAGTAAAAATCTGGGAAAGCTTAGCAATACCTACTTGTAGAAATTCTTCCTGGCCTCTGGGTATATGGTAGAACCCTGTGGAATGAGGGTCTTACAATCTGCTGTTAGGAGAGGTGGTCAGCGAGTTCTTATTATGGTCTCGGGAGAAAGGTAGAGAAGGTTAAATTGACTTTCTACTTCTGTTGTTTTCCCAGTTTCCAAGGTATCATGTTTGGGATATCATGTTCTGAGCACTGACAGTAAAGAAGACTTTGTTCAAGATTTTTGCAATAGAGGTATTGCTATAGTGGAGAGAGATCAGGCTCAACAAAGACAGCTGGGAATTTAGAGCCATTGAGCAGAGTGAGGGGGGTCAGTGCAAGGAAAACTACAGAGAGGAACATCAGGCTCGGAGAAGTCTTGCTCTAGGCAGGCCAGAGTGATCAGATATCAAGGATGGAAGGATTCTCACTAAACTGATAGTGGGATTCTTGCTACAGCTGGGCTAGACAGGCAAAGACAGGAGGAATGTCAAGGCCTAGTTGAGAAGAAGGTTCAGAAGAGCCTGGCTAAAGTTTGGTTAAGAATAGTCTTTATCATAACATTGTTTTAAAAGTAGCTCTTGGAATTGAACAGTGTGATATAGACATGATCTGGACAATGCAGGGTACAGAAGAGGTGTGTCCTTTCCTGAGGTGAATGTTCAATTTCTCTAGCATCTAGTTAACATGAACACCAGACTGCTATGTGAGCATAGAACTCGCTATGTGGTTGGCTCATAGTGAAGATTTCAGGCAACAACAGCAGGTCCTTTCTCAGAACTCTCTCTTCCCAACCTAGCCATCCCCTGACTATCGAAGTGATCTTTCAACACAGACCTGAGTGACCTCCCAATTCCCCACCAAATAAAATCCATCTGCATTAGCACAGCATTAAGCCCATTGCAATGATCTCTATTTAAGTTTGAACGAATTCCTCCAAAGTTGAGAACCTCGGGGTCTAATTCAAACACTCCTCTCTGAAATAGCATCCTGGGGAGGGATGGGACATGAAGTGGCTTAAGAAGTCTCCTACCCAAGGTCCAGAGAAATCTGGGCAGAGATGCCAAGAGCCATGTCCTAGGAGCTGCTGAGGTCAAAACCAGAAAAGTGAGTCCCAGAGTGACCAGGTGGGTTGGGCAGAGAAGAGAAGCTAAAGCCCTAACCTCCAATTAAGGAGGTTTCAGGAACAGTGTAGAGGAGGCAACAATATCTGTCATCATATTCAGGGAGTAAGTCAGGGGCTCTGGACAAATTCTAGAGATGGCACTGAACTCCTGCAATGGCTTCCCCTCATTAGTTAAGCATGAATCTGTGAGCACAGGAAGGTTTAGTCACAGGAGCTAGGATTATCTTAACAGAAAGATAAATTTTGTAGTTTTGAGACTAGAAGGCTAGGAATTAAAACCTCATATGTCACCTTTGATAGATCATTGGCTGCCTAAAGCACTGAGTGGAGTAGAATTTTGAAGATACATTTAAACTCAATAGGAAAGTATGTCCAAATGGACCAGTGACATCTTCCAACATAGAGAGGCAGAAGTGCAGGGTGACCTGAGAACAATATATCACTTCTGAAGTGAGCTAAGGCCCAGAAAACATCCAGACATAAATTACTTGAATAACAAAGTTCTTAGGTTGTCTTTCAGGAAAAGCCTCCAGAATCCACTTGAGGGTTTGGTACCACCTTTTCAAGACTGGGCATGTGCAAAAGAAGCTAGCTTGCCCAGTCGGTAACCTTTGCACATGACAAGCTCAAAATTCCTCTGAAAGAACATGATAAGGATTTCACACCTGTGCCAATTGAACCCTAAATTTCTCCCTTCTCAACCATCTTACCAACCAGCAACTTCTCCCCTCTCCTTCCTATAAATTTCCTCACTACCAGTCAATGAAAAAGCAGAGTTGAACTTATAGCTCCTTGCTGGTTAATTGTACTTTTGTTTTTCTTTCCTGCTACAAGTTTTCACTATGTGGACCTATCTGGCCTCAAAATCACAATCCTCCTGCCTCAGCCTCCTAAGGATTGGGGTTGCAGATGTGTACCGCCATGCCTAGCGAGCTTTCTTTTTCTTTCTTTTTTTCCAAAAGCTCCTTGCCACAGCGTTAGCTTGGCTGTGCATGAGCAGTTGTCCTTGCTGGATCTCACTACCCTGTGATGATACTGTGATGGAGAAGTTCCCCTCAGATATCAGCAAGCACTTCCACACTACTGGCCCCTTGATTTCCAAAATAGTCACTTTCATCTCCATTGCAAGTTTCATTTTATGTTCTTCCATTTTCCTTATTCTGATTTCTAAGGTAACTTGGTGTAAAGTTCTTCAAACTTCTGTTTGTGACACTCTTACTATCCTGGTATGTTCTTCAGTGTCCCTAGGTCAAAAGAAAAGCCTAACAGCTCCATTTATTAGGTCTAAACCACTTAATAATGTGTATGTCTTAATCTCTTAGCTTGAAAAATACATGAATTGAAAGTAAAAATAATAATTAATTTTAATCTTACCTAAAATTACTGATTAATGGAATGTGTATGCCTGTAGGGCACTGCATATCTTCTCAGACCTTAGAATTAGAATGGAACCCCTGCCCCCATTCCCTGTTGCACGTTGCTCTCTGCGCAAGGTTAGGCTTTGGTGGACCAGCTTCATACACAATGCCACCAACAGCATTGATCTTTTGATCAACTGAATCTAATGAACAATCTAATGCTGACACTGCCAATAACCTTGAGCCAACAGTTTGTGTGATACCTGGCTGATCAAGTAATACTGCGTTTCTCTTAACATTCCAAAATACCCTCTGAATTTGCTGTGACACCCCAGGGCACCTTGGTGCACACAGGTGGGAACCATGGATTAGTAGCACTTCATCCATTTTATGCTCTCTCTGCTTTTCTCTTAAAAAAAAAGAAAAAAGAAACTTTAAAGAATTTTTTCCTAATTTTTTTTTATTTGAAGACTTACTTATTGACCAGTCACTATACTAGTGGAATATACTGAATGAAAGTATACCAAAGATTTTATATAGACAGATAGATAGATAAGTAGATATATATATATATATATATATGCATATATACATATAAAAGATTATATCATTAGAAGAAAATGTCAATGAAAATTCTGAAAAATGAAATAAATGAACTCAGGAAATCTTCGGAAATGAGACAAAGACCCATGATCTTATTAAATTATCCAACATATGTCAGTGTGTCATAAAAGACATTTTTCTTTTGAATTATGGCCAACTTCTGTTGTTTTGCTTGGATTGACAGCTTTTAGATAGACTGGAACAGCAGGGAGTTGGTGAAACTACACTCCCAGGACGAAATTTTGTTTTTTGTTTTTTTTAATCTTTGAAAACGAGGGAGAAAGGAGAATAAGAAGAACAAGGAGAAGCAGGAAAGAAGAAATCCTCACAACTGTCACATCCACAGCTATTTTTAAATTTAATTACATATTTGGCCTAGAGGCAGTCATGTTTGCATCAAATACTTCCGACACAGAATCTTAGAGAAGCAACAGGCTGATCAGAGACCTGTCTAAAAAAAGACTAAAGAGCGTTTGGGTGTGCTCAGAGAGGCTTCCCTCTGCATCATTGTGCCCAGCTTTGGTGAGGTGATGGGGGGCTTGTTCAATTCTTTCCTTTACGATACTTTAAGCACCTTTGTATCCCAATTCTCTAGCTCCAGCAGGATCTAAAGAAGGTGCAGCCAGTCTCCCAAAAGAACAGGACTGCTTAGGGTGTGCAGAGCTGTTAAATCTCCAGTGATTCAGGAAAGAGGGAAGGTGTTCTTCATCCAGCAGGAGCTTTCATTATTGAAGCAAATGGGGCCTTTCTGGATGGTTCCCTAACAACTCCATGAGTCATACTGTCAAGGAGGAAGCAGATCCTAAAATCTGTCACAGAACACATTTTCAGAATCATGGGTACATTTTTGCATTTGCTTTCAGCTTCCTGAACTTAAGTTTCATTCTACTGAAACCTGAGCTGGTGGTAAAAGGAGTAAAAATGAATGCACTGTGAGCCCCTTGCTTTGTAATGGGCACTTTCCTGTTGTCTCACGGTAGAACAAGGAGTAGCAGCCAGATTTCGCTCTCATCTCACGAAGCAGCTGTGCTGACATTTCAAGCTGTTGGGTACTAATGTCAGCAATGGATGCTTAATGTTGGTCATTTCTCGAACTAAATCACACTCCAGGCTTGCTCAAAAACACCGGCGATGAGGGAAGCAGCCAGTGAAAAGAACCAGCCTCCCGGCCCACAGAAGAGAAACTTTCCCTTTTTAATAAACTATGTAACGGGGGAAAGGAGGTATCATATTTTAAATTATGAATTAGCTCTTTCATGCTTCAGCCAAAGCACTTATCTGTTGGACTGAATATATTATGGTAATGGTTTTGTTTAATGATGTTTGGGGAGATTAAAAGGCGGCAATATGAAAGATTCAACTCATTTGTAGCATCATTAAGGAATGAATTAGAACCTGGCATTTAAGAGTTCAGTGTGGCGCCGTCATACCAAAAAGAAGCATCCTATGAGCAATCCACAGGGGCCAAGGCAGGCCTCCAGATCTCAGGAACCAGGAAAACCAAGTAAATGAAATTTCTGAAGGTGTGGAAATCCAAACACCTGTGCAAAACTGTCTCCTTTTACTTTAGAAGCTGTCAAGTTCCAAAACCAAACTGGGGCATAAACACTTTTAAAAAGACGTGGAAGGAGAATCTTCAACCATTTCATCAAACGTGCCGAGCTATGGGGCAGCTAAAGAAATCATATCTACACTGCGAGAGAAAACGGGGAGGCGGCCCAGAGAGGCGATATATGAAGTCAGTTTAAACATGTGCAACAGTTAGTTTGGGCAGGGAAAAATACGGGTTCCATGACTTCAAACTCTGCCAAAGAGGAGAAACAAGACAGAAATGTACAGCACAATTACCTAAACTGTACAGAACTCTGAGAGCTTCTGAGAGTTTGTACAGAAACCAGTGATGTTTCTTTCAGGGTCAACATTTGGGCAGTGACCCTGACCACTTGCCTAGACACAGATGAGGGAAGGGAGGAGTAAGTGGAATCCTCAGATTTGGGGCCTCAGGTGCAGATTCTGCTAGCAGCAGCAATAATAGCAATCCACACAGTCTTTCCTCCCTCATGGCTTGTGAACTTGCTCTGCTACCTACAACATTTCCCCGATCTTCAAATGAGTGGCTATTTCTCATCTTTTACCATCACCGCCCATGACCACAACCTCTTCCCCAAACCCTCTACCACATGGCTCTGCTCCAGTTCCTCCACAACTCCTACCAGCACCTGAATTTCTACTTTTATCCATGTATTTGTTAATGATCTCTCTCCCTCCCCAGTGGTGGTAAATGTTTAATGAGAGTAAATGTAGCATACAACTTCTAAATAATAGAATACTCAATACTCTTTATTCTAAGTTCTATATAAGCAATTGATTCTCACAGAATGCTTTTGTTGTTTTTCGTCACTCTCTGATATCTATAGCCAAACTGTGGTTGCTTTTCAACTACAGTTTGACAGATGGAGCTGCCTCCAAGTCTGCTAACTCTTTTCCCAATAAAAAGTATTGTCATCAACACAGTGGTACATGCCTGTAATCCCAGCTGCTTGAGAGGCAGAGATAGGAGGATCAGTTTGAGGTTAGCAGAAAGTTAGTGAGACCCTATTTCAAAAAAAAAAAAATCCAAAACCCCAAAAAACAAGCTGGGTATGGCAAGGCACACCTGTGGACCCAGCTACACAGGAGGCAGAAGTAGGAGGATTAAGTTCAAGGCCAGCCCTAGGCAAAAGTGTGAGACCCTACCTGAAAAGCAAACTAAAACCAAAAGGACTGAGAGGGCATGGCTCAAGTGGTAGAGCACTTGCCTATCAAGCATGAGGCCCTGAGTTCAATCTCTATGCCAAAAAAAAAAAAAAAAAAAGCATTGCCTTAAATCTGATGTCATCTATTATTAAACTATTCCTAAGCCTTATACAAATTATCTTCACTAAATTGGAACTTCTTTCAGCTTTGGCCCTCCTGACTTCAACCTTGCTAGTTATGGTTTTAGATTTTTGTATAGTTGCAAGGGTTGTAACATTGTTTAATGATAGCTTGCAAAATTCTTGAAAAGGGATTCCTACCTGGATGGTAGTAAGTTCTCTGAGAGAAGGCACCTCGCACACATGAAATTCACAGATCCTTTCTTAATATAAAAAGTACTCTCGTCTTCATTTTGATTCTCTTAAATCCTTCTGTCCCTAACTTTTTTTCTTGGAATACAAAGACTGGCAAGAGTGCTCCCATCTTGGTCACCAGGGAATTACTAAAGAATGGCTATTACCACCTTAATTATTATAGGCTTCTAATCATCAGAAAATTTGGTTAGACATGGAACTTAGAGCTGCAGACCTCCAAAGCAGTTCTCCTCACTGTCAGACTACCTTTTTTTATAGATATTAGGTCATGGGTTTCAAAATGTTGAAAGGGGTTTTGGCCTCCTGATTCACATCACTTAATTCTGACTATTCACAAAAATCTGCAGCTCTCACTCAGCCTGGTCATGTGATTGGATGTGGCCTTTTTTTTTTTTCTTTTTTAGCTCATCAGATATGTAAATGTGTTTGTCTCCTAGGGCCGCCATAACAAAGTACTGAAGACTGAGTGGTTTGAACAACAGAAACACATGGCCTCACAGTTCTGGAGGACAGACATCTACAATCAACATGTGGGTCACTCTCCTTTCTGAGCACTGTGAGAATCTGTCCTAGCTGCTGGTGGCTTTCTGGCTATCTTCGCCATTCCCTGGCTGGTAGATACATTATCTCTGCCTCTATGTTCACATGGTGTTCTTCTTGTATGCGTGTTCTTTGTGGAAAATGACATCACAAGTTAGAGTAAACTCTTTTTTTTAATTAGTAGGAATGCATTCTAAAATACTGATAAAAATGTAGCATGGTAAATACACAAACCCTCAACATAGTCATTTATTATGAAGTTTTATATACATACATAATTATATGTGCTAAACTTTTTTAAGCTTAATAGGCTTTTAATAGTTTACCTACTAGTACAAGAAGATTTTTTAATATGTAGAAAACATGAATATATTTTACTTTAAACAGTAGGAGAGCAACAAATCTTACTTCAAAACAGAAGAACAATATTGTATACATTCCTTCACTGATTTTTTTTAAATTTTGAGATAGGGTCTCACTACATGGCCCAGGCTGGCCTGGAACTCTCTACATGATCCTCCTGTGTTATACTTTTATATGACTGGTAGTACAATAGGTTTATTTATACCAGCATCACCATAAACTCGTGGGTAATGCATGTGCTATGATTTAGGATGGCTATAACATCAGTAGGCTACAGGACTTTTTCAGCTCCATGATAATCTTATGGGACTACCATAAATATATTTCTAGAGATAAGAATCTCATACCTATAGACGCTGCTCTTACCCTCGTTCAGTAACTACACAAAATGTAAGAGGAAACAGCTGCCATCTATTAACCCTCTGCTACTCAAGGTGTGGTCCATGGACTCAACTTTATCAGTTGAGTGCTTGTTAAAATGCAGAATCTTAGCCAGACATGGTAGCTAGCCTGTAGTGCTAGCTACTCGGGAAGCAAAGGCAGGAGGATCACAAGTTCAAGGCCAGCCTGAGCAACGTTTGTGAGCTCCTGTAAGGAAAATGAATATTAAGCAAATCACCTGCAGAGATAAGTATGCTGTTACTATGTAACCACTCAAGGACAACTAATTGTAACTAATGACTGGATTCGCCTGTACAGTAGATGCAGTAACTTGGCTAGATGCCACTTTCGTCTGTATTGCTATAAACACACTGCACTGAGCAGCTGCATCATCAACTGTAGATGATGATGATGGGACTGACTGATGGCTGCAAGGACAATGAAGCGCAGAAACTCCTTCCTGGCTCCTTTTGAAACCCCAGGTTGAATCAAAAGACCTAGCTGCTTGAAGCAGGGTATGTGACTCATGGACCCTATCTCAAAAGCAAAAGGGCTGGGGCATGGCTCCAGTGGTAGAGTGCTGCCTGGCATGCATGACACCTTGTCTTTAATCCCCAGTACTGCCAAAAAAAAAAAATGGAATCTTGGGTTGCTTCCCAGATGAAGTGATCAGAATCTGCACTTTAAAAAACTGTACAGGTTATTTAAATTCAAGTTAAAGTTTAAGAAGCCTACACTAAATTTTCCAGAGCAATGTTCCTTAACCTTCAACAGCTCAGAATAACCAGATTCTACCAATTGGTCTCCACTTTGCAAGAATTATTATCATTTTAAATATGATTCAAAATCACTACTTCACTTCGATAATAGCACTGTACAATCTGATCTATTACCACTTTCTATGTAAAATGAGCCACATTAGAATTTTATCAGCTTTTTTTTGTGGCACTGAAGTTTGAACTCAGGACCTCATGCTTGCTAGGCAGGCACTCTATCATTTGAGCCAATCCACCAACCCTCAACTTATTTTTAAAAGGTTTCATTTGTGATCTGTTTGTTAGAACACTGTTCAATTAGGGACTGATGGGACACACTCAGTTACAGTCCAACACCAATTTGGCAATGTTGCAATGACCAAAACACCAATATCCTTAGTGGCTATTATAGAGAAGTCACACATATCTGACTCTGCTTCACTCAAAGAACATATGAGGTTCCAGTGAGCTGCCAAGGAATCCTGTCATTTTCACATCTAGATCCCTCCCTTCAGGGCCTTAAAAAGTACAGCTGGCCCTCTGTAGCCATGGGTTCTGCATCCACAGATTTAACCAGCTGCAGATCAAACATATTTGAAAACAATCACATCTGTGCTGATCACATATAGATTTTCTCTTGTGATTACTCCCTAAGCAGTATAGTACAATAAATAGTAGCTATTTGCATATATTTACATTGTCAGACATTGTAAGTAATCTAGAGATGGTTTAAAGTACATGGGAGGATCTGCACAGGTTACATGCAAATGCACCATTTTCAATAAAGGACCTGAGCACTGGTAGATTTTGGTATCCTCAGAAGTCCTGGGACTAACACCCAAGGATACTGAGGGACGACTGTATTTGTTAGCAGTAGCTGATCTAATAAGGCACAAACCTAGAAAACAAGGCCATAAATGTAGAAGAGAAAATGTTGGGAAAAGATGGGCTGAACCATGTTTATCTATTGTCCAGGTAACATGGGTGTTTGAGTCTCCTCCAGCTTTGAAAACAGAGCTCAGTCAACATCACACCTACTCCAGGCAAAGGCTTTTCCCAAAGCTTCAGAGAACAATGTTGCTCTTATTAGAGATTTTGTGAGAGATAAAGAGAAGGCTTATGTTACATGTTACACTACAAACAGCCTAATAAAATTCCCCCATAAGATCTTTCTCTTATCCACTAGTTAGCTCTGGGCTGCCCTAAAAAGTCACTCTCAATCCATTTTTTCTTCCGTACTACTAACTTTTCCATATCCTGTCATCCTATCCTATGAGAACAATGCAGCTCTGTCTCAAATCTTCCAATTTTGCATAACTGCATGTTACTCATACTGTCTTTAAAAAGAATGATTTCACTTTACACTCAGGAAACAAATGATCCTCCAGTTGTGGGCTCTGAGCTCCTTATAGGGCTGCAGGGGATCATAAATAACAAGTGATGTGGCAGTCTAACCTACTGGGTGAGGGGTTTGGTCTGTGACTGCAGACACGACCCTTCTAAACCTCAACTTCTTACTCTATAAAAGGAAGTGTGGTTCCTGAGTAATAAAGACTTTCTTGGATAATAAAAAATAGTATCCATTCTGTGCGCCTGGGGGGAGGTCGTGTCAGATATGATATGGCAAGGATTTTCCTAACCTCAATGCCTGCCACAAAAGGGTTATAGTAATTAAATCACTCCCAATCTCAACAATCCCAAGTGTTTGTGGGTCTAATACTCATTCAACAAGTATCTATTTAATGACTACTTCATAAATAAGGAAAAGGAAGTGCCGGGCACTTGACATATATCATCTAATTCATTCCTTCAAGAAATTTAATGAGAAATATTTGTGTCTTCATTTCTGCAGATGAGGACACAGAGCTCCAAGAGGTTTTGTCACTTACCCCACAGGCACAAGTGTTTATGAGGGCTATGTGACTTAGGAGTTCTTTCTCTTCTGCAAATTGCAGCACCTCAAAAGTAGAACATATGTCTCAAATTGACTACATCTTAAATTCTAAAGGAAAATGAGTCTGATGAACAGAAAGTGGAAGAGAAAGAGAAGAGAGAGAGGATGGGCAGAGAGAATCAGTGTTGAGGAAGGGAGCAGAAAGCAGCAGCAGGAAGCTGGGAGAGTCAACCCTCTGCTCCCATCTGCTGCAGTGGCTGATGGATAGCCAGCACCCTGGGCTCATCCTTATTATCTTGGGTGATGTGTCCCTGCCAAGAGAAATGCACCACTTCAGTAGTTTCCTGATAATTCCAGCTAGCAACTGCTCTTGCCTTCTCCTGTGGGAGGCTCAGACAGGCGTACCATAGCCTTCTGTGTAAAATGCAACTCCCTGTTCTATTTGCAGTTTAATTTGGGTCTACCCAACAGTTGACTCACATGAGCTAATCTTATTCCCACAAGCAGACTATAAAATACTCATCGCGTGCATTTTAGTTTACCCTTCCATGGGAAGGTAGTCACAGATGAGAACACACTACTAAATCTCATGACACATTTCTAAGAAGAAACTAGTTTCACTCAGACTAGTTGTTTGGGTAGAGAAAGTTATTTAAGAGTGAATAACAGATTTTGGAAATAAACCACCAGATATTGAGTGTCTTGTTATTCCCATGAGGGTGGGGATGTCTCTTGAGGGGAATGACTCTTTGTCCCTACCCCAGAAGAGGACAGTTTTAGAATAGGGACTCAAAGGAGTTCAATGGGGTGGGGGGATACTTTCTTTGTGCCAGATCTGTATAACACTTGGTGTCATGGAATTTTCTTGAACACTTCTGTTGGTGGGAGGTAGCTTTCTTTGTCTCAGGGAGATAACCTCGGACAGGCCAAGGAAAGGCCCTCAGATTGGTTTTGGCGGCAGTAAGTTACTTTCTGTGCCTGTATTCTTTTGTCATCCACACAGCTGTCAACACTAGATTAGGGAGGTTTCACACGTAAGCATGGGTCAGAGTGACACAGGGAAATGTTAGATACCTTCCCTTGGGGGTCAGAGGATGGTTCGTACAGAAGACAACAGGCCTGACACACTCCCTCAGTGTGTTACCTTGAGCAAGTCATTAATACTCTGCTTCTCACTTCCCCATTTGCCATAGAACAAGAAACAATAACTACTGCTCAGAGTTGTCATGAGGATTAGAGAAAATATGTAGAAAGTGACTGGAATTACATATACATAATTTATACATACAAATTTATATTAAATATAAATTTTTATTATATAGAATATAAATTCCATGTCATTGTAATAATTTCATGCCAAACACCAGGCAAAAGAAGTAGAACAATAGATCAAGTTTCTGCTTTCTGAAGTTCACAGTATATATTGAGGAGGGGGGCAGACCATAAGCAGATAGACACAGTCAGAGCTGAAACAGGGATCTCAGTGCAAACTTACTGAGGGTGGGGGAACCAGAATGGGGGAGGGGAAGAATTCAAGCAAGAGTGCCTTCAATTGAGATCTTGCGTTGGCCTCATCCCTGGGGCTTTGGTGTGGAAGTTGCACCCTCAGAGTTGTGCTGGAAGGTAAGAGGGTGCAGCTTTTGTATCCCTGTCTCTGTGAGTCATTGCCACACTAGGGTGGGGATGTTGTAGCCTCCCAAGTGAAGTGACTCTTTAGTCAGGGGCGAGTTGGCCTGAGGTCAAAGGCATAGGAGCTTGCTGCAGCATTCCCAGGCAGGATCTGAGCAGAGCTTCAGTAGCATCCACTAACTATGTCATCAGGGGAAATCAAGGCACAACTGCTGGAGTGGATGAGGACTCAGTGCATGAGACTGCATCACTTCAGACAGAGTGGCCAGGAAACAGGCTCAATTCACATTTTGTGGAAGTGACGTTTATAATTTGGGGGCCCATTTTTAATAAAAACAAAAAAAAAAGAACTCATGAATACAAAACCAGTACATATATGAAAACTTATTCAAAATGATAAACTGCAAAAAATTAACAGCTAATCACTCAAACATAAAAAAAATCCAGGGAAAACAAAGTATTTCTATTAGTTAACTTCCCAGCACACCTGCACCCTACCTTTTCCTATACTTGACCTGCCACAACTGTGGGTTCCACATCCATGGATTCCACCAACCACAGATCCAAGATACTGAGAACACAGATTGAATCTGTAGTGAACATGTACAAATGTTTTTCCTTGTCATAATTCCCAGAATAATTTCATGTAACAATTACCCATACAGCATTTACATTGTATTAGGTACTATAAGTAATCTAGAGATGATTTAAACATATAGAAGGATGTGGTAGGTTAGGTACAAACACAATATTTATACCACCTTATATAAAGCAGTGGAGCATCCAAGGATCTTAGTATTCAAGCAGGTTCTAGATCCTTTCCTCCACAGACACCAAGGAACACCATATATTTTGATAACCTCCTCATGTGATAATGGCTTAGTAATTCACTTTTTATTAAAAGATTAGAAAGACATTTCAATCTTTCCTCTAAAATGATAGGTTAAAAAATCTTATCGAGGCAGGGTGCGGTAGCTCAAACCTGTCATCCTAGCTACTTGTGAGGTGGAGATCAGGAGGAAAATGGTTAAGGCCAGCCCAGGCTAAAAGTTCTCAAGACCCCATCCCAGATACAGGGGAAGCACAAATAGGCCATTCTGGGCATTAAGGGAAACCCCCTCTCAAACATGAAAAGGGCTGGTGGAATGGCTCAAGAAGTAGGGTGCCAGCCTAGCACCAAGCACAAAGCCCTGAGTTCAACCCCTAGTACCAAAAAAACCTATTGATAATTTTTGGAAGTTTCTTTCAGCTTCACAACTTATTTTTGGTTAAGAAAAATCACATGACTATTTAGGATTATTGTCAAGTTTGCTAAAACCTCTATTAAGGTTCTCTCATATACGAGCTGTAAGCTTTGAAGAGAAGCCCCACAAACTAGCTTCAGACTCTGCATATTTCAAACTCACTTTCCCCCATATTGTCTTTATCTCTGGATGCTGGATGTCATGGACATGCTAAAATTGAAATGCCTTCAAGTGGTGACAGTAGGTGACAGGCAGTGAGTGATCAGAGAATTCCAGGGACTCATAGATGTCCTGGAGGCATCCAGCAATAATGTAACCATACAAGAAAGTGACTGCAAACCACTTAAACACTCCCCCTCCTCTTAAACTAAATGAGTCCCTAAGTCAACCTCTGCCAGGTCCCCAGAATACCTATAGTCACTCCAATGCCACATGAAGAGAAGGATGAGGGAAGGAAAATTGAAGTAAAAAGAGGAAAAGAGCCAGGCATCAGTGACCCACTCCTATAATCCTAGTTACTTGGGAGGCTAAGATTAGGAGAATCGCTGTTTGAGGCCAGCCCAGGCAAATAGTTCACAAGACTCAGTCTCCAAAATAACAAGAGCAAAATGGGCTGGTTGTGTGGCTCAAGCAGTAGAGCACCTGCTTTGCAAGTGCAAAACATTGAGTTCAAATCCCAGTCCCACCAAAAAGAAAAAAAAAAAAAAGGAGGAAAGAGCCTAATTTTTAGCTGATTGTGGTGAAATATTTTACTCTTGCAACATTTACAAAACCACACAGGCATGTGAGTAGATCACTAGAATCCCTCCCAGGGCTTAAAAGTCCTGTGCAAGCAAAAGACTCTGAAATGCTAGCTTCACTAGCTACACCATAAATCCTCCTCTGTCAGTGAGGGACCCTAAGAAGAGGTGATATATAAGATGAAAGCACTTAGGTGACACCCAGTAAATTATTACTAATTGGAGACTCATGGTGAATCCACTACAGCCTTTGAAGGTAGAGACCACTGGCTCTATCCTAAAACTCAGACCAACTTTTGAAAAGACAGGAATACATATCTTCACCAGGAAGGCCTTTAAATAAAAGTGGCCTGCGTCCCTATTTAGAGCCTTTGGCCACCCATGTATACAGGCAACGAACAATTACTGAGAATCTGTGCAGCACTGGTTAGAATCAATAAAAATTTAAAATCAGGGCACTATTTGGCTGTGATTTGTATCTGCTCTTCCTGGGCTGGCTTGGGGTTTCTGGGTGAGGGAGTCCCTTGTGCTGGCTAGGTGTTCCTGATTAGAGCATGAGCCCTGTAGTGAACCGTTTGCAAAAATGAACCATGCCAGAGCAGGAGCCTGGGCTTATTTATGTTTGCCTCCTCCATGCATTGCACACAGTCCAGCTCATAGGACGCAGGAGATCTATGTTGTGTGATGAATACATAACTGCCTATCCAGGAATGTATGAAAGAAAGAAAAGTCATTTTTACCAGTTTCTTTTTTTTTTTCCCCAAATTCCCCAGGACAGGTAAGTTTGCTGCTTTGTTTGATTTGGACAATAATGTCACACTTGACCCTGACTACTTAAGAATATTTCTGGTTTTTGGGTCATTTGCAGAAAGCATGAGTGAGTTTACATAAATAACTTTTATTGTTTCACAGAAAGCATTCACAAAATAAAGGAGAAAAATGCCCAGTTGGCAGTTTTCATTCTGGTAACTCTGCACCAAAATATGACACAGATTCCATTTCTTATTATTGAGAAGGACAAGAGAACTGCTTGTCCAGAATTACTGTTCCCTTTGTCAATAAATAAAAGGTCCTTGTGTTTGCAAGATTCCACATGATGAACTTAAAAAAAAAAAGGAAGAAGGAAAATGAAAAAGGCGTGTAAAGTTTTCCATAACAAGTGTGCTCACCAAGTTTGCCTAAACCTCTTAATTACAGAGGAGTCAGAGGGAAAACTCACACTTCTGTTCAGTGCTACAGGGTGCCTGCTTGTTTTTACCCTGGGATTGCTCTTTCCTCTCTAGCTTTCACAGATTTAATCACACACACACACACACACACACACACACACACATTTTTAAGTTAAAGCTGAAAGTTTAAAGCTGACTTCCAAGGGACCAATAATTATTTCACATCAGGCTGAATCAATAGCAGAGAAAATATTTTTTTTTCCTGTATTTAAACTACCAACAGAATTTAGCAAAAGCAACTTCAATACTTTGTGAAGTTTCCCGGGTTCTCAAATAAACACTGGATTAAGATAAAAGCCTACTTAACTCCAAATATTTTAAAGGAGTTGAGCTATACAAATATTTTTTAATAAATTAAAATCTAGGTAAATCATGAAACAAGTCAACTCTGGAGATTCAAGAAAGAGATCTTGAAATGCCTATGTGAGAAAGAACATTGGTTTCATTAATATAGAGTTACAAGGACTGGTAAGTAATGTCATTAAGTTAAGGTCAGTCCATGCAGCTTCAGGTGATAGCCCTCTAAGCAACTGCCCTATTTCTAAGGGCAATTTTGAATTCTATAAAAAGTTTTTACTAAATATCACTTAGCTAATCCTGCCCACTGGTCTACTATGTGTGTGAAAATCCCAGCATCTACCTTATTATTGGGTTCTGCTAAAATAAGTTAGCTTTTACCAATCATCAATACTTAGTCTGAATTGACGTTTACACTGGAAGAATGTAAAGGAAAGGACATGGAAGGTTTGTAGACTACAGGCTCAGAATAGGTGAAGACATAAAATGGTCCAAGAGCAATAAGAGCTCCTGTCTCTAGTGAAACTTGTAGAAAAGGTGGTCCAAAATGACCGCCCTGGCCTGTGGCGCCCGAGTCATGCCATCCTGGAGGACTTTTCAGGAGATGACAAATAGCTTTCTCTTTAGCCTGAGTTCTCTTCTTTCTTTATGTGGCATAAAATTGTCCAAAACCATGGTTCACAGCCAGGCTGAGTCCAGTCCCTGATTATGAATTCAACTGCATGAGCTTGGCCAAACTACATAGTTTTGTTTATGTCTGCCTTCCCTGTTAAAATGTAATTTTAATAAGGGTGGAGAGTTTTATTCAGAAAAGGCCTTCCTGCATGCTGGGTGCTCAATGTTTGTTGGGTGAAAGAACAAATGAAAGATAAGTGAATGAAGTGTTTAACTTCTCTAGCCCTAGTCTTCTTGTCTATAAAGTGAAAGTAATAATGGCACCAATATGACATCTACACAGGTAGTAGCCAGTGGCAGAATACAGGAATGGGGTTTACCTAGCCAAAGTGTTCCTCGATGTTCTTCCTGTACTGAAAGAACATGGCTTCAGGATGTGCAGCTGTTGACAAAGAATCAAAGATGAGACAATTACAGGTCCTGTTGTCAAATCATGGGAACCCGGAAATGCACTCTGCTCCTTCAAGGAGATTTAGTCATACATATGTCCTCAGATTACACTCTTGTTTCATGAACAGCCATCTATACTTAATACAGAGAAAATGACTCCAATCACATGAGACTGAGGAGGACGAGGGACAGGCCCAAAATTTTCCTGTCAGATTTTATAGGTCTCCTTTGCATTTGACCCACACAACCTGGGGGGGGGATATTTTTAGAATCCGGTATACTCAGTATTCTACTAAATGTAAAATTTTGGTTATCTTTCCTACATCTAGCTGTGTACCATTAGAAAGTGGAAAAATGAAGCAATATCGTAACTAAACACCAGTGAATAAACTTAACAAGGAATATGAAGGCCTGGATGAAAAATCCTCTATAACTTTACTCAAAGACATAAAAGAAAACAATTGTATGAAAAGACATCTTTTCATAGATTTGTTATTGTAAAGGCATCAATTCCCAAATCAATTTGTAAATTTAATATGAAAATTATTTTTTAAGGACTTAGTAAGAATAATTGTAATAATCATCTAAGAGGCAGAACTTCTAAGAATAGCCAATATCATTTTAAAAAATCAGAACAGTAAAGTTCCCACCAATTATTTAATAAAATACTATAATGTTATAATATAGTAAATAAGATTGCTAGTCATGACCCCCCTTCAATTTACTTTATAGTCTATAGAGTGTCATAAACTACAGTTTGAAAAAATATTGTTTTACAAATCTCTCCAAATGGACAATTTGATTAAAAATATTATAAAATAGTCATAATGCAGAATATGTGTAGCTATTAAAAATAATATGGTTAAAAAAGAAATAAAAGGGGGGGTGGGAGGTAAAGGGATAAGGGAGGGTAATGGAAGGGGATGAATGGACCAAAGTAAAGCACACCCACAGAGGGTGTACATTGAAACACCCCTTGAATATCAACTTAAATATAATAATGAAAATCAGGACTGTAAAACAGGTACAGTGTGTGTAGGGGGGTACTAGTGGGAGGGGGAAGGGGGAAGGAAGGAGATTAAGGTGACCGTGTATGGTAGATGGACTTCATATACCTATATGAAACAGAACTAAGAAATCTCTTGCAATTGCTTTAAGTGGGGTGGGGAGGGGGCTGAGGGGCAGAACAATAGGGGCAATGTAAATAATGCACAATGTAAGTTTAATCAGAATTGTCATTATGAATCCCCTCTGTATAATGAATGTATTCTAATTTTTAAAAAGTTAAGGGAAAGAAAAGAAAGAAAAATAATGTGATAGTACTGTAATTATCCTCTGGAAAGATGTTGACAAAGTTGGTAACTATGAAACTTCCTGGAATTACCCCATTTTGAAAGAACAAAAGACCATATATGTGTATATATGCAAAGAAAAAGCCCATGAACAGATAGGTGGCAATATATTAATAATAGTTACAGCCCATTCGCCTCTAGGTGCTGAGTTTATGGGTAAGTGAAATCTTTTTACATATCTAAAATGAATATGTGTATTCATTTAAATACAAACTTAAAACATTTTAGACTTAATAATATGAGAATTCTATTTATTCTTATTTTCAGTCAAATCTCCAGAAAAAATGCCTCTAATACAAAATTAACATTTATTATATGATCCTCTATCAAAGATATGCCTTCAACCAAAAAACTTAATAAAATCAAACATTCCTGAATTTCTTTAACATTAAGTTTGCAGCAGTAGGCAATTCACAAGCAAAATAATCATATTTTTGTTACAAAATAGGAAATAACTTTTTCCATCCTGTCACAGAACGTCTCTAAGAATAACACAGCTGCTTAGCTATCCCCGCCCTTAAAGGGAAAAATATCATCATTAAACTGCTGCTTTGTGGAGTGTCTGAACCTATTTGCTTCAGTTGCAATCATGCAACAGTATACCCCTTGTCCTGCTACTAACCTGCCAGGCTTGAGTGGTCCAGGCTTAGAACTGGCTCTAACCACACCTGATGGAACTCAGGATTTTTTTTATGCCTGGACTACTGAATGAGGCAGTTACTCAGGAGGACATTTTTATACCAAGACAAGTATACCCAGGCAACCTTTTTAAGGAGAAGTTACAGACAGCATAAAGACTAGAGTTGCACATTTATCTTGGGAGAAGAGACACTGATGAGAAAAGATCATGCTTACTGTTTTCCAACATACATCGTTATCTGGGGCCTGTTAAATTACCTAAGTCACCAATTTTTTTCCCTCTCACTGCTGCCCTGAATTTCACCACTGCCCAAAGCATTTGACTTAACTTAGTCTGGAAAAGAGTCAACTGGTGAATAGGAGGTCAATTTCATACTCTCTTAAAATAATGGCATTTCCAAGGGTAAAAATTGATTATTGAATAAGCTTCATAGATCATGGCTCTCCCTCTAACCTTCCTCTAACATTTCTCTATATCAAGAAATGTTACAATTTTGTATATTTAAAATTCAGATGGAAAACAAATTTTATCCATTCATGAGTTGAAAGACCTACACGGGATGATTTTAAATAGAGGCTGAGTTAGAATGTGCTGTATGTAGCTCATTGTCTGGCATATGAGAAGGTTTTTTTGTTGTTGTTGCTTTGGAGGTTTTTTGTTTTGTTTTGTCTTTTTAGTGATATTGGGGTTTGAACTAAGGGCCTCATGCTTGCTACATAAGAGCTCTACCACTTGAGTCACTCCATCAGCCCATTTTTGTGTTGTGTGTTGTCAAGATAGGTTCTCAAGAACTATTTGCCCCAACTGACTTCAAACCTTCTAATCTCTGCTTCCCAAATAGCTAGGATTACAGATGTGAGTTGCCTGCACCCAGCGCAGGAAGTTTAATAAGATGGACTGATTTTCTATAGATAGTTTGTGTCTTGTTTTGTCTCTTAACTGCAAAATTATATATTGCTCTTAATATTAAAAATTCTTGTAAACCTTATTTTAATGGCAGCATACTATTCCAATATATGAGTATGTAATTATTACGTGAATCTCATTTCTAATTTTTCATATTATTAATCATTTTATGATTACTAAGCTTATGGATTTTTTTTCCAAATTTCAGATGATGCCCTTAAAATAAATTCCCAGAACTAAAATTGCCATAATAAACATTTTAAGGCCTTTTTTAAAGGCCATTGCAAAATGATTTTCTAAAAGAGTTATAGCAATTATCATCTCCACTAGCAATCTATTAAAGACCACTTCCTTCTACCCTCACTTATTTTAGGTACGATGAATAAAGACTTTTCAAAAATATTTGCTATTTGTTAGGTTAAAAATTTTGTTTAGTTGCTTCTACACTTGAATTTCTTTTTATTTACAGTGAGATTAAACTCTTTTCCATATGGTACTGTGTCATTTGCATTTCCTCTTTTGTGCATTGTTGCACATGCTTTTTAACCTGGGCTACTTCCTGTTCAGTGACAATGAACATTCCTGACTATAGTGATCACTATGACACAATTCTTTTCACCCCAAAGAACATACTTTTATATAATCTAATCTCAAAATTCAGGGTCTAAAAATCTCTCATCTCAAGTGCACCTTATCATAAAGTGAAGAAAAGTTTTTAAATCTCTAAGAAACACAAAATTTTTATAATAAAAATTTATTATAATCATTTATTGCCAGAAATACTTTTATGCTGATTCATAAAATATAAGGACTTAGAAACTTCCTTTTCAAATATGCCATGAAAGTAATAACTGATATATTGGGCCATTACTTTAAGAAATTGGATTTACACAGCATAAAATTTCTTTATGAACAACATTGAATAAACAATTGTTTAGGGAAAAATGGGACTATGTTGTGTCCAGTAGACCTAAAAAATACAATAAAATAAGCTGACTGAGCCAGAACTCAGTCTTAGTCTATTTTCAGTCATTAACTCTCCTAAAATGTTCAAGATATGCTTCCAGCACCATGGTAAAGGCAGTCATTATTTTGTTTTCATGAGGTAGGTATTTTATTAAGCAAAAGGAACTTTAAATCAGTGGTTTTCAAATGGTTAGTAATGACTTATTAATGAGTCATAAAATCAGTTAAGTGAGCACACTGACTTTTTTTAATGAAATAGAATGGAAAGGAAAAGAGGAAATAAAAAAAAATCAAGGGAAAAGAAAAAAAGCAGGGCTGGCAGAGTGGCTCAAGTGGTAGAGCTCCTGCTTAGCAAGCACGAGGCCCTGAGTTCAAACCCCAGTACTGCCAAAAAAAGAAAAAAAAAAAAAGAAGCATTGTATATAAATAAAAGTAAGTGTTTCTTCATATGGATGTGCCAGGTTGCTATGTAAAAGGCATCCACACCATGGGCTGTGGTCAAATAGGTTTAAAAAGCACTCGACTTAATAGTTGATGCTCTCCTTATTTAAAAAGAATTCTAAGTTAATTCTATCCTCATCCCTCCAAAATTCTATTAACATCAGCCTTTAATAAATTTGTCTTACAGAAGACTATTTATTTACTGCTACCATTTGCAAGGTGCTGTTCTGGACACTGAAAACAAACCAGGATCCCTGCTCTCCCAGAGCTTCCATAGGGTGGGAGACAATGGATACATGCAAGACAATGTCAAAGGGTTCTGTAAGCACCAGGTAAAGGAGAAAGCTGGTGGGACGCCAAGGGACTCAGGTGCCATTTCATATAGGACAGTCCACAAAGGCATCACTGAGAATGTACCATTTGAAGAGTTCAACATTAGCAACTGCTGTGAGATTTAAATATATATAAACTATTTAATGGAGTATTATGAAGCTTAACTTCTTGTTCATTTACTTAAGTCATTTGGTTCAACAAATATTTATTTTTGTACTTACCAAGGATTAGCCACTGTACTGGGCCCTACAGATTGAACTGAGAAAAAGAGAAATTTATTTCCTGCTTCAGCCATGTCCAGTCTCCTGGGGTATACAAAAAAAAAAACAAAAAAAACCCCAAACAGATAATTCCAATGTTGTTCAGTATATGATGGAGGGAATATAGGTTACAATTCCCTTTCGGGGGATCAGCAAAGGCTTCCTAGAGGAATGATGAAGAATCTGAGACATACAGAGTGAAATTCAATTATGTTCCAAATTTTTGGACACATCTCCATTAAAAATTATAACTGGGACCATAAGCATTTCAATAGTTCTAAACAAGAAATTTTGGGTTTCGGCAGAAGTGCTTTTAACCTCACTTGGTTAGTCATTACCTCCTCTGGAAAAAAAATTAAAGAAGGAGATGAGATAATGTTTACTCACCTGTTACCATTAAATTTAAGTTAAATCTACAATCATTCTGTATCTTGCAATCATAAAAGTAGGTTTCTCTCTGTTTGTTTACTAAGAAGGGTAGTGTTCCTATGATATTCAAAGGTAAGGTTTTTTTTTTTAGAAGGGCTTTATAACCCGGAGACTAGGAGTGGCTGTATTACAGAACTGGGTCTACATGGCAGAATGTTGTTGTAAAGAATGTTTGTTCCCTTGAGGTTGCAAACTGTATTTGTCACACAAGGTTAAGTTTGCTCACAATCCTTGCAATAATTCACCAGTAAGATCTCACTAAGGCTGTGGTACAACCAGTAAAAAAACACTGTGGATTTTCTTTTTTTAAAAAAGCTTTTTCCTCCATGCAAAGTTTACTCAAATAAGAATAGGTGAGGCTAAGATGATTGACTTTAAGCTCAATTCCAAATCTTGTTCTCCCACAGAAGTTAGCCAGCAAGGTGGAACAAGGAGACTAGAGTTCTAGGGAGACCTGAAAGACAGAAGCTCAGGTTAGTTTCAAGAACAGGAAGTCCTTCAGGTGGGAAGCTTCTGAGCGAGCAGGACCAAGTAGAATGGATAAGTGTTATCTTCTACCACATCTGACCATAATCTAATAACTCAATATCCTCCTAAAATAGCATATAACTGCCTCCACCCAGTTTTTCTCAAAAGCATTTATCACTCTCTAACACACTATGTATTTTATATATGTTACTTTCTGACACTCTGTCCCATTAGAATGTAAGCTCTTGAAGGACAATAATTTTGTATGTTTTCCTTACTAATGTTCCCAACTAAGGGCAGATTAAAAACTGATTGAAAGTTCAAAGATAGGTGCATTAATTCTGATCTTCACTCTAGGTCTAGGGTGATATTTGGACTGTTTGTTGACCTCTCCTCCCTACCTCTAGCTACATAATAATATTTTACAGCATTTCCTCTTGGGCTAATCAGACATTTCCCAGAGAAGACTCTTCCAATACCTTGCCTACAGGGTGAGGTCTGGCCAGCTGTCGGATTCTGGGGACTGAGTGGGAAAAATGGTCTGGAGTTTCTGCGTCATTGGCAACAGTAAAAAAGCAGCCTCTACACCTCTGCTTTCCCAGAAGTTACCACTTCTTCAGCTCTGCCTGGTATTTCCCAGTCTACAGACCTGGGTTTACCCTCTTCAGAGAATAAAATTCCTGTCTTAGCAGGGCTGTAGCCTTAGCCACCCAGTGATCTGGAGTGGTGGTCTGGAGAATGTTCTGAACCACATAGAATCAGAGGACCCAGAACTCCAGAACACAGCCAGGAAGATGAAGGAGAAAATCATGTTTTTCATTAATGAATCTGACCCAACAGGAAACCACTTCCATGTGTATTTCTATGTTAAATTAATACCCACATGCCACATTAGCTAAAGCCAATGAAATCTAGGAAAGCTCATTGCTTTAACATCCATTAAGGCAGAAGAGCTCCAGTTGCCTTCCTAGACATTTGTCTTCTTTTTGATGTGCTTCCTAGGGCATACTAAATAAAAGGCCTGTAGTGAGACATGAAATGCAAAGCTAAGTATTTCACTAAATCCTGAACCCATATGCACAGTGGAAGGAGAGGGTTTTGTTTAACTGTTTGACATCTTACATTTGCACAACATTCTGTATCACTTTGGTAATTATGGTAATTGTTATTCTGATGGCACCGTGAAAAATCTGTATTATCTTATTTAGGAAAATATTCACAATTTTGAGAAGGGTGTCTGATCACTTCTGATAACCTGTGCTTCTCATTCTCTGGGGGAAGACAGAAAATTATACCCATGTCTGTAACCATTTGCCTGGAGATGTTCCTGCACAGCCTCGATCTTTTCTCAGCCCTGACCCAAGCTCCTCTTTTAAAGAGGTCCCAAGTGAACTAAAATTGAACTAAAGGCCTACTAGGTCACTTAGCCAGTCTATCACTAGTTAAAGTCTAGGGCCTTGATTAATTAAGTATACTTGCTATGAGATGAAAGTATTCATAGTTGCAGCTAGAGAAAGGATCCAATGTCTTTTGGAAAAGTCCTTAAAAATCAGTAGATCTTAATATTGCTGTTTTCTACCACAGTGACGGTCTGCACCATGCCTACCTCACCACACCACTGCCTACATATCCATGGAATTCTACTTATTAGAATTTTGTGTATTTATTATCAACTTCTCTGCATTGCTCTGTGGACTCATGGGAACGAACCCATGTCCACATTAACTCAGCTCAAGATATGGAAGCAAAAACCAGATTATTTATCCTATGTCTTCCCATTGTATGCTTCCAGCTTCTGCTAGTTTTCTTCAACAGTCTGCTGTTGTCTGTTATTTACCAACCAACACATAACGTACTATATGTCTGTTCACTTGCCTTACATGCTCCATTTGGATCTCTCCTTTATTTCTTCATTGTCCTTTTATCCCAAATGAGCCAGCAACTTAGAACAGCAACTGTCCTATGCAATCCTATTTACTTCCCTTATCCAGGCAAGTAGAAGCTTCACATAATGACTGAAATCACAAGTATTTCTAACTAAAAAGAGTGAGGTAAAAGGCAAAAGAAGAAAATGAACTAACTGGGAGGATGGGATTCCCTAATACTGCATATCCACGATGTCTATGTACCTGAAATTTCATGAATTTCCTTAACTCTATCACATGTACATAAAGTTTCCATCAGAGTTTGATGAAACTCATCTTAACAAGAAAAATGTTCCTCAAAAATCAAGTCCTTCTTTGCGACCATGCTGCAAATGAGTTGCAAAGACCAGTCACTATTTACCCAGCATACAGATGAGGACCCTGGAATTCTCAGATAAATGATGACACCTTTCTCAATCAATAGCTGATCATTTACCTAATGATGGCTTATCAGACTTTATTTATTTATTTATTTTACCTGACAGTCAAACCACAATCTGCTGATGGTAACAATGGAGAAATTGCATTCAGTAGAATTCCTTTTGGGGAGAGCATTGCACTTGTTTTTACAAAAAATGTTTTGATGAAGCATTTGGAAATATAAAACAAGAGTAGAAAACCAAATGTCCATCAATGGATATGTGAATACACAAAGTGTGATGAAGGTGATAAGATATGCCATCCCCAAATATGCCACTTTGGCATAAGGATTGTTTGGAACTAAAGGCAATTAAGAAATATGGATGCAAAAATAGGAAAGGAAGGAAGAAGAGAAAGAAAGAGAGAGAGAGGAGGGAGAGAGGGGGAGAGAGAGATAAAGAAAGGAGAGGGGGAGAGAGATATAAAGAAAGGAAGAAAGAAAGAGAAAGAAAGGAAGGAAGGAAGGAAGGAAGGAAGGAAGGAAGGAAGAAAGGAAGGAAGGAAGGAAGGAAGGAAGGAAGGAAGGAAGGAAGAAAAGAAAGAAAGAGAAAGAAAGAAAGAAAGAAAGAAAGAAAGAAAGAAAGAAAGAAAGAAAGAAAGAAAGAAAGAAAGAAAGAAAGAAAGAAAGAAAGAAAGAAGGGAAGGCTCTCTGCCCTCCTTCTACCTGGCCAAAAGCAGGACATGAATCTCAATTTGTGAATGGAAAGCTCTCTCCCTCTCTAGGAGAATATCTGGCAATCACCAGGACACTTCATCACCAAAGAGGACTCTAGACTCACCAGCCCAAAGAACTCACTAAGGAAGATACATGACAAATCTTGCTACCCTACCCTTTTCTCCCACTAATTTTCCCATGTAGTTCACTTCCCACAATTTACATTCCTCTTATCCCATTTTGCCAAAGGAAATTATTCTTTTTCTTATGATTCTTATCTGTCTGAAGTTTGTACCCTAATTCTAACCACTATTCCAGAGCATTCTATTTGGGAATGGCTGAATCAACCTGTAAGCTGACATTAACAAACTTTCCTGATTTTTACTGACAATGACAGTTTCCAATACTGAGTTGTGTAGCCTTTCACCTGCCTGACAAGGTAAAGTAAAAGTATTTTAATTTTTTTTCTTTCTTTCTCTCTCTCTCCCTCCCTCCCTCTCTCCTTCTCTCTCTCTCTCTCTCTCCCTCTTCCCCCTCCCCCTTTTTTCCCCATTTTGTAAACCTAGGCTCAGGAGATTCTAATTACATAGGTCTCCAGAGGGCCCAGGAATCTGTACTTTTAAAATGGTCCCCAGGTTTTTATGATGATCTCCCAGGCATGGAGAGCCTAGACTAGAAGGGAACCATTAAAATATTTGTATGGGATAGTAAATATCTAGAAATATTTGGGGCTAGTACTTTGAACTGATTCTGAAACTCCTACCAAAAACATTCCAAGTTTAAATCAGAAGGCTCTTGTCAGGAGATATCCTTTCATTAGAAAATTGTTATAAAGTTTTATTGTCTCTTACTTGAAGATAGCAATTATATAAAGAACTTGATTTCCTCCTTCACCTATTATAGATTGTCAGCATTGATTAATTGAAAATGTGTTATCCTTTTACCTGTTCTACAGACAGGGAAAGGTAGGTTTGTAATAGTTAACTCACCTGAACAAGTCATACTGACAGGGCCTAAAGTAAGGGCATAGGCTGGGCCAAGTTCCTAAGCCTGTGACCTGTGCATCCACATAGGTGCCATGGTTGGTTCAGTGTTCAGCTGCTGCCATATTGAAATTCTTCATAATTTTTAAACAATGGACCCATCTTACTCCATTTTCTGTTGCTAATTAACACAATAACACAGACTTGGTAAGTTATAAAGAAAAGATGATAATTTTATCTCATAATTCTAGAGGTTCAAGGTCGAGGGGTGACAGCTCTGATGTCTTCTTGCTGGTAGAGTCTCAATGTGGTACAGTTATCACATGGGAGAGACAGGTAGTGTGTGATACCTGGCCAAACTGGGGGTGAGATAATCCATTAATCACATGAATGGATAGGGCAAATCTCTAATCACTTCTAATAGATCAAAACTGAGAGTAAATTTCATCATGAGCTCAGAGAGGACAGACCACATTCAAACCATAGCAGGGTCCCATATTTTCATTTTGCACTAGGCTCTACAAGTTAGCTACCTGGTCTGGAACTTAGGTCACTGATTTCACATTTTGTAGCTCTAGGCATGACACGGGGAAGAGTCCTATGAATAAAAAGTAGCATTATCTCTTTTGTTCAAGATTCAATATAACAATTTTATATATAAAATTGTCATGCTGATTTTTCCATGTGGAATTGCAATACTTACTAACAGCATCATCCACCATTTAAAGAGAAGCTAGAGGACTGGGATGTGGGTCAGGTGAAAGAGTAATTGCCTGGCATGCACAAGGTTCTGGGTTCAATCCCCAGTATCACAAAAAAAATAAAGGGAAGCTAGAACACACAATAATTACATGCAAATTTCAGATAGAAATCCCCACAAAAATGGATACAATTTTCTCATAAATATTTACAAGCTTTAAATAATTGGACATTAATCACTCCATTTATCTTGATGTTTCCTTCTGAATGAAACCCATCCAACATCTACATCTGATTGAGAAAAATCTGTGAAGCTAATGCAGTAAGAAGAACCAAGAGTGCCAAAAATAAATGTCTCCATCCTGAGCCAAAGAATGAATCACTTGTGCATTCATATGTTATAGAAAATGTGAGTCTTTTTTTCCAGTTTTATGAGGCCAACACCTATCAGAAACATGAATTCTTACTTTTATTGATTTAAACTAGGACTCAAAAGCCATAAAAAGGCCGTTCATGGAAATAAACAAAGAATGTATTTGTATCTTTATCTCAGAATTCTTGCCAGAATCCATTCCAAATCAGCAGAGTAACATTTGCTTTTACATTTGTATGTTTTAGTGAGTTTTATAAACCCTGAAGCTAACAGACTTTTGCTTGTAGAGAAATAAACTGGTATTAGGAGAGAAGATGGGATATAGCAGAGCTGAAATATTTGTGCCTCGTTCATTAAACATCTTTGCTCTCACCAAAAATCATCAGAGTCAGCCTTCTAGAAGGTTCTGAGTTCCAGGGCTGTGGTTCACTTCTTCTTCATCTCCAAGGCATCTAACACAATGCTAGCATCTGGAAGAAACTCAGCAGACTCTTAGCCCTAAGATAATGTTTGGTGCAACAACAATATTTTCAGAGTGGCCACTTGTATGAGTATAAATGTTGGAATTTCTGACTAGGCAATTGGGATTTTGAAACACCTCTGAGTCTCATTATTTAGGGGTCAGCCTATGATCAGGACTAGCTCTTTATAAAAGACTTCTGTAGTCATCAAACACATACTTACCTTGTGACTGGGAATCCTTGTTGTAGAAATACAACATTGAACAAGATGACCAGGTCTCTGTTCTAATGGAGTTTACATTTTAGGGCTGGGATGGGGGCATATAATAAGAAGAAATAATAGGAAACTAATTAGTGGGCTGGGGATGTAGCTTAGTGTTGAAAACTTCTCTAGCAGGAATGAAACCCTGGGTTCAATCCCCAATATAGAAAAAGAGAGTATTTAGTAACAAGTACTATGATAAAATAAGACATGGTAATGTGCAAGGTAGTGACTGCTGGAGCACAGGCTTGAGGCACAGCTGAGTAGCCAAAGAAGGCCTCTCTGAGGAGGTGACATTAAAGTTGAAACCTGAATATAAGAAGGAACCAGACATGGGATGGTCTGCAAGAGGAATGTGTCTGGCACAGGGTAAAGCTAGTAGCAAGGACCTCAGAAAAGGGCAGATCCTTGTATTCAGGGTGTTTTGTGGCTCAAATGTAGCAACATACCAATACACATACCAAGGGAAGGGAGGTTGGAGAGGTAGGCAGGGCTAGTTCCTGTGAGTCTGAGAGGCTAGGAAGAGGCTTTGGGTTGGATTGTGAATGTAACTAGAAGCCATTGGAGTGGGAATGACATGTTTGCTTATGCTGTAGAACAACCTGCTGACATTTGAGTTGTTGACATTTGACTATAGGTGGCAGAGAGGAAGCAGGGAGGGAAGTAGGGAGAGAGATGGTGGCGTGAGCAGGATAGCACCAGAGGAGGTCAGTAGCAGAGTCAGGATATGTTTGCAACACAGAGTCAACATCACTGATTGCTCTATTGCATATGGAGGGTGGGAAAGGAGGAAAGAAGAGTCAAAGATGACTCTTGGGGATTGGGGTTAAATAGCTAAATATATGGTGGTGTCATTTACTACGATGGAAAAGCTGAGGGATGGGGGGATTGGATGGAACAGGCTCTGAGAGGAAAATCAAGAGTTACATGTTTGAAAAATGTTGAGTTTTGAGATGCCTGTAGTCAAGTGCGGACTTAGATATGAGCGTCTGGAACCCAGAGAAGAGGTCAGGGATAAAAATGTACATCTGAGAGTCACTGGTATAAGGATGGACATTAGAGCCATTACCTAAAGAGAGGGGAAAGGGAGAAGATGAAGAGCCAAGCACACCATCACATAGCCCAGAAATCAGCACAGAAACTGAAAAGGATAAAAATCCATGTGTATGTGTGTGTGTGTGTGTGTGTGTGTGTGTGTGTCTCAGAAGCCAAAAGAGTGCAGTGCTTCAAGAAAAGGGACAGAAAACTGTGCCCAGTACTGCACTAAAGGCAGCCAGAAGTGTGGCCTTGGAGGTTGTGGGCAATTGTAGCAAGGCATTTTCACAATGATGGGGATGAAGTGAAAGGATTGAAGGAATATATACTATACTTTTTCAGGTTGGGCAGGACCTGGAGTATATGCTGTTCAAAAAGGTGTGTCTACTTTTTCATTTATTTGTTTATCCTTTTCTTTTACAAAATGGCACACAAAAAATATACAACAAAAAAAAATGCCATGAAATTTTCATTGCTACCTACATAGCTCATAAATCTTGAGATGCCCATGAAAGAGCTCCTAAATAACCATTAAAAATTATATGGAGTAGCTCTCCAAGACAAGGAAGAACTAATAAAAGCAATTGTAAAAAAACTGAACAAAAATAGAAAAACTGGCTGGGAATAAGTCATGCCTGATGAATTTCTACAATGTAATGCTAACAAAGCCACTATAAACCCAAGGTAAAGACTTCTGTAGTGAAGGTATTCATTTTATAACAAATCCCACAACCAGCAAAACATTCATCTAGAGTTGTGACAGACTTTTAGATAAATTGTCTACAATGCACTACTAAAATTGGATCACATTCCATTTCCTTTGATAAATATTTTTATTGAGCAATAGGAAAGGGCCATGCTTGTTGCTAGAGGAGACATAGAGATGAGTCACAAGCAGTCATCCCTCTCACTCTCCTCCCCCACCCCATCTTCACAAAGCTAACGAAAATTTCTCTACCACCTAAAGACAGGGAGTTGGTCTGTCTGGATGATCAATGGAACCCAATACATGGACATAGAAGGTACTCAGTCAATGTTAGTGAACACATGAACAAATTCAAAATAAAGATAAGCAGTAATATCTGGTACATGGTAGGTATTCAATTAATTATTGAACAAACATATTAGAATACATTACAAAATAAGTAGAAAGGACATAAACAAAGGAATATAGAATGGGAACTGTTAGAAAAGATTATTGGAAATATTGTAGTGTCTGAAATCCACCTTTTGACTAGATAGAATTCCAACAGGTGGAAATAGAAGGAACGATATCCTAAGAACAATAATAAAAAAGAACTGCTTCTGTAAGATTTTTAATCACAAAAGGAGATCCTCAGGTTTCTCTTTTTCCCATTCCTGCTTAAAGAGAAAAGAAAAAAGGTCTACATACTGAAGAAGACCCTGTTTTACTTAGACATGGAACTGTGGTGCCTTGAGTTCATTTCTCAATATGGAGGCAAACACTCTGTGGGAGCAGTGTGTATGAATGCCCCAGCTGGGCCCCCATGTGTAACTCATAGAGAGAACTGTTCCCCTATCAGCTGGCACCCATCTCCTGCATCTGATGTTAACTTCTTGAGAAATAGCACTTTTGATTAGATCTGGGTAAGGATAATCTGCAATCCAGCCTCTACAATCATCATGCAACAGACCAGATACAATGTAGGCAGCAGAGCTCAAGCCCCACATTCTGATCCCTGTGAGCACAGAAGAGGCATTCATGGTTCTCCACAGCGAATCTCCCTCCCCACCTTCTTCCATGGGAAAATCTAGGCAGGCACCAAAGATTCCTGAAGGACTGATCGACAAGTGAGCAGCCCTGTGGAATCTTGTCCTGTGCAATTCAGAAAAGGCAGAAACTCTGAGAAGGCATGAAAAGACTAAATAAGACAAACTAGAGGGAAATCTATGTTTCCCCCCATCAGCTGGTCCTCTGCCTCAGAACCATCCAGATTCTTATCAGAAAGTGGGGAGGGAACATTGGGCAGAGCAGGCTTCATGATTGTGGGGCCCACACAGTCACTCAGGGCGCATGGCTCGGAAGGGCCTCAAGCTTGATTTAATGCTCTACTGTCACCATTCTGAAATTCTTTTTTTTCCCCATCCCCCTTGAAATTCTTAATAAGTTCACTTTGCTCTAGGCCCCACAAATTACATAGCCAGTCCTGGAAATAGAGGCTACCAAGAATGAACACTGAGGGAAAAGCAAGTTCAAGCTTGTCTCTCACCTGGGCCTGAAACTGGTCTTCTTGACCTTCTTCGCTCAGGTACACCCAATGTCAGAACAAAGGGAACTGGAACTGACTGGTCTGGATCTGAGGGAGGAGCAGGAAGCAGCTCTCCCCAGTGGAGAGAGTCCTTCAAAGGCTTATATTTTATCCCTTAAAATATATATATATGTATATATGTATTTGCAATCTGTTCTATGATATATCTGTTGGATACATTTTCAAAATAATAGGTTTCCCCCCTAAAAGCAACGTTTAAGCAACACCGATGCTTCAAGAAAATATACTCATTATCAACTGGATATGAAGTCCTTCTGCGCCCCCCCCCCCAAGAAAAAAACATCACATACTGTAGCAATGTGGGGCATGCATATTCCAAAGAACAGAGGAAGTGTCAATTCACAGATACCCACTCACAGGACTCAGCTTCCTCTTTCCTCCGCCGTCCCTGGCATTTTATGTGATTCATGGTATCCTTTTCCTCTTCTTGTAAAGTCACATTTGCTTGCTAGAACACAGCCCTCCCTTTCTACTCCCAGTCTGGAGACGCTGTCACGAGCAGTCTAGTCAGCTTCTGACTAGGTTTCCTGGCTCCTGGCAGTGCTCTGCCCACCTCCTAGTCTCTATCCCTCCTCTCAGCTCTGAACACAAGATCCACTGGTGATGGGGTCTGGTGTGGCCAGTGTTTGGAGATAGTCTGTAATGGTGATAAGAACCATCAAGCTCTCTCACGTCTCTGGTGTGCACACACAATGCTCTCTTCCAAGAATGATGGAAGACTCCTACCTGGCATCAGGTCTCAGCTTAGATGTTATTTCCTCTGAGTCTCCCTCCTGGCATACCCTTCTCCCTCACTTGTCACCAAGATAAAGCCAGTCCTCCTCTCCCGCTTTTTCCTTCCCTTCTAGGAATACGTATACACTTTTGCTAACTTGTCTGGATCCCCCACTAAACCCTACATATGATCAGAACAGGGACTTGCCTTGTTCTCCATCCAATTACCAAAATCTGGCAGCCAACAAAGAAAATTTTGTGGAATGCTATTGAAGGTTGGGCACTGTTAAATGATTTTCATTTATTATATTACAACATTCCCAGAAGAATAGAACTTAACAGATGAGGTAAGTAAGACTCAGAGAGGTTGAGTGAGTTGTGCCAAGGCCACACAGTAGGAAGTGATACAGTCAAGTTGTCAGACATTAAATTCTGCATGTTTATGCACAGGAAAGCAATCCAAGTCAACTCCCTGTATAGCTACCATTATCTCAACTAGCAAAAACCCTTGGTCCTTCCTATTATTGCTTATACTCTCTCTTCAACAAAATTAGTGATAAGGGTAAAATAGTTTCTGCCTGGTAGAGAGGGGATGGGGGAAGAGGGAGCGGGTGGGGGGGAGGGGGGATAAGGGAGGGGGTGGGGAGAAATGACCCAAACATTGTATGCACATATAAATAAAAGAAAAAATAAATAAATTCTGCATGTTTAACTCCTTATACTAGTCAGAGTGTGATCAGAGATGCAGAATCACTAGGAGTGATACAGAGTAAGGAATTTTTTTAAGAATGAGAACTTAAGTAATAGTGGGGGCTCATTAATTGTCTATGTAAGCTATTACTTCTCTGAATTTGGGTTGAGGCATGCAATCTGCAGGGCAAGTAGCTAGTAAAGAAAGACAGAAAGGGAGTAGAAAAGAGAAAGGACAAACTGGTCCCATGGGGACAAGCCAGAACCCTCCAGGGTAGACCAGAACCCATGATGGTATCTCCCTACCTCCAAGTTTGCAACTTCCATATGAAGGTGACTTCCAGACACCTTTGTTAGGAGCAAACATAATTTTATGGGGGAGGGGTGATGGGATGTCACAGATGCCGAAGGACATCTGGTAGAGGCTGCTGTCCCATGCCAATCAGGTGAGCTAGCAGAGAAGTGACAAAGAGCACAAGCTGGTGCTCTTTCACTGACTTCTGAGTGTAAAAAGCATTTCAATCCCACCTTCCAAACTGTGACTACAGTGTGTCACGTGATACAAAAAACCCACAACTCTGCAGGGAAAGGAATTCTGGGAAACCCAGTTCCAGCTCAGCTAAATTAACAAATGTAAATCTACTTCCCTTTCTTTTCTAGTTCCCTTCTGGTCTAAGTTACAAAATAAGATTTCAACTCTCTGAAATCTAATGTTTATAGCAAATACAGAATGTTATATAATATATTAATCTCCTCAATAATTATTTCCATTGATTACCAGCTACTTCACGTAATTCTGAAGGGAAGAGGAGGGACCTAGGTCAGTTCTCTGTCTTATGTCTAATTTGCAACAAACTCTACTTGGAGGGGTTGTCCCAGCTGAATTGCCTGTCCCCAAACAGTTTTCCTGTCCTTTAGAACTTGGATTTCTCAAAGAGGTGCATGTACTCACAGCACAGAATCAGAAGTTTGGAATTGTGAAAATATCGGAAGATGTAACAGGCACCTATCTTTTTCTACACACTAGTTACCTTCTAGAACATGCACCTTACTTTCCCTCCAAGATACCAGTTCTCCCTCCACTCCTAGCCCATCTGGTTTGGGAGCAGCTATTTCCTACCCTGCTCCAGGAGTAAGTGAGTGGACAAGGCCCACGCCATTATAACCTGTACCCAAGGCCACAGCAAACGGTTTGGGCACAGGTGAGGACCCTCAGCAGCCCCATCAGAGCCAACGAGCACCATTCTGAAAATTTGATTTAACTTTGGAAGAGGTGGACTCTTCTTCCAAGTCCTGAGCCTGGAGAGGACAGGCTCAAGAATGCACGTAAAGCCAGGATATGCAATAAGATAACCATCAGTTGTGCCCAGGGCATGTCATCCTGAAGCCAGCCTTACCCAGAATTTTCAGCTGATGTGCTCACCTGTGTTCTCTTGCCGGAGCAGTGTGTTCAAAACCCATTAAAGGTGCACTTTTCTTAACACTACCCAACCCCCATTAATAACAACAACATTTATTGAAGCTTGGCACATCATTAAGTACTTTATGTGGACGACTACTGAACCCTCATAACATCTTATGACATGGATGCCATTAATTAGTCCCTTTTTTGGAAGAAGAAACTGCAGTATAGAGGATTAGAAGCCAGGTAGCAGACCTGGGGAGGTGGGGAATATATCATTAAAGCTCATTACAAACCCACGGTCATATCCAATGCTCAGGTTTTAAATCCTTCTCATACTCCAGATCCTTCACTGGTAATAACAAGAATGGCTTCCACTATGTGCAAAATACTGTGTTGGCCTGATGGAGCATAAGGAAATTAAACTCCATTTCCTGCTTTGGGGTAAGTACCAAGTAGTGGAGGAATCTATGTGTCCACAAACAACTAGAGAGAACCAAGTAAGGGCACTTTCACCTTCACCTCCAATCTTCTTCTGGCTTCTGAGCAGTGGTTCCAAGGTTAAAGCAGCACATTTATCCATAATATATACTGAAGCACTTACTGAGTTGTGTGGCAGCAATAAAATATGTGGGGTTCCATCAAGACCAATCTACTTTCAGAGCAACTCCAGGCTTCCCAGTCCTTGCAGAACTGCCTTGCATTCAATTCCTCTCAGTATTGAGATGTTGAGAGTCTAACCACTGACTATTTGCTTCCAGCTCTCCTACTGCATGCTGGGAAGCAATGCTTCATTCAAGCTGGGGATCACACCTCCTCAGACTTCAAAACCCAATTCTTGAGTTCAGGAGAATAAACTAGGTAGAAAGACCTCTCTGACCTACTTCTCCCTTAAAACCCCAAAGCTTTCCCAATTCCCTAAGTGCTCTAAAAGAAATGCCCATTGGAAACTAAATAATATGGTGGGATTGATCAGTAAAATATTGCTTTTATATTCTGAATATTTTTCAATTTCTTTTTTGTGTCAAGCTTTCACTTCAAAACTTCTCATCTTCCTCAGGCCTACTAAATTTCCCATCAGACACTCTTGGATAACCCCCACGCCCCCCCAGCATTGCTTTTTCTCCCTCTTCCATCTTCCCCACTGAAGAACCATTTAAGATCACAAAACAGGTATCTTCACATTTCCAATGTAATGCCAGAAAATAAGATACCAGCAGTATTTATCTGATGTCTATATTCCAGCTATTATAGACAGATAATAAAATCCAGGGTGCTTGGGAGCATAGATCAAGGGCATAACTATAAAACTTAAGTTTCTCTATTGATTCTGAGAAGGCAAAACTGAAATCACTCATCTGTCTGAAGATGGCTCCCAGAAAGAGTTCAGTATCGGTAAAAGCCTACCTCAGCGAGGCTCAGCACTCTTGGAGTGTGGCCCTGCATGTTTGTTGGACACCTTATACATTTGCTTTGAGATGGACAACAGCTGTGAGCTGCTTGGAGCATGAGAATGCTAAAAATTGACTGAAAACACAACAGTACTATAAAGCTATTTTAACATGAAATTCTAACATGAATTGTCTCATTGTTTCTAATGTGAGTGAAGAAATTTAACAAAAAATAACATGAATATGTGAAATAAAACATACCATTTTCTTGGCCTGGGTCCTCCATTTCTCTGTCCTTCAAGTTTCAGCTCAAATAGACACATCACAAAGCCCTCTGCAACCCACACTTAACCCACCCAACCCACTGAGCACCTCGTTAGTGGGTCTCATGGTACCCAATATTTCCTTTCTGTAATATACATCAAAGTGATAAGTGAATATTATTTATCTCTGTGTCTTCCGCAATAGAACAAAAACTTTATTAAAATCAGGATTATGTTTCTCTTTTTCACCATGGTATTCACAGGGGTTAGCATATGACTAGATAGTCAATAAATAATTATTAACAGATTGAATCAATCATAAAAGGACAAGAGAAGTTGAGTGCTGTCTATCTATAATATGATTTGTGGACATCACTTCTGAACAGACATGATTTAGGCTGTTTTCAAAAGTCATTGAAAATAAATGATTACATAAATTCACAAATATCAGTGATATTCAAATAGTCTCTTCTTTATCATTCTGCTGTATATATCTTTTGCTTTTTTTTTCTGCTGTTCCCTATCCCTTTTCTTCTTGCTGTAGGTATGTGGTATTAATGAAGGTGGTGGGTCCTTTCTCAAAAAGATAAGATTTTTAAAAACCAGCCAAAATACTGATTTATCAACAAACAAAGTTAGAGAACTGGAGTGTGGCTCAAATGGTAAAGCACTTACCTAGTATGAGGCTCTGAGTTCAATTCCTAGTACTTAAAAAAAAAAAAAGCTAGAGAATAAATGAAATTCAGTGATTATCTGTTTTCTAAGGAGACAAGAGTGCATTTTCATCTGTTCAAATCGTGTGACAGACACCTAATCTAGTGACCCCATTAAATGCTTCTAAATATTACTGCCTTGGCTTCAGAAATTCACCTTCTTAGGCCCAGGAAGTTTTCTATCAAATTTGTCATATAAGTAATGTGTAGCAGGAAAAGTGGGCATTACTTTCATGTAAGAAAAAAAGTCACTCTTCTACAATATCTCCCTAAAAGCAATTTATTATAAATTTATCTTTGGTAAAGTTCTATTCTACTATCAGGAATATGTTAGAAGAAGCCAGGACATGAAATTAAAAAAAGATAAACATATAATAGCCATTGTATTCCTTTCTGTCTTGCTCATTTTCACTATCAGGTAATAAGTGAAACTTCAGTTTGGGACTTATAAAACATTTATAATGTGCCAGATACTAAGTGTCCAAAGCATTATATGATTCCTATACGTTTCCCACAACCCTATTAAATCAATATCATGACTTAGTCCTACTTTATAAATAAGTACATGAGAGCACTAGAGATTAAATAACTTGCTCAAGACCACACAGTAAGTGACAGAGCTTGGGTTTAAACTACAGCAGTGTAGTTCCACAAGCTTTGCTTTTAGCAACTTACTATTTTGGTTATTATGTATAACCTATTGATCCTATATCCTTCCTATGGTAACAATTTCTTTTTAGCAATGTACTATCTTGGTTATTATGTCTAACTTTTTCTGTTATACCCTTCCTGGAGTAACAATTACAAGTTGGCAAGCATGTACTAAGCTCTGACCTACAGACCAAGAGAGAGGCAAAAAATAATGTTAGGCCAGCACAGTCCCCCAAGAAAGACCACAGGTTTCTCAGAACATGTGAGATCTCTAGGGGAGACCTGGGCTCTTGTAGAATGTTAACTGTCTTAGAGCAGAGATTTGACCTGTTCTGTTAATAGTTAGATTCCTTGGGAACTTGTATAGTGCCTGACATAAAGTGAGCAGTAAACAACTGAGGGATGAATGAATGAATGAATATAAGAGTGTAGAGCAGAGAAGAAACAGGTATACTCCCACCAGTGACACAGTGTTGAAGAGGGACAATAGAAAGAATGACCATGGTGGATGCTTTTCAATCACTGCCATCTATTGTGATTTTCCTCTGTAACTACATTGTGCTTTTTTTATGACTTAGATATCATTTTTAGCCCTTTTACTTCTTCCTATGTGCCATCGAAAGTTCTAGGATTCAGAAGTTCCTCATGAACACAAATGTGTACACAAATCTTTTCTGAATCCCTTGGCGGATTGCCAACTTAGTTAGACATCCGAAACAAAAAGAACTTCTCTGTTTGGATTTTGATAGACAAAATACAGAGCAAACAAAAAACAGTCAGAAATGCTTATGAAAAGACATACAGTTTTAAAAGAAACAAAGACTACTATTAAAAAAAATAAAGGCACAAGTTTTAAAAGATATACAGCAGAAACTACAGAGTTCTTGTTTTAAACAGAGAGTGCTTGAGTTGGAACTGTGTTCTTTAACTCTCTGACCCTCATAGTTACCTCACTGTTCCATGGTATTCTAGGGAATGGACAGACTCCTAATGAACACCATCAAAACTTTCACAACCATTTCCATACCCTAGCTAAAAAACAGCGAGCTTTCCATGCTATCACATTACGAATTCACTCTCTTTCATTTTTATCAAGAACTAATGAATTCAGCTTTGGTGGAGGTGTAGATCTGATTTGCAGGTTGGTACAGTAATAAGAGACCAAGGAAAAAGAAGCTTAAGATTAATACCCAACCCCTCTCAGAGATGTGAGAAAGTAGCAGGTGACAGCCATTGAGCATCATTAGTCTGTGGAATTGTGTTCTATATGTAATATTTCAAAAAAAAACTGTCATTAAAAAAAGAAAACATAAATTGTTTTCTTGCCTTATTGAGCAAGTTATTCATAAGCAACAGGTTTTAAATTTTGTTGGGACTAGGATTCAGTCCTAACTGCACCATTTCTAGCTGAGTGACCATGGGCAAGTTATTTATGTTCTCTGAGCTTTGCTTTTCTCATCTAGGGTAACAATAAACCTAATCTTCTAAGGCTTATAATAAGGATTATAAGAGATACATATGAAAATTATTTACACATCACCTGAAATATTGATTCACAAATACTTGTGAAGTGCCTGCTGTACATCAGACCTCTGCTCTGTTCTCAACACACGAGAGTGAAAAAGGCAAGAACATTTCTTATCTCACAGGGCTTGCGATGTAATAGTATCACTGGCAAGCAAACAGGTCACTTCACTGACGGGTCTAAAACTTTCCTATATGCACGTTAATAAGTTAGTCAGTTACTGATTTACAGACACTGGCAGAAGACATGGAATTCCTGGGTCAGAGACAGAGACCTTTATTACTCATTGAATGGCAAGCAGCCCAAGTTTCTTGTTCACATTGACTGCCCTTGCTCCCCAAGCTCTGCAGGGGCAATGTGGAGGGGCCAGGTGGAGGTTGCAAATGTAGCAGGTTTGCATGATAACTAGGAAACACTAAGCTTAGAAATTCACCACTTTTAAAATAAGCAGAAGTCAAACTGTTCTTTGTCCAAAAGATGTTACCTCATCTCAAGGCTGCACATGGCAAATATGACCTTGACAAATAGCTTTCAGGTTCTTACATTCTTGACATATTCAGCAGGGACCAGAGGAACACTCAGGTCTCATGGTAGATTGCTGTCACAACACTCTCCATCAGCTAAACAAATAAAACAGCACCTCATAAGGATGTTGTGAGAGTTAAATGAGATAATATATCCCCAAATTGTGGAAACGGGGTGTTTTAAAGAAGTTAGGATACCTGGCACAATGAGTGAGTAATAAATGTACTGTTGATAGTTGCAACAGTACATGCAGCAGAGGTATTGTTTAAATGTGGATGAATGAATGAATTGCTGGGGGGGTAAAAAAAATAATATAATAAGAGGTGATAATTACTGATATTTTACCATGTGAGGTACCATTTAAGTGTTGTTGCATATATTCATTTACTAACCCTGTGTAGGGCTAGGGTTGCTGCTCAGTGGTAGAGTTCTTGCTTAGAGTCATGAATGCTGCCCTGTGGTCCCAGAAATGCAAAACAAGAAAACAAAAACTCTTATGATTTTCTCTGAGGCGCAGGGATGTTAAGAAACTTGCCCAAGTTTAGACAGTGATGAAATTGGAGTTTGAACTTTATTTGTCTATATCTAGACATTACACTGACCCTCTCTAGGAGACGGATCTTTACCAGGAAGACAATAACCATTTTTTTAAGCAAATCTTCCTTCTCCTTACTTTTCTTAGCATACTTTGTGGCTCAGATTTTCTTCACATTAGAGTGGTAAAACTTGAGTAAGATGAGTCGGAGGGCCACTGAACTGCTTTCAGTGACCTTCACTTTCTTCTAAACTCTAAGCCAATGTGTCTCTGATATTGGAATGCAATAGCCAAAATGGGGAGCAGAGAGCTTTTTTTTTTCTTTTTTGCAGTACTGGGGTTTGAACTCAGGGTGTCATGCTTGCTAGGCAGGCACTCTACCACTTGAGCCACTCCACCAGCCCAAAAATGGAGAACAGACACAGGATTTGCTACCATTTTATCAAATGTGAGCCTTACCAAGGACAACTACCAGCTACACAACAGTCATTAAAAGCCATCTATGTACTCAGTGAAATCTCTATCAAAATCCCGATGGCATTTTTTATAGAAATAGAAAAATTCCTAAACTCCAAATAACTAAAACAATCTTGAAAAAGAAAAACAAAGCTGCAGACTTCCTGAGTTCAAAACAAAGAACAAGCTGGGGGCTCATGGCTCACACCAGTAATCCTAGCTACTCAGGAGGCAGAGATTAGGAGGATCACAGTTCAAAGCCAACCCTGGCAAATACTTTGAGAGACCCTACTCAAAAAAATCCATCACAAAAAAGGGCTGGTGGAGTGGCTCAAACTGTAGGACCTGAGTTCAAGCCCCAGTACTACAAAAAAAAAAAAAAAACTATAATAATCAAAATAGCATGGTGTTATCATAAATACAGATATACAGAGCAGTGGAACAGAACAAAGTTCAGAAAGAAACTTTTCATGAATTTGGTCAAATGATTTGTGAAAAGAGTTCCAAAGCCACACAAAGGGGAAAGGAAAGTGTCTTCTACAAATGGTGTTGAGAAAATTGGGTATCTATACTCAAAAGAATGAAGTTAGGCCCTTCCCTTACACCACATATAAAACTTTACTCAAAATGGACTGAACACCTAAACATAAGATATGAAACTGAAGGACTAGGAGAACACAGACAGAGATAGCTTCAAGACATGGGATTTGGCAAGGATTTCTTAGGACGTCAAAAGCACAGGCAACAAAAGCAAAAACAGGCAAATGGGTTGCATTATATTTAACTTCTGTTCAGCAAAGAAAACTCATCATAGTAAAAAGGCAAACTATGGAACCAGAGAAAATATTTGCAAACCATATCTATGACAATGGATTAATAACCAGGCTATATATAAAGAGTTCCTGTAATAAACAGCAACAACAATTAAAAAGAAATATCCTGATTAAAATATGGGCAAAAGTCTTGAAAAGATATTTCTTTATAGAAGACCTACAAATGACCAACAAGCATATGAAAAGATATTCAACACGGCGGCCAACAGAAAAATGCAAATCAAAACCATCATGAGAAGCCAGTCAGGTATGGTAGTGCACACACCTGTAATTCCAGCACTCAGCAGGCTGAGGCCCAAGCTACATAGAGAGTTTAAGTCCAGCATGAAGACCCAGTCTCGAACAACAGCAACAACAAAAATAACTGAAAAAACTTATATGAAGATAGCACAATGAAACCCACAAAATACTGTTTGAAAAGAGGGGAAAGAGGCTAAGGGAACATAATAAAGAGGGTGAATTTGTTCAAAGTACAATGTACCCATCTAAAGAACTATCACAATGAAACCCCCCTTGTATTATTTATGTATGCTAATAAAAAGGAGAAAAGTTTAATAATTGAGAAACTGGGGAGAGGCATGAGAAAGGGGGCCAACCAAAAACTGCTCTAAAAAATCAGTTAATTTTTTAAAATGAGACCAAAAAGACATGAAAAAATTAGAATATTGCTGGGAGCCAGCGGTTCACACTGTTTTCTTAGCTACTTGGAGACTGAGATCAAAGGATCGAGGTTCCAGGCCAGCCTGGGCAGAAAGTTCATGAGACCCTGACTTAATAGAAAATTGCTTAGTTTTCATTTTCATGCTAGGACCCTGGCTTATAAATCCACTTAATTGGATCAATTAACCCAAAGTGAATCAAACTTTGACTTGCTAGTTATTATTGATTTATACATTTTAAGGTGTAAATGTAGATATTAACTTGTAGAAAATTAGTAGCATGTTAGTATTTTTGTCCAATAGAAATATAAAGCCAGGTATGGTGGTGTATACCTGTAATCCTAGCATTCAGAAGGCTGAAGTAGCAGGATCACAAGTTTGAGGCTAGCCTCAGCTATAGAGCAAAACCCAGGAGAGAGAGGAAGAGAGAAAAATTTTGTCCTGCATAGATAAAAATGACTTCTGCTCTACTATGGATTATTGCCCTAAGACATTAATCAGGCTAATATTTGGGTTAGCAATAATTTAGAATGATTTCAGCTTTTTTCTTTACTCTTACTTTCTTGTATCCTTCTTTGAACCTACCTTGTTATGCTGCTGGTTTCATCATTAACAAATTAAAATAAAAATTTAGTCTGTGCTTACTCTGTGCTTTTATGAGAACTATTTTTTAAGTTTGAAATTTATACATTTGACATTTTATCAGAGTAAAATTTGGTCAAGTGTTTTAAGTCTTAAAAATGCACATGCTCTTTTGCCTAGCAATGCCTAAGAATTGACTTAAAGAGACAACAATGCACTTAGTCTAAGAATGCTAATGATCATGAAATATTAGCAAGAAATGTGCAACACTGGGGACCAACTGACAGCTAAATGCACCATAGGAATGGATGTTTCAACATAAATGAAAATTACAGGTTTTTAATTTGCCTTTTATCTCACTCACATGTTCTTGTGACACTTTCAAAAGAAAAAAGTTCAAAAGTCACAGAGTCTACTTATACTGTTCTTTCCTCTCTTGTTAACTGTTGAGGTATTTAGCCCCTGATTGCATTTTTTTAACTCTCTTCCAATTCTTGCTACTGTATTAGAGGATTTCTAAGTCCTTAAGCAAGGACAATCCAAAACCTTAGTTTTTAAATTCCTTAACATCCCATTTTTCCAGTGACCTTTTACTTCCTCTTCAGTTCTGTGATTCACTCCAAAGACATTTTAATCTATACTCAGAACTGCTCATCTCTAATGCTTCTGTGCTTTTTGCTCAGCTTTGCTTTTAGATAGAAATCTCCTCTTTTGTTATTAAAAGAAGCATTATTTTGTTAGAAAAATGTTAAAACTTTACATAAAGGTTAAAAAAAAGAAAATTTAAAAATTACAACCCCAGGATTAGCACTCAGCATGTTTGTAAGCTTTGAAACTTTCTACTAGGAAAAGTTTTTTATTTATCTGCTGTAGCAAGAGATCCTACTACTCATTTTACTTTTATTATCTGCTTTTTTGCCACTGAATGACGCAGCTCTCCAAGTCAATAAATACTGGCCACATCATTATCATGACTGAAAAATAATTTACTGAATGGCTAACCCAGGAGCTCTCAACCTCAGCACTACTGGAATTTTGCATTGGATAAGTCTGTTGTGGGAGACAGGTTGTGCATTGTAGGATGCTTAACAACCTCCCTGTCCCCTGCATCAGTCCTAAATACCAAAACACCTTTCCCCAGGTCTCCATGATCAAAAATGTCTCCAGATACTGCCAAAGTCTCCTTCCTGTTGAGAACTACTGGTCTAGTCAACTTGTTATTGTTTGACATTTAGCTTTTATCTACTTATGTCACAATTTACAAAAGTGATATTTTGAAGCTTCTAGTATACATGGCATAAACTCAGCATATCTTCAAATTGCTTCTATAGAAGGAATAGAGCATTTAAAATTTTGTTGTGTTTTCCCAGACTGCCCTCCAGAATGTGTAACAGTAACAGTGTATAGTAATTGAAATAGGATAAATGTCATTTCCCCACTCCCTAGCCATCTGTAGCATGATCAATCTTTCTAAATCACTCTAAGTGATAAGCAAAACACAATATTATTTTGTCCTTTAAATTTGTAATTCTTTGATTGCTAACCAGGTTGGTAACTTTTGCTATGTTCGTTGGCAATTCGTATTGCTGCTTTTATGAACTGCCTAGTAATGTCTTTTCCCTGTTCTTGATTTTGCAAGAGTTACTAATTCTGTTTTTTAATGTGTTAGCTGGCCTTCATTGTTATGACAAAAGACCTGAGAAAAACAACCTAAAAGAGGAAAGATTTCTCCTGAATCATGGTTTCAGAGGTTTCGGTCCATAGATACTTGGCCATGGTGAGGCAGAACACCATGGTGGGAGCACGCAGTGGAATGAAGCTGCCTGTCCCACAGCAGGCAGGAAGTAGAGAGTAAGCAGAAAGGGCCAGAGACAAGAAATACCCTTCAAGGGTGTGGTGATCATACCTATAATCCCAGCTTCTCAGGAGGCAAAGATCAGGGTGATCAAAGTTTGAGGCCAGCCTGGGCAAAACGTTAGCAAGACCCCAGCTCAATAAACAAGTAGTCATGGTGGCTTGTGTCTATAATCTCAGCTATGAGGGAGGTGTAGGCAGGATGATTGCTGCAGGAGGCTGGCCCCAGGCTAAAAGTGTGAGATCCTATCTGAAAAATAACTAATGCTAAAAAGGGCTGGGGCTCAAGTGGTAGAGCACCTGTCTCATAATTACAAGGCCCCAAATTCAAACCCCAGTAACACCAAAAAAAAGAAGAAGAAGAAGATGAAACAAAAGAAAAAGAAAAAAGAAATACCCTTCAAAACCTTGTCCCCAGTGACTTCCAATCAGGGTCTACCTCCTAGTTTCCATCACCTCCCAATAACTCCATCAAATTACAGACCCACCAGTGGATTCACCTCGTGATGAAATCAGAGCCCTCATGATCCAATCAAAAGCCCCACTTCTGAACACTGCTGCATTAGGACCAAGCCTTCAATACTAAGCTGTGGAGGACAGGTCCTAAACCCTAACATCCTGCTTGCCATTTTTCTTGTAACTTTATGCTGGGTTTTCCTGTGCAGAAGGCATACATTTTAAGTTGCCAAATTATCAGACTTTTTATTATGGGTTTTCCTTTAATGGTGTGCCTAGAAAGATCCCTCTGAAATCTTGAACTTTATTGTGTTCCTCTGTGAGTTTAATCTTTTATTTTCCTGTACCTGTCATGCTCTAACATTGAACTTTTTTTTTTTTTTAGCCTCTAGACCGGTGTATCTCTAACTTGACTGCAGGGATGAATTATCTGGAAATCTTACTAAGAAGATGTTCTGACTCAGTAGACTTGGAGTGGGACACGATTCTGCAGTTTGGACAAGCTCCCAGGTGATGTCTATGTACCTGGATTACAGGGGGCGGAGAGAGAAATCACTAGGTCTAAACGCTCAGACTTCTGTCCTTTGTATTTCCTAACTCCATTCTCTGTCTCCTGAATTTGCTTTCCTTCTTACCTAGTGTGAACTCCAAGGGCAGCAACTTCAACTGCACACTACTCCTTTGTTTTTCTGGCTCGACAGTACTGGCAATTACCATCTTGGCATTGAAGAGGTCACCATTTTTCCCAGCCTCAGCCACAGCACCACTACAAGAAGTGTAGATCTTCCCTTTGCTTCTGTCACCAGTGCATGCTTTCTTTGTACATCAACAATCCTTCACTTTATTTACTATAACCTGCCACTCCCATCCCTTTTACTAACTTTGCCTAGATTAGGTTCAGTAAGCACAGTCCCCCTCCTCTCAGGCCTGTTGATTACTGAGTAGGAGAACCTCTTCAAGTCACCTGGTGGAAATCACAGTTAGCATAAAAAGCCACTAAAAGATCTAACAGCGTCATATTAAGAGTTTCCAGCACTCTGAAATTTCTCTTTAAAGATTTATGAATTAAACTGGATTGTTTATTTACTAAATACCCTATGGGTCTCACAATATGCCTGCCACTTTTTCTCGGGTAAAATTATGGTTTCCATTTTACAAACCAGGAAACTAAGGCACAGCAAATTGGCACAACCAAGCATCAGAGCTAGGACAGGCACCCAGCCTGGTGGGACACCACAGTCTTGGCTCTTAAACCCCTGGATTCTGCTGCCCCAAGTCTCAGAGGGCCCAGAGATACCCAGGAACTCAGTTCTACCAACAGCATCTGTATTTGTAACAAAGTCGGGTCAGGTGGTTCTCCACTCTGGAAGACACGCAGAAGTCATGCAAGGTCTCTTTTTAAATACTTTCTCGCAGATCCCCGAGGGAAATTCTGCTCCATTCGTTTGGAGTAGGGCCCTGACATCAGTATTTCTAATCTGTTAGAGAAGAATGCTATCTAAAATCAGTGGCTTTCGAACTTTCTGTATTCCCGACGATTGCACGGGTCCTTAAGTCTCTGACAGTGCTCCCCAAACCCATCGGCTAGTATGTAGAGGACGGCCTGCGCCTCCACACCACCCCTCAGACTTCAGTGATCATTATTGACCTTAATGCAAACACAGACCATCCCATCCTTCCAGATGGCAGCATTTTAGGAGAGAACCGAAATTGGCTAATGGGTGAATCGGATTTTCAACAGTGGCTCTGTGAATTCGTTTTAAATGTAACTCATTTGGTCAAATCCCATCCACCATATAAACGTGTCGGAAATTTTCCGTACTCCACACTTGACAGCACTTTTCTTACACACACACACACACGCACGCATGCACGTTCTTTTATCCTAAAAGTCCATCATGCAATTACAGAGCTGGGCCTGGAGACCATCAACCGCGGGAAAGTCGCCGCTGAGGCGGACAGCTAGAGGCCCCTCGACGGAGCGCGCTGGGGCAGCGGTGGCCGAAGCCAGGACCCCCTTCCAACCCGGGGCGCGGGTAAAGGCGGCGTCCGCAAGCGAGCTTACTGCTGGGCTTTGCAGTCGCCGTCCGCCGCCCACCTGCCTAGGCGGCCGCACCCTGAAACCCCGGCGCGCGGGCGCGCGCTGTCCTAGGTGCGAAGGCGGCCGAGGCCCCGCCCAGGAGGAGCCCGCGCGGCGCCCGAGTGGCCGGCGGGATGTCGGGGGCGGGGCCAGGGTGAGCCCGCCCCCCTGACCGGGCTATAACTCCCGGCCCGGCACGGCCCTGCGGCCCGCGGCGGGCGGAGATGCGCGCCCGAGCTGGGGTGAGATGCGCGCGGGGCGGGCGCAGCTGCTGCAGCTGCTGGAGGAGGAGGAGGGACCGGACGGGACGGGGCGCGGCTGGGGGTGACACCAAGGGCTGCCCGTGCTCCCGCCGCCACCGCTGGCACTGCTAACTCCCCGAGTGTGGCTTCCAACTTTCCCCTTCTTCGAAGCGTGATGTCACGGACCCCTGAGAGTGGAGCGCAAGCCCGAGCTAGGAATGTCCCCTGCTTCCTCCGTCGGTTCTCAGCTTTTATTCTTATTTTTATCATCTCTAGAACATGGACTTCGCGTGCCTCTGGCTAGGGCTTCTCCTGCCTTTGGCAGCTGCGCTGGATTTCAGATACCACCACCAGGAAGACATGGAAGCGTTTCTGAAGAGAGTTGCCCAAAACTACAGTTCTATCACTCACCTGCACAGTATTGGGAAATCCGTGAGAGGTAGGGTCCGCCTCCTGCACACTGTCCCCAGCCTTCAGCCCTGCCTTTCTTCCATTAAATATGCCTCAGCCTCTTGTCCCCTCTCCATGACACCACGCCGACGGCCTCCAGACAGGTTAGCCAGTGCCATGAGAGTTGGAGGTTCTCTGGTTTCGTTTGTTATTTTGTTTTGTCAGGAGAGTAAAAAGGTGAACTGCGTTTTACTGCGCTTTTCTATTGTAATTCCGTGTCATTGAGTCCTTTCTGTTACTGGAGTGCTGTCTTTTTGGATCTGACATTGTTTATCTGGGATGTGTATTTTAGTTTCTTTTCAGGAGTAACGTCTCCCAAGGAAGTGTTTGTCATCTCAGTTTACCTTTTTGTTGGCTTCTTTAAATATGATTTGGACTTTTACTACCATTTCTTCAAGTCTCTTTAAAAAAAAAAAAACAAAATAGTGCACTTTTGTTGGTAAGATTTTATCAGATATAATTAGCTCTATGGCTTAAAGTTTCGCAAAGTCAAAGTAGTTCTGTGACTAAAATCTGTTTTAAATGTATTCATTTGAAGAAGACAATTGCTAAATATAAATGTTACCAGTAAGTGATGTTCCTCCTAGCACATTCATGTTAATTATGTTTTATTGTTTAAATTATATATGTATATATATTCTTGTTTTTGAAGACAGGAAATTTGAGTCATAGAGAAATTATTTTGTTTAAGCTCACTCAAATGGTAATTTCTTTTTGGTAGGGAGGGGGTCCCTGGGGTTCAAACCCAGGGCTTTACACATGCTAGCAAGTGCTCTGAGCTCCATCCCCAACCCCAGAAGGCAAATTTTTAGCCAGGATTGACTCCAAAATCACTTTGGATGAGCCAAATAATTTTATCAGATGTTATTATTCTTAATCTTATATTGATACTCCCCCCCCAAATGTTACCAGAAAACTTAATGTTTGAGTTAAAAGTTTTGTATAGTTTATGCAGTTTGGATCTTAACTCTGGAAGGTGTGTTCAAACTTTCCTGGATTTTAGCTGAGTTTTTGAGTCAGGATTCCCTTAATGACCATATTCCTAAGTAATCATTTTTCAAAAGAATTAAGACTACGGCTCTTATAGTAAAGAAAAAGTATAAACATACAATGCAAAACAAAAATCCTGGGCTATGTATAGTAGGACCTTTAATTTAAAACAACATTGCCAAAGAGTTGGTGCCAGAATTACTCTATATTTGTCTATAAGCCCAACTTATAGAGGTTGAGTGTGGAGAAATTGTATCTTGAATCAGCATTTATATTCAATCTTTTGAAATCATTTTCCCCTAGGGCTAGAGTAGAGCAATTTAAAAAGATGTAAGAATTCTAATTATATTAATAAAGGAAATCTAGAACACAGCTAACTTGAGTTATTGTGCCGCCATCATTTAAACTACAAGATGATGATGTTAATTTTAAGTAGTAAATGATTTGGTAAGTTTTTACTTTTTCAAACACAGTGCTCATGAAAGACAGTGGGGGACTCTCTTTCCAAATGTGAACCAGCTATTCTGATCTATCCTACATGAAATCAAACCACAGGAATGGTGAAAGCCAGCAGGCTTATTTTTTTTTAACCTGATATGCACTCTTGTGGCTAAAGGATTAAGTGGTTATCATGTAAAGATAAAATCTAACAGTAGTGATCAAATATTTGTGTTGAGTATGTTTCTCTGAATAATTACTCAGATTAAAAAATACCCCAAGTCTGCCATTAGGTTCTATTCAGTAGGATAAACTGTCATCAGTAACTGGGAGTCAGTTGTTAAAGTATCACTGCAAATTAACATGAAATTGAGAGATGATCCTGGTTTTCACGAGCAGGCAATTTTCCCTAGCCATTCTGCCCTCCAGTGTAGGATAAATTTGATTAGCAAAGAGGATTTACTATAGGTGTTAATTATTTATTTTTATTATAAATATGGGCAACCTTACCTAGAAGAGAAAATAATAGTCCTACCTAGCCAAAGACATTTTTTATAAATGTGTATCACACATATTTTCATTGCTATAATTATGAGTTATATTCTACTTTTTTCCCATTTCATGCAATTTCATTACATTTTTCCAGGAATTGGCAAAGTCTACGCATGTCACTTAATTGCTGTACAGTATTTTATCCTCTTGATTATGTGAGTTTTCTTAGTTATTTGCCTCTTTGGGACATCAGAATCATTTCTGATTATTTTTGTTATAAGCAATGATGACATAAAGCCGTTGATACATGTCATAGTAATTACCTTCTATTATGGTTTTTTAAACTTTTATTTTGAAAGTTTTGAAACCCACGCAAAGGTTTGCTGCATATATACTTCTTACCTAAATTGAGCCAAATGGGATGACTATATTTTAGTCAAGCCTTTGAAGGAATTCCCACTACTCAATGCCATAGTAAAGAAAATGTTAGGTGAAACAAGAGAAGCAGCTCAGAAAAAGACTGGTGATTGAGTTGAGGAAAATCAGAAAAGGTCCAGCATTCATTGGTCATCCATCCATCCATTCATTCATTTCTCTATTCAGTTAATGGAATCACCTCCCTTTTTTGTTCCCAACTCCTTTGTCTAGCAGGATGCCTTGTAATATAATCAATATTCTATAGATCTATTTAATGGATTGCATATTTGCCAAGCAAACAAGATGCATTCCATCAATTCCTTGTCATCAGGTACTCCTCTTTCAAACACAAATATATTTATTATGGATTTCCCAAATTGATTTAGGACAATTTTATTTTTATGCTTTTTTTTTTTCTTAACAAACCCTTATGTTGGGCTGATGGAAAAGCTCAAGTGATAGAGTGCCTACCTAGCAAACCCAGGACCCTGAGTTTAAGCCCTAGTACCACCACAAAAACAAAACAAAACAAAAGCCCTTCTGTTTCAGTAGATTGCAGCCAGGGAGCTGCTGTACTGCAGATGAAACCCCAAAGAATGATTTTAAATGAGATTCCTACCACCTCTATTTTAAGAGTCTTTGTTTTGCCTCCTGGTAAGCCTAATCTTTATTTTATCTGCATAAGGAAGGTTGCAAAGGAAAAAGAGTAGATGACAATCTTTGTTGTCAAGTTCTTTCCATGTATCATTTTAATTCATTATTTCAATCTCAACAACTCAAAGTAGCCATTGTTCTCACAGAACATGTCAAAAGTTGTGGAGAGGCTATTAACCTGCTGAGAAGTATTGCAGGAAGATTCAGACTCAGGTCTGCCAATCTTCCAAGCACCTCTCTTTTACTTTAGAAAAACTCCTTGCCACAGATGGAGATAGTTATGTGATATTTAGTTTATTTTGAAATTACCTGTTATAAGCAATGCTATGGTGAACATCCTCATAGCTAAGACAGCAAAAGTATTTCTATTGATATCTTTAAAAAGCAATTGCTGAGTCTAAGGCAACTTTAAGAGTTGGGTGCATATTGCCTTTTAAAGAGATTGCATTGATTTACAATCTCTCAAGAAATTTATACTAAGAAAAATACCTCTTCTAAAACTTGTACTTGTTGTATTCCTAATATAAATAGTATACAAGTTACGATGTTTCATTCTGTTGTTAGTGTTTTGAAAGATTGCTGTAGTATCAGTTTCTTCTTATTATGTTTAAAGTGTAAGGGAAAATAAATTTCTTATGCAGCTTTCTCTAAGAACTCTTTCACATGTTCATTCAATAGCTATTTATTGAATTTCTCTTCTAGGAATCCTTATACTGTTTCAGATATTAAGAAGTTTTCTTAGAATTGACTTCGATTCTTGCCCCTAAACAGCATGTACTGTGTCCACAAACACGGGTCTCTCATAGTCTTCTGCCCTTGACTGAGTAGTTTTTAAGCTGGTGGTTTATCCTCAGAAAAGAACATTGTATATGCCTGGCACTGGTGGCTCACACCTGTAATTGTAGCTACTTGGGAGGCTGAGGTCAGGAGGATCACAGTTCAAAGCCAACCCAGGCAAATAGTGAGACAACCCCATCTTCAAAATAACCAGAGCAAAATGGACTAAAGGTATGGCTGAAGAAGTAGAGAGCCTACTTTGTGAGCACCTGCTTTGCAAGCACAAAGCCCAGAGTTCAAGCCCCAGACCCACTAAAAAACAACAACAAAAACAGTACTACAAAAAAAAATTAAAAGGGGGTAGGGGTAGGGGGAGAAATGAACCAAGCCTTGTATGCACATATGAATAATAAAAGAAAAAGGAAAAAAATTAAAAAGAACATTGTACATAAAATTTGGGCACAATACTTGGTTTTCTGTCACACTTTGTTCATTTTCCAAATATGCTCCTAAAATCAGTTTGCTTGATATCCTGCAGAAAATGCTAATTGTGATGCAAATATTGACATATCAAGAACCAAGATCAAGAAAAACACTCAAATCTAGGAATTTTAGCTATAATATTCATGTTTGTGTTTTAAAGCTATAAGAGTTTGGTAAGCATTTCCTTTTTAACACAAAATGCAATCTCCTTCTGAAACATCTAACATATTTTTATATGTGCCTTATTTTATAATTATTTGAGATTTCTAAAAGATACTACCTTCATTTTTCTTATGGGGATATAAGTTAGATTTCCTTCATATTTTAGTATGAGATTTAAAGAGGGAATCAAGACAGAGAATATCTTGAAAGTAACATGGAATTTTTTTCTGCTTCTTATGTCTAGTAACCATTTTCATTCCAAGTGAATATATCTAAACAGCAATACTCTAGAGAAAATGGGACATTTGAAACTTTGAAAAAATACTAGTGATAGCCAAATTAAGTGAATTTTACTTTTTTGCTTGGCACTTTACATATGTGTCATCCTAACAATAGTATGAAATACCATTATTACCACAGCAATTTATATGTGAAGAATTTGAGTTAAGTAAGTTGTCCATTGTTAGTAGGACGGGATATTTGACAGGAACCAAATTCTAATGTGTGCCAAAGACTGACTCCTTCAGCCTTTTTTCTGTGATGCTTCTCTATCTTTTCTCTGTTCTTGTTCCCACCCTACTCCTCCACCTGTTCCCCCTTTCCCCTGGCCCCACAATACTGAAAGAATTGGGAAGCATTCTTCATCAACCAAGAAAAGGTCTGTCTGTATGCGCTGAGCGATCTCCAGTGGAATGCTTTGAGCACTTTTGGGTGCTCATAGTTTAATCCCAAGCAGTTTGAATTCAGTTCTTACAGTTTGGTTTGCTTTGGGTTTTTTGCTATGTGCCCAAACTCTTTGATTATGAAGCAGGAGGAAAAAACTGATTGTGATTTGCACACTTCTGGGACTGCCACCCACCAGACTTCCATCTTGAGTTTGAGATGTTGAGCTAAGAACAGGAATTCTCATAAGGACAGTACCGCCCCCTAGGGGGAGATTTGGAAATGTGAAGGGGAGATTTGGGCCATAATTTACAGGCTTTTGGGAAGGTGGAGTTTCCTTCCTGATGCATCCTCTGATAGGACTTTTCAGTCAGGTACAGAATAGTCATGCACAGTGAAAGATTGCCCCATCCCAAATTTCTAATGTTCTCCATAGATTAAAGATCATCTCAAAATGAAAAAAAAAGACCAGCTCAAATTTTTTAAGCCTAAAACCAAACTGCTTATGTACAAACACAAAATTCTTTCCCCCACAATTTTAATATATATGAACTTTCCGGGAATGTAACTATATGTAAATTAAGGGAAAATTGTATTTTGCTTTGCTCTCAACTTGAGTGTGAGATATTTCAATGCAGAAAATCCTGACACCAATGCCCACAGAACCAAACCAATCTGCATTTGTAATATATGTATGTACTATGGCTCTGGAGTAGAGATATAAGCATTTGAGTTTCCCATTATGTCTCCTGTTTTTCCATTCCCCAATGAAAATGTAAACTGTCCCCAAGTTTTTACATTCTAATGCCATATTCTATGTAAATTGCTTTCTTTTTATTTCTCCTTTATACACACATTGATCTAGAAATTACGTATGTATGTATGTATACATACACATATGCATGTGATATGAATCATATTCCAGCATAGTGAAATAGGAATTGCAAAATATCAGACACAGAAAAGGGTAAGAACAATTGATCTTTTAGAGACAGGTGCAAAAAATAAATCCCCTTTCACAACCCAGAACTCTTTGTATAGTATGAGTTTTGATACTTATAAGAAGGAATATGGGTGAAAACAAAAGAACTATTGATTGGTCAGGGCCACAATATCTCAGAAATAAGGCTCCAACCCAGTCATAAACAGTGTTGGAGGACTGACAAGTGAACTAAGAACTAAAGCCAGAAAAGGGAGCAAAATGGAATACATCACAAGCAAAGAGAACAGCTTTTATAAAAGACAGAAGTATAATATAATCCAGGACCTGAAGAAGGGGGGTGGGAAAAAGTGTCTATTATACCCTATGTGGACGTCCCTGCATAGAAGATACGTGTATGATGTTGTGATCTATACAAAAGATTTTATGTATTAATTATGTGTTTATGTTTAGGTTATATTTGAATATTAAGGATTGAAATAAAATTCACTCACATACTCTAAAATCACAGACACAGAGAGCTGATAAACTCCAGGTTTATGTAGCCAGCATCCAGATGTGCTTTGTGTCTGTTCTCAATCCATGAATGGGTGTGTGTCTGTGACACTGGTGACAGCACTATTTAGATTTAAGAGATAAAACTGCCATTAGCCCTGTTTCCTCCTTTCAGTTTGCTTATTGAAAATGTCTCTTTATCTGGGGGTCAAAGAAAGATGAAAAGAATCTTAAAGTAATTTTTTTTAATTATCTCAAATTTTAATTAAATGTAGTATAGGAGTTTCCTAAGAGCTAGGAAGGCCTAATTCGAGTGTGTGTTAAAATAAAGCAGATGCAAGTTGCACATTAAAAATATTTTCCCATCTCTGTTTACTGAGGACTGCTTCATACCAGATGTTTAATAATCTTTTGTTGTTGTTTTTGGCAGTACTGGGGTTTGAACTCAGGGCCTCATAAATGCGTGGCAGGCAGTCTACCACTTGAGCCACTCCACCAGCCCTCATATTAGATGTTTAAGAAACAGAAACGTCTGACCCATGACATATCTACCTTCATCAAGTTCAACTGAAGGCTTAATCTCCTCTGCACCAAAAGCTGTGCCCCAGCCTCACACACATGCCTCCTCACTGCTTCCCTGAGGTGAAGATAGCAGCCTCCACAGTAGGAAGGCAAAGGCATTACTGACAGTGCTATTCCATTTTCCCCTGTCCCAGAATTCAACAGTGGAAGCCAATTAGGCTACCTTTCTGTTTGTTTAATTGCTTATCCAGTTTATAAATTCTTCCCATAGGAGTCTCACTGTGGAAACTAGAACCACACTTAAAGATCACAACTAATGTCTCATGACCAAACTAACACCCCCTCCTCTATAAAATGCACAGGTGGGTATGTGAATACAGTCAATGATATTTAATATAACCTCACAGTTTTAGAGCAGGAATGGAAGTTAGAGGCCACTTGATCACTTATTCAGTTAACTGAAACTTAGTTGGATTCAATTCAATGTTACTTCCCCTTGTCAGCCAGACTCTTCTTGTGCTCCTTTTCCCAAGCATCTTCCAATATCTCTGTCTACCTTGTTTCTGGAGGTCAGGGACCAGACTTTGTGCAGCCTTGTATCCTAGACCCTAACATGTGCTTATTATTTAGACAGACACTCCATGGGACAAACCTGAAAAACTTTTCCATGCTTATTACATGAAATATAGAAGTCTAGTGCTCGCTTCAGCAGCACATATACTAAAATTGGAACGATACAGAGAAGATTAGCATGGCCCCTGCGCAAGGATGACACGCAAATTCGTGAAGCGTTCCATATTAAAAAATAAAAAAAGAAATATAGAAGTCTAAAGATACTTTTAAATATTATATTAGTATAAGTTATATAAGTATATAGGTTGTATTTTTATATACACTTTTAAATAGATACATATATGGTATATAATTTTATAACTTTAGAGAATTGCATATATTGTATGCAAACACTTTAGTTTCTCAAGAAAATGAAATTATTTTCTTGCACTATAAGCTTTTTTCTGTTAAGAACTAGTTTTAGATAAGTAATATGATAACTAGGTGGAGGTGAGCACCACAATTATGTCTGAGTTCAGGATAAGTCACTGGAATACAGGAGGAGGACTCGGGGAGATTAGTGTCTTTAGTCGTTAAAGGACATAATGGAATTATGAAGTAGCTCTTTGCCCTCAGGCCCCAAAACAGGGATTAGGAGAAGAGAGAGTGAATATTTTTTAAAATCCTCTTAACAGGAGGTCTTCACCTTTGTAAAGACAGAGACAGCTGAAGACAGGTAGGAAGCACAGAATTATCTTTAATGCATAGCAGTTACACAGAAGTTCTCATATTTGTAATTAGAATTACTTACACCTTACTCATAGTACCAAAGGTACATCGAGTTAAATTTCAGATATATGTTGCTCAATGCGGAAGCTTTCATTTTTTTCTATTTCTCATTTACAGATGAATAATTTGTGTGGGGGGGGGAGGGATGGTAACCAGCGTTTGAACTTGGCCTTGCACTTGCTAGGCAGACAGTTTATCACTTGAGGCACTTCTCCTGCCCTTTAGGTGAATAATCTTAATGTAATAGAGATAAGCTTAGTTGGTTTAGTCTTTGTTACTGGTTGGTTTCTTTCTACTGGTGAGAAACAGAAATGCCACATCAGAGCATTTTAAGAACATGTGCTTCTTAATGTACACAATGAATTTTCAGACTCTGGAGCCTATAGTCCTGGCACAAGTCAGCTGCAAAGACTTTCAGACTTTTCTGAGAGTTCTTTGACCAATTGATTCTTGCTTGGACGTAAACACCAGTTACTGTATTAGGCCAGGCACTGTATTAGGCTAGGGATAAAGAAAGCAAGTGAGCAAACTGCAGCTGTGTCTGATATTTCTTACTCATGCTAATGGGAGGAGGCAAACAAAAAACAAAACAGGTGTGGATTTTGGTAATTGCTGTGAAGCCCATAAAGAGCTTAAGGTAATAGAGAATAAGGATTACCCTTGTTCTCTCACAGAACTTCAGTACTGTGAAGGCAGCAAGGTGTCTTGTTTTTGTGGTACAATAACACAGTTTTATTCTCCACTGTTTCAGTTACCCAAGTTAACTGCAGTCTGAAAATATTAAGTGAAAATTCTAGAAATAATTCATAAGTTTTAAATTGCACAACATTCTAAGTAACATAACAAAATTTCTCACCATCCCACTTTGTTCAGCCTGGTATGAGTCATCCCTTTGTCCATGGTATCCACACTACACTACCTGCCCTTTAATCACTTAGTAGCCCATCTCAGCCATCTCATCAACTGCCATGGTATCACAGTGTTTGTGTTCAGCCCTTATTTTACTTAATAATAACCCCAAAGAGCAAGAATAGTGATACTGGCAATTGAATTACAGTATATTGTTATTGTTGTTCTGTTTTATTTATTAGTTATTATTAATCTTTTAATAATGTGCCTGATTAATAAATTAAACTTTATCATAGGTATGTATGTATAGGAAAAACATAATGTATATAGGGTTTGATACTATCCAAGGTTTTAGTCATCTACTGGAGGTCTTAGACTATATCCCCTGCAAAGGGGGTGGGGGAAGTGGCAGACTATTATATTCTCAGTGCCTAGAACTAAGAATGTTGTATGGAAAGAATACAGTGCTGAAAAGATGATAGATTTGAGCTGACATCTGAAAGGCAAGAATGAGCTCACTCTTACAGCTTAATTCAGATTGCATGAAGTACAAGTGCAAAGGCTTGGAGGTGGAATGGATTTGTTGTACCCTAAGAATAGAACCAAGACCAGCCTAGCTGGAGCATAGTGAGCCAGAGAGGGTAGTATTTAAGGAAGGCAGGCAGAGAGTGTGCAGGGACATAACATACAGTGCCTAATAAAACAATTCTATATGCATAGCTTGAATTCTGTTCTGAGAATAATGGGAAACCACCAAATGTTTTTTTTTAAGTAGAGAATGATGTAATCTAATGTAGGTTTTAAAAAGATAATTTTGGATTCTGAACAGCAAATTCATTAGAAAGGGACAATTATAGAAGCTGAGAGAATAATAATTCAATTATGATAATCCAGGCGTATGTTGATGGTGGTTTGGATTAAGATGCTGTATTAGAAATGGAGAGGATCAGAGGGATTATAGATTTGTTTTCAAAACAGAACCAACAGCACTTGCTAATATTGGTTGAGGATGTGGGGCAGGAAGATGTGAAGAAAAGAGAAAAACCAAAGGTGACCCTTGAGTTTTATGTTTTGGCAACTATTATTTACCAAGATGGGTAAAATTGGAAGAGGATAGATTGGAGTGAAATTAAAAGTTCTGATTTAGACAATTTTCTTAAAATTTTGAAATTGTTAATAGATACCCAGTCAGAATGTCTAGTAGGCAATTGGGTATGTAAATCAAACTCATGGGAGAAGTTTGGCCGTACAAATAAACTTGGAGGTCATTAGCATATAGATGGTATTGAAACCCATGGGAGTATTAAAACAGTCTAATGAGAGAATAGAGATAAAGAAGAGAAGACCAGAATAGAGCTATAGGATGTGCTAACGTTTATTGTTTGGTATAGGAGCCAAGAAAATAGGTAGAAATGAAATTGCCAGTGAAGTAAAAGGAAAACTTTAAGACTTGTGGTATCACAGAAAGGAGGCTATTTGAGGGGTCCCATTACCACCCACTAGTGATTTTCTGGAAGGACTCACAACTCAAGTTGTAAGTTATACTCAAGACTTAAGGTTACAGCAAAGGGTACAGGGCAAGAACAGTAGGCTAAGGATATACAATGGCAAAGGCTAGACAGATCCGTGCATGTTTTTTTGTCTTCCCTCTGTAGTGATACCACACATTTCTCATGAATGCATGTTTCTCTCCAGCTGTGAGTAGCACAGACAACATTTAAATGCCTCCACCCAAGGAAGACACCCACTCAAGCCTTGGTAGTTTTGAGTTCTTCAGGGGAACCAGTCACATGACCATGTGACCAGCCAGAGCGCAGACTCCTCAGAAGGTACCAGGTACACATCACATCATGAATCTTCAGTTTTACTTTAAACAGTGCTCTTTTTGGCTTGATACTTCCTGTCTCACAGCCTTGGGGTACAAAATAACATCACTAATTAGTGAACATTTCAGGAGTTAGTGCTCAGAGTTTGGTTCAGGGTCTTTGCCATGACTGCAGGTGTTCCGAGAGATAAGCAAGAACTTAGTAAAGCATTCTGGTTGTGTTAACTGCTTCCACTCAAGGTCATGGTTAATGTTGAATGTTGCTGGAAGTCAAAATTGAGAACAATAAAGTTAAATAACATATCCCAAAGTATAGTTAAAGAAATTCTGGTACTCTGAAGACAGATTCATTCACATTATTTAGCTGCACAATTTCTTTAGCACATCATTTCTGGCATGTGTTACCCAGGGATATGGCCTGGCCCCTGCCCCGACAAAGTTGGGGTGAACGGAAGGGAAATTATGTCTAATAAATATAGCCGTGATTAGCTCTGTGAGAGTGTATGACAGGAAACTTAGCACACAAGACCTGAAGGATAGAGAAAAGTCAGCTGGATGACAAAAAAGAAAGGCAGGCCTGGTGATGAAGGAGCATACTGACTTAAGGAACAAAAGAAGTCTACATGGGTGAAAGGGAGGGAGAGGGAGATGATAAGATGGATGTGGAAGATCTTATATAGCCTGTTAAAGTCTTTTTGCCTCATGCAAGAAGAGACTATCATCCAATGGATTTGTGCATGATTGCAAGATAACAGATTTATTTTATTTTATAATTCATTTTATATTACAATAGAGCTTTTTTTAATAAATATTTCTGGGATTAAAAAAATACTCAGTGAGAAAATACAAGCACACCAGAGTGAATATACCAGAACACCTGCAAAATATAATATAAATATGTAAAAATAAGCATAGCCCCTAAGAATTATCAATGTGAACAATTATTTAAATAGCATAATTGGATCAAATTATTTACTTAAACCTTGCAGCTGATTCACTTTTTCATAGAGAGAACTTACTAGAAATGTTTCAGTGGTGTATTGTACATAGTCTCTTCTCTTTTGCCCTCACAGAGCACACACTATTAATTTTGGAGACAAATTCTATAAATGCCAAACTTACACAGACTCTGATGAATATTAATTATCCAGAATTCAAAGAGAAATACCAGAATATTGAGGAACATATACTTAGATTTTAGATAATATTGGAATATTGTTGTTACTATAAGTTAAAAGCATTTATATTTTTTATTGTATTTTCTGGTGCTGGGGTGGAACCCATGACCTTTCACATTTTGAGGTAGCTTTAGCAACACCGAGAAGGGACTTAATCCTGATCTCGTTTTCTAGGTAAGCTATTCCAGATGAGCAGAGAGGATGAGAAAAGAAAGAAATACACTACTGATTATTTTATAGGTGAAAACAAACAGATTTCTACATGAAGAAAATTGATGACCTCAGATTACATCTTAGTAACTGACACATTTGGTTCATCAACCAACATCTCACTTTCAGTTGTGTGTTTCTGCATCCATTCAACAAGTATTTGCTTATTGTGCTCTTACAGTCTGCCAGGACCTTTGTGGGAAGATCGAAGACCTGAACCTTCCCCTTTAGGAACTTGGGCAGAGGGACCTTAAGCCCAATCGCTTAAGGGAAAAACATTGTTAGGGAACCCTCTTTGAGGTCTGGTCCTTGGGATCCTTGGTAAAGTGAGAAAGGTTTATCAGGGAAGCTGATGCTTGAACAGAGATTGGAATGTTCCTAGGCAGATAGGGGAGGGGACTCCAGGTAAAGCGAGTGGGAAGACACTTTACTTGCTTAGATAGCAGAGTCCACCCATGGAGAATGGGGCATGATGGGACTGCACTGGAAGAGGCAGCGGAGGTCTTGTATGCCAAAGAGATGGGGCTTCCCTGATACATGAGGTCCAGGATAAGAATTTGGTGACAATATCTTCTAATGAATCTCAGCTTTCAAGGCATCCTAATTCATACTCACTTGAAAATACAGTGTTTTAGAATGCTTCTGTCACTGCTGGTTTTGTTTTGGAAAATAAATTATTCAAAGAACAGTGATAAAGTAGGGAAAGTATTTTGAGGTATGTAACTTCGCAATAAAATTGGCGATGTTTGTAGCCCCAGGGGAATTGTGTTTCCGTCGCACATTCTGTCCTCTGTCCTTGGGAAACTATGTCTTTGAAAATGAAAGGAATAAAAGGGTGTATTTGAGGATTAGAAATGCAATTGTACGCTTTATTCTTTATTGAATGTTCACTCCATGCTAGCTCCTTTTCTGTATTATTTGTATTAAATCCTTACACCTATGAATCAGGTAGTGTTATGCCCATTTACAGATGAGCAACTTTCCCCAGACTCAGGGCAAAAGAGACTTGTGAGACAACTTAAATAATAAGAAACAGAGGTGGGAATTCAAACCCAGGTCTGTCAGGATTCACAGGCTCAGATCCAGTTTGCAAAAGTTCTCCTGAGCCTGCAGTCTTCTGTGGAGATGACTCTAGTCCTTCCTAGGTGAGCAGACAGAGGGCCACTTGGAGACCCCTTCCTTAAAGCAGAGCAGCTCAGCTTTGACTTTCTATATTAAGTTTCCCCAAAAGACCTTATCGGAATAAAAGTTTCACTAGCAGGGTGAGCAGCATGAAAAATATCGCCTTGACCTGGTACCTTTCCAAGAGCAAACTGAGGATCTACCATAGCAAGTTAATGAGGTGGACTGTCTGCAGAGTGCCAAGAGATGTTAGTCCCTGTCCTTTGGAATGTAGCGTTCCAGTTGAGGCACACATGTGATGCTTTACAAAGACTCAGAGCCCTCTGGAAGCGATCAAAATGAGCTTGTCAGAAAATACTGAATGTATTCCACATATCTAGCCAAATGCCAGGAGATTATATGAATAATACAGTGTCTTGACTAAGCCAAAGATCCCACTCTTGACCCCTCTTTCCCATTCCTACCTCCTTGCTACCAGGGCGCATAGTCTCTCTCAGTATCTCAAAATGCTCAGTAATATTTAACCACCTCTCCTCACTTGCCCTGGCTCAGGTACCTCCCTGCTCACAATTGAGATTCAGTCTTCACATTCCACGGAGAGAAGGTGGGACAGAAGTAGGAGAATAGGGGCAGAATCTGGCCATCAGGAACTTTGGATTCCCAGTGAGCACAGCCTGAGATAGCTTTCAAGGTTGGAGTGCAGGTCCCCCGGGGGGAAGGCTGCATAAACCCACAGAAATCTGATTGATGGGATAGACTCCACTCTTTGTCCTTCTGCTTTGGAAGGAGAAGCTGAAAACGGAGTTTTTGACCCAAGGCTCAAACTCCAGAGATTCCGTGAGCCAAGTTTGGCCACCCGCCCCTAAACGACAAATAAAGAGGCATGGTGAAAGCAGAGAAAGGAAGTTTATTTCATGGCCCGGGACAGACTGTGTGAAGAGCAGAGTAAGCACTCACTCAGCTCATCTTCAGCCACCTTTGGGGTACAGGCATTAGGTATAGATTTAAGTAGACAAAAGAACTAGGGACATGAGACAAAGATATGCGTAGTTAAACAGTTTCAGTCACAAGTGTGTTCTGACTGACCATTATCTCAGTCCAAGGACTCCCAGAGGGTTATCTCTGTCATCAGTTCAGGGGGGTGATCTGGTACCCATGAGATGACTGCTCCTGCTCCAGGGTGCAGCCTCATCATTATAGGTAATTGTCCTCATTTGGAGGGGTGGTCTGTTCTGCGAATTTCTGCTGTTCCTTATGAGAAGTTTCAGTCTCATATCATAAAGATGTTATCAGTTCTGTCATTTCTGGAATTCAAGGCAATTGCAAAGTGATTGCAAAGGGTATGGCTTAGAGCAAAGACAGACACAAAATAGAGGCAGGAATGCCAGGCTTCTGTTTTTAGTTAATTTGTGTGCCCAAGAAAGGAGTGAGTGCTTTTCGGCAAAAGCAATGTGAACACCTCTTACAATGCCAGTGTTGGACAGTGGCACAGGGCCTGCCCTGAGCAGTTTCAGCTCCTGTGCATCCCAGGAAGAGGTGGTCTGATCACATAAGTAACCATCACTAGGTTCTTCTTTGTTAGAGAGGAAAAGCTTTCCCCTGTGTGCTACAGATGGAGACATGGAAGAATTAAAGAAAACAGGATAACCTCTTATTGCTGCCAAAACACTGAAATTTGCCCAGTCAGCAATCCAAACTCTGTTTCCTCTAAGGGACATCATGAGCTTCTATAGCGGTACGTGCAGTCCAGTGAGAAACTGTTCCGTTTTGAAGCACAAGCTCTAGGGAAGTAGAGATGCTACTGGAGTGGAGTGTCATCAACATGAGAAGGCAACTCACTAAGCATTTGAGTCCTAAAACCATGTTAGACTCATAGGTGTGATCCTACAGATCAGAAGTGATCAGAGAGAGGGTTAGTAATGTCTTTTCTTAAACTCTTTGTCTTGATAGGTCTTTATAACAAGTTATCAATTGGTAGTCATCTTGAAATTTAAAAAATAGATTTTAGTAGCCAGGGTGGTGGTGCATGTCAGAGGTTCTAGCTATTTGAGAAGCTGAGGCTGGAGGATCCCGTGAGGCCAGGAGTTCAACTCCACTGAGCAACATAGCAAGTCCATATCTCCAAAATGAAGAGAGGGAAGAGAGGGGAAGTGGGAGAGACAGAAAGAAAAAGTTTCTAAGTTAGGTGGTAGGGTAAAATAAAGTATTTGGCAAAGTCATCGTGATTTTTTTAAACTTAGAATCATTAGTATCAGGTATTGAAATTGGAGAGCTACTGGAATAGGGAAAAACACCCAATTTATACCTTTACCCATGAATACACAGACATTTGCAAACAATAATAAGGCAGTTTAATAGTGGTTAACAATACAGATCCTGACTGTGCCCAGTGGGCCATGCCTGTAATCTCAGCTACTTGGGAGGTAGAGGTTGGGAGGATTGCTGTTTGAGACCAGCCCAGAGAAAAAACTAGGGAAATCCCATATCAACAAAAAATCCAGGCAGAGTGACACATACCTGCAATCCCAATTGTATGAGAGGCAAAGAGAAGAGGCTGCCCCCAGCAAGGGGGCAGTTATGAAAAATAACTAAAAGCAAGAAGGGCTGGTGGTTCAAGTGGTAGAACACTTGCCTAGAAATCACAAGGCCCTGAGTTCAAACCCCACTACCACCACCAAAAAGAGAATGAGAAGAAAAACAGAATCCAGGCTCTAAAGAACACACATCACCTGTGTCCAAATCCTGTCTCAACTGTTGAGTATCTGTGATGTTAAGCAGTGTCTAACCCTCTCTGTGCCTGTTGCCTCTTGTAAAGTAGAAATGATGGTCACTACCTCATGGATTGTTGAGAGGCTAAATAAGTCATAAATGTAAAGTGTTCAGAATGTGATTGGCGCATAACAAGCGCTGTGGAAGTATGTGCTACTTGTATTGCTGTTATATAAGTTGCAATGTCTGGCAGCTGGGAAGCTTAGCACTGACATCAGCTTTGCTGTCAAAGCTGGGGCTCCCAGTCTACAGAACGTGGCACCTGCTGCAGCTACAGGTTTGGGCTGACCTTGCTCCTACCCTCAAGTACCATCACACTTTGGGGTCTGGGCCACACAAGTTACAGTGTCCTGGCCAACCCCTCTGTTGTACAAAAGAGGAGGCTGAGGGCATGGGATAAGCAAATGGCCAGAGGTCTCTCTAGTTAAACTGTGAAGCCAGGATTAGGAAACCAGATCTAATACTAAAGCTCTGTCTCTCCATGTAGGGTCCAGCTGCTCAGGGTATATTTGGCAAAAAGGACTCAGGAAAAGTTGTCCGATACCAGGTAACACGGTCTGTTGGCGTCTAGCATATGTGTCCTGACACTGGATCACAAATCATCTTTTGTTTTAATTAGCATAGGGTTAGATACTTGGAGATGCAAAAGAACGTAGAAAAAACAGGTTTGGGGTTTTATTCCACTTTTTGCATTTGCTTTGGAAAAATCCCTATCTCCTTTAAGGTTTAAAATTATGTTTAACAATAATGTAGTGATCTTAGGAAAAGACCAACCTGTGGGTTTGTTCTGTTTTGCTGTTTGGCAGCACTGGAGTTGGACTCACAGCTTTATGCTTGCAAGGCAGGTACTCTACTGGCCTGGACCATAGTCCTTTGTTTCCTGATATCACTGGGATGAAGATGTGTGCCACAGTGTTTCCTATCTCAGCTCCCAGAGTGTTTGGGATAATGACAGGCATGCGGCACTGCACTCATCTGTTGGTTGAGATGGGGTCTTGGAGAGTTTTTGCTAGGCTGGCCTTGACCAGCGATCCTCCCAGTCTCAGCCTCCTAAATAGCTAGGGTTACAGACGTAGCCTGGTTCAACCTCTTTTTCTCTATCACTCTTTACTACTGTCCCTCACAATGAGCTTTCAGTTCTATGGAAACATTTGCACAAATCTACATATGTGGATGTAGATTTGCAGCATTATTTATAATAGTAAAAAATGATGGGCTACAGAGTCTGCCTAGCAAGCACAAAGCCCTGAGTTCAAATTCCAGGACCACAAAAAATAAAAAGTAAAGGAAAACAATGTAGCCATCTAATTAATGGCATTGAGTTGAACACTACAAATTGTTAAAAATGACTAATTTTATATTATATTGTTTAGCATAATTTTTTTCAATACTGGGATTTGAACTCAGGGCCTACACCTTGAGGCACTCCACCAAATCTTTTTTTTTGTGATAGGTTTCTTTGAGGTAGGGTCTCATGATGTCCCTGGGCTAGCTTCTAACTGCGATCCTCCTGAGCTCTGCCTTCTGAGTCGCTAGGATTACAGGTGCAAGCCACTGGCTCCTGACTGTTCAGCACAGTTTTTTTAAATGATAATATGATATACCAAAAACCATACCAAAACTGTATGCTTTAAAAAAAAATGGATGAATTGTGTAGTATGTGAATTGTATCTCAATAAAGATGTTTTAAAACCATTAATAGGGAACTGGTTAGATTATGCCAAACATAGTCAATGAATTATTATGCAACCTTTATAAAAGAATGAGGTAGATTTGTGTGTTTGACATGGGAAGATGTCCGGAATATATTGTATGAGATAAACAGAGTTCACGTCCAAACTTGTCTCTGTTCATTTACACATGCACACGTGTCTACAGTTCTGTTTCGTGGACATGACTCTTGCAGGTATTGCTCTGCAGCTTGTCTTTTGCTCTGTTTGTTGGAGGTCAACACAGGTGCAGATACCTCGATGTTCTGAACTGCTTCATCCTATTCATTCTGTGGTGTGATTTTTATCATAGCTTATTTAATCACTTCCATATTGGAGTCATTAAAAACTAATGGGTATTTCAAACAATGCTGTGAAAAATACCTTTAAGCAACCATATTAGCTCCATAATTTTCCAGGGCGGGCATTGCTAAATCAAAAGGTACATGGTGTGCATTCTTGTGCTTGGTAGATACTGACAAATTATCCTTTATAATAAGACGTATTTATACTCCCACCACCATGTGAGTATGTACATTTTCCCAAATCCTAACCAACACTTTAAATTTTTTCCTACCCAAGGGGTAAAAAAAATGATCTCCACCTGAAATTCCATGTTCATGATTGAGAGTGAGAATGAGCGTGTTTTTGTATTTATTCAACATTAAGTTGACACAGAGGCACTGCTGCACATGCTTTTGACAGCAGTAAATAAATAGTTCTCTGCCCCATGTACCTTACATCCAAAGTCATTGGGCCATTTATATTATATTTCCTCATGCCTTTTGTCTACTTTTCTACTTACTCCTAGACCTTCTTAGATTTTTCTGCTATATATGTGGCAAAGATCTTTACCTATTCTGTGGCTTGTCCATAAACTTTGTTTTCAGTATCTTTTGCCTTACACAAGTTTTTAATTGGTATGAGGTCATATTCATCAGTCTGTTTCTTTAAATGTTTACATTTTATGTCTCATTTTAAAAGGCCACCTTTACCCCAAGGTCATAAATGTAGTCTATACTTTTTCAGTGTTTTTACAGTTTTAGTTTTTAACATCTAAATTCATCTGGAATCTATTTTGAAGAGTGGGTTAGTATGTAGATAAATTTCACATCCTACAGTATATATATTTTGATTATTCAAAGTTTTAAGTGTGTATGACTTTTGTAAGCAGCTCCATGAAAAAATTTGAAAGGAAATTCAGGGAATGATGTCCAGAAGAGAAATGGGAAAGGGATGAGGAGAGCCTGCTGTGGCCTGTGGGGTAGTTTCAGGTAAAGTGGATTTAGGGACAGAGGCAGGAAGAGGAGCTCATGCTTGCTTTGTGTCCTGAGAGGTAAGGCATCTCATGAAGCACACGAGTATCCTGGCTTCACAAGACCCAGGTGACAAGCCAGAATGAATCAGATTGGATTCTTTGGTATTTCTACTTGTAGTAGAAGTTTTAGCCCATCAGCTGGATCAAAAATGAATGTAAAGTAATATCCTATTTCAAAATAATCCAGCCCTGGATTAATAACTGACTATTTCCATTCATTTTGGCTAGCAAATGTGTATAGGCAAGTTAATTAACATTTTTAGCATTTTTTTTTTAGATTCAAGAAAGATAACACCTAGTAGCAGAAGTATGGGTAACAAATGAGCAAGCCTTTGGTGGATCACTATTTAAGAGGTAGAGTGGAAACCGCCCTGAGCCAACCTGCCCAGGTCATCACAGTACCTTTCTTCCTTTGCTTCAATCTTCAGTGTCTGTGGTGCTGATGAGTGTAGAAATATCAATTCACCTGTCAAGCACACATTTGCTCTCTGTGTATGTGCCAGGGCTTGCCTGTTCTAAGCATCTTCCCTTCTTATAATGACCCCCTGAGGCACTGTGATAAGTCTTATTTTACACATAAGGAAACTGAGGCTCCAGAACATAAAATACTTCATGTGCCCAGGGTCACACGTGAAGTAGCAAAATTCGATTTGGAGCCAAGGCCTCTGGCTTTAGATGAGCATAATCGCTGTGCCTCCAGAGTGGCTGCTTCAGCAAACGCAGGAGTCAGGAAAGGAAGAATTACGCTCTGGTGAGCCCTCATGAGGCCCTGCTGAGAAGCCTGTGTGAAGAAAAGATCTGTACCTCCTCCCTAGGCAAGCAGACTGCCCTGAAGAAGCCTCTCTAAAGGCAGAAAACACCCTCTTCCAACCTCAGCCTTCAGCCACAGTGAGAGCTGCAGCTCCTGGCAGAGGTTAGCCTCAGGATACAAATTGAGAAGCTTGCTTTCAGGTACAAGACGGGATGTGTTCATGCGGGTGCCGTGCTGAGGATGCTGCATTTGGGAGGGCAATGGCTTTTAACCTGGTTTAAATACTATACAGTATTGGTCAAATACTATACAGGTCTAAGAACACACGACTTACATTTACACACGGTGGTAGAATTGAGTCCATAACAGGGAACAGTGCCTGGAGGTAAGCACAGCATGCTTCTGATGCAAGTACATGTTCAGTTTATAAAAGTTCAGAGTGCTGAACAACGTGCAATTCTCAATGTATATTGAAGTCTGTATATTTATTGTATTGAATCAATGAATCTATGTACATTTTATTTCACTAGAGTTGTTCATTGTTGTTACTGCCATTTTTGCTATGCTGGGGATTGAACCCAGGGCTCACACATGCTAGGTAAGCACTCTACTACTAAGGCACATCCTCAGCCCTGAAGAGTTGTTTTCTATTTTCTCTTTTTGATACGTATGTATGTTTGTATTTGCAGTACTGGGAATTGAAAGAGCATTTTTTAATGGTGTGGATTAGAGTAATCTGAAGTATTTGTGAACTTTGCAAACTCCTGAACTCACGTCTAGAGATTCCCATTCTGGGTGGAGCCCAGGCATTTGCATTTTTAGCAGACACCCAGGTAACTCTGCTGTGGGCATCCAGAGACACACTTGTAAAAAACAGCATTGCTGCTGACCTAGCCTACTGTTGACCTGCTTAACCCAGCCTACTGTTGACCTGCTTAACCCTGGGCATCAGCAGGACTGTGTAAACAGAAAAAAAATTGAGAATGACTAAACTCACATTCTAGGACATATTGTACATAGATTAAGAGATTTAAGAGAAAAACACACAGAAACACTGTATAAAATGCCTACAAGATTTTGTGGCATTGTGAGAGATATTTGAAAACCTTCCTGCATTTTAATGCAAGGAGGATAAACACCAACCTGGCTCCATTCTATCAAAGTGTATCTCTATCAGACAGAAGTCTTCCCTATGTGACCATATCACATTGTACATCTTCCACTCCTCCCTCCCATTCCACACATGCAAAAACTGTGATTAAAACTGCTCCCCAGCCTCCCCCTGGGCCTTTGTCATGCCATTTCATGCCCACTTGCAAGTGTGCTCAATGACAGGGTGTCTTCACCAATACCTCACCCCTGGTCTTTAAGAGCTCATCTGATTCTGCGTGATGGTTGGGCACGTTTTGCCTTGTTAGCAATTCTGTTGCTGAGCGTTGCTGACTTGTTGAGCAACAAGAGCGGCCTAGCAAATCTTCTTATCCCTCCTCCCCTAAGAATCTGCCTCATTCTTTCAGCTCAACCATTTGGTTGAGTGTGTCAAAGCAAAGTAGATGACACCTTGCAAAAGATTCCTGTCCATAAATATCTTACACTCACCTGAAGTAAACAGAGGCACATGGTCAGAAAGGACAAAGGCTGGCTACCAAATACTGCAGATGATGGGTGCAAAACTATGGTTGTTCCTATGGGTTTGAGATAAACCAGGGTGCTCTCTGCCCACTCTGAGAAGATATCTTATATAGTCAGAAAGTGTCTCTGGAATGGCCCCTTATAGTTATTTGGACTTCCTGTTAAGGTTTCTGTGCCACAACCTATCAAAAAGCAGGTACCTTTTGAGAGGCCTGCCTTGTGTCATGTGTGACTGTGCATGGAGTCAATGCTAGGCCTTTAGACCTGGCATGTGGCCCTTTCTTGCCAATAGTCTGCCAGTGATTAATGTGCTGTGTGACCAAGATGCCTCCTGTTCTTTGTGAAATTGGCAGAACATGATTTGTTAATTAAATGAATACAAACTGAGATCAAGATAAGATAAGCTTTAATGGGCAGGTAAACTCAGGTAGCTTATTAACATCTTCATTTCCTCATGCTCCTACTGAGAGGGCATTTCTCAACCCACGTTTTAAGGGATCAGCTGATTTGAGATGCAGGCAGATTTGATGAAGCAGAAGAATTGGGCCTAGGAGATTTTCTGACCATTAAAAGTAAAGTGGAAATGACCCATATAATCTTGGGTCTACTGTGGCAGCGTTCAAAGCCTTAACATTCAATGTTGCTCCTTTAGACATGTGAGCAAAAGCTGTACTTATGCACAAGAAGGCATTATTAAAGCCACACTCTTCAGCTTAGGAAAGACTTCTCAGGCAATTGTAAATGCACGGCCTGAGAAACAGTTGGGAAACTTTCCAGTTTCCAGAGTAAATTCTGGTTTCTCTGTCTCGTATGCATAGACCTACTTTACAGAGAACATTGTCAGTTGGAAGTGGTTAGTATCTCAAAATTCTTATAAGATGGAGGTGTAGCTCAAATGGTAGAGCACCTTCCGAGCAAGCACAGGTGCTGAGTTCGAACCCTAGTAATAAATAATAAAGCCCTAAATAAATGGAAATAAAATTTAAAATAACTCTTATAGACATGAAAGAAAATAAACCCTTGACATTCCAGAAACACCTTCTCACTGATGAATCTAATGTGACTATTGGCGACGTGACTTGTTAATCATTGCTTTTTGTGTGGTGGGGAAAGGGAAGTGAGAGCTGACGCTCTTTGGTTTTGGAGTTGGATGCCTCAAACTCTTTGTCCTAAAAAGGGTTCTGTTTCACATGTGAGGAGAAATATTAACCTGAGCATAAACAGTCAAAGCCTAGGCTATCTCTTCATGCAGAAAATGAGGATAGTGGTCCTGCTTTGGAAATTATGTGAAATGGCAGTTTTTTAAGCAGGTTCAATTTCCTAAAATCTTGTGAGTCCTTCTGATTCCATGACTCTAACATTATTTAAATATGTTGCACCTTCTGTCATCCTAATCCAAATCTCAGGGAAACACTTCAAAAATCCAAAAGCAGTAGGAATTCCTGCTAGAGCAGCTCACCCTATAACCCCCGCAATGAGTGATCATTGTTATTGGGTCTGCAGAGAGCATGTTCTCAATTGCTGTGACAAGCTTGAGTCATCTGGTGATCATTTTACAAGTAGAGTGTTAGAATGGAGTGAGGGCTTGAACACTGGTTCTTTTTTTTTTAGTAAATATATTTGTATTTACTTTACAACAATAGGCACAGAAAATTTAAAATGATACTTTGTTCAGAAACTCCTTTGCACCAACTAATTCATGGTTTAAGAGATCTAGAATTGCACTGTAGTGTTAAAGTGGGCTCATATTTTTCTTGGCTCTCTTAAAAATACAAATAGTAGTAGAAATATAAATAAATCTCACTTCTGCACACTTCTTGGAAAGAAGCTGAGTGACTATAATGTAGCCTCTTAAGTTTACTGACAATCCCCTCTGATTTTGTTAAAGGATGAATGGACAGGTTCTTTGAAAGTGACACACACACATTGTCCTGGTTGATTTCCTTTGAAGCAGAGCTCTTCAGGCTGAGTTCACAGGCTGGGTGACCTGCAGGTGCTTCTTTTTCCGTAGTCTCCTTCCTGGCAGCCTGGGCTATGCCAACCCAGCACCCGCTTCCCTTCCTCTCCTACAATGATCCTGCTACTGTGCTCTACCCAAAGAGTGAGGGGAGTGGTGATCAAATTGAGGCAGAGAGAATAATTCCAACCATTTACATTTTTTCCCCCAATCCATAGCAAAAACTTGAAGACATGGTAGGTTGTTACTAAAATTGCCCAACACCAATACTTTACTGATTCTTTTTTTTTTTTTTTGAGATGGAGTATTGCCATGTTGCCCAGGATCGATCCTCCTGTCTCGCCTGGGACTATAGATGTGTACCACTGTGCCTAGCTTCTTTATTCTTCCATTAATCACTTGGCCTTCGCTAAATTAATGACTGAATGACCACAATACTAAGTGGTCACATAAGTCACATGATTTTAAAATATTTTTTACCTTCTACTGGTTGTAATGAAAATTAAAATGTCTGTCTTTTCGTTAATATTTACATTTCAACCCTGACCTCCTGACCTGCTTCCCACCATTACAAAAAGCCAGTGGATTAGTGCATGACTTTTTACCTCTGTCTTTCTTTAGCCTTTTGCCCCCAGAAGCTTTTTGTTAAGACTATTTCTTAGAGCAGTTTTTAAGTTCATGGCAAAATTGAGAGGAAGAGGGCTAGAGGAGTGGCTCAAGGGGCAGAGCACCTGCCTAGCAAGTTACCAGAATCTCCCAAAGTAATGCTGCCAAATGGGGACCAAGCCTTCAAAACATGAACCTGTAGGGGACATTTCATATTCAAGCCATCACAGTGGTAGCATCTCATCTTAATGTGCTTCTCCCCAGTGACATGATGCAGAGCATTACTTCATTTGCTTACTTGCCACTGTGTATCTTCTTTGGTGAGGTGTCTGTTAAAGTCTTTGACCCACTTTTTAATTGAGCAGTTTATTTTCTTATTGTTGAGTTTTAAGAATTCCTTCTATATTTTGGATAATAGTCCTTCATCAGATGTGGGGCTTTTTCCACATATTTTCTTTCAATCTTTGGCTTGTCTTTTTACCCTCTTGATAAAAAAAAATGCAAAAAATAATAAAATAAATACCACATGTTCTTCATATAGATCCACCAGTTGTTGATATTTTACCACATTTGCTTTATCTCTCTCATGAGTGCTGTCTTTTTATTTTACTGAACCATTAGAAGTGGAAAATAACATGTCACATCAGTCATCCCTCAGTACTTCAGCATACACCTCCTAAGTATGACTCCTTCCTCCCTAGTCACAACACACCATCATTAAATTGAGGAAAATAAAAACTCAATATTATCTAAAACATACTGCATTTTTAAAGTTTTCCAATAGTTCCAAGATTTCCTTTTATAACTTTTTTTCTAGGACTGGAGCATTAGTTCAGTGATAGAGCACTTGCCTGTATGTGCAAGGTCCTGGGTTCAATCCCCAGCACCACAAGAAAACAAAAAACTTCTCTAAGATAACTTTTTTCTCCCACAATCAAATTAAGGGCTCATCCACTTCATGTAATAAATGTCTCTGTAGTCATAAAATCTTGGAAAGTTCCTCTGCCTTTTGTTGACATTGACTAATTCACATTGAACCAGTTTTATGCCACTGATTAATTGCTAATGAACGAATTCCTTGTCTGTAAGCTCTTGGGTTGCCTTCATACAAAGGTGAGTCGGAGCGTCTCCACAGCTGCTAGACAGGAAATTCTTAACATGATTTCCACACTTATTGCCATTGTGATGGTTAAAATCTGTGTGATAGCCTCAATCACTTTGGAAGCAGGCCATGAGAGAAAATGTAAAAGATGTGTTTATGGTTAATGATCCAGCATAGTTAACAGAGGTGATCTGGCTTCCTGCTTGTCCTCACAGTGATGCGTGCATGCTGCTTCCACTCACTTTCCTCTGGCATTGTGCCCTGGGAATTCTGAGTGAGATTCAGCGTTTGTATCTAAAGTGTAAATTCACCTGACGCCTGCTGGTGTGAATTTTTGTGACAGTTTTGTGCTAAGACAATTTGAAGAACATGTTCTCTCAAAGTTCTCCCACTTTCTGAATCCATCCCCTAGTTTCTTTTTCACAGTTTTAGTGAATGTTTGTCTATCTGAATTGAGCTGCAGATCTTTTGGAACATACATTTCTCCTGACTGTTGGTACAAAGTCTCTGTCTATGTGTTACGCACAGTTTATATTTGAGACTTTTCTTTAATTGCCCTTATGCAGCATCTTTATCAGAGTCTATGTTTGTCATCAGCCACCAGGTTGTACACTTGAGACCCCCCAGCAAACGTGTTTACTGTGTTTATGTTTCTGAAATCTTTGTCTTGTGTTTGTGTGTTGCTGGGGATGGAGCACAGGCCCTTAAGGATGGCAGACAAACCCTCTACCACTGAGCTACACTCCCAGCTCACTGACACTGTTTTTTAAAGACTGTAAGGATTAAATGAGACATCACAACCCCATGAAGTATATGTACTCTTAATCTCATAGCATAGATGAGAAAACTGATTACCTTAGAGAGATTAAGCAATTTGCCTAACATCACGTGAGTAATAAGTGACAGAGCTGGTTTTAAGCCATTTGATTCTATTATTTATACGCCTCATTGTTCAGTAAAGTGCCACTAAAGAGACTGCGTATCATCTAAGAAATCTCAAATGCTGTTTGGGGGCAGAGAGTGTGCTACAGAAAAACTGGGTTGTTGTCCTTGTTGTTGTTTTTGTGGTGCTGGGGATGGAACGCCAGGCCTTGTAATGATACACAGACTTGCTCTACCACTGAGCTACACCCCCAGCCCAGAAATACTGGTTTTGATGACCTTATTAAACTGTTGATCTATTTGTGATATTTAAATGTCAGAATGATGATATTAGTGAGAAATCTGCCTGTGTTAAGCCACCAGACAGCGTAAGATTTAGGTCAAACTTAGTCCTTGAAGGAGCTTCAGACTTCCTGCTTTTGGGACTCAGAATCTTCATTCTGGAGTCTGGCTGCTTCACTTTAGAATGAAAGCCTTTAGGGCACACACTCAGGGAGTAAGATGCCTGAAAGTGAAGTCCTTCTTCTTCAAAGTAGATTCAGGGGAAAATAGTAAACTAATTGCCATTATTCCTCACCACTAAAAGATGAGTTCTTAGGGTAGAAATAAATAGCAATAAGAATACGAAGACTACCATCTTTTTATTAAGTGGTTAAAAATTAACTTTATTATAAATTACAATTGTGTGACACCTTTGTACCTATAGGTACTGGTACGAAACAAGAACACCAGTGGGGCAGGAAGAAGGACAGCCTCACCGTGAAATCAGAATGCCCCCAGTGTGCCATAAAAGAGAACCCCCAAATGGACAATAAATATATTGCAGTGCTGTCTGTAATGACTGCATCTTTTAAAATAATATCTCAAGTGCCAGGAGGGTGGCTTGGCAGAACACGTGCTTAGTATGTATGAAACACTGAGTTCAATCCCCAGCATCAAAAAAGTTTTAAATGGCATTTAGGAAATCTCTTTAAATGTTTCTTGTACTTCAAAAGGATGATCTGATTGTGTTGACCTCTTTCCCAAGGGACCATAAGGGAAGTTCTCAGCTTTTTATAGGATAGGGCATCTTGAGCTTTTTTCAACTTTGGGGATTTAAAAACAATTTTCCTGTGTTTGTATGAAAAAAAAAAGACTGTAAGGGAACATAGAGAAATTATGATGGTTGGGACATAAGAATTACATCTAATTTCTTTAAAGCCTGTTTTAAAAAGCTTCTTACACTTCTAGAATTTATAGTTTAAAATGCTTAAAGGAAGAGATGCATCATTCTGTGACCTGGGAATAGAGTGGGAGGCACAGAGGAGGTGGGGTTGCAAGAGGAGGAAGGCAGAGGAATTGCCTGCGATCTTCCTGTTTTGGTTGACACTTGATGATTAACAAGACAAGCTGCTGTTTTCTCTGGGAGTCCTGACTGACTTGAAATCAAAACAGACAGAAAATTTATTCCAAGCTGATACATCTTCTCTTCCTTTTTCAGTTAAAAATGGAAATGTCAGACTGGAAGTATAGCTCTGTGGTAGACAATTTGCCTACCATAGATGAAGTCCTGGGTTCAATCCCCAGCACTGGAAAAATAAAATAAAAACAGAAATTTTAGGCTGTGGTATGGCTTAAGTGGCAGAGCGCTTGCCTGGCAAGCACAAAGTTCTGAGATCAAACCCCATTACCTCCAAAATAAAATGTACCTGATTCCCTGATTTAACAATTGAAATCCCCAAACCTCCTCATTTATCTGTTCTGTAAGAAATGAAATGGAACCTGATTCCCTGATTTAACAGTTGAAATCCCCAAACCTCCTCATTTATCTGTTCTGTAAGAAATGAAATGGAACCTAATGCCTACATTTCTCAGTTATGATCTCAAAGCATTGGTGCCATGGGAACAATACATAGGCAAATGAAACCTCATAATGTGAGTCTGGTTTGAAGCCAGATGTTTGATTTGGATCTTAATACTTTTTTATATGGAAATACTCCAGGAAGGTCCATCTACTCTGGAATTGATCTAGAAAATCTAGTCCTTTCTAGAGCCCACTCAAGAAGGCACCTTATAGACTAATCACAGACTTTTCCATGAATACTGGAAAACAACACCATCTTATCTCTGGGCCAGGATCACCTCAGCAACTCTGGTTTGTTTGTTAATTTAGCCACTCATCCATTTATTCAGCAAACATTTATCGAACATCTATTGTATATGTGCCGGGACTACACTAAATTCTGCAAGCACAGACATATGCAATCCCTTGCTTACAGGAGCTCTGTGGTTCCTTCCAGTGTTAGAAGAGGGGTTGCCAAGGTACTATGACGGTTCAAGGAGAGGGTCTAGCTGAGGCTGACAAAGGAGGGGCCTGAGCAGGAAAAGGGTAAGAAAGATGTTGGATGGAAGGGTGTTTTACTGGAACTTTGAAAAAACAAGTAGAAGTGGGCCACTTGATCAGACAGGCTCAAGACTTTCCATGCAGAAGAAAGAGCCTGTGTTGAAGGTGTCGCAGGGAGGTCAGTTCCTTTGGGACCTACATGCTCCATTCTATGCAAGCCTAACTTCATATTATTAGAATGAAGAGAGCTAGAACTTCGTGTGTGGAACTGTGATGGAGACCCAAGGCAGGAAGAAGGCAGACTCTGAGAGCCCCAATGTGCTGCTGAAGGGTTCTATCTTGATGGCAAGGGAGCCATGGCAGGAAAAGCAAGTGGCACATGTGATTCAGTTCCCAGCTGGTTAATCACCCAAGGAACAGAAAGCTTACCAAGCATTAGGCTTCACTTGGACTTCATTTTTTTTTAGTGATGGAAGAGAGGTCAGAATTAGAAAATTAGTGTTTTCAGGACAATAGGATCAGTTAGTGACTTGCATTTGTTTCATCTGACCAAATGCCAGGCTCAGGATAGACATCTATAAATATTTGTTGAATGAATAAAAGATGAAAGATTAAGCCTTTGTACGTGATGATTGTTTACACAGTGAACATGTATCTGATTTTTAAAGTTCATATGAGGACTTACAAACAGGTCGGGTCATCTCTGCATTTATCCCACCGAGGCAGAAGCTGCAGGTCACGATGCTGACTGCTGCTTTCAGATTGGTCTCATACCTGTAGTTAGACCAAATCTCTACTGTCCAGTTCCTGATTCCTAAAGTCAGGCAGGCTGTGTTCCAGCAGGTTCCCAAACTGTCATTTTGTCCATGGCTGTATTAAACACATCTTAAAGGGCCTCCTCTGTCCACCCCGCCCCCACACTCTTTTTTTGGGTTCAGGGTATTGTGCATGCTAGGCAGTGCTCTACCACTGAGCTCATCCCTAAACTGTTGACCTTTTTTCCTCTGTGTGAACCTAATTTTGCATTACTAGAATTCAAAGTATTACTTCAGTTCTGGTAATAACATTGTCCAAGTTAAAATTCTAAGAGCTAGGCTTTGCCCAAAATGTCTTACTGTGGTATTCCTGTTTAATACAGAGATGGCAAACCATGCCTGGTCTCTTAAAGCTTCTGTTCAAAAGTAACACGTGTCATTTCAACCCACATTTCATTGGCCAAAAAATCATGTGACATGCCTGAGGTCAAGAAGGCACTGAATGTTGGATGCTCAGTAATACAATCTACACAGAGGCCTTTACTAAGAAGGTGACCTAAGCCCAGGTGAATGGCCATCATGCACCATGGGAGGTACCTCAGGGGAGCAGAAGAACATGCAAGTTCAGGTAGTGCTGACATCATTAAGAAAGCAAGACTCATCCTCACAAAACTCTGAGGAATCTGACCAAAAGACTTTGCAATGACAAGTCTTAGGATGCCATTTTGTAGAAATATACAAAAGAGCCAGTGTGATGGCACACATCTGTAATCCCAGCTACTAAGTAAGGCAAGAAGATCCTGGGTTTGAGGCCAGCATAGGCTATACAGTGGGACCCTGTCTCAAATAAATATATAAATAGAATACATAGCACATATACATACATCCATGTATATATTCAAAGAGAGAGAGCTGGATGAGTCAGAGTAATTGAGGGAAATTTCTTAAAATTAGTTTTTGGGGAATTCATAAGATTTAAAAAGTCAGAATATCTAGTGAGGAACGACACACATGAAGGCAGTCAACCAGATCCCAGAAATACAGCCACCTCAGACTCCATAGCTTGGGGGAAAACACCCTCACTAACACTTGTCTGTAGTCCTTCAGTGGAGGGCAATTTGGGGACATAGCAAAGCAAACAGTATCTGTAACTTCTCAAACTGACCTCACTGTGCCCCTTCCCCCTTCCCTTTCCAGTTCTCCTCAGAGAAATCACAACAGAAGTTAGGCACTCAGCAAGCTTGGTTCACAGGTTCACATCTCTTGATTTTTCTATTCATTGATTTTCAATATATATATATATATATATTTATATATATATTTCCATTAAGTGACTAGCAGTGTGGTGCAGTGGTTAAGAAAAGAGCAGAGACAATGTGGATAAATTACCCAACTCTTGTTACCGTGTCATGTGAAGGAGAATCACTCGGAGGACTTATTAAAACACAGATTGCTGGTCTCTCCTTCCACCCACCCCCCAGCTTCTGATCAGAAATGCACATTTCTAACCAGTTCCCAGGTGATGCTGATGCTCCTGGGACCACACACTGAAGAACCAGTGCCTTACGATGTTAAGGAAGACTCTTTCTTTATGTGTGAAAGTATAGTGCTAAGCCCTACCGCTTATAGTTATTAGTGTCAAATCAATGAAAATATGAGGGGCATAATAGCTCACACCTATAATCCCAGCTACTTGGATGCATAAATGGGAATGCTTGTGGTTTGAGGCCAGCCCAGACAAAAAGTTAGTGACACCCCCATCTCAACCAATAAGCCCCATATGGTAGGACATGCTTGTGATCCCAGTTACACGGGGAGACTATAGTTAGGATTGTGATCAAGTCCACCCCTAGCAAAATGTCAGAGACTCTATCAGAAAAATAACTAAAGCAACAAGGAGTAGGGGGCATGGCTTAAGTGGTAGAGCACCTGCCTAACAAGCATGAGGCCCCAAGTTCAAACCCCAGTACTGCCAAAACAAAAAACAAAACCCATGAATGAAAATATGCAAAATGCTTTTGGCTCTGAATGATATGTGATGCTCTAGCCAGTCTGGAAACTGTGTCCCTGCTTTTTGTGCCTATTTTGTTCCGTCTGCTTGTTTTATGTTTGTTCTGTTTTTATAGTGATCTGCTGAGCAGTGGCCTTTTCCTATTCTTCACACTATGGGACATGTGAACTTTGGAGATTGGTGATTAATAATGTCTGATTTTCAATTCTTTTGTGGATGAGCCATTATTTATGCACTGCATGTGATATGCTTCTTGTGTGTGTGATAATGGATGCACATGAGGGAAACTGAAGGCTTGGGATCAGACCTGTGCCTCATTGTTTAGGAAGGTAAAAAGAACTCCCACTGTTGGTAAGCCTTCACTGGGCATCCTAACAATAGCCTCCCAAAAGGGCTAGTATTTCTGTTGGTCTTTGGATAAACTGAATCTGTGCATCCGGCAAGTTCTCTCAAGCTTCAACTTAGGTCAAAGGTTGCTTGTAAGAAAACACAGAGAAACATGCAAGTCTCAGAATCCAGCAGCATACATGCAGCAAGTCCTCCAGGATTGTAGCTCTGCTCCAGTGACAGGGCCACCTAGGGTCTCTGTTCTCTCTGGCATGTCCCATGGAAATTCTCAACACAGAGGTAGTCTGATACAATAACAGCCATTCCTGATTGTCCTTAGAGGACAGCCTTCAACTCAGTTACCTTGTCCTGGATCAATCAGCTGTAGCCAGGTAGCAGGACCCTGCTCTAGTCACAAGCCATAATGCAACACCACGTGGAAGGAAATGTCTGGGAATGCTTCCCCAGACTAACACTGGTTCTGGTCCATCTAGAACTTTTAGGGAGATTGAGGTAGCCTAATGTCACCGAAAGAGGTTTGGGAATCAGACAGGTCTGGATTCTGCCATTTAACTCAAATTCTCTCCGCTATAAATTTTAGACGTTACCCACCACACAGAGCAGTTGTGACCATCAACTAGTATAAAGTTCTTGCTTAGCAAAGTCCTAGTACTAATATCTGGACTTAATGAATGGTAAGATTTGATATTTTAGATTTTTTTTAAGTTAAAAAACCGGAAAGATGAAAAGTGAAAACAAACTTACTTGGTTTTATTCCTCTATCCCTTAGCTGAACAGTGTGCTGTTTTCAAATCTTACAGAGATTCATCCATTATTTAATTTAAGGCTCTATTGCTCTGCTGCTATAGGTTTTTAATGAACACTCTGCCTTACATAGTTGGATGGTACATAATTTTGCATTCTGATTTTTCCATATTACAAAATATTTTAATGCTGTAAATTCTGTATATAACTGTAGTGTACATGCCACAATTTGCACAAAATCCTTATTGTTGGACACTTAACAATAGAAAACTAGTTGAATAAATGGTAATCCACTCATATAATAAAATATTTAGTAGCCATGTTAAAGGTAAATCAAAAGTGTATCTCCTAACATAGAAACATGTTTGCGATTTCATGTAAAGTGAGATGGCTTTACCTACAGCTCGACTGCCTCCCAAATCTGTCTGGACTTTCAGCAACTCAGTCTAAGTGGCTTTCAAACTTTGATGGGCCTCAGAATCATCACTGGGCTTGTTTGATACTTCAGGCTTTACCTGTGGAGTGTGATTCAGTAGTGGGAAGCTTTACTTACTTTTCTAAGCTTCTCCCTCCTCTTCTTCCTGAATTCCTACAGTACTTTGTAGCATTTACTGTTTGCTTTCTTGTCTTACAGACATTAGTGAATACTTCCAAACTGTAAAACTTATCCTGGTCCTCAAAGCAAACCCAGTGGGCACCCATATCACAGCCCTGGAATTTGTGTCATGTCCTGAGTGAGGCAGTAAATATAGACCTTGAAGTGACTGGAATCCACATTTCACTTTGTAGTGAAGAGAAAGAGGCAAAGAGAGCACTTCAGAACTCTTGAGCACACTCGTTATTAACTGAAACTTTGGGGAATAAAAGTAGTCTTTCCAACCTTGATAGAAAATGGAAAATTGTGCTTAAATTACTCTCCTTGGCAAGCAAGTTGTTAACAGTAAGAGGTTTGTCTTTGGTGCACTTGCTTTGGTCTAGGCCAGGGACAGCCAGTGTTAGCTGAGAGGGTGGTTAAGGCCCTTTAAGAGGTTGGTCATTGCAAAAGGATTGTGTGTATTCTCCAGCTATTGGTTGGTTTTCATTCTCAGACTTAGTGCCATTGAAGTCATTCAAAGTAAGTTTCTTATCTTGCAGTTCACTTAGGGGTCATTTGTGCTAAAATTGGGATTGAGTTACCCATCAAAGTACTTCTTCATTTAGTTTCGATTTTCTTCATCCCGTTAACTAAATATTGGATATCCACATGAAGTGAGGTTTTGTTGTCTTTCACTGTCCTATATGTAATAGGCCAGCTGTTGCAGATTCAGAGTTATAAATAGCAATTGATAAATATGATGTTAAGATGATACTGAAATCTTCCTTTACCTGTAAGAGGACAAGACCATGTTCTGTGCAAATCTGTGATTATTCTAGCTTTAAAATCATTAATAGTTACAGAAGAGTTTCCCAGAAGCAAACCGAAAGAGCCATGTTTAATATCTCACCCATAAAAAAGGCTTCTTTGTTTCAGATGAAGATGTTAACTTTGTAGGATTGAAGTTTCAAATGACCAGAGAATTGATGCCACTGGGGAATGGAGGGGTCTGGGTAACTCAGAATTATTCTTCGGTGTTCATGGTCCCTTTCTTGGAAAAAGTTAGCCATTTCTTTTATTCTACACCTACAATAGTACCCTAAACATGTGTCTATGATTGTCTATGGCAACTGTAGTATGATCATATATTGCATATAATCATACTATTCCTCACTACTCATTGCTAGTCCTCGCTAGATCCAAAATTCATGGGCTACAGGTATAGCTTTGTGGAAGAACACATGCTTACTATGTTGGGTTGAATCCTCAGCACCCCCCAAAAACTGTGCATAGAGCATATGACTTATTTGTACAGTCTGATCCAGGGTGAATGACTGGATATAGTAGTATTCATTGAGTGGATGTATGAATGAGTGAACGAGAACTCTGCACTGAACAAGAAACATCAAGCAGACACACTACATTTTGTGGGCATTTTCTGAGAATTCCTACAGTGAATCCAGGGTAATTAAAGCATCACCCTGGCAGGGCAGATTTCCCTCAAATGTTATTCTAAGTAACTGTAAGTAAATGTTGAAAGAGACAAGTCCAATTCTGCATCTCCCTCAACCAGTCATGGCAACATAGTGCTCCCAGCATCTGGGATCCCTGATGTAAGGAATAAGATCTGGAATTCTGAAATTCCACAGAAACCTGTTCAACATTAGCCACTAGTCACTGTTAAATTCCTTTTCTGGGCTCCTAAATTCCTAAATTCATAAAGCTAGTTATCACAGATTTTTGAACTTTGTATGTACATGATAGCTGCCAAACATTTCCCAGTCTCTTATTTTAAGCAATATTAAAAGTGTCAAATTCTAATTTAAATTAGAATTTAAAAAGACTTGTTTTTACCATTTTAGAAACCAAGCCCTGGAGAGATAGGTAGTTTCTATTAGTGTGGGGAGCATTAGAATTGAACTCCAATAGACCAGGGTTTGATTCTTTCTGGGACACAGATCAAACCTCTTATTGGTAGTGCAATCATAAGTGGTTTACTTAATCTTTTTGAAGATTAGTTTTCTCATTTGTAAAGTTTGATTAATAACAAGTCACAAAAATGGATTACTTGTGATTGCATGAAGCAAAGTACCAACTATAATATCTGCACAGAGCAAATCTTCATTGATGTTGTTTTTGCCCTTCTTTGCCCAAATTTACATTATGCAGAGCTGGGACTTGAGGTTTTCCTTGGCCTCTTTAGGATGGGTTGTGGTTCTAAGTTTATCTGACAACACTCATGCATATCAAAAACACAACCAAGGGGCCATGTCACATCAGCATTTGAATACAAGATTCAGGATTTCTTACTTTAAAAACAATCTTTCTCCTGAATTACAAATCTTATTATTGTTGGTTTTCTCACTTTCTTTGTACTGCAGGCTATGGCTCCCTTCCAGTCAACCATCAGCTGTTATTTAGCTTTGCATCATTGTGTGCCTTAGCAAGATCGTTTCTATGAGGCTCTAGGATCTCAGAGTGTATAAACTTTTGGGAAAATAAGATCAATGTGACCTACTAAGTCACATTTTGGATTAATAAATAGTTATGCTAAATTGAAATGTTTTCCTTAACTTCTGGCAGTAAATGAAGAATATTTGCAGGATGGAAATGTTAGTCAGATGAATGACCTCAAGTCCCCATGAAATGTGAAAGTCATCAGGTGGGAAAAGCACCATTGTTGGTCTTTTCTCCTTCTCTCAGTTCATTTGTCATTTTAAGAGACAACTTAGTTTTCTCTTCTTCTTCTTCTTCCCTGTAAAGGTAGAAACCTGTGGGTTCTCGTTGTGGGGCAGTTTCCAAAGGAACACAGAGTTGGCATTCCAGAATTCAAATACGTGGCAAATATGCATGGAGATGAGGTATGTATGTAGTGTGAATTTCCAAAAGTCACCAGAGAAACTTCCTCTTAGGTCACTGAGCTCTGTTAAATGCTTAAGAAAACTGGTGAAGTCTCACATTATAGCAAAGCAGCAAGACCTGGAAAGGTTTTCCTATGAGGCCCCCCAGAGAATTTAAGGGTCCAGTCCAACACCATCACAGCCATTTGGTTGTGTGCACAGTGTCCAGCTCTGAATGCCTGCCAGCCCAGTCTCTGAACACCTTCCTGGGTTGATTTCCCACCTCCTGGTCAGCATTAAGAACATCTAGCAGAGAGCTCTGTTATATTTGAACTCAAAGCAATCAGGGCATCCCAAAAAGCTGCCCAGGCTCCTAACATGTGGTGTTTTAAAAATGCTTTTGTCACTCTTTCCTCATCTAATACTCTGTGTTTTCAGTGTTCAAGTTTAGGTAATCACATATACAGAGTTCTCTCAGACTCACATTTCAATAAACTTGTAAATTCCTTAATAATGTCTTGCCTCTTTTCCAAGTTGGAAGAGATAAACTCTATTTTTATTTTGTCTTGCAAAATATGCTTTTATGGTCTAGGGTCACAGCTCAAGTAGTAGAACACCTACCTAACATACAAGGCCCTGAGATCAAAGCCCAGTTCTTTCACCATTCTTACCTGTCCAGCCATCCTGGCCACAAAGGTGAAGTTGTTCATCCCTCTTTTTCACCTTACTTCCTTAGTGTTACCGGAAAGGCAGCACAGCTATCCACCTCAGCCCTTACATCTGGCAAGAGAACTCAGGCAAGGTGCGAAAATGTAGTGAAATGATAGCAAAGTTTATTAAGAAAGGAAAACACTTTCAACAGACAGAAAGCAAGTCATCTCTAAGGTGAAAACACCTTATTTTTACCAGAGGAGGGATTTCCCTTGGATCCCAGTTTCCACACAGTCTCACAGGTGTTAGGAAAAATGCCACTCACAAAGAAAGCTCACAGGAAAAGTCTCACGTCCAAGAGCAAGGTTTAATGACAGGCTCAAGCTGTCAGGCTGGCCGGGGAAAGATGGCTCAGTGCTGACTCTGGGGCTAGGCATGGCTTTTACAGAAGAGGGAGCTTGAGGAAGTTAGCGCATGTGCGGGAGTCTCTGTTAGGGGTGGAGCTGCCTGGGGGTGGCTCCATTTCTCAAAAAGTGAGTCCTGAGGATAAAATGGCCACCGATTCACAAAATGGCGACATTATTACCCTATAAACAGGTATGCAAGATCCACAAACATGAAAAAAATTTTAAGGTGTCTTACATACAAAAAGCAGATTCTTACAAGATGGAAGTTTTAGCAAGGATTTATTTTAGTATTACAGGATAAAGTAGGGAGAATTGAGGGTAAAAGAGAGAAACATTTCCTGTTCCCCACACTGGAAATGAGAGTAAAGACTCAAAATGTTAGTTTTACCTGTAGTTCTAGGTTCTTTTCCCTAGCTGGGGAGATACCGGTAATCATGTTGTCTAGCAACCCTAATCATTAGGCAGTGGATCTATCTGGGTGCCCAAGATGTTATTTTAAAACAAAGAGATGTGATCTAGGGCTTCCCAAAACACAGGAACAAAAAAGGACCTCCTTTGGCTAGATAATCATGCCTTTCTTTTTTTTTTTTTTTTTTTGTCTACCCATTCATTGAGCCCTTCTGCTTCTTTACATTTAGCTCTTTATGCAGAGAGCCCTTTATGTCTCTTTGTTCTTGTAAATTTACATCTAAAAGGAGGAGGGAGGGGGACTAGCTGCCGGGCTATCCAGCTTTTGCTCCCTCATTCCTGTCTGAGTCTGACCCTTTTAATAATTATTAAAAATATAATTTGACTGTCTCTTTATCTATCCTGACTCACTTAGGATACTTTAAGAGCATGGCACTTGCAGAATTTTCAATTCAACAGGACTTCACACACCTGAGCAATTAAGGGGAAGGAAAGATACCTCCTAGACATCCCAGTAAAGGAAATGGACACGGGAATATGTGGGTCACCCTATGCATAACACATTTAACTTTAAGGAATTTCAGAGTAAATGCATATTCCAATAAGTACAAGCTGCTGACTTGGTAGAACACTTTTGATTTGCATAGTATGGGTGGCATGCTCTAATCAGTGCTGAGCTTCCTGACCTGGTTTAACCCTCCCAAATCCAGGCTCCAAAGGAACTGACTCCACCTTCATGACACACAAAGCCTGCCCCTGCCAGGCATGCTTCCCGACCTGTCCTGCCTGTTGTGGGATATTCAAGCAGGGAAACGGGACACCAGGGCTTTTCAGGAAGCAATATTTATTAGCATGCTGGCAGCAGCTCAACGGATTCACATCCAAAGACTGAGCCCCAAGAAGAAAGGGGCCTTGCCTTCTATACCCTTGCAAGTAGGTTACAGAAGTGAGAAGCAAAGTTGAACCCATATATGGTTACTTGTAATTTCATTGGCTACTTCACCCTCAGTGCTACATGACCATTTTAAGTTTCAGTTTCCTGCCATGTCTTCCCTCCTTTCCACTACATAATTTCCCCTTTTGATGCTCAGACCCATCTAGGGTCAAAGAGCATCATCCTGACTTAGGGAGTCTGTATTTCCACAGCATCATTACATGGGCAGCTGTTTTCCTTTCTATAGTGGCCTCCATAATGGTCCTGATGGACCACAATACCAAGGGAACCAGCAGGATAACACCAAGCAGGCTCCCAAGAAAAAGAACCATCCCCCACTTCAGGGTCTGCCCAGGGTAGAGAACCAACCTCCAAACAGATTGTTTGGGTCCTATCCTTTCCACACCTATATGGGTACATATACCATCTTTCTAATATTAGTGGTAATTTCTGTTATTGCTTGACCCTTGTCATCTATGTGGAGACAACAGTCTGATCTGTTGAACTTGCCACATACTCCCCCATCCTCAGCTAAAAGATAATCCAAGGCCAGCAATTTTGATATATAGTGGCTAGCATTTGGGTCTGTTACTTGGCAGTACCTCTAGGTCAGAGGCAGTCTGGTTGGTAATAATTTCTACAACTGCCTGTCACCTAATGATTCTGTTGAGCATATAGATGGGGGTCCAGTAACTCCAGCTCCCATCCTGTGCCCAGATAATTGGTCCATAGGTCTTGATGATCCTCTGGGGAAGTCATTCATCTTTTCCCCATCTCTATTGGCCCCCCACCCTGAGGTCCCTTTTTACTCTGGGCCCCAGAGTTTCAAAAAGGGGTACCCCCAGCCATTTCTCCTTGGTGGTTGGGCAAGAGGAAAAACCCAGGCTGAATATTCCTGTAGTACAGCTTCCCTTCCAAGTCCCAGGGAGTTTGGTATAAGCTTGCTTCCCATATATCTAGAATAACCCATCCAGTGCCCTCCACCACTGGGTCAGTATTAGTGAGGTTATTCCAATATTTGCCAGTCTCAGGGATGCCTCGGAATGGGTTTGCCTTGCTGGTAGTAGAACAATTTAAGAGGCTGCCATTGGGTAGAGAATCATGACACTGGGGACTGTTTTCCGATGGGGGCAATGTCCAATACCATTTAGGCTCATCAGGCCACCAGGTTAGATTAGTCCCATTCCAAGAGAGTACCCTTTTACAAGGGGCCTCCCCCACCCACTTTTCATATTCTGGTCCAATTCTTTTGATACATCCTTCCCCTATTACCTCTGATGTGAGAGCACAGGTCTGAGGTCGGTTACTCTCTTTGTCTAGTTATAGATTGATTCCACAATAAAAGTTGGTAACCATGTAAACTTGTCCCTTTCCAAGGCCATTCCTTACTCACGATGACACCTCCACACACCCAGTAATTTGAGACATTTAGTTCTTTGACAATCCTTTCCACTAGGTCTACAAAAAGATTTTTTCCTGTTGTTAGGAGGTCTAATCCTCTGCATAATTCACTTCTGATTTCACTATACAGTGGCCCAGTGCCTTGACTGGCAGCTGGCCTCAAGTTGGGTCTGACAACAAGTTGTTCCTGAGCTAGGCCCTGGACTCTCCCACTGTCAGAACTTTCCCAATGTCCCGAGTAGGTCCAGCAGACCCACTCTTCTTGCTTTCCATTGCAAATATAGCCTGCATTGTTCCCCTTACCCTGGAACTTCCAGTATCGCTTACCTGCAATCTCACAAACCTGAGGAGTATATGAGCTGATGTAACATTCAACCCATTGGTAGGTGTATGATACAAAATATGGCTGCATGGAGATCCCAACAAAGGCTCTCTTATAACATTCAGTACATGGGGAAACTTTGCAAGAATCAACCCAAAAGATAAGAGTCCAAGTATGTAGCAAACAGGGGCACGTCCCATATCCAAGCTTGTGCTGTGCGTAGACTAGTCATCTTCTAGAGTGACTAGAGCAGGGTTGTTGTCCTGTTGTTTCCTGGGAAGCATGGTCCTGCTGAGGAAGGGCACAGACCTTCTGGAGGGTGATCTTGCACCATGAGGCTGGGTCAGGAATGCACTCCCACTCAAAAGAGGCTGGCTTCAATCAGCTGTGGTGGATCCAGGGAGTAATTTCTGCTACCTTAACTGTGGTGGGGGTAGACAAAATAACAACAAAAAGGCCCCTCCAATGGGGTTTTAATGGTTGGACATTCCATTCTTTTACCCAGATAGCATCCCCTGGTTTGTAAGGGTGTATGGGGGTTGTCAGGCTAATGGGAAGTCTCTCCTGGACCCAGTAATTGATTTTCGAGAGAGTCAACCCAAGAGCCTGCATCTATTGTCTCAAGGTGAGGGCACCTATCTCTTTGAGGTCCCCTCATATACCCTTGATTAAGGGGGTGGGTGTCCATAAAGGACTTCAAAGGGTGAAAGCCCTGTCCAATTTGTGGGGCTTGACCTGATCCTTAGTAATGCTATAGGTAGTAACTCATCCCACTGTAGATGGGTCTTTTGGCATAGCTTTCCCAGCTGTAAGTTTAGAGTCCAATTCATATGTCCCACTTTTCCTGAACTTTGGGGGCAATAGGCTGTATGCAATTTCCAGGTGACTTCTAGGCCCTTAGCTACCAGCTGCACCACCTCAGCCACAAAGGCCAACCCAATAGACAAAAGTATCCCAAACTGAAGGCTGATCTCCTTTAGCAGGCATCTGGTCACCTCCCAGCCCTTCCCAGTCTGCGTGGGGAAGGCTTCCCATCCTGAGAAGGTACAGACAAACTGCCACCCATTTAGGGGCCCATACAGCATCTAGCAGTTTGAGGATCTCTTGCCCATATTTAATACTTTATCCTCCTAAGTTAATGAGTCCCCTCTTTTCATATAAGTCCCCATAGACACGAATGGTTGTGAAGTCGTATTTAGAGTCAGTGTAGATGTTTACCTGTACTCCTGCAGTGAGCTGGAGCGCCCATGTGAGGGTGACAAGTTCAGCCTTCTGTGGAGAAGTTCCAACTGGCAGCAGGCAGGCTTCCATGACTGAGTCCAGCATTACCACCACATACCTGGCAAAGCATGTGCCATCCAGGACAAAGCTGCTGCCATCTGTGAAATATTCAACATCTGGGTGGCCAATAGACTGATCAGTTAGATCCAGCTGAAGAGAGAAAACTTCATCCATGATCTGTTCCAGGGGACTTGACTCAATTGGCAATAGGGTAGCTGGGTTCAGAGTGTTAACAACCTCCAGCCAAACGTGTAGGTTTTCACATAGCATACTCTGGTATTTGACCATCTGCAAGTTGGTCAGCCAATAATTTTCCTTATACTCCATGACAGTCAGGACAGAGTGGGGAACCCGAACAGTGAGTTCTTGCCCTAGAGTAAGCTTGTCTGCTTCTGTTACTAGGATAGCAGTGGCTGCCAGGGCATGCAAGTAAGGCACCCAGCCTCAGGAAATGGCATCAAGTTGTTTTGACAGGTAAGCTAGTGGACAATGCCAGGAGCTTAGTAGTTGCCGACAGCTGTCCCCTTTCACTCGTGGATGTACAAGAAAAAGGGCTTCATCACATCCAGCAGGCCTAGAGCAGGGGCATTTGTAAATGCCTTCTTGATTTCTCTAAAGGTTTTCCCTTGTTCCTCTCCCCATACCAAGGGTTCCCATTCTCCCCCCTTTGTGGCTTCATAGAGGTGCTTAGTCAAGAGAGAGTAGTTAGGGATCCAAATTCTGCAAAAACCTGCAGCTCCCAAAAACTCTCTGATTTGCTGGTGGGTCTTGGGAGCCAGAATGGAACAGACAGCTTGTTTTCAACAAGCCTGTGTTGGCCCTGTGACAGGTGAAAACCAAGGTATTTGATGGTGTTTTGGCAAATCTGTGCCTTCTTCTGAGAAACTTTGTACCCTGCCTCCCATAAGAGAGAGAAAAGGAGACAAGTCCCTTCCATACAGTCCTCCTAAGTTGATCCAGCCAGCAGGAGGTAGTCCATATACTGGAGGAGTGTGCAACCATGCTGGTCAGCTGAGAAAGCTTTGAGGTAGATGCCAAGGCAGTTCTGAAGATAGTAGGGGAGTTTTTGAAGCCTTGCAGCAACCAAGTCCAGATTAGCTGTCCCTTGTCCCCAGTATTGGGATTTTGCCCACTAGAAGGCAAAAATAGGCTGGCTCTGTGGGGCTAGGTGGATGCAGAAAAACACATCCTTAAGATCTAGACAGATAAAAAACTTTGCCTCAGCCAGGATAATGCCTAAGAGCATGTAGGGATTCAGGACCACAGGGTGCAGAGTGACAGTTGCTGAATTTACTGCCCAGAGGTCCTGAACTGGCCTAAAATCCCCAGTCCCTGGTTTTTTGACAGGTAATAAGGGGGTGTTCTAGAATGACTGGCACAGCCCAAGGATCCCATACTTTAGGAGTCTGTCAAGGTGTTTTTGAATTCCAATCTGGGCTTGCAGGAAATGAAGTACTGCTTTTGACTGACAAGGGTATCCCCTGGATTTAATTCCACCACTACTGGGGCATGTTTTGGGCCAGGCCTAGGGTGTTACCTTCAGCCCATACATGTGGAATCTTGAGGGGAAGCTCAGGAATCTCAGGAAGCCTGCCCTCAGGGACATAGAACCGCCATTCCTCTTCTTGTGTGACCGTGAGAGTTAGAGTCTTTGTCTCAGGTCCTCTCAGTTTTAAGGCTGCCATGCCATCAGAATCAAAGGTTATCTGTGTCCTCAGTGTGCATAATATGTCACTGCCCATCAGGACCACAGGGCAATCAGGGAAATAGAGGAATTCATGCCTTACTTCATGGCTTCCAAGACTGAATTGTCTAGACACTAAGAAGGGGCAGTGGGCCCAGTTCCCTGTAACCCCAATAATAGTTGCATGCTTTTGTGAAAGGGGGCCCACTGGTTGGGTCACAACTGAGTGTTCTGTGCCCATGTCAACCCTGAGGTCAACAGGATGGCCCCCATACTCATTTGGACCAAAGGTTCCCGGGGGCCTACTAAAATGGAGCCCTGTCTGTCCTATTCCTCCTCATAGCCTTCTAGAGCTGCTATTCTGAAAATGTTTTCCTCCCAGGGCTGGCTTCCCCACAGGTGGACTGATACTTTCCCTTGACAACTCAGCCTCTGCCTCTGGTCTAGCCCACTGGGGACATTCATTCTTCCAGTGCCTGTCTTGGCAATAATAGGCACATCAATCTCGCCCTAGTTCCTCCCTGGGTTGGGGCATCCTGGGGACACTGGTTGCTATCTGCAGTGAATGCTCCTGCCTCTGCTCGGACCAGCCATCGGGGCCCACCTGATTACTCAACTAAGGCTGCAGCAAGGAGGTCCACTTTCCTTTTCTTCTTCCTGTTGGCCTACCGTTTTGCTTCCTGTTCTCAAATGACAAAAAAATTTGTGGCCACCTCCAAGAGTTGGCTGGTGTTCATTCCAGTGAATCCCTCCAGTTTCTACAATTTTCACCTTATGTCCCCCTGGGCCTGGTCAACAAAAGCAGCATTAATCATCCACTGGTTTTCAGCGGCTTCCAGGTCAAAAGGAGTGTACAAGTGGAGGGGCTCACAGAAAGGCTCATAAAACTGGCCAGGACTCTCATCCAGCCCTTGTAGGACTTCTGATGTTTTGCTCATGTCCATGGCCTTTTTCCCTCCTTCCTTCATGCCTTCCAATAGTGACTCCTGGTATCGTTCAAGCCATTGGTAGTCTCGGTCACCATTAGGGTCCCAGTGGGGGTCCTTCTCAGGGAACTGAGCCTGAGCATAAGCTTGAGCATTTAAGGTGCCTGCAGAGGCATGATTTTCCAACCACTTTAGAGCCCCCTACGTTATAAGGCACTGCTCTTCAGTGCTGAATAGAGTCAGAAGCTGTTGGCAGTCTGCCCAGGTGGATTTATGAGTTTGGATGATAGACTGCATTAAATCAATCAGAGCTTGAGTTTTTTTGTGGAGGAGGGAGTATGATGTTTCCAGTTTAGAAGGCCTGTGGTGGTAAAGGGCTGGTAGATGAATGCCCATCCTCCTCTTTGCATTTGACCATCCTGGTCAAAATACACTGGACCTTGGACCTCCCTCAGGGGCATCTGCAGGGCAGTGGGATTCTGAGGAGAGGAGGGGTCCTTGTGAAGGCTGGTTGGATGCCCCCAATTGGATGGAGGATGTGGGTAAGAACTGGTGGACTCAGAATGGGTATGGGTTTCCTAGGTCTTGGGGAGGTCAGGGAAGTTGAGGTCCCAGAGGCTTCCAGGCCAGATTTTATAGGTGTGACTATCCCTCGATCTTCCCCATCCAATGTTGAAGATGAGGGTGTGGAACTGGGTGCCAGTGGCAGGGGTGGATAAAGCAGCACATAGGGCAGTGACATTTCCTCAGGCTCCTCTGCAAGTACAAGCTCCTTTGATTTCTCCCTACACTTGGAAGTTGTGGCCACCCTAGCTACCATGATCCTATAGGTTTCTTCCAGAAAAGGTCTTAGCCATTCAGGTCAGTTGAGAACTGCATCCTGCCAGCAGTCAATGTAGGGAAACTGACCTGGGTGCCCAGCCTTCCCTACAATTACCCTATAAGCCTCATTGACTACAATTTTGTTTATCAATCCTTCTGGGGCCACCCTACACCAAAAATGGGTCAATCTAATTCACAAAAGGTCCTAAGCTTGTTGACTCCATAGTCTCCATTAAATCCCTTTTTAAAGTTTTTGAGCATAAACTCCAAGGGGTTGCCCTTACTCTGATTTTCACCCATTTCCTCCTGTTACCAGATGTCAAGACAGACACAGAGGTTTTTGGAGGAGAGGTAAGGGGTCCTCTTCTCCAACACACAGGGAAGAACAATATTGGTGACCTGGACACAGTCACCCTGCCAGGAAATGTACCTACACAGGGTCCTCACTTGCTTTGTAGCCAGGCTACGTCTCAGACTTACACTCACACACACACTTCCACCCCACTCCCTTAACCTGACACAGTTTCATCCCGGATAGGGCTACTCAGGTGTCTCTGGGAGGTGATCAGTCTTCCCTTCTGCCTCCCAAAGGCAGACCTATTATTTGAACCCAGGTTCTTACCAGTCTGATGGACGGGGCTCCCAATTTGTTCCCAAGCCTTCTCCAGGTTCCTTTGTGCAACTGAGACTTGTTCTCTGGTGCACCAGAAATGTTGCAGGATATTCAAGCAGGGAAATGGGATACCAAGGCTTTTCGGGAAGCAGTATTTATTCACATGTCAGCAGTGGCTCAGCAGACTCACATCCAAAGCCTGAGCCCCGAGAACAAAGGGGTCTTGCCTTATATACTCTTGCAAGCAGGTTACAGAAATGAAACACAAAGTTTAACACATATATGGTTACTTGTAATTTCATTGGCTACTTCATCCTCAGTGCTGCGTGACTGTTTTCAGGTTCAGTTTCTTTAAGTTTCAGTTTGCTGCCATGTCTTTCCCTCCTCCCCACTACATGCCAAGAGGGGACTTTTATAGGCAAAGCTCAGATGTGAAAGCCTACCTTTAAGAAAGGAGGAGGTCTCTGAAACTGCTTTGGGGGTGGGTGAAGCTCAATCCATCTATCCATGAAGCTTAGTCCATTTAAGCATAATGAATTGTTTCTTTAAGAGACTATTGCTGGGAGTTTGACCAAAGTTGCTTTTAATAAAACAACTATTAGACACAGCAGCCCATACTTCCTTTTGCTATCTAGTCTATAGATCAAGGTCCTTTGGAATCCATTTTTAATAAGAGACAGATGGCACTCATTGTCTCTAGCTGTTTGTTTATCAAATTCCTGGAATTTCAGAAGTTACAGTCTGCTACTCAGAAATTAATCCTCAGAACTGAAACTTCCAAAGATAAGCAAGAGGCCTTAAACTCACCAAATTTACTTATTTTTTCCATCAGTTCCCCAAAATTCTAGCATCTTTCTCTGGTTAGTTTATGTGTGCTATTGTTAACAGATAGGTGGTCTCTGGAGACTCTGGTCAAAAGATTTCAGGTATTTGTGTGTCACAAGAAAAGAATTCAAGCAAAACACAAAAATGTAGTAAAGTTTATTGAAATTGTGGAGAAGCCACCATAGAGAAAGCAGTGAAAGCAGTGGTGGGCCCCAGACAGATGGGATGGGAGCACATGCCAGTCTTTGTTTCAAAGGGCCTTTAGAAATTGAAAGGGCAAATGCCAGGAAAAATCTGGGTGGTCTTTCCAGGATGGGCTAGAGTTTGATTGACAGGGCATGCACTTAAGCTAGCTCTCAGGTATTTTAATTACATATATGAGTTGCAATCAATATTCATGCTTTAAGCAAAGGGCTTTTATCTGAGATGTAATCGAGGGCAGAATTTTCCTTAAGTCTTCCTATCTTACAACTCACAACTTACAACTGCAAAGGATTTACAATTGAAGAGAAATTTGCAACTGCAAAGGATAGCATTGGGTGAGATGAAATGTACTGAGGAAAAGTTACATGGTGCCTGAAAGTCCCCTGACTTCTTTTCCTATTAACTAGCCTGTCTCACTCTCACAGGGCTCTCTGGTTCACCCTGATTCCCTGAGGATGTTAAGGAAGGATTGAGACTAGGCAGAGGAAAAAGTCTCAGTGTGTTTTGAGGTTGGGATCTGAAGTACTATTTACTCTTTTTATGCCTCAGCTGGTGGCACTGTCTCTAGGCTCCAGGGGGCTATTAAGAAATGTGTTATTCTGGGCCAAGGTGCAATGGCTCATGCCTGTTATCCTAGGCAGAGATCAAGAAGATCATGGTTCAAGGCCAGCCCCTGCAAAAATTTCATGAGTTCCCATCTCAACCAATGGCCAGATGTGGTGGCATCCACGACATAAGTAGCAGAATTACTGTCTAGGCTGGCCCAGGCATAAAACAATACTCTATCTCAAAATCAGCAAAAGCAAAAAGAACTAGCAGTGTGGCATTAGTGGTAGAGCACCTGTCTAGTCAGTATGAGGCCCTGAGTTCAAACCCCTGTACTATTGGAAGGGAGGAAGGGAAGGAAGTTTGTTATTCTGAACTTGAAGTTTTGCATACTCTACTCTCCTGTTGCCACTAGGAACTAGAGAAAGAGAAGACCTAACCTAGGAGCAGAGGGCTCATTCTGAACATAGATCCTACCCACCAATCCCTCTCATTCCTCCCTTAGATCTTTTGGTATTGAAAGTATTTTTAATATTTTTCAAAGCTTTTCAATACTTTTAATCTTTCTAAAAGGCAACACAGCTAACATTTTAGGACAGTGGTTCTTAACCTTCTTTGGAGATTTTCCTTGCTATAATAATGTAAAGTTTGAACTCAGACCCTGTTACCAGTGGGTGGTCTCAGAAGATGCTGGTGGAGAAGATCTCAGGTCCTCGTGTCTCAGAATGAAGAATTGGGCAGAGACACAGATTATAAAGTAGCAGCAAAGTTTTATTGAAAGGGAAAGGAACGTATAGGCACCACAAAAGAGAGAGGTTGCTCTGGTCAGATGCCACAGAAGCCCCAATCTTTGTTCAGATGGCAATTTATAACTTGTAAAGGCAAATACTGGAAAAATCTGGGCAGTTTTTGTAGAAGGGACCAGGGTAATTGGCAAGTGGGATTGACAAGATCTCGTTATATAATATGGGGCATTCTGCACATGCACTTATGCTAATTCCCAGGTTTGTAATTGTATGTGTGAAATGCTACCACTATTTATAAGGTCTTAAATAGAGGTCAAATTGAGCATAGATTTCCCTTTACCAGGCATGCACCATTTTCAGTCTGAACCAGCCAAGAAACTCTCCTGTCTTCTGGAGGAACTTACAACTGAAAGGGAATTTACAATTGAAAAGGAATTTACAACTGCAATCCTAACCATAAAATGACCATTAGAGGGGATGTTGAGGACAAGGAGGAGTTCAGCATGTAGTGACCTTTTGCTGAGGAGGGTTGAATCTCATAGAAGGGTTTTTCTTTCTCTGTTACTAGCCTGCCTCAACCCCAGGGTCTATAGATCTTCTAGAAGTCTATGGACCACAAGTGCAGAATCCCTACAAGACACACATACACACTGGCAGAGTGGACAGAACTGACCACACTATTTTAAATATATTTCCTTCCTCTCTCCCCTGACCCGCACCCCATTGTGTGTTTGTAGTTTCCACACTCTATTCCGTAGCTCTATGATACCATCAGGAACTAGTGCTGTCTGTGATACAGCCATTTCCCTTCGAACTTCCTCGCTACCTCTTTATTCCTTCTTTTTTAGAACTGGGCCTTTTTTTCTATTAAAAATAATATGTTACGTTTTACTTAAAAAATAATCTCCTGTTGAAAATAATCTTGGTTTCTTGTTTTTTTTTTTTTAAGTGACCTTACACTTTCTGCCTCTGCCATGGCAGCCATAATTGAGTAGAGGAATACAGGAGAAAAACAGAATTTTTGCAATTCAAGAATAATCTGTAAACAGAGTTAATTTTAAAGTGATACTCGAAAAATAAGTCACTCAGAATACTACCTAGAAGTCATTATTAATGTTTACAGGCATTATTCTAGACATTTACATACTTCTGTGGTAAAAGAATGAGAGGAATTAATATAAAATTAAAAGAGGGGTATGAAGGACAAGAACAAGTAATAGAGGAGTGAATTTGAACAAAGTACAATATGTGCGTGTGTGCAAATGCCACAGTGAAACCTCTTTGTGCAACCAATATACACTGATAAATACAAAATTTTGTTTTGGTTTTTAATAAAAATAAAAATAAGAGAATATAAAATAGAATATGTGGCATATCCAAACAAGATGTATGGATTTAGTCAAGTATATTAACCAGGGAATAAAACTGAAGTGAAACCAAAGTAACTGGTGAGGTGGGAATATGACTAAGTGGTAGGGCACTTGCCTGATATGTACAAGGCCCTGGGTTCAGTCTCCAGGACTGAAAAATAAAAAAACTTTGAGGCTATATTCATGTCATATTTTTTTTTATCTTTTGATAATATCTTATGACTTCTTGCTATAAAAGGTAAAGAAATTACTATTTTGAAAATTTGTACTTCTTTTGCTTCCCTCTCTCCTAACCTCCACCCCCTCTGCTAATAATAAACCTTTAATTTTCATATTCTGTTCTTTCACAGTTGCTTATGTCTAGTTTTGTATTTAACTGAATTCTAACTCAACCCTGCCTCTTTTTTTTTTTTTTTTTTTTGAGACAGGGTCTCAAAAAAGAGCCTGTAGTCCAGGCTTGTCTTGAACTTGAAGTCCACCTGCCTCAGCCTCCCTGAATACTGGGATTACAGGTGTGTACCACTATACCAGATTTTTTGTTTTGGTTTGGTTTGGTTTTTTTGCTTTTTGTTGGGTGAATTTCATTGTCATCCCCTGGCTTGCACTCTTGTTAGTTGAGAATAGATGGTTTGGATAGTTATGAGAGAAATTCACAATTAGAACAGCGTGAGGAGTCTGACATCCTCCCCCTCTGTACTTGGGACTTGTGGACCTTGAGTTTTTCCTGATTAAAGCATCCTGTGGTCTCTTACCACCATTTAGAAAGTTAATGAACTTAAAGAAACCCCTGTGTCCCTATCCCTTTTTCACATTTAAAGTCCCCAGCTATTGCCACACTGTATTTAGGAAAGCCAGTGGTTGCTTGGGCTTCCAAAACATATTATACCTTAGCACTGGAAATACACTGTCAGATATATGTGACTTCTCTTTTTTCGGTGGTGCTGGGGTTTGAACTCAGGGCCTCATGCTTGTTAGGCAGGTACTTTACTACTTGAGTCACTCTGCCAGCCCAAATATTTGACTTTTTTGATTAACAGATTGCACGAGAATTTTCAAGTGACTGTAAAAACAAAAGCCAAGGTAATGGGAGAAGAAGATAAAAATTAGTAGGAAAAAACTGAAGTTAGAATTGAGTATATTTGCACTCTTAATTTTATGGCTACCTATGAATATAAAATTCACATATTCCAGACTTTTAGTCCCAGTTTCAATATTCTATGTTCATCAGGATAATAAATGTATAAAATGTGAGCTCTTTATTTGCCAGTTAGGGGGATAAAGGATCTATCATTGGAGGATCACTCATCCTTTGTCACAAGGATGCATTTCTGCAGTGCAGAGCAACTTCTTTTGAGGCTCCATTGTATCTTTTCCTGGGCAGTGTCTACACAATGTTTGCAGCACTAGCCTTATCTAATCTCCTGCTGCCCTGCTTTCCATTTCCTAGTCCGGGAACAACATCAGGTCTTCAGAAGCAAGTTCCTTGAACCTAGCTTTAGAGAGAACATGACAGCATCTAATCATGTCTTGCTGTAAGAAGACTAAAATATAAATTACTTTTTTAGATAAGAAAAATAGTAAGCCTATCTCTAAGGTATTATAAAGCAAGATCTCTCCCACAGTTCTTCAGTTTCTAAGTCATTGGTATACAGAAAATTATTTTAGGTGGATGTGACGGTTTTTCAAGTTTTCATAGTCCCATTGTTTTTTTACTTAATGTTAGAAATTTATGTATCAAGCAAAATGGTAATGATAAAATATAAACAAAAACCAATATCACTTAAAGTAAATATCAGTCTGAGAATGACATACAGCAAAAAACTGGATGAATGCAATGACTAACATTTCAGAAACATGAGAACGTGGAGATCAAAAACACACAGAAATGTGCAGGAGGAGAACTTGTAACTAGGAGAGTATGGAACTCTGAAGTCTATTAAAGTTATTAAATAGGTTAATAGAATTAATCTGATTAAACTCTGCAATGTCTTATGTATTGATGGCTTTCATATGCACCATGCATTCTCATGGAGACACCCTAATTCCCAGCCTTCTCTCTTTCTCTACTACTCCAGAAAATATTTTGGAGGGTAAGCAAATGAAAAACATTATGATAAGAAAACTATTCTAATTCATGTTTAAAAGAGTAAATTATTCTGAGTTCCAATCCTCAGCACACACACAAAATAGAGTGAATTACTTACAAATGAATACTTGAACTTTTATTAACAAATACTTTTCAGCACTGGGACTGACCACCTTTACCAGATCTCAATGTGCTTGAGAAAGAGTAATGGTAAAACCTAGTTTGGGCCTTAAAATATCATGTGTAGAGTTTCCTGCTGTGGGCTTTGTATGCTAGGAACTGTTTTCCTGATTGCCTCTTGACCTAATAACACCCTTTTTCTCTTTCACACACACAGACTGTGGGGCGGGAGCTGCTGCTCCACCTGATCGACTATCTCGTAACCAGCTATGGGAAAGACCCTGACATCACAAAGCTAATGAACAGTACACGAATCCACATCATGCCTTCAATGAACCCAGATGGATTCGAAGCTGTCAAGAAGCCTGACTGCTTTTACAACAGTGGAAGGTAAAAGGCAAGCAGGCCTAACCGTTTAAAAAACAGATCAAACAACAAAAAAGCCTCCCATCAGGCACTGGTTGGCCCAGGCAGCAGGAATCACATGATGATGAGCACTTCAGAGCCTGGGTCGTGTTGCTGGTGTGCTGACACTCTTTAGACCTGCCAGTGCTTGTAGGATGACACATGGAAGCCTCCGTACTCCTGCACCTGCCCAGCCCCTCTGCCTTCATTGGCGATCCCCTTGCCTCCCCCTGCTTCAGCCTTCCTGGTCAGTCTCTGTCTTTTGGTACTTGCAGGTGCTTTCCCAGCTCAGGCATTGTCCACATCCCATCCATTTCCCACTCTTCACCCCTTCCACTGCTTCAACAGCATCCCCTCAAAAACTCCTTTCCTGACATGCTTCCTGTATCATGTCCCCTGCTGTACTTTCAGATCCCTGAGCCCTTCCTCATCGCACAGTTTTTAGTGTAGAATTTCTTGTTTGATGTCTCTTTCCCCATGGACCTGCAAGTACTGTTCATCATTGTTAGCTTCTGGGGCCCTCAAAAGTTACTCATTAATTTATTAAGCCAGTAGTCTAAGGACTAATCACAAAGAGTGGTCTTACAGTAGTTCTGATGTAAATAGTTTATTTTGTTTCAAGCTGCCTCTGGAGGTTTAGAATTTCTCAAATGTCAAATATACATTTAAATTTGTGCAATTTGTAAATTTATTTGCTTGTCAGGTATGGTGGTCCATGCCTGTAATTTCAGCACTTGGGATGCTGAGGCAGAAGGATCAATAATTTGGGGCCAGCCTGGACTACATAGTGAGATCCTGTCTCAAAAAAAAATTCTTTGCTTTACCAAAATAAATAAATAAAATTTCACCATTGATTCCATTTGATTTTAAGTTTTTCTAGCATATTTAATCAAGGCCACTCCACTTTTCAGAAATAAGTGTGTATAAAGTAGTCAGTCCACCATTGTTTCTGTTATCAGGTGCTATGTAAGGAACCATTTCCAAGTTTGGTGAGTCAAAACAACAGCCTTTTCATTTAGTCGTGGTTCTATAAGTCAACAGTTCTGGCAGGACCGAGCAGGGATGACCAGGCTCTGTGCCTCATATGGGGCCTCAGCTCAGACAACTGAGACAGCTAGCCTGGGGCCATGTGTCTAGAGTCTCCTTCTGGCTTTCACCTGGGTTCTTCATGGGGGCCTCTCCATGTGGCTACCATTGAGGGATCTTAGGACTCTAAAAGGAAGTGTTCCAAGAGCAAAAGTCTCAGAATGCAAACATTAACCAAGTCTCTGCTTGTGTCACAACAGCTAATGTCCCATTGGTAAGAGATAGTCACAGGAGAGGGGACAACATAGGGTATGAATGCTCATGGGAGACCACCAATGCAACCATCTACCACACTTATATTCACATTCAGGAAAACACAGAGTACAAACCAAAAGTTGTGCACTTTTAAGAACAAACTCCCTCACATCCCTCCAATTAATTTAAACAATTCTTTCTTTTAAAGGGGAAATTATAATGAGTATGACCTGAATAGAAATTTCCCCGATGCTTTTGAGCATAATAATGTATCAAGGCAGCCTGAAACGCTGGCAGTCATGAAGTGGCTGAAAACGGAGACATTTGTCCTCTCTGCAAACCTCCATGGTGGTGCCCTTGTAGCCAGCTACCCATTTGATAATGGAGTTCAAGGTAAGCAGTGTGGTTCCTACACTGGCTTTCTGAGTGCAGATAGGAGCTGCAGACACTCTACCCTGCAGGAGTGAACTCTTCCCCTTCACTGAGCTTCTCTGGCTGGGCTAAGAGAAGCCTCACTTCCCCAATGCTGAGCTGTCCTGTCTGTGTTTCTTACACAGTAGACTGTGTAAGAACTGAACTCATAGAGCCAACTTGATATTCACCAGTGAAACAGAACAGTCAGATCTAGGCTATCTCACAAGAGGTAACACGGCTTAAAGAGAACAAAGGCAAGCCAGGTGCAGGTGGCTCATGCTTGCAATCCTAGCTACTCAGGAGGCAGAGATCAGGAGGATCACGGTTTGAAGCCAGCCCAGGCAAATAGCAAGACCCTATCTCAAAAATACCTAACACAAAAAGGGCTGGTGCAGTGGCTCAAGGTGTAGGCCCTGAGTTCAAGCCCCAGTACCACAAAAAAAAAAGAGAAATGAAAGACAGAAAAACTTACCTTTCTTTGCTAATCATATGAGTGACTTCTCTTAAACCTCTGTGGGAGGAGGCATGATCGAGAACTTCACATTACAGTGACTTCCTTTGATTCCTAAGGTAACTAAGGAAAAATTGCTGACCTCCATGCATTAACAAGTGATGAAGAGGGTATTTAATTTTTAGAGTGATTTAGGAGGAGTCTGGATGCGTATCTGTCTTACTTTGTGACATGTCACCTTGTATATGTTCATTGAAAAGTAGAAAGAGGAGCAGAGGGAGCGTTTATGGAAATGGCAACATTTGTGTGCAGTGTGATTCTGTGCTTGCTAATATGGCCGTCTTCTCCTCCTCTAAAGCCAGCTGAAAGGTCTCGGTTGTCTTTCCAATACAGCAACTGGAGCACTGCTCTCGCGAAGCTTAACTCCTGATGATGATGTCTTTCAACACCTTGCACATACCTATGCTTCCAGAAATCCCAACATGATGAAGGGAGATCAGTGTAAAAACAAAATGAACTTTCCTAATGGAATCACAAATGGATATGCTTGGTATCCGCTCCAAGGTGAGTCGCTCTTCATTCCTTCCCTTCTCTTTACCGCCTTCTCCTAGAGGTGCCAGCAGCTTCAGGTTGACCCTGCAGTTGTCAGAAGATCTCTAGGCACAACATAGTCCCTCAGTCGTGTCTCCATCTGCTAACACTGCAGGAACAGGGGAGGGTGAGATCATTTGAGAGATGCTCAGACATGTTCCTCCTTGCCAAGCCTGCTTTATTCATTCAGATATTTAGTCAGCATCTGCCTACTAAGAAAGAGGAATAAGACACAGACCTTACCCTCAAGTTTAATGCAAATAAGTAAGGGTGACAACAGCGTAATTAGAGTAAGAGCAGAGATTTGGAAAAGATACAGTGTAGCATAGGGGTGTAAAGCCAAAAGCCAGTAAATGGTGAAGACCTTGGAGAAATGTAATGCTACAGCCCATCTACAGTAACAGCTGCTACTCAGATCAGCTAATTGTGGCCATGCGGTAGTGGAGAGCTAATATTGCCAGGCCTTCCAGTTTATAAAGCAAGCTGGACATCATGAGGTACTGTGATTTTGAAATCACTTTACAGGCGAAACAAAAGAGCTCTTCAGATAGGACACAGTGGGAGAGGCCTTCAGTTTTCCACCCTTGGAATAGGATGGTCACATAAGGGATAGGGTTTATTGCCATGAAGGGAACATAGAAGGAAGGATAGTCTAATCAGAAGGTATAATGTGAACAGAAGCCCAGGGGTCCGAGACTTGTACTAGTTTGGGAACTGAAAAAAGATGAGGACCTTAAGGAGGAAGGGCAAGAGGAGGGACAGAGGGCTGGCACTGAAAAGCATTCTCTTCCAGACCAGTCAGCCTGGCCCTGCAAGCAGCAAACTACACCCTGCGTTCTGCACAAAAGCCACTTCCAAAGCCACCTTCATCAGTGGGCACTTTAGATGCAGAGGCTGTCCAGTAATATTGCATAAACTGGTACTTTTGTGTCTAGAAGCCTTGCTGCACTTTCCCAGATACTGTCACTAAGCATAGACCACAACTGATTAGTGCAGGCAGCAGGTTCTGCTAAGACACCATGACATCCCAGATTTCTCTCTGCTGTCCGAGATCTTCCCAACCCCTCTAGGTTCCAGCCCTTGCCCTCTTTATAGATACAAAGGACACCCTCCAGCCCAGTGGCACAGCTGTCCTCACATCGTAACTTTCAAGACAAATCCATCACTAAAAACCCATAGTTGCTATTGGAAATTGTTCCCAAGTGTGTATTTGTGAGCTTCATTTTCATATCCTTCTCAGAACAAAAGCAGGCAAAGCCAGTTTCCCTGAGGCATTCTGAGGCAAGCCGTCTGGCCTACCTGCAGGTTTTGCTGGTCAAGCCTGACTGGCCTTATCCAGAACTATGTATATCCCCCATGCTTGGCATTTTCAACCTGCAGTACTTTGCTAGGGATCCTTAAAGAGACACATCCATCCAGCCAAGGGCTCTGTTTTGTTTTCTTTTTTCTCTTCCTCTTCCTTATTCTATACTTTTGTTGAAAATGAATTCAGAGAAAAATATAAAACCTGAAAGATAAGGAAATGAAGTAGAAAGGACAGAGAAATTCTTCCTGGCTAGAATCTGGGGGTCTACATAGATATTACTTAATATTTTAACCATTTTCTAGATATTACCTTTTTCTCTACATAAGTACCTTCCAGACAAACTGATATAATAGAGAATATATATTTTCTTGGGCAGACATCAAGTAAAGCAAATTAAAGTCTACTTCCTTCAAAATTACTGTAGGGCTGAGGATGTAGCTTAGTGGTAGAGGGCTTGCCTAGTATGCACGAAGGTCTGGATTTGATTTCCAACATAGCAAAAAAAAAAAAGAAAAAAAAAGTTACTGTAATTCATCAATCCAAAATGCCATTGACTATAAAACAAACACAATGTACCAACAAGAAAGAAAGCAAAAAAAATATTTTCAGTTAAAAACATGATGTTTTTCAGACATAAAATTTTAGACATATCCCAATTCAGAGACATTAAATATGAAGTTTTGCATCTTAGAAAATATGAAATGACTATAACCCTTGAAAATAGTGTTGTTGAGGTAAAAGCTGGAAAGTGACATGAGCAGCAAACCAGAAGTCACAGGAGTCTGAGTTTTCTTCCTCCTGAGCATCACCAGCATCCTTTCTCTGACCCTCAGAAGCACTGTGCATAATGAGGACCAGGGGCCAGGCAAGATGGCTGCATCCTAGTCTCTGCCACCCATGGCTGGGAACCCCTGGACACATGACTTAACATCTGTGATTACATTTCCTCTTCTGTAAAAAGGGAGGAAATAATTGCAATAATTAATAATCAATTAATTATTAATAATTATCAATTAATTATTACAATTAGCAATTGTAATAATTGCTCTGAGGATTGAATGAGCTGACAGAAGGTACACATAATACTAAACACTCATTAAATGTTGGCCATTATTATTGCCTTAAAACAAGTACACTTAGCTTTATATTATTTAGTTTATAAATGGCTTATACAAATACTTCAAAAGAAATCTTATTCTAGCTTATAGCCACTTAAAATGTAATTTAAGGGAGAAATGTCATTTGAAGAATCCTTTGGTGATATATGATTTCAAAAAAATAAAAATAAGCCAAGTATGGTGGGTCACACTTGTAATCCCAGCACTTGGAAGGTGGAGGCAGGAGGAGCTTGAGTTCTAGGCCAGCCTGGGCATTGTACAAGTTCAAAGCCAACCTGGGCTACATAGTAAGATCTTGCCTCAAAAAAACAAGGACTGAGGATTTATCTCACTGGAAGAGCACTTGCCTACCTTATACTAGACCCTGTATTCTATCCCTAGCACAACATAAATGAATAAATATATACATCTATATATCATAGATCCTTCCCCACCCCTCACTTAATTTTGATGCAACTTGAACTTTTTTATTATTGTTGTACTGTTACATTGTGACATTTACAAAAGCTCTTAAAATATATCATAACTGAATTCACCCCATCTGTCATTCTCTTTCATTTTCCCCTCCCCCCACTCCTGGAATAGTTTCAACAGGTCTCATTTTTCCATTTTCATACGTGTGTACAAAATATTTCCACCATATTCACTTTCCTACACCCTTTCCTTATATCCTCCACCCTCCCAGTGGTACCAACCTTTTGCCTTCCTGTTCTCTGTTTTGCACAACTGAACTTCAGTCAGCTCTGACCCAGCTACCTATATGAGAATATTTAGGATTGCCTGGTCATGCCTAGGTAATAAAACATGAAGCCCTGGTTGTACATGCTGATATATAAACTTCATCTTTTCCTACTAACATGTACTTTCCTTGCAACTGTTTCATTCACTCATCCCCAAAGTATCTGATACTTGGCTCTACTCCAGTTTTTTAGACGGTGGCAAAAATTAAATATGCTTGTTTTTAGGTGGGATGCAAGATTTCAACTACATCTGGGCCCAGTGTTTTGAAATTACCTTGGAGTTGTCATGCTGTAAATATCCTCGTGAGGAGAAGCTTCCCTATTTCTGGAATGACAACAAGGCCTCATTAATTGAATATATAAAACAGGTGCACCTAGGTTTGTAAAATTTTATTAATTCCTTGTAAAAACAAAATATAGCATCTGACGGGACTTTTGGGTTGAGTTTGCAAGCCTGTATTTGTCTGTTCCAGGTTCAGCCTTATTTTCAGTACCAGAACTAATAATTAAGAATTCTCTCTATGAGGATCTGCAGAGTGTGAGAGATGCAGTGCCATCCACTCATAAAAGAGAAAGCATGCTACATGTTAATTTGGGGACATAAAAATTCAAAGTTCCCCCAATTTTGCACATTGAATGACCTGGAAATCTGGCAAAAGATTAAGAAAGCAAAATGTTGCTCTTTTACATCATCACCCAACTAGAAAAAAAGCCAAGTTTGCTTGTCACTTGCTGCACAATGTCATAGACCCGGAGTGGACGTACCATTTTGCACTTTTTCCAGAACTGGGGTAGTGACTTAACACCATTATTCCTAACCCCTCTACTCCTCAACTTTGCCATACAACCTGGTGCTGGGAATCCTTCCTGTGAAGGCTGCCAGCCTTTACCACAGATGGGCAAACTAAATATGGGAAAGAGTAGTGGCGTTCAAACATATGCAGCAGGCAATGCTGATGGTCCAAGGACCATGCTCCAAAAACCATCACACTAGACAAATACACTGTTTGTGATAATGAGATCAGGTTCAGTTCCAGTTTGTTCACCACTTAGAGTTTCTTTGGACAGGATGTAGAAGGTCTTCTGCATTGCCAGAGTTAGTTACCTTTCTCCACTCAGGGTGGCTTGGTGGGAGAAGCCTATCAAGAATTGTCATAAGGTTACACTACCACATCGATCCCAAGTGGAGGGTGTGCGTGTGTATGTAGAGGCTTGCAGCATGGACCTACTTGAATTTTCTACACACTTCACCTCAATACTTTCCACCTTCCTAAAAAGTAGACGAGGGAGGATACAGCATGCTTTCTCTTTTAGAAGGGTGGGGAGCACAGGTAGGGAGAACTGAGTACAAGGATAAGTAGCACCTTCCCTAAAATGGATACCCAACCATTTTACCTGTGTCCCCAACCCTCATCTCCCAACCCAAACAGCAGTTCTTAAAGATTATTGGTGAATTCACAAGGAGAGCTGTGTCTAACTGACCATGCTGCCATGGAGTGGTTGATTCCCTATGTAGGGGACATTACAAAATCTCATCTTACTTTTTTGCAGCATACTAAGGGTTATAAAATTTATTACTGGATCTTCCTCCTGCCTCATTATGTTATGAAAGTTTGCTTGTGGTCTTCTATTTAGTATTCTGGCATTTCATTCTCCACTAGCTCTTCCTCAAGAAGCTTGTGTTAATTTAACCTTTCTATTATATTTCTTCCCATACTGATTCTTTAGTGTGTTACTCTGTGTATTCTTTCCCGAATTCACTCAGTATCAGCATGGGAGTGCAACTGAACATGAAATGTGCTTTCTGAAATTGTACTAGTATTTTCAGAATTTCAGTCTAGCTAGAAAGATTATTCAGCCAGCCCTGAATTAGGGCGGACTTTGCAGCATCACATTGACAGAAGACTGCTAGTAAAGGAACCTTGTAAACTCAAATAACAAATTGCAACATAACTACTGTTATTAGTGATTTGGAAGGTTTGCAAGTCCATTTACACTGGGTTGTATGAAGAATATTTGTCTACCTGCCTGTCCCTGTAATCAGAAGTGAACTTGTTTTAATGTATCTATAAGCACATCCACTCTGCCCCCTAGTGGTGTAAGACAGAGGCTTTTTTTTTTTCTAGTTCAGTAATGAAACCGTTTCCAGATACTGATGCAGTATGGTTATTACTACTTAACAGAAAACTTCTATCTTACAACCAATATGGAGCCAAAGAAAATTTTTGCTTGTGGGTGATGGGAGCACACACCTCTTTATTAGTGTTGCTGTGGTTTAAAGAAATGACTGAAATTTATCAAGCTGTGTTGGTTTCCCTAGTTAAATTTCACCACTGCTGGGAGGCAAGTCTAAGATTTTGACCCATCTGGAAGTCTGTAACCTGCCTTGTGTGGGGAGAAAGGTTTCTGCTTTAATTAGAGGGCCTGGCTAGAGGGCAGGAGCCTGGGGAGATCCCAAGCTGTTTGGTCATCTGGTCTTTGTGAAAGCTTGAGCAACACTTGTCTGAACCTAAGCTTAACAACTGAGAACTGGGAGTAACAGCGTCTGCCTTGCCTCATCCTAGTTAGTTCCAAGGCTCCAACAGGGTTATTCTTTCTATTAGAACTCACCACTGATCACAATCTGAACTTGGGTCCCATGGTGCCATGTGGTCATGCTTGGAGGTTTTGCTAAGTGTGGGTTGGATAAGAGTATCTGCAGACATTAAGGCCAAAGGAGCAGTGGAGGGCAAGTCTGAATTCGACACCTAGAATGTTCTGCTTGTCTCCCTCTCTAGGGAGCAAGACACAGTGTTACCTGCTACTGACCTGTCTTTCTCTCCTGGAATGTTTCAAGGCAGAGCTGAACCAGAGGTGTGGGGTGGCTCACAGCACCCAGATATCTAAGCAATCCAGGCCTTTGAAAGTTTAGTAGGTGCTGAGTTCCAGAAGCTCACGGGACACATATGTGGATCTCTGGTAGGATCCAAAACAGATGGCAGCTGTGATCATTAAGTGGGAACGTGGACATGGACAAGCAGTCTCCCAAGTACTATGGCAGCTCCCACTCTGAATTGTGGCCAAAAAATGCAGAATTTCCCTTCCTATTCAGCAAGGTCTTTTTGTTCACGAAGCTAATATACTCCCAAGGCACCTCACACCTGGCTCCTCACATTTCCAAGTGTGACCATAGAATCCAAGTCTCAAGTTTTGTGTCTTCTCCTTTTATTATTGTTCCTGCCATAACAGCTCTCTCTGTAACTCTTTGGATCTACTGGTCTCTTTTCAATATTTCAATTTTATCATACCAAATAATAGGTATAAATATAAATGGGACTTTAAATATAAAGGGCAGAAGAACAAATTACATCATGATAGATGTGTGCATAGTGGATCTGTATTGAGGCAGTGAGAAGGAAATATGGCATTTAATAACTTACTCTCCATGAAACAGAGTCAAGACTTAAGGAAAAAAGTAAAAGGCAACTTGAGTTAATTAACTTGATACTAATTACCAAGATAAAGATTTCATTGCTAAATGTCAAAATATTTTTTTTTGGCAGTACTAAAGTTTGAACTCAGGGCCTTGTACTTGCTAGGCAGGCCACACCCCAGCTCTCATTTTTCATTTTAACCTGTTCTGGAGGAGACTATTTAATGTGTGCTTTATATTTTTCTGCCCTAATAAGCATCAACAATAACTGTTTTGGGATAGTTCAAGGTCATTTTATTGTGGCTCCTCGTATAGGTCACTGGGTTTAGATGGCTTCATCTTTATGGTAGCCTAGTTTGTCAGTGGAGTGAACAAACTGGATTGTGGAATTTAAGATTTAAGATGAGAAGAGAGCTTGGATATGGTTCAGTGGTAGAGAGCTTGCCTAAAATGCACAAGGCCCTGGGTTTGAGCCTCAGCACTGCAAAAAATTAAAAGTCTAGCTGGACACCAGTGGCTCACACCTATAATCCTAGGTACTCAGAGATCAGGAGGATCATGGTTCAAAGCCAGACTGGGCAAATAGTTCACAAGACCTTATCTCGAAAAAAACCATCACAAAAAAGGGCTGGAGGAGTGGCTCAAGGTGTAGGCCCTGAGTTCAAACCCCAGAACCACAAAAAAAAAAAAAAAAAATTAAAAGTCTATACCTGAAATTTTGAAGTAAGTGTGGTGTGTGTAATGGATCATTGTGGACTCTGAAGACTGTTGTGCCCACTTAGTTGACTATGTGACACAGAGATTATTTTAATCAGCCAAAGCCTTACCTTTTCATCTGTAAAATTGTGGGATTTCTGTTTGTTTGTTTGTTTGTTTTTTTATGGTGTTGGATAGAGATCAAACCTAGGGCCTCACACGTAATAGACAATCATTCTATCACTGGGCTACACCCCCAGCCCTGTGAAATTATGATAAAAATATTGTCCAGCTTATAGAGTCGATGTGAAGATGCAGTGAGAAAATGCACATTTAGCACTTAGTATAGAAGCTGGAAAACACCAAGTGCTCAATCAATGTTGGCTGTTGTTATTAGTACTAATAAGACCCCATCAATCAATTCCATGCTTTAAGCAACCTTGTGATTATAATTTTTCATCCCACCTGGTTTGCCTAACTATAAGACAAAGCTATCAAGTGTCTTATGTAGAAAAATATCTTGTAAATTAATACAGTGACATTGTTTTTATTTAGGATTTTAGGAATCCACCAATGGCAGGTTTCAATACAGTTTATGCTTGAGCTATTTAAACTTGGAAATGACAGGAATGAATCTTAGATTGTTATCTGTGTTGTCATTTGTATTACAAATGGAATATTCAATAACCCTAAATTAAGCTATAAATCAGATTAGTAGCTTGACTGTAATTTAGTCATCAAAAATACTTTCCCTTCTCAAATGAGCTAACAAATATTGGGCATGATTTTCTTAAATAATTACAAGAAACTTTTTATGCCACAAAATGTAGTATTTACATTCACTTTTCTTTTATCCTTTAGGTATCAAGGGACAAGTTTTTGATCAAAGTGGAAATCCATTGCCCAATGTAATTGTGGAAGTCCAAGACAGAAAGCACATCTGCCCATATAGAACCAACAAATTTGGAGAGTATTATCTACTTCTCTTGCCTGGATCCTATGTAATAAATGTAAGTATGCAATCCTTGTTGCTATTAAAATATTAAAAAATTCACAGTACTCACCCAGGAGGAATCTAAAATCATTCAGGGAAATCCAAAAGTAGGTACATCAGGAAGGAAGGAAAGGACAACATGAGTCCTGTAATTGGCAGGGAGTGGAGGAACTAGGAATGACAGGAATAAACCAGGAAAAAAAATTTCCTAACTGGCAATTTTTTTCCAATTTTTTTGTTTGTTTATTCATATGTGCATACAATGTTTGGGCCATTTCTTCCCATTAACTGGCAATTTTTTTACAGAAGACAAATTCTATTTTTGTGGCATCTTTTATAATAAAAGAAAGTGCAATTTATGAATAACAAGAATAGAAGGAAGTCAAGGTGACTGAGTAGAGGTTCCTTGAGCATGACTCTGCCACAGAGAAGAGTCAGGGCAAAAAAGGAGAAACAGTACTTCAAAGAGAGTGAATGAGGGAGAACTCTGAACATCAGCAAAGGGGAAAGAGCCCTAAGCAGCATGGAGAGTCAGAAAGAACCTTGACAAAAGAACAAAGCAATTGTTCTTTTTGTGGTACTGGGGAAATTGTTTTTAAACTATTCCCCAAAACACTGAAATGGAAGGGACGCCAAACTCTTTTTATGAGGCCAGCATTGCTCTGATAAAACCAAAACCAAAGATACAGTTAAAAAAAAAAAAGAAAACTACAGAGTCATATCTCTGATGACACAGATGTGAAAGTTGTTGACAAAACACTAGCAAACTGAATTCAACAGTCTATCTAAAAGATCATACACCACGATCAAGTAGAATTCATCTCAGGGATGCAAGGGTAGCTCAACACATACAAATCAATAAGCATCAATACATGTTAACAGAATGAAGGACAAAAACCATATTATCATTTCAAGAGATGCATAAAATCAGCTAATAAGATTCATCATGTCTTCATGATTAAAAACTCAACAAACAGGCTACATATGAAAAACCCATAGCCAGTACCATTCTGAATGGGAAAAAGCTGAAAGCCTTTCCTGTAAGATCATAAAGAGGACAAAAATGTCAATTCCCACCACTCCTATTTAACATAGTACTGGAAGTCTTAGCAAGAGCAGCAAGGAAGGAAAGGAAGGAGGGAGGGAGGGAGGGAGGAAAAGGCATACAGATTGCAAAGGAAGAAGTTAAATTGCAAAGGTCATGACTTTATACATAGAAAAAACTAAATACTCCATCAAAAAACTGCTAGAATTTATAAATGAATACAATAAAGCTACAAAATACAAAGTTGACATGCAAAAAAAAGTAGCATCTGTATATATCAGTAATGAACTTGCTGAAAAAGAAACTAAGAAAGCAATCCCATTTGCAATAGCAGCAAAAAAAAATGTTTGGGAATAAATGTAATCAAGGAAGTGAACGTAGATTCGGGGCATAGCCCAAGTGGTAGAGTGCCTGCCTAACCAAGGAAGTGATCGATCCCTACAGTGAAAATTATGAATCACCAGTGAAAGAAATTATAGAGAACACCCAAAAAAAGGAAGAATATCCCCTGCTCATGGATCAGGAGAATCAATATTGTTAAAATGAACATACTACCAAAGTGATCTATAGATTCAATGCAATTGCCATCAAAATAGCAATGACTCTTTACAGAAATAGAAGAAACTGTCCTAAAATATAATAGCCAAAGCAATCCTGAGCAAAACGTTTTTATTGGGTGGGACTGGGGTTTGAACTCGGGGATTCACACTTGCAATGCAGGCACTCTACCACTTGAGCCACACCCTCAATCCTAGAGGCAAATTAAAAGAAAAAGAAAATACTGGGGACATCATAACACCTGACTTCAAAACATACTACAAAGCTACAGTAAGTAAAACAGCATGGTACCAGCATAAAAACAGACACACAGACCTGTGGAACAGATTAAGGAACCCAGAAATTAATCTACTTTCATACAGCCATCTGATTTTTGACTAAGGTGCCAAGCACATACAGTGGAAAAACAGTCTCTTCAATAAATAGTGCTGTCAAAAGTGGATGTGTGCCAGGCACTGATGGCTCACACCTGTAATCCTAGCTACTTGGGAGGCTGAGATCAGGAGGACTGTGGTTTGAAGCCAGCCTGAGCAAATAGTTCATGAGACCCTATCTCGAAAATACCCATCACAAAACAGGGCTGGCAGAGTGGCTCAAGTGGTAGAGCCACTTGAGTTCAAACCCCAGTACTGAAAAAAACATTGAATATGTATTTGTAGAAGAATGAAACTAGATCTCTTCCTCTTACCATGCACAAAAATTAACTCAAAATGGCCCAAAGACGTAAATGTTAAATCTGAAACTATGAAATTACTATATAAGAAAATACAAAGGACAAAGGGGAACACTTCAAGACATTAGTGTTAGCAATAATTTTTTAGATAGGCCAACAAAGGTGCAAAAAGTAAAAATAAACAAATGGTATAAAATCAAACTAAGAAGCTTCTGCCCAGCAAAGGAAACAATCAACAGAATTAAGAGGCAATTTACAAAATGGGAGAAAACACCTGCAAACTACTGATCCGACAAGGGATTACAAGGAGCTCAAAAATGCAAACACCAAAAACATAAACAATTCAATTTCAAATGGGCTAAACAACTAAACAGAGAGCTGGTGGAGTGGCTCAAGTGATAGTGCCTAGCAAGTGTGAGGCCCTGAGTTCAAACTCCAGTACCGCAAAAAAAAAAAAAAAAAAGCAGACACTTCTCCAAAGAAGACATACAAATAAATAGCCAACAAGTGCATGAAAAAATGTTCAACATCATTAGTCATCAGGGAAATGTAAATCAAAACCCAGTGAGCTATCACCTCACCCCAGTTAGGATTACCATCATCAAAAAGACAAGCCAGGTATGGTGGTATACTCCTGTAATTCCAGCACTTAGAAGGCTAAAATAGGAGAATAGTGAGTTCAAGGTCCGCCTGGACTACATAGAATGCCATGTTCCTAAATAAATAAGTAACAAATACCTGTGAGGACTCAGAAAAGGGAACTCTTGCTGGGTGTGGCAGCACACATCTATAATCCCAGCACTGTGGAGGTTAAGGTAGGAAGACTGGGAGTTCAAGGCCAGTCTGGGCTACATAGCCACACACTGTCTTATAAAGCATAAATTATGAAATGTAAATTAGTATAGCCCTTATGGAAAACAACATGGAGATTCCTCAGAATACTAAAAATATACCTGCCATATGATCCAGCAAGTCTACTACTGGTACAACTCAAAAGCAGATGAAACCATTGTACCAAAAAGATACTTGCATACCCATATTTGTTGCAGCCCTTTTCACAATAAAGTATGGAATGTGGAGTTGACCCAGATGCCCTTCTGTGGATGAATGGATAAAGAAAAAGTTGTATATATGCACAATGGAATATTTGCCATAAAAAGGATGAAATTGTGTCATTTGCAGCAACATGGATGGAACTGGAGATCATTATGTTAAGTGAAATAAGTCAGACACAAGTAACATATGTTCTCTCTCATTTGTGGAAATAAGCCAGTCATGAAGAAGAACTGGCACAGTGGCTCACACTGTAATCCCAGCTGCTCAGAAGGCAGACATCAGGAGGATTGAGGTCTGAGACCAGCCCAGGCAAAAAGTTAGTGGCAGGACACCATCTCAATCAGTAAGTCAGTGTGGTGGTACATGCCTGTTGTTCCAGCTATTCCAGAGGCTATAAGTAGGAAGATATGGTGGTTTGAGGCCCAACCCCAGGCAAAAACATGAGATCCTACCTGAAAAATAGCTAAAGTTAAAAAAAAAAAAAAAGTGGAGGGAGGGGGTCAAATGGTAGAGCACCACCTAGCAAGCACAAGGCTGTGAGTTCAAACCCCAGTGCCATCGAAAAAAAAAAAAGAATGGAATGGACCAGTGGCCAGTAGGGACTGGGAAGGGCAAGGAGGGAGGGATTAAAAAGGTCAGTAAGGGGCCTTCCAAGTGTTCTTTAACAAAGTAAGGTCACTATAGATTAAAACAGTCTATGATGTATTTCGAGATGAATTCTGAATACACAATTCCTGCACGTAAAAATGATTCATATTCGAGAATGGAGGCATGGCTCAAACAGTGGCACGCCTGCCTAGCAAGTGCAAAGACCTGGGTTCGAATACCAGTACTGCAAAAAAAGGTGATTAATGTTTGAAGAGTTGGAAATGCTTATTGCACTAATTTGATTATGTTACATTGTTTATATGTATCAATTTACCATAACGTACCTCATAAAGACTACAAATGTTGTCTTAATAAAAAGAATAAACAATGTAGCAAAAGCATTCCAAGCTTCATGAGATACCATTTAACTCTGATTCCATAAAACAAAATTTCTGCCATTAAAGGTGGGGGGGCGGTGCTGGCAGACTGGCTCAAGTGGTGGGAGCTCCTGCTTAGCAAACATGAGGTCATGAGTTCAAACCCCAGTACCAAAAAAAAAGGGTGGTGGTGGTTGTTAAGCTAGAGCTGTAGATCAGTGGTAGAGCACTTGTCTGGTATGCACAAGACCATGGGTTTAATACCCAGCACCATAAAGAACAAACGAAAAAGAAAAAAAAAAAAGATTGGGGCAATCTTGAATTTGTTCGGATTCATTCCAAGTGAATATGACCACAACCTTTACCAGTACATAAGCAAGTGATAGACATATCTTGCTGCTCAGTCAATGCAAGTAAATTTCCCGTTTTTAATTCTATTACGATGCATGGTTCTGTCGTGTCTTCCTAGAAGGCACAGGATAACTTGAGCATAAGTAGGTTTATGTGAATGAACTAAATGAATGAGCACCTGACTTACTTGGCCAGATTGTGCCTCTTCCTCTTTGATAGGACTTTTCTCTAAGAAATTCAGGATTGTTCTGCTTTGTTTTGTGGGGCTGATGCAAACTACTAAACCATTTTTTTATACAGCTACTCCTAGTAGAAGGTAGTCATGTTTTCTGTAGTAAAAACTGGCTTTGTATTTCATTATTTCATCTTTAGGACATAATGAAAGTCACGGTCTTTAGTTTGAAACTTGCCTTGAGAAACTTCCTGCTCCATAGGTGATCCCCAGGCTCAACTCCCACAGCTCCTCCTGTGAATTCATCTCTACTGAGAAGACGGATGGAGACTCAGAAGCCTCAGCTCACTGTCAATCGCCTCACATGGCCCTTTATTTTCCTATTTACTCTTTCCATTATACAATAGTCGTGAGTTGTTCTTTTATCTTATTTTAAATATTTGGTGGGACTAAGGTCAGAACTCAGGGCTTTATACTTGCAAAGCAGGTGCTCTACCACTTGAGCCACGCCTCCACTCCATTTTGCTCTGGTTATTTTGGAGATGGGGGATAGGGTCTCATGAACTGTTTTCCTGGGCTGGTCTTGAACGTTCATCCTTCGGACCTCAGCCTCTCAAGTGGCTGGGATTTCAAGTAGCTGGGATTACAGGTGTGAGCCATTGGCGCCCAGCCATTTGTCTTATCTTTCCACTAAAAAAAAAAAAAAAAAAAAAAAAGGCAATCTAGCTGAAGCTTCAGAATCATATGAACAAAACCAGGTAAAATCAAATCTTTTAAAGGATGTAATAGTCTTGTATACTTAGATCAGGTGCAAGAAAACGGGAATGAATTGGAAAAAGAATTCTACTTATAATCGTGAGACCCATCATGAGTCTATAATCTCACGATTATAGACTTTGGACAAAGGCAAACAATCAACTCTACCTTTCCACTCCATGAAAGTGACAGTGGCACAATCAGTTTACTGCTTCCTTCTTTCTCCTGGCTTACATCACCAGATAAGGTAGCTGTCTTTATTTCATTTCGTAATTCTTGGCAAGAGCATTAACAATTGTGATCTGTATCAACAGGCACTGGCTAACCCATCGGTGCCTTGCCCCCAGGGCCTGGCAGAGATTGTTACATGCTTTGCACAAAGGCCACATTTTAGTGCTGGCTATCAGTGTTTTCAGCGTTGAGACCACAAAACATCTGAAGTCATTTGTACAATTGTTTCTTGTTTCTTCTCAGGTTACAGTCCCTGGACATGACCCGCACCTCACAAAGATAGTTATTCCAGAGAAATCCCAGAACTTCAGTGCTTTTAAAAAGGACTTTATATTTCCACTCCGAAGGCAATCAGATTCTGTCCTTGTATCAAATCCTTCATGCCCATTGGTTCCTCTATACAGGGCAATGCCAAGCTACTCAGCTGCAACAAAGCCTAGTTTGTTCTTATTTTTAGTGCCTCTTTTGCACATGTTTTTCAAATAAAGTAAACTGTGAAACTCAAACCCCATCAGCACCTGGAATCAGGGATTAGTCATTCCAGGCAACTCTAACTCGCTCTGGTGGAACCTCACCTGGATAAACTCCACAGTCTTCCCTACGAAGAGAGATGGATGCAAATCCTGAAATAAGCAATGTGTGGGAATAATGAAAGGAATGATTCAGTTTTATGAGTGGAAAAAACTACCTATCAAATATTGACCATTGACACTTAATTTTGAAGTTGTCTTAGAAATTTGTAAGAAGTTAAACTTGAGAAGCAAAACAAAATCCTGCAAGAAAAAGGAAGTAATTTTGTATACAAAGAACCAGATGAATATAAGCAACAAAGATGAACATTTATCACCTACTATATACAAGACTTTGCCATGAGTGGTATTTGTGAAGAGACAGTGCTATATATAACTAGTTCTCCACAAAGGAAGAAATTGTCTGAGAATACTTAGGTTTGCTAATGTTCTAAGGAGAGCCGAGAGAAAACAGGCAAACATATTTCAGTGATCCAAGAAAATATGACCCTAATGGGACAAGGTTGTTTATAGAATCCCAAAGGAACAGGTCAACTGAGCCTTTCTTCCTCCCAGCCAGCATCCTGCCTTTCTGCATCAAGAGGCCACAATCCTGTTATGATGAGGACCACCCCCCCATGTGTAGTGCCAGCCTCAGGAGCATGTCCATTTGCCTGGTCATATTCACCTGCACATGACACTGCAGCAGCTTTACTAGTCTCTTGCTCCCAAGTCATCTCCAAGTCCCTTTCTGCATATCACTGGGGGAGGGGCCTGCTTCACAATCAACTGTCAGCTGCTTCTGTTTCCCACCTCATACTGTTTGCATCACGTCTGGAAAGCCATTCCGATTCACTGCATTTTGTTTCTCACGCCTTTAAAATTCCATTCAAGCTGGGGGTATGGCTCAAGTGGTAGCGTGTCTGCTTGGCACATACGAGGCCTTGAGGTCAAACTCCAGTACAGCCACAACAAAAACAAAACCAAACCAAAAATCCACAACTCCATTCAAGTATCATCTCCACCAGGAAGACTCCTTCCAGGCAATGAGGTTTGAGGCCATGCCTCTGCTCCCCCAGATCAGCTGGTTTTTTCAATTACTGGATTTACAACACTGTCATATGATCTTCATTTTTGTCCTTTTTATTAGAGTATGAGCTCATTGAGGCCAAGGTCTACTTGTTTGAAAAATTCATTTTTATAACCTTAGAGCCTAGAACAAAATAGGTACTGATTGAAGAAAAAGGGTTCCAGCAACCTGCTACCCCCAGACCCACCCTTCCAGAACTATGGGGCTTTGGGTCATTTTATGAAACTAGGTTTTATGCTTTGGTAATCTCCGGCTCACTGGTAACATTGACTAGAGTATTTTCATGTGTGTATCAAAAAAAAAAAAAATTCCAAATACAGTGCTTTCACTTGCACTTAGTCTGTAGAAAGGGCATTATGTTACCTGATAACAGCACTACAAACCACCTTTTTTTAATCAGAAAACAAATGTTTACCTTTTTACCATTAGTACTCAATTCAAAGCAGCCATTCTCTAAGAGTTAACTTATGTTAAAATGTTTTATGTAAGAATTAAATGGGGGACGGCAAGGATCAAACAGAGAAAAAAAAAAAAAAACAGTAGCAATCCTAATAGGCAGATTTCTAAGTGCTGTGTATTCTCACAAAACACAAGTTGCCATTGGCAGTGCTGGGGTTTGAACTCAGGCCTCATGCTTGCTAGGCAGGCACCCTACTACTTGAGCCACTCCGCCAGCTCACTGTGGTTCTCATTTTAAGTTGCAAGTTCTGCATCATGTGAAAATGACACTGTGCTGGCCAAGGCCCATGGTGAATGCTTGAGGACAATAAAGGACATGAGCAATTTAGGTGCCATTTCTGTGCCAAGCTTATCCTACATGTTAGCCATTCATGTTAATATTAACAGCATTTGTCATTTCTTTTTAACCACTTATAAAACATGGTAATAACCTGAATATCTTGATCACTTTTATTTAAATGAGCAATGTATTAACAGTGCAAAAAATGATTTTGGTATATTACATTTAAAGTATGTAAGACTAAACTTGATTATCAAGCCCTAAACAATTTTTCAACTGAGGAGTCTCTCTTTTCTAAGATAGCAGTTTTTAAGGGATATGAACTAAAATCTGAATTGGCTCATGAGCCTTAATGAGAATTTCTTACTGAAATAACGTTTTTAAAATCAAAATTTGTATCAAAATCAAATTTTAAATCACTTAGAGACAAAAACAGGACTAGGGTTGTAGCTTAGTGGTAGTGTGTGTGCTAATTAGCATGCATGAAGCCTTGAGTTCAATACCCAACACCTCCCATCCCAAAAAAGACAAAACAGAACCATGGAATTGTGTGGTCAGACCAGATCCCCAAACCTTTCACTCTTCACCCCTTTAACCAGGTGGTTATGCTCCTCAGGCTCTAAGGTGAAATCCTTTTGTAGCGAAACCAACATGATGAAGGTTTTCAAGAAAGGAGAAAAACACAGGAATAAAGTAATAATTAGTAGGTAGAAGTCGTGGGTTCAAGTCTACCACATGCAGTTTCCTTATTTGTAAAATGAAGACCCTGTTTGACAGAGATTCTTTGACTGTTAGAAACAGTGGTAGGAGGGACTACATTTTCAGTGCTTGCTCAGGTGGAGGAAGGGCAACTGATACTTGGGGATGAATGTTTTGAAGGTAGTGTAATATACCTTACAAAAGCCAAATCTTTGCCTCTGAAATAAACAAAATTGACCTGAAAACTGGAACACTGGCTAACAAATATTCAAGGAAGCTTTCATGAAGTTATAGAGCTTTCTCATGTGCCCCCCAAATTATGATATTAACATGACTGAACAGTGGGGAATGTTAGTGGAATGTTTGTGAACATGAATGGTCTTTTTTTTTTTTTTTTGTCGTGGCACTAAGGTTTGAACTCAGGGCCTCACACTTGCTAAGCAGGTGCTCTACCACTTGAGCCAATCCACCAGCCCCTGTGAACATGAATGAATGAAACTAAATGGAAGGGATTTCAATTAATTTAAAATGTTAAGTCTCTACAGGCAAATACCAGTCAATGTTGATTTGGTGCTTAATTCATCAGACTCAGCTGCTGAATATGTCAGAAATGCTAAAAGCCTCCTCTTAACATTTCTGAACATCTAAGAACTCAATGTTGCGTTTTGTTCCCTAGAAATAAATTTGCATTTCTAATCTGTCTCTAAAGTATGGTGTAAATTAGCCTTGCTTAGAAAGCATGATTATCTGATGCTGGATTGGAAATATCTTTTCCTAGGGAATCCAGAAAAATAAGCATAGCATATTGTCTTATTGCAATGGGATAGGTTTCTTACTGAGAAGTTTCTTCTTCTAAACAGAAACAATTTATGTTTATTTTATGATAGATCACTGTAACTTCTTCATGACTTTAGGTGGGGGAGGAGAAGAAAATGATGGCCAGATCAGGAAAAGAGTATCAAGTGTTCCTAATACCGAAAATAAAACCTTGAGTTTGTTGTAGACTACATTTTATTACTAGTAAGCACTGTATTTCTCCCAAGCCATTTTATCATATTTTAGCATATGAACTACTCTAGAGCCTTTTATATGTATTTCATAGCTGATTTTACAAGCTTTCTCAGTGACTTTCTTTTATACTGTAAGTAGAACCTATTAAAATATAAACATTGTCTAAAACTGTAAAGTTTATTGGAAGGGGGACAGGACTACCTCTGAGTTTAGTCAATTTAGAATATTTGATTCTCAATAAAGAATATTCATATAGCAAATGTTTCTTTTCATTACCTGGAAAACAAATTTTTTGCAATAAAAGTCCATATACTAAACTGATTACCACCAAATAAATCCTAGGGAAACCAAAGTTAGTATCTTTTATGAAACAATAATATTGCAATGACTCTTCAAAAGTCCACAGTCCTTCCAAAACACTTTATATTATATATTCCAAATTAATTTGTATTATGGGACAGCATGTCCTATGGACAAGATGGGTGAAAGGTGTTCCTTCTGGTCAAAAATAACTTGGGGGGCTAGGAACATAGCTTCGTAGAAGCTAGCATGCACTGGACTCAAGTCCCAGTACCACAAAAAAAAAAAAAAAACACAATTCTGGAAAATTCACAACTCACATTGATGTAGTGAAGGATCTGAGAAGTCATGCAGGAAAGAAATGGTCTTCCCAAGTGTACTTAGTCATGGAACCATTTTGTTAATACAGCCTAATGCTATCTCTCCGAACATTCCTGCATTTCCAAACACATTCTGGGCAATGCTGATTGATACTAAGACTTTTGTCCTGGGTTAATTTTATTGACTTTGAAATGCCTTTTGCAGAAACACAGAACATAGTTATAAACAAAGCATTTGTCTCCTACAGGACTTGGAAAACAGCCCTAACCTGCTCAATGCAAATCCAGCTAATATGGATTTTTTATCATAGGACCAAGGTCAGATTCAAGTGTACATCTGTCCTCCAAAACAAGTAAATTTAAATGAAACATGGCTGAGTAGAAAATGACTAAATTATAGTTAGCAATTTCTAAAAAAGTGGTATCTCAGTTTAGAAATTTTTCAAGAGAATTCATTATAGGATTAGGAAACTCTTAGGGAGACATTCCCTCGCATATTTTAGCTACACTTCAGTATTTAAATTTGCAGGTATTAAAGTCGGTGGTAATACGCCTGCAATCCTAGCTATTCAGGAGGCAGAGATCAGGAAGATCAATGCTCAAAGCCAGCCCAGGGCAAATAGTCGGGAGACACTATCTCGGAAAAAAAGACCATCACAGAAAAAAGTGCAGGAGGAGTGGCTCAAGTTGTAAGGGCCCCTGCATAGCAAGCGTGAGGCCCTAAGTTCAAACCCCAGTGCCACCAAAAAATAAAAATAAAAAATAAAGTCCAATGAGCTTCTGGATATAAACCACTCGTCCACTAATACATGGTTAAGTGTTTGACCTCTGGAGATTTAGACTTCTCACATGCTGCTTATAAAAATAAAGTAAGTAGCAGAAACCATGAAAAAGGTTTTTGTTTTTGCTTTAAGAAAAGCCTTTTCAGGTGTTAAAATCTTTGAATCCCATGTGAGGCTGCGTCTGCCTCAGGCACTTCTGTGACCATGTGCTGAGCCTCAGGCTCAGAAGTGCAGGCTGCTTGGGAGGGGCTTAACTGTAGCCTAATTGGCTCATGTACAGAATTTAAGAATGTGAGACACAGCAATTTTTGTTCAAACTATATTTGCAGATGTTAATCACACACAAATCTCAAGGGCAGAGAGCATGGCTCAATTGGTAGGACGTGCGCCTGGCAAGCCCAAGGCTCTTGACTCAACCCCCAGTACCGCTCCCGTACACAGAGCGAGCTTCAAAAAACAAAGCATGAGATTCAAGAATGTTTCAGCATCATCCCTCCCCTAAAACTAACTGTGGTTCTCCTTTAAATAACATTTCACTCATCTCCATCAGTCATCTCACATGTATTACCCACAGCACAATGCCAAACCCACAGACTGTCTCCATTTGCTCACTGCATCCCGCCCTTATTCTGTTGTTTTCATTAGCTCATCTGTTAGTAGTCCTCTTTATAATTTAACATTCAATACTTAACACCTTCTCTGTACAGTGCTTAGATACTTATCTTTTTAAAACATTTGTAAACGTCGAAAATACTGATTGTAGCTGGGTGCTGGTGGCTCACATCTGTAGTCCTAGCTACTCAGGAGGCAGAGATCAGGAGGACTGAGTTTCAAAGCCAGCCTGGGCAAATAGTTCACGAGACCCTGAAAGGAATAGGAGGTCTCAGCGGGCCCCAACCCCCTTGTTGGAGAAACCAGTACCAAACACCCCATGTAGATAAGATAAGCAATGCGGCAGGGCTCAGTTAGGACATATAGAATGTGGGGAATGTGAGCGGGGGGTACATGCAAGATGTGAAGTACGTGCAAGATGTGAGGTACGCGCAAGATGTGCTCTGCCTGCTTGCCCAATGTTGATAACGAAAATATGCACGCCACCGCGGTCTATATAAGATTTCCCCTAAAGAGGCTCAGGGTCGTGTTTTCCTAACCGGTCCAGCGTGTCCGTGTGGGAGCTCAACCCTGGCTAGCCAGCCCAATAAACTCTGCTTTGTTGATTGCATTCACGCCTGGCTCTCTGTCTCTCGGGGGAATAGGATTCCGGGTCCTAACATTTGGAGGTTCCACCGAGATTTCATTTTCTCGAGAGACAGAACCTGCCTGCGAGAAAGCAGGGGCGATCCCAAGTCCTAGGGGTTGGGAGGGGATCCCAGACCCTCATTTGGAGGAACTTGAGTGTTCCATTTGGGCCGCGGCGGGGATTCGGCCAATCCCCAGGGAGATTCATTCTGGGAATCTCGCAAGGAGAACCACAGGGTCCTATTGGGAGAGGCTTTCCTCTCATTTGGGCTCGAGCATTTTAGGAACCCTGGCGCCAGGTGAAGAACTAATTGAGCTAGTCGACCGACCACCCGTCAAGTGGACGCCTTTCGGCCTGATATCCCAGTTGGACGGTGAGGAGGTTGAATGGGGTGCGCACCAGTGTGAGAGAAGGACCGGTCCGAGCGAGTGCTGGAGAGTGTTGTGTGTGTGTGGAATTATTGTTGCCTTTACCCTTTTTGTTCTATCTCTCTTGGTGTTTGAGTCTCCTTCCACAATGGGACAGGGACAAACAACCCCAAAGTCTCTGATCCTTTCTCACTTTTCAGAAGTTAAAGAAAGGGCCTTAAATGCGGGTCTGGTCATCAAGAAAGGTAAGTTCGACACCTTTTGTTCTGCAGAGTGGCCCACCTTTGGAGTCGGGTGGCCCATTCAAGGTTCCCTCTCCCTAGACCTGATCACTAAGGTTAAAGCAGTCATTTTTCAGCCAGACAATCGAGGCCATCCAGACCAAGTTCCTTACATTTTGGTTTGGGAGGATCTGGTGAGGAACCCTCCCCCTTGGTTAACAGTTTTTCTGACCCACCCCTCCAGTTCGGCCCCCGGGGCTAAAACCCCAGTCACGCCCGCCTTGGTCATAAAGGAGGAGGAAAAACTTCCTCTTCCCACCTTGACCGGTCCTCAAATTAGGGCATCTCCTTCACCATCTCCGGTCTTACCAGAGAGTTCCCCCCTTTACCCATCCCTCGCAGGGGCAGAGGAAGATCGGCCGCCTCCATACGTGACTCCCCCTGGCCAAGCCAGTGCCCCGGAGGAGGAAATTTCCTCATCCTCCTCAACAGGACTGGCAGCAGGAGGAGGAATGGGTCAAAGACTTCGCCCCCGAGGGATCCGGGAAAGGGATCCCCTCATCAACACAGGGGGAGGAAACTGTCCCTACACTTCCAGTCCGGATGGTGGGCCAAGGGGGACCGGGAGGAGGGCAACAGTTTCAGTACTGGCCCTTCTCCTCCAGTGATCTATATAACTGGAGGACGCAGAACCCGCCCTTTTCTGAAGACCCCAAGTGTCTCATAGACCTCTTGGAGTCCATCATGCATACACACTGTCCCACTTGGGATGACTGTCATCAGCTGCTCAATACTCTTTTTACGACGGAGGAACGAGAGCGCATCCTCAACAAAGCGAGGAAGAACGTTTTGGGGGATAATGGGAGACCCACAACTCTCCAACCGGCCATAGACGAGGCTTTTCCCCTACACCGCCCTGATTGGGATTTCGGGACCGCAGAAGGTAGGGAGCGTCTTCGGATCTACCGCCAGACTCTTATGGCCGGTCTCTGAGCGGCCGCTAGAAGGCCCACCAATTTTGCAAAAGTGAAAGCAGTCGTTCAAAGGGAAAACGAAAGCCCAGCCGGTTTCTTAGAGCGCCTCTATGAGGCATACCGTCAGTACACCCCTATTGACCCTGAGGCGGACCTCCACCGGTCTGCTGTGGTACTCTCATTCATTAATCAGGCAGCTCCAGACATTAGGAGAAAACTCAATAAACAGGAAAACTTAGGGGAGATGACTATAAGGGAAATGCTGCAGGTAGCGGAAAAGGTCTTTACCGCTAGGGAAACTCCAGAAGAAAGGGAGGAAAGACAGAGAAAGGAAGACAGGGAGGCCCAGGAGAAATTGAGAAAGGAGGACCGGAAGTTCCAGGCTAAGGAAAACCGAAAGCAACAGAGAGAAATGGCTCGTATTTTCCTAGCGGGTGTCCGGGACCAACCCAGGGGAGGGGGCCACGCCAGGACCCCGGATAAGGAACACTGTTTTTACTGTAAGGAAACGGGGCATTGGAAGAGAGAATGTCCTAAGTTAAAGGGAAGAAGAGGGTTTGGAAGGAGACCGGGGGAAAACAGGGAAAGGGAACGAGCAGTAGAGCAGGCCAGAGTCCTCCTAGCCGGAGAAGAGGACTGAAGGAGACGGGGCTCAGACCCCCTCCCCGAGTCCTGGGTAACAATGTATGTGGAGGGGAAGCCGATGGGGTTCATGGTGGATACCGGCGCCCAATATTCGGTTTTAAACAAGGCACATGGACCTTTGAACAAGGCACGAACAAGTGTTGTTCAGGGGGCCACCGGTACGCAGTTATGTACATGGACTACCAAAAGAAAGGTGAACTTAGGAAAACACCAGGTCACACACTCCTTCTTGGTCGTCCCTGAGAGTCCCACTCCCCTGCTCGGACGGGACCTACTCACCAAAATAGGGGCCCATATCCATTTTGAACCAGATGGAATAATTGTGACTGATCGAGAAGGGAGCCCGATTCATGTCTTGTCCCTATCATTGGCTGACGAGCATCGTCTGTTTGAGAGTCAACAGGAACCAGGAGGGGACATGACTCATTAGGTAAAAAGATTTCCCACGGCCTGGGCAGAGACTGCGGGAACCGGCCTCGCCAAACACCTCCCGCCCGTAGTTATACAATTGAAGGCTTCTGCTCTCCCCATTCGGGTGAAACAGTATCCTATGCCTGAGGAGGCCCGAAGAGGCATAGCCCCTCATATCCACAGGCTAATAAAGGAAGGAGTACTGCGGCCTTGTCAGTCTGCCTGGAATACTCCTCTGCTCCCCGTCCGAAAGCCGGGAAGCGGGGACTATAGGCCTGTGCAAGACCTACGAAAGGTAAACAAGCAGACGGAGGACATTCATCCCACCGTTCCGAATCCCTATACCTTGCTCAGCCACCTACCCCCCTCGCAAATATGGTATACAACCCTTGATTTGAAAGATGCTTTCTTCAGCATTCCATTGTCAGAAATTAGTCAGCCGCTATTTGCTTTCGAATGGCAAGAAGATGGGGGCCAATCCGGACAGCTCACTTGGACCAGACTGCCGCAAGGATTTAAAAACTCTCCCACCCTGTTTAATGAGGCCCTGAGCCAGGACCTGGAACCTTTTCGTCGGAGCCACCCACGAGTCACTCTATTACAGTATGTTGATGACTTACTGTTAGCGGCAGAAACCCGAGAGGAGTGCATCAAGGCTACTGAACACCTGCTAACGGAATTAGGTGAGCTGGGGTATCGGGCAAGTGCCAAGAAAACTCACATCTGTAAAAGGTCAGTGACATATTTGGGTTATCGGATTGCAGATGGGGCAAGATGGCTGACTGATGCCATCAAACAGACTATTCTGGCTATCCCATCCCCGACATCCACTAGGGGGGTGAGAGAATTCCTGGGCTCCGCGGGGTTCTGTAGACTCTGGATTCCAGGATTTGCGGAAATAGCCAGACCCCTATATGAGGCCACCAAAGAAGCTCCAGATTGGAGTTGGGGAGAGAAGAACAACAGGCCTTTGATCAGCTAAAAGACGCTCTTTTGCAGGCCCCTGCCTTAGCCTTGCCAGATCCTACAAGACCATTCACTCTGTTTGTAGATGAGAAAAAGGGGGTAGCCAAAGGAGTCTTGACCCAACAGCTAGGTCCCTGGAAGAGACCAGTGGCATACTTTTCCAAGAAATTAGACGCAGTAGCGGCAGGATGGCCCCCCTGCCTCCGCATCATAGCGGCCATTGCCGTGCTGGTGAGAGAAGCCGATAAACTAACCTTTGGACAGGCCCTCTGGGTAACGGCCCCTCACCCGGTGGAGGGAATCCTTAAACAACCCCCTGGGAAATGGATGACGAATGCCAGGCTCACCCACTACCAGGGGCTCTTGTTGGATTCCCCTCGGATCACATTCACAGATCCCGTAATCCTGAACCCTGCCACCTTGTTGCCTAACCCGGAACTGCAGACACCTGTCCATAACTGCAAAGAATTCCTCTCCGAAGTTACACAGGTACGGGCTGACCTAAAGGATACCCCCCTGTCCGGCTGCAAATTAAACTGGTACACGGATGGAAGCAGTTTTTTCCAAGATGGAGCCCGAAGGGCAGGGGCAGCTGTAGTCGACCAAGAAGGAAATACGGTATGGAGCAGCGCCCTCCCACCTGGAACATCAGCCCAAAAAGCGGAATTAATTGCCTTGGCAGAGGCCCTGGAGAGGGCAAAAGGAAAGCGAGTCAATATCTACACCGATAGCCGCTATGCTTTCGGTACCATCCATGTCCACGGGGCCATCTATCGCAAAAGAGGATTCCGCACAGCAGAAGGAAAACATCTAAAGAACCTAGCCGAAGTCCAGCGTCTATTAATGGCAGTGGAAAAACCGAAGGCAGTGGCAGTGATGTATGTCCCAGGCCACCAGTCTGCCAAGACGCCGGAAGCTGTCGGTAACAACAGAGCAGATCAAGAAGCAAAGAGAGTAGCAATGGTGAGTCCTCCCATGGAGACAGGGCAACCTTCCACGGTTGCGGCGATAGACGTGCCGGTCCCAGAGCTCCCTCCGCTACCCCCCCGACCAGAATACTCCACAGAGGATTTCACTTGGATGAGAGCCCACTCCCCCTTTAGAGAAGGGGAAGACGGATGGAAAAGTGACTTGGAAGGCAAGTTAATTCTGCCTGAAAAACTCGGACGATTCCTGTTGGCTAACTTACATAAGTCCACCCATTTGGGGCGGAGAAAATTACTAGACTTGTTGACATCTGCGCAGCTCCGATTTCCGAACCAGACCATAGCAGTCTGCCAAATTGTGGAAGATTGTGCCAGCTGCACAATCATGAAACCAGGACGAAGGGAGGGGCACCATACAGGTACTCGGGAACGGGGGAGGGCTCCGGGAAGAAGTTGGGAAGTGGATTTTACTGAGGTAAAACCGGGAAAGTTTGGGTACAAATATTTGCTGGTATTCATAGATACCTTTTCAGGCTGGGTGGAGGCTTTTCCTACAAAGAAGGAGACGAGTCAGGTAGTGGCAAAGGCTTTGCTAGAGGAAATCATACCCAGATATGGGGTGCCCGAGGCAATTGGGTCAGATAACGGTCCGGCTTTTGTTAGTAAAGTCCTGCAGGGACTAGCCCAGACTATGGGGGCCAATTGGAAGCTACATTGTGAATATAACCCCCAGAGCTCAGGGCAAGTAGAAAGGATGAATAGGACACTAAAGGAGACTTTAGCCAAATTGGCCCTGGAGACTGGCGGTGATTGGGTGACGCTCCTTCCCTTGGCCATCTTCCGAGTCCGGAACTCCCCCTATGTCCATGGGCTAACTCCCTTTGAGATCCTGTATGGGGCTCCACCCCCCATCATTCAGAGGACCTTAAGCCCAGAACTAGGTGATCTGGCCCCAAATTACCTGACCATGTTGCAGGCTTTAGCTAAAGTGCAACAACGGATTTGGCCCTTAATTCAAGCATACCACGCTGTTAAGAGGGACCCGGCTCTGGAACATGGCATAGTCCCGGGTGACATGGTATGGGTTAAAAGGCATCAGTCCAAAACCCTAGAGCCTAGATGGAAAGGACCTTATGTTGTACTGTTTACTACCCCTACCGCCCTCAAGGTCGACGGGATTGCAGCATGGGTACACCATTCCCATGTAAGACGGGCTCACCCTCCGGAGAAAAAACAGGAAAATTGGTCCGCACGGAAGCATCCAACAAACCCACTCAAGCTCCGGCTGATACGGGATGCTCCAAAAAACGAGAACACTCCAGATGCTCCGCAGCCCTCCTAGAATGGGATTATCACCTGGGTCCACTACACCCACATCAGACCGGCAGATCCGGTAGCTATGAAGAAAGGCTTCCTGCCAACAAGAAGGGTGTCCCACCACAAGGAAAATTTTTTCAAACTCAAACTTCATACTGGACCTCGGTAACTTTATTCCTTTTTCTAACCCTGTCCACCACTTGCTGGGGGCATACAAATCCACATCAACCTTTTAACCTGACCTGGATGATTGTAGATGTATCCACAGGAGACATTCTTAACCAGACCTCCAAGGTGACCCCTCCCAGCACCTGGTTCCCAGAATTATACTTTGACTTAAGGGCCTTATTCACTGGCAGGGGACAATGGGATTTGCGCCAAAGTTACTTCTATGTCTGCCCCGCTCCCCAACCCAACCACAGAAAAAAATGTGGAGGAATCGCAGACTATTATTGTAAGTCATGGGGTTGTGAGAGCTCAGGGGATATATGGTGGCCACCCCCCAAACAGGGGGACCTTATTCAATTAAGTAGAGTCTCTCAATCTGGCATTACATACCACCAACCTAGACCTATAAATAAGGGATGCCCAACTCCCCCCAGTTGTAATCCCATTATGATAAATTTCACTGATTTAGGAAAAAAGGCAACGAATTGGGAATTGGGTAAATCCTGGGGAGTCAGACTCTACAAAACAAATCATCCAGGAGCCCTTTTTACTTTGCGGCGTGTGCAACAACCAGTCTCTACTCTAACAATAGGCCCTAATAAGGTACTTAGGCCACCCTATGTAAAGCCACCTCCCCGACCTTCCACAGCTCATCACCTTCCCTCAACCATAGCCCGGGCTAATGTTACAACTCCAAGACCATCAGAAACCAGCCCTCCCCTGGTGAGGCCCAGTCTCATGACCGGATCTAAAGACCCCCCTCTGGGAGCTAGTGGGTGCTGCCTTCCTGACGTTAAACCACACCAACCCTAACATGACTAACTCCTGTTGGTTATGTTATGATGTGAGGCCCCCATTCTATGAGGCAATAGGGCTAAACACCACTCACGATACCTCATCTGAGGAAAACCCTACTCAATGTTCCTGGGGAGACCGTAAGAGAGGTCTGACCATACAGCAGGTAAGCGGCCAAGGAACCTGCTTAGGAAAAGTGCCAAAGAACAGACGGGACTTATGTACTGTTATTAACGCCAGTTCTACCTGGGAAAATGCTATTAAATGGGTAATTCCAAAGGACAATGGGTGGTGGCTATGCTCGCGGTCTGGACTCACCCCGTGCCTATCAACTAAGGTGTTTAACAGCTCTAAAGAATTCTGTGTTATAGTGACTGTGCTGCCCCGCATCCTCTATCATTCGGAAGAGAGTCTATATTCATACTGGAATACAAAAATGGTTGAAAAAAGGAAAAAGAGAGAACCTATTTCCACAGTAACTATTGCTACCCTACTCAGCCTAGGGTTAGCGGGAGCAGGAACCGGCATAGCTTCTTTGGCCACCCAGCAGAAAGGGATGTCTTCGCTGCGTGCAGCCATAGACGAAGATATAGAGAGAATAGAAACCTCCATTAGCCACCTAGAAAAATCCCTCACTTCCCTGTCTGAGGTAGTACTTCAAAACCGACGAGGTCTGGACTTGTTGTTCCTCCAAAAGGGGGGACTATGTGTTGCTCTAGGGGAAGAATGTTGTTTTTACGCTGACCATACCGGAGTTGTTCGTGACTCCATGTCTAAACTTCGAAAGAGCCTGGAACAAAGAAAACGAGAAAAAGAGGCCGGGGAAAGCTGGTTCGAGTCTTGGTTTAACCAGTCCCCATGGTTGGCTACCCTTTTATCTGCATTGGCAGGGCCAATAATAATCATCCTATTACTTGTTACCATAGGACCCTGGATTCTAAACCGACTTATGACTTTTGTCAAAAGTCGAATTAATACTATCCAACTTCTGGTCCTCCGCCAACAATATCAGGCTCTTCATCCCCTTGAGAATGATTCCTCAGTTTAGGCCGTAAGAAAAGGGGGGAATGAAAGGAATAGGAGGGCTCAGCGGGCCCCAACCCCCTTGGTGGAGAAACCAGTACCAAACACCCCATGTAGATAAGATAAGCAATGCGGCAGGGCTCAGTTAGGGCATATAGAATGTGGGGAATGTGAGCGGGGGGTACATGCAAGATGTGAAGTACGTGCAAGATGTGAGATACGCGCAAGATGTGCTCTGCCTGCTTGCCCAATGTTGATAACGAAAATATGCATGCCACCGCGGTCTATATAAGATTTCCCCTAAAGAGGCTCAGGGTCGTGTTTTCCTAACCGGTCCTGCGTGTCCGTGTGGGAGCTCGACCCTGGCTAGCCAGCCCAATAAACTCTGCTTTGTTGATTGCATTCACGCCTGGCTCTCTGTCTCTCGGGGGGAATAGGATTCCAGGTCCTAACAACCCTATCTCAAAAAACCCATCACAAAAAAGGGCTGGTGGGGTGGCTCAAGGTGTAGACCCTCAGTTCAAGCCCCAGTACCACACCAAAAAAAAAAAAACAAAAAACAAAAAAGCAACCAACCCTAATTTTAAGGATTGAGGATGTAGTTCAGAGGCCTGGATTGGATCCCCAGCCACACACACCTGTTATATAACACTGAAAGCTAGAGAAATAACAAATATGGTCACAGACTTTTAAACAATTTGTGGATTAAAGTGTTAAGGATCAAACTGAGAGCACTGTGCATATGAGGCGAGTACCACTGCTCTTCACCGCCAGCCCACATCAACTGGTATTTTTTTAAGCTTAAGAAATTTTTGTAAATATTAAAACTGCATCCAACCAGAAAATACAACTGTGAACTTTTCGTAATTCAGTACCACGGCACTTGCAGTTACCTTCATGAGCCTACACACCTCTGCACTTGCAAACACCTTTAAAATCCTCCGTAGGTAGGTGATGCCCAGGCTCTTATTTTAAAGCCAGCTTCAAGACTCAGGTCCCAAGACTTTGGTTCATTTCATAATTCTTACTGAGCACCTACGTACATGCATCACAATCAAGGCAGCACTGGCTTCATGGAATTTGGTTTCAGAGTACAGAAAAACAAGCAGGCAATTACAACAGGGCTAGACCATTCACTTACCACTTACTGAGAAACTACTCAAGCCAGCCTGCCATTGGGGACTCAAATGAGTAGCATAGGGAGAAAACCACATTCCCTGCCCCCACTAACCTGTACCATCAACTTGCTATTATTCAATGTCTTAGAAGCTCCAAAACTACATCAAAGTTGAGCATCAGTGGCTCACACCTGTAATCTTAGCTACTTGGGAGGCAGAGATCAGGAGGATCACTGATCAAGGTCAGCCTGGGCAAATAGTTCCAGAGACCCTATCTAAAAAGAAAACCAACACAAAGAAGAGTTAATGGAGTGACTCAGGTAGTATAGTGCGTGGTTGGTTAGGTTAACAAGCATGAAGCCCTGAGTTCAAACTCGCCCCCGCAGCCACTCCAAATGAAACATTCATACCTGCATCTCTGAGTACCCAAATAGACTATTACGAAAAAACTTTTTGAAAGACCCAATAATCACAGTCTTGAAACAGTTCTTAAACATTTAATAGTTTATTTATAAATCAATAAATATTCATATGCTAAACCTAAAAATTTAGACAATCAAGGCTACATTGTAATACGTAAGCATGTACAAAGACACTCAATTTGTCCCCCTGAATGCTGAGGAAACAGCACTCACTGAATGGATTTAACTCTAATCTGATTACTATCACTCACCTTTTCTTAGTCCATCCTTTCTTCTTTAGTTTAAGTTCCAAATTAGTAAAACTTCACTGTAACCAGGGACCGTCAAGACTAAAGTACTGTTCCCTTCAGCCATTTCCTACTTAGATATGCTATGGATGGGTAAGTCAGGGGAGACTGAGGTAAACTGCTTTTTTACAGTTAAAACTAGTAAGATACTGCCAGTAACTGTGTAAAATTATCCCAGCTTGATTTTATTATCCTCACCTGAGTACGCACAAAATTTTCATACAAGGGCCCCCAGTATTTTCTGAAGATTCTGCAGGTGCTTTAAAGTGTCTTAGGATGATTTTTCTACTTAGGGAAAACAACAGATTCCACTAAATCCTAAAATTAGGTGTGAAAAGGCCTGGTACAGCAGGTTATCCAGGACAATTCCACATTTTAAAAGGAATTTTCACCTGAAACACCCTTATATTATTAATGAATCCTTAAAAAAACAAACAAGAAAAACCCTAAGTTTTGTCTTGTATAGTTAAATTAATGGACATTCTCAACTGACAGCAGCACCAACTTCCCCTACCATGTACAGTAAAGAGACTGAAGAACGAGATGTACATTTTTATCCACATTAACACCAAATAAGAGAAACAGGCCAGGTAAAAGTGGCTCACGCCTGTAATCCTAACTACTCAGGAGGCAGAGATCAGAAGGATCTCAGTTTGAAGCCAGACCCAGCAAACAGTTCCACGAGCCCCTATGTCAGAAAAAAACCATCACAAAAAAGGGCTGGTGGAACAGCTCAAGGTGTAGGCCCTGAGTTCAAACTCCAGTACCGCAAAAAAAGAGGGAGAGAGAGAAACAGGACTGGAGAGTTTCAGAGGATCTAAAATTTAATTAAACCTCTTATATACTTTCTTTACATGAAAGGTACTAAGCAAGTTATGTTTAAATGTCCTGGCTAGGTTTGGTAGTACATGCCTATAATCCCAGCTATGAGGGAGATGGAGGCCCCAAAGGATGGTGCTGCTGGGCAAAAGTGGCAGCAAGACCCAGCCTTAAAAACAGAAGGGCTGGGGGTGAAGCTCAGATGGGAGAGCACTTGCCTAGTATGGTGTAAAACCCGTGGGTTCAATCCTAATCACAAAAAAAAAAAAAAGAGTCCTTGTAGTTTAAAAACAAAAAAATCAGTTATTTCTCATTTAAGAAAAAGTGGAAATTACTTAAAATAGGACAGATATGGGCAAAACAACACTCAAAGTAAATCACATTACAACCCAAAATTTCCTGTTTGAAAGTGAATATTCACTCTGCCTCCCAAAATAGGCAAATTACCAAAGAAATTTGCAGGCAGTGTCTATTTTCTTGTTTTGATATATATATAAACTAAAACCCATGTTGTCTAAATTTTTAGGATTACACAGTTACAAATATATAATTCTATTTGACAGATATGCTAGTTGAAATAAGTTAGCACAATCATTTGAATTGGTTGTCTGCATACTGGACAGGGCTTATTCCTCTTCTTTAGCTTCTTTGCACACGTGAAGCATGACATAAGATGTCCTGTTTTGCCATGAACAATGCAACCATTTTTAGGTCGACCTTGGCAAATCACACAAGGTTCAACAGCATTCAGGGGAAAGCTAGATTCCATACTTTCTTCTTTGTCTTGTGATTCTTCCTTCTCAACCTCTTTGATATCTTCTTGACTACTATAAATAATGCTATTCGAAGTTGATGGCTGGGAATAGTCCTCACTTTCTTGTGACTGCAAAGCTTCTGTGACTTTATTATCATTTTCCTCAACACATGATTCTTTGGAATCATTCACCATAGTTTTTTTACCATCAGGCACATCCAAGCCCTCTTCTCCCTGAGTTGAGTTTTCTAGCTTGGCTTTCTCAGGGATTTCTCCTTTATCTTTCCCTTTATCTTCTGGAAGCCAATTTTCACGAAGGGCCCAACATCTGTTGCAATGTGATGGAAGGGGAGGATTCATTTCATTGCATGAAGTACACTTCCAGTAGTCCTTCAATGAAATAAGACAAGAGTTTCTGTAACTCTTTAATTACTTAGCAACTTCAGTGTGTCTAAGGTAAAAATTATCACACAATTCAGTTTTCAGCATTTCACATTTTACATAAAATAGTCATTAAGAACATCATGAGAACTCTAGTTAATACTGTATACTGAAAGAGTAGATTTTGGATACTTTTAACACTCACACACATACACACAAAAGATAACTAGGTGACATAATGGATGGCAATTTGTTTGATTACGCCCAGGGTCAATCTTGAGTACTAGAAAAAAAATTCCACAAAACTATACTGGCTGGCTGAGTGGCTCAAGCAGTAGAACACCTGCCCAGCAAGTGTGAGGTCTTGAGTTCAAACCCCAGTACTGCCAAAAACAAACACCACCAACAGAAAAAAAAATAAACATGCTGTATACCTGTAAAATTTTTGATTTTTAAAAATCAACATCAGACCAAGACTGAGCTCAGTAATAAGTGTTTGCCTAGCATGCACAAGGTCTTGGGTTCAATCCTCAGCAATGGGGTGTGGGGAGAAGTCAACATGTAACAATCCCCAAGTATGCGACCGTAAGTACCTTTTTTTTTGGGGGGGCGGGGTGAAACTGGAATTTGAACACTTGCCAAGCAGGTGCTCTACCGCTTGAGGCATGCCTCTAGTTCAGTTTACTCTGGTTATTTCGGAGACAGGGTCTCCAGAACTATTTGCTCAGCCTGGTCTTGAACCTTGATCCTCTTGATCTCAGTATCCCAAGTAGCTAGGATTACAGGCATGAGCCACCGATGCCCAGCTATAAATACTTTTAAAGTTCAGCCTTACCATGCTGAAAAATCCTAAAACTAAAAATGTTATTTGTTCACTGAGATACTAACTGCATCTACAGTTATATTTGAGAACACAGATGTAGCTGATTCATTTAGTTTAAGCGGAATCTTTTCCTCTGTATTAAGACCTGTACTCCCTTAAAGGCTCAATTCTGAACACTATGCCTAGATACTACCCACCAATCAATATAGATGAACTTGACACTCCTACAGAATTACCTCCCAACTCATCAGTGACAACAACTCATTAAGACGTGCTCTAAAACCATGATTCAATGGAGTATTCCCTAACTCCATCCACAAAGGAAATACCAAAACAATTCTTTTCAGCAGCCCTTGCCAGCTAAACCCTACCAATCCCTTGGCTACACATTTTGAGTGTGATGCACTAAATTTTATATGTGTGTGTGTGTGTATATATATAATTTATAGATAATATTTATACATAATGTATGCAACATTTATTTTTTGTTGTGCACTGGGATTTGAACTTAAACCCTTGTGCTTGCTAGGCAGGGGCTCTACTACTTAAGCCAGACCCCCAGCCCCCAAATTGTATACTTTAAAAAAGGTTAAAATGGCAACTTTATGCTATATATGTTTTAGTACAACTTAAAAAACAGTTTAAAAGACAATTCAGTAGTAAAACACTTGAGTCAGCATTCACTCTCTTAATCCGATCTCTGGTACAGAGTTATCAGATTATGAAATTAATGTATATTACAACAAATGGAATATTTATTCCTTAAATTCATAATATAGTGTCTATTTTCCTATTAGATAGCAACTAGCAGTGGACATGGTTATGTATTCAAAGTTTATGTTTTCTGTGAAATTAACACTTAATGATCCCATCTCCTACAATTCTATCGGTCTATTAAGTTATGTAGTTCTAAGAACCCCAAAAGCTACATGCAGTTAACGGAGTTAACTTACTTTCCTATGACAATGCTAAACAGATTGTTAAACATTTCTTTTGTGGGCTGCAGCACCAGGCCCTGAGTTCAAACCCCACTGCTGCCAAAAAAAAAAAATGAATAAAGCATCAAAAACTTAACAGAAAAACAAAACAAAACATTCTAGGTCACAATATAGAATCCCTGTACTTGTCACTCCTCTTCTGTACTCTCTTCTCTGTAACTGCTCAGTACATCTTCCTTATCCCAACTTCTCTTTCCACCATACAATTGGGATGACAAATTTCCCCACAATCCCACCTCTTCACTGAATGTATCATTATCTCCTTGACTGAAGCACAGTTCTTGCCTAAGAACACTTTACATGTGAAACTTGCCTTTAAGAGGTTCTTCCTGTTATATCCTAAGTAACCATTTTTAGATTGTCTGACAAATGAAATGACATAGTAGCAAAAAGGGTAAAGTCTATTCATTCTCCCACAGTACTTCATGTTGTCAAGAGTGGTTAAAACCAAAGAAAAAGGGTCTTAGAATAGGGCCTGAAAAAGGTCCAATACACTAACATTCAAATTCCCCGCATAAAACCAAACAAATATAGTAACATATTCTACCACAACAAATAAAATGCCTTTGGTCATAAGATTAAACACACTTTTTTCCAATTTTGATCTCAGTGTTATTTTTTATTCCTTAAGAAAGTACATATATACTTACAGCTACAGAAATCTCAGGATCTTCTTCAAATGAATCTGTATCACTTTCCCCTGCCTGATACACAGTAACTCGATACACCTAATAAAACAAATTCATTAGCATTAATTCCACATCTTTTTTCTTCAATCAGAAAGGCTTCTTACTGATATGTCATAAACAAGTAGGAGGTACTACTACTTAATTCTGAGATAAAGGGCAAATGAAAAAAGCATAAAGGAGGAAAAATGGAGGACAGAGAAATCCTTACCTACCAGGCAAAAGCTGATGGAATACTGAAAATGAGTAACACAAAATATTCAAGACAAGTATTTTTATTTTATAAACATGGAGATATTAAATAACAGGAAAATAGCTAGAAATATTGGAGGTAATTACTTCTAAGAAACAGATTTAGGGATATTACCTGACTTTTAACAGTGTGCATGTTTTACTATTATAAAAAACAAGTTAATAAAGAAAGGCAGGAATTGAATTATATACTTAAAAAACAGACAATGACAAAAATGCTCATTAAGGTCTTAACATTGGTAATAGAAGAAAAAAATTGATAAGGAACTATGAAAGCCTCAAGCCCACAAATCAATATTCTAGTTTGAACAAATCAAGAGGTGAGGATTTCAAATGAAATCTAAACACTTTACATCTTCAATTTCAAAGACAATGAACATGGAAAATAATGAACAATTCTGTAATACAATTAGAGAGAAAAACTACCTCATCATCTTCATCTGAGAGTTCTTGTCCTTCTTCACTAAGGCTATAATCTTCTGAATCAAGAGATTCAACTTCAAATTCTACACTAAATTGATCAGAAACTGAATCCTGATCCAACCAATCACCTGAATGTTCACTTACACCATCATCAAGATCCTAAGGGGGAAAAAAAGTAAACTTAATATACATTATCTCATGGCCTCGGTAAGACCTTCATAACTCATCCCTATGCCTCGATTTTCTCCTTAGATCCACACTACACCCTAGCACTAGATTTAGGTTGAAAATTATTATGTATTATTTTCCCCGTTCAAGCCAGGAACAGTAGCTCACTCCTGACATCCTAGCTACTTGGGAGGCTGAGATCAGAAGGATCTCAAGGCCAATCAGGCACATGGTTCAGGAGACACTATCTCCAAAATGGGTTGGAGGTAAAGCCCTGAGTACAAACCCCAGCCCCATCTAAAAAAAAAATAATAATTTTTTTTTTCCTGTTCAAAAATCTCATTACATAAAGGGGAAAAAAAGGCAAAGGTCCATCCCTTGACTCTGAAGGAACATACAGTAGGACTACAGTAACATTTTCATCTATCTCCAATTAGACAACCATTCCTCCTTTACTAAATTTTGACGCTTCAGCTTTCTCTCTTCCCTTCACTAACCACAATGATTTGGTAGTTTCTAAATCTCACTCATCTTTGGTGAAGGCTGTCAATACCGTAACTGAAAGAGCTCTTCTACTTTTAATTATCTTTTACTACTTATATCATTATTGATGATATAGTCACACATAAATGAGGCAAAGCATAATAGCATGTTTCTTGTATTATCAAGTACTTTGAGCTAAGACCTGTCTTAATTAGATGTCTATAGCCAGGTTGGCAGCATGCTAGTTAAGACATACACATATAAATACTAACTTGGCATTTGTTTTTTCATTAACTTTGAGGATAATTTCTTTTGAAGTGCTTCCAGGTTTAATTTTTACTTATTTTTTTGGTGGAACTGGGGTTTGAACTTAGGGCTTCGCACTTGCAGACGTTCTACGGCTTAAGCCACACCTCCAATCCATTTTGCTACGGTTATTTTGGAGATGGGGGTCTTACAAACTATTTGCCTATTCTAATGGCTACAGCTACTTCATCTATAAAAGGAGTCTGGGTTGAATCTCTACTATCTCCATCACTTCTAAAAACAAAAACAAGTTAAGCATATTATTTTTACAACTTCTGAGGTCAAAAGACTTTCAGAATGATGCTAGGAAAACTGTAGCACAAGCAACATTCATCGAGATCAGCTCTGATTTCTAACAAAAGCTTTACTGACAGTAAGGTTAGAATATAGTAACATCCCTAGTAAAGTAACCCAACAAACTAAGTCCTTCAATTAACTACGGTCTTTAGTGAAGAAGTATTAAAAGAAAGGAGTAAATTACAAGTAAAATTAAATCTCAGAAAACATGTGCTATGGAAGGATCTGCAAACTGTAGCCTATCACCAGTCTATTTTTACAAACAATAACAAAGCCGTGCCAATTTGTTTACCCATTGTCTATGGCTGCTTTTCTGTTACACTGACAGTGTTAAGAAGTCACAGAGCTGAATGGCCTGCCCAAATAATTAACTACCTGACCTTTAAATAAGTTTGCCAGCCCCTGGCCTAGGGTATAAAGAAAAATGCAGTATCAGGACCAAGAATGGTGGTGTATGGTGATTAATCCTAGCTACTCAGGACAGCTGTGATCCTGAGGCTGGTCTGGACAAAAGCCCACAGTCCTACCTGGAAAAAAAAAAGTAAAATAAAAAGGGCTCAAGTAGTAGTTTGCTTGCTTAGCAAGCTGAAGGCCAACTTTGAACCCCAGTGCCATTAAAAAAAAAAAGTAATATTCAGTTGTTCTTAAGTTTAGGCTTATGTTCAAAAAGAAAGACATAGAAATGTTAAATACTACGTATTTTTCAGCCATTGGATAGGTCTCATCTGCAAAGTTCTTAGGCTTTGTAGTCAGAAATACCTAATTTTATCTAATTCCAACTGTGATAACTAGTCATAGGAATCTTTAACAAATTATTTGAAACCTGTAAATCTTAAGTTTTCTAACTTGTAAACAGATTGAGTGCTGAGATTAACATTTCCAAATGAGGCAAATTAAAATGGAAAAAAATTGGTCCTACAAAACTTAGCCTAAAAAGAATAAATTTTTAATAGGATTTAAAGATTGTAGAAGGCTGGTAGAGTGGCTCAAGTGGTAGAGCACCAGCCTAGCAAGCATGAGGCCCTGAATTCAAACCCCAATACTGCCAAAAAAAATAACTAAAAAGATTGGAGAACAGGATCAACAACAACAACAAAAAAATCCTTCTACCTTATTTTGGTAACAAGGTAGTATCCCCCCTCTACTTATTTTGGTAATAAGGCAATGTTCCACATACAAAGAAAGAACAGACTCAAAATATCATTTAGCTAGATCTGATACAACCTAAAACACTAAATGGGATGTAGAAGAAAAAACAAAAAACCAAAAACTCCCTAAGGGTTAGGGATGTAGTTTAGTGGTAGATACTTGCCTAGCATGAGTTGCATGAGTGAGGCCCAGAGCCACAACACTGCCAAAAAAAAGAAAAAAAAAAGGGGATGGGGTGGGGTGAGGTATAACAACAAAATATACTTTGGGGTTTGAACTCAGAGCCCTGAACATGGCTTGCTAGGCAAGCATTCTATCACTTGAGTCATGCCCTCACCCCTTTTCACTTTGGTTGTTTTTCACATAGTCTCTCCTGTTTATACCTGGCAGTATAACCTATTTAAGCTTCCCACAAAGCTGAGATGACAGGCCCAAGTTTATATCAGTTGAGTTTTAAGTGGATCCAATTTTCAGGTCATACGTAACTCTCAGGAACCTGTACTTTTCATAGGACTTATTAAATGTCTTCATTATTTAACTGTTTTTTTTTTTGTGGGGGGGGAGGTACTGGGGCTTGAACTCAGGGCCTTCACCTTGAGTCACTCCACCAAGTCCTATTTTTATGAAGGGTTTTTCGAGATAGGGTCTCGCAGAACTTAATTGCCTGGGCTGGCTTCAAACCCTGATCCTCCTGATCTCTGCCTCCTGAGAAGCTAGGATTGCAGGCGTGAGCCACCAGTATCCGGCTCATTATTTAACAGTTGATGGTCTATCTCCCGTGAGGGCAGAAGTCACATCTACCTGACTACCACAGTATCAGGTAAAGTGCCAAATATGGAGCCTGGCATAGAAATGACCTAAATATCTACTGAATGAAGAACTTATTCTCAGAACTGAGCAGGAGCTCTTCCTGCCATCTAGTGGCTAACATGAGTAACTGCTTTGTTGAATTCGAAGGCTTATCTGTCCTCTACAGTTGCTTTGGAAGTAGCAAGAATATGTAAAAAGAATGGGATTACTATCACAATTGATCCACTGTTCTACACCTTCTAAAGAACTGTAAACCTATCACTCACATCTAGAACAACCATGATGAGGTATTACCATATCACCAAGGGTCCTATTTTTAAAACACTTTAAAGTGTTGGAGATGTAGCTCAGTGGCAGTGTGCTTTGCCTAGCATGTGCAAGGCTCTGGCTTCAATCCCCAGCACTGGGGGAAATTTCTTTTCTTTTTTATAAAGACAAATGTTTAATGATGAGGGAGAAAATATTGCACTTGTCAAGCATTTTGCTAACAAAAAGTAACAAAAGGAATACTTTATCAGTAAGCAGAAAAGCACTGATACTTTCTTCACCATCCATGCAATATATCCACATTTCAGATTAGTAGTAAATAGAGCTTCCTTGATGTCTTTTTTTTTTGGGGGGGGGGTGCTGGGGATTGAACCCAGGGCCTTGCACATGCCAGGGAAGTACTCTACCATGAGCTACACCTCCCAGTCCTTAAAACATTTTATCCAAAAATTCAAGACAAATTTGCCACAGTATTCTAAGATATAATTGAGCTGGGTTTCCAGTTTTCCTTGCCTTATCTTTTTAAAAACTTCCAAATTCTCAAATTACTTTATAGTCCAAGGTCTCTGGGACTGACAGACCTAGATTTAAAAGTAAGAGCCCCTTCATGTATGAAAATGGTAAAATGAGACATGTTGAAACTACTCCAGCAATGGGAAGGAGGGATAAGGGAGAATGATAGAGGAGGTGAATTCAACTATGAAACATTATAAGAACTTCTGTAAATGTCACAATGGACCCCCAGTACAACAATATTTTAATAAAAAATAAATAAATGAAGATTTACTAAGTCATAAAAAAAAAATTAAGAGCTCTTTATGAAACCCACAAAATACTGATTAAAAACTGGGGGGGGGAGGAGAGGGAACAGAAATATAATGGAAGGGGAAAACTTGCTCAAGGTACACTGTATACATGTATGGAATTATCACAATGAAACCCCCTTCCATGTTAATGTATGATTCAAAAATCAAATAAAAAAAAGAGCCTTGCTTTATTACCGGATTTGAAGGAGTCTCTGTCGATTCACTGCTACTGCTTCTTTCACAACATATCTCCCTTATTACGCACAAAGCCAGGCTTTCATCAAATGAAAGAGAAATACTGTCAGATTTGTGGCGCTTTCTTTGTCGTTCACCCGATAATTCATCTGAGTTTTCCTCTGAATATGTAAGAAAAAAAGGTTAATTAAATTGGTGTACTGTGATTTAGAAACTGACATGGCCTGAATATGTATTTGTAATGAAATTTAGTTTCATGAAAACAGACAGAAAAACAATGAAAAACTATTAATGTTTCAAAAGTCAACACTGCTTTATTGGATCTGTCCAACTGAGTTACAGCAGAACACTGTATTTTTAAAAGCTTTCCAATCAAAATTTTATCTTCCTCCACAAGTCACAGTAAGTTTAATCCATCTAGTACTTTCACTAATCAATCTAGAATTTTTCTGTAGAAACCAAACTTTAGGAAATAAGATTCTATCCTTTTTTTCTTAAAAGAACCAACCTGTTTAACTGACGTAGAAGGTATTTAGATTCTTTTTGTTGTGTTGAGGTTTTTGCAGTGCTGGGGCTGCTGGAAAATGCTGTACCACTGAGCTTACACCCCTCGCCCAGCAGGTATTCTTAATGTTTTAATTGCTTCAATATCCTGTTATGACATTTTTAGTTTATAGGATATATAAAACGGTGTTAACATTCTGCAAGGAATTTCTCTTAGAGAAATACCTGCATGATTATTTAAGTCCGAATATAAAAGTGCTCACTGCAGCTTTTCGCTGTTGTAGGGTTATGGAGTTAAATACAATTCTCATGGTTTTGTTTTCTTTTTCTTTTCTTTTCTTTTTTTTTTTTTTGCAGTACTGGGGGCTTGAACTCAGGACCTTCACCTTGAGCCACTCTGCCAGACCCTTTTTTTTTGTGATGCAATTTTTTGAGATAGGGTCTCATGAACTATTTGCCTAGGCTGGCTTTGAACCGAGATCCTCCGGATCTCTGCCTCCTGAGTAGCTAGGATTACAGGCCTGAGCCACTGGCACCCAACTATATTTCCCTCTCTTGACCTAAACAGTTGTCACTTTTTCTCTATCTTTCCAAAATACCCTTATATCCTTATACTGTATTTTTGTGTTTTATCTCTACAATTATATCAAGAGCTCTTGATGAAAGTTCTTAATGTTTTTATAAGAAAAAGGATTTTAAGGTTGAATGATGTGGGCTAGAAGCCTAAACCATGCCATGCACTGATCTAGTATTTTTAGTACTATGACTCACTATAAACATCTACAGAAAAGGCTAGGGGTGAAGATGATAAGAGTACCAGACTAGCAAGCCCAAGGTCCAAGGTTTAATCCCCAGCACTGAGGGTAGAGGGGGTGCAAGGCTAACAAAACTAAAAAGAAAATGTTAACCACCTCCAATACTACCACTGAGGCCACTGATATTTACAGCAGTAAGTAATACTGTAACAATGGTCTAGTCTGAATTTATTTAGCAATCTATTTCCCTCCAAAACAATTCTGAGGACTGAAGAGATATTTAGTGGCAGATGCTTGCCTAGTATGTTCAAGGACATGGGTTCAATCCCTTGCTGCCCAAATAAACACATTTGACTCGTACTCTGTGGACAACTCTGGGGTTGTTTCTCTCAAATATCCTAGTATATTATTTTTAATAGTTGCAGAATATAGTATCTGTGATATAGGTAGGTTCCTATACGGTTCATAATTAAACCATTTAGTCACAAATCTGAGCACCTGCTTCATGTCTGGCACAGAACTAGGAAATGATAAACAGAGCTGAAGGCAGGGCTGTGGCATGGCTCAAATGGTAAACAGAGAACCTACATAACAAAGGTGAAACCCTGAGTTCAAGCCCAGTACCACCAAAGGGAGAAAAAAAAAAAAAAAGTGAAGGTAGCCACCAACCCTGCCACCAGAGGAGGCTCACATTCAAACATCAACGCAATCAAGATTATTTACAAAGTATACTTAGTTCAATGAAGCAACCAAACAGGGTGCTATGAAAAATAGTAGAAAGCCTCTCTGTGAGAGTTATAGTTAAGCAAAAACAAAAAATGAGGAGCTGGTCATGCAAGGATGAGGTAGAAGAGCTCTTGGCAGTGTGATTGCCTTAAAGGAAGAAAGAGTTTGACTTGACAGAAGAACCAAACAGTCCAGTGCAGCTGTAGGTCAAAGGGAAAGCATGGATTTTTTTTGAAGGCCAAAGGCAAGTAACCAAAGTAAGTAAGTGGGAAAGTAACATAACTCAATTTACCCTTTTACAATCTTTTTTTGTACTGTGAAAGACTAGAAAGCAGAAATAGAAAGAAAATCAGAAAGCAGCTGCAACTGGGTATACAGCTGTTAACCCAGCTACTCTGGAGGCAAAGGTAGAAGGACAGGTCCCTGTCCTGGCCAAAATCAAGAAACACTTTCTGGGAGGAACGTGCTGAGGGCGTGGCTCAAGTGGTAGAGTACTTGCCCGATAAGCTCCAGCTCCAGATTTCAAACCCTAGTGTTGCCACACCCCGCCCCCCCCCCTCCAAAAAAAACCCGATGCAGCAGTGTGGTCAAGGTTGGGACTAGTCCCAAGTGATAATATTCTCTTATCACTATACATACTATGTTTTCAATTGCAAATAATGCTGCAATTAGTATCTTTACATTATCAATCTTGGAATATCTAACTATATCCCTAGGACAGACACCTAGAAGTGGAGTTACTAGAATAATGTAAGAACTCTAAGCCTTTTCATATTATGAAAAAATTTAACCAATTCTTATCAACAGATACACCAACAGTGTCAGTGTCCATATACAAGTTAACAAGGATAAGTACAAAACTGTATCTTTGCTAACTTGACAGATCGACATCCTTTTTGCATTTTTACTGTCTCTAAACCTAGAATTGCCAAAATTCACCCTCCCCCATATTTTTGCCCCTTACTTTTTTACCCTTTTGACTATTTAAATTTTTAGTATTTCTCTGATTTTTGGGAACTTTCTATGTAATAAAGATATTAACACTGTCAAATTTAACTACCTTTCAAGTATGTTGAATTTTAACTTTTAAACTTATGTGTAATCATTCTGGCATGAGTTACAGCTGTAACTTGATTTCTCCCTAGATAACTACCTATTTGTTCTAGTTCCTTGTATTTAACAAGACAACCTCTGCTGCTACTGCCCTCCACACTCATGTGCAAGATTCTAGCCTTTATCTAAGTTCTAGTTCACTAATCTGAAGTCTATTTTCACCTAAGTCATAACTATAGTTATGATGAAACAGGAGGCAACAGTCTCCTCCTCCATTCTCTTTTCTCTGGAAAAACAGTCTCAGTGGTTTTTCTTCATTTCATAGATGCTTTTTATTTTCTGTATTTAAATTCACCAGCATATTTTATCACATTTATTAAAAATGATAAAAAAAATTCTGAAGCCTGATTCAACAGCACACACCTATAAACCCAGGTACTCAGGAGGCTGAGGCGAGAGAACTAAGAGCCAAAGTGGAGACCCCCATCTCAAAAATAAAATTTTAAACTGCTATAATTACTAAGAATGGTTAAAATGAAGTTTCTATCCTGTCCCTATTATCTTGGTAAGAGACAGCTGGCTAAATACAAATTCCAGTGTAACAGAATAAACTGCATCTGTTGTCAGCTAGAAAAATGCTGCTAAAATTGCAATTTATAAACCAAATAAAGTGATATTAAAAAAAAGAAACTCAACCACAGACTGGAGGTGTGGCTAAACAGTAGAGTGCTTGCCTAACATGCATGAGACCCTGGATGTTTGATCCACAGTACTGCCAAAAGAACCAAACACTTAAACTAAAAAAAAAATTTCATTAAGCCTATTTTCACTAGAGAAAGAACACCAAATAGCTGTTTACTGTGCAAAATATTTGTAGATACCTGTCTCACTAATTGCTCTCCTTCTAGATGAGGTGGATGGCCTAGAAACCAAATGTGAAGATGAAGGCTTCTCTTCCTGCAACTCTTGCACAGGGTCCTAAGCATTCAAGAAAAAAATAAAATACAACAAACTAAACTTAAAACACCAGGAAGCTATAGGTTTTGTTTTACAGAACACTTACAATTTTCAAGAAACGTACTAAAATGAGAAAGATTACCTTTTGATCACTCACACCTTCAAGATGACAACTGTTCTCACTCACAGATGTGCCAGAGTCTGACAGTTCTAAGAGAAAATAAAAGCAGAATCACAATGAAGAACAATTTAACAGGTATCAGTCCAACACAGACTCCATATACAATTTCACCTTTCACCAAACATTTAACATGTATTTCCCAAATGCCATTCCCATGTTAAATTCTGCAAACATAAGAGAATTCAATTTTAATAGAAAAGATACATAAGGGTAATTATTAAGAAGAAGTATTACAAGATATATTAGCAAAGAAGATAGAGCAATAATTATTTAGCAGTGATGGGGAAGAGGAAGCTCTGAGAAACAAAGAATCAGGAAAGATTTCCTAAGAGTATATGGAAGTAGGGCCAGGAAAGGCATTCCATACCAAGGAAACACCATGGGAAAAAGCACCCAGAAGTGAAGTAAACTACTAGCTCCTATGGCAGGGAACTAAGGGTTCCTTGGAATGGAAGCAGAGTCAGACTGTAAAGGGCCTGAAGTGTCAAGTCAAACAGCACAAAGATGTCAATAAGCAGTGCATCGTGTGTGCATCTTCTCAGCAATTACTTCAGAAGCTTCCCTAAGCCAGTCTCGCAGCCTCTCACCACTAAAAAGGTTTTATTACAAGAGATAAAACTAATTTCCTACCTCACAGAGCTATTACCTCCAGAGAGCAATTATAAAACTCCTAAATGAAAAGAGTGACAAATCACTATGGCAAAACAGAAGGTCAGGCATGGTTGTACATGCCTATAGTCCCAGCTACTTGGGAAGCTAAGGCAGAGGGAAAAAAAAAAAAAAAGATGGCAGAAACAGGGAAACCAATATTAGACAATAAATGTAATGCAAATAAGCCTGACCTAAGGGATGAAGAAAGTAAAGACATAAAAACTAGGCCAGGCACAATGGGCCTACGAATCCCAGCTACTCAGGAGACAGAAATCAGGAGGATCACAGTTTGAGGCCAATTGGGCAAGACCCCATCTCAGCCAATAAAGCTGAGGGTTAGAGGCATGGCTCAAGCAATACAGTGCCTGCCTAGCAAGCTGGAAGCCCTGAGTTCAAACCCTAATATAGCCCAAAACAAACAAAACCAGTAAAACTGGGCATGGTGGCATGTGCCTGTCATCCCAGTTACATGGGGGCATAAACAGGAGGATTACAGTCCAGACCAGCCCAGTTAAAAAACGTAAGACACACCAGACACTAGTGGCTCATACATATAATCCTTGCTACTCAGGAGGCAGAGATCAGGAGGACTGCAGTTTGAAGCCAGCCCAGGCAAATAGTTTGTGAGACCCTATCTCAAAAACTCTTCACAAAGAGTTCAAACTCCAGTACCATAAAAAAAAAAAAAAAAAGACACTATCTGAAGAGTAACTAAAACCTTAGGTTTTGTTTTCACAAATTCAAAATGAAAATCAGCAATCTACAAGTTCCCCTCTCAATAATTTAATTTTCCTACTAATCCCCCAAGGTTTTTTAATATTATTTTATTTTTTGGTGGTACTAGGGTTTGAACTCAGGGCTTCATGCTTGCTAAGCAGGTGCTCTACCACTTAAGTCACACCCCTAAGCCCTGCCAAGGTTTATTTAAATGAGTAAGTATATCAGGGACTCTTCAGAAAATTCAAAATACTCCCTAAGATAATATAGCTGTGCATTCTGCCATTGTTTGACTTCATAAAGAATCTTAAAACAATGAAATGCCAAGTTACCAGCCTAATTATTACTTTTCTTTTTGAGTAAGCTGAGGGTAATGCCTTTTTCTGGGTTTGAAATCCCTACTTTGGTAGTTTCCAATTCCACAAATACTTAATACTATAACAATAAAATACTGTGCTGTATATAATACACAATGCAAATTTGTGATATAGAAAAAGAAATATATCTGAAAGTTTAGTTATAGAAAGTTTAGTTATACTACTTAAAGTATAAATAAAGCAATACAATAATAAAACCTGAATATGGAATAGGAGCTTTAAAACGGAGTCATCAATTCATTCTAAAAACTAAACAAGCTTCTGAGAGAAGTTTTCAGTTGTAGTTTAAGGATGGGGCTTAGAAGGGCTGTAGGATATGGGAGCCAGCTCCTGCCAGCACTCAAAAGTATACCAAACCTCTTCCTAACTCAATGTTTATAACCTGAAAATAAGAATACATACACCATGGAAATCAGCAACCACAACAAATCAAGGCTTTTCCCATGGAAAGTGAGTTGTTAACATTTATTAGCACACTACTGTACATGAGCATTGTTCTAGAACAAAAATTCAGTGCCTTCATCAGATTCTCAGAAGTGATTCAAAAACAGTCTAATAGGAACTACAAGTAGGGAACTAAGATGCCACTTACTGACAAAAATCAGTGAAGTTTTGTATATTATAAAGAAAAGGTCTCATTCATTCAAATAATCTTACCTAGGAACTATATTTCTTCCCAAAGCATTTCAGTACATTTCTCAAGGCTTCATCACACCACTACCAAGCAGAGGCTTTTGAAATTATGCACCTTTCAAAATAAATTCTAACTCTGACATCCCAAGATTTAATTTGATGTAACAGGACACTGAACCTGACATTAGTATTTTAGCTCATATGCATTTATTCTTTCTAAAATTTATACTTTTATTAATTTAATGTATAGTTTAAGTAACTTGCAGAGAATCACAGGGCTGGGGATATAGCTCAATGGCAGAGCACTCACCTAGCACAGGTGAGGCCTTGGGTTCAATCCTCAGCACTGCTAAATAAATAAATACATAAAGACATAGATAGAAGCCAGGTGTCATGTGTTCCTGTAACTGCAGCTAGGTGGAAGGCTTAGGAACGAAGATTTTGAGTTCTACACCAACTTGGACAACTTAGCATAACCCCCATCTCAAAATAATAAAGTAAACAAACAGAATCACAATTATAAAATACATGCACTCACACAAAATGTTTTGGGTTTTTTGTTTTGTTTTTACAGTACTGGGGATCGAACTCAGGGCTTCGCACATGCTAGGCAAGCATTCTACCACTCAGAATACCCCCAGCCCTTAAAATGTTTTTACATGTTTACAGTATTCAAAATTAACTTACCCTGCTGATTGACTACTACCAAGTTTCTGTAGATCATTGTATATATTTTCCTTGTAAGAGAAAACAAAAATCAAGAGATGTTCATTTTTAAATAAAAATTACACTGAATTTAAATACATGTTTAAATATATATTCAGTATGAACTGCACATACTCAAAATATTTCAAATCAATACATTCAAATTACATAACTTGCAAGCTTCTAGGCCCTAAAAAGAACCATAATCAGAAACACAACAATCACACACAGCTACTTTCAATAATTACAAAGGTTTCTCTAGCTCAAAGATTCATATTGCTATTTCCTGACAGATGCTTTGTTTGGACTTCACCAAAAGAACCCAAGGAATGGAGCATGTGCAAGCAGGAGAGAGATTAGCATAGTTATTTTCAAACAAATTTTTTAGCACTGACCTTAACATGGAAGCAAACTTCCTTAAAAAATAAGTTATAAAAAGCTCATGATAAGCCAGGCACCAGTAGCTCACTTCTATAATCCCAGCTACCTGAGGCAGAGATAGGAGGACAGTAGTTTGAAGGCAGCCCGGGGAAATAGTTCACGAGACCCTATCTCAAAAGTACCCAACACAAAAAAGACTGGTGGAGTGGCTCAAATGGTAGAGCAACTGCCCAGCAAGCATGAAGCCTGGAGTTCAAACCTCAGTTCTGCCAAAAAAAACAAAAAACAAAAAAAGAACAACCCAGGAACTGATTATAATCCTAACTCTCATCGACCTTAGACCAATCATTTAATGAATTTTTTCTTTCTTGATCTTAAAATTTATTAGAAGACAAAGCACTCATTCAATAAATACAAACTGAGAATTTAGTATGTTCCAGTCACTGTTCTAGACACTTGGGGAAACAAATAGTGAAAAATCTCTGCCCTTATACAGCTTATATCCAAATAGGAAGAAGACTCATTTATTCTAGTATTCAATGATGTTATGGTACTTCCTCTTTTATTTTTAAACTAATGTTCAGACAATGTTCATCGAAAGATATCATTTCTAATCCTCAAAGTTAAAGGGATAATACCAGTCCTACTGTTTCTTTTCATCCTTGAGAATACTTTTTTTTTTTGCAATGCCGGGAATGGAACCAGAGTCTTCACACATGCTAGGTGCATGCTACCACTGAGCTACCTTCAGCATAATACTGCAACTTAAACCCACAAAAATCAATATTCCTGTCCACATTCCAAGTCAGTAATTTCCCCAGTTTCTAATCTCTCAACCTTTTAGGATTCAAATCAAGGATAATCTTAACTTTGTTCTTTTAGTATCAGAAACATCACCTCCAAACATCATCAGAACATTCAATACTCCAATGGTACAAATAAATCACCAAGCAATTTCTTTTCTTTTGCAGTACTGGGGCTTGAACTCAGGGCCTCATGCTTGCATGAAATTTCCTAAATTTATAAAATTAAATCTTGTACCCCCAAAGCCAAGTATAAAAATAACAATAGATATTAAATGTAAGACTTTACCAATGAAACAATGCTTCTATAATTTTGTACCAAAGAACAAGATAAAGGCAGGGGGTATAGAACATGTGCTTAGTATGCAGGAGGACTTGGGTTAAATTCCCAGAATCAAAATAAAATATTAACATTTAAAGTAAATAAAATTACCTTTTGGTGCCAGCACCAGTGGCTCATGCCTATAAACCTATTTACTTGAGAGGTTGAAATTGGGAGGATCACAGTTCAAAATCAACTAGGGCAAAAACTTCTCAAGTCCCCATCCCAACAAACAGCTGGGCACAGTGGAACCATGCATGTAATCCCAAAGAATGTGGGAGGCTGAGATCTGAAAACTGTAGTTACAGGTCAGCCTCGGCAAAAAAAAAAATCTGCAAGATCCCATTCCAAAAGAAAAAAGGTGGGTGGTGGCATGCAGCTGTCATTCTAGTGTCAGCAGAAAGTTTAAAATAGGAGGATCTGGACTGGCAGACTGGCTCAAGTGACAAGAGCACCTGCCTAGCAGCATGAATCCAAGCCCCACTACCGCAAAAAAAAAAAAAAAGATGATTGTGGTCTAGGCTGGTCTGGGCAAAAAGTGCAACCCTATCTCTAAAGAGCAAGCAGGGCCAGAGGCATAGCTCAAGCCTTAAGAGCATCTGCTTAGCAAGCAAGAAGCCCAGTACCAGCAGCTCATACCTGTAACTGTAGCTGATTGGGAGATGTGAAGCCAACATGGACAAAGAGTTCACAGGACCCCATCTCCAAACTAACTACAGCAAAATGGATTGGAAGCGTAGATAAAGCAGTAGTGCGCCCTGAGTTTGAACTCCAGTCCCACCCACCCCCCAAAACCCAGTATCAACAATAGTAAAAATTTGAAAAACCTTTTGGTGACAAGCTACAGTATATTTTTTCTGCTCTTCTTGAACTTTGTCTTTTTCTAGTGCTTAATAATAAATGTTTATAACAAAGCTGTTTTAGAAGTTATAAATATCCCAATTACCATCTTTTTAGGTATAGTATGCACACATTTTTTTCTTGTGACACTGAAGATAGAACCCAGAGACTTATGCATGTTATGCAAATGCTCTACCACTGTGCTATACCTCTAGGTCCTATATTATTGAGCATTAAATACTAATAAAACCTTGTTCATTATTTCAGATGGAAAGCATCCATCCCACTTATTAAGACATAAATACTAAGGCTCAACACAGACTGCCTCTGCTCAACTAACTGGGATGAAGAACTCCAAATATAAGGTAAAAATGACTGAGAAAATAGTCTTCAGTTACCAAGAGAATAATTGTAGAAATATCATCTGGGTTAAATTCAGCTGATTAACTACAATAATTTATGACGAAATGTCATTTCCAAAGTAACTAAGGCTCAAATGTAAGCCTTCATTATTTCCATGATGGTGAAAGACTGTCTTCAGAAGTGAGTTATTTATAAAATATTATTGTACCTAATAACCAAATGCTTTGGATGTGCCAAACACTATGCTTTTCAGAATGTCTCATGAGGAATTTATAATCTCTGTATAAAGTATTTACATTATTCTATTTTACAAAGAAGTTAGTTTACTTATATGCATAGCTAGTAAATGAGTGGGCTAGGTCTCAAATACAGGTTTTTAAGATTCCAGATAGGCTGGGGGTGTAGCTCAGTGAAAGGGCACTTGCCAAGCATGTCTAATACCCTGAGTTAGAGCCCTAGCACCACAACAGAAAAAAACAAAGGCAGCAATAGTGGTGCACGCCTGTAATCCAGCATTAGAGAGGCAGGAAGATGTAGAGTTTGAGGGCAGCCAGAGCTACACAGTGATTTCAAGACACAGTCACCATTGGGAGATGATGGGGGGTGGAATATCAGAACTCAGGTTCTCAAACAATATGCTATAGGGCTTAAAAAAATAAAAAATTTTAGGACTGAGGGGGATGTAGCAAAGTGGTAGAGTGCTCGTCTAGCATGTGGGATCCCCTAGTTCAATACCCAGCACTGCTGGAAAAAAAAACCTAAATTTTAGTATTTTGTATATATAATGAAACAACTTATGACTGCAAGTGAGGATGGAGGTAAGCTGCAGTATCTACCTGCCTGGCTCTTTACAAATGGACTAAACAGAAGAATTTACCTGTGCTCTTTCACAGAGAAGCTTGGAACGCCAAACAAATCTCCCAGTAGATCATTAGAACAATATACAATATGTTGCTGTTTCTCATCATATAATCTTTTAGTCATAATATACTGGCCAAGATAAAAAATAACCTGAAATAGAAATATGATTCCTGAGCATCAAAGTTTCAAATTTACTCAGTAATATCCCATTTATCTGAACAATATTAAACAACCAGCAACCACATCCACAATGTAGAACAGCAATCATTTGTATTCTAAAAAAAGCTACTCTTAAACCTTTTCCTTTCAATTTGATAAGAACAGAAATAACTACTTCTCTCAGAGCTGTACTTACTCAGAGGTGTTTTTTACTTTTTCTTTTTTCTTTTTTTTTTGGCAGCACTAAGGTTTAAACTCAAGGCTTCACACTTGCTAAGCAGGCGCTCTACCACTTGAGTTGCTCCACCAGACCTTTTTTATGATGGGCTTTTTCAAGATACAATCAGTGACATAAACCTCCAAACTTACTGCTATAATCCATAATATGTAATAATAAAGATAGTGGACCCAAACCATTAATACAAAGTTGTATTTCCATATACTACATCAAGACAAAGCAGGTAATATACTCTTTAAAGTTATCCCAAAAAGCCTATTAACAACCATCTAAATCTGGATGGCATTTTACAGTTTATGGTATACTTTTCATAATATATCTTGTATTTCTGTTATTCTGCAGAACTGTTGTCACTTGTTAGAAATGAGGGGGCTGGATGAGCGCATGCTCCCTGGTTCCATCCCCAGTACCCTAAAAAGGAAATATACCTCAGGTCTTCTGACTCCTAGCCCCATGTACTTTCTACTACCCCAAGTGAGGGCTTTCATTTCCCCAGTGTCCCAGAACAAAGATCCTACAACTGAAAACAGACAACATATAGTCAACCCTCTCTATCTGCAGGTTCAACCAACTGCAACTCCAAAATATTCCAAAATAAAAATTGCATCTATCCTCAACATAGACATTTTTCTTGTCAGTATTCTCTAAAATAATATGGCTTTAACAACCACAGCATACAGATGATTTAAAGTATGTGGCAGGAGCCAGAAGCCAGTGGCTTGTGCCTATAATCCTAGCTACTTAGCATGAGCAAATACTTCATGAGTCTCTACTCGAAAAAACCCATCACAAAAAAGGACTGGCAGAGTGGCTCAAGTGGTAAGAGCGCCTGCCTCATAGCAAGTATGAGGCCCTCAGTTCAAATCCTAGTGCCACCAAAAAAAAAAAAAGTATATGGCCGGATATGCATAGGCTATATGCAAAAACATACCATTTATAAAGGACTTGAACACTGAGGGGAAACCAATTCCCCTGCAGACAACATGGGAGGCCCGTACCACGCTTCTCCTACAGTCAGCATATGCACCATAAGTCATTATGATAGCCTTAATCTATTTTCTTGTTTCTCTTACTGCTAATGCCATACCTTCTTTTAGTTTCCTTAACTATATGATAAGGTCTCCCAAGCTAACAGTCCTAAAAATATCATTTGGCACTCCCTTGCAAGTACTGTCTAGAGACTTAAAGGGCTAAGCAGGAGCCAATCTTAAGAGAAAGAAGAGAACCTAGATTCCTATGAAAAATCCCTTGAGGAAGTTTATGAAAGTGTAGCTCCACTATTCAGTCCTAAGACAGGAACTTAAGGCCTGGGGGTGGGGCTCAAGTGGTAGAGCCCCTGCCTAGCAAGTGCAAGGCCCTGAGTTCAAACCCCAGTACCACCAAAAATGTAAGCATCTTATGTAAATGAGCCCTACATTCTAAGTGGGAGAGATGGGGAACATTCACGTTTCATTCACACTAGAACTCTGCCTAAAATGGCCCAACCTCTCATTAAAAATCAGGCTTCTATGAAAAATTTCAAGCTAGAGAACAGATTATATCCATTAAATAGACTATATATGCAAGAAATCAGCTCACCTCCATCCCAGAATTTCAGTACAGTATACTGTACTCATGTGTTTCTAGTATGTAAGTTCTTAACCTGGGCTCAAGAGATGCCCAAAGAAGTCTGGGGCCATGAATTTGAATGGGAATTTTTTTTTTTTTCCTATTTTCACTAAATTTGAACTGAAATTTAGTTTCTTTACTTACAAGTATAGTTAACAAAACACAACACTATTAGCAATATCTATAATTTTGTTACCAATAAAAATAAAAATACTGGGGGTTGGGATTGTGGCTCAAGTGGTAGAGCACCTGCCTAGCAAGTGCAAGGCCTTGAGTTCAAATCTCAGTACTGCCAAAAAAAGAAATATTTTCATATTACACTATGCTTTTGACAAATATTAAAATATGGCTTCTATTTCTTACTACTTCAAAACCATACTAAGATCTGCTGCTAAAATCACTTTAAAAAGCATGTATCACAAACTTGCTTACTATTTGCATAACTGTATTTTGGTATGCATCTTTGTAGTCATATGTATTTTATTTCTTCGTTTTACAAGTATGATTTTGAGGAATTACCAATCTAAGACTTATCAGTCTGCCAAACTGAGCTCATTAACACAAAAAAAGCCAGTAACTCCAATAGAGCTTCCTTGTCTCTGATCTCCTAATTGAGAAATGAAACTCATATAAAAACAATTCGAATTTTCAGCTTCAAAATATAGTCCAAATGACCACAAAACTTAATGCTGCTGCTTAGTACTGGGCACCGAGGGCTCATGCCTGTAATCCCAGCTACTCAGGAGGCAGAGATCAAGAAGATTGTGGTTCAAAGCCAGCCTGGGCAAATAGTTTGCGAGACCCTATCTTGAAAAAAACCCATCACAAAAACAGGGCTGGTGGAGTGGCTCAAGGTTAAGACCCTGAGTTCAAGCCCAGTACCACAAAAAAAAAAAAAAAAAAAAAAAAAAAAAAAGCTACTGCCTACCACAATATTTCTCTGTACAGCCAATTTCTCCCTTGATCTTGAAAACTTAAGCATGGCTATATAAAACTAGGAAGACATTAGTTATCTCTTTGTCTCTAAGTTCAGCTTACCTCTTTCATAGTGTAAGTGTCTTTTTGCGCACCAACAGACTTTAACAACTTCAAAAGCAATGGCTTTGGTCTAACCTATAAAGAAAAAAAGAGATGAAATTATTCTTGCAAAATTGTCCTAAAACTGTAAGCCCTGCAGCAAATATGTCAGAAGGACGTCCAATAAAGGTAGCAAATACTATGTTTAACAACTTCACGAAGTTAGGTCTCAAAAGTTGTAAGATTTTACAGTAAGTACAATGGACTGTGTAAACTAAATACCACAGATTACCAATGGGATTTGGGAAAAAAAATGCTGGGTAACAGCTAATTATTATTTATCATTAAATCATCAAGTATCACAGGCTGTGACCAAAACCAGTACCGATTCCAAGACAGTGAATAATATTCTTTATACTCCATTTATATCTACCATGTGCTTACTGCCTTAAAATAATCTTAAATGGCTGAGACTCAAAGAGTCTACAGTATTGTACAGATCCAATGAGCTTGCTATAAGCAAATTTTTAGAATCCAAGAGAAAGGAATAAACCTTTAGGACTCTTATCTTGTACATGCTAGGTTCCTGACTGCTAAAGAACATAAATAACCCAAGATGCCAAGGGTAATTAAGAGCATTATCTGAAAGTATAACTCATGTACCTCACTACAACTCAGCACTGCTTCCTAGTTTGTCTACATTTAAAAAATTTACTAGACATTTATTGAGCATCTACTATGCACCTAACAGTGCTACCTACTGCCAAAGGAAAAAAGAATTACAAATAAGATGTATGACATTAATTAAGGAGCCTGGCAACTAAATCATATGTCAATTTTCTTCTGTAAAGAGCCAGAAAGTAAGTATTTATTCTTTTTTTTCTTTTTTGTGTCAGATGGTCCATCCAGCTTAAAAGCATAGCAGTATAGGGGAATGGCTACATTCCAATAAAATTTTATTTACAAAGACAGGCAGCAGGCCAAATTTAGCCCAAAGGCTATAGTTTACCTGACCCTGAACTAGAGGTTTTATGAGTACTATTAAGAAAATAACTGGCATGGGTGGTAGGGAAGTAATATGCTCTTTCCCCTTCCTGTTGCTGTATCGACATCTGCAATACTAGAAGAAAAAAAGGAAAAAGTAAACCTACTACAAGAAAATACACAATGTATTTGCATAATCTTGGGTAAGAGTTCTTCCAAAGTATTATAGGGAAAAAAATCAAAAGACCAATAAAGTCAACAAATCTGACTTCATAAAAATGTTCTCAAAGAGAAAAGACAAGTTAAATGCAAAATTTGTAAACAACAAAAGTTAAATACTCAAAATGCAGAAAACTACCCAAACTATTAAGGAAAATACAAAAAAAAAAAAAAAAAAGAAAAAAAGAAAAATGGACAGACAAGACCAGGGGAATCAAAGAATAAACAAATGAACAAATGAAAAGATGACAAACCTCACCAGAGACTTGATATATAAATTTAAACAATGGCACAGTACTTTTTAACTCCAAAAAAGACAGTAAGATAGGTTCATAGCAATTTATTATATATTTTATAAAGAGCTGTTTAATACACTTTCACAATATTAAAAAAAGAACTGAAAAGAGTTCAAAGGCTCCCACCAAAGAAATGACAAAGCATATAGGAGCATGGAAATTGTAATTGCCTTCATCTAATCATTACACATTACATAAGTGTATCATATCATCACACTAAATCCCACAAATATGTACAATTATACATCAATTTAAAAGGTTGGTAATACTCAGCAGGAGTGAAAACTGTCACAACCTTTTAGTGAGCAAGTTACCAGTCAGCAATCAAATGTGCATAATTTAGGACTCAGAAATTCTATTTCTATAATATTCTTACTGAATAATCACTTAACACTTAGGTTAGGGTATATATACAAAACAGCACTATTTATAATACTCAAAAAACAGTCAATTTTTAAGAGTCTATCAATAGAGGGCTAGGCATGTAGCTCAGTAGCAGAGTGCTTTCACACTCAAGGGGTTCAATTACCACCACCACTACCACCAAAAAAAAAAACCACCAATAAAGGCATAAATAATAAAAGATACACTCATGCTATCAAATACTATACAGCCATCAAAGAGAAGTCTGTAGTTTATTCATGAGTTTAGAATACCTCTAAATGTTTAGCAGAACAAACACAACATAGATTTAAATTCACATGCTTATATAGGTATGCACATAGAAAAAATTTAAAAGGAGACATGAAAAAAAGACTGGAATTTTCAGTATTTACTTTATACATTTCTATGACTACAGCCTTTACCACAAGCATCAACAATTTTGTGACTTTTAGAAGCCTTTAAAGAAGTTAAATAGTGACAAGCCGAACTAGAAAAAAGAGTAGATCACATAATAAACATAACTTCAGCATCTGTGCTCAAGAACGAATGAAACTCATTTTTAAAACGCCCATGTTGTGAAGGACTAGAAAACACATTATTTTTCCAGTTAACTCTTTGTGCAATTTTCTCTGAGAAAGCAGAACTTAAGTTAAACATATACAATTTCATTTCAAGAGCCTTGCTGTGCAATTCGGGCTTATAAAATTACTTGACAGCCATACAAAATAAGTTATCTTTAAAAGTCACGCTCGAGACAAAAATACCAACCAGGGTCTCTTGTTCCGAAGCTGGCATCTGTGAGGTGCTTACAGCACCATCAGTAGACACAGACATGTTGGTATTGCACATTGGCCTACAAGAAGGGAAAAAAACACACACACGATAAAACCTTGAAATAATAAAGCATCAGCGAAACAGTATCATATAGAAAGGGGACAGATAATGCCTTTATAAACAGTATCTTTAGAAAGCAGAACTATTGGCAAGTGGGTCCTTACCTGGATCAGTGTAGAAAACGCGCTGGACGTCAGTGACCACGGGTGTCTGCCTTCCCCAATCGCCAGTGAACACAGCTGAGAAAAGGCAAGGTTTAAATATCCCCAGCTGGAGACAAGTCAGGACTTAGCTCCTCCGACTGCTCACGCGGAACGTGTCCCAACTTGACCAGCCCAACAGGAAAGGCTGACTCAACCTGCCCACGGAACCAGCCCAGTCTCGCCCGGCGTCGGCGCGGCGTTCAGACAGGCCGCGGGGTACACAGGCACCTGTTATCATCCCGACCCCCGGGGCGCCGCGGCCGCCGTGCCGCAGGTCCCCGCCCACGTGGCCTTTACCCGGCACTCCCCGCGAGACCCCCACCCCACCCCGCCCCACCACAGCGCGGGCCCGAAGCCCCGCCCTCCTCCCCGACAAAACCTCCACAAAGCCCCGCGCCCCCCACCACCAGGGGCACAATGGCCGCCGGTGGCCGAGCGGGCGGCGACGGGCCCTGCCCGACCCCCTCGCTTCCCGGCGCATACCTGCTCCTCTCCACCCCGGGGGGATTCGGGTTTCCAGCACAGGGGTGAGGGAGGGGATCTTTCAAGGCGCCCAAGATGCCTTCAGTGGGCGCGCGCAAGCCCCACGCCCTGGGCGTCGGCGGCCATTCCACTCTGGGACCGGGGCCCCTAGGCGCTCGAAAGCACCAAGTCCGGCGAGGAAGGAGGCTCCTGGCTGCGAAAGCGACAGGACCTCAGCCGGCGTGGGGGGTCAAAGCGACCTCCCAGGCTCAGCTTCTTACTTCCATTTTCCTCCAGTGATCCAGGGCCCTAACGGCCCCTCACCCAGCCGAGGTCCGCGGTGCGCGCCCCCTGCCGCCCGCGGGGAGCGCGCCGGAAGCTGCGGCCTATCCGGGCGTTTGCGCGCGCGCTCCCGTCGCCGCCGCCTCGACCAATCGTGGACGGATTTAGTCGGCCGCCGCTGCTGCGGAGGGGTTCGGGGCCCGGCGCGCGCGGTTGGGGCAGCGGCCCTGCGGAAAGGGAGGGGTTCGTCTGGAGCAGCGCCCGCCTGGTGTCTTCTGGCGCCGGGCGCTCGGAAGCCTTGAAGCTGTTGTCCTATTTTTGTACGGGATGTGTTTACATCTCCAACCGCGGCAGAAACTGTAGGCAAGTTCCTGTACCAAAAAGAAACCAAAATTAACAGCTGTTTGCTATTTTAAGCCCACGCTGCCAGCTGCTGGAATTGTATACAAATGAGTTATTTCAAGACTTTTTTTAAGTTTAAAAATAGTAAGTGACCTTGACTTACACACCTTGCATACAGATGTTCTAGTTGGTTGTTTACCAACCTTCTCTCAAGGCTTATGTCGCATCCCGAGCTACAGAAAAGGAGTAAAGTCTTGCGGTGATGAGGGCGCCCAAGTTAGGAGATGGTGAAAAGGGGCTTATGCAGACCCACCTCTCAAGTAACGTATCTCAGACCAGCCCTCTTCCTGACTGATACTTTGTAATGGATTTTGTTGGTAGATGTGAATTTCTTTTACGAAAGGAGCTACCCTAGTGTCTAGTTTCTCAAAATAGGCATCCCAAATATGCCAAAGAAGTAGAGCAGTCTATTATGTCCGCAATTCGGACACACCTTCATCAGTGTGGCAAGTGCTACTGATGCTGTCTCAGAAACGAAGGAGGGTATAAAGAACAGAGTTGACGCAGGCTAAAAAGTAGTCTTTGCAAAACACCAGCTTCTCTGGTCAGGATGTGATTAGTCAATGAACAAAGACCTTTTTGATAAAGTGTTTGTCCCTCCTCCCACTGCCCAGCCTATTAGAAAGGAGTCTTCCTAAACACTGTTAGACCCAAACTCTGAAATCCAAGAGATCTCTGAACTAAGAGGTTGTACTGAGCCATTACAAATGCTAGCCAGAAAGAACGAACCAGTCCTGGGACAAGTTCCCTCAGTGGCCAGCTGAAAAATTAATCAACCAGGTTAAAAAAGAGTGCGTCACCATGAAAAGCTGAAGGCAGGCGTAAATTCTTTACATTGTTCCTACAATGTAGCTATGACTCAGAGGGGCAGGATTACACAAAGCAGAGAAGGCTTGGGACAGGACAGTCTGCTAGGAAAGCAACTACTGCCTCTGATTGATTAGGACTGCAAGCAAGGTGCTGTGGTCGCTAGGAGACCACAACAGGATTTGAATCGAGGGGATTGCTTTGTTTTGTTTGAGGCAGGGTCTTGCTGTACTGCTCAGACATGTCTTGAACTCCTGGGGGTCAAGCAATTGTCCTGCCTCAGCCTCCTGAGTAGCTGGGTTTACAGGCATGTCAGCACACCCAGCTACTAATAAAATTTGGGTAAGGACTGCAAGTTAATTAAAAGCATAAACTGGGCATTGCAGTGCACACTTGTAATCCCCACATTTGGAAGGTTGAGGTAACAGGATAGCCAGTTTCTGGCCAGGCTCAGCTACATAGCAAGACTATCTCAAGCAAACAGATTTGTGTCTGTATGTATATGTATATATGCATAAAATATAAGTGATAGTGTTAAATGCCAAGTGAATGAACAAGTATGAATGGCCATTAAGAAATCAAAGACAGAATTGATTAGTGATTGAGAGGGCACTTCACGAAGGCCTGAGAGAGGATCCACATATGTTTAATGTCTTGAAGGGTGGTAATAAGACTTAAAAACAATATTCTAGAGCACTAGAAAAGTACTAGCAAAAAAAGCCAGAAGCAAAAATATAAGAGAACTGTTTGAGTAATGATAGATCAATTTGACTTGTCTGAAAGTCAAGCAAAAGTTTTAAGAACATTAGTGTCCTTAAATGCCAACCAAATGCATTGGGACTGTGGACTGAGTGGGCAGGATGCCAACTTTAGGAGTATATAAACAGGTGATTTGCTTTAGATTTTACTAGGACTTACTAACAGTAGATTAAGCTCAAAACAGCCAAGCCAGCTCTTTCTAGATTGGTTTTCTTTTTTCTGATTGACGCTGTTATTCAGGTTTTCTTTTCATCTATCTACACTAGTAAAGTGTACAGCAGATGTAAGCAGTAGCATTCTCTGATGCCTCCATATCTTCCTAAAGATGATCTAGAAAAGATGGTTTCACAGGAAAAGAGACAACATCCAACACCCTGCCTAGACTGAGATTGCCTGTCATCTGTCATCTATTCTGAAGGCAGCTCTGTGCTTGCCTGAATTCTTATATGAATAGCAAGACAACCTTTTATTTGCTGTGCACAACCTGTCAGCCACCTGCTCCCAGAAGCCCCAAGTTCCTAGTCCTTTCTGTAGCTCAGGATATAGAGGCTTCAATCATTTGGCCTTTTTTGAGTTTTATATTTTGTGAGGCTCCCATGCCTTGCGAGGTCTATCCAAATTTCAAGTGGCAAAAAGTCTGGCATTATGTACCTTTACTGACATTTTCTTGGAGAAGAATCTTTTTGGCTTATCGGATTAGCCTTTCCAATTTAAGGTATATTACTTTTTGTGTGTGTGTGTGGTATTGGGGATTGAACCCTGGGGCTCACACATGCTAAGCAAGTGCTCTACCATTTGAGCCATGCCTCTCCAGCTACACATAATAAATTTGTATGCATTTTTTTCCTGGTAATCGGTCTTATTTCAGAGATTCAAACTATTGAACTTGAAAGAATAGAGGGAAACTTAACTCCTCTATAGTGCCAAGCACTACCACAGGCCCAGAGAGGAACAAGATAATCATACATCCTTTGAATGTAATGGATCCTAGCAAGATGACTCTATTTCCATCCAAAGAAAATGATGATATTGATAAAGATAAGACTGGAAGGAATAAAAAGTTGGGGTGCTGTTGAGTTTTAGGTGAGGCATCACAGAACAGAAAGTTCAAGTATCGAAAATGTGGAACCGAAGTTCAAACTGGAGGTGAAACTTGAAAGAGCAAAGGAATAAGAGGAACAAACAGAAAATCAACCAACCCAGGGCCTACACAGTGGTATTTCAAAAACCAGAATAAAGTAATGAAGGTCTGGAGGAGTGGCTCAAGTAGTAAGAGCACCTACCTAGCAAGTGTGAGGGCCTGGGTTCAAACCCCAGTACTGCCAAAAAAAAAAAAAAAATACAGAGTCAAGTAATGATACTATCACAGAAGTTAAAGAAAATGAGGCATGAGAATGCCTTCTCTAATGCAGTTTTCATGGGTTTAATTTTACCATTAAGAAGAAAAACGGAAGCTGGGTGCCAGTGACTCATGCCTATAATCCTAACTACTTGGGAGGCAGAGATCAGGAAGAATGTGGTTCAAGGCCAGCCTGGGCAAATAGTTCTTGAAAATATCCAACACAAAAAAGGGCTGATGGAATATCTGAATTGGTAGAGCACCTGCCTAGCAAGACTTAAAACCCCACTTCTGAATTTAAACAACAACAATAAAAAATGCAGACCAGCTGCTAGTTTGCTGCATTCTGTGGTTATCCTTTTAAGACAAGATAGAGGAGGAGACAGGGAAGTTACATTATTTTCAGTAAGTATTAAAAAGGATCAGACTCAGACACTGGAACCAGGAAATAAAAAGTCACGGCAGTTAGCTCCCTTCCACCACATCCTTTCAGATGTTAAGTTGTAAGAACAGGGAGACATAGGGCTGGGGGTGTGGTTCAAGTGGTAGACTGCTCAAGTGCAAGGCTCTGAGTTCAAACTCCATACCACCAGAAAAAAAGAAGAAAAAATGAACAGGGAGACATAAAGAGACTGTGTATCTGCTTTCCCCTTTGAGATGTTAAGAAACTTCAGCGCTCCTTGAATGGGTTGAGAGAAGGACGTAAGGCATATCTGACAAAAGGAAGTCCTAAAACTTACCTGTTGTTTGAAGCAGTCCTAGATAACATCTCCATCTCCATGGATTTTTTTGTTGATGTTGTTTTTGGTTTTGTTTAGTTGGTTTTTTAGCAGTACTGGAATTTCAAACTCAGGTCTTATCTACAATGCTACGCAGGTCCTCTACTGCTGGAACCAGCCTCCAGCCCTTTTTGCTCAGGATATTTTGGAGATAGGGTCTCACTTTGCCCAGGCCAACTTGGCCTAGGATCCTTCTATTTATGCTCCCTGTCCTCATTGGAATGATAGGTACATACCACTGCACCTAACTATTGGTTGAGATGGTGTCTCACAAACTATTTGCCTCTGGGCTGAACTTGAACCTGGATCCTCCCAATCTCAGCCTCCCAAGCAGCTAGGATTATAGACGTGAGCTACCATGCCTGGCTTCCATGTCTTAAAATAATAGGAGCACCCATTTTGGGTACTCAGTCCATTGTCTAATGCTTAGGGGTTGCTAGACCACAGGACCATGTGTACTCACCCAGCTCAGAAAAAGTATAGATTAGAGCCACCAAGTTTGAATCTGAAGGAAACTTCTATAACACTTTGTCACTTTGCCCTTTGTTGTGCTCACCTTTTCTTGGGGCAAACTTATGTTTACTTCTAACAGCATTGAGTTTTTTGTTGTTGTTTTTTATAGTTTGCATGTTTTTTCCATTAGCATTATTCTTAATGCCCACCTTCCTACCAAGAGAGGGCGACACCTCAAGTGTCTTTATAGTTTTGAGTATTCTCCTGGATATAAACACTGCAAATATATCCACATTAGATTTATCCTGGACTTTATACTTAACTTTATTAATGCCAGCTGACTAATCATTAAAACGTGGTGACAAATAAGCAAGATTTTTCTCAGGGATCTGGCGGAATGGCTCAAGCAGTACAGTGCCTGCCTAGTAAGCATGAGGCCCCAAGTTCAGACTCCAGTACCACATTTAAAAAAAAAAGATTTATCTCAATGCAGAGTGTCTCAAGTGGTAGAGCTACTGCCTAGCAAGCATGAGGCCCTGACTTCAATCCCCAGTACCACTAAAAAAAAGACAAATTATAAAATTACGGAAGTAGTTCAAATTCCATGTCTTTCCAAACACCTGCAGGTAACCATTAATTAAAAACAAAATATGGGCTGGTGGAACAGCTCAAGTTGTAGAGCACCTAGCTAGCAAGCAAGAGGCCAGAGTTCAAACCTCTGTACTGCCAAAAAAAAAAAACAAAAGCCCAGCAAAAAATGAATATAAACAAAAATTTCATTTTTATTTTGAAAAACTAATCACCTAGCTTTTTGTGTATGTGGTTGTTTAAAATATGCAGCAGCCAAAATTAAAGTAAAATATGCAGTAATATTCCCAGTACAATTCACATCCATAGTAACCACTGTCCAGAATTCACATGTCATTTCTGTTTTAAATATATTTTTTAAATGAAACGTTACAAAAAAGTTGAAATTCCACTGTTCTTAACCCCATTCTGCTCCCTCTCTTGAAGTAATCATAATAAGTTTGATTAATCTTATCTGCTGAGTATTTTTATGCATTGATTATAGATTTATGAATTTATAAACAGTAGGAAAATTGTTGGACACAGAGTGTTAGCCTCATAGTAAGGTGAGATGTCTAACAGGGTAAGTTCACCTATCTTTTTCACTAGTTGTGGCTCTTGGGTGTTACTTTTAGAATCAGTTTTTCTAATTCATAGAAAGAACCCTATTGGGGTTTTTATTTTAATTTGTTTTGTCATAAGATGATCTTTTATTGAAATAGTTTCTCTTGTCCTTCTTAGCCAGTTAAACATTCCTCTGCACCACTGTTGATGTTATCTATGATGTCATGAGGATGAGGATTCTGTCCATCCACTTTGCAGCCCAGAGATTGCAGTGATTCCTGAAAGTCCTCTGGTTAACGATCTGTGCTACATCTGTCAGGCAATGTTGACAACCTCATCAAAGGTGATAAAATTCCACTGTTTAATGTTCTTCTGCTTTTTCTGTCTCTTGGTGGCAAAAATATGAAATGCTTCATGAATTTGCTTGTCATCCTTGCACAGGGGCTATACTAATTGTTATAGCATTCTAATTTTAATATTTATACTTCTGAAGTGAGCACCCTATTGAACTTTTGATTCAAATTACATTGGATCTATAAATTATTTTGATGTCTTTTCAGTACAAGTTCTTCCCACATAAGAACATGTTATGTTACTCCATTTGTCTTTGGTATTTGTTTTGAGTTTTTGGTTTGGGATTTTTTTTTTGGTGGTTTTTTTCTTTTTTTTTTTTTTTGATGGGACCAGGGTTTGAACTCAGGACTTCTCACTTAGAAAGCAGATGCTTTACCACCTGAGCCACAACTCCAGTCATTTTGCTCTGGTTATTTTGGAGATAGGGTCTCTTGAACTGTTTGCCTAGGCTGGCCTTGAACCTTGATTCTCTCTATCTCAACCTCCTAAGTAGCTAGGATTACAAGTGTGAGCCACTTGTGCCTAGCTACATTACTCCATGTTTTAAGGTCTACCTTGACATCTTTTAATGATTGTTTTTGTTTTGTTTTGTTGATATGGGTGATTGAACCCAGAACTTCTCACATGCTGTGAGCTATACCTCTCTCATTTCTTTTAATAATATTTTGTCATTTTTTTCCTTAAAGTTCTTTTTATTATTTATTTATTTTTATTTATATTTGAGGGGAGGATTGAGACAAGATCTCACTATGTAGCCAAGGCTGGCCTTGAACTGGTGATTCTCCTGCCAATATCCTCCTGAATCCCAAGTACTGGATTACATTTTTGTACCACCACGTCCAGCTCCTCAAATCTCTTATATCTTTGGTTAAGTTTTTTACCCAGGTGCTTTGTAACTTTTTTTCTTTTGCAGTGTTAGGAAGTAAACCAAGGACCTTGTGCATGTTAGGCAAGAACTCTACCTCTGGCTATGGTTCCAGCCAGCATTGCTATTTTAAATTATAGCTTTTTTCTGTTTTTTGGCTTGGTTGTTGCTGACATATGGAACAATTATTGAGTTTTGTTATTTTGATCGTATAGCCAGCAATACCACTAAATGTTGTTATATATGTAAGTTTTTTTCAGTAGATATTGTTTTTATATGTAGATAATAATGTTACATGCAGGACTGGAAGCATGGCTCAAGCAGTAGAGTGCCTGCCTCACAAGCATGAAGCCCTGAGTTCACACCACCAAAATGTGTGTGTGTGTGTATCATATGCAAAAATTGTCAACTTGTCCTTTCCTTTTTTTTTTTTTTTTTTTTTGCTGGCGGAGTGGCTCAAGTGGTAAGAGTGCCTTCCTAGCAAGCGTGAGGCCCTGAGTTCAAGCCCCAGTGCTGCAAAAAAGGAAAATACAGACTTTCTTTTTTCTTTTCACTTTTTTTTGTCTGGTGATAGGAACGAAATCTAGGACCTTGCTGCAAGATAAGCACTCTACCACTGAGCTCCCCCACCAGCCCCCTTCCTTTCTTATTTTTCCCTCTTTTCATTTTCTTATAACCATTAAAATGATTTGTGTGTGTGTGTGTGTGTGGAATAGTAGCAATGATTGTGGGCTTCTTTTTCTTATTCCTGACTTTTATGAAAATACTTTTAAAGCTGGATGCTTATTGTGAGTTTTAGGTAGATGCTCTTTATCACATTATAAAAATTTCCTCCTGTTCATTTTTCTGAGATTTTTAAAAAATATGGATGAGTGATCAGTTTTTTGTCTACTGATATCTTATACATCTATAGATGAGCATGTGACTTTTCTACTATAATCTGTGAATATGGTAAGATCATATTGATAGACTAACATTGACCTTCTTTGTGTTACTCAGATAAACCCTAGTAGGTCTCCACCTCCACCCCCCCAGGAGTAATGTAACGGGATGACATAAGCAGAACCGAAATCTGATCCTGCCCTTAGAGACAACCAAATATTTAAGAAATTTCAGTGGCTTAATGCCCTGTTGAGAGCAGTTACTTAATTATCTAAGGCTAAGTTCAAAGACGGCCCAATTCACACACTGGGAATCTAACCCCAGGCCTTGCACGTGCTCTACCACTGACCTACACTCTCAGCCCCAAGGCCTAATTCTTCGCCTGAGATTCTGGTTTTCACTGAGGCAATACAGGCTGAACTTGTTTGATAACTTTTACCACAGAAAATTTTAATGGAGAACTAGGAACAACAGAACACCTTTGAAGGAATGAAGAGTTTATAATCCCCCATATGCCCCATAAATCTGAATCTTGTGACCCCATCTTCTCTGAAAGTTGCTGAGCCACTCAACCAACAGAAGACACATAGTGACCATTAACAGCATCCTTACTCTTTGGTGTGGAAAAGTTGCTGGAGTTTACCCCAAGTCAAGTGGTCCCTAGAGAAAATGACAGGGTTGTACAGTAAAAAATGTAATTTTCTGTGGGAGTTGGTGGCACATACCTACAGTCTGAGTTACTCCAGAGGATGAGGCAGGAGGATTGCTTGAGCCCAAAAGTTCCAGGTTAGTTTGGACAGTATGACCCAAATAATAGGGTTCTCATGAACAAGAGTAGAAGTAATAAACATCCTTTGGAGTAGAGATGTGTTATTCCTTTTGAGTGCTTAGTCTATGAACCCCTGCCCTATGTTCTTGTATGTGTGTTGATAGGAGGCAGCACTTCCTCTCCCACTACTAAAGCAAAACTCCACATACTTGCTTTTCCAGCCTCCAGTGCAGCTAGGACACAGGCTTGTTATAAACTTATACTGGGAGTCAGTGATATGAAAGCCAGGATCTCAGAAAAATCCATTCTAGGATTGGGAGCTGAAGATGGTTGGAAGTTATAGCATTGTAACTCCAAGATTGTGGGGCAGTGCAGGCTGTGGTTGCCCTGTGTCCCACAGAGGTCAGATGTTCCTGTTGGGCTGGTTTGGGACATGCCTTTGACTGTGGTTCTAGTATGTCCAGCTCTCCCCGGGACCTGCCCACATCCCAATCTGGTTCTTTTCAATGATACTTTGAGCCAATATTCTTTCAATAGGTTTTCCTTCTAAATCTTTATAGAAGGTTAGTATTATGAGTTGGGCACTGGTGGCTCATGCCTGTAATCTTAGCTACTTAGGAGTCAGAGATCAGAAGGATCAAGGTTCGAAGCCAGTCTGGGCAAATAGCTCGAGAGACCCTATCTCGAAAAATCCAACACACACAAAAAGAGCCACCTTGGAGTGGCTCAAGGTGTATGCCCTGAGTTCAAACCCCAGTACCGAAAAAAAAAAAAAAAAGGTTGGTGTAATGGGTTGAACTGTGTCTTCCAAAATCCTAACCCCCAGTTATCTCAGACTGTGGCCTTGTTTGGGTTGTTGAAGATGTATGTATTAGTTAAGTTTAAAATAAAGTCATATTGGAGTAAAGCAGGCATCTAATGCAGTATAACTGCTGTCCTTATAAAAGAGGGAAAATTGGATATAGTGTCTCTCTCTCTCTCTCTCTCTCTCTCACACACACACACACACACACACACACACACACACGCTGGACAGAGCATAGGGATTGCAGTTATATTCCGTAAACCAAGAAACTGCCAGAAGCTAGACGAGAGGCCTGATAAGAGATCCAGCCCGAGTGTCTTCACAGGGATATGACTCTGCTGACACTTTAACTTTAGGCCTGTCCTCCATAACTGAGACAATAAGTTCTGTGGTTCTTTGTTACAAGAGCCCCAGCAAACCAATACAGCTGGTTTCTGCTGTTTCCTATCTAGGATCATGACTGATGTGATTCTGTCTTGAGTGAATAGGTTTAGCACAATCCAGAAAATCGAATGGGTCTAGGCAGTGATGGATGGGTCAGAGATACTTGGCTACTGTGAGTTCTTGTTCTTTATGCTCTCAGAAGAATTAAAAGCTTGGAACTCTGGCAGAGTTACAAGAAGTCTTTATTGGTACAAAACAAAAGTAAAGGCTGCTCAGAGAGACCAGCAGCGGGACCTGGAAACTGGTAGTCCACTGAAAAGCTTTGGGTTTCCCCTTTTATTGCTCTTTTAGTTCCATCTTTATTCCCTCTCCCTCCAAAGTTCACTGGTCCCCGGAGTATGTATTTAGAGCTTCTGCTTCTAGGTTGGTTTTTGTCACCTTGTTCTTAGTGCATACTTGCTGCAGATAGGGCCTTTTGAGAAAAACCACCAGCTTTTTCTTTTTGCCTGCTTGTAGGCTGGCACTCTGTGGTTTCTTGCTGCAACTCTAGCTACACAGGAAGTTTAGCTAACCAGGCTGTCAGCAGGGCTGTCAGCTCACCCTTGCAGCAAAGTCTTTATATTGACCCCAGGCCTGGGTCTGTAAAGCCAGCAGTACTATTCCCTTTCAGCAGAAACGAGTGTCTTTGAATGACAGGTTGGCATAGGCTTCAAATAAAAATCCTACCAAAGTACTACTGCCTTGCAGGACTGTAGGGCAGTTTTTGTTAGCATTAAAGGCTTGCTCCCAGGGTAAACTGGAGTGGTTGTAGCCATTCTCAGAGAGAGGCAGAGAATTCCTGGCCTGGAGGTCGTCGGTCTCTGAACCTGGTTCTACGCTCTTGATGGTTGCTGTGGGGTTTGGATTTTTCTAATCACTGCATCTGGCTCCAGATGTCTCAGCTGTTATCTTCAATGTGGCTAAAAAGACACTCAGAGGTATATGGAAGCTTGAATTTTTTTCGATCCTCACTAAATCTAGAAGAAAGACTACAGTCTACTAGCTCCTGGCAATCCTCCAATTCAGGTCTTTGCTTGTTTTTTAAAAAATGCCATGATATTCTTTGTTTCTTTCTTGTGAGCCAACATTATCACTTACGTAGATTATGTTGGACATTTGTGGTCACATGGTTCCCTGGAATCCAAAATAAACAGCAGAAAGTTAGGCAAAGAAGCACAAATGACAGTCCTTGTAATGTATCACACTCAGCTGAGGATAGCTCAGCAGAGCCTGGTTGCCTCAGATTCTTAGCAGCATAGTACACTTACTCTCATGAAGCAAACAGCACCACTGCTTCACCAGTTCTAATTGGTTGAGACCATAGATGGAACAATAAACAATATTGTAATGAATTGTTATACAAGTACATAGTGGAGTTGCACATTTAGCTCACTACAATTTAAATTAGCAGATAAAAAAACTCCACTTTTATTTCACCTACAAGTATTCCTGCAGCTGTGCCTGCAGTTTAGTAGGAAAACTAAATGTCCAATCTTATTTAAACCTGATTGGATTTGATAATTTAACAAATCAACTTGGATAGTGTCCAGTCTCTTGAAATTGAAATGTTCAATCTTTCTGTTCGATTTCCCTCACTTCCTGCTTTTCTTCTAAGTCGGTTTTCTAGGATTCACAGTGGGAATGACCTCCTGGCCATGTGTTGCTCGCCCCCACTGCTTGCCAGCCCAAAGTCCCCAGCCTGCTTAACTATTCCACATTCTGTTAGCTTCATGCTGCAAACTGGAGCTTATAGCCAAGTCCCCAGTAATGACGTCTGGTCCCATTTTGCTTGCTCTGTGAGACCCTGGATTTGGTACCTGATCACCTGTTAGGTTTTGGGGCTTCCTTTTTGGGTACAAGAGAAAATATTTTTCTTTATTTCAAGTTGTGTTTCTCTCTATATATATTATATATAGGTATGTGTGTGTGTGGTGTGTGAATATATTTTTATTTGGCATTGAATGAGGCATTTCTATTTGTTTAAAGGGAATACACACATTTCATATATATATGAATTTTATATATATATATATATATAAATTATATACATATATATAAATTATATATATATATATATATATATATAGCCAGAAAAAGAGTTAGTTTTTTAAAATAAAATTTAAACAAGTAAATACATAAATTCTCCTTGTTTAAACAAAGTGGGAACAGCCAGGTGCAGGTGACTTAGGCCTGTAATCCTAGCCACTTGGGAGGCTGAGATTGGAAGATCAAGGTTCATGGTCAGCCCAGGCAGATAGTTTGAAAGACTTCATCTACAAAATAACCAGAGCAAAATGGACTGGAGGTGTGACTCAAGCAGCATAGTGCCTGCTTTGCAAATGTGAAGCCTTAAGTTCAAATTCCAGTCACACCACAAAAAAAGAGGGGTTGGGTGGGAGCATTATACATAAAGAAAAAAAATCCTCAAAACCCCTTCAAAATCCCTGTCACACAGAGACAATCCAGGATATCAGCTAAGCTTATTCTTTCTCAATTTTCTCATATGTATCACTTCTCTTGTTTACATATATGCCCCTTAGAAGATGTGTGTAAAGGAAAAAACAAAAATGTTGATTCTGTTTACTCAGACATTCAACAAACAACACTTCCGTAATCAGATGCCAAGCAATTCTCTAGCAGACATCAACTGGATGTCTTCTAATTCAACTCAACCTGAGCTCACCATTCCATACAACCCAATTCTTTTAACTGCTATATGGCAATGCGTACATAGTTCCAGGGTACATTTTATTAGCCATTGTTCTATTCATGGGTAATCTGTGTTTCTACTTTTTCCCTAAGGAACTCTGCAGTGGACATGCTTGTACATGTTTTCTCATGCATGTGTTAGTCATTTTAAGAGATAGAGGTCAACCCCAGTACTGAAAAAAAAAAAAAAGGACAAAAGAGAGAAAGGGAGAGATAAAGGTCAATATGTCAATATCTGGAATTGCTGAGTCATAGCATACATGTGTGTTTGGTTAATCAGTATTGCCAAATTGCTCTACAAGTGACTCAATTTTATACCCCCACCAGCCATGTGTATCTGTTTTCTCACACCCACATTGCTACATTTAACTAATGACTTTAATTTTTGCTAATGGAATAGTTGAAAATTATACTAATGTTATAAATATAATCAGTTCTTCTTGATAACTCAGCTTCTAATATGATTTCATTGACCGATGTATTTATTTTTCTGTAAATATGCTACCTGTTATTTTTCCATATTCTTGTTGCCTTGTTTGAAGTTTTCTTCTCTGTAAAAGTGTTTTATGAATCTAGATGCTAATTCTTTCTATGTTTTATCTATGGTAAATATCATTTCCTAATCTGTCACTTGTCTTTTAACTTTACTAAAACCTGTGTATGTTTAATTTATTAATGTTCTAAAATTATTTATGATGCTGTTTGTTGTACAGACCAAAAGGTCTGTTCAAATTTATCATTCTTGGTAGAGTCAAACTTATCAACATAGTCCTTTCTGTCTTTTGCATTTGGGGTCTGGTTTAGAATGGCTTCCAGTTTTACAAAGTCATAAACATATTCTCCTGCATTTTCTTCTGATGTGGTTAGAGGGTTTATTTTTTAATCTATGGGTCTTTAATGTCTCCATAATTCATAAGAATCTTTTTTTTTTCTTGCAGTGCTGATGATTGAATCCAGGGCCTCATGCAGCTAGGCAAGTGCTCTACCTCTGACCTATATCCCAAGCCCCCTCCCGATTTTACTTTTGTGAATGGTGTGAGATGAGCATCTAACTTTATTTTTTATCAAATGATCGATTGCTCAATATCATTTACTGACTCATCAGTACTTCCTTGGTGATAGGAGATACCATCCATTTCAGTCAATTTTGGATTAATGTAACACAATACCTGAGATAAGTCAACTTGTAATGAGGAAATGTTTATTCAGGCTCACAGTTTTGGAAGTTTCAGCCCATAATTGGTTGGCCCATTTATTTGGGGGCTGTAGTGAGGCAATACATCATGGAGGATTGAAAGAAGTTGTTTATCTATCTCACAGCAGTCAGGAAGCAGAGAGATAGGGAGAGAAAGAGAGAGAGAGAGAGAGAGAGAGAGAGAGAGAGAGGGAGAGAAGCTGGGGTCCCAATATCTCCCTTCAAGGGCATGCCACCAATGACTTAACTTCCTTCCATTAGGCCCCACCTCCTAAAGGTTCCATCATCTCCCAATACTACCACAGGCCTGCAACAACTCTTTAACACATGGGCCATTGGAGGATATTTATCCAAACTCTAGCACTATCTTTATTGAAAATATCCTAATATAAGTGAACCTAGCCATCCATAAGAATAATCCACACAAAGAAAAGGCTTATTACATATATACTGCTGGGAAAACACCACAGACTTAACCGAAGTGAACAGGATGTGTCCTAAAATTGAAAACTGTGAAGCTATTTTACAGCTTGTTTGTAATAAAATACAATAAAAGAAGGTTCTGCTTATTTATGTGAAGTATGTAAAAAGAATTAAACAGTAAGAAGTTGATCATGATTGTTTGGGAATAATCAATTCACTGGAGATGTACAGAAAAATTTCCAGGTCTTTCTGCAGCTTTAGAGGAACAAGTTCCTGTATTAGTCTAACCCTTTAACTCTTATAATAAGCACTCTAAAGACTTCCTGGAATATAGCTCAGTGACAAAGGACTTGTCTAGCATGTGCGAGACCCTGGGTTTAATCCCCAGCACCAAAATAATAAATAGATAGATAGATAGATAGATAGATAGACAGATAGATAAAAGTGTCTGCTAACCTGCCTAACTAGTTTCACAGGTATGTTGATACAAAGGAGGGGAGAGCATAAAGGAGAAATAAATAGTTCAGGTATAACCACCTTTCTGAATTAAGCAATTGATATTCTGGTATGTAAATCAGTCCATTTTATTTGTGTAGGTTAAACAACTTAACCCACCAAGTTCTTTTAGCTTTTAATTCTCTGGTTCTATCTCCAGAGCTTACAGAATGCCTGAGACATAAAAGGTACTCAGTACATTTGTTGATTGAATGGATGACCAAACCATCATTGTTGTTTTGTTAGGTTAATTTATTACTATTTTTTTAAGCAATACTGGAGTTTGAACTCAAAGCCTTGCACTTGCTAAACAGGTACTGTACCAGATGAGCCACACATCTAGTCCAGGTTAACTTTTTAAATTTATTTTTTGCTGTGCTGGGTAGCAACCCCAGGTTCTCATGTATGCTAGACAAGCTCTCTACCACTGAGCTACATCTCCAGCTCTTGAGGTTAACTTTTTTTTTTACCCCTTGGTGATACTGGAGTTTGAACTCAGGTCCTCATGCTTGCTAGACAGGCACTCTACTACTTGAATCACTCTACCAGCCCTTTAGGTTAAAATTTTAAATGCTACAAATCACAATCATTTTCTCCCCCATAGTACTGCTGTGTAAATCATTTCTTTCTCAGAGAGATAAGAGCCTACAGCTTAAAATAGTTATAAACACCGTACTTACTTACTCACACATTTAAAAAATTTTGTGACGTTCCTTTTAACCATGATGCTAAGCTCTGGGGGAATACAACAATAATGCCTTTTTTATGAAAAGATCACAGTTCTTATATTTATTTGACCACATGGGGAAGTTGGAGAGTATTACAATGGAAAGTATAGGAGCTGGAAGCTCTAAGTAGCATGTGGAAAAAGGTGGGAAAACCATGCTATTGATACTTAGAAATGAGAGACCAGCAACTGTTAACTGGAGAGACCCAAGACCTCCAGGATCCTGCTTGTTCAGAGAAGGTTAAGGTGACAAGTACAAGTTAAAAATCCCAGGTCTTTCCAGAAGACTGGGGAGCCTCATAGATTGGCAGACCAAGAACAGTTGGACATTTTGGTGCTTCCCAGTGTTTTTGCAGTTATTAATAATGCTGTGTTAAACTTTCCCATACAAAAGTCCTTGTGCATGTCTTTGCTTCCTTAGGATAAAGTCCTGCAAGTGGATTTTCTGTGTTAAAGGACACCAACATTTTTGTGGCCTTTGCCAAAATGATTTCCAGAAAAGCTATGCAGTTTGCAGTCTCACGATCAATGTAAGAAGGCATTTTTTTTTCTCTTACCCTTAGCTAGACTAAATTTGAAAAGACATGGATTTGTAGAACATTACTAAAATTAAAACAAAGTGTTTGCCAATTTTATATGTTTAAAATGTACATTTAAGAACAATTTTAATCAGTTAGAAAAACCTACATGTCATCTTTATAGAAAAGGAAATTCATTTTACATTGTATTGCTGAGACTTCTGGGATCTTGGTTTTGTAGTAACATTCCTGCGTTGAAGTGGAAGTGTTCATCAGTGGTTGAACTTGTGGGCTTAATGTAGAGGTGTGATTGATAGAGGTGGGGAAAAGTGATGGAAAAGGCTAAGAAAAAAAAATGTAATATGCAAGAAATGAAGATAAAAAGAACAAAAGTGAGAAAGGAGGGTGGGGGCAGCAAGAGGGCCCAGGCACTCCCACCACAGGCTCTGCCTGGCCCTGTCCATGTTCTTTTAGAGCTGTTCTGTTTTGCGTTTTCTGCAAATATGTAGCACTGCAACTTGCATTGTCATTAGAGAAGGATATGAAAAGGTCAGCACAATTACAGGCCAGAGGAGTAATTATTGGGACAAAAGGAGAAATCAGAACAGAATGTTTTTTTGTTTTAAAGAAAAAACTCATGTGTTACTTGCTAAGTCACCAGGATCTTAGTGTTTTGACCTTCAGACATTAGTCATTCATTCCTTTTAAACAGCTCCCTCCCTAGTTTTCTTACTAATCACAGCAGGGCCCTTCTAACCTCCCAGAAAAGTCTGAAAATCAATCAAATGTTAATGAGCAACATTTATGCCTGTCATAATGTGTGGGAATTCACTACATATTTTATTTTTCTTTTCAGGATCTTTCCTACTGTTAAGGAAACTCATTGAGCTAAAATGCGATATTAAATATTATTAAATAAAATATGTGGGAGGTTACAACAGGGCCCAATGCATCAAACTAATGGAGAATCTAATCATAGGAAGTAGAGCTTTGGTCAGTTGCATGATGCCTTGTAACCAATTAACTAATTAAGCTGTAACCAATTGATTGTTTGTAGCCAAACTTGTTTTCTACATCTCACTGCAGTTTTTTTCCTACAACTGTAGCTTGTACATGTTTGGCTGGAGTTCTCAGAACCTGTTCTGGTTCTGCAAATTGCACAGCTGCCTGATTTACCAATCATGTTTGTTTTGTTTTACTTTGTATTAAATTCAATTGACATAAGGAATTTTTCTTTAAGAGAATACTTAAAGGAGGCTTTAGGGTAAAACTGGGCATGGTGGTACATATTACTAGTCCCAGCTACTAGGAAGCCCAGGCAGGAGGATTGCTTGAGGCCAGTAGTTCAAAAACAACAAGACCCCATGGTTTTAGCATGGGGGTAGGAAGGGAGACTGGTTGTAAAATGACTGATGAGGAAGTTTCTCTATAAACAGATATACATTTAGAAAGCAGAGGCTCCATCTAATGACCAGAAAATGACACAATGTAAGTGTGGTTTTGTTCTCAAACTTGGGGCCTGACTCGAGCTTTAAAAATATCCCCATAAGGCTACATGTCCCTTACCTACATCACTTTACTTAAACATGTCATCATTTCTTTTTTTTTTCTTTTATTCATATGTGTATACAATGTTTGGGTCATTTCTCCCTCCCTTTCCCCTCCGCTACCCCCCTCACTACCACCCAGAAACTATTTTGCCCTTATCTCTAATTTTGTTATAGAGAGAGTATAGCACTAATAGGAAGGACCAAGAGTTTTTGCTAGTTGAGATAAGGATAGCTATACAGGGAATTGACTCACATTGCTTTCCTGTACATGTGTGTTACCTTCTAAGTTAATTCTTCTTGAACTAACCTTTTCTCTAGTTCCTGGTACCCTTCTCCTATTGGCCTCTGTCGCTTTAAAGTATCTGCTTTAGTGTCTCTGCATTGAGGGCAACAAATGCTACCAAGTTTTTTGGGTGTCTTACCTATCCTCATACCTGCCTTGTGTGCTCTCGCTTTATCATTTGATCAGAGTCCAGTCCCATTGTTGTGTTTGCCCTTGACCTAATGTCCACATATGAGGGCGAACATACAGTTTTTGGTCTTTTGGGGCAGGCTAATCTCATTCAGAATGATGTTCTCCAGTTCCGTCCATTTACTTGCAAATGATAGAAGATTTCATTCTTCTTCATGGCTGCATAAAATTCCATTGTGTATAAATACCACATTTTCTTAATCCGTTCGTCAGTGGTGGGGCATCTTGGCTGTTTCCATAACTTGGCTATTGTGAATAGTGCTGCAATAAACATGGGTGTGCAAGTGCCTCTGGAGTAACCTGTGTCACAGTCTTTTGGGTGTATCCCAAGGGTGGTATTGCTGGATCGTATGGTAGATCTATGTTTAGATTTTTAAGACGACTACAGATGTTTTTCCAGAGTGGTTGTACTAGTTTGCATTCCCACCAGCAGTGTAAGAGCATTCCTTTTTCCCCCGCATCCTCGCCAACACCTGTTGTTAGTGGTGTTGCTGATGATGGCTATTCTAACAGGGGTGAGGTGGAATCTTAGTGTGGTTTTAATTTGCATTTCCTTTATGGCTAGAGATGGTGAGCATTTTTTCATGTGTTTTTTGGCCATTTCAATTTCTTCTTTTGAGAAAGTTCTGTTTAGTTTACCTGCCCATTTCTTTATCGGTTCATTAATTTTGGGAGAATTTAGTTTTTTGAGTTCCCTATATATTCTGGTTATCAGTCCTTTGTCTGATGTGTAGCTGGCAAATATTTTCTCCCACTCTGTGGCTGGTCTCTTCACTTCAGAGACCATTTCTTTTGTTGAGCAGAAGATTTTTAGTCTTATGAAGTCCCATTTATCTATGCTATCTCTTAGTTGCTGAGCTGCTGGGGTTCCATTGGGAAAGTTCTTGCCTATACCTATTAATTCCAGAGTATTTCCTACTCTTTCCTGTACCAACTTTAGAGTTTGGGGTCTGATATTAAGATCCTTGATCCATTTTGAGTTAATATTGGTATAGGGTGATAAACATGGATCTAGTTTCAGTCTTTTGCAGACTACTAACCAGTTTTCCCAGCAGTTTTTGTTGAAGAGGCTGTCTTTTCTCCATCGTATATTTTTAGCACCTTTGTCAAAGATAAGTTGGTTATAGTTGTGTGGCTTCATATCTGGATCCTCTATTCTGTTCCACTGGTCTTCATGTCTGTTTTTGTGCCAGTACCATGCTGTTTTTATTGTTATTGCTTTGTAATATAGTTTGAAGTCAGGTATCGTGATACCTCCAGCATTGTTCTTTTGACTGAGTATTGCCTTGGCTATTCGTGGTCTCTTGTGTTTCCAAATAAATTTAACGGTCGATTTTTCAATCTCTTTAATGAATGTCATTGGGATTTTGATGGGAATTGCATTAAACATGTAGATTGCTTTTGGGAGTATAGACATTTTTACTATGTTGATTCTAGCAATCCATGAGCATGGGAGATCTCTCCACTTTCTATAGTCTTCCTCAATCTCTTTCTTCAGAAGTTTATAGTTTTCCTTGTAGAGGTCATTCACATCTTTTGTTAGGTTTACAGCTAGGTATTTGATTTTTTTTGAGGCTATTGTAAATGGAATTGTTTTCATATATTCTTTCTCAGTTTGTTCATTATTAGTGTATAGAAATGCTAATGATTTTTCTATGTTGATTTTATTTCCTGCTACCTTGCTATAGCTGTTGATGGTGTCTAGGAGCTTTTGAGTAGAGTTTTTGGGTCTTTAAGGTATTGGATCATATCATCTGCAGATAGGGATATTTTGACAGTTTATTTACCTATTTGTATTCCTTTTATTCCTTCTTCTTGCCTAATTGCTCTGGCTAGGAATTCTAGTACTATGTTGAATAGGAGTGGAGATAGTGGGCATCCTTGTTTCGTCCCTGATTTTAGAGGGAATGATTTCAGTTTTTCCCCCCTAAGTATAATGCTGGCTGTAGGTTTGTCATATATAGCTTTTATAATGTTGAGGTACTTTCCTTCTATTCCTAGTTTTCTTAGAGATTTTATCATGAAATGATGTTGGATCTTATCAAAGGCTTTTTTTGCATCTATTGAGATGATCAAGTGGTTTTTGTCTTTGCTTCCATTAATGTGGTGTATTACACTTATTAATTTTTGTATATTGAATCACTGTGCATTCCTGGGATGAAGTCTGCTTGGTCATGGTGAATAATCTTTTTGATGTGTTGTTGAATTCAGTTTGCCATTATTTTATTGAGGATGTTTGCATCAACGTTCGTTAAGGAGATTGGCCTATAGTTCTCCTTTTTTGGAGGTGTCTTTGCCTGGTTTTGGGATAAGTGTAATACTGGCTTCAAAAAAGGTTTTAGGCAGTTTTCCTTCCCTTTCTATTTCATGGAACAGTTTAAGGAGGGTTGGTATTAGTTCTTCTTTAAAGGTCTGATAGTATTCAGCAGAGAATCCATCAGGTCCTGGACTTTTCTTTTTTGGGAGACTCTTGATTGCTACTTCAATTTCATTTTGTGTTATAGATATATTCAGGTAATTAATGTTCTCTTGGTTCAGTTTTAGATGATCATAAGTATCTAGAAATCTGTCCATTTTGTCAAGATTTTCAAATTTATTTGAATATAGGTTCTCAAAGTAGTCTCTGATGATTTCCTGGACTTCCATGGTGTTTGTTGTTATCTCCCTTTTGCATTCCTGGTTTTACTGATTTGGGTTTTTTCTCTCCTCATGTTAGTCAGGTTTGCCAGCGGTCTATCAATCTTGTTTATTTTTTCAAAGAACCAACTTTTTGTTTCATTAATTGTTTGTATGGTTTTTTTGGTTTCTATTTCATTGATTTCAGCTCATATTTTTAGTATTTCTCTCCTTCTATTTGTTTTGGGATTTGCTTGTTCTTGTTTTTCTAGGAGTTTGAGATGTATCATTAGGTCATTGATTTGAGATTTTCAGTCTTTTTAAGATATGTACTCATGTCTATAAACTTTCCTCTCAGGACTGCCTTTGCTGTGTAGGTTCCGGTACATTGTGTTTTCATTTTCATTGACTTCCAGGAACCTTTTAATGTCCTCTTTTATTTTATCAATGACCCATTGTTCATTAAGCAATGAGTTATTCAGTTTCCAGCTGTTTGCATATTTTTTGTCTTTATTTTTGTTGTTGAGTTCTAGTTTTATTGCATTGTGATCAGATAGAATGCATGGTATAATTTCTATTTTCTTATATTTGCTGAGGCTTGCTTTGTGCCCTAAGATATGATCTATTTTGGAGAAGGTTCCATGGGCTGCTGAGAAGAATGTATATTGTGTAGAAGTTGGATGAAATGTTCTGTAGACATCAACTAGATCCATTTGATCTATGGTATGTTTTAGAGCTAGGATTTCTTTATTGATTTTTTGTTTGGATGACCTATCTATTGATGATAGTGGGGTGTTACAGTCTCCCATGACCACTCTGTTGGAGTTAGTATATGCTTTTAGGTCCTTCAGGGTATGTTTGATGAAATTGGGTGCATTGACATTGGGTACATATAGGTTGATAATTGTTATTTCCTTTTGGTCTATTTCCCCTTTTATTAGTATGGAATGTCCTTCTTTATCTCATTTGATCAATGTGAGTTTGAAGTCTACTTTGTCTGAGATAAGTATTGCTACTCCTGCCTGTTTTTGGGGGTCATTGGCTTAGTAAATCTTCTTCCAGCCTTTCATCCTAAGCTTATGCTTATTTCTATCGATGAGATGGATCTCCTGTAGGCAACAAATTGTTGGATCTTCCTTTTTAATCCAGTTTGTCAAGCAGTGCCTTTTGATGGGGGAATTAAGTCCGTTAACATTAAGTGTTAGTGTTGACAGGTATGTGGTGATTCCTGTGACTTAGCTGTCGTAGTTGTTTGAAGGTTTGATTGTATGTAGCTAAAATCGATGTTACTCTCTACTTTCTTGCCTTTTCTTCTCCTGTGGTTTGGTACTGCCTGCCTTTTCATGGTTATGTTGGGTTTCACTTTCTGTGTACAGAATCCCTTGAAGAATCTTTTGTAGTGGTGGCTTTGTGGTCATATATTGTTTTAGTTTCTGCTAATTATGGAAGACTTTTATTGCTCCATCTATTTTGAATGATAGTTTTGCTAGGTAGAGTATCCTAGGGTTGAAGTTATTTTCATTCAGTGTCCAGAAGAACTCACTCCAAGCTCATCTTGCTTTTAATGTTTCTGTTGAGAAGTCTGCTGTGATTTTGATGTGTTTACCTTTGTATGTTATTTGTTTTTTCTCTCTTACAGCCTTCAATATTCTTTCTCTAGTCTCTGTACTTGTTGATTTAATGATAATATGTCATGGGGGTAGTTCTACTTTGGTCAGGTCTGTTTGGTTTTCTGGAGGCCTCCTGTACCTTTATGGGCATAGTTTTCACTAGATTTGGGAAATTTTCTGTTATTATTTTGTTGAATATATTATGCATTCCTTTTGCTTGCACCTCTTCTCCTTCTTCAATGCCCATGATTCTCAGGTTTGGTCTTTTGATGGAGTCAGTGAGTTCCTGCATTTTCTTTTCATAGATCTTGAGTTGTTTAAGTAATAGTTCTTTGGTTTTTCCTCTAATATCCTGAGTCATTTCCTCTTTAATGTTGTCTGTTTTTGTCCTGGGTTCATTTATCTTTTTATTTATCATGTTCTTTGTTTCACTTTGGTGTTTATACAGTGCTTCTATAGTTTCTTTTATTTGTTCTTGTGCTTTCTCAAATTCTCTATTTTTGTTGTCTTGGAATTTCTTGAGTGTCTCCTGTACATTTTGGTTGACCATATCCAGTATCATCTCTACAAAATTCTCATTGATTATTTGCCGGATTTCTTCTTTCAGTATGTTCTTTTAGGCTTCATTGGGTTCTTTGGCATAGTTTATCTTCATTTTGTTGGAGTCTGGATCTGGGTGTCTGTTTTCTTCATTTCCCTCTGGTTCCTGTGCTAATTTATTACTGGGGGAAAATGTTTTCCCTCTTTTTTCCATCTTCCCATCATTGCCCTTGCTATTGTTACTGTCCCTGTACTGTGTGTAATTCAGTATTGTCTAGCTTGCAATAATAACAATAGTGATATCTAGAGTGGAAAGGTGAGAGGAGAGGGAAAGCAAAGAAGGTGAAGAAAAAGGGAAAAAAACAAAACAAACACACACACAAACAAACAAACAAAAAATAAAGCCAAAGGAATAAACTGGGAGAGATAGTGTACTAATCAATGGTAAGCTAGATAGGCATTAGAGAGACAGATGATATAAAAAAAAATCCCCAAGTTCAAATGCAATAAAGTTTCAGTCTTAATAATTTTGGTGTTTGTCCTTCAGTCTCCAGTCCTGGTGTTGGTGCCTGCTAAGTAGTTCTGTTTTTGTCTCATCAAAGGTGAAAAAACAAAAACAAAAAACAAACAAAAAAACCCAAGTTCAAATACAATACAATTTCAGTTAGTCCTTTAGCATCCAGTCCTAGTTCTGTTGTTTCATCAAAGGAAGAGAGAAAAAAAAAAGTCTGGAGACAGTTCTGTAAATGTCTATCTGAGTCTGCGGCTCACCTGCCCACTGCTATCAGCCAGCTGCTGTTGCAGGCTTTATTTATTGCCGATCTCAGGAATGAGCTTTACACTTACCTAGCCCTGCAGGCTTTGTTTATTTATTTACAATTGCAGTCTTTTTTTTTTATTTAGAGTTTGGGTGGGGATATGCCCTCCCCCACTCTCCAGTGGAGCGTGCCACGCTTTAGCCACTGTTACAAGCCTTCCCCTCTCCAAGCAGGGGAGGAGGTGCCACACCTGCCTTCTCTGGCCAGCTTGTTTATTTACAGTTCGAGTGGGGAGTGCCCCTCCCCCACTCTCCAGATGTGTCATCATTTCTACTGTTATTTGAAGACATAAATCCCAACACAGCACACAGACATAATCAGTAACATTAATTTAAGGCTGGTGTATTTGCTTGCAGTACTCAGGAGGTGAGACTGGGAAGACCAAAGCTCAAGGCCAGCCCTGGCCAAAAAATGTTCAGAGCTCCCATCTCAGCAAATGGCTGGGCACAGGACATGTGGTCAGCATCCTAGCCACACTGGGAAACACAGACAGGAGGACCATAGTGCATTGGGGAGCAGAGGAGGAGAAGCCTGTGAGGACATAAGCACAATCGTACTCAATGATTAGCAGGCTGAGAACCGCACACCCCCAGCCACAGAAAAGGGATAGAGTAAGATGCAGAGCACCTGCTTTTCCTAAGATGTTTATGTCAAATAATCTGTAGGCTGATATTTGGCACAGCCCCAGCTGCAGAAGAGAGTGAGAAGGCGAGATGCAGTTCAGCTGCTTTTCCTAAGTTGTTTAGGTTCAGAGAAAAAAGTAAGAATGCATATTTCTCCTGTTACAGTGCCCTTCCTCGAGAACTGCTTCCCCACCTCCTTGTTTACCACTGGTTATAAAAGACTCACTGAAAGAGGAGTGAAGCTTTTGGATGGGGAAGGCTTTTTGATGGGGGGTTTTTGGCTGGAGAGAGGATTGCTAAAGGGAAAAAAATTGCTGAAGGGAAAAGAATTGCTGAAGGGGAATTGCTAAAGGGGAATTGCTAAAGAGGGGTTGATAGAATTGGTTGGAATGGCAGCTGTTGGTTGCATGCAAGTCTGAGGGCTGAGACATTAAGAAAGCTAAAGAGAGAACATGGGACAGTGCAAGTCTTAGGGAAAGACTTTAAGAGAAATTATGCTAAAGAAAAGCTAAGAGAAAACATGGGACAGAGCAAGTCTAAGGAAAGAGACTTTAAAGAATAGAAAAGAAGACTTTTAGAAGCAAGGTTTTAAAGAATTGTAAAGGAGTAAGTCCTTAAAGAATAAAGATAGAGAAAAGAAGCAGAGTAAAGAGCAGAGAATAATAGAGATAAAAAGCAATGAGGCTGTTGTGCATCTCCACCCAAGCGCCCAACACACCTGGCCCCAACTTTCTGTCTGTCTATCCTGTGTCCTTTCTGCATCTCCCGTCGCTGCCAGTTAGCCCAGTTAGGTTCAGTAATAACCAGGAGCGAGAGAAAGCCCCCTCCAGTTCAGGCCAGCCTGGACATAAAGTGAGACCCAATCTCAAAAATACCCAACTCAAAAAAGGCCGAGGTGTGGCTCAAGAAGTAGAGGTCTGCCTAGCAAGCACAAAGACCTGTATTCGGTACCTCCAAAAAAAATTTTTTTTAGTCAACTGTAGTCTATTTTTGAAAGTAAACTTGAGTCTTTACCACAGTTAAAAAAGTTTTTAAAGAAAAACTGGTGTCTAGACCAGAACTCTTCCCTGTAAAAATGAAAGCAATCATTTAGCCCAGTGTAGAAAGGTAGATCCTGAGTGTGTTAGTAATCTATCCTCAATTAGTTTTTCTTGAATTACCATTTCAATCCTCCTGGCCAGGTATTGAGATATTTTAAGCCAGAATTTGGTTAAATATTGTTAAATACTCATATATTTAACAAGTATTTTAAATATTGTTAAATATTCATATATTTAACAAGTATTTTTTGGCACAGTGCAAGGCACTTAAAATATAGCCTGATCAAATATACATTCTCCTTGCCTTTTCTGAGATTGCAGTATGATAAAATAAATACATAATTGCAAACTGGGATAAGACATTAGAAGAAAAAAACTAGGTTCTTGAAAGAGATGAACAAGGTGGGCAGAGGACTTGGCTCGAGTGGTAGTGTTGCAGGAAATTATGAGCTGAGATAGGAATCTCTGAGGCAGATTAACAGGAAGCAATGTTTATTGTGCCAGCACAGACCCAGCGGACTCGTGTCCAAAGGCTGAGCCTCGAGAACAAAGGGGTCTCACCTTATATACCCTTGCAAGCAGGTTACAGAAGCAAAAAGCAAAGTTCAACCCACATATGGCTTCATGTGACTTCATTGGCTATTTCATTTCTCCTGTGCTGTGTGACCTTCATGTTTCAATTTAAGTTTTATCTCTCTGCTTTGCCATCCCCCCCATTGTCAAAACACAGTGTGTTTCTTTTCTGCCCCCTCCTCCTTCCTGCTACATTATTGCCCCCTTTGATGCTCGGACCCACTCAGGGTCAAAGAGCGTTATCTTGATCTAGGAGTTTGTATTTTCACAACATCATTACATGCATGGCCGTTTTCCTTTCTATAATGGTGTCCATAATAGTCTTGATAGACCATAGCACCAGCGGAGCCAGACAGGGCAATATTAAGCATGCTCCTAGGATTAGGCCTATTGCCCCTATCAGAGTTTTGAATCCACCTATGGCAGAAAATCATCCTCCAAACAGGTCATTGGGATCCCATCCTCTCCAAGTCTGGACGGGGATGTGGGCAAGCTTTCTCATTTTGTCTGTGATCTCTTTTTTGACCTTTTCTTTATCATGAATCTGTAAGCAGCAGTTGGCTCAGGTTGAATTTTCCATAAACTCCTCTCTCAGAGGCCAGCAAATAGACTAAAGCCAAGCAGTTCTGATAGACGGCGCTGCACATTTTTGAGTTTTGTTTTCCCAACAAATTGAGAGCTCTTGAAGTTTCATTAGCTATAATTTCAACAACAGCTTGCAGCCTGATGATGTGATTGCGCATGTACATAGGGGTGAGATATGCCCAGGTGGGAGGACCACAGTACTGAATGATTCATTCATCCTTCCAGTTACCAATTTGTAAGGCACTCTGTTTTGTCTATTTAATTTTTTTTATATATGGGGACTCCCAGTTTTTTTACCTTGTCTGAGGGAAAGCAGGAAAAAGGATGGTCTGATTGAGCCTAGCACATAAGACCCAAACCAGCTGCTAGGGAGCACTGTATAAGCTTGTTTCCCATAGATCCAGTATAGTCCCCTGGGTGCCTGCCAATCTATGTTTGAGGTAAGATTGTCCCAAGCTTTCCTGAAATTAGAGAAGCTGGCCAGTGGGTGGGGCTGGGGTTTTGTATGGTCAGGCGCCCCCCATCATTGGGTCTCTTGGGCAGTGTCATTGTAAAACTTTGGCACTAAACAAGTTAAATCCCCCCACTGAAGTGGAGAATTGGCTTTCTGGGCAGGAGACACAATAATTTACGATGATGGAAGTTTTTAGGGACCAGATGCCTTTCCTATGCTTTGGAAAAGCAGTCTCATTAAAAGGTTCCCATGGGTCTAGCACCTGTGCTTCCCAAAGCCAATGGTCTCCCATGTTGGTCCCCCCACAAACATAGCATGAAGTGACATTCAGTGTCTGGGCTCTAGACTCAGCCAGCGAAAGGAACAAGTTTTTAGCTTTGGCAGAGATGGAAAATTCACTCCTCATCTCCTCATAAAAGGAGTGAAAAACTTGATATGAGGCACTCTCTTGGGAAAGAGTTACTAATTTGAGGTGCATTAGACTTCCAGGGTCAAGGCCCTTTCCATCTATCCTTATGCTACTTATGTCCCCATGTTCATTCAGATGGCTGAAGTAACGTGGAATTTACAGGGTTCCAGGTGCCACGGGTGCAGTCGGGCAGTGAGAGGGCTGCGTGCTTAGCCCTCTGCCATGTGGCCCATGAAACACAACCCCAATAAGGACAGTAATGACCCACATCGTCACATGGCCAAGAGCTGTCTCCCCAGCACATACACTTACCATTTGACATACAGGCTCTCTCCCAAGCTAGGCGCCCAAGCCATAGCATGCACCTCCACATCCACCCCTTTCTATGGCTGCACATGCATTAAAGAGCATTGACACTGGTTTATCAGGGCTAAACATCTGGGTGCAGCTGACAAGGCTCCCAGGATTGCAGATACTCCTGATCTCTAACCATTGCTCCCGAGGAAGGTAAGTGGGGTTAAAGCAGATATGCTGATTTCCATGGGAACACACTGAATAGATGGTACGGTTGTGAGTGCATGTTCCGATGACAGTGCCTGCACAGGAATAGTAAGTATGAAAAAGCAAAGTCCTGGTGACAATACTTCCTGCCTGAGTAGTGTGCATACATAGGTCACAGGAGGGCTCTGGGACCATGAGGGGAGACCATACCAGTAACAATAAACAGTAATTATGCATCCCGTCCAAAAGAGATAGAAGAGAGCTAATAAATCTAATCATCAGGGGCAGTTTCTGCCAAACCTATGGTGAAGACTAGGGTGAGAACTACAGCAGCAGATACAGACAAGGGGTGACAATACATTACAGTGAGATAACTGGCGTGGAAAACAGTCTGTTTGTCCTGTTGGAGAGTTGACTCCTCAAGCTTCTGCTGTGCATAGATTGGTCAGCTTCCTTGGGTGACTAGAGCAGGGCTGTCATCCCGCCATTCTTAGTCCCCTGTTGTTTCCTGGGAAGTGGAGTCCTACTGAGGGACGGCACTCAGGTTCTGGAGGGTGATCCTACACAGTGAAGCTGCTCAGGGATGCACTCCCATTCGAGAGAGGCTGGCTTGACTCGACTGTGGTAGATCCAAGGAGCAATCTCTGCTACTTTAACTGTAGTGGGGATAGACAAGACAACAACAAAAGGGCCCCTCTAATGGGGTTTTAATAGCTGGACATTTTTATTCTTTTACACAGACAATGTCTTTTTTTTTTTAACTAAGTAGAGTTACCATGGCAACAATATATTATCAGTATATATGTCCAAGAAAACACATTTTTTTAAAAGTTAAACCATCATCTTTAAGTATTAAAGGACATGTTTAGAGCCAGTAAAAATAGTTATTTTGTCTCTATTTAAGTAGAAGACCCTGTCTAAAAAATATGAGTTTGTGTCTGGAAGGGCTTTAATGCCAGATAGCTACACATGTATAAGAACCATTTCCTCAATCCTCTTGGCCTTGGTTATTTTTGAGAGGTCTGGCATGAGTGACTTTATTTGAACTGTGATGACATTCCCTCTTGTCTCCAAACTGCTTGTCTCTGAGCAGTCTCCGCTGAAGATCTGTCTCCCATCCAAGTACTAACCAGGCCCAACCCTGCTTAGCTTCTGAGATCAGATGAGATTGGGTACATTCAGGGCGGTATGGCCATAGACTGAAGATCTTTCTTGATTGGTCAGTTTCTTCCTTCATCATGAGGATTTGTTCTTGCCTGGATTTTGTTTGTTTGATTGGTTTTGATCCCATGTTGGGGAGGAAATAATGTGCAGATCAGGTGGGAGCCAGTGCCAACTAGACCCTTTTGGCCAAATTTAAGCCACAAAGAGGCTTAGAAGGAGTGGCCCTTAGGCAATGGGCTTTTAGACAAGGACAATATAGAACAAAAACAAAAGCAGATGTCTAAAAAGATAACCTGGTTGACACATAAGCACCTATTAGAGCAATTTTTTATGGATTTGATTGTAAATGCCCCAGAAAGATCAGAACTGTAATAGCAAAAACATAAAAAAGCCTTGGTTAAAATTTTGATGGACAATTTAGCAACTAACAGAGCAGTATATCAGTACCATTAACTTTTGTTACCGTGTTTATCTAAATTTTGTATTTAGAAGGCTTGGTATACTTGAAAAACATAAATATATTTAGTATGAGGAACCTGCAATAGCATCATAGCTCTACAGAGGTTATACATACATATTAGTTTAGTTGTTCTTGAAGTAAAACCTTAGATTTTTATCAGTTGTAGGGGGGAACAACAGTTTTAGTAAACCCAAATACCCCAGTCACAGACATATATAGGATACCGACTGCATTAGAAACACCCAAGACAACAGTTGTTTAACCATGAGGTCATCTAGAAAATTTTATATAAACTGTTAGAAAATAAGAGGCTCAAACACCAGTACAGGGTTTATTGTTCAGGCAGGAGCCCTGTGGAGAGGGACCCCAGCAAGAGAGATAGAGCCCATTGCCATACACAATTTTGGGCTAGATATAGGGGGCTACACTATCTCCACTCCTATTCAACATAGTACTGGAATTCCTAGCCAGAGCAATTAGGCAAGAAGAAGGAACAAAAGGAATACAAATAGGTAAAGAAACTGTCAAAATATCCCTATTTGCAGACGATATGATCCTATACCTTAAAGAACCAAAAAACTCTACTCAGAAGCTCCTAGACACCAGCAATAACTATAGCAAGGGAGCAGGATATAAAATCAACATAAAAAAATCATTAGCATTTCTATACACTAATAATGAACAAACTGAGAAAGAATATATGAAAACAATTCCATTTACAATAGCCTCAAAAAAAATCAAATACCTAGGTGTAAACCTAACAAAGGATGTGAATGACCTCTACAAGGAAAACTATAAACTTCTGAAGAAAGATTGAGGAAGACTAGAGAGTGGAGAGATCTCCCATGCTCATGGATTGGTAGAATCAACATAGTAAAAATGTCTATACTCCCAAAACTAATCTACATATTTAATGCAATTCCCATCAAAATTCCAATGACATTCATTAAAGAGATTGAAAAATCTACCGTTAAATTTACATGGAAACGCAAGAGGCCACAAATAGCCAAGGCAATACTCAGTCAAAAGAACAATGCTGGAGGTATCACGACACCCGACTTCAAACTATATTACAAAGCAGTAACAATAAAAACGGCATGGTACTGGCACAAAAACAGACATGAAGACCAGTGGAACAGAATAGAGGACCCAGATAAGAAGCCACACAACTATAACCAACTTGTCTTTGACAAAGGTGCTAAAAATATACGATGGAGAAAAGACAGCCTCTTCAACAAAAACTGCTGGGAAAACTGGTTAGCAGTCTGCAAAAGACTGAAACTAGATCCATGTTTATCACCCTATACCGATATTAACTCAAAATGGATCAAGGATCTTAATATTAGACCCCAAACTCTAAAGTTGGTACAGGAAAGAGTAGGAAATACTCTGGAATTAATAGGTATAGGCAAGAACTTTCTCAATGGAACCCCTGCAGCTCAGCAACTAAGAGATAGCATAGATAAATGGGACTTCATAAGACTAAAAATCTTCTGCTCAACAAAAGAAATGGTCTCTGAAGTGAAGAGACCAGCCACAGAGTGGGAGAAAATATTTGCCAGCTACACATCAGACAAAGGACTGATAACCAGAATATATAGGGAACTCAAAAAACTAAATTCTCCCAAAGTTAATGAACCAATAAAGAAATGGGCAGGTGAACTAAACAGAACTTTCTCAAAAGAAGAAATTGAAATGGCCAAAAAACACATGAAAAAATGCTCACCATCTCTAGCCATAAAGGAAATGCAAATTAAAACCACACTAAGATTCCATCTCACCCCTGTTAGAATAGCCATCATCAGCAACACCACTAACAACAGGTGTTGGTGAGGATGCGGGGGAAAAAGGAATGCTCTTACACTGCTGGTGGGAATGTAAACTAGTACAACCACTCTGGAAAAAAATTTGGAGGCTACTTAAAAAGCTAAACATTGATCTACCATATGATCCAGCAATACCACTCTTGGGGATATACCCAAAAGAATGTGACACAGGTTACTCCAGAGGCACCTGCACACCCATGTTTATTGCAGCACTATTCACAATAGCCAAGTTATGGAAACAGACAAGATGCCCCACCACTGACAAATGGATTAAGAAAATGTGGTATTTATACACAATGGAATTTTATGTAGCTATGAAGAAGAACAAAATGTTATCATTTGCTGGTAAATGGATGGAATTGGAGAACATCATTCTGAGTGAGGTTAGCCTGCCTCAAAAGACCAAAAACCGTATGTTCTCCCTCATATGCGGACATTAGATCAAGGGCAAACACAACAAGGGAACTGGACTTTGATCACATGATAAAGCGAGAGCACACAAGGGAGGTATGAGGATAGAGGTAAGACACCTAAAAAACTAGATAGCATTTGTTGCCCTCAACGCAGAGAAACTAAAGCAGATACTTTAAAGCAACTGAGACCAATAGGAGAAAGGGACTAGGAACTAGAGAAAAGGTTAGTTAAAGAAGAATTAACCTAGAAGGTAACACACATGTACAGGAAATCAATGTGAGTCAACTCCTTGTATAGCTATCCTTATCTCAACTAGCAAAAACCTTTGGTCCTTCCTATTATTGCTTATACTCTCTCTTCAACAAAATTAGAGAATAAGGGCAAAATAGTTTCTGCCGGGTAGCGAGGGGGTGGTGGGGAGAGGGAGAGTGCTTGAGGGGGTAAGGGAGGGGGTGGGGGAAGGAGGGAGAAATAACCCAAAATTGTATGCACATATGAATAAAATAAAAATTAAAAAAAAAGATATAGGGGGCTAGTGGATAAGTACCAGGAAGGTCACTAAGGGATACTGTTGCTGGGCAACCAAGAAAGATAAGTTGTAGTTAGGTCACTGTCTGCCCAACTGTCCTTGGCATCCATGTGGGGAGATAAAGGTTAACAACTGTCTCTTTGTCAGTCTTTGGTGTTGAGTGGGGATTTTCTAGTAAGCCATCTGTAAGGAGGGGAATGGGTCTAGTCTTAACATGGGTGTCCTCATTGTTAACCCCAACATAAACCTACTCTTAAATGAACATGACTCAGTTACCTTAGAAGTTAAAACCCTGACAAAAATCATCAGAGAATGCAGGTAAATATTTATGGGGACTAAATGTGGAGTTAGGAAACCTAATGGCCAAGAATCATGGCTCAAATGTTGATAAGGGATCATATCCCAGATTGTTGACATGAACACATAGCTCATGAAATACAGCAGGATCCCACCAACCTGTAGTCAATGGAGGCCCCCTAAAATAACAGGCCCAATCTGGTCATCCCAGGCCAAAAATTCCATCTGCCTGACATGTGGAATGAGTAGGACTAACATCTCCACTCTGTTGAGTCCAATAAAAACTGGAGGTCTAGTGTAGTGCTCCTTTCTGAGTTTTTTATTTTTTATCTTATATGGAGGGTGCACTTTGGTCTTTTTTTTTTTTTTACTTTGCTTTACATAAGTAAATCTGTCTCAATCCTCATATCAGTGTAGCAGCACTCCCTGTGCTCAGCTGCCTCTTGCCACTTTGTGTTTTAATAAACTCTTGTTGTCTTGATAAATTTGTGGATTAACCTATACCACCAAAAATTCCTGACAGTTGTTTTGACAAAACAAAAACATTTTTAAGACAGTTTTTGCAAATGCTATTAAGAATAATATTTTTAAGTTAGTCTTATTGTTATGAGCTTAGAGAATTAAGTTTTAGTTTAACATCAATACATTAAATTTGACCTTACAAAAACCTTTAATGTAACTGGATTTTAGTCAACTCAATCATGTACATAAGCATTAATAAGCTCCATCTTTTTATGGCAACTTACTCTATACCTTTATGACAACTTATTTTGTATCCCCTGGGGGAGTTTGTCTTTATCTTTTTTTAATTTAAAAGTATTTTATCCTTTTATTTTAAAAATCATACCTTTAATATCATATCTATATTATATATATGTTATTTGTAGAAATTAACTTATAAAACCTTTTAACTTAGAACCTTATATTTGTATGGAAAAAAAACAGAAAGAAAGCAACCTTAAAATTATTTTTTGTATAAAAACAACTTATAGAAAGCCCATTTGTTAATAGACCCATGTATTATAAGAGAGAATTAAATTTCAGATTTTATTTATGACAGAATGAAACAGGCTAGGGTCATTTTTAACTACCCAAATTTTAAGATTTCTGTTGCAGACTGTAGCCTCCCTTTTCTTTTTTCTTCTCCGGTTTAAGCCAGAGTGTTAACCCCTGAATGCTTGCATCGTAGTGAGACCTGATTGAAATAAGTTTGAAAACCTGTTTTCTTAAAAGTAGCAGAGCATAATAATAATTTTTTACATTTACTTTATAATAAGAACCATCCTCAAGATGTTTACATATTTAAATGCAAAAAGCTTAAGCAGTTTGTAACAGAGATCTTTAAAACAAACACCCTGGTTTTTTTGTTACTTTGAATATCACATTAAGCTTATAACAGCAGTTTAAGAACCATTTTGAAGATGCTTACATATATACATACAAACACAATTAGAGTGCACTCTCAAAAAAAAAAAAAAAAAGTTTAAATTATACCCAGAGGGCTATCTGGTGGAATGGTGGATGATGCATCTGTTCTCTTGGGAGTCTCCGCTCTTTGGAACTGAAATTTTTGTTATCCATCCCCTAACCTCAGTTGTGACTATTTCCCAGGAAAAGCTCAACCCCCTCAACTCTCGGAGGTATCTTACACACTTTTGTCTAATTCCCTTAACCTAAGAGCCCCGGTGAACAATCTCCCCTTCTGCATCCTGAAGCAGGCCTGAATTTGAACCCGGGTTCTTACCAGTATGAAGAGCAGTGCTCCTAAGTTGGTTCCTGAGCCTCAGTGGGTTCCGTTGTGCATCTGAGACCCTCACCCAGACTTGCTGGGAGCATGAATCCCCTCTCCGGATTAAGCTGTCTGTTGGCACCTGGTGGGATCTCCTCCCAGTGGTCTGGGGGATGCACCCTGGTGACAAGGGAGGTGATGATTCACCATCTTCCATAATCCCAGCAAATGCCCAAGTAATGTTGCAGGAAATTATGAGCTGAGATAGGAATCTCTGTGGCAGATTAGCAGGAAGCAACATTTATTGTGCCAGCACAGACCCAGCGGACTCGTGTCCAAAGGCTGCTTCCCGAGAACAAAGGTGCCTCACCTTATGTACCCTTGCAAGCAGGTTACAGAAGCTAAAAGCAAAGCTCAACCCACATATGGCTGCATATGACTTCATTGGCTGTTTCATTTCCCCTGTGCTATGTGACCTTCATGTTTCAATTCTTTAAGTTTTAGCTCTCTGCTTTGCCATCGCCTCCCCCTGCCTCGTCATCAAAACACCAGCCTGTCTGTTTCTTTTCTGCCCCCCTCTTTCCCACAACAGTGGAGCACTTGCCTGTCGTGTGAGGTTCTGGGTTCAAACCCCAGGACCAGGAGGTTAGCAAGGATAATGAAAACTGACAGACACTGTGAGTAGCCATCAGTTGATTACTCAGAGCTGTAGTGTTTTGGTACAGTTGGTGGTATGTTCACATTTTGTTCATTTATGCATCATTGTGTAACATTTTCGTATTTGGCCATGTTCTCTGGCCAGTAAATTGAGAACTCTGAAATGTAAGAAACTGTCTTCCACTTCTTTCTACTTTTCTAGGTATAGTACAGTGTTTTTCATGCAGGAAACTCAATCCATGCTGCTGACTGAATAAAAAGACTTTTTTCTGTTTTTCTGTTTTGGCTGGGGTTGTAGCTCAGTAGTAGAGTATTTGCTTAGCATGCACACAGTCCCGGGTTCAGTCCCCAGCACCACAACAATAAAAGGAGCTATTATTTGAGTGTAAGTAATTGAGAAACTCCCTTTGTTAGTTTGCTTCATCCATGGACTTTGTGTTCCTTTATTCATAGCATCTAACCATGTCCCTGACTTAACCCATGCTCAATTAAGTATTTGCAGAACAGTCAATAAAAGACCAAATGAATGCATAAATTTCTTACTGAACTGATACATGTCCAGTTAAACCACTCATTGAGTATTTGGTCACTCAACAGTGACCAGCCCTCCCCTCACAGAGCTTGCCATCTAGTAAGTACTACAGAAGTCAGAGGGAGAGCACTAACCTAGTAGATCCTGTCCTTTGTTGTGAGGAGGGAAAGGCACATGTCAAAGGCTTGATTTAGCCATGTCATTTCCAGAAGCTCAGAGCAACATTCCTTGGTGTGTAGATGCTAGAGTCTGTTATTATTCTGGGATTGCAGGTGGCTGAACCCCAGAGGGGTTTGTCTTAGAAGATAACACAATTCTGCTGCAGTCCGCAGGACAGAATGGCTTATAACTTAAGGACGGAATCTGACCTTAAGGGATTGTGAGCTTTTGAGCTAGTTTCTATCTTCCACCTGGTGCCTGTGAAATGGGGTGTTGTAGGCTGACAGGGAGCAAAGCAGTGAAGATGCCACAAAGATAAGATTAAAGAGAATGTGTTGGAACTGCACAAACATCTCCAGATGTCAAACAGTGGTGGCACTGCCCTTGTTTGGGAGAAGGCTGTTCTTTCCTACCAAAGCCGACAGTTACAGGTCCTCACCCCTGGGGTCTCAGGTGAGACTTGGTCCTAGAGAGGGAATTCGACCTTCCTCCTGTCTGGGTGAATCTGGCAGCAAGACTTTGTACCTCTCTAACCTCTTTGTTGAACCATGATGAAAATTAGAAGAATCACTCAATGACCAATACTGAGGAATTGTACAGAGTAGATCATGTAGTTCCACAGCTTATTGCTCCTGGTGTATAACTCATTTAGAATTAGACAAACCCTTCAAAAAGATGCAATGCATCTGTCATTGCACAAATTAAGGGAGACTTTTCAGGGGAATTATTTACAGAAATTTCTTTCCTCTGAGTTTGTGGCTACTGTTGCTTACATGGTAGATTCCAATAAGGTGTCAGAGTGGCTTTGATAGCTTCTGGTTCTCTTGAGCCACAGCAAAGAGAGAGAAATAAGACCTCCCCTCTTTCTCTTCTTTTCCCTCTCCTCTCCTCTCCCCTCCTCTCTTTTCTCCTCTTTCCATCTCTCCTTTCATCTCTGTTCTTCTGTCTGTGTCTTTGTCTCTGTCTCTTTCACACATGCACACACACAAGTACACACCCTTTTTCTTACACATCTTTTTTTATGCATTAAGAGGATTTTTTAATCAGTTAAGTGATTTTCTCCATAACTGCCCTCCTTCTTTTCATTCCCAAAAGCTAAGCTCTTTCCTGCCTTACAGCTTTTTTCTTTGTTGTATCATCTTGTCAAAAAACTTTTCCCACCCCATTTCAACAGAGTTTTTTCCTCAGAGTGGCCTTCTCAAAAACAGTCACCCCATCCAGTAACTGTCAGTCACACTCCCTGGCTCATTTTCTTCATGGAATTGAGCAGGCTCTGATAGTGCAAATGCAGCAGTGGGTAAAATTGTGTGACTCAAGGCTAGGGCTCCAGCTGTACTAGCAATCATTGTAGGGCTATTTGTCAGACCTCGTTGTGACAAATACCTAAGAAGAATCAACTTAAAAAGGAGGAAATATTTATTTTGCTCATGATTTCAAAGGTTTCAGTCCATGACTGGCTTGTTCCATTGCTGTGGGACTGTGGTGAGACAGAACATAATGGAAGGGAGCAAGAGATGAAGCAAAGTCACTCACCTCATGGTGGACAGGAAGCAGAGAGAGCGGTAACAGGAAGGGGTGGGGACAAGATATATCTTTCAAGAGCCCACCCCTTCCCCAGTGAGCTACTTCTCCAACAAGGCCCCAACTCCTACTTTTCCCCACCTCCCAATAATGCCGTCATATGAACCCATCAAAGGATTAATCCATTGATTAGGTCAGTGCCCTCAGGATCTATCACTTCCTAAAAGTCCATCAACAGGCAAACAAGCCCCCAGTGCATCAGGCTGTGGGAGACATTTCATATTTAAATGTAACAGTAGTATCCTTCATCACTGTGCATTCAACAATTTTTTTAAAAGTGCCAATTTCACTTAGATTCACTTAGCTTGCCCTTGAAGAAGCAGCCAAAGTTATTAATTTTATTTAGCCTTGACCCTTGATTGCACACTTTTTTAGGACTTAGTCAGATAAAATGGGAAGCCCACACAACATAAGCATTTCTGCTGCAGGCCAAGATGTGCACATAGGTCATCGCACGGAAAAGCTCCCCTGGGAAGAAAATTCAAGCTGGAGTAAATTGCTTTTTCATGAGACCATTTTTACTTGAAAGCACAACAGTAAACTACAGAAAAGGGTACTGAACAAAAGACATTGTTTTGAGAATTACCAGCTTAAAGATGATAAAGACAAGGTCTAATATGTGTTTCACCCACTAGGGACAGACAAGTTTTCTGCTGTAAGGGAAAATAAAAGATTTAAGAATAAAGGTCAGAATTGTGGTTTGCTGAATACTTTTCCCAAAGCTAGAGGCTGGAAGGAGAAACACAGGTCAAAAGGAGACGCATTAACTAAAGAAACATGTCAGCTGGTGCTCATGCCTGTAATCCCAGCTACTCAGGAGGCAGAGATCAGGAGGATTTCAGTTTGAAGCCAGCCTGGGCAAACAATTCTGCAAGACACTATCTTGAAAAAATCCATCACAGAAAAGGGCTGGTAGAGTGGCTCAAGATGTAGGCCCTGAGTTCAAACTCCAGTACTGCAAGAAAAAAAGAAACAACTCTGCAAAGCAGTTTTATTAGTAGTGAAGCAGAGTGACTATGGACTAGAAGCCAAAATGTAGAAACCATCTTGTTTAATGATAATGGGTTTTATCTCAGCAAAAGGAGATTCTCCTTACACTAATACAAGTCCTTACTTTTCTCCTTTTATAAAGAATCCTTGCTCACCTACAGAATTTTTAGTGCAAGAACATTCAGAATTGGCAAGTGGCACTATCAGATACCCTTAATTACAAATTTGTCAAAATTATGAGACTGACGATTAATTTTCACCTCTATGTCACATATATTGTTACAATTATCCCCAAAGTGACTTAAGTTTATATTACAATCACAGATCTTACACTTTTTAAAATAATGCTCTTAACTAAGTTCAACCTAAATTTTTTTCCAAAATAAATGCACTATAATCAGTTTATCCAATGCTTTCCTATTCCCCCCCTCCCTCTTCTGACTGCACGTGTGTTAGCCCAGAGTCTGTGTCTGTTCCCTCTGAATCAATGCTGTCTTTAAAAGTAGACTCTGGAGAAGACAAGCCTCCTTTCTGTCATAGACCAGAGGGCAGCAAACTGCATTCCTTCAGCTTTGGGTGTGGTGTAGGAAATTCTTCAAATTAGAAAAGAAGTAAGTCTTTCAAAATAGCATACAGAACTTCTTTTCAATCTTTTACGAAAACTGACTAGGACTGGAGGTGTGGTTCAAGCAGTAGAGTGCCTGCTTTGCAAGCATGAAGCCCTGAGTTCAAACCCCAGTCCCACCAAAAAAACCCAAAAAACAAAAAATAAAACACAAAGTTCTGTGAAGACTAAGTAGGACAGGGTAGAGTCTTTAGAGTGCTGGGAGCGACGGTGAGATGGGATGGGGGGCTGAGGTTGTGGCTAGATGGTAGGGCACTTGCCTAGTATGAGTAGGCTCTGAGTTTGATCGCCAGCACTACACACACACACACACACACACACACACACACACACACTCAAAGTGAGGCTTTGAGTTTTGAGGAAGGGATATAAGGAAATAACAACCAAAGCACTGCTGGGGAAAGAGCTTCCAGACAGAGCTTGAGCAAGTGTCCTGAGGCAGTGGCCTGCCCATAACGCTCAAGGGGCAGCGTGAAGGTCAGCATGTACCTGCAGGAGAGACCAGGTGAGAGAGGAAACAGATCATAAACTATCTGTCCCAGAGGATGCTGGGAAAATTTGGTTAAATAAAAAGGGGACACCATTGCAGGGCTTCAAGGGTGACATGACAGGCCCACTTTGGCTGTTGAGAACTGGTGTTCTGGGAACAGGCTATGGGGAGCAAGGGGAAAAGTGGAAGATCCTTCAGGAGGCCACCGCAGTAATCATGGGAATGGTATGAAGAGGTGGACCCTGGATACTTACAAGTAGAGACAACCAGGTTTCTTGCCAGATTGAGCAAGGTGAAAGAGAAGCCAATAGTGGCTCCAAGATGCTTCTGAGCACTTGGAAACACAATGCTGTGGGAAGTGGATTTGGGGCGGGGGATGATCAGTTTAGTTCCAGGCATGATCAGTTGAGTTTGCACAATAGACTTCCTTGGGAAGTTGTTAATGTGTAGGCTGTTGGATGAATGAATTGGATATGTGATGTCCCAATCTTATTGACCACTTACTTTTTTTGTTCTCCCACTCACCTGTAAGGCTCTAGGAGCTTGGAGAGGTCTGGAAATTCAAAGGCCCTAACATGAGACCTGCTTTAAGGCAAGCAACCAAAATGGCCAGGCAGAGTTAACTACGAAGCTAGCCTAATTCACTCACCTTGAGGCCAAAGCTCTGGTCATCTCACCTTATTGGTGGGGCAGTTCTTCTCAGACTGAGAAGGATCAGTGTTTCAATTTCAAACCTTTTGTAGAATACAAAATGATGCTTCTAGCCAGGTGCTCTGAAAGCCTGAAATCTCAGTTACTCAGGAGCCTGAAGCAGTAAGACTGTCAATCAAGGCCAGCCTGGGAGTCACTCAGTGAGACCCTGCCTCAACATGTATGTGTAGATATGCATTTTCTTTCTTTCTTTCTTTTTTGTGGTGAGTCTGGGGCTTTATCTCAGGACTTCAACATTTACAAAGCAGGTGCTTTTCTGCTTGAGCCATATCCAGTTCCTGTCTCAATAAATTACAAAACAATTTTTTTAAGGGACTGAGGGTAGAGCTCAGTAAGAAAGTGCTTGCCTACCATGTGCCCTGGGTTCAGTACCCAGCACTACAACAAAAACAAAAAAACAAGCTGGTTGTGATGATTCATGTCTGCAATCTCATCTGTTCAGTAGGTGGAAGCAGGGAGGTCACAAGTTCGAGGCTGAGGTAATGGTGAGACACAAGAACAAAATGAAAACAAAAGAGCAGGGGCATGGTTGAAATGGTAGAGGGCTTGCCTAGCACATGCAAGCCCAGTGTTCAATACCCCGGACAGCACACAAAAACAAATAAAAATAACTTTTGCACATATAAAACCGTATGTCGTGACTGTCAAGGCACTGTTCAAATGCACTTCACTCTTTCTGTATTTACCTTGAGTTGGTAACCATTTGTAGACTGGCACTGGTATGTGGACCGTATCTCAAGTGTACTTGTCTAGAGGAATTTCATTAATTGCATAATCCAGGAGTAGCTCCTAATCTGTGGTGGTCATTCTTTGAGTGAGTATCATTTCTAACAGGTTCCAGGTGAGTATTAACTTTCTGTAATTTTCTGACACCTTAGGTAGGGAAAATCAGACTGTCCCACTTGGATTGAACATCTTCACACCAGAAGAGACCAACGTTGATTGGAATGGAAAGCAGCAAGAGCAGGTCTGTCACATTTCTCCAGAGCCACACAGCGCAGGTTAGGGGAGGAGTGGACAGAAGTAGCTCACGGATTCCCTGAGTGCAAGAAAGACTCACAGGCTTGACCCCCTTGTGAGGAATGCTATTTGAGCACAGCACTGGATGTCCTCCTGATGTTCTTCATGATTTCCCAAGAATAGTCCTGTGTTTGGCTGAAGAATTCTCCAGCCACTCCATGATCCCCTGACCACAATTTCTTCCCCATGTCCACAGTGCTATGGTTCCAGAACACCTAAGTGTTCTGGAAGAACTTGGTCCCAGTACAGAACCAGCCCGAGAGGAACATCCAGGACTCCACAGTGTAGTTTATTAAGGATACCGACAGAAGTGTGCTCAATGGTGCCAGCACGAACAGTGGCTCCCTGAGATGTAGGTCAGAGGGAGAGCTTATACAGTAGACAGGACAAAAGTGACTTTAACCAAGCCAGAACTACTTGGTTTATCTTTAGCCAACATCAGTGACCTCAGGCCCATCTCTGGTGCTGATCCTTGTGGTCATAAATGTACCACTTTAATGGTTTTGTTTGCCTATACTGGGAAACTATGCAGGGGCTGGAGGGACCAGGATAACTCGCAGTTATGGCAGCGGTGATTCAAGATGGCTGGATCCCTACAGAGGACACTGGGAGGCACACCTAGTCCAGCTGTAGCCCGCGGTCTTATGGAAATCCTGGAAGGTTATTAGAGTGGGTTTCTCCTAGCTCCTCATACTGAACTTCTACATTGATGCCCAGTTCCAGGACTTCAGCATGACCTTTCAATCACCGGTGATAGTGTTTTCTTGGTCTATTGACTGAACTTGAAGCAAAATAGGGAAAGTCCGGGATAAAGGGTGACTGAAGATGCGAGACTATGGCTGTGACAAGGGGAGTGTTGGGAATTGAGGATGACCAAAGTTAGGGAATACAAAGGGTGGCAGAGGACAAAGTAGGCCACCTTATTTGGTTGGAACTAGTTTATCACCAAAGACCAGCAATAGCTATGCTAGATTCCATCTGTGAGCCCAGATGGCCACCTGACCGCCCTTTCCCTTACCCACCTAGCCCTCAGGGTTTGGTGCTGTATGGATGGAAGAATGGCTGGGATCAGGCTACCTTCAAGTCTATTTGGACCAGCTACATTTAGTTGTTCCTTCCTGGTTCTAAAGTCTAACACAGGAAGTTCTCCATGCTGGCCCTTTTTTATATAAGATGCTCGTAGGCATGGCTGCAAGTAAAACTGCCCTAACCAAGTAGGGGTTTACTTTTCACCTAAAACAGAAAGCCTGAAGACGCATTTGATGACATCCTTTCAGCAGCTTAGCACTTCTCACCAGGTTCTCTTCACGGCTCCTGTACAGTCATAAGCCAGTCAGCACAATCTTAGAATCCACGTTGAATTCAATCTGGTGGAACAGGAGTAGGCAGTACCAGCCACACCCATCTCTTTAATCAGGAAAGCAAATGCTTCCCTAGAAATCTTTATAGATTTTCAATTGTGTGTTACTGGTGAGATGTTACATGACCACCCCTAAACTACAAGGCAAAAAGCATAAACAGAATATAGCATTGTAGCTTCTAGAGTGGAGGCGAGTAAACAGGAGTGTGTATTTGGTTGGAAAAGCACCTGTGTCTTGCAGTATTTTTGTCTTTCTTTCCCTGTGGTTTTCTGGTTAAACTGTATAGAACATTTTGATTCTTACAAATATGGTCAGTGAGTCCCTCCATAATTCCCTTAAGAACTTCAGTCCAAAAAGGTGGGTCTTGCTTTTAAATTCCAGGCAGAGGCTTAGAGAACCTGACCACTCCTGTAGGAAGTCCTGGTTGTGGAGATCCCAGTAGATGGCCTTAGTATTCTGGCTGTCTCCCAGCTATTCTGTGTGGCCCACCTGTCCCCTCCTGCACCAAATGTAGGCCTGATTTTAAACTGAGAAAAGGGGAATTGGGAAAATAGGAAACTGACTTGGGGGAAGAGGACAAACAGGAAAAGGAAAAGGAAGACGTGGTTGACACAGATCATTTGATTTTAAAAGGAAAAATAAACTCTTATGGGTGCCTTAAAAATTAAACATTTAGGGCTGGGAACCATAGCTCAAGTAATAGTGTGTCTGCCTAGCAAGTGTGAGGCTTAGAGTTCAAACTCCATTATGGCCATCAAAAGAAAGACACAGGAAAGCTTGCTGCATTTCAGAGAGAAAGATTTCACCTTCACATTATTTTACTTCTTTGGTGGAACTGGGCTTGATCTCAGGGACTCATGCTTGCTTGGCAGGCACTGTGCCACTTGAGCCACTCCACCCTAGCAGCCCTTCACGTTACTTTAAAAGGGAGACAAACTTTTGTTTCATTAGTGTCTGCCGATCTGGGAACTGAGGAGAGCAGCTGAACCAGTAGATACACACAGAAGCTGCGCTTCCACTGGCTCTAAGATGCAGGACAAAAGTGGAAACGAGGTCTTCTTTATTCTTAACAGGCAAATTTCAGTCTTTTAATAGGATTTAAAAAATAAGTCCAGTTACATTGGCAACAAAAGGACAGCATGTTTTCTTCCAGAGCACTGGGTCTGGTTTCTCTGTGCTTGGTCCTGCCCGGTCATCTGGTGTATTTTTTCCCAGGAATTTTCTTTTCCATTTGATGATTGTCTTCAGGGCAAAACACGCACATCAGACTGCAGTCCTGGCAGTACACCCTCATCTGTCTTACTCCAACGCTGTCACTGCATTCCTATTAACATATCCCCTGCCCTAATTCTAACCACCTCCAGCCCCAAGTTTTACTTATAGTTAACAGTATGTACATGGCACAAATCAATTTGGCTGTTCTTAGTGTACAGAAATCAAATAATTACTGTGCTGAAATACATTTCTCCAGCCTTTGGGAGATAATTATGTTAATTTAAACACACATAGAAAATGGTTCTTAAACAGATACAATATCTGAGGTTCCTGTGGTAAAGACAAAGCTCTGCACTTATTAGCACAAAAAAATATATCTTTGTAAACTGAGAACCAAATACTATTTAAAACAGAAAACCACATACACTAATCATACAACAGACTGACAAATTGAAATTCCTCAAAATAGATTTTCAGTGAGGCTTTTTATTTTCAATGGGCCAGGAAAAAAAAAAATCCTAAGTATCTAAAAGGAATGTCTGTGTTTTTGTTTTTGTTTTTTTGAGACAGTCTTATTAGTTCAGGCTGACCGTGAACTCTTACAGTCCTGTCTCAGCTTCCTAAAAGCTGGGATTACAGGCATGCACAACCACACCCAGCTTAAATGTTCCTGAATGCTTGCTTGCTTTTTCCTTCCTCCTCCCTTCCTTCCCTTCTTTTTTTGCAGTGCGAGGAAGTATACCCAGGACCCTGTATATGCAGGGCCAGTGCTTTAGCTCTGAGCTACATCCCCCGTCCTTGTGTATTTTTTCCTTGTGGTAAAAAGCACATAAAACAAAATTTATCAACTTACTGAAGGCATAGTTTATATATGTGGCTTTTTTTTTGGGTGGTATTGGGATCTGAACTCAGGACCTTACACTTGCTAAGCAGGTACTCTACCACTTGAGCCACTCCACCAGCATGGCTCTGTCTTAGTTGCTTTCTCACTGAAAGTTTATAAATAATGTTTAAAAAACAATTATTTCAAGAGGAATCATGTCTCAGTTTATTGTGAGATTACCAACAACTGCTTTTAATGTTTAAAATTCAAGATGTTGGGAGGCAGAAATACATTTCTGCAATTAAATATGTGGTACTATATTTGCTTAGGTTAGGAAATCATGTATTTCCTCTATACTTCAAAAAATATTCCTTTAGAAAACCATAGAACTAGACCAGGCATGGTGGCTAATGCCTATGATCCCAGCAACTCAGGAGGTGGAGATCAGGAGGATCTCGGTTTGAGGCAAACCCAGGCAAAAAAATTATGGATACCTCATCTCAATCAATAAACGAAGTGTAGGGGTACCTGCCTGTAATCCCAGCCACTTGGAAAGCTTAACTAGGAGGATCATGGTCCAGGCCTGTCTTGCCAAAAAGCAGGAGACCTTACCTGAAAAATAACGAGAGCCAAAAGGTCTGGGAGTGTAGCCAAAGTGGCACAGTGTCTGCTTAGTAAGCACAAGACCCTGAATTCAACCCCCCATATTGCATTTTAAAAAAAGAGGGAAAAAGAAAATCATAGAACTAGTTAAATGTTAACTAGTTTTCTACTCTTTTTTCAGGCTTTTCTGCTATTTTTTCACCAAGTTTGTAGTTAGTGTTGCGATAGTAATTGTGCTTACTTGCTGAAAAATGTACCTCAACCTCAGTTAAGTAGAGGGCAGGGCACAGGGCGGGGGAGTGGCTGGGTGGCAGAGCGGCCGTCTAGCAAGTGTGAGGCCCTGGGTTCAAACCCCAGCACCACAAAAAAGAAAGGCAGGAAAGGCAGGGCATAATTACCTTTAAGGCCACACAATGCTCCATGGCCATGTCATGTGCATGGGGGAGGGGATGATATTAAGAAATCACTACTAGAAGGTAGAAAAGCAGTGATGAAGCTCTCTTCCATCTGTGGTATTAATGTTCTTTTCTCCTTTTGTGCTAGAGATTGAGCCCAGGGCCTCGCATGCAACAGACACTCCACTACTGGGCAACGCCCCCGCCCTAAGGTCTTTTCTTTGAGCCATTTAAACATGGCGTTACTAATTTTTTCAAACATTCACTGAAAGCTCCAACAGCAGAGAAGATTTAAAAAACTGTAAGGTTTTTTTCTGGATTACATGACTTTCTTCTTCAAGACAGGGTCTCACTGGGTTGCCCAGGGTGGCTTCAAATGCCTGGGCTCAGGCAAGCTTCTCACCTTAGCCTCCCAAGTAGTAGAGATCACGGTGTGCACCACTGTCCTGTGCCTGGTGTACATACGACTTTTTTTTTTTTTTTTTTTTTTGTGGTACTGAGGCTGGAACTCAGGACCTGCACCTTGAGTCACCTCTCCAGCCCTTTTCTGTGATTTTTTTTTTTTTTGAGATAGGGTCTCACGAACTATTTGCCCAGGCTGGCTTCAAACCTCTGGCCTCCTGAATAGCTAGGATTATAGATGTGAGCCACTGGCACCCGGCATTGTATGAGTCTTACATCAATTTTCTGCTAGGAAAAAAAAAGACAAATTGCAACAAATTTTTTTAAAAAGTTGTAAAATCCCACATTCTTTTGAAAAATACTAAGAAAATGAAATTCCACCTTTGCTTAAAAATTTTTTTCTACTAGAAAAGTAGTACTTTTAGAATTGGATTGTTTTATGATCTTCTATAAATTTTGCTTTCTATAAACATTTCATTTCTATAAACAAAATAATCAAGAAATTGAACTAACTCCTCTAAAATAGAAATTCTACATATTATTTCTGCCTTGAGGACTGGGGGTATAGCTCAGTGGAATAATTTTCCTAGCAAGTGTAAGGCCCTGGGTTTATTCCCCAGCACGGCTTAAACACTTTGGCCAAAATTATAGTAAGTGTCACATTGGAAATCATCAGTTCCAAGAGCATGATCACTGGAAAGAAAGCCCCCCACATCTGTACTGCTGGAATAAAAATCCTTTGCTCATTATTACACACCTTTAACTTTCATGTACTTTACTTGGTATACCCAAACCATCCTATATATTTCATACAGCTCCTCCATCCTGCATGCTGGGCAGGTGCTGTGGCCTGAAGCTGTATTCCTGGCCTCACGGATCATCTTTGAAAAGAAGTGTGAACCATTTTGGTTTTAGAGAATTAAATTTTTAAATGGTACTAAAAAAAGTCATACGAGAATAAAATCTGTGTTACTCCTTGTAATCACTGTATTTTTTCTTTTTTGAAAGTACTTTATATACTTAACATTTCTTATGTTCTTGGGCAACTTTCTTTTCTCCACAAAAACTCAGGGACGCTGTGCCAGCTTACTCTTGCTTCCTTCCTGCTCACTGAGTTTAAAGCGGGTATAGGCAAGGATCCCAAACAGTGTACATAAAATGCCAAGACCCTGGGTAACGGACAGCGGATCCCTAAATAAAACGTGTCCTCCACATAATGTAATGCAGAACTTGAAGTGTCCAAACATGTTATACCTGAGGTTTTCAGATAAGGATAAAAAGAGTAACAAGCGAGATACTAGGTGCACGTGCACACGCGTGCATGCACGCACACTCACGTGCACAGAGCAAAGGCTTCCTGTGGCTGGAAAGAATGGCGTGGAACAGACTGAATAGCAGCCACGCCACCTAAGGAACAGGAACTTTAGTGAAGAGCTGGGCCAATTTTAGTTTCTTCAGGTAGGCACTGGCAATTTAAAAGTGACAAGATGGTGATACTGCACTCTCCTGTGCTGGCCTCAGCCCACGCACATCACGAAAGTGACGAGACCACCTCAAGCGTTCTCGTTGACCTCTCCAAAGAGGGTACAACACAAGGTGAGGAAAGAAATTTCAGAGCAAGGCACAGAGAAGGTACTTTGTACCAGAGTTCATGGTTATAAAGTGGAGTGGCATTTCTAGTAAACTTTCCCTGCCAGTGTGCTTAGGGCTAGGGGAAGGGAGAGGAGAAATGCTGAGCACCAAACACTACCACTGCCGCCTTACCTGAGTGTAGCATTTACCATGGCTGCACTCTCCCCTCGAGGTTACAGTTGTTGAGGAGCAGAGATTTTAATAACTTGCCCAGATTATAAAGTTTTTAAGTGGCAGAGTTGGAGTTCAAACAGATGGCTTTCTTCAGCTCCAAAGTCCACATTCTAATCACTGCTGGGTTAGTTTTTTCCAAGTTATCATTCATATAAAAAACAAAATGAACACACACATGCACAAGAGAATAGTTCTCTTGCCATATTTTAAGTAGTTACCTTACTGCCCTTCAGATGTATGAGCCTATATACTTTTCCTGCTAACAACACTAGAACTAGCTACCACACTAGGCCTGTTTCCTCATCTATAAAATGAGGGATAATCCTGTTTGTACATCACGAAGTTATTGTGAGGATAACTTCGTAGATGCAAAGCTTCAGCACAGTGAGCACCGGATGTGTCAGCTACAAAAGTTTCCAACAGCAGCATTTTTGCGTAATAAACATCTGATGATGCTTGACACATTCTCACAAACACAACAACCCAACATGGTAAGGATTACTGCCCTCATTTCTTTTATTTATTTAACATTTATTTAGCAGCACTGGAGACCAAACCTAGGGCCTCATGCATGCTGGACAAGCACTCTATACCCCAGCCCTATTTCCCTCACCTCCTAAGTGATCAGAGCAACACCGAGAGCTTGTGCACATGTGCAGTCTCACAGAAGTGGCAGACCTGGCTGTGTCTGACCGCACACTCAGGCTCCTTCCTCTGTTATCTATTTATTTATGGCGGTACTGGGGTTTGGCCTCAGGGCCTCATGCTTGCTAGGGAGGCGCTCTATCACTTGAGCCACTCCACAGCTAGGCTTCTTTTTGTTTGGAGACCCACTCAGCAGCCTGGAACTCATGCTGGGCAGCACAGCACCTGAGGAGAGCACAGGCTAGGTTCGGGGTACTTGCGCTTGCTCCACCCAATGGAGGTGACCTCCTGACACACGATCTTTCCAAGGATGGGTGTTATAATCACAATTCCATATGCCTCAGTCTCGCTTATGAGCTATTTCAAGTGCACTGGCTCAAACACTTCAGCTTTAAATTTCTTACTTCTCAGACTCTCTTTTAAGTTGTTTGTGATCTGTTACAGATGCTTATGCTGAAGGAAAGGCAAATTCTTCAGTGATTCTCTCTATAAATTAAAAACAAAAAGAGAGTAGTCTATACTTGGTATTTCCAAAACCTCTCTCCAATTGTCATTTTGCTCCCATGGGGTTTTTGCGCCAATCTCCCACATGCTCTGTCAAAACCAATAGTGACCTCCACCCCAATTACCAGTCTCCCTGACCTTGACCTGCCAACAAAACCGACACTGATTACACTTTCTCCTTACTTGGACTTACCACCACTCTCTTCCTTCCTTCCACTTGATGGTTCCTTCTTGACTTCTTCCAGCTCATTCCCCTCACCTCTCTGAACTCTTAGTATGAAGGACCCCAGGACTCAATCTTTGGACAGCTCTTCTGCTCAGGTGCTTGGTTATTTCAACCAGTCACCACTTTTAGCCACATTTATATACTACTGCCTCTAGAATATCTTCAGCTTAGACCTTGTTCTTGAACCCTATTTGGATCTATTTATCCAAAATTGAGCATCTGATCTCCCTCTCAAACCTCCATTAAGCTATTCTGTCTTTTTTTGGTTATGCCAAAAGCCACATGAGCCAACCTTGCTCCTTCTCATTCTTCATATCCAAATACTCAGCAAAACCTGCTAGCTCTACTTGGAAATATCTCCAGAATCTAGTCACTTCCACGAACCCACTGTTACCATTCTAGCAACACACTGTCGCCATTTCTAAAGTAGACTACTGCAGTGGACTTCTGACAGTTTCTCTTACCCCTTTTAGTTCAGTTTTTCTCAACTATTGGTGCTTTTGCTATGTGAGCAATGTCTGGAGATATATTTGGTTGCCACAATTGGGGAGGGGGGTGCTACTGATATCTAGTGGCAGAGGCCTGACATGCCGGTCAACATCCCAATGTACAGGTCAGGCCTGCACAGCAAAGCACTGTCCCACCCAAGAGGTCATCAGTAGAGGGTGAGAAATCCCGTCTATTCTCAACACTGTAGGCTACAGTGTTCCTATTAGAACATGCGTAAAGCCACATCCCTCCAGTGGCTTCCCATCTCACCCCAACAGTTCTTACATGAAAGCTCCATTAAGTCTGGGTCCATGGGTACCCTCAGTCTACTTCATTCCCTTTCTCATCCTGCTCCAACAACAAAGGCTTCCCCCCTTCTTCCTGCTGTCACCTCTGCCTGGAATGTTCTTCCTGCCAGTCTGCATGGAGCAACCTCATTTATTTCAGGTCTTTTCTCAAAAGTCACCTTCCCGTTAAGGCCTTCTGACTACCTTTCCTACAACTTAGCCCTGCCCCCAATCTTTTCATGTCTGCTTCCCGCTTTATTTCTTCTCCTTGGCACTTAACATAACACTGCATATGTAGACTTCAAAGTTTTCTTGTTTACAGTCTGTCTTTCTCACCAGAATATAAGCCTTTGAAGGCCAAGAGTTCTATTTGGTTCACTACCATATCCCCAGTGGCTGACAGATAGATGTTTAGTATGTAAACATTCATTAAGTCAATGAATGGTTTATAAAATATTTATTGAATGAATGAATATTTTCAATCAGGACACATTCTTAGATGCCTTGATTTGACAGCATAAGACACAAGTTCTGGGACTAGACTGCATGAGTTCAAATCTGTGCATCACACTTCTTGGCTGTGTGGTTTTTTTTTTTTTTTTGCAGTGCTAGGGATCAAACCCAGGGCCTTGTGCATGCTAGGCAAGTGCTCTACCACTGAGCTACATCTCCATCTCTTCAGCTGAGTGGCCTTAAATGAGTTATTTAACCTCTGTGCCTGTCTCCTTGTCTGTAAAATAAAAATGACAAGATTTTAGCTGGACACCAGCGGCTCATGACCATAACCCCAGCTACTTGGGAAGCTGAGATCAGCAGGATTGTGGTTCAAGGCCAGAGAGGGCAAACAGTCCGAGAGACCCCATCTCCAAAATAACCAGAGCAAAACGGACTGGAGGTGTGGCTCAAGTGGTGGAATGCCTGCTTTTCAAGAGTAAAGCCCTGAATTCAAACCCCACTCCCACCAAAAAAACCCAAAAATCCACAAAAAAAACCCTAACAATTTTATCTCACAGAGCTGCAGTGAGAATGAAATGGGCCAATATATAAAATACTTCTAACAATACATGACACAAAATATTTATTAAGCTTTTAAAAAAAATTGTTAGTATTATTTATTGTGACATCTCAGTCGTCACTCATTTATATAAATCAGTGTGGTCTTATAAACATTACTAATCCCTAGCTAGATCTCTGATCTGGGGAAATCCACTTTGCCTTTACCTAAAAGTAGGGCAAAATGAAATGCAAAGAGAAACAGATAAGAAGAATGGTGAAAATGGGCAGTTGAATTTGACCTTCAACATGATTTCATTTTTTTTACTGAAATATTGAAGCAACCAGGCATACCCATATTCAAATAAGTACAAAGGTACACTCCAAAATCAGATGCCAAAGGTGTGAAACCATCTTTTGTTACATGGGTTAACCATACCTACCTTGTTACTATAGATAACTGAAAATTGATTAAAACTCAAGCCTCTACCTCATTCATTCAACAAATATTACTGAAACCTCTATCTGCAAGGAAATTTAATTTTTATTAGGGAAAAGGTCACTTATTACTTAAGAAAATTTAAAATCTACAGAAAGTAAACTCATTTCCTCAGTTCTTATTTCTTAAAAATCTGTGGACTTAGTGTGGAAAGGTAAAAGACTAAAAGTAACCCATGCTACTCAACTTAGGCCATGCAATAGTTAGAGTAAGACTTAACTAAGGTAACAAACGTGAAATGTGAAATGTGTTTTGGAAAACAGAAACTATATACATTTGTAAGGTATTATGAAAAGGATACGTGACTGGTGAAGTGTTCCCAATGATCCAATAAATTGATAAGTTCACCATGAAGGCTATGACTCCAGATAGCAGCACCATAAGCTACAAATAAACCAAGAGAATCATTAATGCAAAGCAGCGCAGTGATTACAGTCATGGGAAAATACAGTCCACTAGGCATTTAAAAATTCAATTACCAACCTTTAGAAACAAGATTTTAAAAAGAGAAACAACTGGGGAAACAGCAAGAATTTGAAAATAAATGGGCAGAATGAAGTGTTAAAAAATGTAACCATCCACAAGAATCAATAGACAATTCTGCAATAACTACTTGTCTTTAAATGTGAATTTCTACATTCATTTTTCTTATTCATTTAGGGAAGAAATATTTTGTAGTAATTATTATTTTTTTTTTGAGACACAGTCTTGCTATGTTGCCCAGGCTGGCTTCAAACCCCTGGACTCAAAGAATCCTCCTACCTCAGCCTCCTAAGTAACCGAGATTACAGGCATGTACCACCATGCCCAAGTTCTTATTAGTGATACATATGTATTATAGGAAAATCAGAAAATAAAGACAAGCAAAAAAGTATAAGGAATTCTTATAATCCCAACCATCATACCAGATCCTTTTCCAAAATATTTATTTTTATTCTTATTTAAATTGAATCAAGGCTGGGCATGGTGGCTTAAGTCTGTAATCTTAGCTACTTGGAAGGCAAAGACCAGGAGGATTGCAATTGGAGGCCAGCCTGGGCAGAAAGTTCTCGAGACCCCATCTCAACCAATGGCTGGTTATGGTAGTGCATGCCTGTGATTCCAGCTACACAGGGAAACAAAAATAGTAGGATCTTGGTCCACGCTGGCCTAAGCATAAAGCATAACAATCTCAGAAATAACCAATGCAAAAAAGGCTAGGGGTTTGGCTCAAGTGGTAAAGTGCCTGCCTAGCAAGCTAGCAAGTATGGGGCCCTGACTTTAAACCCCAGTACTGTCAAAAAAAAAAAAAAAAGACAAGAAAACAGGAGTCTAGTTTGGAAGTCCTTGTTCACCCACTCTGCTATATTACCTCTCAATCACATAAAATTTATGAGAGAAAGTACAATATAATATTTACAGCTCAGCCACAAAAGAAAACAAGTCTTGAATTTTTCTTTATTGGTAGGCAAAGAGACAATACGTTCCACAAGAAGAAGTCACTCTGGGATGGGACAGAGAAAAGTCTTTGGATCTCAAAAGCCTGTACAAATTAAAGAAAGAAGAGGCAGGAGTGTTCCAAGCAGAGGGACAGTAGAGGTCAAAGTGTGGAGTCATGGGAGTACAGAGCTTGTTCCTGTGACAAAGAATAAACCAACTTCGTTGAGGATAGGAAAACTAGACTGTATTACTGTATACACACAACATTCTGTTCAACCCCATCCCACAACTTTATTTTAAAAATTATAAAAATCACTCTCTATCTATGAAGAGTATCTAGATGAAGTATCAGTTATGAGTTAAATTATTAAGAAAAGTTTAACTTTTGGGCTGGGCCATTCCAGCTACTCGCGAGGTGGAGACAGGAGAATAGCAGGACCCCTCCTAAAAAACACCCCTGAAAAACCAAAAGGACTGGGGACTTAAGTGGTAGAGTGCTTGCCTAGCAAGTATGAGGCCCTGAGGGCAATTCCCTGTATTGCCAATAAATAAATAAATAAATAAAATCCCAAGGAAAACATCCCATTTGAAGATACTTTCCATGTCATTGTAGGTTTTATTGGTTTTTAAATAAAGGCAATCATAAGAGGTTCAGGAGCTCTATTTAGGTAAATATAGTAATACCACATTTGTTTTACAACAGTGATGTCTGTTAAACAGCCAAATAAGAGAGACTTAAGATTTCAAAATCTATTTCTAAAAATATATAAAATGTATCAGTGTTTAATTTGACTGAGCTCATAGAATATCACATACCTATTTGTGGTAACTTGGCACATCATTAAAAGATGACTCAGCAATGCCCCCTAGGGTCACTAGTGAATGAAGGTGACTTTTCCTTACACTAAATGGCCTCATGCTGCTGTGCGCTTACTGTCCTTGAGTTTTTTAGGGCTTTTCTGTCATTTTCCTGTGTTTTGAACCTGTCAGAGGGCTATTGCAAAAAACCTCTCTCAGATTCTGGTGTCCACATTACAATGGTTGAAGAGCAAATAATCCAGATGGCCATGATTTTGTAGCTCAGTGGTAGAGCACTTGCCTAGCATGTACAAGGCCCTGGGTTTAATCCCCAGCACTGCAAAAAAAAAAAAGACAACCTATATGCCAAAGTCAATGGTTTATATGAGGTGGTGTGTACACATGAAATCCCAGCTACTTGGGAGAATAAAATGGGAGGATCACTTGAGCCAAGGAGTTTAAGGCTAGCAGGGAAACACAGTGAGACCTCCATCTCAAAAAAAGAAGGTCGTAGGGGAGAGGATGCTGGGTGTTTAGTTTGGTCACAGAACACTTGCCTAGCATTCATGAGACCTGGGCTCAATTCCTAGCATTGGGGAAAAAGAAAAATACAGACTTTGGAGTAAGAATGCATGGATTCAAATTCTAATGCTTATTGGGATCTTGGGGCAGTTACTTAACTCTGTCTCTGTTTCCTCATCAGTAAAAAATACCAACATTAATCTAATAAAGTTATGAGGAGTTAATATTTGCTAAGTACTTTAAATAGCGCCTGAAACAGAGTAAGGGCTACATAGTGTTTGATAAACAAACAGTATCAACAAAAAGACACTCCCACTGACTGTGTTCCAAAAGTTATAGTTATAGGAAGAATAAATTCATCGTAAGAAAGGTGTTTGTGTTGTCCTGAAATTTTTACATTGAAATCTTAACCCTTAACATGATGACATTAGGAGGTGACTAAGTCAGAGTGTAGAACCCTCATGAATGGGAGTAGCACCCTTAGAATAAGAGATATGAGAGAGCTTGCTTCTCTCTCTCTACTGTGAACAGAGAGTGGCCCTCACCAAGATCACAACCACGCAGGCTTCCCAGTCGCAGACTACCAGCCTCCAGAATGGAAAGGTAAGCATGTGCTGTTCAAGCCACCCAGTCCCTGGTGATTCTGTAATAGCAGCCTGAGTTGACCAAGACAAAGGGGATTTTACTTTCTTACTTAAAGTCCCCAAAGTGCACATACTTTTCATCAATCCGTTCCACTCTGTTCCATGGGGGTAGGGGATCATCAGTACATGAGGACACATACAAGGATGGTCATCATATCACTGCTGCCAGTGTTAAAGAACAGGAAAAAAAGTGAATACCCAAAAGGGTCTATTATACAGACACTGAGAAAAGCAACACAGAAAGACATGTGTAAGGGGTAAGGGTGTGCCTCAGTGGTACAGCTCCTGCTTACCCTGAGTGAGGCCCTGGATTTAATTTTTAAAAAGCATATGATCCCACTTTTATCAAAAACAAAATGTTTAATTCATGTTTGTGTGTTTATGTGGGTACATGTAGCAAGGATGAAACTATGAAAGAACAAATGCTAGAATGTGAGCATGATTTACTTTTTTTTTTTTTTTTTTTTGTGGTACAGGGTCTTAAATCAGGGCCTATACCTTGAGCTACTCCACCAGCCCTTTTTTTGTGTTAGGTATTTTCAAAATAGGGTCTTGCAAACTATTTACTTGGGCTGGCTTCGAGCCTCGATCCTCCTGATCTCTGTCTCCCATGTAGCTAGGATTACAGGGGCAAGCCACCAGTACCTGGCTACTTTTTTTTTTTTGGTGGGACTGGGGTTTGAACTCAGGGCTTCAGGCCTGCAAAGCAGGTGCACTTGAGCCACACCTCCAGTCCATTTTGCTCTGGTTATTTTGGGGTTGGCGGCCAGCCTGGGCTGGTCTCACATCTTGATCCTCCCGATCTCAGCCTCCCAAGTAGCTAAGATTACAGGCATGAGCCACTGGTGCCCAGCAAGCATGATTTACTTTAGGAGGCACAGATGGGGTAATAGATACTGAAGTGCGCATGAATGGGAATCCAGGATAAAAACCACATGATTCCACTATATAAACACACACACACACACACACACACACACACACACACACACACACACACACACACGTGTATATAAGAAAGAGATCCATAGGTTGGTGGAGTGGATCAAGTGGTAGAGTGCCTGCCTAGCAAGTGTGAGGCCCTGTGTTCAAACCCCAGAACTGCCAAAAAAAAAGAGAGATCCATGAAATGATCATTACCAAAACATTAAGGTAATGTAAAGATAACACATAGCACGATGGACTTCCAGGGAGCCTTCATTTTCTTCATTTTTTAATGTATGTTCATAATGTTTACAGTGAGAACATACTATTTATTTTAAAACAAGCCAAATGAAGCTATATTTTCATGGTTAAAATAATAAAATTAAGACAAAATGCCCAAACAACTTGCAGACTACAGTTTGGCATGGTCAGAACAGTCACCAGGCATCAGATCTGAACTGCTGTCCTGGTTTTGCCTCTGATTTAACCTTAGGCAGGTCCTGTTACTTTTCTGTAGCATGTTTTATCATCTGAAAAATTATCCTTACCTTTTAAGCCTTCCATAAAGGGTAATTATGAGGAATAAACATAAGAATGGATCTGAACTAGATCTCTGAAAACTAAAAACCGCATTAATACTGGAGGAGTTATTATCGACACCAAACAGAACTTACCAAAGCAGAAAGTGACCAGGGACCAAATATTCCCCCCTCTCCAAACACTGGCTCAAAGAAGGGCACAGCAATGAGCAGCATGGCCGATGACATTGGAGCCTGGTAGTACAGCAGCTGCATTGAGTTGACTTGCAATTCATGCTGTTTGGCTCCCACCCACTGAAAATTAGGAGATAAAATAAGTCAAGTGCAAAGGAAAAACATCACCTAATTAAACATGCCGCTAGCCACAGAGATGGAGAGGTGGGGTGCAGGCTGGAGGAGAGGAAATGCCTTCTTTACAAGACTTCAGACACCAGTAAGATATATGAATGCCCTTTATGCACCCTGGATTAAATGAGCTTTAAAAACTCAGTATCTCATAATTATTTTCTTCTCAGTTCCGTACGAGGGGGAAAATCCTCTCTACTTTCCTGATGTACTAAGTAGGAAAAAGTAAACTCATTGAGGGGCCCACACGCATGAGGGTTATTGGGAAAATAAGGAGGGAATGGAAATTTAGGTGATCTAAGCAGGATATAGATGCAGTGCTAGATCTCTTTTCTTTCTAAAAATGGCCAAAAAAGAAAAAAGATTGAGGGGCAGGTCAGGAGACTGACAGATTAACTGGTTATTTCAACATGGCTACCATGGGTGCAGCTTAAAAGGGATGTGTGGTTCCTAGATACTTTAGGAACTTAATGGTAGAGGCAATTTTCTTCTATGAATGGACCTTTCTGTGGACACTATTCCCCCGACTCCCACCAGTAAACCCTAGGTACACTAGGTAATAAACCCCAAACACTGTATCCTTCAGTAAGACCACTACTTCAAAACCTCAAATCCTACCAATCCTCAAGATGCTTGACTGCAAGGGAGGCTTTGAAAAATGCTCCTTGTCAGAGTAAGATCTGAATGCCTTCCACTACCTTTTTCCCTGTAGCTCTGGCTATTCTGTTACATACACTAAGTCTACAGAAACTCACCAGTACAAAAATAGAAAAGCAGGAAATGTGAAGCATACTCCTGCCAGCTGTAACTAAGAGTCTTCTGTGAATATGAAGGACAAAGAATTGATTCTTCTGCTGCCTATTCCTGGGGGCAGAGCAGTGAGCAAAAATGGATGGATGCAGAGTGCACACTCCACCTGTGTCCTGCTGTAGCCTCACTAGGCAGCTGGGAGCCTCCCCTCCTCCACGACAAAAACGCCTGGACTGTGGGCCTCACTGTCCCTCACTTCAGTGCATCCTGGCTTCTGCCTGCCACACCTCTGATGCCCTTCTAGAACATACCATCACCTCCACGTCCTGCTCACATCTGTAGTTCTGACCTCCTTCCTAGAGTCTCCCCCCACCCCATGGTACTGGGATTGGAACCCAGAGCCTCACGCATGCCAGGTAAGCACTCTACCACTGAGCTACTATTCCCTGAGCCTGTGTCATTAACATCTTACCTTCTACAGTTTCCTGGCCATGTTCACTTAGCTTGCAGAACGTGTTTAAAAACAAAATCCTTCCTCTATAAATGAGCTCCTCTCGAGGCACTCCAACAGTGCTATCATCCCCGCCAAGAGTCCGACTCCTTACTTCCCTCACTCTCACAGAGTCAGGTACTATTAATTCTTCCTCCCAAAGGTCTTTCACCTTTCCAAGTACACACCACTGCCTGAGACTAGGCCCTTGCTGCTTTCTCCTGAAAGCACAGAGACGTTCCTAGCTTCTGTGATGGTTGCCCTTTCTCCTCTCTCTTATTTTACTCTTCATGGCCACCAGTTACTTTTTCTTAAACATAGGAAATGATCAAGTCACTTCCCAATGTAAGCTCCTCTCCTGGTGCATGCAAAATAAAGACACCTCAGCATGACATCAAGATTCTGACATCTGGTCTTAGCTACTCCTCGGCCTTGTCTTGCCACAATGTACTAGAGTCTAGCCTTCAGGAGAAAACTAAATGCTCCAAAATAAGCTGTACTTTCATACATATTTCAACAGAAGATGTGGAGATTTTACAACTGAGTAAACTCTTATGCCTCCTTTAGTGTTTTTTTTTTTTTTTGGTGGGACTGGGGTTTGAACTCAGGGATTCAGGAGCCACACCTCCAGTCCATTTTGCTCTGGGTATTTTGGAGACAGGGTCTCTCAGACTAAATGCTCGGGCTAGCCTCGAAACTCGATCCTCCCAATCTCAGCCTCCTAAGTAACTAGGATTACAGGCATGAGTAACCAATACTTGCAACATCCTTTGGCTTAAACTGTTAACTTTCCTTCAAGTCTCTGCTCATCACCCTCTCCCTCCACTACACACACACGCACACGCAATGCAGAACTTCACTTTTTCCTCGGTGCTCCTCAGAACTTCTTTATATCCCAAGGTATACTACTGTGACTAGTTGTCTACATGTACATCTGTAATGCTGGATTGTAGCTGCTTTTCATTTGTGTATCCTCAAAGATAAGCATAAAGAAACAATGTGTGCTGAATGAATCAACTATCTTTCTGCAACTAAAGCAAATAAATAGCTAATGACTTCCTCAACAGTGTAAGAAGAAGTAACTTAGACTCCACTGGAATACAACGGGCAGACACAACTTTCCTTAAAGGGTATTTTTGGGGGGGGGGGGGGGCGGGAATCTATCTATCCTGTCATAGTAACTTAACTGTTTATTGATAATAGAACCTTAGTCAGTCTACAGTCATTTTTGGTCAATCTCATTTCAAATATCTACCTTAGGCATATAAAATTCCTTGATTCTAATTTATAGCAGTTATGAGACTTGTGTGAACAAAAATGATCATACTGACACAGTGAGTACTGTGGACTGAATTTATGTATAAGAAGTACAAGAAATTCCCGTACTTAAGCCAAGCGTGATGGGGCAATCCTGGATTACCTGCAATCCTGGCACCTGGGAGGTGGAAGAAGGGATGATCTTGAGTTTAAGGCCAGCCTGGGCTACATAGCAAGATCGTCTTAAAACAATAACAATGAAAAAAATTCCGATACTCAACAAATAAGCTGGGCATAGAATTTCATGCTTATAATTTCAGCTGCTTGGGAGGTTGAGGCAGGAGGATCACAAGTTCAAGGCCACCTCCAGCCATTTATTAAGAGCCTGTCTCAAAATAAGATGAAAAAGGAGGGGGTGGGATTTAGCTCAGTGGTAGAGTGCTGCTTAATGTGCAGGGAGGCCCTGTGTTCCAGCCCCAGCACTGTAAGGAAAAAAAAAAAAACACACAAAAAATAAAATATTCAAGAGGGTAGTATTTTTCTGTAACAATGTTTCTAAAATGGCATTTAAGTTTCTAGGGCTGTGTTAAGGAACAGCTAACATTCCTAACAAGGATGCCTTCTTTTCTAAACAGTTTATGTTTGTGAAAAAGTAAAATTGCTTACACATTTTGGCTTTGATTCCCCATGCAGGCACACCCAGAATTTCCAGACCAAGGTTTTCAGTATAGAGAAAATACTGTTTCACAGAACCCTACATGGAGATATTGTCTCCCACTACATAAGAAACAAAAAATACTTGTTGAGATTTATGATAATGAAGTGAATCCCTGAACAAATTTTTAATGAATTCTGGCTATAGGCAAGGCACCATGCTTACATAAGAAATAAAAAAACCTATTGCTATAAAATAGTGATTTACATAAATCAGACAAGTTGTAACAGCAGCATATTTTTTGAAGCAAAAAAAAATCTGTAATTGCAAAATTTTTCTTCCTTTTTCAAATTTCTGAAAGTACACTCCTTCTTTATGGTAACTTCACAATTAAAGACTAAATGATAAATATAACCAATAAACTTAGGAAGTAAAAAGTCTTACTATTCATTTTGTGAAGATTTCCCAGAAAATAATGCAACTTTGCCCCAAACCCAGACTGTTAAGCATGGGTATCATACACTTACAAACAGGTAGGTATTTGGTGAGCATCACACACCAAGTTTCTGTCTCCTTTCTCCTCTTCACCTGGAGTCAGACATTTATGCAATTATGCTTTCTTCCCAACAGTCTATTGTCTCTATACTGTATTTTCTAAACCTTGGGATACAGCTTCAAAATCTATGAAATCTGCTAAAAAGGCACATAAAGAAAAAAAATTACCAACCACTTGATAAAGGGATGTAACTAAAACACCCAGAGCAGCAAACACCATTCCAAGGAAATTAAACTTCACATCGTAATAAGAATTTAGGATTACACCTAAAGTTATAGGAATCTGAAAAGAAAAAGAGGTAAATGCTGTTCAGATTAAATTCAAGAAAACAAATTTATTATTCCTTTCACGGTGTCTTTCAAGGCTAATTATAAACAACACATAACTTGGAAACAATGAGTTGTATACCGTATAATTTTTTTCACTTGGGAAACTGATTGTTAATCCTAAATTTGAAATGTGATAACTCCATATTGATACTCACATATAACTATACTTTAAATTTGTGGAAAAATAATATGTCCATGCATTTGTGCTTTGCAAGAAAACACCTATGCATGCACAGGTAAGTCTCTAAACATATATGCACAAACACAACGAAAATACTAAGATCTCAATCATTACAAGTTCCTAAATGCTAAACTCATTTTAGTGAGCTTCCTTTTATTTGAAGATGCAGACAAATTCTGAGACATTTTATGTTAAGCCTTTTTATGATTATCACACGTAGTTTGATTCACCCGAGGAGGGCTGTTACCAGTTTGAGTTTTTCTAGATGTTTCGGATACTTTGGATTGCACCACCTAATTCATCTTGCTTTTCTTAGCAAATCACAACATTTAAAGTTTTCCATTGCTAAAACCTACACAAGCCCATTCTGGGCCAAGAGACCAACGGAATGCCAAGTTGGCTTTTCCTGGTCCCCCAAATAAGCCTGAAGTTCACGTGCTCGCAGAGCATGACTCAAAGGTGGATTCAAATGATGGGGAAGAGCGTGACGCAAGGTCAAGCAACCGTGCATTCGAACTTCCCGGGGACAGAACGTCCGCGAGGCGGGTGGCGAGGGACAACGGGGTCAGCTGGCGCTACTCACCAGCGTGAGCCGTATCCTGGTGGAGAAGCTTTTCTGATAGCAGAAGGTCTGGATGGCTATGATCACCGGCGTGGTCATGGCCTTGGCCAGCTGATAGGTGCCTATCGTGTTGTTCTGCAGAGAAAGGTTGGTGAAGACCACAAAGCCACAGAAGCTGAGGGCCAGGAGGAGGAGCTTGGAGGGCTGCAGACTTTTGGGGGCAAAGATGTCCAGCTTCTGGCAGATGTACAAGCCCAGCCAGGTGACCACGAAGTGCACCAGGGTCAGGCTCATGTTAGGGAAGCCATGGTGCACATAGATCCACTTGTTGAGGAACACGATGCAGATGGACACCAGCAGGTTGAACAGGAGCCCGGCGGCGATTCTCCCATTGCCCCGTACTCGGTCGGCCAGCGATGCCATGATGCCCGCCGCCGGCTGAGCGGCGACCTCCGCGGAGCCGGAGTCGTCCAGCCTCTGAGAGAGGAGTCCGGCCGGCCTCCGGCTGCCCTTCGCCTCCACCGCCGCGTCCTCGCAGACGAAGGCCTCCCGGTCCGGCCAGGGAGAGGCATGCACCAGTCGGAACCCGCGCGGGCCGCGGCGCAGGCTGCGCACACACGCGCCGCCGCCCTTCCAGCCGAACAGTACGCGGCAGCACGTCCGCGCCGCCCCGCCCCGCCGCGCCTCCGCCCGCGGCGACGTGACTCGGGGCGCCCTCACTTCCGCCCCGGGGGGGCGGGGGGCTCGCCGCTCCTCCTGCGCAGGCGCGCTGAGGCGGGGCGCAGAGCGCTGCCGGCTTGGTTCCGGTCCTCCTGGTTCCCTCGCCTGGCTCGCGTAAGCGCGACCCAGTTGGGGTGTCCCGGTGTGTCAGCGTACCGGCCTTGCTGGGCAGCTGCTCTCAAGCTTGTGTAGACACTCTTGGTTAATTTCACGGGTGAGACAGATGTTAGACAAATTTAGTCTTCCCGCGAGAGGGGAAAACAGTACTTAACTGAAAGCATTTTTCTTTTTCCCGGTACTGGGGTTTGAACTTAGGGCCTACACTTCGAGCCACTCCGCCAGCCCTTTTTTGTGCAGGGTTTTTCCAGATAAGGTCTTGCGAACTATTTGTCCAGGTTGGCTTGGAACCTCGATCCTCCTGATCTCTGCCTCCCAAGTAGCTAGGATTACAGACGTGAGCCATCCCATCTTGAACCACAGGCGCCAGCTTTATTTTAAACATTTTCTTAAAAAAACAAAAAAAAAAACCCTAACATGTAGAAGAGAGACAGCATGATGAGCTGTCATAGGTATGCTCATAAAGTAGACTTAACAGTATTTTGGCATATTTGTTTACACTTTTAAAGGTAAACTACAGATATCACATCATTGACCCCTAAGTACTTTGGTGAACCTAAAAAGTAAGTACATTTCCTGTATTATTCCATATTATTTTCACTCCCAAGAGGTTTAACATCATTACTATCAAGTATCAAATATTTAGCATCCATGTTAGAACACTTACCTAGTAAACGTAAGGCCCTGTGTTGAATCCCCACTACCGTGCCCCCCCCAAAATAAATAAAAATAAAAAATTCAGTCCAAGTTCAAATTTGTGCAGGTGAAGAACACTTTTGAATTTTGGCTGTATACTACATAATTTGTCTCCAGAAAGTTTGTGCAAATTCATATTCACACTGCTTTGAGAATGAGTTTTTCCCCTCAAGGCCAAAATCATAACTTATCTTCAACAGTCTGATAGAAAGTGAAAAACTGTTTTTGCAAATCATGTTTATGTGGCAGTAACTGAAATTACGGATACAAAAACCTGCTTGTATAGTTTAGAATTTTCAACTGGTCCATAATACAATGCATGGAAATGTGAATGTCAATTTTGTATATTTGTTTGTTACTAACTCACCATTAAACTGAAAATTTTTTAAACAAAAGAATCAGCATGTTTGAGTCCCCATTCCCCCCACGCCCCTATTAGGTTTGAACTCAGGGCTTGGTACTTCCTAGGTGGGTGCTCCATGGCTTGAAGCACTCCTCCAGCCCACGTTTGAGTTTTTTTAAGAATTAAAAACTGAGGTACAGCCAAAAGCATCATGTTCAGTCCCTCAAGGAACAAGTGTCTTACAGGTTTCTAATCGAAGTTACAAAGTTACCTATACAAATGGTATAGGGCCCACCCTATTTTCCCAGAAGATCCTTTGAGGCAGCACTGGAGGAATTTCATAGCCTTTGCTGATGGTATCAGAACGTATTTAAGGATTTCTATGTTAAGGTACAAGTCTTTTAGCCTTCTCTTAACTAGAATTACAAACCATTAAGTTACATCTTTCTGATCTTACTGATTTGAAAATAATGAATAGCTAGAATATGAAAATATTATCTCTATAAACTACTAAGAATTTAGACTGTGCTTTGATTAAGAGTCTATCAACTTTCATTTTAACATCTATTCATGTTTCATCAAAAAAAAATTAAATATTTTAGCCAGGTGCCGGTGGTTCACACCTGTAATGGTTCAAAGCTAGCCCAAGGAAATAGTTCGGGAGCCCCTTTCTCAAAAAAAAAAAAAAAAAAAAAAAAAAAACAAACCCAACACACACACCCACCCACACACCCACCCAACACACACACACCCACGGCTGGTGGAGTGTCGGGAGCCCCTTTCTCAAAAAAACAAAACAAAACAAAACACACACACACACACACACACACAAACACACACACCCACGGCTGGTGGAGTGTCGGGAGCCCCTTTCTCAAAAAAACAAAACAAAACAAAACAAAACAAAACACACACACACACACACACACACACACACACACACACACACACACACACACACACGGCTGGTGGAGTGTCTTAAGGTGTAGGCCCTGAGTTCAAGCCCTAGTACTGCCCAAAAAAAAAAAAAAAATTTCAAGTGAAGTTGTTACCAACATTCAGTATCTTGTAACTAGTTTTGGTTACAACACTGACTTTTCATTGCTTTATTTTACACAGAAAAATAAATCTTTAATCAACTATGCTAAAAACAAACATTGTTTTTTCTTCATTGGTTGCTGAAACTGCTCACTTTAGTGTTTTCCACGTATTTAAAAAAAGTCATTATTCATATTATCCATATCTCAAGCCTAAAGGTTAACTTTTATATTATACTGCTTTATTGATGGCTACTGGTTCTATTAATATTTTTTAATGTAGTTTGTATTTCAGAGAAGCTCTCTGAACTCAAATTATTCAACCTGATCTTTCTCTATGGTAAAGTGTGACAGAAGTCTGTCTTCCAAAGACTTTATTACTAGAAAAAAAAAAAAAGCTACTTTTGCTTGCTGAACAATGTGGAAAAGTATGAAGAGAAAGATATAAAGTCCTTTACTCAGTCTTGATAGTTCTAATTAGTCTGATTGGCAGTTCTAATTTTCTTTTGTGTGAGAATTACTCAAATTGAGCACCTGCCAAGTGACTACTTGGCACCTGGGAGAGGATGGCAAGTGACACCAGACCAGGTCCCCTTCTTTAGAACTTACTGAGAAGACGGGTACCAAACAACGATGAACTATGATAAATGAGTGTTCTGAAGAAACAAAATATGGTCCACTAGGTATAGCCTTCCTGCAACCTGGGGAGGGCCAGGCACTGGGTGGCTCAGGTCTGTAATCTGTAATCCTATCAACTCAGGAGGCAGTTATGGATTGTGGTTTGAAGCCAGCCCTGGGCAAACAGTCCTTGAGATCCTATCTTGAAAAAACTCACTCATCACAAAAAATGGCTGGCAGAGTGGCACAAGCGATAAAAGTGCCTGCCTAGCAAGCAGGAGGCCCTGAGTTTAAGACTCCAATTGCAGCCAAAGAAAGAAACAAAACAAAAAAAAAACACTTGGGGAGGGAGAGGTGGTCAAAGATTTCTTCAAAGAAAACAGGACAGGCTGTTTTCAATACTTGTCCTTCGATAAGTCTAGTAACGTATTTTAAACAGGTGTGGTGGTACTTGGGAGCCTGAGGCAGGAAGATCACAAGTTTGAGGCCAGACTGTGCTACATGCTACATGGAGAGTTGTAGCTCAGCCTCAGTACCTGGCCTACATGGCAAGACCCTGTCTTAAAAAAAACCAAAAACAAAAAACGATAAAACCAAAAACAAACTAAAAAGTGAATGCATAGTAAGGCATAAAAATATAAACTCAATAAGGTTTTGGTAAGTAAGCCCTTCCATCTTTGAATCACTTTCACTGGTGTACAGAAAACATGAGGCAGCATCCATTGCCTCCATGCCTCTTTCCAACTGATGTCCAGGAAGCAATGCTGTGATCAATTGATATGTCTGCCTTGGGTGGAAGAGAAATTTCAATACCTATATAGGATTTAAGCCAGAATGTCCCCATTTAGCTAGTTATCACCTATGGTGTTACTCAAACCTCAGCCCATATACTAATTCCTCAGACACCTTTCAGCTGGAGGGAGATAGGTTTTTCCTGCTCAGATTATTTGTGTTTTTTAATGGTACCATTAGAATGGCTTGAGCAACGAGGACCGGAATAGACCTTAGTCATGTTGCATTCCCCAGTGTATTCAGTGCTGGCCGTGGGCCAGACGCTATAACGTCTTTGCATGCTCTGACTTACTTTAACAGCAGATTTTTGAATGACAGGAAACTAAAAATGTTTTCTAAATAAAGAAAAAATGTATTATTATTTTTGAAACTTGTATATTCATCCTATTAATGTTTTTTAAAATATTAAATTTTATGACCAATGAGAAATTCATACCTGGCTTGAAAGTGAATCTACTTTCCATCTTCTTTATAATTTTAAGATATCAGCGTACTTATGATTAAGGAAAAAAACAGAACAAATTTAACTTCTTTATTATATAACAAAGAGATAAGCTTGGAGTTTGTAAGAACAGAAGTTTTCATTTTTGTCTAAATTCATAAAAAAATGGAAATATTGGTATGATAAATTGAATTTTCAAACTATTATAATTACCTAAAAGTACAAAATTCAAATGTCTAAATTTTACATTTTTCTCCAGAATAATGCAAAAGAAAATGGCCAGTAATTACAAATATGTATATTTTATTTTTAAAAAAAACCCCTCCATTTATTATGGAAATGAGTGAGAATACAAAAAGTGGATGCAATTATGACTGAATTTCATATCCTAATGGGTCAAGTCCCTGGTCTAGAAGCATTAGTGAGGATTCCCTTAGTTTCTGCAGCAACTTCCTCAGTTCTTCCTTAGAAAATACCTAATATTAAAAAAGAAAAAAATAAGAATGAGAGAAGAGTATGAACTCAGAGTTACCTAATAAATCTGATTACTCTGTAAGATTAATGTGGCAGCTGGGTGCCAGTGGCTTATACCTGTAATCCTAGTTACTTTGGAGGCTGAGACTGAGAGGGTCATGGTTCGAGGCCAGTCCAGCCAAATAGTTTCAGAAACCCCTGTCTCCAAAATAACCAGACCAAAATGGACTGGAGGAGTGGCTTAAGTGATAGAGCACCTACTTTGCAAGCACAAAGCCCTGAGTTCAAACCCCAGTCCCACTCCCAAAAAAGTTATGTGGTCAGAAACTAGTATATTAAAGTGCTTCAGGAGCCTCAATATCATTTTCAGTCATTCTGTATACTTCTGACTGTTTATACATGCACACACATTTTGGGGAAAAGTACATGCATTGAAACTGGACCATTACTTTCAGAAAATCTAAAAACAACTAAAAAATGTAAACACAGCATCACAAGATTAATTACCACAGCGTATATGAAGTCACAAATATTTAAGACTGCAAATGCTCTACACCTTACCAGATACAGTTTGTGGCGCTCAGAGGATACCATATCTGCTAACTGCAGGCATTCCTGATACTGACCAGTGCTATGCAATATGGTGTGAAGCAGAAAACACAACATTGGCAGGCAAAGCTTTCTTAACAAAACCATCTGATGTGTTCTTTCATGGTCTTCTTCAGCATCCTACAAACAGACATCAAGTAATCATTTTAACAACTTTAAACATGCTTACAAAAAGAAAAGTCAAGTACAGTTGGCCTGTATATACATGCATTCTAAAACTGCAGGTTCAACAAATCAGAGATGGGAAATAATGGAGGGAAAAAAGTTGCATCTGTGCTAAACATGTACAGGCTTTTTGTTCCTGTCACTATTCCCTAAACAATGCAGTGTAATAACTATTTACGTAGCATTTGCATTATATTAGTATTACTAGTAATCTAGAGATTTAAAAGATATAAGAGGATGTGTTACATGAAAATATGTCATTTTATACAATGGAACAGAATATGTCAATTTTGGTATTCATGAGTGGGGGTCCTAGAATCAATCCCCCATGAATGCAGAGGATGACTGTACTGAATCAAAACCAAACAGGTAGAATCTAAAGTGTTTTTCTTTTTTGGCAGAATATACTGGGGTTTTGAACTCAGGGCCTCATGCTTGCTAGGAAGGCGCTCTTAACACTCGAGCCATACCTCCAGCCCTGTTAAAAACATGGAATGTGTTACGAATTTGCATATCATCTCTGCACAGGGACCATGCTCATTTTCTCTGTGTTGTTCCAATTTTAGCATGTGTGCTACTGAGGCAAGCACACTAAAGAGTGTTTCTAAAGCTTATCATGCCTATTAAAAATAAAACAAGGATGAGTTTCAATCATGTTATCTAGTAAATAAGAATTTATGGCAAAAAAGTAAGAAAATGAACAAAATTTACTCTAGAGGTCACAGTAAGAATAATGAAAATAAAACACTACTGAATATGTTTCTAATAAACTCAGTATGTGCAGAATAGCAACACATAAAAGAAATAAGAGACTGAATACCATTGGGGCAAAATTCAGAACAGAAAATACTCACCATTTCCCTGCATATATGCAGGTGTAACTATAGGTAGGAAGTCCAAGAAGACACGCCAACCTGACAGCAGGGATTATGGCTTGGAATAAGGGTCAGGATAGGGGGAGGGCTGCACAGGAAGACACGCCTGTATTGTAAACTTCTACTTTGTTTTTCAACAAGGAGAATGAATTTATGATTTCCTTGTGTAATTAAAGCACAGAAAAACTAAATGTATCTATAGATTTGAATCATACAGTTACTGAGAAAACATAAATGATGACAATTTAATACAGTAGACCCTTTGTATGTGCAGATATATGGTTCCAAGAAGACCACCACTGAGGAACAACTGGAATGCTCAGGATGCACAGTTCAGTGAACTATGGATGTTTGATTAATTTTTCCCATGATGCCATCCAACTTCACTAAAGACATGCTGCCTCTCCACAAATCTAAAATTTTCACTTCATCACTTAAATTAAGCAAACTGACTTTTACACTGCTTTGGGGGCACGTTTTGCTTTTTAGGGAGACAGATTTTCTCAAAATTAAGGGTGGGAAACACTTGGCAGATCATACAGTGATTTAAACACAACTGATGATAAACACGGAGTGCTGCTCCGTGCTTTTCTGCATCAACTGACTGCATTATGCATGAATGGGAATTAAATTTTTTTGTGTTTGCAATTTCTCCTGAGTTTTTATTCATTATTTTTTGACAACACTTGGTCAAAACTGTGTAAATCAACAAGTAAGTTTAATGTCTAGAGAAAACAATTAGTATTTCTTTCCAAGTGTACACGGATCTTTCTAAAAAATTATGTGGGTAGAAAACTACAAAGAATAGGCCTTTTATACCCACTATGTTTTCTCTTAACAAACTGGAAAACTAAAATAATTTAAATAACAAAAAGGTACCCAAACACACTAAAACTTCTGAAATAGTCTTTAAAATAAGAAGAAAGGACTGGAAATGGAGCTCAAGGTAGAGCGCTTGCCTAGCATGTGTGATCCAATCCCCAGCACTGCAAGAAGTAAATTAAGGAGGAAACTGAACTCAAAACAACAGCAACAACAGGGCAAGCTAAAACAATAACTAGTTCTTACAAAAAACTAATAAAATATTTAAGCCAGGTGTGGTGGCACACACCTATAATCCTGCTGAAGCAGGAAGATACCAAGTTCGAGGCCAGCCTAGGATACATGGCAAGACTGCCTCAAAATAAATAAATAAACAAATAAATACCTGCATAAATAAGTAAGTAAAAAAATATACATATCTTCTTGTGAGAAACATTTGCTAGGACATTTTCCAAAGGCAGATATAAATGAGGGTATGGAAGTGTAGCTCAAACAATAGAGTGCCTGCCAAATAAGCGTGAAGCCCTGAGTTCAAATTCCATTAATGCCAAACCAAAAATCAAAAACCAAAAAACCCCAACAACAAAGGTAGATATAAGTGGATGAGTGAAGTAACCAAAAGTTACGTGGTAATTCTACCAAATGAGTAACTGTACTAACTTAAGACTCATTTAGGTTTCCACACCCAAGAAAAATTATTGCCTATCTTTTAGTATTGTTTTGAGGTATAAATACATAAAAATATTAAAATGCCTATTTCATTTTTTTTAGCTTTAAAAGGGAAAGCACTTTCATTTATTATCTTGAGATAAGGCATTCTACCTTTAGAGGCAGACTTAAAATGTGAGTTAATACATGTCAAGGTTTAGTCATTATTTATATTATGTGGAACCTACACAGAAAGAGAAAACTACTGCTTTCCTTTCCCTTTGTGCTCCAATATTGTCTTTCCCCTACACTAATGAGGCAAAGTGCCCCTGGTACCTAGACTCTTTATCGCCTCAAATTGGTAGAAAGCCTGTTAATAATCTGGTACCTGCTCCTCCTAAATCCTATTGTTGTTGCCACAATACAAGGTGATCTCTTTTGCTAATTATAATGGGTTCCCATACCAATAGACTAGCTGCTATCAACCATTCAGAATCATAACATATGGGCCCAAGAATTAGCCTTAAGGAAAAAAGAATAAAATGCTCTGCTACAGCCTAAGATATTTTTCTTACCTGAACAATCAAAAGCTTTGAAATATCCTGAAATATATAAAACAAGATTCTTTTCACCAGGGACATACAGTGCCCATGAAAAAAAACTCATTAATTGCTATGTGTTGACAGCAGGAGTTGACCTTTACCAGTATTATAGGAATCTCCAGTAATGAAATACCACTCAATTACCAAACATCTACTGAAAGCCTCTTATGTGCTAGGCATTAATTTTTTTTCAGTACTGGAGTTTGAATTCAGGGCCTCAAGGCTGCCAGACAAGTGCTCCACAACTTAAGCCATGCCTCCAGTCCCTAGGCATTAATTTAAATGCCCAGATCAAAGGAGTGAAGAAAACAAGGTTGCTCCTTTCAAGAAGGTTACACTGTAATGGGAACAGAAGCACAAAAAAGCAAATAAATTAACACATACTAGAATGTGATAAGTGCTATGAAGAAAACTGATGGAGGATAAGGAGATAGTGACAGAAATATATGTATATATGCTAGTTAAGAGAAAGTGGTTAGGGTAGGGCTATAGCTCAGTAATAGCTTTCCCAGAATGTGTGAGGCCCTTAAAGGAATTAATGAGAGCATTAAGAAGCCACCCATGCAAATATGTTGGGAAAAGAACACTCTAAGAGTGGGAAGGGCTGACGGAGTGGCTCAAAGGGTAGAGCACCTACCTAGCAAGTGTGATGCCCTGAGTTTAAATCCCAGTAACACCAAAAAGGGAGGAAGCAAGGAAGGAAGGAAGGAAGGAAGGGGGGAAAGAAAAAAGGAAGGAAGGGAGGGAGGGAGGGAGAGAGATAGGGAGGGAGAGAAGAAGGGAGGAAGGAAAGAAAAGCAAAGAAGCCCAAAAAGATAGAATATAGCGATAGGAGTGGTAGAGGGAGATTTTTTTTTTTTTAAGTGCTTGTGCAATCTTAAAACTATGTATTTTTATTCAAGGTGCAATTAGAAACCATCAAAATTTCTTAATAGAGCATGACACATTTCATTTAAAAATGATCACTACTTGGTCTCTGTGAGGGAGGAATTGTATAAAGAGAAGGATGCAAAACAATGACTGCAGAGGCTTAGACTAGAATGTGGTAGAAGTGGTGGCAGTTGAGGTGGCAAAAAGCAGGTAAAGATGAGCTGCTTGTTGTATTCCCCCACCATCCCTCTGTGTCACGAGTTTCTAACACTGATGGGGCCATTCTACAGTTACACAAAAACTAGAGGTGTAGTATACGTAAGTTTGTAATGCCAGGGATATCACCTACAGTTGTGCTTTGTACAGGCACCTGGCCAAGGCAGTGAGTGGAGCTGCAATTTAGCCTGTGCTACATTCTACAGGTCATGTACACATGGTATGGAACCGAAAGGCAGGCATACAATCTCCTAATTCATATACAAATAATACATGTGCTAGCAGGAGCCCTAAATAATTTCCTACTTTGTTTAATAACTAAGATTATTAAGCTAAACTCAAAAGACATGATTAAAATATCATTTATCATTTGACTGTTAAAGCCATCTCTTCTGAATTAGTTTTGAAGAAATGATTGAGACAAATATTGATATTTAAAACGCTCAATAAAACAAAATCATATCATTCACTGCCTTCTATCTCAACTCTATTTTTACTGATACTCCAGATTATTCTGTGGCTTTCATTATTTAATCTACTAATGTTAATCATCAGAATAAAAAAGATTTATGTATCAATAAGGCACTCAAATCTTTTTAAATTCAAGTGACAATTAGCACTTAAAATTTATCTTCATGAACACAAGCATGAATCAGAAGAGAAAGGTTTACCCTAAGGAATGTACTGAAGGTTTAAAACTAGTCAGGGGACTAGCAGGGACTTTTAGCTTGGTGTCAGTGGCTCACACCTGTAATCCTAGCTTCTTGGGTGGCTGAGATCAGGACTGTGGTTTGAGGCCAGCCTAGGCAAGTAGTTTGTGAAACCCCCATCTCCAAAATAACCAGAGAAAAATGGACTGAAGGAGTGGTCCAAGTGGTAGAGTGCCTGCTTTGCAAAAGCCAATTCCTGATTCAAACCCCAGTCCCACCAAAAAAAATGAAAGTAGAGACTTTCAAGATAATTAATCTATCAGCAATACAGCAAATAGCGGATCCAATTAGTCTCCTGTCTCTAATGGTTTTGCTTCTGGTCCGAAAAGGGAAGCCAGCAGAGGTAGAAAAAGGTAGTATTGTGAGTCAACTAAATTGGGTCTTTTCTGTTGAAGGGCTAGAACTGTCAGAAGAGCATGAGACTCTTAATCTCAGGGTCGTGGGTATGAGTACCCCCTCCAAGCCTGGTCCCACATTATGGAATATGTCTGTCACTGCATGGATATTAGCTAATTTCCCCACTTGCCTAGGTGCTCTGTGGCATTTTACCTCACTTTGTAAAGTTTCTGCCTTTAAACAGAGAATTGTTTGTCATCTGATGTCCTAAAACTCAAACTGCTGGTTTTTAGGTAATCATTGTCCAAAAGACTCTGCTTCAAGGTACCCTTGACCCACAGGTTAATTATATACTTGGTGCTGCCATTTCAGGTCAAACAGTCATTTCAGGCCTCAGTTTCTCCTGAATCATTTAATTCCCACCTTATGGGTCACCCCTTTGTCTTTGAGTACACAAACCAAAGTAAGTTTTGTGTCTATGCTCTCCAATCATGTCGCCTCTTCCCCTATGCCCTCCCCCAAACCCCAACCTTAGTCAATCCGAGCTCCCTCATTAGAGCAAGGGGCAGTCCTGTATTAGGATAAAAACTGAGGCGGTACTTCCACCTGGTGTGCTTGCTTGCCTGACTCCGGTTGGAGGTATACATCCTTCTGCAGAAGTAAATTTTGACTTGCTCATTAACTTTCGAGCACATGTCTGATATGAGATCACAGCAGGGCCCAATATTTCTAACAGTGTCTAAAATTAAAGAAGAATGCCTGCTTGGCAAGCACAAGGCCCTGAATTCCAACCCCTGTACCACCAAAATAAAGAAAAAATAATAAATATAAAAGGATATGAGGAATGCCAGAAGAAAAGACAAGGATACTATTTTTCTCTGTCCAAAATAATCAAGAATCCAGATTTCCAGTTCTCCTGGGATAGCTATCTGCAGAGGCAAAATCGAGCTGCCATTTCTCTCATGTCCCAGGACCAGGCCTCAGTGTTTTTCACATAATGTCATACATTTCAAGCGTCCTGTCCTCATCCCTTCCAAGCAAAAGCAATTTTTTTCTTTTTTTGTAGTGCTGGGAACTCAGGGCATCCTGGGTGCTGGGCAAGCCTTCTAACATTGAGTTACATCCCCAGCCTAAAGCAATCTTGTCTTTGTTTGGACTGAGATATTTAATTTATGCTTTTCTTATGGCATTTAATTTGTAACTGGTTCAAAATCCAAACCACACATAAAAGCACTTCAGGTGATTAAAAAAAAAGGTCTGGCCAGTGCCGGCTACTTGGGAGGCAGAGATGAGGACTGGGGCTCACAGCCAGCATGGGAATTAGTTGGAGACCCTGGTTTGAAAATACTCAACATGAAAAGGCTGGTGGGATGGCTCAAGTGGCAGAGTGCCTGCCTACCAAGCCTGAGACCCTGAGTTCAAGCCCCAGTACCAGGAAAAAAAAAAGGCCTGAACCTACCTCAGACTAATTTAACAGAATCTCTGGGCATGGAACCCTGTATTTTTTTAAAAGGTTGCCAAGTCATTTAGCGGGATAGCTTAGAGGTAAGAGTCACTGGAATCACTACTTTATAAACTTACTATCTCTAAGTTAAGTGAAATACATGTGTAATTAAAATTTTAGGTTCAGAATTTTAAAAAAGTAGATCTTAGTATCTTGTGAGGATATAAAATGTGAAGCAATAGTTTACCTAAGGATAAAATATTCCTGTTCCCTAGCTAGAATTTAAAATATGGAATGTTTAGTTATAACCACAAATTTAAATGTTACATAGACTCTATAGATGCTCCTATGCAGAGATAGGACATTTGTAAAAACAAACAAACAAAAAAAACCAAGTGTATATGTGTTGGTTTTTTGTTTTTTGTTTTTTAAAAGCCACACACGACCTACCTCTCTGACATCTACCATCCACCCTCCATCAACAAACAACAAGACGTTGTACATTTTCTCCTTCACATCAGCAGTTAGGGCATCCAAATGCCCTTTCCAAATACCATAATCCATCTGCAAAACAAACATATGGCAGACATAATGGGCAAAACCACAGATGATATATTTTTAATACTTTATGAACTTCAGGATTTAGAAGTGGAGACATTTACTATAATTAATCTACCAGTAATAGCAGGAAACAGGACATCTAATTTCATCTCCTGTCCCTACTGGTTTTTGTTCTGGTCAGAAAAAGAAAGCCTGAGGATGAATATACATATAGAAGACAGATAGGAATATATATAAAACATCATTCTTAAGAGTTGGTTTTTTAGCCAGCCAACTATAAAAAATAAGTATCAACAGACAGCAGTTAAGTACTAAACTTTATAACTGAATGCTAACATCACCTACAGGTATTTTTCAAGATTAGTCAATTATCTACAGAAAAGTAACTAAACAGATGGCTCTTTTTCAAAGCAGAACATTAACAAGAAGACTGCTTGTTATAACTGGGCTACAACTGCTGAAAAAATGACCTCTTTAAGTACTAACACACATTTTTAAGATAAAATAGGTTTATCTCAGATTCATCTTCAACTTACTTCATATTTCTTTTCTTTGTGTTCATAAGCCACTTTCTCAGTAAAAGTTGGTTGGGGTATCAAAGTTGGTTTTTGTGGAGCTGAATTCATATGCTTAAACCATTCATTGAAGGTTTCATGGGCTTCCTACAATGTAAAACAAAAAGGAAATAAATAGAAGTCTTAACTTTGTTTGTAAAGCTTTAAAAATATATTATTCTTAGAAATAATTTTGAAATAAAATGCTCAATATTTACCTTTTGCACATACAAAAACATCATTGCGAATACTGTGTTTTATAAAGGGACAAATACCTGCGAAGTATACATACCGTGATGTTTTCTGGCATCTACTCCTAGGTCAGCCCCATGATCATATATGTATATATATGTTACCACTTGTCCTACTGTGAAGTATGCATGCTTATGTACCTTTTTTTCTTCTTTTTTTTGGGTGGTATTGGGGGCTTGAAGTCAGGCTTCATGCATGTTAAGCAGGAGTTCTATCGCGTGAGTCATGCCTCCAGCCCCTTACCTATCTTTTTGGTTAGCCTATTAGCTTGCAGAGGGCTAACACAGAATGCTAGCCACAAATTTAATCATACTACTTAGCCAACTGTAAACAATGATAATTTGATGAATAATTTTGAATTCATATGCTGTTATTTTAGTTCTGACAAATCTAGAATATCTTGCATTTCTCAGATATTGCCAAAAGCAGAAATAGAAAAGCTGAGGGCTAAAGGTGTCGCTCAAGCAGAAGAACGCTTGCTTTGAAAGCATGACACCCTGAATTCCAACCCTAGACCCACAAGAAAGAAGAAAAGAAATAGTTGAGACAAGCATTCACAGAATGGTAAAAAAACATGAGTTCCTGACATCATATATACTATCTAATCTCAGCTGGTTAGCAATCAATAGAGAATTGTACTACTGAAAACAAGGCCAGGATTTCAATCCCTGTGGATCAGTCAGCACTGCAATCATACAGAAGGTTAAATGAATCAATCACCACTTCTGGGAAACAGTTCAATCCAAGAAGGGAATCAAAAAAATAACTGCAAAGACTATAGTTTTCTTTACAATCTCACCAAATAAGCTCTAATGCACAAATGTTCTCTGATAGCATTATCATCTTCAGCAGGAAGTGGACTTTCCATTCCTTGTTCCTCCCACTGATTATAGATTTCTGCTATAGAATCCTGAGGAATTTTCACGAATACTTCTTTTGCAGCTTCATGCTTTTTTGATGCTGTGAAAATGAATACACAACTTTCAAAATATATGGAATTCATGTAACAGCTTCTCAAGGAATCAAACCATTGGTACGTTTCAAGTCTCAACAACTCCCGTTAAAAAGGTCTTGGTGATCGTTCTACCAACTGAACTGACCCTTTCCTTATAACACAAGAGTATACATTAAATGCAGGTACTTTCACAGACTTGTGTCTTAAAGGAAACAAAGAGACTTTTCAAAGTACAATAATTATGACATTATATACAAAATATTATGATAATGAAAATTCACTGTTAAAAAGGATTTGTTTCATAATTCCAGGTTTGGTATATAAGAGTAACTGTCACCCCCCCCACTGGTGAATGGATCAAAACCAAAACACAAAACAAAGTTCAAAAATTTATGATTCTGAACAAAGTATATGAACATATAGCATACCTAAGAATTTTCTCATAATCGCATTGCCTTGTTTCAGTGCTTCTGCCCTCTGCGCTGGGTCAAATACCAACCAGTCTATTACATCAATCTTTAAACGGTCTTCCTATTCATTTAAAGGGGAGAAAAAAACCCCATCAGTTTTATTTCTGCAGATCAGTAGAACTAACTTATATCTGCACATCTGGCGAACATTCTCCCTCAAGTTATATAAAATTATCAAATCATCAAACTTTCTTTGTTTTCCTACTTAATAGCTTTTTACTAAATTACAGAAAAAAACTCACTGGCTGTGAATCTGGAATTACCCAGCATAAGCTCCAACAATTTAACCATGTGATTTTTAAAGTGCTACTCTAAAATTGTTTTCTTTCTTCTTCTTTTTGTTTTTTCTAATTTTCTCCCTTTTTTTATGGTGCTGGGGATGGACCCTCATGAAATCTAGGCAAGTACTCTACCACTATGCCATACCACCAGCCCTAAAGTTTTCTTTTCTCTTAGATTATAACTTCTCTTTCTTCCTCAAAACAGGCAAACAGCTCAAGATACTCCCATCTCCAAAATAACCAGAACAAAATGGAGTGGAGGTGAGTTCAAACCCCAATCCCAACAAAAAAAAAAAAAAAAAGGAAAAAAAAAAATTTTCCTGTAGCAAAAAAACCCAACATACCAAAAACTAGTGTATTTTAAAGTAGAAATTCACCAAATAGGAAGGATTACAGGAAGTTACACAACACTCTCACCTTGCCCTGCCTCAAATTACCTCAGTAGTGCCGGTGTCTAGTGCAGGAGCCAGGTCATGATGGCTAAATTCACCACTGTCTTTCTTTCGGATGTTCTCCACTACAGTTTTTGTAATTGTTGCAACATCCAAATCTAAACAATTTTTTGAAGTGCCAAAAACAAAGAATAATCATTAATACTAATACTCTTTAAACAGTTAAAATGATTTGATAAATTTGAAGCAATTTTTTTAGTTTATTCAATGCTAGGAATCCAACCCAGAGCCTCACATATGCTAGGCGAGCACTCTACCACTGAGCTACATTTCCAGCCCCTAGAACAATTTTTCAAAAATACATTATGTTGGTAGAGTGCCTACTTTGCAAGTGCAAAGTGATGAGTTCAACCTCAGTCCTATACCTCCCCACCAAAATCATGTTCCTAAAAATGTAATATGGAAAATCTAAAAGCCAACATAAAAGAAAATGTCAAAATTTTAAAAAAATTACACTTGAGTTAGTGTATAAATTATTTTATTCTGCAAACAAAACTTCACTGAAAAATTTATTCCCTTTTTCCCCCTCAAGAGAAATAAGAGTCAGCACTCAAAAGTCTGACAAAAGTTGTCAGAGCTGAAAAGAGAATTTGCCTACAAAGGCCAATAGATATGAGAGAGGGATTAGATATGACCAAAGTAATCATAGTTAACATAGCTTTAAAAAAAAAAAAAAGACAATAAATGAAGTTCCCAGTCATTTTTACCTGCTTCTTTAGCCAGCTCCAGGCAGTGGTGGCGCTGTTCAAATTCTGTAACACCTTCCAAAAATAATGCATACTGGGCAACCGCAAGGTCTTGAGGCAAATGACAGGCATAAAATGCTATGAGATTTGTATGTTTCTCATTGATTAAAAGCTAAGAAACAGGAAAAGATCAACGTAAGTCAATAATGAAATAAGTTCTAGGATCAGTGGAGCTTTGAAAAGGTTTACTTTAAAGTTTCAATTATGTTTAAGGAAAGATTCAAACAAAGATGGACTTGTGCTGCTAATCAGAATAACTTTAAATTCCAAAAACGTACTTAGGATAGTTCAAAGCTTTCTTATGGATTCTGGTAACTTTCTTACCACTGGGTATTTATTAAAATATGAAAAAAAAAAATCCCCAAGTTTACCTGTATGTATGTCTTTAAAACGTCAATAGAAACTTCTTCCTTCATAGGAAAAGAGACATAGTTCAATTATAAACACCCTTGCTTAACTGCTTATATGTACTAGTAATACAATTTCTAATATAAAGAGTGTGCTTTTAAATGATTTAGTATTTGTCATTGAGCAATAATTATACACCAGGCTAAGTGCTCAGCAAAGCTTAGATACTGTCTGATTGAAGAAACAAAGACCCAGGGAGGTCTTATATACCCAGAATTATACAGCTAGAAGTTGGTGAGTAAAGATTTGAACTCAAGGTTTTTACTCTGAAGCTGAAGTTTTCAACTGCTGTATCATTCTGCTCTACATGTACTCTGACAAAATGTAATCAACATTTAAGAAAAAGAAACAACACAAAAGAAAAAGAAAAGGTTTACAATCTCACAGAGAACTTGGTTAGCCTAGCTGGTAGACTTAAAAGTTGGACACCGATGAGGATAAAGTCATGACAAATCAAGCAGCTCTCAGCATTCATGGCAGACTGGACCCCTAAAAGGCCACTCACTGGGCCTATCACTGGGTGACCACAGGAGTCTACACAGAAAACTTGTGCACACTCATTGCCACTTCTAGGAAACAACAGACGCAATGTGTTTTCCTGATGACAGGTATGTAGCATCAGCATCTGCAGAGAAGGGCAAGCTGTCTTTATTTACTTTGGTCTGTAGTCCTAGGGTACGGAAAAACAGAATAAGGTGCGTCATAAAGCGGAGGAGGTGCCCAGGCAGACTGCTTCTGCTTCTGGAAAGCCATTTGCTGAACTCATCCATCAAACCTACAAGCCAGGAAAACAAAGATTCAACAGCAAAAATAAACTCAAGAAAGAAACATTACTAAGAATATTTACCCCACCCCTACAGTGCTATGAAGTCACTGTCTCATTGTTAATAGTCATATGGTTCTCTATATCCTCTTCAACAGACTCTGGGTTAAAATCAAATTTTACTTTATGATTACAATTAAGCAAATAATTGCATTCAAGTAGGTGGACATTTATAATAATCAAAAGATGAAGTTAGGGGACTAGAAGTGCAGCAAGCACAAGGTCCTGAGTTCAAGCCCCAGTACAGCCAAAAAAAAAAGAAGTAATTTGGCCTAATGCAGTGGTGCATGCTCGTAATCCCAGCTACTTAGAGGCAAAGATCAGGAGGCTCAAGGTTTGGGGCCAATCCCAGGCACAAAGTTAGTGAGACCCCATTTCAAAAAACAAGCCAGGCCATGTTAGTTCACATATATAACCCCAGCAACATGGGAGGCATAAGTAGGAGGATCACAGTCCAGACCAGCCTAGGCAAAACTGTGACACCCTATCCAAAAAATAACTTAAGCAAAAAAAAAAAGTCTGGGGGCATGGTTCAGGTGGTACAGCACCTGTCTACCAAGTCTGAGGCCCTGAGTTCAAGCCCCAGTACTACAAAAAGGTAATGAGTCACATGAGTTTTGATAACTTTTGTAAAAATTACCATTAAAAACCAAAGAACTCAAAGTAAAATAACACAGCATCTTACCGTCGATGTCTCCCAAGATGAGGAATTTTTGAACGACATGATAGTGCTCCTGGTTCTCCTCCAGAACTCGCTGAAAAGAAGTTTATATTTTCTGTAAATCTTTCAGTGGCTGACCCAGGACGCCCTTGTCACCACACTACAAATGACAAAGTTTTGAAGGAGCACACAAAGGCGTCTTTAAGAAAATCCATTTCCTTTGGAATAGAAGATCATCTCTGGCTGGCATCTCTTAAGCGCTCACTGGCTCAAATTTGCACTTTGCCAAGATTCCACGCATGTAAACTCTGTACTGTTTCGTTGCATCATTAATGAACTATTTACTCTTTTTCAAAATATTTTTGCCATTCTCATTTATTCTTCTAGTTCAAAATTCTCTGTCCAGAAATAATCTCCAAGCTTAAGGTTTCCACATTAATTTTACAATACTAACATTAACAAGTTTTCTCATCCAGGAATGTATTGTTATATTCATTTTTTCATGTCTTACTTTGTCTTCCAACAAGATTCTAACCTTTTCTTTCTCTTTTTTTTCCCTTCTGGTGGTACTGGGGTTTGAACTCAGGGTATTATGCTTGTTAACCATGCTTTCTCTCTTGAGCCATCGCTCCAGCTCTTTTAGCTGTAGGTTATATTACTGATAGGGTTTTGCATTTTTGCCCAAGTATGCCTAATACTGGAATTCTACTTCCTATGCCTCCCACATAGCTTGGATTACAGATGTGCGTTACTATGCCTGGCTTGTTTGTTGAGATGGGGATCATGTTAACTTTTGGCCCAGGCTTGTCTTGAACCACTTGACTATCACCTCCTGAGTAGCTGGGATTATACGCACGAGCTATCACACCTGGCCATAAGATTCTATCCTTTTCTTTATGAGGGTCCTGAAACACTTGGTTAATTTTATTCCTAGCTCTCTCTCATTTTATTTATTTATATGAGACTCTTTGAAAGCAGGGAGCTCTGGAAGCTACATCCTTTTCTAACTAGTTATAACAAGTACAGAAAGGCTACACTTTTTTGCAATTCTGTCTTGTATTTAGCTAATTTTTAAATTTTTTTTAATGAGACTGGGGTTTGAACTCAGGCCTTTGTCCTCGCAAAGCAGATGTTCCACCACCTGAGCCACAGTTCCAGTCCATTTTACTCTGGTTATTTTGGGAATAGGGTCTTGAGAATTATTTGCCGAGGCTGACCTCAAACCTTGATCCTCCCAAGCTCAAACTGCCAAGTACCTAGGATTATAGGAATGAGCCACCAGTGTTTGGCTTATATTCAGCTACCGTAACAAATTATCAGAGCTGGAGGTGTGGCTCAAGTGTAGAGTTCCTGTTTAGCAAGTGCAAGGCCGTGAATTCAAACCCCAGTACCGCCAAAATAAAAAGTTTCCAGATTAATACTTTTGCTATATGACCCCCCCTTCCTGATATTTATATTCTGTCACTTAGTTTTACTTCATTAGCTAGCATCTTCCAAATAATAGACTGGTAATAAGCACTTAACAAAACAAAAAACATTGATTTCCTTCCTACACAAAGTATATCCATAAAACAATAAGGAAAAATTAAACCCAGTCTTTTAGCTACTTAGAAAAATAGCACTGGAGAATACAGAGGCTCACATCTGTAATCCTAGCTACTTGAGAGGTAGAGATCAGGAGGATCCAGGTTTGAGACCAGCCCAGGCAAATAGCTCGTAAGTCCCCCATCTCCAAAATAACCAGAGCAAGATGAACTGGAGGTGTGGCTTAAGCAGTAGAACTCTTGCTTTGTGAGTGTGAGGCCCTAAACTCAAACCCCAATCCCACCAAAAAAAGAAAAAATGGCTAAAAGATCTGAATAAGAAATTCACAAATAAAAAGAAACTTGCTCAGCTCCGTGAATAGACAAGAAATAGGAGTAGCATACTGAGCCCCTATTTCCCATTTATTCTGCTGGATGGCAAAAATTAAAAAGTGTGACATTGGGACTGGCAAGAATGCATAATTTAATAAATTACTTGTGGGAGTATAATTCACTGTGACAAACTTGACAATTATTTTTTCTATTATAAATGTTTCTTTTTCTTTTAATTGTATATATTTAAGGTATACAACAGGATGTTTTTGGGTAATTTAGAAACGTGTGTGTGTGTGTGTGTGTGTGTGAGAGAGAGAGAGAGAATATTAGTATTCTTTAACCCAGCAGTGCTGCTTTTAGGATACTTATCCTGAAGAAACAGAAAGACTACTAGATAAGCTCACACATGTGAATGTTCTTTATAGCACTAGAAAATAAATCGAAATACCATCCAAAGGGGAATGATTAAACCAGAAGTATACCTCAGTGTACAGAATGTTATGTATCTACTAAAAAGAATGCTAAGTTATAACAGAGCAACTAACTCAAGAGATTTATCACTAAATGGAAAAAACTCAAGTTGTGGAATAAGGTGGTATGAAAACAAAACAATCCTGAAATACTATATTGGGATATTTACATAATTTACACTTACTTAAAAGGTCATGGAGAAAGATATGGAAAAATGTAGGTCAGAATGTTTTCTCATTTCAAGGAATGAGAATAATCTTTTAAAGGAAGTTAAAAAAGGTCTAATTTTTCATCTTTGCATGATTCTGTTATTATAAGTACATACAGTACTGCTTTAGTTACTTTAAAAAATTTAAGACTATTATTTTTAACATTAGATTAGTATGGGATCTAAGAAAAGAAACTCTTAGTAAGTCTCCATTATATGTCTTAAATTTTCATAAAAGGGGTAACTGTATCTTCTATGTATGTATTTGGATAAAGTCAATCCTAAACCAAACAGAAATGATGGTCATATACATAATTAAGTTTCTTTCTTTTTAAAGAATGTCTCTTATTTTGATAATAGACAAGGAAAAGATGGGAAAGGAGAACAAAACTCCTTTTGTTCCTTTCAGTTGCTGTACACAGCACTACAGCATTTATTTGCTAGTCCTCAGATACTAACAAGTTCATATTAACATTTACCTTTTTATCTGTAGCCTGAAGTTCCTCAAAAACCTTTTCTAAGGTCCAACTTCAAAAGAGAAAAACAGGAAAGAGAACAATATTAATAATATGAAAAAGGGCTGTAAACTAAAACTTCAAAGAGCATACGACAAATCACTACAAGGAAAATCGAACAACACACTCACTTTGCTTCTAAATATTCTCTAGGGAGTTCTTCTGTCTCATCCAGAGTCATTACTGATGTCCGGATCTCCTGCTCTACCAGACTGTCCACCATCACTCGGAAGTAGGCCCATACTGTGTCTTCCCAGGTGTCACAGACAGGAAGGAGCTTTACCCCATTTAAAAACAGAAACATGCAGACATATTCAACAAAAAAAAGAAAGGAAAAGCAATTACATCCATTCACACATACTGAAAAGTTACTTCATGATAGGTCTTTTTTCTCCCAAACTATGTCTTCTAAGAAGTTTGAACCATTAAGATTTTTTTCCATACCAGATTGATAGTAGCATCAATTTTTCATGCTGATACAGATGGCATCTCAATTAATTATAGCATCTTTCAAAACAGCTATAAAATGTAGAGGACAACAGGGGTTGTGAGAAACACATATGTAAGAGAACCCAAGCAGTCACTGTTCCTTGGTGGCACATTTCTAGATATAGTTTTGAGTATTAAGAATCATCAATAAATGAGTATTGCAATTAAATTGACAACTTTTAGTTAGAAATTAAAATCTGGTTTCATTTATTAAAACATTATACAAGAGCTGAGTGTAGAGGTGCACACCTATAATTCCAGTACTTGGAAGGCTGAGGCAGTAAGATTGAAAATTTGAGGCTAGTCTGGACTATATAACAAGACCCTACTTCAAAAAACCACACACATGCTGAGCACAATGGAGAATGGGAGAGCAAGATTTGAGACCCCATCTCAACCATAAGACATCATGATGGCATGCCACCCATGATCCCAGATACATGGGAGGCATAGGTAGAAAGTTCTCAGTCTGAGCTTGGTCCTAGGCAAAAACACTTATCCAAAAAAATAACTAAAGCCTGAAAGGGCTGGGAGTGTGGCTCAACTGGCAGATTGTCTTCCTAGTAAGCATAAGGTGGAATTCAAACCCCATTACTGCCAAAAAAAAACCCCTAAAAATAACCCTAAACCCACAAATCCCCCAAAATCAAAATCATGCATATAGGGGACACTTCAAATTAAGCAGTTTGTCACATTTTTCTTTTATGATTATCTCTAGCATTGCTTTTAGAAAATAACAAGTTTATAAGCAGTTATATATGATTATTAGAGTATTTAAGCATCCACAGAAAAAGATTAAATATTAAAAGACTGCATACCTGCTTAATATTCCCACTTAAAGCTGCATAGATTGCTCTTTCATATCTATTAAAAAGCTCCTAAAATGAATAAAAATATATTTGAAATAATTGTTTTTCATAATATTCTTAGTTTTCTTCACAATCTAGAACTTACAATTTCTTCTAGACTGAACCTATTCACTTGATAGTTTCTAAACTTTTTGAAAAGTCTGGTCTCTTAGTTTGATAAAATAATATCAAATTCTTCAGGAAAAAAAAAAATCAAACATTTAAATTTCAAATATAGGTGAAAGCAGAGCCACTTGAATGGATGTTTTGATTATTGACAACCAAATTTATTCCAGACAGAAACTAAAGATAGGTGTTTTCTCCTAGAATATTTCTAAGCACCTGACACTTCCCTGATGTTGACATAGGAACAGCACTGAAACAAGGCATGTGTCAGTTTGCATTTGAGTTCTAGGTAGACGTCATTACATAAATGAGACATCCAATTTTACGTTTGGGGTTCTGTTAATGACATTCATTTTCTTATCACCCAAACGAGATCTGACTCTTCCTAAAGCCTACCTCTGCCTTCTGTTCCAATCACTGGTCCTGACTGTCCTACTCCCTTCCTTCCCCTTCCCGTCAGTGCTGCCCCGGCTCTTATTATTCAATGGCTGAGTAATTCTGATAGGCTCCTAAGTACCTTCTCAGCACGTAGTTCTTTCAAGTCGACTCTCCATGCTACCATGTGTTCTCCATTTCTACCATGTGTTCTCGAGGCTCTGCACCCTTCTGACACACGATCCAACAAGCAAATTCCAGGTCTTTTTCAAGGTGCAGTGCCAAACTTATTGTTATTTCTTACCTACTTGTCAGATGTAAAAATTATACTACCACTTTCACTGACTTTTTCTTTTTTATGCATTACTGATAGAAGTTTTTAATTACTGTTGTCTTAAGTCCATTTTCCCATAAGCCCTGTGTGTTTTCTTGTTGAATTTTGCATGCTGCGGTGATTTTTAGGAATGCTTATGCCATGTCCTAACAGAACTGACTCAATTTCCTCTAACAAGTCTTCTACGCCAACCTTGTAGACCTACCATTTCTCCTCAAACTTTGCATTTTACCTAGAATTCCTTCCTGTTTTCATTCCCAACAACTCAAATCCTACTGATTTAAAACAGTTTAACTCAGATGTCTCCCTAAACCAGCTTTAAGCTTTAGTTCAATGCTTTTTGTTTAAACTCATTTGGTACCTCTTTTACATTTTTGTCTTGTCTCAGTGTTCAATTCTTAGTCCTTCGTGTCTGAATGGTTAATCCTATTCCTCAACTCCACAAGAACTTCTTTGAAAATAGGAACTTTAGTCTCATGTTACACTGAATTACTTCACCGTCCCTCTGAAAGCCTTCACAATTAAATTGGAGTAAAAAATCAGTATCAGTGAATATTTTATTTATCTTACATCTTCTGCCATTCTCCAACAACTAATTTTCCAAATTCGTCTATAAGGATTCCCTTCAACAGGTTCTAATTCTGTTCCTATAAGACAGTAAAAGAAAGTTTATAGTTTAAAATGAGATCTTATTTCAAATCACTCCTAAAAAGAAAAGCTATAGTTTGCAAAGACTGACTGGCATTTAGAAATAAATATCTTTATCCCTAACCTCAGAATAAAAATCTACTAAAATACCTCCATTAACATTAGGGTCATGATACAATTTCCAGCCTTCAAGTGTTGCAGCTCTCCATGCTTGGCCACAGCGTTTACAGAGTCGTTGTGCCTTTAAAACAAGAAACAGCAGTGAGTGACATCATCAGTGCATTGTACAAGCAATATATATCATTATACAAGCAATCTATATCATTAGTTATCTAATGATATAGGTTCCCAAGTCATTTAATTCTACTAGAAACAAATGAGGTTGTCGGCCTTTCATTTATTAGAAAAGTTAATCTCTATGAGAAGGGTGCTAGTGGTTATTTAGTCCATTGCTGCAATTTTCTTATGTCTGACATGGCCAAGAAAAAAATCTGAGAGTCACTACAGCTTACAAGTGTTTAACAGTGTCACCTTGGGTTAGAGTTACTTTGAACTCTTAAAAGTAAGATGTAGACATGATGAGGATACACCTAAGGGTATGCAGTGCAATACGGGGAGGCAAAGTTTGACTTGTTAAAGAATTTTCTAGTAATCAGTTGTGCAAATTAGAGTGTGCTACTCTCTAAAGCCATGTGCATCTTATCACTGGAAATGTCTAATAAGGAGGGTAGATCCAGAAATACCATAAATGGAAATACTGCATCGAAGAAGCATACTAGGTGGCCACAAAGGTCTCCTCCAACTTCAAGAGTTTACAGTTTTTTGAAATTGGACAGGCAGGGTATCACAAGACTTACCTCTTCTGTCATTCCAGCACGGATTAGAGTAAAAAGGTACTTGAGTAATCTAACTTCGTCTTCTCTATCCAGATCATCAAGTGGCATTTTCTGTCTAATGGGAGCATCAGGATCCTGTAAAACCAATTCATCATCAACTATAAATCTTGTATGTCCATATACATTCTGTATATTCATGCAGTGCTAGAGATCAAATTCAGGGCATAGCACAAGCTAGGAAACACTAACTTTGAGCTATACCTTCCCAGACATCATCATGACATGCTAACTCTATCCTGAGTTTAGATACCAAAATAAATTCCTTTATAATCTAGTTAAGAAATAAATGAAACAAAAAAAGATTAAAAAAATGAAAGTGTCAAAAGTGTTTCAAATAGTCACACAATTCCCTACTGCCTCACTTAAAAAGCCCACAATGTCAAAAAACATTAAATAGGCTTCTAATAAATAAATAAAATCTTTCATCATACTCAGGAGAATTGTGAGTTCAAGGCCAGCCTGGCTACACAGAGCAAGATCGTGTTCAAATTGTTACTACTACCCATTACATTTCATGTGCTTTTAAACATTTAGTTTAGTCTCATCCTCACTTCAGCAGCAAATAGCACACATGACCTACATAGCGAATTTCAAACAAAAATTTAAACGTGACTTAAGAAAGGAGGATTGGCTACTTTCACAAGTATTTTGCAGAACTAATTATTCACTTTTTGATCATGGTCTCTCTCTAGCAAAAGAAAATCGCCACTTTCGCTGCTAGCTCATGCCTGTAATTCTAATTACTTGGGGAGCCTGACATCAGAAGAACTGTGATTTGAGGCCAGCCTAGGCAAACAGTTTGAGACTGAATCTCCAAAATATAACAGAGCAAAATGGACTGGCAGTGTGGCTCAAGCAGCACAGCGCCGACTTTACAATGGCAAAGCCCTGAGTTCAAACCCCAGTCTCACCAAATAAATAAATAAATAAATGATTTTCAGCTGCTACTTGCTGCAAGATAACGTAACTACTATTTATTTCAAGATTTTCTGGTAGTTTCCAAATAATTTTCAGCAAAACCCACCTTTGTTACCAAATGGAATTTTATGAGTTTTCAATTGATACTTATTTCACTCACTTGTCACTACATTTTACATACCTTTCTTCAGTTTCCTTTATTTCTCCTGTTCTTTTCAAATCTACTGTCATTCCTATTACTCATATCTTAAAATATCCTTTTTAACCTCAAGATAACTCACAGGTTTCTATTTTTACCCCCTACTTCCTATAAGAAAGAGCTTTCATAGGTCACTAACTTTATAATTAAAGGGTCAAACTTTGGTATAAACCAAAATTAGTGTTTTTAATGCCGGCATTATTAGATACACTGTCTATATCTTCAAATACATTCCATCAAACTTATATGCAACTTAGTTGTTCTAGAGTAAAATTTAGTGGGTATAAAACCTTCGGGAACTAAAACCAAAAACAAGAAAAACTCTCAGCCTTAAAAAAAAAATCACTTAACTTAGAGAACAACCATCACTTTAAAGGACACTTACCAATTCAGTGACAAGAGGACGGACACTTCCTATATAAGAAGGTAGCTGTCGTTGTTTCAGGGTATGGAGAGTATTTTCCCTAAAAGAAAAAGTACCAATTTTTTTTTTAGGATGGCCAATTTAAATAGGCCTATGTAAAAAATTTTTTAAATCAAATCAAAATAAAAACAAAAAGACAACAAACCTAGAAAAAAAGATGCAAAAATCCTTAACATAGAAGGAAAGTCAAGTTTAATGATATTAAACACTCATTCATGTCTTTCTCACCCATTCACCTATCTGCTTTTCTGAGGTTCAAGTCTTTGCCCCTTTTACTGGGTTTTATCTTTGTTACTGAGTTGTAGTTCTTTACAAACTACACCTTCTGTATGTTTCTACCAGTCTTTGGCTTGTTCTCTTATTATTGCCTCCCGTAACCTAAGAAGCATCTACCCATTCCCACATCATAAAGATCTTTTCCTATGCTTTCCATCTAAAGATTATGAGTTTAGTCTTTACATTTTGGACCACGATGCACCTTGAATTAATTGCTGGGTACAATGTGAGGAAGCTGTCATGGTTAAATCTTTTTTAAGAGGTAATGTTTTTCTGCAGTTTATAAAAAGATAATCTAGTCCTACTTGATTGCTCTGAGGTCTTTGTTGAAAATAAAATGATCATTTAAGTGTTGGGTCTGTTTTGGGATTCTCTATTTTGTAAAACTGATTAGCATTTAAAAAAAAAAAAAGGAGACTAGTTCATGAAAAAGTTGCAAAAGCCTTGTCAGGGAAATGTGAAAATGAGCATTTCTCTGTATTTCAAAAAAATCAACTATTCAAGATTTATTTATTTATTTGTTTTTTGGAGAGAGTCTTGCTTATAGCCCAGGCTGGACCCAAATTTACAATCTTCATGCCTCAGCCTCCCAACTGCTAGGATTATAGGTGTGTACCACCAGGCCATACACAAGATTTAATTTTTAATAAGCATTGTTTAACACTAATTTCCTATTTAACTGGAAAAAAAGAATAATTATAGTAACATGTCTACACATTACTGAATTCGAAGGCTATCTGAACTTTCTCAAATCCAGAAATAAATTGTCCCCTTAATCTGGGGTACTTTTAGTTTCAAAGTCCTACAATAATTTAGAAGTACTGAAGGACCTAAGGAAAGATTTAAAGATCACATGTGGCTAGAAACATGGCAGTAGTCTTTTGTTTTTTTCAGACAGAAACTTACTGTGTGATACAAGATGGACTGAAACTGGCTATGTAGGTTAGGATAGCCTCAAACTGGTGATTCTCCTGCCTCTGCATTCCCAGTGCTGGGATTATAGATATGCCCACCACACCTGGCACAAGTGTCTTCTTGATAATCAAATTATGGTTATTGGAAAAAAAAAAAAAAAAAAGGTGATTGTATGAAAACATAAACTGGACCATGCCATTCCTTTATTCTCAAGCTTTCTCATTTCTCATCATATTTATAATAAAATCCAAAATCCTTACAATGGTCCACGTGTAAGTCTTATCTGATCAGGCTCTCTCTCATCTGCTGTTCTTCTTTTTCTTTCTGTGTTCATATTGGCCTCCTTGTGCAAATACTTTACCTTCTCAGGGTCTTTGTGGTTCTATTCCTATTCAGAGCAACTGTCTCCCAGATTTTTGTATGACTTGCTTTTTTTTTTTTTTTTTGAGACAGGGTCTCACTATGTTACAGGCTAGCCTGTAACCCCTGGGCTCAAGTAACATTTTTGCCTCAGCCTCCCAAGTACCTGGAATTATAGGTGCACACCACCACACCTAGCCTCCTTTATTTCTTAAAAACCTTTTATAGGTTTCCAGGAGGACAATCATGAGTTCAAGGCCAGCCTAGACAAAGTTAGTGAGAGCCTTTCTCTAAAACAAAAACAAACAAAAAGCCTCTTACTACTTGTTATTTTCTTTGACAGGCATTTCCTGTCCACTGCTTCTATTTAAGCTAATTGTCCTCTATCCATTAATTCTAATTCATGTCTTTTCCAAAGCTCTTAATTCCCAATGGGTGTGTTTGCTGTGTAACTCTTCTAAATGAATGCAAATAAAAGGCAGAGTTTTATCTATTTTGCTCACAATTTGAAAAGTAAAAGCTGACTAAGTTTTATTGAAAGATGAATGGACAAAATAAAAATTAAATGCCATCAGAGTTGAACGTGTGCAGGCTGCAGATGCTGCAGGACCTGCGATCTGGAGCATCTGAGGTGCAACAGTGCTTCAAGTCTGCAATTAAAAATGGCCTCCAATAAAACTACTTTGTAAAAAATGGGAAAGGAATAGAATGGAAAGAATAAAAAAGTTGAAGAGGCAGAGCCTAATGAGTCTGTGGTGGAAAAAGTACTGGATCAACATGTAGTGAATGGAAGGTGGAGTAGTTCCAGAAGTAGAAAGGATTTAAAGATGCTGACAATACTTGGAAACCTGAAGAAAATTTAGATTGTCCAGAGTTAATGAAACATTTCTTAATTCTCAAAAAGCTGGTAAAGAAAAAGATGGTACAAAAAGAAACTCTTTATCTGACAGTGAATCTGATGATGGTAAATCAAAGAAAAAGGAGATGCTGCTGACAAACCAAGAGGATTTGCTAGAGGTCCTGATCCTGAATGAGTAGTTGTGCCACAGACAGGAGTGGAGAATTGACATTTCTCATGAACTGGAAAGATTCAGATGAGGCAGACTTGGTTCTGGCAAAAGAAGCAAATATGAAGTGTCCTCAAATTGTAATTGCATTTTATAAAGAGAGACTAACTTGGCATTCCTGTCCAGAAGATGAAGCTCAGTAACTGTCTGCACTGTTTTTTTATATACATTTATACATACATACAAAATCTGAGTCTTGGTTTTTGAATAACTAGTATGAAAAAGATAACCATATTCTAATGAAAATCAAATTTGGTATGTTGGTTTTGAAAGTAGCATTGGGGAGTTGTTGGGTTTTTTTGTCTTTTGCCTCATTAGCACTGGTTACTTTGAACAGATAAAATAAAAGCTTTCTGTATTTGCTTCCTTTATCAGAGAAAAGAAAAAAGATCAAATGACTTCAAGAATAAAAGCTTAGTGACTTACCAATACACTGATTTTGCATAAAACTCAATATTTTCAGAAAAATCACCAATTTCATCTTTGGCAAGACTCTCTAACCAATCTACCACCAGCTAAGAAAAGAAAGAAAGAAAGAAAAAAAAAAAGATTAGTATCGACTATAAAATCTATGAGAGTTTTATTTGTAGTAGTATTCCCACCCTCAATTTAAACAATTTCTAATTTCAAATAAAAGTAATAATTTTTTCAATATTTTCCCACTATTTTTACTTTTTCAGATAAATATTACAACAAAAGAATAACATTCTCTATAGGAATAATACAGTTTTTAATATCTATTCCTGGAAATGCTAAGGCTGTTGTTTAAAAATTAAAGAACAAAGTTCCAAATTCCTTTAATTACAAACGAAAAGATGAAGTAGAAAGAATGTTAATGAGTTTTAAATTAAAATAACTCCAGTGCTCTTATGTCATTTATCTTTTCTCCATGCTTGTTAAAAAAAAAAAAATTCAGAATTCTAGTCATACCGTCATACCTGACTTTGTCGGACAAGTGAATCTCTCTGAAATAGTGCTTCCACAACTGTTTTTTCACTGGCATTAAGAGCCTATTATTAAAAATTATTTAAAGGAAGAAAAAATACTTTTAGAATACTATTTCAACAGAAAGGTAAAAGCCAATTAGACTTAAGTATAATCACCCATATATAAATATTTACCACATAGTTAATCATCCTTGAAAAAATTTTTCTTTTTTTTTTTTGTGGTACTGGGGTTTGAACTCAGGGCCTACACCTTGAGCCATTGCACCAGCCCATTTAGGTGATGGATTTTTTTTTACATCAGGTCTCACAAACTATTTGTCTAAGGCTGGCTTCAAACCTCCATTCTCCCAATCTCTGCTTTCTGAGTAGCTAGGATTACAAACATGAGTTTACCGGCACCTGGCCTTGAAAAATATAAAGCTCAAATTGCTACATTAATTTGCAACTGTTCTTACCTGAAAATTTAATTTTTTTATTTTTTGCCTGATATTTTAATTTGCTATACTTGGATTTCAAGAAATTGTATTTCCACAGAGATGATGTTTTAGGGGAACATATACACAAAATAAAATCCAGACTGGGTGCCAGTGGCTCACACCTATAATTCAAGCTACTCAGGAGGCAGAAATCAGGAAGATCAAGGTTTGAAGTCAGCCCAGGCAAACAGTTCTTAATAACCTACCTCGAAAATACCTAACACAAAAAAGAACTGACAGAGTGGCTCAAGTGGTACAGCCCCTGCCTAACAAGTGTGAGGCCCTACTTCAAACCCCAGTGCCACCAAAAATAACAAAAAACAAAAGAAAAAAAATTTAAAACCTCCAAATAACAAAGGACTGGCTGTATTCATGTTACATGTTAGAAAATACACAGTTAAGAAAGTTAAAATCTTTTCTTTATCACAGCAGAAGGTGGTTTAAGTAATAAAACTAAGATTTAAGACTGACTTTAAAAACTAGGTATGGTGGCACATTTCTGTAAAACTGGTACTCGGAGGCAGAGGCAGAAGGATCATGAATCCGAGGACAGCCTAGGCTACACAGTGTGTCTAGAGTCTGTCTAAAAAAGCCAAAAAGACTGACTTCAAACAACAATGACAAATATTAGAAAGTAATATGCCAAAAGGACAGTTCATTGTGACGTCTGGCCATGGAACTACTCATAGGTTAATTATGATTCATAGGTTAAAGAAGAAAAGTTACATGAATTCATTATTTATTTTTGGTGAGCTGGAGAACAAACCCAAGGTCTCATGTACGCTAGACAAGCACTCTGTCACCGAGCTGCACCCCAACCAGCCCTACATAAACTTCTTGATCAATGCCAAGATGCCATCTGATAAAATATCTTCATAAATTAGAAATGAATACTGCATTAATGTAATTGACTATCAGATTAAAACCTCTAGCAAATACTCTAAGTAACTGTTAAGTGAAAGACTTGCTTTAAAATACAGAAGACTAAAAGAATCCCTATTTTTATTCAACTTTACTTAGAACATTCTAGCTAACATATCAGGAAAAGAACTATGTAGCAATAAGTATGGAAAAAGAATCAAAGTTTTTACCCATTTGTATGTAACAGAATTGCCTACCTAGGAAATCAGACAACCAATGGAAAACTATTAGAATTAATATGTGAAACCAATGAACATGCAACAGTAAGATTACCTTTCTACACAGGCATGTTACTTTGTTGATAGTTGTAGAATAGATTGCAAAATATTACACCTGGGCACAGTGGCTCACACCTGTAATTTCAGCTACTTGAGAGGTGGAGATGGGGGGACCATAGTTCAAGACCAGCCTAGGCAAAAAATTAGCAAGACTCCATCTTAATCAATAAGCCAGGCATGGTGATGTGTGCCTGTGATCCCGGGTACAGAGGTTGTTGGTAGGAGGATCACACCTGAGACCAGCCCTGGTCAAAAACCATGAGCCTTTACCTGAAAATAACTAAAACAAAAAAGGGCTGGAGGTGCAGCTCAAGTGCACAATGCCTGACTAGCAAGTGTGAAGCCCAGAGTTCAAATCCCAGTACTGCCAAAGAAAAAATTTTTTTGAAAAATATTTTTGGTGAAAAAGCAGACTAACAGACATGCATACTTGAAATTATTTATTATAAAAATATATTTTCCTCTTTTTGGACTACATATAGTTGCTTTGAACTTTTAAAATCAAAAAAGAAAAAATAACTGAACTGCAAAAAGTCATCTGGTCTTGATGGTTTTACGGGCATATTTTAACTAAGCTTTCAAAGAACAAGTAATTCCTACACTCTTCCATGGAACACACTCAAAAAAAATGAAACAAGATTTCTGAGTATATTCTGGAGCACTAGTACAATCTCAGATGCAAAAAAAACCCCTGAGAATAAGACAAAAACAAAACACTTAGCAAAGTCCTAAATAAAGTATTAGCTAACAAAATTTAATAATATGCTTAGAAATACATGTCTGAGTCTATTCTGTCTGAAATAATACAATACTAGGAAAATTGTTATTGCAAGCCTTTACACTAACGAATTAACACAGGTATATAAACAAGCTTAAAAAAATTTGACTGTATTCACTATCCATTAGAATTCTTAGCAATTAGATGGAAAAAAATTCCTTAATTTATAGTAAAACAAATGTAAAGATAAAACAAAAGCCTTCTTTATAGTAGTAAGAAAAAAATGTCTGGTATTACTGATATAATTCAGCATTGTATGGATGCTCCTAGTTAAGACAATGAAGCAAGTAAGAAATAAAAGGGATAATGATTAGGAAGGATTAAGGGAAACTCACTGTTTGCAGATAATTATGGCCTACATATAGAACCCAATAAAATCAAATGAAAAACCTACTAGCACTTCTAAGAATTCAAAAAGATGCCAGGTACTAGTGCCTCACACCTATAATGCTAGCTACTTGGGAGGTTGAATTCGGAGGATTGTGGTTGGAGACCAGTCCAGGCAAATAGTTCTCCAGACCCCATCTTCAAAATAATCAGAGCAAAATACACTGGAGGTAAGGTTCATGCAGAAGAGTGCCTGCTCTGAAACCCACAGTTCTTTCAAAAAAAAAAAGAACTAAACAATGGCCAAATATGAGCTCTACATAACAAATTAGTAACTATTTGACAGTAGTAACCAACTAGAAAATAGAAAATAGAATCCATTCAGAAAATGATTCAGAGAATTTTAAGAGCACCAGAGCTATATAGAAATCTGGTTAAGTGGAGATATGCCTTTTTCATAAATGGGACGATTCCACATGGGAAAGGAATCATTTTCTTCCAAATTAATTTATAAATTCAATATTATTCCGATTAATATTCCAAAAAGTCCTTTTTGAAAACTGGAAACTATACAGTTCATCTTGGGGGAAAAGTGTGCAAAAGTAGCCAAATAGTATTTAAGAATGAGAGAAGGGACTTTATCCTACACACATATCAAAATTTTGAGTTAGAGTAACAAACTTGTGCAGTATTGGCTTTCAAGTGACTCAACAACAACAAAAAAAATCCACGCATAAATATGACTTGATATAATAGGTAGCATTACAAATCAGAGAAGGAGGCCCTGTTTGATAACTGGTATCCAGATAAATGGATACTCATTTGAGAGAAGTTAAGTCTCTTGTTTGTTTTGTAGGCAAAGAGTCCAGATTAGTTCAATTATGTAAGCCCTTGACTTAAAATAAGAGTTAAATTTAGGGGAAAATATTGGAAAATCTTTTATATAGTTAGGAAACTCCTTCCTTATGAGATATAAGATAATGAACACAAACCAAAACATGAGACATTATCAGATAAAAATGGGAAAAAAAATCCTTAAAGTTAAAAGACAGGTAACAAAAGAATGTCATTAACATGTATAAGAGAAAGAATTAATGAGAAAACAATAGGAAATGAAGCAAAGGATATGAATACAAATTCATGTAAGAAATATAACCGGCCAAAGCCAAGCATGGTGGTGCATGCCTATAATCCCAGGACACAGGAGGCAGAGGCAGGAGCATCTTAAGTTCAATACCTGTCTGAGTTATCTGTCCAGAAAAACAAAGGCTGGGGATGTAGCTCAGGGGCAGAGCACTTGCCTGGCATGCACAAGGCCCTGGGTTTGATCCCCAGCACCACACACACACAAAACATATAAATGTCTGCGTATGGTCATGCACACCTATAATCTTAACACTCAGGAGGCTGAGAAAGGAAGATCAAGAGTTCAAGGCCAGCATGGCTAAATAGTGAGTCTGAGGCTATCCTGGGCAATACAGCCAGACACTGTCTCAAAAAACGAAAAATAAATATAAACGCCTAAGAATAAAATGCTCCCCCTTACCAGTGACCAAGGATTTACATATCACAAAATGCTTCCCCCAAGTATGAAAATGAAATGACTGCTGATACCATTAGCACAGTAAACATTTTCATATACTAGTAGTGAGAATGTATGTAGCAGGTAGCAATATGGCCATCTCAAATAGTGACTTAACAATTTTACTTCAGGAAATGTTAAGAAATGCTCATATACAGACATAAATATGAAGACTGATTTCCACCACACTATTGATTACTATTAACAAAAATACTGGAAACAACCTACATATGTCAGCAGAATTTATGAAAAATTTATGCTACATTTACACACTGTAAGAAAACATAAGTTAAACTTGTGTGAATTGACATAAAAATTAATAGTGACTAGTCAGAGGGCTAAAATAGGACTTTACCTTTACTCTCTAATATAAGTCAATACTTGATAATAAGATGTTACTTTTATATACTGTAAAATTCTTGTGTAAAAATGCACAAACTCAAGATGGAGTGTTAAAAATAAAGTTTTACTACTAAAAACTCTCTAATTTTTAAGCTTCTATAAAGGAAAAAAATTCAATACAAAACTTACAGTAACTGCAAACATATTTTCATCTTCGAGCGAAGACTGTATTCTGTCTCTAAGGAAAAACAACACCAAAGAAAAGGCTGTATTTTACATGAACGTATGAATTTGCCTTTTAAACTACTGACGTGCAAACCTGCATTCTATCTACCAGATAGAAGCAAATGAGTTTCCAATTAACTCAATCATCTCATTTTAAATATAAGATAGAAGTAGTAAGTATCTGCTGAATCTGGTATTGACACCTGAGAAAACTGGCACTTACTAGAAATACATGTTGCAAAGGTTTTAATGGCTACCTGCTAATGCACATACCTTTTTCACACATTTTCACATGGCAACAATTAACAGCAGTATTTTTTCATTAACACTAGAAAGCAACAGAATGAGAACCAAAACCACTGAACATCTAATGGAACACGATTAACTTCTTTTTGCAGTACTGAGGATTGAACCCAGGAGCCTTGCACATGCTAGGCAAGTACTCTACCACTTGAACCACACCTCCAGCCCTTTTGTTTTGCATTGTTTTTGTTTTTATTTATTTATTTATTTTTGTGAGACTGGGGTTTGAACTCCAGGCTTCATGCTTGCAACCATACCTCCAGACCATTTTGCTCTGGTTATTTTGTAGATGCAGTCTCACAACCTACTTACTAGGGCCGGCCTCGAAACTTGATCCCTCCAATCTCAGATTCCCAAGTGTTGAGAATACAGGCTGCACTGGTTTTTGAGACTGGGTGGCACTAACTTGCCTGGGCTATCTTTCTCCGCCTTCTGAGAGTCTGGATCACAGGCATAAACCACCATGCCAAGCAGCTAGCTTCTTTTAAGCTTCCATTGCATAAATTCTACCTTTCAGTTCCTTTCCTTAATCTATGCTCTCCTAAATATTGCTCTATTTTTAACTTTCTTTAAATCTTTATTTATACATAATCTAAAAAAATTTTTTTGAGACAGGGTCTCACTATGTAGACCAGGCTGGCCTCAAATTGCAATCCCCCTGCCATACCCTCCCAAGTGCTGGGGTTACACACATGTGCTACAATACCCAGCTACATAAACCAATTTCTGATAGTTATTAACTTTATGAGATGATAGCTCCCTCTTCTCTCATAACTCATTCCTAACAACTTTACTAGAAATAATAAGCCTCAAGGATTGGCGTGATGGTTCACACCTGTAATCCCAGCGACATGGGAGGCGGAGATCAGAAGGATCATAGTCCAAAGTCAAGGCAAAAAACCCAAAAAACAAAAACAGCTAGTGACACCCCTACCTCAACAACATAGGTGTGGTGGTACCTCCCTATAATCCCACTTGCAGCCTGAAGGTGGCCCCAGGCAAAAAGTGCAAGACCCTATCTGAGGGAAAAAAAAAAAAACTAAACTAAAGCAAAAATGGGCTTGGTGTATGTCTCAAGTGGTAGAGTGTCTGCCTAGCAAGCACAAGACCCCTAGTACAACTCCTAGTGGCAAATTAAAAAAAAGAAATAAACCCCACAATTAGCAAAACCTATTTTCAAACACGTTACCCTAGCTATTGGTTCATTACTTCTTCTATACAACTTTACCTATACAAAGAAGCTAGCAGCCTCCATGTGACCATCTCCTGTTGAAGAAGCCAGAGCATACTGGCTGTTTTTGAAAACTTCTGCAGCCCAGGCGTCGCTCGGCTCACTATTTTACCCAGTATATTCACCTGAATTAAAAACAAAGAGGTAAAGAGGTTGATTTTGTCCAACTTTGTGTTCTTTAAGCATGCAGTGCGGCAGGGCTGGTGGTGTGCATTCTTTGGTGTTTGACCAATGTGTAATGCTGTGCACCTGCTATTACAATATCTACCATACACAGTAAGTAGTTTCCCTGCCCTGAAAATCCTCAGTGTTCCACCTATTCCTCCTTCCCTCCTCTCTAACCTCAATCTTCTCACTCTCCCCAGTTTTACCTTTTCCAGAGTGTTATATGTTTAAAGCCAAACAGGATGCAGCCTTTTTGAATAAGCTTCATTTAGCAACATGTACTTAAGGTTCCTGTCTTTTCATGGCTTATAGCGCATTTCTTCTGAGCAGTAATATTTCATTTTCTGGATACATTTCAGTTTATTCGTTCACCAAATGAAGGTTGTATACAAATTTTTATGAATAGACTTACTCTGAAGACATGTGTGCAGGTTTTGTGTGGACATAAATTTTTAATTCATTTGGGTAAATACCAAAGAAGTGTGAATGAAGTATTATATAATAGAAACATGTTTAATTTTGCAAGAACCCACCAAACTGCTTTCCAATATGGATGTAGTGTTGTGCTTTTGAATCAAGGAATCCAAGTTCCTGTTGCTCCCCAAGCATGTCAGCTTCTGGTTGTGTGTTTTAGAATGTTACCGTTTTAATAGGTGTGCAACAATGTACCTATTTGCAATTCCCTAATGACATATGATGTGAAGCATTTTTTTCATATACTTATTTGCCTTCTGTTTATCTGTTCTGGTAAGGTGTCTATTCCCATCTTTTGTCCATTTTTGAACCCAGGTATATACTTTCTTACTGTTGAGTTTTAACAGTTCTTTGTATATTCTGGATTTTCTTTTTTTTTAAGCAGCAGATTCCTTTTGTTCTCCAAAGAAATCTTATATGGGTATGTGAAAAGCTGAGATGCTCGAGCTGATTCCATTACTCCTGTCACTGCACCCCTAGAACATCTGTCTTAAACTCAGTATAGAAATGAGTTGGGTGAAAGGCTAAAGCAGTACAGTACCTGCCTAGCAAGCACAAGGATGAGTTCAAACCCCAGCACTGAAAAAACAAAACAAAACTCAACAACAACAACAAAAAAACCCTTAAAGTAATGAAGTTTGACCAATAATGCAGTGAAATTAGCTTACCTGACTAGAACAAATATTTTCATATTCTTCCACAAGGTCAAAAACTGTAGTTGAAGAGTGCTTCAAAAAAGACTGCAGGAAATCAGAAAACATACTCATGGATGCTAAAACACATTAAAAAAAAGCAACAAAGAAAATTTAAGTGATATATTTTAGGTAACTGTGTGCTAGAAAACCTAACAGAACAGCTGCAAGTCTTTTTCAGTTCCCCACCCCTGAAATTTAGCTAATAAAACACATCACCTAAAATTTCCCATCTAACTATTTTTAGTGTTTAGTTCAGTGGTATTAAGTATATTCACACTGTTGTATTGCTATCACCAACATCATCCATCCACAGAATTCTCCATTTTGCAAAACCAAAATTCTACACCTATTAAACAGTAACTTCCCATCCTGTACTTCCCTCATTCCCTGAAAACCATCATTCTACTGTCTGTCTCCATAACTGTGACCTCATATAAATGGAATAATATGGTTTCTATCTGTGCCTGGCTTCTTTCACTCAGCATAGCATTCCCAAGGTTCATTCATATCATAACATATGTCATCTTGGCTGAATAATATTCAATTGTATATGGAATTTTGTTTCTCCATTCATTCACCAATGAACACCAGGGTTGCTCCCACCTTTTGTCTACCAGGAACAATGCTGCTATGAACACAGGCATATAAGTATCTCCTCGACACCCTTCTTACAGTTCTTTTGGGTACACTAGAGGTAGAACTGCTGGATTATTTAGTAATCCTATTTTTAATTTGTCAAGAAACTGCCATATTACTTTCCATAATGGCTGTACTATTTTAAATTAATACCAGCCATACACAAGGACATAACAACATTGTCAACGGTTGTTATTTTCTGATTTTGATTTACAGTTCTCTAGTGATTATGGTAACGCTGAATATATTTTCATTTGTTTATATCTTCTTTGGAAAAGTGCTTATTTAAGTCCTTTGCCCATTTGTTAACTGAGTTTTGATTTGTTGAGTTAGAGGAGTTCTTTATATAATTTGGATAGGAACTCCTTAACAGATCCAAGATTTGCAAATATTGTCTTCCATCCATAAACTGTCTTTTCACTCTTTTATATTCTTTAATGTACACAATTAAAATTTTGGTGTAGCTATTTATCTATTTTTAGTTATGAAAACTGTGCCAAATTTTAGAACACCTGAATTATATTTTAAGTGTACTATAACAAGGTAGCTGAGAGTTATAATAAATACTAAATAATGTTTTACTCAGGGAAAATGCATGCACTCTACTGCAAGACTGTTTACTATTTAAGGTCTTACCTTTAAAACAGAATTCTTGTATTTTACAGATTAAGGAAAGTGTTTTTGACTCACTAAACATCTGAGTGCCTAGTATTGGCAAATCCTCAAGAAAGTAGTGATTACCAGTTTTAAGAGCAGGTCTCTGGAATCAAACTGATTAGTTTCAAATCCTGGTGCCAGCATTTCCTGGTCAGGAAACCTTAAGCAAGTTAATTAACCTCTCTGAGCAGTGGTTTCCTTTCCTCTAAAGTGGGAGTAATTATTTTAACTATTTAATAGCCCCTGGGAAGGACTGAATGAATTAATGTCTGTATAATGGTAAGCATAGTAACATTCATCTATACTAGCTTATGATAATGGTAAAATGATGAAGAACTTATATAGTGATGTATAGATAGACACTAAAAGTGTATTGTGTTTTCCATAAGGGAACAGTAATAAATCAACCTGCAACTACCAAGGTTACAATATAATCTGAAAAAACACAAAACACATCAACAATGTTAGATTAAAATCTAAACTTAAAGAAAGAGTTCTTTTATTGGTACCAATATGAATAAAAAATATGACTTGTCCAATAATCTAACACACTGCCATTTACACTGAGATAATATTGCAAGGTTCTCAGCCTTCTAGAGATAGCCATGACCATGACTAATTAACTCAATGAAAAACATATTAGACAGAGGGAAGACCACGTAAAACATGGGAGTAAAATGGTGACAGCAACACAAGACAGGCCTTAAAAGAAACCAGTCCCACCAATACCTTTATCTTGGACTTTTATTAGTCTCCAGATTTTGAAAAAATTGGTTTTTTTTTTTAAGACATACCCACCAACAGGAAATGTGTATACATATGTATGTATATATATGTTACAATGATGTCCAGAAATAGATGTTTCCTTGATGATAGTAAAGTGAAAAGCTACTTTGTCACAAATCTCAAAACCATTTTACCAGTTTCTCCAGGATCATCTTCTCTTAATATGACAGCACTGAGATTTACATCCTCTGTTACACTGTGGGGCTCCGTGTTTGTGAAGAGCCCTAAACGCTGTGATGAGAATGCAGCTGTCCAATTACTGTCATCCAGATTGGTTACCTTAAAATACAGAAAACCAACAGAGCTATAGTCATTGAGTAAATACTTTAACACTGAATAAGGCTTAAAAAAATTTTTTTTAAGATTTAAGGTTTTTACTGGAACCTATGGGACACAGCAAAGGCAGTCCTGAGAGGAAAGTTTATAGCCATGAGTGCATATGTTAAAAAGACTGAGAGATCCCAAATCAATGACCTAATGATACATCTCAAACTCCTAGAAAAACAAGAACAAGCAAATCCCAAAACAAATAGGAGAAAAATAATAAAAGAGCTGAAATCAACGAAACAGAAACCAAAAAAACCATACAAAGAATTAATGAAACAAAAAGTTGGTTCTTTGAAAAAATAAACAAGATCAATAGACCCCTGGCAAACCTGACTAAAATGAGGAGAGAAAAAAACCCAAATGAGTAGAATCAGGAATGCAAAAGGGGAGATAACAACAAACACCATGGAAGTCCAGGAAATCATCAGAGACTACTTTGAGAACCTATATTCAAATAAATTTGAAAATCTTAAAAGAAATGGACAGATTTCTAGATACATATGATCATCCAAAACTGAACCAAGAGGAAATTAATCACCTGGGATCTATAACACAAAATGAAATTGAAGCAGCAATCAAGAGTCTCCCCAAAAAGAAAAGTCCAGGACCTGATGGATTCTCTGCTGAATTCTATCAGACCTTTAAAGAACTGATACCAACCCTCCTTAAACTGTTCCATGAAATAGAAAGGGAAGGAAAACTGCCAAACACATTTTATGAAGCCAGTAATTACACTTATCCCAAAACCAGGCAAAGACACCTCCAAAAAGGAGAACTATAGGCCAATCTCCTTAATGAACATTGATGCAAAAATCCTCAATAAAATAATGGCAAACCGAATTCAACAACACATCAAAAGGATCATTCACCACGACCAAGTAGGCTTCATCCCAGGAATGCAGGGGTGGTTCAACATACGAAAATCAATAAATGTAATAAACCACATTAACAGAAGCAAAGACAAAAAACACTTGATCATCTCAATAGATGCAGAAAAAGCCTTTGATAAGATCCAACACCATTTCATGAGAAAAGCTCTAAGAAAACTAGGAATAGAAGGAAAGTACCTCAACATTATAAAAGCTATATATGACAAACCTACAGCCAGCATTATACTTAACGGAGAAAAACTGAAACCATTCCCTCTAAAGTCAGGAACCAGACAAGGATGCCCACTATCTCCACTCCTATTCAACATAGTACTGGAATTCCTAGCCAGAGCAATTAGGCAAGAAGAAGGAATAAAAGGAATACAAATAGGTAAAGAAACTGTCAAAATATCCCTATTTGCAGATGACATGATCCTATACCTTAAAGACCCAAAAAACTCTACTCAGAAGTTTCTATACATCATCAATAGCTACAGTAAGGTAGCAGGATATAAAATCAACATAGAAAAATCATTAGCATTTCTATACACTAACAATGAGCAAACTGAAAAAGAATGTATGAAAACAATTCCATTTACAATAGCCTCAAAAAAAATCAAATACCTAGGTGTAAACCTAACAAAAGATGTGAATGACCTCTACAAGGAAAACTATAAACTTCTGAAGAGACTGAGGAAGACTGTAGAAAGTGGAGAGATCTCCCATGCTCATGGATGGATAGAATCAACATAGTAAAAATGTCTATACTCCCAAAAGTAATCTACATATTTAATGCAATTCCCATCAAAATTCCAATGACATTCATTAAAGACATTAAAAAATCTACTGTGAAATTTATATGGAAACACAAGAGGCCACGAATAGCCAAGGCAATATTCAGTCAAAAGAATAATGCTGGAGGTATCACGATACCTGACTTCAAACTATATTACAAAGCAATAACGATAAAAACAGCATGGTACTGGCACAAAAACAGACATGAAGACCAGTGGAACAGAATACAGGACCCAGATATGAAGCCACACAACTATAAACAACTTGTCTTTGACAAAGGAGCTAAAAATATACGATGGAGAAAAGACAGCCTCTTCAACAAAAACTGCTGGGAAAACTGGTTAGCAGTCTGCAAAAAACTGAAACTAGATCCATGTATATCACCCTACACCAATATTAACTCAAAATGGACCAAGGATCTTAATTATCAGACCACAAACACTAAAGTTGATACAGGAAAGAGTAGGAAATACTCTGGAGTTAGTAGGTATAGGTAAGAACCTTCTCAATGAAACCCCAGCAGCACAGCAACTAAGAGATAGCATAGATAAATGGGACCTCATAAAACTAAAAAGCTTCTGTTCATCAAAAGAAATGGTCTCTAAACTGAAGAGAACACCCACAGAGTGGAGAAAATATTTGCCAGCTACACATCAGACAAAGGACTGATAACCAGAATATATAGGGAACTTAAAAAAACTAAATTCTCCCAAAACTAATGAACCAATAAAGAAATGGGCAAGTGAACTAAACAGAACTTTCTCAAAAGAAGAAATTCAGATGGCCAAAAAACACATGAAAAATGCTCACCATCTCTAGCAATAAAGGAAATGCAAATTAAAACCACACTAAGATTCCACCTCACCCCTGTTAAAATAGCCATCATTAGCAACACCACGAACAACAGGTGTTGGTGAGGATGCGGGGAACCCACTTACACTGTTGGTGGGAATGTAAACTAGTACAACCACTCTGGAACAAAATTTGGAGGCTACTTAAAAAGCTAGACATTGATCTACCATTTGATCCAGCAATACCACTCTTGGGGATATACCCAAAAGACTGTGACACAGGTTACTCCAGAGGCACCTGCACACCCATGTTTATTGCGACACTATTCACAATAGCTAAGTTATGGAAACAGCCAAGATGCCCCACCACTGACGAATGGATTAAGAAAATGTGGTATCTATACACAATGGAATTTTATGCAGCCATGAAGAAGAAAGAAATGTTATCATTCGCTGGTAAATGGATGGAATTGGAGAACATCATTCTGAGTGAGGTTAGCCTGGCCCAAAAGACCAAAAATCGTATGTTCTCCCTCATATGTGGACATTAGATCAAGGGCAAACACAACAATGGAATTGGACTTTGAGTACATGATAAAAGCTAGAGCACACAAGGGAGGGGTAAGGATAGGTAAGACACCTAAAAAATTAGCTAGCATTTGTTGCCCTTAACGCAGAGAAACTAAAGCAGATACCTTAAAAGCAACTGAGGCTAATAGGAAAAGAGGACCAGGAACTAGAGAAAAGGTGAGATCAAAAAGGATTAACCTAGAAGGTAACACACACGCACAGGAAATTAATGTGAGTCAACTCCCTGTATAGCTATCCTTATCTCAATCAGCAAAAACCTTTGTTCCTTCCTATTATGGCTTATACTCTCTCTACAACAAAATTAGAAATAAGGGCAAAATAGTTTCTGCTGGGTATTGAGGGGGTAGAGGGGGAGAGGGAGGGAGTGGAGTGGATGGTGAGGGAGGGGGTGGGGGCAGGGGGGAGAAATGACCCAAGCCTTGCATGTACATATGAATAATAAAACAATAAAAAAATTTAAAAAAATAAAAAAAAAGATTTAAGGTTTTTTTGAAACTTTTTACATGTGTTTTTCTTTTCTTTTTTTTTTTTTTTGTGGTACTGGGGTTTAAACTCAGGTCCTTGCACTTGATAGGCAGGTGCTCTACCACTTGAACTATACCTCCAGACTCTGTGTTTTTCATTTTTTAAAAAGACAGCCAACAGGAATAATTTTAGGAAATTATGGTTTTTTTATATTTTTTCGTTCTATATACTATTCCATGCTTTTAAAAAAGCCAGTGAATATTATATTTTGTAAAAATTTAAGCTGATATTAACGGTAAAATAAGGTCCTATTTGTAAGTTCATCTCAATCTTTCACTTTTGGGGAACTGTACAGGATAGAAGGTAGTTTCCTCAACAAATGAATGGTAATGATAAAAAGGATAAGAGAAGAACTTACAGACTACAAGACTTAAGAGAATGACTCAAGCAAATGCCCAAAGTGTTGACTTTGTTTGGATCCTAATTTCAACAAAACAATTAAAGATAATTTGGCACAATTGAAGGAATCCAATCACTTTATGAAATATATACTCGCGGACCACATAACATTTCAGTCAACAAGCAGACCACATGTAAGACAGTGGTCCTATGATTGTATCATCTAGTGACACTGTAGCCATCTTAGTCTGTGCAAGTATACTCTATGTTTGTACAACAAAATCACCCAAAGAGCATTCCTTAGAAGGCATCTCTTTCATTAGGTGATGCATGATTGTATATGTATAATGGATATTTGAGCTGGTAAAGGAATTACTGTCTGTTGGTTGGTTAGATGTGTTAACAGTATGGCACTTATGTTGAAGTATCCTTTTGTGTATCAAAGATACTAACAGAAGTATTTATGAATAGAATGGCAGAATATCCAGAAGTTATAAAGTAATGTAAAGGAAATGCATGTGGGTGTAGATGAACTTCATCAGCGATGTGCTGGTAACTGCTGAAGCTGGGCAATGGGCACATGGGGAGTTACTGCATTATTCTATCTTTGAACATGTATGAAAGATTTGTAAGAAGTTTTTTAAGTCACCTTAATGAAAAATCCAGGTTAGGCATGGTGTAGCACATGCCTATTATCCTAGCAGTTGGGAGGCTGAGGTAAGAGGATCATGAGTTTGTGGCTAGCCTGGGCTATACAACCAGGCTCTTCTTCAAAAAGGGCAAAGAAAAAATCCAGGCATGAGCAGTAAGAAAAATGTTATCTTTAAATCAATTCCCCAAGGAAAAAAGCTAGGTGCTCATGGGGGAGTAACTAGGGCTTTGCAGAGCTCAATTGGTATTATTGAACACTGAGTACTATTTCCTTTCCTTCTCAATACCTAACACCCTTAGTGTAAGGATCAAGCTGAAAGTCTTAAATGGCAACGATACGCTGCTTTCAGAAACATACTTTCAGACATATGGTAAAAGATATTAACAAAGTAAATAATTTTACTCACTTTAAGGGCAACCTATATTTAAGACTACCTTTCATGGCTGACACTAAAATTGGCAAAATAAAAGTCTGGGGCATAGTTCAAGTGGCAGAGTGCATCCCTAGCAGCATGAGACCCTGAGATCAACCCCAGTACCACAAGTTAAATTTTAAAAAAAAAGGACAAAATAAATCAGGAAAATATCTTTAACTACAAAACTAATTTCTAAGTATTTTATAATAAGCAATACATATTTTCTGTTTGCCTTTAAAAGAGCAACAATTTTATTATTAGTCTTAGAGTTCTGAATTAATGCAATTATAAAAGCCATCTTCTTTTATTTAAACCCAGAGGCAGGCAATTCAGTCATATTTTTAAGTAGAACAAGATAAACATTGTCAAAATAAAGCAGTTTCACTAGTAGGGAAAATTACTCGATGACTAATGCTGGGGTTCAAACCCAGGGTCTTGCACATGATAAGCACATGCTCTTGCACTGAGCTACATCCCCAGTCCCAAGATGGATTTGGGGCTCTTGTAGCTTAGCAGTAGTAATGCTGGTCTATAATGTGAGAGGCCCTGGGTTCAATCCCCAACATCTTAAAAAAAAAAAAAAAAAAGAGATTTTAATCTTCTATGACAAGGAGAGATTTAACAGGTAAAACCATCCTTCAGGCAACACCTAATTTAGAGAATCTCATGTGTGTATAAAAACATCTGTGCTTTATTTAGTAAAGCACAGTGCAAAAAATAGGAATCATTTTTATTTTGGAACTAAATGTGCCATAACACTCTGCTACTATAATAAAGCTCTTTTGTTTCATTCTTCTCAGACACAATGCTCTTTTTGTATAGGTTATTTTCAATACCTAGGCGAAATCATTCTGCACTGCCATTTAGCATTTCTTCCCCTATTTTCAGTACTGTACCATAGTGACTGCTAAAAAGCATCTCGTCTACTTTTTAAAAAAATTTCCCATTTACCCCTTGAGTACAAAAACTGAACTCAAATTCCCTTCTTTACTCTCACAAAATCACTTCTGTGACCAAATTTGTGTATGTGTATGTGTGTGTGTGTGGTTGTCACACACACAAATGTTGCTGTTGCCATTTTCCACCTGTGATTAGAGGTTCTTGAACATTTCAGTTGTCCACATATCTAACCAACTGTATCAATCCACACAACCTAAATTTATTTTTATGATGACTATCTTCAATTTTCATTAAGAGGTTTTTAAACCAAATATTAAAAGAGAGAAATTTTTAGCCCTAATTTTATACATACCATGGACAAATTTCCCAAGAACCCCGAAGACTGTGTAAGCCGGGGAGACCTCCCTCCTGTTCCAAGAATGCAGGAAACATCTGGATGCCTTAGTAAGCTTCGATTCAGTGAAGCAACTACAAATGAGAGGTGAGTAAAATGCACCCAAAAGACACGAGCACTGATCATCAAAACAAAGCAATAAAGAATAATTTTTTAATTTTCAAGTATTTAGATTCTAACCAAATAAATACTTTGAATGATAACATTCCCGTGATATGAAGATTTAACTTATCTTCTAAATTTGAGCTTTTGGTACATTTGAGCGTGTTAAGAAAAATTTTTACTACAGATGATTTCATTATAACATAACTGAGCAATTTAAAAAACAAGAAGACACATTCAATGGTTCCTTCATATTCTAATTTTGTAAAGCATACTGAAGCAGTGCAGTTTAGCAGGCTTGTGCTTTAGAGTAAACAGACTATTGTTTGATAATAACATTATCTAAATAATGGGACTAGAATTCAAACAATAGTTATGAACCATATTGACTTCTTTACGTTTCACGTCTGGTTTTGGTAAAACAGAGATAGCAATATCTATGTCATAGTCCCTGTGTATTTAGGTAACATATAGTGCCTTGTTCATGACACGAGTTCAACAAGTAACTGTAATCATACTGTTTGTGCCTACTTATTGATATTGTAACCAAATATTCTATTATGTGCACAATAAATATTAGCTGCTATTACAGCTATTAGTAAATGCTTTCAAGGCAAAAAAAAAAAAATCTTACAAGGCTGTCGAAATGAGCTGGGAGTTCGAGGGATAATCTGGTTTCTTGGTGTAGTATTACCAAAATTGTCATCTTGGGAGGCCCGAACTTTATGAAGAGTTAAGAAAAGCTTTCCATGTAGAAAAGAGATCATTAAAGTGAGAATTAACCATAATTTTAGTACACAAAATATGTGAATACATTTTCAAGAACAAGGTATTTTATGACTACCACCTTTTCTGCACAGAAAACTTATTTTCTCTGTCACTTAAATTCACACTCACCTGAGAGTTCTTTGTCAGATTTCAAAAAAGAAAAAAAAACAAAAAAGCAGGAACTTAATCTCAGTAGAAGTCAACCACAATATGACAGTCATACTTCTTTTCAGGGACACTTTTTTTTTTTTTTTTTTTTTTGTGGTACTGGGGCTTCAGCTCAGGGACTACCTTGAGCCACTCCACCATCTCTTTTATTGTGTGTTGGGTTTTTTCAAGATAAGGGTCTTGCAAACTATTTTGCCTGGGCTGGCTTTGAACCCCGATCCTCCTGATCTCTGCCTCCTGAGCAGCTATGATTACAGGCAAGAGCCACCAGCGCCCAGCTGGGAAACATGTATCTTAATCTCACTGAGAGCATTATAGTTAGCAAATAAAATATCTGTGAAATTAACAAAACTAATCAGTTTTACTAATCAGTAAAACAGTATTTTACTATAGCTAATGTTTAATACCTATAATAAAAAGAAAATTCTACAACACTGATTTAAAACATGCTGCAATTTGTATGATTCTTAAAGTGCAAAGGATACTTAAAACTCTTTTTTGAGCACTCTGTTTCCGCGCAGTCCGTGTCACTTCTGCCTCCCGGATTACAGGGGATGACATCTCTCCGAAGCCACTCCTAAAACAGTGTAATTAAGCTCTTTCATGTAACATTTGCAAAGAACATTACCATCATGATTGGAGCAAAAGACCAAGTCAATCACAGTTCAGTTTACTCCCACAGCCAAGTCTTGGATCTTTTTGCCATGTCTTGGACCTCTGGCTCCTAATCCTGCTTATTGTTCAAAGACCCACTCAAATCTTAGCTACTCAAAAACTTCGATTTTTTTTTTTTTAGCACACTTGATGTTATTTTTGTCGTATTGAATTATTTCAAAACAAGGAATCTATAATTCTATTTTAAAAAATTGCTTCGTGAAGGAAAATTTTCTTTCCCTTGTTGGACTGAAGAGTTAGTTAATGGCAGAAATCTCTTAAAAGACTTCTCCAATCTCCAAAATACAGTAATGTACTGGTTGCTTAATGATCCAACAGGTTATCAGAAATGTGTCATTAGGCATTTATATTTTAGTGGGACAAGGGTTTGAACTAAGGGCTTCATGCTTACAACGCAGGTGTTCTACTACTTGAGCCACACCTCCAGGCCATTTTGCTCTGGTTATTCTGGAGATATGGGATCTCAAGAACTATTTGCCTGGCTGGCCTAGAACCTGATCCTCCTGATCTAGGTCTCCCAGGTAGTTAGGATTACAAGCATAAGCCATTGGTGCCCGGCTGTCATCAGGCAATTTTGTCATCATGTGAGTACCATAGAATATACTTATACAAACTGAGATGGCTATGATATCACTAGACAACATAATCTTAATAGGACTACTGCTGTATCTTCTTGTTGACCAACACATTCTTATGTGGCCACGACTATACTTAAAAACCACAAATACCATGAAAAAAAAAATCTGTTGATTTGGCAAGATGTAAGGGTAAATAAAAGAGCTCTAGCAAACTGGAGAGAAACAACCCTTCAAGTTATTTCTTCCAAGGCACACTGAGGGTGTCTCCTGTACCACCATCATTGAAATTGCAATGCTCCAGATACCCCCTCATTTTCATCCAAAGATCCATAAACTGCATCATGTGGATTAAGACACAGGGTTTTGTTTTGTTTTAAAACAAGAATCAATATGCTTTTCCTTCACCTGAAATCTTCAGATAACTCTCTCTGGTCTACTGAATCAAATTCGTATTTCCTAGCATAATACTTACAATGTAACTCCAGTTTAGGGGTTCAGCCCCATATTCAGCCACAAACATGACCCCCACACAAACATACACTGTATGTGCCCATTCAGCTACCCAAAGCATGCACATTTTTCAAATCCTTACCCCTTTGAATATGTTTCCTTTTTCTATTTTTGACGGTACTAGGGTTTCAACTCACCACCCTGTGCTTGCTACTTGTGCTACTTAAGCCATGCCCCTTGCCCCTGAACCTGTTTCTTTTACAGAGATCTACTTTTACAGAGCTCCTCTGTCCACCTGATAAATATACTTACTATCAACCAGCCTGTTGGGGACTGGCAACACACAGTTTCATGTTGGCAATCTGGTTCTTCTATTTATTAGCTTAACTTTGACCAAGTTTCCTAATCTCTTTCAGTCTCAGTGTATTCCTATGAAAAGGGGGTGACAGTACACGTCCTTGTATCGTTCTGAAGAATAAATAAGTTATTTAAAGCTCAGCACAATGGCAGTCACATGAAAGGCACTGGATGGTTTTTTGTTTTTGTTTTTTTTTTTTGAGAATAATGTATTATTATTCGAAAACCAGCTGCAAAGTTCTTCCTTGAAAAGGAGACTTGGGGTGCAGAGAGGTGGCCCAAACAATGTATACGCTTGTGAATAAATGTAAAAACGATAAAATAAAAAGATTTTTTTTTAAAAAGGTGACTTAATTGCTCCTTCATTTCTTTTTCCCACACTAGCAGCTTTACAATGGTCGGTTGTCTCCTCCACTACACAATGAAATTCCCCGAAGCTAAGGACCTTAAATAACTCAATCGTTGTCGCAGGCGGCTATCAGAATCATTAAGAGTTAACTTAATTATTTGATACTCGCACTTTTAATTTTAAAAAAACGTGACCAGTGAATTCCATTAATATGTACAATTAATATGCACTAATATTTGCAGTAAAATATTTTTCAGAGTCTGGGCTTAGATCCCAGTGTGATCACTTAGTATTTGGAATGCCGCGCTATCGTCTACTCCTCCCACCTCTGAAGCCACAAGGTTGTGGCGTGAAGGCGCCCAGCACAGTGCAAAGTCGCGGTGGAAGGCGGGAGCTTATCATTATCCCTACCCTCTCGCACCTACGCGAAGCTGACTTTCCACGGGTTGCCCAATCTCCCGGCCTCGGGAAATCTATAGGCAGCTCCCGAGACTTCCTCGGCTTCCTCTTCAAGTGTGGTTTCACCTATTTCGTTCCGCCAACAGGCAAGGAGGACAAGCCTTAGGGCCCAGCCGTTGCCTCGGGGACTGACCTGTCCATGGCCAGTCTTTTCCACCTAGAACTTTGCAAGTTCTGCTCCAGCTTCGCCGCCGCGTTTCAGCCGTCCCGCTTTCCGGTAGCAAACCCTTCGACCCGGAAGCACGCCCTTGCTAAGCCACCCCTGCAGAGAAGTGGTGAGGCAGAAGAAACTATGTTCCCACCTCGCGCATGCGCAACGCTCGCCCACAGCCGTGCGCCCAGGAAGCCGCGAAAGTGCCGGGGCGTGGCAGTGCGTGGCTGTGCGGGGTAGGACGGGGGCGGGGCGAGGCGGGGCAGGGGGAGGGGCCTGGCCGTGTTCAGTCGTGACGTGCAGCCGCCACTTGGCCAGACTCGCACGTGTGGGCGTGGCTCAGGCCCTGGGGCGTCCTACTGGGAAACGTGAAGGATATTGATTGTCTGGAAAACTGTGAAGTCATTTCCTGGTTTTTCTCTAAGAAAGAACCTGGACTTGGAATTCAGACGTATGAGTTCTGCCCCACACCTCAGGGCCCCTGACTCTCAGGGCACTCACTTTGAATTCTTGTGTAACCCCAATGTACGGTACTTGAAACTGTTTTCTATAATTGCCATTTGTCCTTTACCTGGTATTTGTTCCTTATTGATAACAGGATCACCCCTCTTAAAAAGTCGAAAAGCAGCTGGACTTCAGTGGCTCAGGTCTATAATCCTAGCTACTTGAGAGGCTGCGATCGGGAGGATCAAGATCCGAGGCCAGTCTGGGCAAATAGTTCAGGAGACCCCATCTCCAAAATAACCAGAGTAAAATGAATTGGAGTTGTGGCACAAGGGGTAGAGCACCTGCGTTACAAGCGTGAAGCCCTGAATTCAAACCCCAGTCCCACCAAAAAAAAAAAGTCAAAAAGGGAGCCTAGAAATGTTATCATTCTCAGGTAAATGGATGGAACTGGAGAACATTATTCTGAGTGAGGTTAGCCTGGCCCAAAAGACCAAAAATCATATGTTCTCCCTCATATGTGGACATTAGATCAAGGGCAAACACAACAAGGGGATTGGACTTTGATCACATGATAAAGCGAGAGCACACAAGAGAGGGGTGAGAATAGGTAAGACACCTAAAAAACTAGATAGCATTTGTTGCCCTCAACGCAGAGAAACTAAAGCAGATACTTTACAGCCACTGAGGCCAATAGGAGAAGGGGACCAGGGACTAGAGAAAAGATTAGTTCAAGAAGAATTAACTTAGAAGGTAACACACATGTACAGGAAATCAATGCGAGTCAACTCCCTGTATAGCTATCCTTATCTCAACTAGCAAAAACCCTTGTTCCTTCCTATTATTGCTTATACTCTCTCTTCAACAAAATTAAAGATAAGGGCAAAATAGTTTCTGCCTGGAAGCGAGGGGGCAGGGGAAAGGGAGGGGGGTGGGGAAAGGGAGGAGAAATGACCCAAACATTGTATGTACATATGAATAAAATAAAAAAGAACAACAAAAAAAAAAAGGAAACCTAACGGTGAAGTTATTGCCCTCTATTTCAAAGTGCTATCTAGCCCAAAAATAGAGTATTCTGGCCCAGTCAAAATTTTATTTTCCAGTTTGAAAGCAGTGGCTACTTACTAACTGACCAGATTGTAAAAACAATAGAAAACATCTTAACTCATGTATTGATATGGAATTTCCTGTTGGAATTGGGCTGGCAGAATGGCTCAAGTGATAGAGCACCTGCCTAGCAAGCATGAGGCCCTGAGTTCAAACCCCAGTACCATAAAAAACAATTATAGGATGAGTTTCTTATGGAGCTATGGCTCCTACACTGGGCCACTAAGGTGTCATTTTGAAGACCTGGCAAAAAGTAAAGAAACTGCAGTAACTTTCAGACCTTTGGACTCACACCATTGATACCTTAGATCTGCAGGGATACAGAAGTCCTTTTTTTATTCTTTAATTTTTTTTTTTTTAAGGAAGAAGTTTTTCCTTTCTTCAATACTTTCCTTGCTTCCCACTGGAAATGAGGGAATGGACATTTGGCCTTTGACATTCTGCTCTAATTTTGGGAATCAGTATGCTCAAGAAGGTCCATTTGTACCTCATCCACTCTGAGACATTTGCATGAAAAAGAAATAAACACAAAAGCATGGCTTTGGACTTGATGTAGGGTCAAACCTCCTGTTCATGTGCAGATTCCTCATTTGAAGAATGGACTGCATACTTTTTTTTTTTTTTTTGGTGGGATTGGGGCTTGAACTCAGGGCCTTGCACTTGCAAAGCAAACAGGCCATTCAACAAAGCAGTCACTCTACTGCTTGCGTGAGGCCTCTAGTCCCTCATCTGAAGATGGAGATAACAACTCTTATATCACAGAGTCATTGTGAGGATTAAAAAAGGTGTCAAATGTATTTTGTACCTAGTAAATCATTAAAATGTTAATTCTCTCTTCTTGAGGAGTCACACATTGGTGTTTTCTCACTTGCTCTTGTGGGAAGACAAACGTAGTCCTAATGGGTTTTGTCAGTGCTGGGCAAGTTTATCCAAACTGCAAGCCAGTGGTTCATGTTCTTAACCATGTGTCCCTTGGCAAATGAATTCCAGTGCGTTTTGTTTACGTGATGTACCTGAAGTATACTGAAATGAATGATCAGAAGACACACAATAAGGAAGGAAAATTTAAGGCAAAGGATCGCTGATGCTATGTTCAGTTTGTATGGAGAGAGACAGATTGTTGGAATGTGCTCTAAAGTTCTCTTTTGACCCTTTTAACTAGTAGGCATGAACACCATACATCACCCTAAAGTATTTCAAAATACATGCATTTGATTAAAACTATGTGGAGTAAACTTCTTTGTGTGGTGTATATTGTATACATACGTAGGGTCCGTGGTTGCAATGACAGACTGAAGCAAAAAAAGAATGTATTGGAAGCATATCAAGAACTAATGAAATTGTTAAGAAGCCAGAGAACAGTCCTAGGAAAGCAGCTAAGAAGAAAAAGCCCATAGATACAGAACCTGAACTATCTGACTTGGAGTATCACTTCTTTATCTCCAACAGCAGAAATCAAATATATGACATTTCATTCCTAAGTACTTCAGCAAATATTTTCTGTTAGTAAAATTGATGGGAGGTCATAATTTTGATCTGAGCTATTGCTGTAGTAGGCCCCAATAGACCATATCAAATCAGAATGGAGTCACTCATGTCAGGGGCCACATAATCAAACTGAACTTCAAAACAGGCCAGTTTTCCAAAAATCAGGAAATTCACAGCAACCAGTCAGAAGGGACTGAGTCTGCCTAAGCCAGCATGACCGAGTCCTCTCTATTTTAGCCCTATAACAAAAGTAACTTTGAAATGATCAATCCACTTTTTGTTCCTTATTTCCGCTTTCTTCAACCCTTTTCTACTTACAAAGCCAACCCTTCTGCTCAGCTTACTGAAGCTCCATTTTGTAGACAGAATACTATCCAGATCATGAATCTCTAGTAAAAGCCAATTAATTATATCTTTAAAACTCATGCTGAAATTTTGTTCTTTGACACTTCTAAAACAAGGACAAGATAGTCTTCCTACATAGTTGCAACTATTCAAAATAAACACTCAGAACACTTAATGTTGGCAGAATACCATAACTAACAAACGTAAATTTCCCCCCAAATATCCCAATAGTATCTATTTTAACTGTCCTCTCCAATATAGGATCAAATATAGGATTATGCATTTATTTGTCACTTTGCTTTGTTCTACTTTAAGTTGGAATAAATCTCCCAGACTTTTTCTGTTTTCTCTTTCCTTTCTTTCTTTCTCTTTCTCTCCTTCCTTCCTTCCTTTCTCCTTCTTTCCTTCTTTCCCTCCTTCCTTCCTGCCTTTCCCCTCCTCCCCTTCCTCTTTCCATTGTTCCTGCCCTCATTCCTTCCTTCCTTCCTTTTTTCCACTGTTGGAATCAAACCAAGGGCCTCTTGCATACTAGTTAAGCACTCTACCCCTGAGCCACTGATATTTTCAATTCAGACCACTTTGTAGAAAGCCCCACAGTTTTGATTAATATGATTGTTTCTCCATGGCAAAAATTTTAAATTACATTTGTGGGGGCAAAGGGCAGGAATATGACATTGGTGAGCATTTCTTATTTAATCACCTTGGATGGCACATGAGATCAGTTTGTCTGTTTCGAAATCTGCTCAACCCTCTCCCTCCTCAAAATATCTCTAAAAGAATTCTGTTTTCACCTAGTGTTCCTTTCTAGGTGTAGTCTTTTCTCTCTCCTTCCCTTCCAAACCAAACTTCTATTTTGCTAAATTATAAATAGTTACTAGTGGTTTTCTTAATATAAATACAATGTATGTGTCTTTCAGAAAAAGCTGAGAAAATATAGATAAGCAAAAGGGGAAAAACTAATGAATTTCCATGATCCCATTAGCATATCTGACTACAATTCCATGAGATACCCTCATCAAGAATCACTCAGCGGGGCGGGATGTATAGCTCAAGCAGTGGAGTACCCTGCTTTGTAAGCACAAAGCCCTGCCTGAGTTCAACCCTCCAGGTCCCCCCACACCCCCCTCAAAAAAAGGATTCACCCAACTGGGTGTAGCTCAGGTGTGAAGTACATACTTGGTGTGAATCCCAGGGTTTATCTCCAGTACATAAATAAATAAAAATATACAAAATTACCTAGTTAAACCCAGATAATCCACCGAATTAATAGTGTATTGTTTTATACCATTACATTTTGTGGTGGGATTTTTTTGGGGGGAGGGGTATGGTATGGGGCTTGAACTCCAAGCTTCACATATGCTAGTCAAGCACTCTACCACTTAGACCATGCCCGCAGTCCTCGTTTAGGTAGGGTCTTATACCTTTTCCTCACTGAGTTTGAACCCCAATCCTCCTACCTTTCACCTCCTGAGTAGGTGGGATTATAGGCATGTACCACCATGCCTGGCTATGGTAGTTGTTTGTTTTTTTTTTTTCTGGCAGGTACCAGAGTTTTGAAGTCAGAGCCCCTGCCTAGTTAGTGTAAGACACTGTCACTTGAGCCACACGCCAGCCCTGTGGTAGTTTATTATGTAGTAATAAATAACTGGAGCAAGTGAGATTACATCATACATTGTTTTATAATCATCTTGTTCAATTAACAATGTAAACATGTTTTTACATAATTTTTTTGATCAGTGTATATTAATTGCACAAAGGGGTCTCATTGTGATATTTCCGTACATGCATATACTGTACTTTGATCATGTAAACTTGCTCATCTACATCACTGGTAATTTCACCAAATGTTTTGAGAATAATATTCCTTTCCACTTTCTTTTCAATTATAACATGCCCTAATACGCTCTTACTTCAGTCTTTGCTGCCAAATGAAAACTGTTCTAAACAAGGTCACCAATGGTCTCTGCCAGTACAAGTTTACTTTTAATTTTACATCATCTCTGGAATATTTGAAACTACTGGTCACTTTCTTCCTAGCTACTCCCCTGCCCATGCATGTTATGACTTTGTTTGTGGGCTTCTTCTAGTCCTCTCTGACTTTTCGTGGCTAGTTTCCTTGGTGCATGTCCCTTAAATGGTAATCTTTTCCAGAATTCTGATCTGAGCCCTCTTTTCTTCAATTTTGCACTATCTACAGGCTTCAAACCACCAACCATCTTCTAGTAGATCCCCAAATCTATAGTCCAGCCCACACTGTGAGTGGGTATTCCAGCATCATACAGTTGCTTACTGACCACATTCACTTTGAGGATACAAGGCATATGAAATTTAATATTTTGTAGCTCTAAATAGGACCCAGGTTGGCCCCCTCACTCCCCTCGCCCCCACAAACAACACAATGACAACCTGACCTTTCCTGTATTTTTTTTAATTTTGGCAATTGTTCAACACTGAATTACCTAAATCAAAAATTTGGAATTTAATCTCAATAGGACTGAAGTCCTATGACAGCAGAGGTATTGATGTTTTGTTTGGTGTGATATCCATCTAAATATTTGCAAGCTGAATGAGTCTTCTCTCATCCTTTGCATCTACTGTGTCACCAAATCATACATGTCTTTGATTTCTATCCCAACCTCCTCAGTCCTAACTCATCATCTCTTCTATGTGCTCAGCTAGATCCTCCAGCCGAATGCCTTTCTTCTTACTATTAAGGGAATAAATGACCTAAAAGTGCAAATCTGGGCATCACTCATCTTTCAGTTTTCTACAGATCTCAGTGTTCACTCAAAAAAGCTACTTGACTCAACCTCAAAATCTGGCGTCATCTTGTCATTTATCTCTGCCTGAGATTCTAAATTCCAGCCATATTCAACCACAGTTCCCCAAGGCTTCAGTGGCCATACAACACATTTTCTCCATTCCTACCAAGCAGAGACAGAAAGAGAATAAACTGACAGGGGCCAGTGGCTCATGCCTGACCTCCCAGATACTGGGGAGGCTTAGGGAGTGCAAAAAGGTGAGACTCTATCTGAAAAATAACTAAAATGAAAAGGCCTGGAGATGTGGTTCATGTGGTAGAGTGCTTGTCTAGCAAGCATGGAGGCCCTAAGTAAGGAAAAAATAAATAAAATTAACCAATGCCCACATAACAGACTGGTGTGCATTCACTGCAAGGATTTAGTTTGTGATAACTTGGAAATGTTTATGTTTTTCTTCAAATGTGAGAAGCAGATTGACATATGGTATATAATTAATATGCTCAGAAACAAGGTAGAAATGCATTTAAAAAAAGAACTAAACAAGGCTGGATGTGGTGTCTCACGCCTGTAATCTCACCTACTCAGGAGGTGATTGGGAGAATTGAGGTTCGAGGCCAGCCCAGATGAAACATTAGTGAGAACCCCATTTCAACACAATGATAGCCCTACTTCTGTATTTTTTGTTTTGGCAAATGGTCACATTGAGTTACTTAACTCAGTAGGTGGTAGCATGCACCTGTCATCCTAGCTATGCAGGAGGCATAGACAGGAAGATTATGGTCTAGACCAGCCAAGGCAAAAACACAGGCCCTATCAGAAAAATAACTAAAGCACACACACACACACACACACACACACAAAAGAAAAAAAAAAAAGAACTAAAGGAGCCAGGGGGCTGGGTGCATATATCCATAATTTCAGTTACTCAGGAGGCAGAGGCAGGAGGATTGGGAGTTCAAAGCTAGCCTGGGCAAAGTTAGCAAGACTGTCTCAAAAACACAAACAAAAACCCCCAAACAAAAACCCAGAAAGGATGGATATGTAACTCCAGTGATATACTGCTTAGTAACAGCAAGGCCTTGAGTTCAATCTCTGATAACACACACACACACACACACAAAAGAAAGAAACAAGAACTAACTAAAGGAGCCAGGTGTGAGGTGCACACTGTAATCCCAGCTACTCAGAAGGCTGAGGCAGGTGGATCGCAAGTTTGAGACAAGCTTGAGAAACTTAGCAGATCCTGCCTCTAGAAAAAAAATAAGAAAGAAAGGTCTGGGATGTAGCTGTTAGTAACGTCCAGGATGCCTGAGGCCAGAGCTGCCAGAACAAAAATGAACACCAACTAAACAAGTTTATACCATGATAGTGGTTGTGTTGATGAAATGGCTGATTTTGTTGTTATGTTGCTATTGTGTAGTTTAGTGTGCCTTGTTTTGTTTAAAGCAATTGATTTTAATAGCAGGGCCCAGTTGAAGTTTAAACAAATAGTTTAATAAATTCATTAAGAATTCTAGTGAGTCAGATGTGAACCTAGTAAGTTATGATAGGTGCTTAAGTATTTCTGTCATATCCAAAAAAGGTTGGAAGGATTTTAAATACAGTTATAGGATGTATAGCAGCTTATATAAAACACAAAGAAGTATTTAGATTATCAATAGCTTGTTCAGATAAAAGATGGGTGTGTTTGGTTTTATTTATTTATTTTGAGACAGTGTCCTGTTGTGTAGCTCAGGTTGACCTAGAACTTGCTATCTTCCTATCTCTGCCTTCTGGGATTTCAGGCAATTTACCACCATGCCTGACTTTTTGTTTTTGGTTTTTTAATTCTACTTTAATATTTGGGGTGCTCCCTTCTTTGAGCTCAACACATTGCAAACATGCTATTACAACTTAATATAAGTCTTTTTTATATAAAGGAGCAAAATTGCCTAAAGATTAAGCCATTTACTCTAGGTCATGGACTTGAACTAAATCGAGTCACAACCAAAAGTATAGTAAATAACAATGGTAAATTTAATATAAAACACTGGCTGAATTATGAGTCACAATGTATAGTTTTTATATACAGCTCAGCTCAGGAGGCACTATTGCCTGAAAGTTAAGAGCACAGTCTTGGACATTGGGCTTCCTGGGGTTGAAACTCAGTTCTGCAGTGCATCAGCCAACTGTTTTGAACTTAATCCCTGTGAGAATATACTTCTTGTCCTTCTCCTTCTTCCTTGTCCTCCTCTCCTTCTTCTTCCTCATGGTTTTTCATATGCTAGGCAAGTGCTCTACCACTGAGCTATACCTTCAGCCCAAGAATATATTTTCTTAGGATGATTATGAGAACTAAATATAAAAACAGCACCAGAACAAAGTAACTAAAAACTCAGACTTCAATGCTGGATTTCCTGGGGTCACATCCCAGCTCTACCACTCTCTAGCTATGTGGTCTTGGGCATAAGCGTATGCCTCTTTTTTTTTGTTTGTTTGTTTGTACCAGTGCTAGATCCTAAGATTGTTATGAGGACTTAGTGATTTAACTTGTGTAGGGACTTGGAGTAGAAACAGGCACTAGAATACATATGCCATAATCTGCATTGTAACAACAATCTTACTCTTGCAATTATTACCGGTTCATTTGGTATCATGAGACTTGGGACACAGCAAGATAGGCATTAGTGACACAGCTTGACTGCAGTCCTTTTTTTTTCACGATGCTGCAAGAATGGCAGAAATTTTTGTTTTTTTCTGGAGGCGCTCAGAGTGATTAATACTTTATATTGATAAATATTAGTATGATTGCACAGTCTCCTTTTGCTCTCCATGTAGAGCAGTTTATGGACATTATTCTGAAGAGCCTTTATTCATCCACTCACACACATTTGTCTGCTACGTGACATGCACTGTGCTTGTTCTTGGGAGACAGAGACTGGAGAAAATAGGAGATTTACTCATTTGTTAAACATCAGATAAACCTATCTATTCAAATGACATGGAATACATCAACATTTTAAATACCAAATAAAATTTGGCCATTGTTTTCTAAAAATATTCTTACTGAAAACCTATTATATATAAGGTAAGAACTGCTATGTTGGTTTTTGGTTTTGGATTTTTTTTTTTTTTTTGGCAGTACTAGGATTGAATCCAGGGCCTTGTGTTTACTAGGCAGGTGCTCTACGACTTGAGGCACTCCACCAGCCAGAACTGTTATATATTGCAAATTTATATTAATGCTTAATTGACAATGTTTTATCCTTTCTTCTTAATGTTGACCATTTTATTTATTTTTAAAAACTGTGCCAATGAACGCTTATAATTACTATTTTAGCCATTTGAAGGACTTAGTCCCCATGTCAACCATTTTTAAGTGTTCAGTTTGATAGCCTTAAATACATTCACATTGTTGTGTAGGGTAATGTTTCTTAATGAAGTAGTTACACAGGAGTGATATGGAGCCAAACAGAGCTGTCAATGTGTTTTCAGAGGTACAAACTGCAAAACATATATAAGTTTGGTCCAGATAGACCAGGCAACAAAAAAATATAGAAAAAAATGTTAGATTTCAAGAAGTCATGGTCAGGGGAATGTAAATTGCGTCCTCAAACATTAGACTGTGTTATTGGGACCTCATGTAGCAAAGCTAATGGAATTCACGGGCAGGATTCTGGGAAAGGATGTGGTGTGACTGCAGTGGGGAGCTATTGAGTATGTTACGTCTTTGCAGATAGGACTTTATTTGGAGGGTGGTGTCTGGTTGACTCTGAGACCAAATGGAGTCTGAGTTTAAATGTGGAGCCTGGTTGTCATTTATTTTAGTTACTCATCTTCACAGTTAAGCAGCGTTGTGTGGTGGGTAGGAACATTGTCACTTCACTTTTGACAAATTACTTCACCTCTACACTTTAGTTTCATCTGCTGTAAAATTAAGTGCCAAAGAGTATCGTCCTAAAGAGTTTGCACTGGGAACTAAATAATATTTATGCAGCAGTTGAGAGGTGATAATGAACAGATGTTGAAGTTGGGTTGGCCCCTGGGCTCCCATTAATTCAGTGCAACTTTGGACAAATTACCTCTGCATTCCTCTGTATGACAGAAGTAACAGAACCTGTCTAATAGACTTACTATGAGGATCAAGTGACTTAACAAATATAAATAATTTAGAATGGTGTTGGCATATAACTACTCAATAAAAATTGCCTAGTATTATAATATACAATATATATATAGGTATATAAATAGTCAAGAAGTTTTTGCTATTTTACTCAGCTATTCAGCTTTAAGAAAGTAGGGACAATATTGTGTTTAGTTCTACCTATGGTTAGTAGTGTTCAATAAATTTTTAGTGAATGAATGGATTTTCAACCAGTACAATTGCATTCAATTCCTTAAGCAATCTTCTAGCAATATTTACACATGTGTAATCACATTGTAACTTATGTTCATATTTGTTTTCTTTTTTGTGGCACTGGGATTTGAACTCAGGGCCTCACGCTTGCTAGGCAGGTGCTTTTACTGCCTGAGCCAATCCGGCAGCCCCTTTTTTGTGTTGGGTATTTTTGAGAAAGGGTTTCTCAAACTATTTCCCTGGGCTGGCTTTGATCTGCCATCCTCCTGATTTCTGCCTCCTGAATAGCTAGGATTACAGGCGTGAGCTACCGGCACCTTGATTTTCATTTTATCATATATTTATACTTCACAATACCCTGCACCGCCTCAGATGATGTCTTTATCAAGTCAATCTTGTGGAGTTTAAAACCAGGAAGAACCCTGAAAGAAGTTTTATAACTTCTTTTGATTCTTCCAAACTGTGTTCAATTTGAAGATGCAAGCAGAGTAATGTAAACTTTCTAATTTCAAGTTACTCTTTTCTTAGTGAATTCTGACTTCAACATTGACATGTATACAGCTAGATAGAAGCAAAAAGTCTGGTTCTGAGCTGGGCTCCCGTGGCTCACGCCTGTAATCCTAGCTATTCAGGAAGCAGGGATCAGAAGGACTGCAGTTTGAAGCTAGCTTGGGCAAATAATTCACGAGACCCCCATCTTGAAAATGCTTAACATAAAAAAGGGCTGGTGGAGTGGTTCAAGATGTAGGCCCTGAGTTCAAACCCTAGTACCGCAAAAAAAGGAAGGAAGGAAGGAAGGGGGGAGGGAGGGAGGGAGAGAAGGAGGAAGGGAGGGAGAGAGAGAGACAGAGAAAGAAAAAGAAAAGTTCTGGTTGTGGCAGACATGGTGGCATATGTCTGTAATCCCAGTTACCCAGGAGGATCTCAGTTCCAGACCAGTCCAGGCAAAGTTAGCATGAGACCCCTATCTGAAAAATAAACTAAAGGGAAAAGGACACTGAGTATAGCTCAAGTGGAAGAGTGCTTGCCTAGAAAGCAGGCCCTGAGTTCAATCCCCAGTACCTAAAAAAACAAAATCTCTGGTGTGCTATTGCACAGTAGGGTGACTATAGAGAACAGTAATGTACTATAGACTTCAAAATGCTAGAAGAAAGGATTTTCAAATTTTTCATCATAAAGAAATGATAAATGTTTGCTATGTGTAACCTGATATATACATTATTGAAACATCACAAGGTACTCCATTAATCTGCATAATTTTGTTTTTTCATATTCGTTAAAATATAATTTAAATAAAAATTAAGTAAACCACAAATGCAAAAAGTGACATGGGTAAGATTTTTCATAGGAAATCATAAATGTGTTATTGCTTGTTAGAATTCTACCAGTGTTAGTTCAATAGATTTTTCACCATAGTTTTTCCTTATGGCTTGTGTGTCTAGTGTCTTAATCATAGAGTTGCTGGTGACATTTTAAGGCACTGTGAATTTGCTGACCAAAGGTTTGCCAGACAAGTAAATCAATTGCAATGACTCTTCTTTTCAGACATCTCCATCCTCATCAATAGTGGAAATGATCTTGGGGACAACTGAAAAACTAAAATCATTCTCCCTTGATCATAGAGGACGTTCAAAACTATTTTTGTAAGTGAAGCAGGGTGCATTTTTATTTTCTCATACTTCTGCATGGCATAGAAATCCTGTAAACCCAACCCACATTCCCGTTTCTGAAGTGACTTGGTAAGGTGGTGGGAGAGCACTTATTGCTGTTTTCTCTTAAGAGCATGAGTTATATTCTGTCTAGATTTTATTATGCAAAAAAGGTAGCTGGCATGAACCTTACCTCCCAAGTTTGACTGTGAACAAAAGGTCATATTAAAAATTTTTCCCTATAGTCTTTACCATCACCAAACCCTCATCTGGCCTGCTATGATGGGATGAAGGGAAGAAATTCAATTCACATATTCCAGAGATGACTCTTCTCTGGGATTTGCACCGGAATCTAGGGGAGTGTCTCCTGTACTTTTAAGAACACAAGTAAAGCTGGGCATTGTGGGGCATACCTGTAATCCTAGCACTTGGGAGACTAAGGCAGGAGAATTGCAAGTTCAAGGCCAGGTCAGGAGATTCTACCAAATGCAGATCATTGTCCAGGCCTCAGTGCTCATCTGGAGAAGAGAGGCACATGCTGAACACATGCTGAATGAGGTGGAACAGGGTGTCTTGGCTGTGGTGGTGATGGTAAGAACAGAGGGAAAACAAACCCATCAATCTAAGAAAAATGCTAACTTTTTGAGAAACAATGTAACAAGCACTTTAAAGTGTGAAGGGACAGTTACCACATATGTACAGTTACCTTTTTCTAGAAGCAAATACCTTCTGGAGGACCTCCTAAGAGCCTCAGGGTAGCTGAGGCTCAGTTTAGGGGTAGAGTGCATGTGAGAGGCTCTAGACTCAGTCCCCAGTACCAAGAAGGAAAAAAAAAAGATCCTTAAGAGGATGGAGTTATGCCTCCACAATACTACAAATCTATTCTTTAAAAACAACAAAAATTCTAAGGTGCTATTTTAATGATTGTAAAATGTAGTATATTTGGTTCATAAATCAAGAGCAGGAATTGACTTTTAGAACACTTTTGAGTGTATTTGAGCCGCAAACATGGACTTATTAAGAGCAAGCTATGCAGCCTCTATAAATAGAAGTGCATTAGAAAGCATCAAATGATGGAATGTAAGGATCAGTAATGCAATAGAATGCTAAGAAAATCCGTCCTTAATGTTGCCCTTGAACTTGACTGTAAAGGTGAAGCTGTACTGCCGATAGGCATCAGGTAACCTGCGCTTCCAACCTGTCCCGGCTTCCTATTTGCAATTGAAAATGACTGGGTTTAACCTTTAGGAAAAGCTTACCATCCTAAGGGAGTGTTCTCTTCTTCAACCTTTACAAGATCAACCCCAAGTGGAATTTTAAGTAATAACAGAAAGGTAAACTCCTCTAGCTTTTTGAATTTTTTTTCCCAGATTTAACTATGAGGTTATAATGATGACATTATTATTTTAAAATTCTGAAATATTTTTACTTAAAAATAGCTAAGGAAAAATAATTCAAAGGTCCCCCGTGGTACTACTGCTACCATAGTAATTTTCATTACTGCCCATTATCCCCCACATATCTAATTTGTGTTTTTGCATATAATAATGACATTCAGACATACATAGGGAGACCCTGTCTCAAAAAAAAAGAGAAAGTCCCAACATTCATATTACTTTTAAAATCTTGTTGAGTGTGATGGCTCATACCTGTAATCCCAGCTACTCAGGAGGTAGAGATCAGAGTAGTGGTTTGAAGGAGCCTGAGGAAAAAGTTCTTGAGACCTGAGCATGGTGGCAGATGCTTGGTCATTCCAGCTATGTGGGAAGCATAAGTAGGACAATCACAGTTCAAGCCAGACAGACCTGACCAAAAAAAAAAAAAAGAAAAAGGCTCAAGTAGGAGAGCTCTTGAGCAATCATGGGGCCCTGAGTTCAAATCCCAGCAACACCAAAAAAAAAAAAAATCTATACTCCAGAAAATGTGTTAATGTGTTCTGTAACTGAAAATGCCGACTGTTTTGCCCCTTTGGGTTTCTGGTTTGGTTTCCCTCCCACTGCACTGCTGTACCTTCCTTTTCTTCTATTTGCATTTCCTTTCATTCCTCACTCATCTCCTTTCCTATGTACTTTACCCATACACACCTTTCATTTTGGTCTGTTCTCTTCCAATACTTGATGGGACTTCCTATAACAAACCTTTTGATATGAAATTCATTTCTTTTTTTGTTTTTAGACAAGTGTCTTTCTACATAGCCCAGGCTAATCTTGAACTCTTGATACTCCTGTCTCTGCCTCACAAATGCTGAGATTAAGGACCTGTACCACCATGCACAGCTAAACTAATCTTTAATGGCCACAAAAAGTTCTATATTATGCGTGGATTGAAACTTATTCAATTACTCGTTCTATTTATGGGCATTTTTTTTTACATTGTGGCAGCAAATTATCTTGGTGTATAATCTTTCATTTCTTTGGCATAGATACTAGGATGAGGATTGCTGAGTCAAAAGCACACTTGAATTTTAATACTTCTCATCTTCTGGCTTCCACACAGACTGCACAACTCACACTTCCATCATTAGCAATATGACTCCTCCATGCCCTCAAACCTTGAGTTCTGAGACTCGTTCTCGTTGCAATTTTGTTCATGTGTTAGATCGTTTGGCATTTGATTTGCATTTCTGTGGCTGCTACTAGTTAGAGTATGTGCATGTTTTTGTTTATGCATTTTTTGTGGGGGGGAGGGGTACTGGCATTTCAACTCAGGGCTTTCATCTTGAGCCACTCCACCAGCCCTATTTTTGTGAAGGGCTTTTTGAGATAGGGTCTCAAGAACTATTTGCCTGGGCTAGCTTCAAACTGCAATCCTCCTGATTTCTGCCTCCTGAGTAGACAGGATTACAGGTGTGAGCCACCTGCACCCAGCAATGGATTTTCTTTTTTCTTTGAGACAGTCTTCTTGCTATGCAGCTCAGCCCGGTTCAGCCTCCCAGGTGCTGGAATTACAGATAGGCTACCAAAATTGCTTGTTTCTGAACTACCTTTTGGGTTTTCTTCTAAACTTTTTAAAAATTTTAATTATTATGTTTTTTAACTTTACTGGGGTTTGAAGTTGGGGCTTGACTCACACCTTCAGTCCCTTTTGCTCTAGTTGTTTTGGAGATATGGTCTCACTTTTTGTCCAGGCTGGCCTGAACTGTGATCCTCCTATTTATACTTCCCACAGTAGCTGGGATGACAGGTGCGCCCCACCTTGCCCAGCTTTTTCTGTTGACATGGGGTCTCGAACTTTTTGTCCAGACTGGTCCAGAATAGTGATCCTCCTAATCTCAGTCTCACATTACACACACCACTGGGCCCAACAAGAACCCTTCATATTTGTGGATATAAAATTTCCAGATCTTATTCCCTTAGGCTTCATGTGCTATACTTCCCCAAATCTACAAACTTTGTAATGTTTTGCTAATCAACTTTTAAATTTAGATATTTCATTATAATTTAATCTAAATGTTTTAAAAATAACTTGAAGGTTTTGCATTTTTTTCTCTATCTCTAGATTACGCCTCTAGTTTCTTAATTTCCAAGATTTTTATTATTTTAAATATATATGGAAAGTGGGTTTTGCATGATATAGAAGTTGAACTTCTTAAAAGATGGATTTACTAGGTGACATTTATTCCTGTTGAAATACATTTGTGTCATATGTTAACTTATACAGTGGAATCAACTTCTGGACTATGTTCTACTCTGATTAACAACTGTTTTTTCTTTTTAAGATCATCTATTTCAAAACTTGAGTTGAAATTTAAATTATCACATTAACATGTTAACATGGGGGAATGGATATTTTTATGTTTTCCCACTCAAGAATATACTGTTTGGTCAGAAAATGATTTATATCTTCCAATTAGTTTTTTTTTTTTTTTTGGCAGTTCTACTGGGGTTTGAAATCAGGACCTCACACTTGCTAGGAAGGCATTACCACCTGAGCTACTCCACCAGTTGTTTTGTGTTGGGTATTTTCCAGATAGGGTCTCACAAACTATCTGCTCGCACTGGCTTCAAACTTTAATACTTCTGATCTCTGCCTCCTGAGGGATTACAGACGTGGGCCACAGGTGCCGAGCATGGATTGGGTTTTTTATTAGCTGTTAGCTTTATAACATTGATATTGTCTCTCATTTTTGTCCGTAGCAACTTCCAAGTGCTCATAATGAATATAGAAACAAAGACACTATTGATATTTGGCATATTTATCTTGTATTCAGCCACATTTCCAAATCCCCAAATAATTCTAATATATTTGTTGAGGTGTTCACTTATAATAGGAACAAAAATGTTATTTTCTGGTGTCTCTATTAATTTGATTTTATTGACTAAATTGCATTCATTAGCACTGTTAGGGGACACTAATAGCCAGTAACATTTTTGTGGCTAAATGACACATGCAAAATGCTTAGAGCTAGGGGTGGCGTGTTTAGTGTATCTTAAGAAATGATAATACTTCCCAACCCTCAGAACTTGTAAATCAATCTGGAAAGGTCTCTTTCATGGAAGCATCAAATTAAGGACAAGAATTAAGCTATTGTTTGCTGTTTCCTTATTTTCTCATCAGCTCCGCTTTAGCTAGTTGGGGAGCCTATATGACAGCTTTCTTACACTTCTTCTAACCTTGGTAGGGTAAAGGAGGGCAGAGGAAGTCTATGCGTGGAGATGATTCTAGATGGTTCAACTCAAACTAGGCTTAAGGTTAGACAATGAAGTATTTAGGTTTACCTTATGCAGTCCTTTTTGTTGTGTGCAGGTCAAGAAGACCCATTCCAAAAATCTTTTTATTTCCTGAACACAGGCCTTACTAAAGGCCCTAAGGCAGCCAAGTCATTAATTCTGCAGCCACAAGAGGACAACACCCTGGCCAGGAAAAGATCCTGTATTGGTTGAGTGAATGGGGAAAAGGATAGTGGGTACCACTTCCTCTTTTGCTGAACTCCTCTGAAAGAATTGGTAGAATAAAAGTAGTGACTTGTCAGTGGCTAATACTATTTTTTTTCTGAAAAATTAAGAACTAGCTGCTAGGTGTTTGCTAAATACCAGATAGTTCAGCTTTTTGCCAGGTCAGTATGCATTTTATGAAGCATTATTGCCTTTTAGTCTAATACAATAAACTCTTCTAGTCTCTAGTTGAAATTTTATATGGTGTAAGTCATGCTTTACTAAAGTCAGAAAATCCAAAGAAATGGAAAACCTTTTTCCACAATAGCTGATAGAAAATGACTTCTGGGATCTTACAAATGATTGTACATCATTACTTAAAACAATGGTTAAATGGGCTATTGGGAAGTTTTGGTTTTTTCCTAACTTTTGGTGGGACTGGGGTTTGAACTCAAGGGCTTAGAGCTTGCAAAGCAGGTGTTTCAACCACTTGAGCCACCACTCCAGCCCATTTTGCTCTGGTTATTTTGGAGATGGAGTCTCTCCAACTATTGGCCCAGCTGGCCTTGAACTGAGATCCTCTGAATCTTAGCCTCCCAAGTACTTTGATTAGGAGCGAGTCACAGCATCCAGCCAGATGTTATTTTGAGGAAGTGATTATACAGGCAGAAACCCCACTAATGTTGGGTATACATAAAAACCCACAAAACTCTTTGGGTTGAATTAATCCGAACTTGCTCAAATAGGCAATATACTTCATTCCAACCAGGTGTTTCTGTTTGCTTTGTGGTGCTGAGGATCAAACCCAGGGCCTTGTGAATGCTAGATAAGTGTCCTACCATTGATCAATACCCCCAGCTCACCAGGTGACTTTTTATCATTTGTGTCTATTACTCTTATTCATTTATTTTTTGGTGGAGCTGGGGTCAAACCCAAGGTTTTGGGTATGATAGTCAAACTCTTTACCAATGAGCCACACCCTCAACCCCCTTTCCTCTTAGGTTTTTTTTTTTTTTTTAAAATGATTTTTACATTTACTTACTTGTGTATACATTTGGGCTACCTCCTCCCCTTCTCCCTCCTCTTAGCTCTTAAAAGCAAAAACAAACAACACCCAAGTAGTAAATAAAACATTCACATCAGTGCAGAAGTAAAATCTTATAAAGACTATTACTTGGTCTCAGATGCACTTGTTCTTCTAATATGGATCCCACATTTGATTAAAGATGGGGGTGAGGTAGAACTCTCTGGACATGTGTCTGAAAGTGCAAAGCAAAGGAAGAAACTTTGTTACTTATACCACTCCTTAAATCTAAATCAGTAGAGAGGGAACTTTCTGTCATCATCATCAAAAAAACTGAACTATATAAAGAATGTATACTAATATAAGTGGCAAGTCATTCTGGGTTTATCAATGGTTAACAACATTCCATGGCTATTATACTGATTCTGGAACTGTGGACCAGGCCAGATTGGACTTCTGACTATTTGGAATGTCTCACCTGGTCCTAGGTTTGCCACAGGAGATCCCTTGCTGAGTATTCTAACTCCAGGGCTTTCCAAGGTGCTGTGATCTCTCTAGAGACCCTAAGGTCTGCTGACTCAGTTCAGAATGTTCTGGGTTATCCTGAAGTAGATTCATGCTGGTCTTTTGTTATTGTAAAATTAGTAAAACACTATGTGATAGGTTGATAATAGCTCCCAAAGATATGTCTATAACCCAATCCCTAAATTTGTGATGTTACTATCATTTGGGAAAAAAAAAAAAAGGGGTCGTCTTTAAGGATGTAAATTAAGGGTCTTTAGATGAGATTATCCAAGTGGGCCGTAAATGCCATCACAAATGTCCTTGTAAGAGAGAGAAGAGAGGTATTAGACACAGGAGTTGTGAAGATGGAGCCAGAGAATGGACCCACTGACGTGGTACATAATACTCAGGAACAAGTCATTTCCTAGGGCCTCTAGAGGGGTACGGTCCTAGTAAGATTTTGATTTTGGACTTCTAGCCTCCAGAATTGAGTACATTTCTGCTGTTTTTTTTAAAATTCATATATGCATACAATGTTTGGGTCATTTCCCTTCCCCCATCCCCTCCCTTACCTCCTCCGCCCCCTCCCTCTCCTCCCCACCCCCTCCATACCCAGCAGAAACTATTTTGCCCTTATCTCTAATTTTATTGACATTTCTGCTGCTTTAAATCATCAAATTTGTTACAGCAGCCCTAAGAAACATATTGTTGAACTAGGACAATTTTTCCCTTAGAAAATAGAAATAGATCAATATGAAAACCCAGTTGATAAGAATTTATCTCCATAACATTTTGCATAAAGAACCAAAATACTTTAGAAAAATGAGAGAAAAAAAGTGTTTACATGAGGTGTATGGAGAAATACTGCAGAGACATATTTGAGAGCTGACTTGTGACCCCAGTGAAGCTGAATTTGAATACAAGTTTGCTAGCGCTGGTTCTGGCACAGACTTAGTTACTGCAGAGATACACACAGATGTGGTACTAACTAGAGGATAGTATTTCCAGAATTGTCCTATCCTCTCCTTAGATTAGTAACCAGTTCCTTGCCAGCATTGTATACAGAGGTATAAACTATGACATGCCTAAGGAATGAAAGCATTTCTGGCCTGTAGGGTAAGGACAAGTGGAGAGGAGTAACATTAACTTGCTCCTTGCCATCAAAGATGCAGTGTCCTAAATGGCTGCACTGCTATCTGCCTTCTCTACTAGTTTACAATAGCATTTCTTGGTAATCCAATTCTTCCCATCAAGCCCACTTACACCAGGTTTTCCTTTTTTTCTTCATACTTAAGTCTTATGAAAATAATTTCATTCACATTCATGGTTTCAGCTGCTTCCTGTTATGTCAATAAACTTCAAAGGCCAACTGTTCAAATTTGGCTATCTACAGAAGATAATCATTAAAGTATTTTACTCAATATACTCTTACTTATCTGTTATCATCAGACATCTCACTCTTTCCTTCAGTCCCAGCTTCTAAGTCCTCTCACCATAGCTACTACCCCAAATTACTTTGTGCTTACTGACCAATCACAGCTTACAAACAAGCAGGGTGAACTCTAGCTCTACCATTCCCCTCCCTGGGTTATCTTCAACATAAGCTGTCAAATCCGTTGCTATAGTTACTCCTACTTAGTACAGCAGAGGGCCCCTTGGGGAGCTACCCATCTATACCATAACCATCTGATTCTTGATTGTATTCTGTTTCTGGTATGGAAAGATACTTCTTCTTATTACTATTATTGTTTTTTGCAGTTGTGTAGCTTCCCATCACTGCTTGATTTGCTCAGGGAATCTAATAGATTAACACTACCCTGTTAAGTCAAATTTAATAGGTGGGAATATAAATCCAATAGTCCCTGTATTTTTAAGAAAAAAAAGATTTTTAGTACTAGTAACTTGCTCTATTGATTAAATTAGTTAGGTTGGTACTTTCTATGAATGACTCATTAAACAACTTTCTAGCAGAGACTGGGTTTATTATATCATTTATCCCTTTCGCACTGTTTTGTGCCCCAATCCTAGCATGTTAAAAAGTTTGAAAGCAGCTAGGCACCAGTGACTCATGCCTGTAATCCTAGCTACTTAGAATGCAGAGATCAGGAGGATCTTGGTTTGAAGCCAAACCAAATAAATTGCTCCAAATGTAAAATTCTGTGAAAATTTAACAGTCTGTTATCAAATAGAGCATTGTTATTCTCCTCCCATGTGGGCAGAACATTTCTGTTATATCTCTAGCACTGTGAATAGTGCCTGGAACATGGTAGGCACTCAGTATTAACACATTTGTTGATTCTTAGACACAGCATCAGGTAGATAGCCCTACTTTTGAATAAAACTTTTAATTCCTAAGATTAATATCCTAAAGGCCACTAAAAGGGATGTCTTAAGGAAGCAAATTCAGAATATGTGGTATACTTAAAATAGGCTTATTTATCAATTAAATAAAAAATAAAATTTTATTTCTACAATTTAAAGATAAACTAACATCAAGGCTACAGACTTAGTTGTTCAGTTAATAGGTTTAACAGCCAGTTTTGGCAAGCACTATCAGCACCAGCAAGTACCCCCAACAGACTAATGCATTCATTAAGTTTAGTTCTGCTCTCAATGTACTACACTTCTTATGTATTCATAAAGTACCGGATGTACTGATGCACTTTAACAAATTACAGAACATGTTTCTGAAAAAATACCTGGAGTCATAAATCACAAGGCTAAGGCTTGCTGAAAGCTTAAGGAAGACAAACTTGCAAACACTTGAGGATTTCTAAGGTAATAGAAAGATTCATTGTAAAATATGGAAACTTCTGTTCACATTTCCAAGATTTAAAAGGAGAAAGAACACTAGATGGAGATTAAATTCAATGAAGACAGATTAAAGTAAACTGAAAGAAAAAATTGCTGTTATTTGTAATGAGTTTTGATTCTGTTTGTTGTCTCCATCAAGATGAAATGATTTTTAAAAGGGAAAAACTTAATTTTACAAATGGAATTTTAAAAAACCTTTCTATCCTTATAGTACATATGTGGTTAAGATTATATATTTACATTTAAGAAAAAAATTGAACCAACACGAAAGTCAAAACTGTTTCTCCAATTATTCTTGGGGGCATGAATAGGAACTCATTCCTCTTCTGACTGGATTACCTTACTATCATTCCATCTAAACACCAAAAAAAGTCCATCTAATACATAATTTCCATCCGTAAGCTGCAGCTTCTATTTCTGTACGAGAATTTCTTTTCCCCAAAATCACAGCTCCTTACCAGCATTAAAAAATTTTGACCTGAAGGATGTCACTGGCATTCACTTCACTCTTGTTATTGTCTATGAAGTAGTGCTATTACCTATCATACTCATGGTTACCTGCTAGAAATAACAGAGCTGGATTAGAAACCCTGGAAATCTGGTTCCAGAGCTCATATTCTTATTTATACACTAAACTGCTCATCTTATAATCATAATACTTGTCTGTAACCCACATTTTTCCCACTAGATCAATTTTCAACTAGACTGATGTTGCCCTCCAAGTCCTCCCTGCATCAATGCAACTTGAGGCCACCTGAAAAGGCCTGGACACATTTTTGTCATGATTTGGGACAATGTGTGGGGTGTTTTAGTATCTAGTGGGCAAAGGTCCAGGTGTGCTACTAAAACTCCTATAATACACAGATCGCCATCACAATACATTATCCAGCACAAAAATGTCAATAGTGCTGAGGCTGAGAAACCCTAATAAGAGTATAAATTCTCAAAGGCCGGGTTTTAGTTGATCTTGATTGTATTTACTAATGGTACCTGAATTAATGATAGTGTCCTCAATGGATACAACAGAACACAACAAATTCAAGTGATTTTAGTGTTTTATGTCCCACTTTTGGGGGCTTATTTCCTAAATGATTGTACATAAAACCAGTTGCCAAAATAAGTCTCTCAATCACTAAACGTAGGAACTTCTGACAGGACATTAGGCCTTTTAATACATGGAACTCTGAGAGTTAAATACGTAAGGATTAAGACTCTGTCGTAAAATGAATGCCTTTAATGTCCCATTCAAATAGCATGTATTTAGGAGATTAGCACATACCTGTACCACTAATTTACTATTCCAGTAACTGGTAAACACTATGAAGACATCTGAGTTAAGAGGTTCTTTACAAATTTTACAGAAGAATTTAATTATGGCAGGTAAAAGTCAAAGATATATCTTTCTCTAAAAAGAAAAGTAATACGTCAGTTGATTATCATCCAAAGATTTTTATAACCATAATATTCTAAGTGTAACTTCACTCTACATTGAAAAAATCCTTACTATAGAATCCAATTCTTCCTTCTTCACCACCCCAAAAAGCTACTGAACATTACCCAAAAGCATCTGTTCATAAATAATACTGCTTTACAAAATTCTTTTTCAAGGAAAAGATCAGAAGGTGGTTATGTGGATAATCAAATATCACATACACAAAAATAACCCAGAAAACAAAAAACCCTGACATCTTTCACTTATCATTCCTGTAATTAATCAGTTGAGTCTGATTTGCCCATGTCAAAATTATGAAGCCACACTGTTAAAATAACACCTTTTACATTTAAAAAGAAGGCAAACCCATATTTATTTACTAGCACTGTTAAAACATTACACAAAACACATTCAAGTGGCAAGTAATTATAATGCAAGCCCTTGCATGGCAATCCAAATTTATTGAACTACTGATGCTAAGTTATACAAAATTGCACCACTTTAATTAAGGCTTTTAGTTTACATTTGGCCACCTCAAAGTAGTTGTAACATTAGGTTGGTCAATTTAAATACTGTGGCTCCCTGTTGGATAGACACACAATCTTTACACCCAAACGTTAATGCATACAAAGCAACAAGGCATTGTTAAATAAATCAGCAATAGTTACTGCAAATTAGGCCTTGTGACCAAATTACACATGATTAAAATTACTTCCCACATTCACATCCACAGTACTCGTCCACCATTTAACATCTCAACCAAAACGTTACACATGTGAAACAATCACTAACAGGCAAAAATACTAAACCTGTATATTTGGTATTGCAAATACACTTATGCATGAGCAAGCAAGGGATTCACAGTGAGAATCTACAGCTGCAGAAGCCTGAAAATGATTTACAAAAACTGTTAAATCATTAAAAAACTGTTTGAAAATATACACTTCTTGTTGTAGACCCCCACTGTACACACAACTATAAACATTGTTCCCTATGTAAACAAAAAAGGAAACATATAAGGAGATTTGAAAAGTCTGGACATTTCCTTCCCAACAGATATTAAAGGCAACGTCTTTAATCTAAGACATTATACTGAAAGGACTATTATATTTTAAAGACAAGATCACTGTCTCCACAGGTTTTTGAAAAATTAAAAAAACTATATAGCTGTGTTAATCAAAGCGCTTATTTTGTACAATACAATGATAATGACCTTGAATTTAAAAAAAAAATTACAATAAGCTACAAGTATCAAAGAAGCAAGTTATCTGAAGTAGTCTATATAGGAGCTCTTTGGACTTTCTTTTATTATGCTAAAATAGTGGTGCTTTTTAGGATTTACATTATTGTACTCTCCAATACAAAGTATGGGGGTGTGTTAAAGTATACAGTACACCATTTTCATACATGTACAACATTGGTGGATGAAGAATGTCTCTTAGCAGTAATACTGGACGTAGCCTCTGGTTTTACCAGCTGCATACTGTAGGACTATTATATAAGTAAAAATCTCTCTTGTGATACTGGAAAGTGATTAGAATGTGCAAACTGATATAGTAGCTTTCATCCGCCTCTTAAAGGGTACCACCACAGGAAAGTCCATATAAGATGTTGGTAGGTTTAACAAAGTTGGAATGCTGGCACTGTTGAATTGGGCAACAGTTCTTCAGACCTGTCAAATGGAAAAAAATTAATCAGCTGAAAACAGTACACTGAAGATCCAAGGAAAAAAGACAATAGTGTAAAAGTGTTAGAAATGAATATACTACAGGTTCTTGCTCTAGTCATTCATTAGAAGGCACCACAATTTGTAGCAAAGACATTTTTATCTCTTTATTCCAAAAGGATGAAGTCTATGCAGCTTTCCTCTTCAAAGTGAGTGAAAATTCTTAGATACAAAAAAAGGAAACACAGACTGGAGGTGTGGCTCCAGCATAACAGCACCTGCTTTCCAAGTGTGAAACCCTGATTTCAAACTCCACTCCCAATTAAAATAAAAACAAAAAACAACTTTTGTGCAAATTTCTATATATTACCTTCCCAAGATTAAAAAGTAAAATAAATTAGATCAAAGGCCAGGCATGGTGGCTCACATCTGTAATCTCAGCTACACGGGAAGTGGAGATAAGGAGTGTGTTGGTTCTAGGCAAGCTAGGGCAAAAAGATCATGAGAACATATCAACCAACAAGCCAAGTGTGGTGGTATGTACCTGTCATACCAGCTATGTGGGTAGCATAAATAGAAATATCACTGTCCAGATTGTCTTGGACTATAACTTGAGCCCTATCCAAAAAATAACTAAAGGAAAAAGGTCTGGGGGGAAGGGCAGGTGGTGGCAAGTGATAGAGTACCTATCTCATAAGTGGAAGACCTCAGTTCAAATCCCAGTTTCATACCCTCCAAAATTAGGTTAAGTCAACTTTAGGATTAGAATTAAAAGATGGAGCTGGGTGCTGGTGGCTCATGCCTGTAATCCTAGCTACTCAGGAGGCAGAGATCAGGAGGTTTGAAGCCAGCCTGGGTAAATAGTTTGTGAAACCCTATCTTGAAAAAACCCTTCGCAAAAAGGGGCTGGTAGAGTGGCTCAAGGTATAGGCCCTGAATTCAAGGCCCCGTACCACGAAAAAAAAAAAAAAAGATGGCAATATTGGTAACAAAAATTGTAACAACTGCAGAATTACATCATTAAGTATAATGGATGTCTAAACCAGGGTTGCCAATAGCAGAAAATTAACATGTTTGCTTCCTTACTCTTGCAGTGAGAGTTGGTGAAAATCAAGTTCAGCGAAGTAGACAAACAGGATTTATTTCATGACAGTTCTTTACTGTTTTATAGTTGATGTATAGATTTCCTAATTCCAAATTCCATATTTATAGAGACTCACTTGTGTTTAGTGCAGCAGACTCTCACCATACAGCTGAGGCTGGCTTTGTGCCAAGTATGCAACACCATGCCTGGCAAGTAAGTGGCTTTTTACTGTTTTTTTTTTTTTGGAAACTTATAAGCTCTAGAAGGGTTGTTAATGTGGCTCCTGAACTAACTTTTTACAAATGCCTGTCTTGTTCAGATCTGACTCTGAATGAGGTTTGTAATCTAATTTTCTAAAACCCAGCAGACTGGATGTAGCAAACTGGAAAGGATGATGAAAGTGTGTGAGTTTAGGAACATGTGTAAAGAACAGTCATATAGTCAGCAATGAGGATCTACCACTACACAAAAGACCCTCAATGGACAGTTGGGACAAAAACTAAAAGACACAGAATTGAAGTGTTATCTATGGTAGCACAAGGCGATTTAGCATAGGAGAAAGGAGAGTCACAAATGTCAAAAATTCCTAAGGATAAGAGTGCAGTAAAATAGTGTTTTAATGATAACTGAATAGGAAAGCACTATCACTAGCAAACAGCAGCAGCTAATACTTGAGTGTTCACTATGTGCCATGAAGTTACCTAACTGCTTTACAACCATTAATCTCATTTAATATGATTGTTTTCAAAATCCATATAGATCTGTATGCTCAGTGTTCCTTTGCTCACGTCTGGGTTGTATTGATTCTCTCTGCCTGAGGAGCCCATCATTCCCAACATGGCTAACTTCTACTTGTCTTTAAATCTAAGCTTAACACATCCTATACTGACAGATTTCCTCTGAATCCTTAGTCCAGCAATACCAGGTTTGGTACACTGTTGTATCTTCCTACGGTACCCATAATGGCATAATGGGTAAGCCTGGACTCAAAAAACCAGCCAGGCTATTCAAATTCTGCCTCTGCTAGTCACTGACTGCAGGGCTTGAACAAGTAACACTCTTGTGGGCTGAGATGTAGCTCAGTGGTAGAGTGCTTACCTAGCACACATGAGGCCCTGGGTTCAATCCCAGCACCAAACAAACAAAACAACCAAGTAACACTCGTGTGCCTATTTCCTCATCTGAAATGAGGGCATAACAATACATTCCTCAGAGGCTGTTGTAAGAATTCAATTAGTCAAAATAGACAGTATTTAACAATGACGAGTACATGGTAAACATGTTAGGGGTTTTCATTATTAGTACTACACTGGATTTATTCTCTCATTACACTTATCACATCCTCCAATTCTTTTTCTTTGTTCTTTTTGAGACCCTTCACCACTGGGCATAGCACATTTTGTAACTGTTGCTTTTTTACCACACTTTAATTAACTTAATATAATTAAGAGGCAAGCAAAGAAGGCTGGTGTTGAGGGCCTCATGCATGCTAGGCAAACACTTAACCACTGAGTTACACTTTCAGCCCAGTACCAATCAGGGTATTAGTACATACTGAATGAACTAATTTAGAATACTCACTTTATGTGGAATACCTTACTTCTTGTGGTGACAGATAAATAATTATTTTAATTGATAGGATAGCATACTAACTCATGATATCTTAAAAAGTAACCATTTATTTTTCAGATTTAGCAAAAAAAAAAAAAAAAATCTGTAATTGCTTTCCAATAGAACGCCCTTAGTGAAATGGAGTGGTTAAAGTTAGAGGTAAGATAAATGAACATACCTGGCTCAGAGCTACAATACATTTAGTATATTAAAGCAGCTGACATGATGACTTTTTGCGGGCCTTCCCAGGCACTGGAGTTTTCCTGTTAATTTGCCGCACTAGGTCATAAAAGATCTGCAAACACATTATTATTATTTTTTAAATTCACAGGATGAAAAAAACCAACAAAAACAAAATGAAAAAACTAGAAATTTCCATGGATATAAACACACTCAGAAAGCAAATATTCTGTTAAGGAATGAGTGTAAAAACTAGAATTCTTACAAGTGCCACTTTTTTTTTTTTGTTTGTTTATTTCCTGGGAGGCTTAAAATTGTTCTCCCTGAAGCAAGTACTTTGTTGAAGGGCCTGCAGAGATGTTAATTTAGGTCAATTAGAACATTTATACAAAGAAAAAAAATTCTTTGCTCTTTTTTAAATCTTTCTATAGCCTTTGCTGTACAACATGACTTTAGGCCTCTTCAAGAATCATGTGGGTGTTTTTGAATTTTAGTCTTTTACATAATACTCTTTATACACTCAATGAGTTAGTCTGTCTTCCCCATGCTAATCTTCTGTATAGCCTTCCTTTATTTGTGATAAATTTCACTGTACCGGCATTTAATAACAAAACTGATATAGTGTTGTTACTTATTTGCATGCACATATTTAACAAGAATTTTTTTTTGCATGTAAGATCAATGTATCATCCTGAGTACATATTAACTTGGGGTTGTATTAGCACATTTTTTTTCATTAATTTTAAATGCTATGTTTCAAATAAAAAGCATTTTTAATTATATTTGACCATACCTCATTAACATTTATTTTTGATTTTGCAGAAGATTCTAAGAATGCACAGTTGTTCCATTGTCTTGCTAGATTTTGACCTTGTTCCTTTCCTACAACTCTTTCATCTTCCAAGTCACACTTATTACCAACCAGAATCATTGGAACCTAAAATGATATTTGTGAGGTAACATAAATAGGTAAGTGCACTATACAAATTCAAATAAAAAGAACTTTAAAAGTCAACCCCAAGAATTATTTTTTCCATGAGAAAAACATTAAATGTGTAATAAAATTCTCAGTTAAAATATGAAAGCCCTAACAAAGCTAATTTATAATACTTAAATATTAAATACTACTGTCAATTATTTCCAGTCTTTATATTCTTTTATTTGGAGATGTCAAATGATATCTCCAGAAGGAAATAAAGAGAAAGATTGAAAATTATATACATTAAGTAAAAATGAACATAACCTAGTTAATATAGATGGAAGTAAGAACCTTCGGCAAGAAATTTTTAGAAAACAAACTATGAGCCAGGAGTGATGGTACACACCTATAATCCCAAACTCTTGGGAGGATGAGCTCGGACTGCAAGTTTAAGGCCAGCCTGGGCTGCAAAATGATATCCTATCTCAAACAAATGCAAAAATGAGGTATGACCTATCTACAAAAGAGGGAAAAATTATACAACAATGTACTTGAAGAAATTTGGGGCCAGGTGCCAGTGACTCACTCCTGTAGTCCTACCTACTGGGGGCAGAAATCAGGAAGATCATAGTTTAAAGCCAGCCCAGGCAAACAGCGTGAGAAATCCTATCTCAAAAATTACCAAAACAAAAAAAGGCTGGCAGAGTGGCTCAAGTGGTAGAGTGCTTGGCGAGCAAGTATGAGGCCCTGAGTTCAAACCCTAGTACCATCCTCCCTCAGAAAGAAAGAAATTAGCTAGAATTTCTCAGTTTTCACATATAAGTTAAATAACTTAGTTCAGTAAGGACACTTAAACATCATGTGTTTAGATATGTGATGCTTGTAATTTTAAAAGAACACTATGGAAAAGGAATGCTTATTTTACCAAACTACTATTAACCATTTTGAAATTAGTTTTCTAAAGTACTTGCTGAGAAAAATCCCAACAGGAAAAACAAGACCTTTGGCTTTTTAGGAATATAGTTTAGTATTAAGAATTTAGTAAATACTTGCTTAATGCAACTGATGAAAGAAAGTATGTAAGTTCTCTCCAAATTCTGCTGTTTCAGAAGTACAGAAAAAGGCAGCATTTACCATGGATGTCTCTCAACTCTCACAACATCAGCTATAATTAAAGTATAATACAATGGTTCTTGAAGTGTGGTGCCCGGGTCTGCAGCATCAACACCAGTTGGAAACTTAAGAGATGCAAATTCTTGGAGCAGGGGCATGGCTCAAGTGATACGGTGCCTGTCTCGTAAGTGTGAGGCCTTAAGTTCAAAACCCCACTATCATGACCACAATAAATAAATAATAAACAAATAAATAGGTTTAACATTTACTTTTACAAGATAAAGGAGGGAATTTCTCACTATCTGTATGTACATATTTAAAAACATGTATAAGCATTTAAAGGTTTATTTTTGCCTTCCAATAAAAAGCTTCTGAAAAGCAAACTCCTCATACATGAACTTTAAATTGAGTATAAATTTAATCTTAAAATTGAACACCAATTAAGTCTAATTGTAAGCACATATGTAAATATCACAATGTATCTCCTTGTACAACTATTACATGTTAATAAAAAATTTTAAAAATTGAATATCGTTGTAATAGGGGTTTTGAAATAAACATATTTATTAGGAAGTCAGCTTACATCATCAGTGTCTTTAACTCGAAGAATCTGTTCTCTTAGATCTTGTAAATCATTAAATGTAGACTGTGCTGTGATGGAATAAACTAAAGCAAAGCCTTGTCCATTTTTCATGTACAAATCTCTCATTGCTGTAAATTGTTCCTACAGAACAAAGAAAGATTAAGAAACAGGAATGTTTTGACAGCTGATCTGACAATTTTCAAAGTCTATAATTACAGCTCAGTGAAGAATATTGCAGTATTAAGTAACATTTCTCAAAATTATAGATCATGGAAATACATTATTGAATAATCGGTATTTCAGGAAATAGGTTTTTTTTTTATTTAAAAATAATACACCAAAGATATACACAATACATATTCTCAAGTGGAACAAAAATATCCTGTTTCTAAGAGCTACTTAATAACAGTTTTTTTTTAACATGCAGTGTTGAACACCCTAATCTTATCCCCAAGTTATAGTAGCTCACAGTGCTCTTATTCCAGCATGCTTACCCTCATCTTACCATTTTCCTACACTCAACCCTTCACTAGATTATGAGCATTTGAGGGTTACAAGATAGTACCTGGCATGTATCAGACACTCAACTACGAGCTGAATGCATAACTACAATCAAACTCTTCCCTTTACTTCTTGATACCTACAAATCTATTTAGCTGCTGGTCTGGACAGAGCCTGAGTATTCCCCAAGGCTTTGTGCATCAAAATTTAATCCCCATATATTAAAAGGTACCAAGAGGTTGGAATCTTAATCCTATGATGTTGAGAGGTGGGCCTTTGGGATGTGATTAGGATTAAAGTCATTAGGGTAGAGCCCCCATGATTGTATCCTGCTGGCTTTATAAAGCAGAAGGAGAGACCTAGAGATGCATATTTCCTATTTCTTGCCATGTGATGCTATGTGCTAGTTACCTCAGAAGAAGGCCACCACCAGAATCCTCCTAGACCCTGTAGCTCCAGAAATGAGAGCCAAAATAAACCTCTTTTTATGAAGTAAGCCAGCTTTAGGTATTTTATTATAATAACAAAAGAGCTAATACACTGACCTGTACACACTTGGGAGGAAAGACACAAATCAAAACATTTCAGTCACTAAGGAATGAGTTTATGTTCCAAGTATTTTTGACATTATTTTTAATGCACTAATATAGTTTTAACAGTACTAGTGAGACCATGAAAAATTTTACTGTATCAATGTTTCAAAATTCTTCAATAACTGATCCATTCTAGTTACAAAGTATAATATTAAAGCAGAACTCATGAGAATAAGAAAAACAGCTTTAAGAATTAATACAAGTAGTACTTAAGCTTAACTAATATTTACCTATAGAATAATAGCACATATAAAGTTGATATTGTACAAGCTGTAATACTTTGGTGATTTGTTTTACATACCGTTCCTGCAGTATCCAAAATTTCAAGCATACACTGTTGTGCATCTACTTCAACTTGCTGAGGAAAAAGTTAAAATATACCTTTATTTTTATGTATGTAAGACTACTTAAATATACACAAAAGTACATTAAAAACAAAGGCATACACAGACACACACACAAAAAACACAAAGGCACATATTATGGTAACTTTGCAAAGTAGTAGTAGGTACTTTAGCAAATAAAACAGGAGAAAAACTACTAAGCCATAAGCTTCAAAGACCCCCAAATTCTAGTAGGTATAAATCTGTGTCAAGATTCAGTTTCAATATGAATCACTTAGCACTAATTCTACAGAAGAAATGATTTCAAAATACCTCAAATAAATCCAACAGTAGTTCCAAAAATATCAGCAGCTATTTTGTCTATCAACTATATCTATCATAATACTTTAGATATGCCTTCATTTGTCTAGATAACTACATTATCTCACCATATTGGAATTGATTTCTGTTGGCAAGGAAGCAGTGCCATAGCTATAAAATTACATATTCCTGCAACACCTTTCCACCTAATATTTCCTAGGAAAAAAGGTTTTTTAGAATTAGAAGTAGAAGGAAAAAAGAGTACTTCTGCCTCACAGCTGGGGTGAGGAAAAACAATTTCTGCACAACACTGGGAACCAGACTGGTTGCTACATAAAGACAGGGAGACAACTCTCTCACTACTAAATTAAAAATGTTTGTATGTCATTTTATTGTCATGCTGTGTTAGTGGACACAGGAATTTACCTTTCTATTGTTAGCAGTGGAACTTTCTTGAGGAGGTAGTAGGTAGTAAGGTTAAGGAGACTTCTGCACACTTATCTCTAGGTTAACAAAAGCAGGTAGCTTGAAAGCAATCAGTCTTTCTAGCAGGTGAAGGTAAGGAACATGGGGTTGCCACTTGAAATTGATGGCCTGGCTTTATTTTCTAAATTGATTACCTCTTTATCTGACTTTGTACACAACAGTCAATGATTATAAAAGTAAAAACAAATACTTATATTAAAATCAAAAGGCCTTTTTAAAGTAACATATACCTTTCTATAAGAATCTTCTATTGTAGGATCATATTTTTCAACAAAAATTCCTTGGACAAACTGTACAGTCTGAAAAAAAAATTCACATACTGTTATACTTCTAAAGAAAATAACAAATCCCAATCTGTAAACTTTAAACTACAGGTGACCCTCTGCGCATCTGTGGGTTCCACATCCTCAGATGAATAAATCAAGGATCAAAAATGTTGGGGTTGATCTGGGCGCTGGTGATTCACGCCTGTAATCATAGCTGCTTGGGAGGCTGAAATCAGGAGGATCATGGTTCAAGGCCAAGGTGGGCAGACAGTTTGTGACCAACCCCCCTACCATCTCCAAAACAACTAGAGCAAAATGGACAGGAGTGGCTCAACTGATAGAACACCTGCTTTGCAAGCATCAAGCCCTAGGTTCAAACCCCAGTCCCACTAAACAACAATAAGAACAAAAACCCCCAAAACGTTGGGGGTGATGGTAAACAGGCCACAATGCATTTATTCTGATTATGTACAGACTTTCTTGTCATTAACTAAACAATGCAACTATTTATATAGCATTTATATTGCAGTAGGCATTATAATTCTGTGTAACATACACACACATGCAGTCAGTACATCTTCCTATTACTTTAGATACAAATGAAAAAATGACTCATGCAGTATTACATACACTTCTCAGTTTAATCCAAGCATGTCAAATTCTGTGGTAGGTGGTCACTTTCAGTGACTAAGTAAGATGGTTTATCTCACTAGGGAGAAAGCGGTCAATCTGTTCTTGTAGGACTTTGCTAAACTAAACTACTCAAAATGATTTCCTGGAAGTCTCTCCCTATTCCCCAACCATCACTATACCAAGTTGTTTCTTCATTTCTTCATTCTTCTATACCATTCCAGAATGCTGAAAATATGGCCACTAAAATGATGTAAAACTAGGTAATTTTTATAGCTCTTTTTTTTTAAACACTGATTATATAGTATTAGTCTGCTCACAAGGAAACAAACAAACAAAATTCATTCTTATCTGGTCCCAAAATGTAAACAGACACATACTTATATGCTCTCACATCCGTGCCCAAACTATATTCAGCATACCTCAAAGATGATCCAACCAGACATGACTAAAATTTGGCTAAAATTACAAGAAAAATATATTACTTCTAAAGTTATTTTCGGATTTCACCTTAACAAGTAAAGGAAAAAATCAAAACTTAAAATTCAATAGAGAAAAAGGTCTTTATGGTTGAGTGAGAATGACTTACCAGAGCAGATTTTCCAACACCTCCTGAGCCAAGAACGACTAGCTTATACTCACGCATGATGCAAACTTGTCAAAACCTAGTACCTTATTAAAGAAAAGAGAATTCATTAGTAAAGTCTTAGTATTTATGTATTTCTTATATAAATAAGACATTCAAGCCTAGCAGATTTATTTGAAATGATTACTAGACCATACTAATATGGAGTACTAAATAAATAAACTTACTATAGAATTATAGATGTGACTTGCAGCCTATCCTAATTTTAATTAGAATAAAATATTAAGAAAAAAAGGAAGTTGAAAAATATCACAAAAGTGTATTCTCATTACAAGATGACATGTCCACTCCTCTTCAAAACAATAAGAAACACAAACATCCTATAAACCATCTGGAACCATGAACCACAAGAACCAGAAGTAACTGAGTGCAGAGAAAAACCCCATGAACAAAACAGACAAAAAATTCTGTCCCCACTGAGCTAATGCTCTAGGAAGACAAATGGGATAGGATAGGGACTACAAAAATATCAGCTAAGCATGGTGGTACATGCCTGTAATCCCAGCACTCAGGAAGATGAGGCAGGAGGATCACAAGTTTGGAGGCCAGACTGGGCTACATAGTGAGACCCTGTCTCAAAAAAAAAAAAAGTTTTAATGAAACAGCTGTCCCATCCTTTCACCTCTGTGTTGTGCAAAGTTTCTTTCATGCCATCACAGCAGAGTTCAGGAGTTACAACAGCAACGAACTAGTTGGAAAAGTCTAAAATATGTACTGTTTGGCCAACCACTGGGATAGATGAACGGTAAATTAATTAGCAGAGGAAGAAGACCAAATAGTACAATATCAGTACTGATATCAAATCCCAGTACGTACACACACACACACACACACACACACACACACTCTCCTTAAGTGTATGTGTGGGGAAATAGACAGGGAACCTGAAAATGGTCTCGAATTACAAGCAGAATTGAAGAATATGACTTTCTACCTTCTGTAGTCAAAAACTCTGTGTTCAGTATAATGAAAATGTGGCTATCAAGCAAAAAAAAAAAAACGAAATAAAAGCCGCCCATAATAAGGCTTTCTATGAATTTTTAGTATACTAAGGATAAATAGAAGATTCTAAAAATTTCCAGGATGGTAGACTACCTGAGAATGAAAAGCTCTCACACTGCTGGAAAAAACAAAATAGTCAGTAGTAATATCACAAAAGTAGCTACCAGACAGATTTTAATCAAGAAATGATAGTTCTTTCATGGTAACAGGTCCAGAACTGGCTTAAACCAGCTTTAATCAACCAATAACAAGTTGCATCAGTGAACATGCTTCTGCAAACAAACCAATTAGCAATGGCCCTTTATTTCTGGAAAAAAACAAAAAACAAACAAACAAAAACAGCCTATAAAAAAGAAGGAACTCATTTCATTGAAAAACATCTGAAAGCCAACCAATCAACACCTGTCTCATTTGAGTGACAGTGCTTCTTCAGTTAACATTAAATCATTCCTGCCTTTTAAAAAACTCAATGAAAATTTAAAAAAATAGGAAAAAATGTAAAAAAATCACTTCTGTCTCTGGAAGTTTGCTGATCTTTAAACTTTGGAATTCCCCCCAATTCTGTAAAAACCAATAGTCTGCTCTGCAGAGGAGACATTTATGTTTAAGTCATCAATAACTTCACTTGTAGATTTTGTTTCTGATATACAATATTAACTCCTGTCCTCTCACAGTTGACTTAAGATCCTCATTTGGCATCATTCCAAATGGGTGTACTGGATGGTTCTTCATGTCCAACTTCTTTGAATTTGCTATCAAAAGAGTCAGTCCCGACATTGATGGGAGTTCCAATTTGAATCTGGTCATCCTAAGATTTGTGACCAAGTAAGTCTTTGTATAGGCAATTAGGCTTTTGGTTTTCATTTGGAGTTATACCATTTGGTTAATATTTTTGTCACTGGCTGTTTATCTACTTGTGAAAAGTTTTATCATATGAGTTTTGTTTTGGCCTGGGTGTCTTATTTCCAGAATAAGGGGGTGCTACCTCATAGGGAATAGATGGAAACATAAATTCGATAACCCTCCAATCCAATTCAAACTGGCTGGGCTCAAGCACAGAAGGTTGAAGATGAGTAAAACTAGGAATCAATTTAGGCAAAACTGATTGCTCAAACTGCATTTGAGGTCACCTATAAAACCTTGATGATGGTAATTACTGTCTTATTAACTTATAATCATTTTGTTTGGTCCATTATCATAATGTTAGTACCTGTAAGGCTATTGATTACATGGTCTCTTTCTCACATTTGTCTAGTCAGGGAACCTGAAGACATATTAGGATACACTTATTTAAAAAATTTAAGCATTCAAAATATTTTAATTTATGGAAATACTTTATATCCCATGAAACAGTAGACCTTAAGAATTAAAAGAGCTGGGCACCAATGGCTCATGCCTGTAATCCTAGCTACTCAGGAGACAAGAGATAAGGAATATTGTGGTTCAAAGCCAGCCCAGGCAAACAGTTCACAAGACAATATCTTAAAAATACCGATCACAAAAATGGTTGGCTGTGTGGCTCAAGGTGAAGGGCTGAGTTCAAGCCCCAGTACCTCAAAAAAAAAAAAAGAAAGAAAGAATTACATGAGTTTTGATATATGTTAACACCCAAGTAACCCATAAAAACACCTCTCATTAAGATTTAAAATATTGCAGCTGGGCGCCAATGGCTGCGATCAGCAGAATCGAGAAGAGCCGAACCAAAGAGTTCATGAGATGACCAGCCCCCCATCTACAAATAACCAGAGCAAAATGGGCTGCAAGCATTGCTCAAGTGGTAGAATGCCTGCTTTGCAAGTGCAAAACCCTAAGATCAAACCCCAGTTCCACCAAAAAAAGAAAAAGATTGGGAGACTGGGCTGGTGAAGTGCTCAAATGTTGAGTACCTGCCTGGCAAATACAAGGCCTTGAGTTCAAATCCCAGTACTATTAAATAAACAAATAAATAAAATATTTCCATCACTCAGTTCCAATGTGCCTCTTCTCAAATAATTATGCCAAGGCACTTTCCTTAACTATAGTAACTGTTTTCTTGTCATGTGTTTGCACTGTCAAAGTCAGAACCCCTCTCCCATGCTGTATCAACTTTCAAAATACAATCTTAAACTTTTGCACTTACATGATTAATGACAAGGATGTGTTTAACTGGAGTTAACAGCCAATTTTTCAATTATCATAATTAATACTTTAAGAGGAACTATAACTATAGAAAAAATTATGAGGCCAAATACCATTCAATAATCAACTGGTATCCTGGGGCCTCAAAAGATAAATGACTAACATAATCTCCTCTGCTGAAACCTTTGGGAACCTACTACTCTCCTTGAATTATTCTATTTACATTAACCACATCAGCTCTTCGATCCCTGCTGCTTCTCAGTCCCCTTACCTGTGAAGGAATAATTTACATCACACAATGGCTTCTTGGATTTCCTAGAGCAGAAGGCAGATCTGTAGAAACTGAATTTAAATTAATGCTAGTCTAGAATTTAGTAGATAGTTATACTACTTAAGGATTTTCCTAAATCTCCAGAAGACTGTCAAAAATGGGCTGCAGACTTTAAAAATTTCTTAGATACTTAAAATATCAGAGATGTATCTAGTAGCCCCTCAATATAAGGAAGTGGTTAAAAGCAGCAGAAAGAAAACCAGGAGACTTATGTAATGCAGCATATTTTAAAAACTGATATTTAGAAAATGAGAACATATATAAGAAATAAAACTATTTTAGAAGTCTCTTAGTGGTAGATTGGTCAAGATTCAAAATTGTAAATGAAAGAAAAATTACTTGATAAAAATAAAATAAAATTCACTTCAGGAAACTCAAAAAATACTTTGTCACAGACCCGATAACTGAGGCAAAAGGAAACATACCTTTTTTTGGGTAAATGGACTTAGACTTGAAATAGTAAATTTAAAAATGGAAAACTGCTCACTTACAAATGGCTAAGATTTTCAGAGAGCCTTACAAAGAAAACATTCTAGAAAAATAAACACAATAAAAAAAATTAAACCAAAGGTCACTGTTTCTAGGAAACAGAAGCCTATAGATGAGGACACAAAAAAAACTGCAAACAGAAGTAACAGGGAGAACGATGTTTCATGTTTACTAAGAAAAACAAAAATATAAAAATCTGTGCAAGACTGCTCCAAGGGCAACACAAGCACCCAAGTCCTCATCCTTCCTACTGAGGGTAAGGGTGGGACTGACGACACATATTCACAAGCAATCTTTTGAGAGTGATAGAAGTGTTCTAAAAACTGGTTGAAGTGCACATCTGCATAAATTCACTAAAACCCCAAAACACAACACAACTGATGGAATCAACATAAAATCACCATTTAAAATATTAAATATAAAAAGTAAGTATTTTGGAAATCACCTTTCTGATTTCTTTTCCTGCTAGGCACTGATGGCTCACACCTGTAATCCTAGCTACTCAGGAAGCAGAGATCAGGAGGATTGCATTTAGAAGCCAGCCCCAAACAAACAGTTCGTGAGACCCTATCTTGGGGAGGGGGGCAGAAAAATCACAAAAAAGGGCTGGCAGAGTGGCTCAAATGCTAAGAGCACTTGGCTAGCAAGCATGAGGCCCTGAGTTTAAACCCCAGTGCAGCAAAAAAAAAAAAAAAAAAAAAAAAGTATTTCCATTTCACAAATAAAAGTGGCCAAATAGGTTGTGGGAACTTCTTTTGTTTTTTTGAGACAGTGTCTTGGTATATAGCCTAGGCTACCCTGAAACTCATAATCATCTCCTAGCCTCAGCTGAGTGGTGAGATTATAGGCATGCACCATTACATCTGGATGAAATCGCATTTCTGGAGGGCAGTACTGACATTTGAACACAAGGCCTCAGGTTTCCCAGGCAGGCACTCTACAGCTGAGTATGTTCTTGGCTTTAATAAGCAGCTTTCTAACAAGGGACACTAATAAGTGGGTAATACGATAGCTATTACATTAATCTTTTTATCAGTTCTCTTACATGGATTAAGCCACCAAAATATTTTTACTTAATTCTGAAAAATGCCAATGTTTGTTTGATTCCTTAAAACAATTTCAAAAACCTCGAAAGTACAATAGTCAAGATTATGAACCAATACTTATTTTTCAATAGACGTATTTTATTTTTTTTTCCTTATGGTGCTAGGGATCAAACCTACAGCCTTGTGCACACTAGGCAAACACAACCACTGAGCTATACTTCCAAACTCCTTTATTTTTCAAATTTCTACTTTCTATTATATATCATCCTTGAAAAACTGCTTAAAGTTTTTAAGACTGAGATAACAAATCTGACTGGCAACAGCCATTAGCAGTTCCATTTTTAGGGTTGTGTGGTTTCAGTTTTAGCAGAAAAGTCAACTCTGACCAATAGGGTAATGCCTGTCATTTGCTTGGGGGGAGGGAAGGGAGAATAGTGGCACCTGTTTATGAGCTGCAAGAATGCCTTCCTGTTCAAGTGCTGATCCAAGTTAAAATGAGCTCTTTGAGACCTGTGGATGTTTTAAAATTTTATGACTGGGGAGTTATATTTCAAAGGGATCTGTGATGTCTATTATTTGATATATTGAAACTAATTGCTCTCTTTCATAGAGTCCCAATTTTCACAGCATAGATTAGTGGTTAATGACATCTAACTTTCAAATCCTGGTTTTGCAAGGGGATTGGACTTTCAGCACATGATAAAAGCGAGAGCACACAAGGGAGGGGTGAGGATAGGTAAGACACCTAAAAAATTAGCTAGCATTTGTTGCCCTTAACGCAGAGAAACTAAAGCAGATACCTTAAAAGCAACTGAGGCCAATAGGAAAAGGGGACCAGGAACTAGAGAAAAGGTTAGATCAAAAACAATTAACCTAGAAGGTAACACACATGCACAGGAAATTAATGTGCGTCAACTCCCTGTATAGCTATCCTTATCTCAACCAGCAAAAACCCTTGTTCCTTCCTATTATTGCTTATACTCTCTCTTCAACAAAATTAGAGATAAGGGCAAAATAGTTTCTGCTGGGTTTTGAGGGGGTGGGAGGGAGAGGAAGGGGGCGGAGTGGGTGGTAAGGGAGGGGGTGGGGGCAGGGGGGAGAAATGACCCAAGCCTTGTATGCACATATGAATAATAAAACAATAAAAAAAAATACTGGTTTTGTATAATCTTGGGCAACTCATGAACTCCTTAGAGCCTTACTTTCCTTACAGGTGAAATGGAGACAGTAATACCTACATGACAAAGTGTGTGATGGATATGAAGTATGTAAAGTTTGTCAGAACAAGTATTAGTTGGTTTTATTCATTGCTATTATCTCCAGAACTAAAACAATGCCTGGAATATAGTATGTGCTCAATAAAGCAAGAAAAGACACGTAATTTCTCAAAACTCACTGGCATGGTACTTTACATATTGTAATGCTCAATAAAAGACAACTTTAAATAATAATAATAATAACAATGGTCTCAGCTGCAATCCAACAGAGTGAAGCAGAATTGCTGTTCCCTCTGTTGGGAATCACTGCTGTTCAGTAATGGGTTGGGGATGTGGCTCAAGCTGTAGAGCACCTAACCAGCAAGCAAGGGGCCCTGAGTTTGTTCAAACCCATCTAAAAAGAATGTAAACAAGGAATTGAATCGTATTGCTTTTGTTGTGTAACTTCTACATCAAGCAGGCACTTGCATCAATATAAGAGGCAGCATGATTCACATCACCTCTCCAATAATCTAAGATTACAGATGAGGTAATTCCACTGTTAAAAAGTGAAACATTTTTCTAAAATTTTTCAATGCATAAATACTTCTACTATTTCTTTGAAAAAATTCTTCTTGGAGGTGGGCGAGCTCAGTGGTAAAATGCATGCAGAGGGGATTTTTAGCATTATGTCATTTACATTTACTTATCACAGGAAAATTATTACATGCCTAAGGCATAGGAGTTTTAGACCCTCATGTCACTACATTTAAAGATTTGAGATGCTTCATTTGTGTTACTACCTACCAGGAACCTGAGCAATGAAAGTTAATTGATGGCTTACATCTTGCTATTATTTCTTGCAAAATACCCGGGCAATAAACATTTACTTATTTTAAAGTAATTTATTACATATTCTACAACTTTCTCCATTTACTTTACAGACTATAGCTATGCTTGCACTAGTCCTTTTCCTTAATCAATTTAAGAAGTTTTTTAATTCTAGTCAGAGTAAATTATAGCAATGACCTCCTAGGACTCAGTTTCCAGTGGCTGCTTCATAACTTCTTAAAATGAAAGTGGGCAGGGGCAGAGGGTAGAGACAATCATATTCTACACTAAGTTCAATACATTTGGAATTGTTCTAAGAGCGGGGAAGGTGGAAAAGGGACAAAGATGGAGGGGGTAAATCTAACTAAGATATATTGTAAGCATATCTGTAAATATCACAATGTATCTCCTGCACAACTATTATATGTTAATAATAAAAAATAAATTTTGGGCTGTAGGATGGCTCAAGTGGTAACAGTGCATGCAGAACAAACACGAAGCTGAGTTCAAACCCCAGTATTGCCAAAAAAAAAAAAAAAAAAAAAAAAAAAAAGATTAAGCTCAACAAATTTATTTAAGACATTTCACCAACCAAATTAGCTGGCATTTTCACAAAAATACAAAGTAATAATAGATGCTATCATGATTTTGAGGAAGCAGACAATCCTGAAGATTTACAAGTCCAAGACAATAAAAACTGAGTAATATTTTACTCTAAGTGCATTCATTACATTACATAAAAGTACATGCCAAAATGAAAATAACTAATTCAATTATCCAGCATCCTCAGTTATGGATAATATTCTTAATAAGACCTACATAAGATACAACTGCAAAGATCACAGATCCAAATTCCAAATCAACTATGAGAAAAATTCTAAAAATCACTGAGGAAATTAAAAAGCATAACAAAATGATAGATTTATGCATCAAAAACCCCTACTGGTTAACTTTACTTGATGCTGACATTTACTAAGGCCAAATTCTGTTCCAAAAACTGCTTAGAACATAACAATCAGAAAAGAAAATCTAAGAAATGATGCCTTCCACCAAGAGTACTGTAATATATTATCCAATGTTCAACATCAATAAATACATTGTGAGTGCTTACCATATGTCCGGCACTGTTCTAGACAGTGAGAATAAAGTAGTGAACAAAGATCCTGTCCTCAGAATTTACAATCTAGAGGAGGAAAAACAATGCCAATATAGAAGATGCCAGGATATGATTAGCCGTATGGAGAAAAAAACAAAGCAAATTAAAGGAGATATAGAATGTGAGAATGGATGGACTGTTTTATACCAGATGAGTATGAGGGATTCCAGTAATGGTAAAAGTACTGTATGAACTCAAAAAATCCTGCTAATAGGATTAGTATCAAATACTGGTTTCTACAAAAGGCTCTTCCGTTATGATGCTGGGTATTTAAAACTCATCTTTGGTGAGGTAACATGAAAGTTAACTTGTGGTTAAAGTAACATTTGGATTATTGACCCAGAGTCTATTGGGAGACCTCATGGCTTTGATGGGCAATCTAAATGTAGTTGGTCTTATGAGGTACTATTTTTCTATATATGCAAATACTCTTCAATAATTTCCTTTATGAGCTCTTTACATAAAGATATTCATGTTCTTCCCCCTGGATGCCTACCCTGGTCCTTTGTAGCAAGAATAACACATACATTAAGATAGGGTGCTCCTGATTAGCAAACAGTCAGGATGCAGTTCTTCAGAGAGGAGTGTTAAGGAAATGTCTCTGAAATATTTTTGCATTATGTAGCCCATACTGATCATTCACTTTTTGACAGAATACATCAAATACTTTAAAGACTTCATTATGTATTATCTTATATTATTTCTAACAGGCAACAACCTATATAAAGTAACATTATCTTGGGATTTAAGACATTTGACTCTATTTAAAAAGCTGTATTTCTTGGGATCAATGAGTTAATTCTCAATATCCAGGTTCCTTGTTTGTAAAATGAGGGAATGAGCACTCAGGTGCCTTACCCCAGCAAAGTAAGCATGTAAATGCCTGAAGCAGCAAGATGTGTTAGGGAATGGTATGAACTGTGGACAAATACAGAGTGAATGCTTACCCAAGTGAAGTAATTTGAATTCTAAACATCGTGAATATTGTAGTAACCAACAAAACCTTTTTGAGATAAGATTTGAGTTCTGCCAGAAGCTTTTATCTTCTGAACTAGTTGATCCTTAGGATCCCCTTCAATTCTAAAGTACATTGCTACACATACCAGGTTTCAAAGAATTAAACAGGAGTGAAACTTTCAAATTATCTTAATGTTAAATTCCTTCTAAATTACTGTAAAAAACAAGATATAAACTCTGCCTTGGTAATGAAATTCAACACTCTAAATATTTTTTCCCCTAACTTCATAACGGTGTTTTGACATTATGGATATTTTAAAACCATCTTTCAAATATAATACTGATTCTAAAAATGGCTGAATAAAGAGACGGTTTGCCCATTCATATACTGCCCACAACTGGGAAATTCATAAACACTGAGGAAAGAAGCAAAGGAAAAAACCAAGGAAAGAAGCAAAGGCCTACATTTTCTTCTTCCTTGCTGGTATACTAGTCTCTGAGTTGCTTCATGCAGTCAAAGAAAGCATTCTTTCTAATTAATTTAAAGTTAGGGTGTGGGCATGAGGTCCTTTCTCAGGAAATATACTTCTCTTCAACTATCACTGCAAAGGAAAAGATTGAATGTGCAAGAGATTATATGTAATGGAGATGAGAATTAAGACTGAGAAGTAAAAAGTGGTTATAAAGGAAAAGTCTACATATCAAATATACAAAGAAATGTGGACTAGGGAACCAAAAGTCACTAGATATACTATAAAAACTTTAAAGCAAGTAAAAGATCTTCAGGACTTAAAACAAGTCTGTATGTTAAGATGGAGCCAAACAAATAACCTGACATTTTTAGAGACTTTTCAATCAAGTGAGGCTAATTCATTATAAAGTAAATAAACTATTTAGCTGGTTTGAGGACCAAATTTAGCTTTCCTTTATAGCCATAAAAGCAAACACTGTACCATGTTTGCAGCCTAGGGTGGTAAAACATGAAATCTGGAAATCAGGGACCTAGAACTGACTATGTAATTTACCAGAGGGTAGTCACTTATTTCTAGTTGGTATCTTAATCTGTAAAATATAGATAGCAACCAATCATAGGGTTGATGAATAGACTAAACAACAACATACACTATTGATGTAAGTGTTAAGTCATTACCAACATCAATCAGATGAAAAGTGGACCTTATTTATTTTGGTGTCCACTCTTTGGTCTACAAAGTTTAATGACTAAAGACTAGCTAAAAGCTGGGCACAATGATATACTACTGTAATCCCAGAATTCAGGAGGCTGAAGCAGGAGGATCATGAGTTTAAGGCCAACCTTAAACAACAAAAAAACAACAAAACGAAGGGGAAAAAAAAATAGGTAAAGACTAAGAATTCATTTCCAGAATTAAGAAGGGAACTACCTGATTTTTAACAGACCACACCATCAACATACCTTCTATAGGTAAAGTGTCATTAAAGTTCACCTCACTTTCTGAAAGATATTGAATTACACAAATCTTGGCAATAAAAAAAAAAATTCTTACACTTGTCTTCTAAGCATTACAATTCAGTAGAAAAGAAAATGCCCTGGGAACAGAATTGTGTTACTTACAATCAATGATCCTATGTTCTAGAGACACTTGCTCTAAGCCTCATATTTACTTTTTAAATCTTAGTAATAAATGTATAAAATAGGTTAAGAGTTGAATCCTTGAAAACTAATAAAGGAACATTTTAAAAGCCTATTTTCTCTTCATTAAAATACTGTATCAAGAGTCTCTAAACAGCTAGTCAAATTTTTCCCCCAAATGTTGGTGACAAGCAGTTTTCCAATCCTCAAGTTATTTAGCTGTAATACTTCTCCTCCGTTTGAAATTCTAGGATCTTAAATTATAAAGAAAGGGCTAAGTAAAAACACTTAACTACTAGTTTCTGAAGTCAAGTGATGTTACTTCTCCCACTGAACACTTGATTTCTCCTTTCCGCCTTCAACTCCCAAAGTAGTATTTTAACAGCGTAAAAGGATTACTATGTTCTCCTCTCACTTCCAAATAAAATTAACTAATTCAAAGCAGAAGGACTTGATAGTTATCTGTTGGACACAAGAACAAAATTCAGAATACCTGAGCAATTTAAAAATTATTTCTGGAGGGAAAAAGAGGCCCAAATATCCTCCCCCACAAAAATCAAACTGTTTTAAAAATAAAACAAGTAATTACAAAATGAACAGAAAGCTGTTTAAATGAATACTGTTTATCATATTTACTTTCTGACTTATCTGCCTCCAATGAGAGCAAACAGAAAATATTTCTTACCTTACTAACTTACATTCTGCCAAGAGAGGTCTTCTTGGGAACAGATTTCTAAATTTAGTCCACATAGGATTTGTGGACTATCTAACTTCTTTATTTTGACCATATTTATAATACCTCAAGCAGAAAAAAAAAATCCCCTCTTAATCAATTAATATTGCTAGTAATTTAAAGCTTATTCCAGTCAATCACACCAACTCTCTCACTGAAATGTTCAATAACGTAATTTGACTTGCCATTTAAGATGTTTATCAATTTTATTACTGTTTCAGTACTTGATCACGAGACAAATATTAACTAGAGCAGAAGAACCAGTTTAATAGATTCCTCAGCTGAGTCAATAGATGAGCAAAGTAGTTAAGTGACAAAAAAATGGAGAGACCAACAATGTTTCAAAACCAGACAAGAAATGTAGGCTCAAGATCACCGTATTAGTTTTTATCAGATCCTTCTAAATAGGTTGGATTTATGTATGACTCTGCCCCGCTCTTAAGAATTCTCCCGACATAACCTAAACAAAACAAAAACAAGACCAATTACATATAGATAGGCTTTTTGCTGGGCTGGTGGTTCACACCTGTAATCCAAGCTACTAGGGAGGCAGATAGATCAAAGTTCAAGGCCAACACACGCAAAAAGTTAGTGAGATCACATTTCAGCAAATAAGCCAGTATAGTGGTACACCTAACAACCCCAGCTACTTGGGAGCCATGGGTAGGAGGATTATGGTCACAGGCCAACCCTGAACAAAAAGGTGATACCCTATCTGAAAAATAACTAAAGCAAAAAAGAGCTGGGTGTGTGGCTCAAGTGGAACAGTGCTTACCTAACAAGCACAAGGTCCTGAGTTCAAAATCGCGTAACTGTGGTCCTATTATTTTAACCTCTCTGTGACCTTCCTTGTCTGAAATTGGGAATAACAGGCAGGTGTCTTGAGCCACACCACCAACCCTTTTTTGTGTTGGGTGTTTCTGAGACAGGGTCTCGATTTTGTTGCCTGGGCTGGCCTCGAACGAACAACAATCCTCCTGATCTCTGCCTGCGTAGAGTAGCTAGGAATGCAGGCTGAGTCACCAGCACCCAGCTTCTTAAGAGTTTTTAAGACTCAAATGAAGTAACTTAACCGTAAGAAGTAAGCAAATGTTAATTTGCTACTTTCAGATATTACATATACCGGGCTATTTATGTCACTTGAAATTTGCAGCACCTAAAGAACTTTTACAAAACAACAAAGTATAGTATTTTAATAGGAACCTGTGTATCTGGCAATTAAGACTGGTTCTCTCTCTTTACCCCATTATCAAGTCTGATCCTTTCTACCTCAGTATAGCTTTAGAATCAATTCCATTCTCTCTACTTCACTACCTTGTATGTGGTCTGATTATTTCTCAGAGGAAAAGAGGGATACAGGAAGCAAATATGAAAGAAAAACATTAATTTACTCTAATTTGAATTTCAGTGACTGACCAGAGAGAGCCCATCTTATTCACAGATTTATTAGACGTGGTTTTGGTCAAAATAAATGAAAGAATGGATAAATAGAGTAAGGGGGGGGATATCAAGTACATTATATGCATGTATGGAAATATCACAACAAAATCCCTTTATACAATTAATGTCAGATAATAAAAAAGAGAAAAAATTTAAAACATAAAAATTTAAATTCCTGTATGCATTATGTAGCTCAGCTGATGTGGAGAAGCTCTCAGTCCTTCCCGTGTTATCATCAATTGTGCTCAAATCATTGTATCATCTGCTGAGTATTTTCCTGTCCTTAATATTGTGAAAATCTGCCTCCCCAAAAGCAAAAACTGCTCAAAAAACAGGCTAAAAGTTATGATAATCCGCCCAAAGCAAAAGGGGCACATAATGTGCTTAATTTAAGTGATAAAGTGAAACTTTTAGATTTGTTGCAAAGGAGCATGTCTTTAGCAGAAGTTGGGTGGCCTTTTGGGAAAGATGAATCAAACATCAGCAGTACAGCACTGAATTCTAGGCATCCTCAGCATTTGCAGTTTTTCCTCAATGCAGGTCTCCTCGGAACCACATACCTGCAGGTACCAAGATCTATTGTATTAGGGCTTTCCTGTTTGTTTTGTTTTTGTTTGAGCACTCATACAGCCAGGCTGGCCTGGAACTAGAGATCCTCCTACATCAGGATTCTGAGTGCTAAGATTACAGGCAGGTATCATCATGCTTCTGTATCAATACCTTTAATTGCTGATTCTGTTTTCAATAATACACCAAGTGCAAATGTATGTCACAGAACAGTTTATGTTGCACTCTGGCTTATCTGATGATAAAATTTGCAAGGTTTTCAGTAGCCACTTTATTCTAAGTTATATACTGGCTATTAAAGAGAGAACTCGGCCATGGGGTTCTCTTATTTTTACAACATGAACAGAGACAAAAATCGATTCTAGCAAAGGAATGACCAGGCACAGACTATCCTATCATGGACGTTCTTCTAGAAACACAGTCTCTTTAAATCTATGCTTGAACAACTATAAAGGGAATAAAGGGAAATTTCCAGACTGTTTCAGACTTTACTATATCTAATAAAGTACATTTAACTAAAGCATTATCATCTCACAGATTATGTAATTTCTAACCTAAAAATTTTGAGCAGTACCACTTTCTAGTAAGGCCACTAAGATATGTCACATACAAGGGCTGAGGGTGTAGCTGAGTGGTAGAGTAAAGCACTTGCCTAGCATGTTCAAGACCCTGGATTCAATCCCCAGCATTGAAAATAAATAAAAAGGTGTCATATTCAAATATATTTCGAGCAAATGAACTTCATTTGAACATTAAAGAATACAAAATTATTACATCAGAAACATAATACCTAAAAGTCCAAGTGCCCACCCAACTAAGCCAACAAAAACCACATCATACCCAGATTTCATTATACTACCTCAGAAACTAATGAAGTGATAGGCAAAAGAGATGGCTACATTATAAAATGGAATAAGGGTGACCACAATCCCAGTTTAACTTGAAAATTTCATGTTTCTCAGTCCTGAGCAAATCAGGATGGTTGTTCAAGTGGAATACTTATTGATAGAAATTTGCTTCCTTTCATGTTTTATAGACTTAAAGACATACAGAACATACTTGCTCTCAAGAAGCTTCAATTTTATAGGAAAAGATAAGGCATTCAAAATATGGAAAACATCGGATTGGGGATATGGTTCAGTGATAGAGCACTTAACTAGCATGTGCAAGGCCCTGGGTTCAATCCCCAGTACCAGGACAGATGGGGCAGCGGCAGAGGGGAGTATCACAAGGACAAAATATAATGTGATTTCAAAAGGCAAGATTGGGAGCTGATTTATAAAGAAGGTGGCAAATCAAGGAAAGTTATACAACTTCAATAAGTAAAGAATATAGGGACAAGAAAAGCAAGAGCAAAGATGCAAAATATGGGAACTTAAGACTGCAGCACAAAGCACAATCTGACCAGATCACAGTGCATAAAGGAATAGGAAAAGAAACTAGTAAGAATCTATGATCAAGAGGGATTTAAAAAACAATCTTTGGCAGTACTGGGGTTTGAACTCAGGGCTTTGGGCTTGATGGGCAAGTGCTCTACTGCTTGAGAACTAGTCCAGGCCTTGACTCATTTAGTAAGCAACAATACTGGACAATTTGAAAAGAAACATACCAATATTGACAAAAGTAAAGGTATTTTCAAATTAATTTCTAACAATAGGTGGCATAATAATATATCTAAGAATGTTAAACATTTTTATTAAAATATGATATGTAGCCTACTTTTAAACTGCATGAGTTTGCAACAAAGCCTTATTAAGATAATGAAAACTAAAAGATCAGAAACACTATATCACATAGGAAAAAGAAACTGCAAGAAAGTGACATAGTATAGTTAAGACATGAACTTTCAAATTATTCATCAAGTGCCTACTACGTGTAGCCACTGTAGATGCCAGATACACATCTTGGGCTATTTTTCATAATAGGATATTACCTCTGATATTATACATCTAAAGCATATTAAGGTACTCTTAGTCATATTACCACAGAACATGGCACTTCAGGTATTTGCCTAAGATCTCCCAAATACAGGTAGATGTATGGCAGGCCATATATGTTCTTAAAAAACTGCCTTGGACTTGCTCAAGTGCATAAAAAAAATACACTCAGGTAAGGCTTAAATACCTTGTATCCTAGGATCTATACATAATATTCACTGCTGCACAACTAATACTTAAAACAGTATCTAGAATATAGAAGACACTTACTTGCTGAATCAAGCCCTGTGTTGTCTGAGTGGAGCTTTGTAAGCTACAACACTCAGGCCAAATCCACAAGAGGCATTCTTAGTCATCCTTTTGCCTGCAAACAGATTTTCCACGTACATAATATAGCAGGATTGGTGTCTGAACTCAGGGCTTTACTCGAGAAGCAGGCACTCTTCTGCTTGGCCACACATCCAAGTCTGTTTTATGTTATTTTGGAGATGGGTCCTCTAGAACTATTGGGGACTGGCCTCAAACTGTGATCCTCCTGATCTCAGCCTCCCAGGTAACTAGAATTACAGTATGAGTCACTGGCACCCAGTTGCTTTCATATATTTTAAGCAAGTAGTAAATACAGTTTATGGAGATGTTGGCAGAGAAAAGTCAGAAATGAGGGGTGCTGATAGATAGATCAGAATTCAAGTTAAAGGTAAGAATTTCAGAACAAATCACACTCATTTTCATGAATGGAAAACATCACAAATATTTCTTAATACAAATAACTAGCTTTTACAAGATACCACCTCCCACAAGGATGAGTGTACTTCTTAAAAACAGTTTTACAGTCTGTTTCAACATAAGGCTGAATTCAGAAATAAAGAGAATTAGTGTCTTCCATAAAGAGAAACAAATGGCTATAAAAACATTTTATTTCGTTAATCTCATGACTAGGATTAAGTAACATGTTTAACACGACTGCTCCCAAATGCATTAAGAAGCCATAAGAATGTCTTCAATTTCGATTGTGGATTTATAATTTGCATAGCTGTATTACACCTTCAAAGAAACTTCAAGATCAGTATATTCTGAATGGAAAATTCCCTAGTAAAACTGCCAAAAATTCAGGAGAAAAATTAACCAAGCAACAAAAAATGGAAACACGAGGACTTCCCAAAATTTTCTCTAATAACTTTAATATTTCAATCCAAGCAGTACTTTATGCTAGCTGCTTACAGCTGATTGTGTCATGAAATTGTTTTGACTAATTTAACATTCTTCCTTTTCTACTCTTCAGTCTGTTCAAAGACGCATTTAATATCCAGTAAAATAAAGGTCACTGAGAAAAATGAAAATAATGTACACACACTCACTTGCATAATTACTAGGTCAAAAAAGGTAGCTTTGAAACATGCATGTCTTGGTAGTTCTCTGAAATAAAATTACTGTCCAAAAACTTACATGCATACTTGTTTCCATTTTTGAACATTAGTATACATGCCAAATGAATGGATAAAGGCAATGAAAATTGAAGTTTGGGTGTTAATTAGGATGCTAGAAAAAGCACAGCATATGGAGGAAAACACAGAAGGAAGTGGGCACGCACTTCCTATAAACAATTTTGAATTTCAAAGTAGCTTCTCTTCACCTATTTACTTCTTTCTTGTTATTACCAAGTGGGTCCATCAAGAATTTTTAAACAGAGGTCATATTAGACATTCTATCATATTCCCACTCTATTCCATTCTATTCTTATTTTAAAATTAAATGCACTATATAATTCATAGAAATCTTACCAATTGGGGACAAGCTGCATGGTGTATTAGAAGACTCAACAGTGCATTCTACCCTGTGTCAGATTCAAAAAGAATTCCTTGGTAGACTATTTCTATGTTAATTGCTTCAAAGGAACATTTTCAGATCCTGATTGTCTTCCTCAAAGTCAAAATGTTGATGAACAAACCACTAATTAATTCAGAACCATTTCTTGTAGAATTTCTGAAGTTCTAAAATGCCTGAAATTTTTTTATCTGATTTGATGGCAAATCTGACCTGACATAAAAATCTTTTAGCAGTAAAACTTCACCCAAACACTGATGTGAGTCTATTTATACTTTTTAATCATCCCATTTAGTGTGTCTATTTATGTTTCACATTAACAGTATTTTATTATTCTTACTAAAATTCAAAACAATTTCTTTTTGGAAATAGTACTGGGGCTTGAACTCACACTCTTTCACTTGTATCAAATCCCCAGCCCTTTTATTTTTGTTTACTTTTTTATTAATGTGCATTGATTGTACATAGGGGGTTTGCTGTTATATTTCAATAGATGCATACGATGTACTTTGAGCAGATTCACTCCCTCCACATACTCCCTTAATCCTCCTTTCCTCCCCCTCTCCTTTTCATTTAGTTTGTTTATTTATTTATTTATTTATTTATTTATTTATTTATTTATTGCAGTACAGGAGCTTGAACTCAGGGCTTATGCCTCAAGCCACCCCACCCCAGCCCCCTTTTTCGAGATAGGGTCTCATAGACTATTTGCCCAGGCTGGCTTCGAACAGCAATCCTCCTGATCTCTGCTTCCTCAGTAGCCACTGGCACCCAGCTCATTTAGTTTATTTTTGATAAATTCTTTTTCTTTTTTGCAGTGGCCTGCCTCAACCACTATCTTCCTATTTCCTATCTCTGGCTCTGTGCAGCTGAGATTACAGCTGTACACCATTACACCCAGCTTTTTTCTTTTTTTAGATAGGGTCTCTTTGGCTTTCTTGCCAGCCTCGAACCTCCTATCTCTCCCTCCTTTGTGCATCACCATGCCCCACCAAAACAAATCTTACCCTAAAACTTTGCGGTTTCAAAATACCTGGTAACAAGGGTTATAGGTAAAATAGTCGTAGAATCCATTTCACAAACATCTACTAAAGCAAAGCACCTTCTTGAACTTAATTCAGTTTCTCTATTATTGTCCATTATGGTTCACTGTTAATCTAAAACTTACATAACCCACTATTATGTATAGCTCCTACCTCATTTTTACTGTCTTTTCTAATTAATTGAGCCTAGGGCTGTCTCTGTAACACTATAAACACTGTATCATTCACTTAGGTATTTTTAACTATTTACATTTCATATTAACTTTTGTCTTTGATAACTTTTTGTGCACAATTACTCAATTTGATAACACACAGAAATTAAGAACAAGTAGCTCTTAATAACATGAAGCCAGATAAACCAGTCCTCAAGAGGCAGATGCTCTAAACAAAAATGAGGAATTATAGTTGGACATAAATATAAAACCTTACAAAATTAGTATAAGAAATAGCTTACAATGGGAATTGATAAGGATAAAGTATTGTATACTTTATACATTTTTTCAATTAAAAGTTTTCAAGCACTTGAAATATGGTGGAAAAGTGACACAGTGTTTTCCTAAAGGGGGGAAGAGAGGTAAGTAACTGGATAAATAGAACTATGCTCCTTGATAAAAGCTGACCAGGAAAAACTACAAATGTGACAATCTGAGCTAAGATCTAGTACTGAGACTGAGGCAGAAATGCAGACAAATGGGGAAAGATCATCACAGACAGAAGGAGTAAGCACCAAAATTCAAGAGGCTTACTGGGTCAAGATCTTAAAGTACAGTATAGAGGCTGTGGTATAGCTCAATAGTGGAACACTTACCTAGCTAGAGCTTAGTGAACAATGGAAAAGAGATAAAGTAGTGAAGTGAGCAAAAACTGGATTATGCAGAACTTTGTAGACCATAATAAGGAACTTTTAAAAAATTTTAGGTAACTGGGGGAAAGACTGGGACCACATCAGTCCCAGGTGGTATCACATCACCTGATTTATTTATTTATTTTTCCCTGCAGGGTTTTGAACTCACCAACCCTTTTTTTGTTTGTATGAAGGGCTTTTGCAAGCTAAATTCTCAAGAACTATTTGCCCAGGGTTGGCTTTGAACCTCGATCTTCCTGATCTCTGCTTCCTGAGAAGCTAGGAATACAAATGTGAGCCACCTGTGCCTGACTGATTTACATTTTTAAAAGATCACTTTGTCTTCTGGGTATAGACTGATGTGAGGGAAGACTAGAATGGAAATAAATTACAATCTGGAAATGAATGGTATCACAAAACCACTGGATTTGAGAGCTCAAAAAGAAGCCTTGACAGTCGGTTAGTCAAACTTTCTCTACATAAAAGATACGCTCCTAAAGAGCAGTTAGTTTAAGATTTCATGGCCAACGCCAGAGAGAACTGAAATCTAAGTCACCCAAGCCAAAGTTACCATCACTAAACACAAATACTTAAGACTACAGGGTAGAATCAAAGCTTAGCAACTTGATTGGGTCCTGTGGCTCAAGTCTGTAATCCTAGCTACATGGGAGGCAGCGATCTGGAAGATCATGGTCCAGGATCCGCTGGGCATAAAGTGAGGCCCTATCTCAAAAATAACCAAAAGCAGAAAGGGCTGCAGAAGTGGCTCAAGTGGTACAGTGCCTGCCTAGCAAGCACAAGGCTCTAAGTTCAACACCCCACTACCACAAACAAAGAAACAAAAACCTACCAACTACTTAAAACATTTACATAGCTGGGAGTGATGGTGCACTGGGGAGACAGAGGCAGGAGGATGGCAAGTTGGAGGCTAGCCTGAACTTCGTAGTGAGACTCTGCCTCTAAAAACAACAAAAAGTACGTAATTTCTCTGGATTTATTCTTATTTCCAAAGGAATCAGCTAAAATTTATGAAGAAAATGAAAGAAATGTCTAATATGAGTACTTGAAGTTTAGAGAAACATGTTTGTTTACACTTTTGCTGGGGAGCAAAAATAGAAAAAGCACTCCATTCAAAGTGCTTAGTGATAAACTTTAACACCATAATCTCCAATTGGCTGATAATGCCAATTTACCTCTACACAGGATCCTCTGGTGGATAAGGTCTATCAACCACTGAAGCATTGCAAGTGCTTTTCAAAGTGGAGTTTATCATTCCTCTTGAACCAGAACTGTGAAGTGCAAAGTGGTTAACAGTAGTTCTGCTCATTAAGAACCTCTTATTCACCATCTTTGACCTCCTGTCTCTTATCACCATCACTACTTTCTTCTAAACAACAGAGAAATGTTATGAATACTTTTTTTTTGTCATTAAAAGCTGCAGAAGGTGGTACATGCCTATAATCCCAGCATTCAGGAGGCTGAAGCAGGAGGATCACAAGCTCAAGGTTAGTCTGGGTTACGCAGGAAATTCCACCCCTCTCCAAAAAAAAAACCCAAAAAACAAAAAACAAAAACCCAAATCCAAAACAAAACACCAAAAAGCTTGGAAGCCTGTCTTATTATCTTTGTTGAAAGATGAATTCATTGCTCATTAAAAAAAAAAAGCACAATTGTAAAAAACCTAAAATAGAAGAAAAATTTCAATGTTTTTTCAGCTAGTAACTAAAATTGCATAAATTACAGCTAGTGGCAACCTTGTGACTAATTTGGATGTCCTGAACATAAAATATTATCTTAGTATGTTCCCTAATTCAGAGCTGCTAGAGGAGCTGATCAGTTAATTAATATAGGGAGTGATAAAGCTTCCCTTTAATTTTCCTCCCTCACTGTGGGATTAGCTCCCTTAGGCAGAAGTTCTATAAAGTTTATGAAGCTTAATCCTGAAGCTACCCTGAAGTTAGCATTTCACACCTATTCCTTCTATAAACCACCCCACCCCCTTTCTCTTCCTCTGGTGTTAACCTGTTCTTTCAAACAGTGGTATTCAACTAAATACCTTTTTCACTACACACCCATTTTATCTAGAGAAAATAACTAGATATTTCTGGCACAAGTTTCTAAGAACTGAGCACATTTAAACTATAATCTACCGATCATTCTTACTGTTTGCATAATCTGAAGTTGAGTCCTTGACCTAAACACAGGTTAATCTAAAAATTCATCAAAATTTGGAAATATTTCATGATGTTAAGTTTATTAAAACAGTATGTAACAAGGATTGCTACAATTATTTTTAAATAAGCACAAAAGAGAAATGGCATAATCTGAAAACGTAAAAAATACAATCATTCTGGAGGTGTTTTTGAAACGTATCTACTTAAGGTAGGTAGACTCAAGTCAAGGAGACATTAAAACCACAAATAAGCCAGCCATGGTGTTGAGTTCCTGTAGTCCCTCCCAGCTAAGATCAAGAGGGATAAATAAATAAATAAATAAATAAATAAAAAAAAGAGTTTGAGATGAGCCTGGACAAAATAGGGAGGCTCTGTCCACAAAACAAAACAACTAAAATAAAAAATAGACTTGAAAAATTGTCTAATTTTATCTCTGTGACCAAAAGTTGAATGGACTGCTCAGAGAAGACTGCAAAGAAATTAAACCTAAAACAATTACATATTAATAAGGGACTCCACCCACACATTCCCATTTCCCCACCCCATTTCAACAAAAACACAAACAAAATAAAGAAGACATTAAATAGTGGACAAGGTATGAAAAAAAAATACAAAAAGAAAAAACTGTCATGGAAAAACAAATAATACAAAAAGAAAAAAACTGTCAACAAGAACGTTTTATTAGCCTTTTCAGATAAATGGAAACCCTTCTTACATGACACCCAAACTCAGCAATGGGTTGCAATTTGGAATGGGAAACCTCACTACTAAACATTATGTTCTCTACAACACTGATGTTCATTGGTCCAGCTGGAATTTTGGAAGGATTTCTTACTTATGCAGGAAAATACTGGCTCATAAGTTATTCAGATCTTCAAGTAATGATTTATTCCACTGTACATTATTTTTTAAATGTTCATTAATATCAGAACAAATATCCCCAAAATATTGTAAAGCCGGTAAGAGCCCAGTGGCTAATAAAAGCTTTTCAAAATTCCAATTTTTGCTTAAAAGCTAGAACTTTACCATTAACCATAAATCCTATCACTATTTTCCTTAAGGCAACAGGGGTCACTATTTTTGAGAATATGTCAGCCTAATATTCAAATTTGAATAACCACAACTTGTAAGACATACTTTCAAGTAAAAATGGTGTTTCCTACAAGTGGCTGGTTCAAATTGTGAGACTCAATCACATAATTTTCATAGAAACAATCACAATACTTCAGTATACAGCTAAAATATTTTAAGTATACTTCCTTATTATTTTGTCACAGTATATTAAAAAAGATGTGTACAAGGGTAGCTATTTAATTTAAAAGTTTTTAACTTAGATCAAGGGCATTTAAGTGAAACCTTTAAAAAAAAAACTAAAGTGCATGGCAGTGAGAAGTACAATGACTACTAGTACTAATCTAATCTGATTCATTCTAAGGTGGCAAAAATTTTACTCACCACTGTTTCTGCACCACAGGTACCAATGTCAATACAATGAAAAGGGCATAGAACATCCCAATACTGTAATAAAAACTTTTAAACTTGCAGATTCCCTAAAAATGTCTCCTAGATATCCAGAAATCCTAGAACCATACTGAGTATTCCTTAGTTAAATAATATTTAAGTCTGATTAAAAATCACAATTATTATCTTTTGGGGGTGTAAATGGAGTTTATTAAAAGTTAGGGGAGGGAATTACAAAAGGGAGCATGGTGGTCCCAGGTGGAAGCTGGAAGCAGAGAGAGCATGCTTCTCTTTTCTAGCTGCTTTTAAAACTTATGCTGACCTATGGGAAGGGAAGAACCTGGTGGAAAGAACCAATAATTGGTGAGTGGGGCAGGGCCACAATCATTTTTAGTCTTTATTTATACCTTAGTGAGAATCTTAAACAATACTATGCAAAAATAAAGGCTTTAAAGAACAAGAACTAATTCTGCATTAGTATATTCTTAAGATTTATAAAACATTTACAAATAATGCTCTATTTAATACTCAACAACTCCAAGAAGTATATGTCATCATTGCCATGAAGAAGCAAGGTGGCAGGAAAGTTTCAAGAAAGGGAAGTACGCATGCTGCTTAAAAATACTTGTAAGATGGACTGGGTACCGGTGGCTCACACCCATAATCCTAGCTACTCAGGCAGCAGAGATCCGGAGGATCGTGGTTCGAAACCAGCCTAGGCAAATAATTTGAGACTCCTGATCTTGAAAAAAACCCATCACATATGAGGGTTGGTGGAGTGGCTCAAGGTGTAGGCCCTGGGTTCCAAAAAAAAAAAGAAAGTAAACTGGGTGCTAGTGGCTCATGTCTGTAATCCTAGCTACTCGGGAGGTTGAGATAGGCAGGATCACAGTTCAAGGCCAGCCCTGGCAAATGATCAAGAGACCCCCATCTTCACCAGAGCAAAAATGGACAGGAGGTGTGGCTCAAGTGGTACAGCACCTGCTTTGCAAGAGTGAAGCCATGAGTTCAAACCCCAGTTCAACCAAAACAAACAAAAACAAACACTGTAGTGTGGGATTATAGATGATACTAATTTTCTTCTTTATACCTTTCTATAGTCTAAACATTTAACCCAAAAACTTAAATGATAAACATATTTGAAAACTCAGCCTGCCTTATTAATACAAATTCTGTAAAATACCAAGTCCAATAATTTCAAGAGCAGTAAAAGAAAATAACATACACATTATTTATTTCATCCCCTTTTCATCTGCATAGTACAGAATTCAACATTCCATGGGGATTCCAAAGTTTTGTTATTGTTACTAAGAAGCTTATTCATAACTTAAAAATATTAGAGGTTATAGGGAATAATATATTAGCATAATGTACTAGACTAGTAGGATTCTATACTCATTGTAACTTAAAACACAAAGTAACAAAGATTGGATGCAGCACACACATTATCATTTGCCACCTAAAAACCATTAATTAAATGAAAATAGTTTATATTTTATTAATACCTATAGTTCCATTAACTGAGAATATAGAAAGTCCCCTAATTTAGTATAAAGGAACTTTGCAGGGCAGGGATGGAAAGTAGTTCAGTAGAGAGTGCCTGTCTACCTTGTGCAAGGTCCTGGGTTTCAATCCCAATGCTATAATAAAATAAAGTAACTTTGAAAAATACATTCTAATGTGAAAAGGATAAAATATAGAAGACACAGATAATTAGAACTTCACCTTGCCTATGGTTTCCCATTTCCTCTCCAGGTTTCACCCAAAGTTGCTATTGACAAAACACTGTTTGCTTTAATCTTTTTTCCCTTCCTACAAGACAAAGAGGAAAACACAGGTGATAGTGCTTATCTACCAGTGAGCAGCTTTATTAGTTACTTAAGTTTTAAGTAAAGAAGAAAAATATCTTATTTACTGAATTAAATTTCAGTGCCACTGAAAAACTACTTTAGCTCTATGACACTTTTAATGAACACTCTCTTATTTTAAACATCTTTATTAAGCTATATGTGCATCCATTAAAAACATTAATCTCCCACTGCTGGAAATGATCACTGAGCAAGTTATCTCATGAGGTCCAATCCAGTTTAAACTTAAAAGGACTTACTGATCTATGTAAAGTTGCGTAACAAGAATAAAATATAAAATAAAAGCTTCAGGAATCAGCGTAATATAAAGTTCAAACTCAAAACATTAGTTAATTACTCCCTATGACTAGAGACTAATATTCTTAATCTAAAAGTGAATATATTTCTAGTACTCAATTATCGTATATATAATCAATTTTAAGCACAGTGATATTTAGTATATTGTCCCTCAGTGTGATAAAAGCCAGATGGAAACTCTGCAACTCATCCTGCAAATATTTTTACTATTGGAGAATTTAAATGTTACATTAAAAATCTGGTACCTTTCTCCTAAGTTTTCATTTCTTTCATTTGTAAGTTTTACACTCTTTGGGAAATTAAACAAATTTTGGACCTTCACTGATGCAATGGGAAGAAATCTTTCTAAACTACTACTACTACAATTGCTATGTACACCTAATTTATTAGACCAATATAGGGAATAAATACAGCAGTGTTATAAAGTATGGAAAATAAGTGACATTCTTTTTGTTGGTGGTGAATTTTAAAAAGTAATTAAAGTAGCACAAATGTTCCAGATAACTTTTTAAAAAGATTATACAGCCAGTGGGCTTTTACTACAAATGGAAAAATTCCTTCTACTCTTTATAGCCACCATTTCCACAGTATGCATGAAATTTGAAAGAGTTAAGTCCTCAAGTGGTAATCAGTATCTTTCAATACCACTGCAAAATATTAATGAACACTGAAAAAAGACATTAGCTTTTAGCCCCACATAGTACAGTAGTTCTGCTCAGTAAAAACTTTATGCAGTATTACAATAAATCATGGCATCATTTCAGACATGTTTCTTAAATTGTTCTAAAAAAAAGAGGTTCAACTTGAAAAGGTTGAAAGTAAAAACTTCAGCTTAATCTCTAAGACTATTATGAAAGGAGGGAAAAAGGAAAACACACACCCCAAAGCATATACTCAGTCACAACTTATAAAGTCTTTAAAAAATTTAATTAACTAATTTTTGTGGTTCTGGGGCAGAAGCCAGGGACTTGTGTGTTAGACAAGTGCTCTACACCAAGCCACATCCCAATACTGAAAGATTAATTTTTGCCAATTTTTTTCATCAAGTGAACATGTGACATTACTACTATCAAAGAAATAGCTTTTGAATATTTAGTTCAGAAATGCTAAACTATTTCCTAGTCCCAGTTAAATCTAGACATTAAAGATGAACAAAACCTATTCTCTTGATTATACCTACAGGATAACAACACATGCAAATCAGTAAGAGTTCCTTGATAATTGATAATAAAATTGCGTATGTAAACTATACTTTTTTGGTGGGGGATGAGGGGGGTAAAGGAACCATTGTAAAATCAGCCAAATTCCCACCAGATCAGATCCAATTTCACTTCCTCAACAAGTATTTGTCAAGTACCCAAACAAAAAACAATGAAACCTGAAGGGGAATTTTTCATCCAAATCTTAAGACTTTACATTTAAAATGTGCATAATTAGTTACCATGTTATCAATGTCTGCATAGGCCTTCAAACAATTTTGTATTATATAAGATACATTTGAAAGATCCTTATATACATGGTCAACTTTTTTTTTTATGATTTCACCTTGCTAGACCCTCCTTACACAGTGGCTCTTTGCTATGGTGACTCACTTTTGAAACCTTTATAGGGCTAAGAGAAAATAATGGAATTCTACTGTAAATGAGTGAGGATCAAATGAAAATCAATTTATATAGTAAGAGATTCCAAAAGTAATGTGTATTTTTTTTGAAGGATCACATTGTTCTCTTCTAATATGCTTTCTTTGAATGTTTACTACCATCAATCCCTAAATATAAATCCTAAACATTACTATGTGACCAGGAAAGATACTAGAAACTAAGAATACAGTAGAAAGCAAAACGGATCAACTCCTCCCTACCCTTATGGTGTTTTCATTAAATTGGTATTGAGTATCTACGTTCAAGGAATCATGCCAGTGTTTGGGGCATACAAAAGAACGTACCTTGTCCGTGGGGTTTATAATTTACTGGCATACATGATGGTAACAGAAGATAGGAAGGGGTACAAGTCATAGAAAGGAAGAAAGAAAACTTTCATGGAGTTGGGTGGGAAAAGATAAAACACACAGCAATCATTTTCATGCCCCATACTGCATATTAAAATTAAGTCAGTTTAGTGTTGGGCTCTTTCAGCTGTATTTTGATACCTGGCACATTTAAAACCAACTGGCTGTACATGTCACAACTATTTACTTTGAGGCTTCCTCAGACAAGGCTGCTTTACAATTTATTGTGAATGTCAAAACAAAAAAGTGCAAGTGAATACAATGTAGTCCAGAGATTAAAAGTATGGATGGGCTCAAACAAGACTACCATTCAGTTTTCTTAAATCTTTAAACAAAATTATTTAATCTCCTGAGTACTAACTTCCTCTCCCAAAACATAGGTATGAAACGAAATAGTATGAAACTAAATAATATGGTTTATTCCACACTATTGAAACTACCCAAGTGGTTCGTCAACACTATTTGACTAAGATACATCTTTTTTGGGGTATGATGGGACAAATAATCTCCGCCAGATGTAACTCACTATGAAGATGTTCTATTTCTTCCTTCAGGTTGTCTACTATGGATAGACTACTGTCCTTAAAATCAGCAGACTGACTAAATGATTACCTGATTTGAGGCCTCAGTTTCCTCCTCCAAAAAAATGACAGGGTGGGACTGAATGATCTAAATCGTCCCTTCCGGCCCTTAAAAAGTCCCATGACTCCATTATGACTCAATAAATATTATTTTCAGAGACAGCTTTTAAGAATGATAAGAGCTTGAAGGTAAATGAACGTCTTTCCTGTAAGTTAGTTCTTGCTAGGATAAGGTTTTTGAGCAAGTCCAAACAATATTCTAATTACAAAAAGGAGGGCTAAAAAATGAAATTTGAATTAGAAGCTATCAATTGAAGCATTCGATACATACCGTCAGTATGTCCACATATTAAATATTAATACCAGAAAAGCAAAAATCCAGAGAAACTGAATTACTTTTGAAATACAACAATTACAATCTTCATTCTAATGTCAACTTTCTACTCCGTGAAAAAATGTGATTTCCCGATCCCGTAACAGAAGTGCTTATATTCATACCAATCAGAAGTTACAGGGCCAAAATGTCTTTCTAAATTCTTAAGGCAGGCTTGGGAAGGGGACAAGCGAAGGGAAAGCAAACCATCTGCTCAAACTCGCAAGGATGTTTTTTTTTTTTCTCAAAATGCATCTTTAAAAAAAAAGAAAGAAAGAAAGAAAGAAAAATCCGGATGGCCCAGTTCTCTGGGAGTCGTTTCAAATAAAACCCCTGGCGCTGATAAGTCAGCTTTAGAATCGAGACGGCGAAAAAAGAGAAGAGGACAAACTTCCTGGATTTTCTCTCCCTCTGCAAGAGAAAGAGATTTCCTCTTGCTGACGAAGGGAAAGGCCCCTTTAACAGTTTTTCTCTGCACGGTGGCGGCTGCCAGACTAGGTGGGGCTCCCTCCGCTGCCTTCCTCCTGCCACTTCCCGCAACAAATGGAGTGAGCCAGCCCCGATCCAGGCAAACTTTTTCCCTGTCAGGCTCGAGCCTGCGGGGCGCCGGGGAGTGGTTTCCCCTGATCGCCGCTCGCCGGGGCTCCGGGCTTGAGGGGGGTGGAGGGGAGAGGCAGATCTCCGCAAAGGACAACTTTCTGGTTTCCGTTCTAACTTCCACCCACACTAGGGAGGGGGCTCCGGGGCGGGGAGCGAGTCTCCGAGGAGCCGGGCAGCGGCAGAAGCTGCGGCGACGGCGGGCAGGAGGTAGCGGACGAGTGTGAGCGTGTGCGCGCGTGTGTGTGACTGTGTGTTGGGGAAGGGGGGGTCCTCGGGCTCTCACTTCCTCCGCCATATTTCAGACATTTGACCCCTTCCGCAAAGCGCGCTGCTCCCCCGCCGCGGCGGCGGCGGCCCAGGTTCCTCTCGGCCGGCCTGGGAGGCAGCGCGCTAGCCGACCTGGGAGCCGGGCCCTCGCGCCACCTGCCGCGCGCCGAGGGGCAGTCGTCGTCGTCCTCGTCGTCGTCGTCGCCGCGGGGCCCCTGACCGCCCCGCCCGGCCCGCGCCGCGCCGCACCCCACCCGCTCTCCCCTCTGCCGGCGCCCGGCCCCCGCCCCGCGCGGCCGCCGTCGCCGCTCCCCTCAACAGCGGCCACGCACGCACTCTGCGAACCTCTCACGCTGTCACCGGGTTCTTGCAGCCAGCGTCGCCCCGTGCTCCCCCCGGGTTGCTGCTCCCGGCGCCACGGCGGTCCTGCCGCTGCCGCCGCCGCTCCGGCTGGTTTACACGCCTGACTCTGGGCGAGGTTTGGCGGTGTCGCCTTGACGTCAGGCGTTCAGCCTCGCTCTCGCTTCCGCCCGCGGGCGGGGCGCGCGGGTGCACAGCCCGGGAAGGGGCGTGGCACGGGGCGGAGTTATGGGTGAGGGGCGGGGCTGCCGCCCGCCGGTCCTCGCCACGGGCCTCGCGTTGGCCTCTCGCGCGGCCGGGGCGGAGGACTTGCATGCACACGCTGTTGCTCGGTGGCCAGCGCCCCTGGTGCTGCGTCTTCGTCTTCATCTTCTCCGCCCCTTGCCTTCTGTGTCGCCCTCGCAGGCCGGCACTTCGGCGGAATCGCGTGTCGGCTTCCCCTGGAGCGCACTCCTCTCTACCCCAGCGAGTAACAGGGGAGCGCAGGGCTGAGAAAGCCTACGAAACCCTGAAGGTGCCTTTTAATGCAAACTGTAATTCCGTCACCGACGCCTCCAAACCCTTGGTGTTCGCGTAGTCCTTTGTGCCCGGCAAAGTAGCTAGCTGAAGGAATAACTGAGCGTTCAGGCTCTATGCTTGAGCTCCGGCAAAGGAGCCCAGGCCAGGGCACAGTCTTTTTCATTCTTGAAATGGCCTGTCTCTTGAATAGACAAGTATTTCATCCACTGGTGTCTTAATCCTGGTGAATACTGTCCATGTCTCCTGCCAAAGCAGTTTGCAAATCGATGATTCCCAAACAAGTGTATACCCTGTACTTAAATCAACACTATTAATGGAAATAAATTACATGATGAAGTGTGTGACTGGGGCACTTCAGTGACTACAGATTGCCCCTAGATAGGCCTATGATGTGACTTCCGGTTCTATTCCAAAAAGCGCAGGAACTTGCCAAAATTAGAGAAAAGATGAAATGTAACTACCTTTAGTGTGAAAACCTTATCAGTGCTCTGTATTGAAGTTCTGATGGGTGAAGAGATTCGGAGCGCAAGGAAAAGTAGAGGTTGAGGGTCATTAAAGACTAACTTGTATTAAACTATTGTCACTTTGCAGAGAACACCAGAATCTACATCTTGTAGCATTGAACTCACTTTTGAGTTTAAGACCTTTGTTCCTGTCTATTTCCTTGATGTCTTCACCAGGATATATTCCACTGGCAATTTGAACTCATCATGTGTGCAAACTGAACTCATCCCCGTGGTCACTAAACCAGTTTCGTCTCTTTTTCCTTTGTTACTTGTATCACCATCATTTAAATTTCCTAGTCTTCAAGCCTGACGGTTCTCTCTGAGTCCTCTAAAATAATCCACCAATTGGTATATCTATTTCAAGTCTTTCTCTGTGTTTTTCTATTCCATTTCACCTAAGACCACACTTGTTTTGGTTGGCACAACTTTATAACTCCCCAACCTTTGCAGCCTAGAAGCTTCCAGTCTGTCCTGCAATGTATTCATTTTACACATTGTTGCAGATGAATTAAGCAAGTTATACTCCCTTTCTCAAGAAGCCTTCAATTATTCCCCACTTCTACCAAAGTAAAGTTATGTCTCACTTTTCCCTTTCAATTAAAACTACCTTGCAGTCAGAGTGGACTTTGGGTTTTTTTAAATGAAGAAATTTTAATATAAAGGTTTACATCATGATAAATGATAAAGCTTATGAAATTTCCTTCTCTTGATGCATTCAGTCTTTGCTTTTTTTTTCTTTTATTCTGATTTATCTTGCCATCTTTCTCCTATGTGTTTCTTTTATTTATGTATTTTGGCAGTACTGGGGTTTGAACTCAGGGCCTCACACTTGCTAGGCCGGCACTCTACCACTTGAGCCACTCCACCAGCCCCTTTTTTGTGTTGGGTATTTTTGAGTTAGAGTCTCTGGAACTATCTCCCGGGGTTAGTTTGGAACCATGATCCTCCTGATTTCTACCTCCTCAGTAGCTAGGATTATAGGCATGAGTCACCAGTGCCCAGCTCCATCTCCTTTCTTCAAGAAATAATATCTTTTCAGATACTTGCAATCTAAAGTGCTCTGTTCTCTTTTGAATCCCCATCACACTTTACTGGTTCTTTATTTTGTCACTTGTGTTCACCCTTCTACTAAACAGAAGTCTGCAAACTTTTTCTGTCCAGGGCTAGATAGTAAATATTTTAGGTTTTGTGGGCCAAATAGTCTCTGTTGCAGTTACTCAACTATGCAACTATTCAACTCTACTAATGTAGCACAAAAGCAGAAGCAGACAATACGTCAAGATTGGGTGTGGCTGGAATTCTGATAAAACTTTATAGACCTTAAAATTCAACTTTCATATAATTTTTTTGTGTCATGAAATAGTATTCTCTTTTTAAACTAAAATTATAAAAGTAATTCTTAGCTCATGGCTGCAGAAAAATGGATGGCACACTAGATGTGACCAGTTGGCCATAGTTTGCTCAGCTCTGTACTTGGGCTGGTGTCATGGACAGTTGCACAGGTCTTGTACCTACAGGGGCCCCATGATTGGTGTAATGCCTTCATGTCACTATCTTGATATTTTTAAGAGTTTTTGAACAAAACATGCATTTTTGTTTTGTACAGGGTCTCAAAAGTTATGTACCTTGCTCCTGCTTGTAGAAGAATATAAAATCTTGACCAGGATACATATTTCTTACTTTTGTCAATGTTGGCACCTGGCATAATGCTTCACATAATAGGCGTTCAAGATGCATTTGGGGAAGATAGAGGCAGAGACTGAAATGATACATCTCCATGCTGCAGGGATCAGAAACTAGGAGTGAGAAGTAGTGTGTACTTTCCCTCGAAACCTCCAGGAGGAACCTGGCTTCTCAACACCTTCATTTTCTGACTTCTTGTCTCCAGAACCATGAGAAAATTAATTTCTGTTCTTTTCAGAAAAAAAGTACATAATAAAAACAAAAAAGATACATTTGCAGAATTTCCTGTACCTAAGGTAGTGTGGAATAGTGAAAAATGGAGTCAGAGTTCAGCCCCACCACTTGTTAGCTGCGTGGTGTTGGGCAATCCCATAGCCACATAGAGGTTTAGTTCTAACCAATGACTTGGGGGTAATAACATTTGCCTTACAGAACTGTTGTAAGATAAGGTAAAAAAAAAAGTAGTAAGGTCTCAGCCCCCAGGACAAGAAGAAACTTAAAGCTAGCTTAGAGAAAGTGAATTAAGCGTATACTAACCCACTTTTAAACCCTGGCTGTGGTTTCTTTCTTTTTTTTTTAAGGAATGCTTTTCCTTGCATTTGATTCCTTTCTTATTCAAGGCTGGGAGTATATAGCCATGGGTGCCTCTTCAGAGTGTGTTTTGTAGCATTGCAAATGTCCCCATGCAGGTGTCTTAAAATTATTTCATTTTTGTAACCCCTTATAAAAATGTGCATTGCCCCAGTGAACTAACTCTGTATCTCACTTTTTTTAAAATTCACCATCAAGAGCTATCCTAGTTGGTTTTCTTTTCCTTATTTAATGGTTTAAAATTTGAGTCCTGTTCAATTAAAAAAAAAAAGTGTACTCATCATAATTATTGCTGTATTTAACCTGAAGTGATATTTCTAATTTTTCATGCTATTTGCTTCCTTAAAAGTTTTACTTCAAATAACACCTATGCTTCCTTAGTTTAATTTCAGAAGTACACAAAATACAAACAAGTAGATTTCTTTAAAAAAAATTCCAAATTTATTATTTTCTTAGTTAACAGTTAGTGATTATCAGCATACAAAGAATCATACTATTTAACTTCCAACTGAACTTGGTCATCAGTAGCATTAATATTTATTAACCTAACGTGTTAGTGAATTATTTCCATTTAAAAATGAACAATATTGGACTAGTGGAGTGGCTCAAGCAGTAAGAGCACCTGCCTAGCAAGCATGAGGCCCTGAGTTCAAACTCCAGTGCCACCAAAAAAAGAAAAAGAAAAACAAATAAACAATATTGAAATTCAAGTCTTTCAAGGCCCTTTCTTGCTGGCTTTTCCCTTAGGGGTGTGTGTGTGTGTGCATGTGTGTGTACCTATGTATATGAATAAGTGTACATGTATATAGTGTATATGAATAGAGTGTATATGTATGCAGTATAGTATATGGCATATAAGTATGGTTCTTCACCTTTATAACAACCTTTGAGGCTGAAGTTGGAGGTTGAGAAGGATAAGAAGGCTGCTTATTGGATACAAAAAGAGGAAAAACCATGGCTTAACTTCCCAGTTTGTTTCATTCTGTTTCCTTGGTCAAAGATTGCATTCCAAAAGCTATGCACTTTCTTTATAGGTTCTATCACTTACTCACACAGGAGACTGGGTAAGAGTAGATTAGACCACTGTTATCATGGGAAAACAACTCAGAACTTAACTCCGCTATGGTAGTTTGTATATCTCTAAGATTGCTTTTTTGGGGAAACAATGTACTTATATGTAAGAAAAATGAAGCAGCCCAGCATGTTTTCTACTCTTTGTAATAACTATAACTGCTTGTTTGTCTCAAGATATACTTCAAATTTTCTGCCTGGACTGTAATTCAGCACTTGTGGGCTTGACCACCAAATCTACCTATACCACATTAAATAAATATAATAGTTCTATAATTTTGCTATTGCTAATGTCTATGATGTAAGAAACAGATTGTACTTTAAAATTCCCCGTTCTCAAGCCTTTGCTGAGAAAAACCATAAAATCAAAAATGACATTCCCAGAGCTATCATATAAATGAGTGTTAAAAGCAAAAAACTATCACAAAAAAGAACTTTATGAAATACCCTCTGTCATAAATTTTTCCAAAGCAATTTAAAGGGCTGGGACTATAACTCAGTAGAGTTGTGCTTGCCTAGCATGTGTGAGGCCCTGGGTTTCATCCCCAGCACCACAGAAAAAGAAGCAATTTTAACTAAGAAATCCTTCAAAACGGCAAACAAGTCGTTTTAGAATCTGGGCTGTTTCTCATACAAAAGACTAATATGAAAAAGATGCCCAAGGTTGGGGAGAAGGGTCAGGTATCCCCTGGGAATTTATCATTAAAGACAGTAATTATCTTCTGGTACTAGTTTCCCCCAAGTCCTGTGTATGAATCACATGCCTCAATAATAATTACCAAATTCCAAGAGATAGGTTTAATGACCCATTACACAGATGAGAAAGCTCAAGTTTAGAAAGCCGAATGGCTCAAGGCCACATATAAATACACGGCAGAGTTGCAATTTGTATCCAAGTTTATCGACTTTCTTTTGGCACCATGCTGCCTGTTTGTTCTTTTGAGAATACTGTTCTCTGAGTCACAAAAATCTCTTCTATTTTGTATTTATCTCAATCTTCGTCATTCTTCAAGACCCACTGGTTCTTAATAATCACTTATGCCACTCTTTGATACTTATGATGCATGGCCTAACTTGAAGTGCTTTTGTCTTCTCTCCATCTTTTGAGATCCTGGAGAACTGAAACTGTATCTTTATACATCTTTGTACCTACTGTGCTGCTGGCATGGTTTGTAAGAAATTAATGTAGTTTGGAGAGTCTTGCTAATCTTGTTAGATTTGCCCAAGCGATCGTAGCAGATTTGTTATTTAACCTGAGTTTCTGTTTTATTAACCAAAATGCATACGGCAGTAGCTACTATGTGGAGTTTTAAAAATGACCTTAAGCCAGGTGCTGGCCAGTGGCTCACGCCTGTAATCCTAGCTACTTGCGAGGCAAAAATCAGGAAGATCAAGGTTCAAAGCCAGCCCCTTGAAATAGTTTGTGAGACTATTCACAAATGAGGGCTGGTGGAGTGGTTCAAGGTGTAGGCCCTGAGTTCAAGCCCCAGTACTGCATAAAATAAAATAAAATAAAATAAAATACTTTAAAAAGGAGGCCAGGTATGGAGCATGGCCTAACATGTGCAAGGACTTGGGTTTGATCCCAGGCATGCAAAATTAAATAGAGGAAGTTTAGGCAGTAATGGTTAGGTGGACAGGCTCTGAAGTCAACTGTAAGTGTTTGAATACGGGCTTCGCTCATCTTGAGGAATTTACCTTTAGTGCTCGTTTTCCTCATGTAATATAAATAATATGAGGATTAAATAATGTAACTAGAACAATAAGCACAAAATAGCTATTGTCATGTAAAAGATGATAAATGTGGGTTCCTGTTACATCCTCTGGCATGATATCACTTTGTGCAACCAGTAAGAATTCAACAAATGTCTATTAAACTTTCACTTCCCTTTACAACTCAAGAATTGGTTATGTTCTGATGTTTCTCTGTGTTCTGAAGTTTCTCTCTCTCTCTCTCTTTCTCTTTCTTCCCTCTTTCTCTCTCTCTCTCTCCAGAGTCTTGCTGTGTAGTTTGCCTACCCTTGAACTTTCAATCGGCCCCCTTAGTTTCCTGCTCATGCTTTTCCTCCTTTCTCACTGGCTGCTCCTTCCTTCTCAGCCTCTCTTTGGATGTCCCTTCCTCCCCCTGACCTGTAAGGGTTGGAGTCCCTCAGATCTTAATCCTGGGCCCTTATCCTGGCTACTTTCTTCTGGGCAATTTTATAGTCTCTGTCCTGACTGCGTGTAATCAAAAAGCCAGTGACTCACAACTATAAGCAACTTATCTTTGACAAAGGAGCTAAAAATATACGATGGAGAAATAGCAGCCTCTTCAACAAAAACTGCTGGGAAAACTGGTTAACAGTCTGCAAAAAACTGAAACTAGATCCATGTATATCACCCTATACCAAGATTAACTCAAAATGGATCAAGGATCTTAATATCAGACCCCAAACTCTTAAGTTGATACAAGAAAGAGTAGGAAATACTCTGGAGTTAGTAGGTATAGGTAAGAACTTTCTCAATGAAACCCCAGCAGCACAGCAACTAAGAGATAGCATAGATAAATGGGACCTCATAAAACTAAAAAGCTTCTGTTCATCAAAAGAAATGGTCTCTAAACTGAAGAGAACACCCACAGAGTGGGAGAAAATATTTGCCAGCTATACATCAGACAAAGGACTGATAACCAGAATATATAGGGAACTTAAAAAACTAAATTCTCCCAAAACTAATGAACCAATAAAGAAATGGGCACGTGAACTAAACAGAACTTTCTCAAAAGAAGAAATTCAAATGGCCAGAAAACACATGAAAAAATGCTCACCATCTCTAGCAATAAAGGAAATGCAAATTAAAGCCACGCTAAGATTCCACCTCACCCCTGTTAGAATAGCCATCATCAGCAACACCACCAACAACAGGTGTTGGCGAGGATGCGGGGAAAAAGGAACCCTCTTAACACTGTTGGTGGGAATGTAGACTAGTACAACCACTCTGGAAAAAAATTTGGAGGCTACTTAAAAAGCTGGACATCGATCTACCGTTTGATCCAGCAATACCACTCTTGGGGATATACCCAAAAGACTGTTACTCCAGAGGCACCTGCACATCCATGTTTATTGCGGCACTATTCACAATAGCCAAGTTATGGAAACAGCCAAGATGCCCCAGCACTGACGAATGGACTAAGAAAATGTGGTATCTATACACAATGGAATTTTATGCAGCCATGAAGAAGAACGAAATGTTATCATTCGCTGGTAAATGGATGGAATTGGAGAACATCATTCTGAGTGAGGTTAGCCTGGCCCAAAAGACCAAAAATCGTATGTTCTCCCTCATATGTGGACATTAGATCAAGGGCAAACACAACAAGGGGATTGGACTATGAGCACATGATAAAAGCGTGAGCACACAAGGGAGGGGTGAGGATAGGTAAGACACCTAAAAAACTAGCTAGCATTTGTTGCCCTTAACGCAGAGAAACTAAAGCAGATACCTTAAAGCAACTGAGGCCAATAGGAAAAGGGGAACAGGTACTAGAGAAAAGGTGAGATCAAAAAGAATTAACCTAGAAGGTAACACCCACGCACAGGAAATCAATGTGAGTCAATGCCCTGTATAGCTATCCTTATCTCAACCAGCAAAAACCCTTGTTCCTTCCTATTATTGCTTATACTCTCTCTACAACAAAATTATAAATAAGGGCAAAATAGTTTCTGCTGGGTATTGGGGGGGAGAGAGGGAGGGGGCGGAGTGGGTGGTAAGGGAGGGGGTGGGGGCAGGAGGGAGAAATGAACCAAGCCTTGTATGCACATATGAATAATAAAAGAAAAATGAAAAAAAAAAAAAAAGCCAGTGACTCCTAGCTTCCCAGATGCACAGCCAACTGCCTCCTGGAGAGCTGGTCCTTCAGGAATCCTCCTGCCCTCTGCCTTACTCCACATAGCAAGTCCTGCAAATTCCTCTGGCATCTCCCTCCAAAAATCACTTAAATGTGACTACTTTTCTCAATTTCTGGGGTTTGATTATGTACCTTCACTTTTGTCACACTTTCCATTCATTCTCTAAGTCTTGATTTTTTTTTTTTTTTTTTTTTTTGCTTCATACCTGGCTTCCTTTTTAAAGTCTTTTTATTTATTTATTTTTGTAGTACTGAGGTTTGAACTCAGGACCTACACTTTGAGCCACTCTGCCAGTCCTTTTGTGATTTTTTTTCCCAAAAAAGCCTGGGCTGGCTTTGAGCTGTGGTCCTCCTAATCTCTGCCTTACTGAGTAGCTAGGATTACAGGTATGAGCCACTGGTGCTGGCATTGATTTTTATTTTATTTTATTTTTGTCAGTACTAGAATTTGAACTTAGGTCCTCATGCTTGCTAGGCATTTGAGCCATACACAGCCCTTTTTTTGCTTTTGTTATTTTTTTAGATAGAGTCTCACATTTTTGCTTGGGGCTGGCCTCAGATCTCAATCCTTCTACCTATGCCTGCCTCCCATGAGGTTGGAATTATAGATGTACACCTCCACACTGGCTTGCTGATTGAAATGGGGGTCTTGCTAACTTTTTGCTCAGGCTGGCCTCAAATCTTGATCCTCCTGATGACTTTCCAAGTAGCTGGGATTATAGGCATGCACCACTACACCCAGCTCTAGTCTTAATTTTTAAAATAAATTTTTATTGTAGAAAATTTCAAATGTAAAAACATAATGAATCACTTCTTTTTCTTTCAGTTCTAGGGATTGAACTAGGGCCTTGCACATGCAAGGCCCATCCACTCCTTAGTCCATTTTAACATTGAACTTCACTTCACTAATCTTATTTCATCTCTCCCCTCCTTTCCCCCCATAATTGGAGTAGTTTAAAGGGCATCTAGTGCGTCATTTCGTTTCACCTGTAAGTAATTCAGCATGCATTTCCCACAGATAAGAACACTTAAAAAGTGTAACCTCAAGCTGGGTACAGTGGTACATGCCTGTAATCCTAGCTACTCGGGAGACTGAAGTGGCAGGATTGTGAGTTTCAGGCCAGCCTGAGCGACATAGCAAGAGCCCATCTCAAAACAAGCAAATAAAAAATGCAACTGCGATGCCATGATGACATCTAACAAAATTAAAGATGATTCCTTAATACAAATCAATACCCAGTCCATCTTTTAAATTTCTTGATTGTGTCAAAGATAACTTTTACTGTTGGTTTGTTTAATTCATGATCCAAACAAGTCCAAGCTTTGCATTAATCATTGTGCCTCTTAAATCTCTTTTAATCTCTACTCTCTTTGTTAAGTACATGTGTTTTTTCTTTTGTGATGTGTCTTTCCTTATTTCCAGCTTCTGTATAAATGCTACCACTGTAGCTCAATATCTTCATAAGCATTCTGTGACAAAAATCCTATGGCTTTTATACTACATATACTGTACTACATCTGTACATGCAAGCCTGAGAAAGGGCCTCCCCCATATATATATTTATATATACTCATATATATATATATATATATATATATATAGTTTTATATATGTAGTTATATACATAGTTATATTATGTGAAGGAAATATGGAAGGTAAATTGAAAATTATTTTTCATTGAGCTCCAAATCCAGACAAGAAGTACATTAGTTATTAAACTATTGCTGTATGCTAGGAAATTATCTTATTTGATCCTTTAAAAAGCCATTGAATTGAGAATTGAACTCAGGGGGTTGAAGTTGCCAAGTGCTCTGCCTTTTGTTTTTGGTTTGTTTTTCGGATAGGCTCCCCTGTTTTTGTGTAGGTCAGTCCCAGATTGCAATTCTTCTACCTCTGCTCCTGCATAGCTGGTATTACAGACATGCATCACCACACCCAGCACCTTGAGTTGGGAAATTTTAGCCCAAATAAATTGAGGAACGCTAAGTTAGAAACATGAGGCAAAAGCCTAGCTCTTTCTGGGAGACTCGTGGTTTTTCCATCTGGCATCGATGCTGTAGAAATGAAGAATGTAGTCAAGTAATGAAAGATGGTTCAAGCAGGGGAAAAAAACTACCAAAGGGCAATTTTGGTAGATGCTTTATCTGATTAAAAAAAAAAAGACTGCTATCTTTGTACACTGGGGGAGTGGACTATCTTGGCTTACAGTGAATGTATTTGAGAAAACAGCTACTCAGTGGGATGTTAATAAGAGCTTCAGAGATTTTAACAGTGGACATCTGAGGGGACATATTTTAGTGCCCTGCTTGAGCTGATACTGTCCATTACTCTTTTCTTTTTAAAATTACATCCTTTTACTTTTTTTTAGGCTGACTGTGCCGTCACTAATGTGTTTACACATTTCCTTCCTGCTTCGCAGCAGACCTCAGAACCACAATTCTTTTTTTCACTAGGATCCTTTTCCTTTCTAACTGTCTTTATCTAAATTCTCCAGTAGTTGTCACATCCTTATTGCCTAAAAAACCCAAAACACAAAAAAACCACATATCAAAAGATAATGTTAGCCAGGGGAGGAAATACGCTAAAAATATATTTGGCCTGAAAAATTCTATTGGGTTCATGAGTCTCCCTGTATGTACAACTACCCAACTGTGAACCACTCCAGCCACCTCCAACTGTTCTCCAGGACACTAGCTTCACAGATAAGGATCTCCCTAGATAATTGTAATTCCATAAGTGCTTCACAAATGAAGCTGTCCACAGCAAACAAAAAGTGAAGAATAACTGGCCAATAGCAAACCAAGAAAAGTATTTTGGTTAATGTGTATATACTAAACAGAATTCAGTACAAAGACTAGAACAGATATTTTTCCTCCCATATTCACATTAGCCAAAGGTGGAAGCAACCTGGATGCCCAGTAGTGGATGAATATTATCCAGCCTTAAAAAGGAAGGAAATTCTAGCCGGGTGCTGGTGGCTCACGCCTGTAATCCTAGCTACTCAGGAGGCAGCGATCAGGAGGATTGCAGTTCCAGGCCAGCCTGGGGAAAAACCCTAATCGAGAGACCCTAATCCTGAAAAACATTTCACAAAAATAGGGCTGGTAGAGTAGCTCAAAGTGAAGGTCCTGAGTTCAAGCCCCAGTACTGGGGAAAAAAAAAAAAAAGGAAGGGAATTCTGACTCATGCTACAACATGGATAAACCCTGAAGAATTATGCTAAATGAAATAGGCCATCCACAAAAATGGAGAAATAGTGTATGATTCCACTTAATAGAGGTACCTAGAGTGGTCAAATTCATAGAAAAAAAAGCAGGATGATTACAAAGGACTGTGATATAATGGAAGTTAGTGTTTAATGGGAACAGAGTTTTGGGAAGATTAAAAAGTTCTGAAGATGGATGATGGTGATGGTTGTATAACAGTATGAATGTACTTAATACCTCAAACTATATTTTTTTGGGTTAAATTAGTAAATTTTATATTATGTGTATCTTACCACAATTAAAAAAAAATGTCTCAGTTAAGAATTTGGGCTCTGGGTCAGAAAGCCTGGATTTGAATGCTGACTCCGTAACTTACCTGTGAGAACCCCCACTATTTCCACATGTTAAGTTTTAGTTTCTCCACCTAAAAAAGGGTGGGGGGACAAAGCTGAGCTGGGCATGGTGACATGCCTATAATCCAGTACTCAGGAGGCTGAGGCAGAAGGATCTCAAATTTGAGACCAGCCTGGGCTACATAGAGAGACCCTGTCTCAAAAAAAAGGGATGGGTGGGGGAAAGCACAAGAATAGTACCCATCTCGCTGGATTGTGAAGCCAAAATTAAACAATGCACTTAAATTTCACACGGCCTTGCATCTCAATAAATGTTAATCCACTCTGATTTTATTAACATTTATTTACACATAAACTCAATTTTCAAGGTTAATCTGCAGATTTTACCACGGGGTTTTCAGGAATCCAGTCCATATTTAAATTTCTTAGTTATGTGGTTTCCAAAGGTGATTTCTGTGTCTACAGTGGCTACAAAGGTAGCTCACCCTGACTTACTGCTGAATAACATGGAATTCTGGTGAGTTTGTGAAGTTTAATGGAAAGAGCAAAGGTATTAGAAAAAATTATAAAAGTATTCCTTTATGTTTACTTAATGAACTGTCCAAAAACAAGTAGCAAGAAAAACCATACTGATTTGTGAAAATTTGGGAACTAAATTTTTAATTGTTTGGTAATATAGCTGCACAGTCCAATAGATATTCTCTAAGTTGTAACTTGGAGAAGTTCCTGTATCCTAGATTGTGCTTTTTAGAATGTAGGCAGTGAGCATGAGTCTCCTGACTTGAATAATTACAGAATAATAATTGTGGAATGTCTCAACATTCATAATCCTGGGAATCTGCATATTAAGTTTGATTCCTTTTTGTTTTGGTGGGACTGGGGTTTGAACTCAGGGCTTGTGCTTGCAAAGCAGGCACTCTACCACTTCAGCCACACATCCAGTCCGTTTTGCTCTGATTATTTTGGAGATAGGGTCTCTTGAATATTTGCCCAGGCTGGCCTTGACCTTGATCCTCCTGATCTCTGCATCCCAAGTAACTAGGATTACAGACGTAAGTCACAGGCACCCAGCAAGTCTGGTTCCTTTTGAGAATCCTTTTGTGTGTGAGAAAGGATAGAAAGAAGTGTAAAGTTGCTGCCGTTTTGAAAAGGGTTAAGCCAAATGACACAGGGAGTCAGTGTGCCAGCCTTTCTACAAATGAAACCCTCAGTCCTTCAAGGTTGCCACTGTCATCGACTCAGTTCTAAAGAGGATGAAACAGACTTGCTGTATGTGTGGTGAGCTAGAATTTGAAGAGAGGTTGACTTGATCCCAAAGCCTGTGCTCCTCCTCTTAAACCACATGCCCCCAACCAGGACTTCTTGCCACATTGCTAGTAGTGCTGGTCACTTTTGGGACTGCTCCATATTCTGAAGTCACTCTTTGCAGCTACTGCTGTCACTGTTGTGAGGTAAAGGTAGCTTTTTGCTCTCCAGCCTGCTCTCTGCTAAGAGAAATAAACTGCAGCTGAGAGGAAGGGAATCATAGGAGCCCATTGAGGACCCATACTCAGAAATATTCCTCCTTTTCTCTTGTCTACCTTAAAATGGTACTGTTCAACCTTTCCTGGTTTAGAAAATAAAAGTGCCATTGTCTTCAGAAGTCCCCTGCTATGGTGTGCACATACTACTTGAGAGTAAGAAGGAGGGGCTGAGAGTTGGTCAGATAAGCTAGATTGTCACCTGGGAGGCCTAGAAAGACTATCCCAGAGAAGACACAGTAAGTGTCACCAGTGCTTACTGAGGGCTTGGGGAATCCAGCAGATCTGGACAGAGGTCATGAAATCTGCGTAGCAATAGAACAGGCTGCAGGTCCCGGACAGATAGAGCAAGACTCAGTCATGGCTGAGAGATGGCTTGTTGCAAGTCACAGACACCAACATGAGCTACCTTAAGCAGAATGGGAATGTGTTAGATGGATACTGAGGTATCTCAGGGAACCATGGGACCAGCCAGCTTGCAGGAAGGAAAGAGCCACAGCAAGTCCTAGACCTGCGGTGGCAGCTGATGGAGGTCCCAGCCCATGGCCATGCAGTAATCAGACTTGGCTTCCAGTTTCAGTGTTTCTCAAGCTCCAGTAAGAGTGAGAACATGATATGCCCAGTTTAGTTTATTGCTCACTGTTGGCTGACTCAGCAGTGGCTGTGAGTGAGGAGGGGCAGAGAGGACAATAGGAAGTTCATACAACAGGAACAGGAATCTCTCTGTAAGCACACCGGTCAGTTTCAGAGAAGAGGGGATAGAGCAACACTGTATTAGACAGCTGCCATGTACCTCCATGGAAACAAATCTCGATTGGGGGGTGGTCTCCTACTGATTGGAGACAGTATAGCAGCGTGGCTAGAAGTAATCCTTTGGAGCTAGGATGCTTGAGCCCAGATCCCAATTTTGCTACTTCCTGGGCCACTTAAGTATGCTGTGTGTCTTCTGCTCATCTCTAGATGTTGATAGTACCTATCCTGTGAGACTAGTAAGGTTTAATGAATTAATACCAACAAAGAGCTTAAAACATTGACAGTATGCCTTTGATAAATAACTATTTTTTTCTGGCCTTCGGGCATCATATTTACTGAAGTCGTCAAATGGGTCCACCTCACTCAAAAAACACCTAGGAGAACCTTTATACCGTGAGATTTTATGAAAGAACAGGGAGAACAATCAGATAAACATTTTCTTATGAAATGCCTCTTTAATTAACTTAAGCATAAATATAGATGTAACAAATTTAGAAATATGTGGACATAAAACTATTAAGAAGTAAAGCAAAGAAATAAGGAGAAAAATTTAAAAATACAATATAATACCAAAGAACAATCCATAAAAGAGATAAATTTGACTTCATCAAATTTTAAAACTTTTGCTCTTCAAAAGGCACAATTAAGGTAATGAAAAGACAAAGATCTGATGAAGAGAAACTATCTGATGAAGGATTTGTATCCAGAAAACAAAAACAAAAACAAAAAAACCCATAATTCAATAGTAAGAAGACAAAACACCTGATCAAAAAACAGGCAGAATTAAAACTAGGCAGAAGTCTTGAAAGACATCTCACAAAATAAGCTGTATGAATGGCTAATAAACACATGAAAAGGCCAGGTTCAAGCCTGTAATCCTAGCTACTCCAGAGGCCAAGATTGGGAAGATCAAGGTTCAAGGTCAACCCAGGTGAAAAGTTCATGAAACCCCTATCTCAATCAATAGCTGTATGTGGCAAGGCACACCTGTCATTCCTAATGTGCTATGTGGGGAAGCACAAATAGGACAGGAGTCTAGACCTGCCAGGAAAAAGAGTTGGGAGCATGGCTCAAGTGGAAGATTGCCTGCCTAACAAGCACAAGGCCCTGAGTTCAACCAATCAACCAACCAATCAGCCAACCCATGAAAAGATGCTTCCCAGGGCTGGAGGAGTGGCTAAAGTGATAGAGCACCAACTTAGCAATTTCAAACCCAGAGCTCAAACCCCAGTACTGCAAGAAACAAAAAACAAAACAAAAAAAGCTTCACAACATTGATATCAGAAACACAAATTGAAAATCAGAATGAGATACCAATTCACTCACTATAAACTCACTAGAGTTACTGTTGTCCAAAAGACTGCACCACATGCAGGAGCTATGGTGAAACTGGAGTGCATAAACATTACTGATAAGATGCAAAATGATATACCTACTTTAGCAAATGGTTTGGCAAGATCTTTAAAAGTTAAATATGAATCAGGTGTGGTGGTTCATACCTGTAATTCTTCCAGCACTTGGGAAGCTGAGGCAGCAGGATCTTGAGTTTGGGCCATCCTGGGCTACATAGTGAAACCCTGTCTCAAAAAAACCAAGGACTGGGGATGTAGCTCAGTGATAGCTTGCTTTTATAAATCTGTTACTTGCAAAAAAAAAAAAAAAAAAGAATTAAACATAAATTTAGCACATGACCCAGCATGTGCTGGGTGATACCTAGATATCACCCAAAAGAAACAACAACATATATGCTGACACAAAGTATGCATAAACATGTTTATAAAAGCATTATTCACAGCGGCTAAAAAATGGACACAATCCAAATGACCGTTGACTAGCTGAACAAAATGTGGTATTATACAATGAAATACTCTTTAGCAATAAGAAAAAAACTATACTTGTACGTGCACACGCACATATGACATAAGTGAGTCTCAAAAATAATATGCAGAATAAAAGAAAGACACAAATGGCTGTCATGCATGATGCTATTTGTATGAGTTTTCTAGAAAAGGCAACTACAGAGACAGAAAACAGAGCTGTAATTGCCTGGTGCTAGGGATAAGAGGGGAGAGTGATCACAAATGGGAAGATTTGGGGGATGATAGGTCTGAACACTGGACTGTAGTGACAGTTGAAAAGTCACACAGATTTACTAAAATCGTTGAAACGTCTATGTAATAGGTGAATTTTATGGTACATAAATTATACCTTAAAAAATTACCTGTCTTCTATTTTGATCTTTTTGATTGAGTTATCAGAAGATATCTTTCTTAGTCTAACACTATTTGTGAGTGTATATGCATGTGTGATGCTGTGGATCAAACCCAGGGTCTTGCACATGATAGGAGAAAGCACTCTACCTCTGAGCTACATCCTCAGGCTGAGAGTCAACTTTCTTCTCTCTCTTTTTTTTTTTCCCCCTTTGGTGGGACTGGGGTTTTGATCTCAGGACTTCGAACCTGCAAAGCAGGCACTCTACCACTTGAGCTACACCTCCAGTCCATTTTGCTCTGTTATCTTGGAGACAGAATCTTGCAAACTATTTGCCTGGGCTGACCTTGAACCACAATCCTCCAGATTTCAGCTTCCCAAATAGCTAGGATTACAGGCATGAGTCACTGGAGCCCAGAGAAAGTCACTTTCTTTAACAGGGTAATAATAATAACCCTATAATGTATAGACAATGGAGTCTAAGAGTGCTCTACTCTGCGATTTTAGGTAAGGAGTCTTTATGAAGTGTATTTATTAACTCTAGCTGTTCCCAATCCTGTTTGGTATTGCACAGATCCAAGCATTACTGGAATGTGAAAAACCTCTTTCCAAGAAATTCACCAGTGCTGATTTCTACAGCTGCCTATTAATATGCAGGAATTTCTTTTCTCTGCCTTCAAGGTGTCATACTGTCCTAACTTTGACAGGAAGAAAACAACTTTCAGGTTGAGAGCCACATCAAAAAACCTTCTCCTGTTTAAAAAAAAAGAAAATCATTTACTTGGTAGATACTTCCTGTGTCAAACTACTGAATGCTCCCCCTGACTGCAGCCACCTGGCGATTTGTTGTTTTTTTATGCATACGTGTTAATATAAGACAGCTGGAAGGAACAACCCTCATTCATTTACATAATCATCCATCTGTCCGTCTGTCCATCCATCCATCCAACATCCAACAATATTTCTTGAGTATACATTCTGTATCATACACTAAGCTAGATTTCAAAGATGCAACAATAAGTGAGAAAGGCATGGTCTCCATTCTCACAGAACTTACCTTCTTTTTCCAATGACATACATACAGATCAGTAGTGAAGACACATTTTTCTACTTTCTAGGTTTTCCTGACTCATCTAGTGACTGCCCTGGTGACAGCACAGGTGACAGGGTGACCAAATGATAGATCTGATAGTGGAGACAAGTTTCTTTCAGGTGCTGGTAGTGGTTTTGGTTCATTAGCAATGATTGTTTTGTTAAATTTCTGAAAGAACAAGCTTTTAAGCAGCTCCTTCTTTAATAACAAGTGTGAAAGTCTCAGCAGAGGCCACAGAATTTTGGTGGTGGTAGCAGTGGCTCTGTCATTGTCAGTGGTGCCCCTAGCACCTCTGAAAATTAAATAGACGTCAATGACAAGTAATAAGTTGTCTTTTTATGAAAAGGTACCTCCTGAACTTGCTTAGAAATGCCTCAATTCTGTAATGTAGAGCACTTTTGTACCATTTCTTGTACTTCCAACAAATGAGAATTGTTTCTTAATGATTTTGCATTTCTGTGATTCCACAGTGGATCAAGATTGCTTTTTACTTTTGCAGTATTTTCAGCTTGGTGGTAACTAGGCAATGACATTAAGTAACATTGTTTTCAGAAAGGAAAATTAAAAATAATGCATCCAGTTGAGACTCTACAGAGAAAAGAAGACAGTAAGTAATTAGCTAATTTATAACTAAGACCAAAAGATACACCTCCAATCCTTACTTTTGCACAAAACAATAAAAATGGGAACAGTACTTCAGCTAATTTAAGTAAATTAAAATGTCCCAGGAACACTATTTGCTAGATAGCCTGTCTAGCCTGAACTGACTGTGCATATAATGGAGTCCAAAACATCTGAAGTTACCTAATTTGCAGAATACCACATGGTGTGATGTAATTAACTGCATCCATTACAAGAGACTGCTATGGTATCTCCTTTCCTCCTGCCCGCCTGGAGAATCCTCCCATTGATCGCACTTCCTGTGAGGTCAGGAATGAGAAGTACATGGCAGACATGTTCCTGCCCAAAGCACTACTACTTACCTGTTCTGTCACTCTTCATAGCCCAGCTATGGCCTCGGCATCCTTAGCAGCTCCGCATTCCAGGTCCTACTACAAATCGGTTGGAATTAACCGATAAAACCTACTTGGCATTTGTGGATTCGGGGATTAACACAGACACATGTACTTTAAAGGCTTTTGGGAAAGGCAAAGATGGTCCCTGGCAAGGAAAAGAATGCCTTGACCAGCAGGAAGAATTCTTTCTTGTTTATTTATTTTAAATCAGATTAATACCTGGTCCTAAAGAATCTGAGCAGAGTTTATGTTAGAGGAAGTCAAGAATGGTAGTGACCATGTCTGGAGCCTGGAGGTGAGGGTGAGGCAGCTCAGAGGAGTGGGAGATGGGAGGAAACAAACCCAACCTTGACTTTTTCACAGTTCACTGGGGTCATGATGTTCCAACCTGGCTGCCTTCTTTGTGCTAGAGGAAAAGTTTGGCGGAGAATGACTCAGAATGGGGGCTACTGAGTCACCTGTCACTTCTGGAATTACCTGGACTTTTTTGGAAGTCTTACACCAACTTCTAGTTAGGGCAGCACAGCTCCACCTTCCTTGAGAAAACTGACATTTTGCTTGAGGCAAATCTGAGTAACATCAAACATCCCTGGCCTGCTAACAGAAATAAAGCTTTTATTGACCTCAGAGGCTGTGAGGTTTGTGGCTTTACAATGAATGGCCCAAGGTCATGTATGTAGTCAGCCAAAACTGAGAACTTCCACTTAAAGTTCTTTGATAAAGTTAATGATGGGGGCTACTTTTTATTGGCCCATTTAATGAAGGGACAAAAACTTGTGGCTGGTGGAGTGGCTCAAGTGGTAGAGCACCTGCTTAGTAAGCATGAGGCCCTGAATTCAAATCCCAGTACCACCAAAAAAAGAAGAAAAGAAAAAGAAAGATGGAATTCAAAAACCTTGCAAACTGCCACTTTCTCATTTGACTGTTTGCAAATTTTGTTATTTTTCTATTTACTTATCTGTAAAGTAGAATAATTTTTTTTTTGGCGATACTGGGGTTTGAACTCAGGGCTTTACACTTTCTAAACAGGTGCTCTACCATTTGGACTATGACCCCAGTCCTTTTTGCTTTAGTTATTTTTTGAACAGGGCCTTGCATTGATGCTGGTGCCACCTGGATCACAATCCTCCTATTTACGTTTCCCCTTTAGCTAGATGACAGGTGTAATACCACACACATATTTTTTATTAGTTTATGTGAGATATCACAAACTTTTTGCCTTGAACCTCGATCCTCTTGATCTTTGCATTCCAAGAATTGCAGGCATGAGCCTCTGTACACTGCAGAATAATTCTTTAAGTTTTTTTGCCATACTGGGCCTTGAGCACAGGGTCTACACCTTGAGCCCCCCACCAGCCTTTTTTTTTTTTTTTTTGTGAAGGTCTTTTTGAGATGGGGGTCTTACAAACTATTTACCCTGGCTGGCTTCAAACCTTGATCCTCATGATCTCTTCCTTCTGAGTAGCTAGGATTACAGGTGTGAGCCACTGGTACCCGGCTAAGATATTTTTATTAGCATATATTCATTATAAGAATGGTGGATTTCCTTATGACATTTTCATACATGCATATGACATACTTTGATCACATTCCCCTCCCATTATCCCATTTCCCCTCCCTCATCCCCTTTCTTTTCTCTAATAGTCCCCCTTCTACTTTTGTGATCTTTCCCCTCCCCAGATTCCACGTGAGAGAAAACATGCCATAATTGTCTTTCTGAATTTGATTTATGTTACTTAAGATGATGGAGAGATGACGCTCTCCATCATCTTAAGTAACATATCAATTTGTCTTCTTTATGGCTGAATAATACTCCATTATGTATATATACTATCTCTTTTTTTTAATCTATTCTTTCATTGATAGGCACCTAGACTGATTCCATGACTTGCCTATTGAGAGAATAATTCTTTTTTAAAAAAGAAAAATGGGGCTGAGGGTGTAGCTTAGTGGTAGAGCACTTGCCTAGCATGTACAAGGTCCTAGATTTGATCCCCTAGCCCTATAAAACAACAAAAACAAAGAGAAAAAGGAAAATGATAGCAAAATCTATTGGACATTCGTTGTGTTGAAGGCTGATCCTGGTGAGTAATCGAAGATGGAATGAACATAGTCAGTGCCCTCAAGGAGCTCATGACTTAAAGGAGAATAGGAACAAGTAGAACAACATGACAATATACCGCAGACAAGGAAATGGGTTTCAAGAGAAAGGCAGGCACTGAAGTGTTGGAGGACTGATGATTGATCACTTACTGGTCATCTGACTTACTCTGATTAGAAAGACTGGTGCAGGTGTTTTCATTTTGTTAATGGAGAAATAAGAGGCTGTTTCATTTATTTTACTCCCTTGTGCATTAATCATAAAAGAAAAACCAGTGAGAGAGCTGGGGTGTAGCTAAGTGGTAGAGTGCTTGCCTAGCATTCTGTGGGTTGGATCCCCACACTACACAAGAGCACCAGTGAGCTGGTAAATGGTTTGAGATATATATATATATAAATATATATATATATATATGTATATACACGTCTGTGGTCTATGTTTTGAAATTATAAAGAGCTCAATCACAGCACATTAACAACAGGAAGGTAAAACGTCTTGGATAAAAGCCAGAGGCTTGGGAGGCCAGTTAAAGTGTAGAGAAGGAAGAAGATGCAGGCTTGATGTTTCAAATCAAACTGTTGCTTAGAACAAAGATGCCAGGGAACAACTTTAACCTTTTGTTACTTTGGAAAACATTTACTCTTCTTTAGATTGGAAGCTGAAAGCAGCACTAGAGAATTTTGCAGGGATAAGCTAACAAACAAATCTGTAGTTGTGTTCCTTTCTAGCCCCATTGACAATCTGATTTAGATGAAAAGAAAATTGTGATCAATTTTGGTTGCTTTCTCTCCCTCCCTGCTGTTGAATCCCAATGTAATTAGCATTTTTATTTTTTAGTATTTGACTTTATTCAAGAAAACCAAATTGAGGAGTTGGGCCTGTACATCTATCATCCCAGCCCTTGGAAGGCTGAGTCAAGAGGTTCATAAATTCCAGGCCAGCTTGGAATACAGACTTTGTCTCAAACAAATAAAAACCCCACAAAAACCACATTTGAGGATGTGGGCTGGGTAACTTGCCAGAATTTCTATCTTATTATTGTTTGTTTGTTTGTTTTTTCCTGAGGTGCTGGGGATTGAACCAAGGGTTTCACACTTGGTAGGCAAGCACTCGACCCCTAGGCTATTTTATTCTTTACTAATACACCCCCTCCCATCCAATGAGGTACATATTTCCACAGTCTTACATTTTCTAAAGCATGAGAAAAGACCAAATTAGCAAGCAGTTTTCCATCTCCAGCTCTTCTCATTCACCTCGAACATGGAGCAAACTTCCACATTTGAAATACACGTGTAGCTTCAACTGACCTTAAGTACACTGAATGCAAAGTCTACTAGAAATGGAAAGCAGTCATGTCACTGATATTTCATTTAATTGCTTTTCAAAATTAAGAATTTTAACACACAATCTAGCCTAGTCGTGGTTGTATTATCATTTCTAATTGCATCATTTTCTTTTTTAACTGAACAGGAAACTTTCGTCTTCATTTGAAAGTCATCTAGTTCAAATAGGTATTGAGGTTGAGAGAAGAATTAACACAAAACCTAAGAGACAAAATCAGACAGACAGGAGAAGGGTGGCCGGCTGCTAGCTGGTGACTTCTGGTCAGATTTTTTTGGTCTTAGAGATGAAGTCGTTACAGATCCTGGTCAGTGCTTTTTTTTTTTTTTTTAAATCTTTATGCTCCACAGCAGGCAAACCCATATTCTATCCATTCCTCAGGCTCCAATGAAAAGCCAAGACCTCTGCCTGAGACTTGCTTTCGACCTGGGTGTCATTTGCCCTGTGGAAGCCCAGAGCAGAAATCAGAGGGTCTAGATACCCCTTCCTGGGAGTGGGGTGGGATCTCTCATCCCAAGGACTAAAGAGTTTAAATTATTTACACTAAATCACAGTGACTTCTATGGCGGGGCATCCTTAGCCCCATGACACACACCACTGCGTCATGTCACTCTTCTAATTTTCCACACCCACAGGCTTTCAGACTCCCTTCCCCATTCCTATCAAGTGATGCATTTTATTCCCACGAAACCACTCACTTCGCATTTGCAGAGCTAGACTGCTTTGTTCTTTTCATCCTTAGAGCTACAGAATATGTATCTGAATTTTCATACCTATGGTGAATATGTGAACAGTGTGTTCTCTCTCTCTCTCTTTCTTTCTCTCTCTCTCTCTCTCTCTTTCTCTCTCTCCCCCTCCTCCACTCTCCTCCCCTCTATCCCCACAGGATTTTGTTATGTAGCCCAGGCTGGCCTCAAAATTGCAATCCTCTTGCCTTGGTCTCCTGAATGCTAAGATTATAGGCCTGCACCTCCACGTCTGGTGATTGACATCTTTAATAGAAATTAACTCCTATCTATCTTTTTGATTTAGTTTAAAGCCTATTCCTTCCTCCCCTCCTCCCCCATGCTCATCCCTCCCTCCCTCCCTCCTTCCTGTTCTACTTTTTCCTTTTATTTGTGGGATTATCTTTTGATAAAAATTAAGCAACAAAGAAACAAATTTAATAAAGGTCCCAGGTTTTTAAATATTTTCCCCAAAAAATGTGGCTAACCTTGGTTCATATTACTTTGAAGCTCAAATCAAATGTAGAGTAAACTACTTGCTGTCAGGTCAAGGCAATAGCAGAGCTATTTACCCAGTGTCAGAAGAACAAATCAGTGGGTAAGATGCTCTCCCTTCCTCTCTCTCCCCCTCCCTCTGTTTCTGTTTTTCTCTCTGTCTTTCTCTGTGTATCTCTGTTTCTCTGTCTCTTTCAGTCTCTCTCTCTCTCTCTCTCTCTCTCTCTCTCTCTCTCTCTCTCACACACACACACACACACACACACACACACACACAGGCTCACTTGATAAATGGCTGGCAGTTTTTGTGGTGAGTACTCCAGGGGATGCTATTTAAAACAGACCTTATTTAAAGTTTCTTTGTGTGAAGTGGGTCATTGTATACTTTCCAACATTCACATATACTATTCTTTCAAAATTTATAACTTTTAAAAGTTGGAAGTTAAATTCATCTAGCAAATAAGATTTAGTAACTTGCTGCATGATGAATTTCTCATTATAAATCTCTTCAAACATTTATAGAGGTGAAGGAAATATTTCTTTATTGAGTTTCTCCTCTGTGCCAGCCATCTTTCTTTGAGTCTGTGCCCTGAGGACACACTGCATTACTCTTCACCTGAATAACCTAACTTAACAAGTTACTAGATCTTGCTGTGTCTTACGGTTTTTTCCCTTTCAGTACTGGGTTTGAACTCAGGGCCTTGCACTTGCAGCCCTGACCCCAGGCCTTTAGCTTTAGTTATTTTTCAGATAGGTTTTTGGCTTCTGTCTGGGGCCAGCCTCTGAACTCAGTCATCCTCCTTTGCCTCCCACATAGCTGGGATTACAAATGTGGCCACCATGCCTGGCTTGTTTGTAAAATGGAGTCTTGTTAACTTTTTGCCTGGGCTAGCCTTCAACCCTGATCCTCCTGACATCTACCTCCCAAGTACCTGGGGTAATAGGCATGAGTCACTGTGCCCAGTGTATCTTAGTTTTATCTTCTGTAAAATGGGAATGACAGGACTCAATTCATATGTAATTGTGAGGATCAATCAGATAATACACTAAACTATTTAGCACACTTCTGGATTTCTAACCAGGAATGTCAGCTCTTACTCTTACCTTCCCTTTACCTCTAGTCCTTCTTGCATCTATTAGTAACTGAACCCAAGTCACAGATCTTTCATCAGAGAGCTGGTATATGAACTTCACCTGTCTAGCTCTAAAGTCCATGGATCAGACTACACTGAATTCTGTCTGTGCACATAGGTTAGAAATCATTACAGGATATTTCTATATGATTTTTTGACTTTCAGGATGTATTAGAAAAGTTGAGTTTCTCAAGTATTACAATAGCCAATTGATTCCAGTAATAGGATATATTAGTAGCCATTGAAAATTTTATTTTACAAGAAAGAAACAAATGATTAAAGGTCAATTAAGCTGGTTATGATGGTGCATGCCTATAATCCCAGCCTTTGGGAAGCTGAGGTAGGAGGATTGCAAGTTTGAGGTTGGCCTGGGCTACATAGCAAGACTCTGCCTTAAAAAAAAAAAAAATTGGGTGTGGTTTATCTTGGGGGTAATAAAAATGTCTAAAATTGAAAAAAATAATAAAAAAGGGAGAAGGAAAGTAGGGAGAATGAAATCTCCTTGTGTTATTAATGGATGCTAATTCAAAAATAACATTTTTTTTAAAAAGGGGAAAAGCATCAGAAGGAAAAATATCTGAGAAAATTTGAAAAAATCAATTGGTAGGGAAATTTAGCCAAAAAAAAAAAAAAAAAAGCTAACAGAAGAACAAGGAAGAGGAAGGGGGAAATGAAAAGCACACTCCCAGATGAAGTCCACGGTGGATTTGAGGCAGAGTCAAACTAATCTCTTACTCCATCATTACTGAAAATTATTCTTTTTTTGTTTTTGGTGGTTTCGGGGTTGGCACTCAGGGCTTCAGACTTGCTAGGCAGGTGCTCTATTGCTTAGGCCACTCCACCAGCCCTATTGAAAATTATTTTGTATGTGTCACAATGTAACTTGAACAACACAGACTTTGGGGAATTAATCAGTACGCTAAGGAGATACCTGGCACTCACACGTTCGTTGGAGCAAAGGGATAAAGAAAAGATTGGTACATATACACAGTGGAACGCTGTGCAGCCCAAAACGCAGAAGTTCAGACGACATGGATGAAACTGAGAGGACATATGCTAAGTACAGCAAGTCAGGCACAGCGAGACCAATACCAAACCACATGACCGTGCACACATGTGGATTCCAAAAACATCAAATTCATTAAAGAAGAGAGTACAATGGCTAGTAGAGGCTGTGGGGAGGAGGTAGATGGGGAAGGCAGATGTTAATCAAAGAATATAAAATTTCTGTTATGAGAATAAGCTTCAGTAATTAAAATATTATACCCAATGATGATTGTAATAAATAATGGTGTGCTGTACATTTCAAAATCACTAAAAGAGTAATTTTTTTTTTTGAGGTAGAGTCTTGCTATGTAGCCCAGGTTAGCTTCTCTATTCTCCTTGCTCAGCCTCCTGAGAGCTGGGATTACAGGCACGTGTCACCACGCCCCACAAGAGTAAATTTTAGGCAAGGCACCAGTGGCTCACGCCTGTAATACTTGCTACTCAGGAGGCAGAGATCAAGGGAACACAGCTCAAAGCCAGCAGGGGCAAATAGTTTATGAGACCCTACCTCGAAAATACTCAACACAAAAAAGGGCTGGCGAGTGGCTCAAGTGATAGAGTGTTTGCCTAGCAAGTATGAGTTCCTGAGTTCAAACCCCAGTATCACCAAAAAAACGAGGAGATTTTAAATATTCTTACCACAAAAAATGATAAGTATGTGGAGTGGATTTGTTAATTAGCTTAGCTGAATCATCATTCTATGATTTAAGCACATGTTATCACATGGTACCCCACACATCCATTGTAAGTACAATTATTATCTGTCAATTAAAACTAGGTAAAAAAGAATGCAAAGTTTGGAATTGGATAGAGTCCAGCTATTTGAATTCCAGCTGTGCTGTTTGGGAGGCCTGAGCCTCGCTTTTCTTATGTGTCATATCAGGATAATCATATCTAGCTCATAGCTACTTCTTTTTTTAAGAAGATGAAATGATGCCATGATTGTGAGATGCCTGGGCAGGTGCTGGGTAAAGGTAAGTATGAGATCCAGTGAATGACAATTATGACAGCATAACTAGATTTTATAATACTCCTTTGAGGTTGTATAAGGTTCTAAAGGGTCTTCTCAATAATGTCAATGAACTTGCAATATAATCATACCGTTGAATTTTAGCAATGGCTGATAAACTAGAGAGCTTTCTAGTTCAAGTACTTCATCTTATGTTTGAGGAAGCTGAGAATCCAAGAGATTAAGGGAATTGACCCAAATCACAGAGCTGGGACTAGAACCTGGCCTCTTAATTAAAGATTCTTCTAATTTTTAAAAAGTTATGTGAGAATGATCAGTCCACTTTAATAATCAACTTTGAAATACGAGTATATGTGAACAGAGTGTAGGACTCCAGTCAAATAATATTTATAATAATGTTAGACATGCATTTGTTAGCAGCTGTAATTATTATCGCCCTGCATAGATAACAAGGCACGAATGGTAGGTAGTTCAAGTACAAGTGTCATTGGAATTATTCTGTATAATGAAGCCAAGAAAGGGAAAAATAAGCGGAAGGAGAGCAGGAAGCTGCTCTGAGAGCCTCTCCTGAGGCTTTTGAATATGACACATGGAGGTGGGGAGGAAGCTGTGGTTACTGGCAGAAGGGGTTTTGGAGCGAGAAGGATGAGAGGTGGTTACTGATCCCTTCTTCTCCTCTGAATGGAGGAATCAGCCAGCATTCTTCTCTTTCTCCATCACCTTCTCACTTTGATCAGGAAGTTTCAACTGCAAGAATCCAAGCCTTAGCAGACAAAGCCACAGTCAACCCACAGAGCAGAGGGGTAGAATAGCTTTGCTTTTACCAAAACAGATTCCTATTTTCCAATATCACTTGGGTTTTGATTCCTAGTACTTCATGGGCATTGTAACTGGCATAGAAAGGGCCTCAAAGAACACCTGGTTCGTGGACATGCCCCTCACCCTAGTCTAGTAGAGACTCCCTACATAATTATTCCTTTGGTCTTTGGAGAAGATCATGGGTTTCCAGTTCCTTCTTTTGCTAACAGGAAAGGTGAGAACTCTGTTTCCAGGGTCATTCAGGATCAGCTAAGCTGTAACAGAGGGACAGGCTCTTGGCTCAAAGACACTTTTCCACGACACATGCTTCCTATAGATGTTCATCTGGAGAGTTCCCTGAAGTAGGAAGTCTTTCATTTATATTTGGTACACATTCGTTTAATCAAGTTGCTACTAATACCTAAACTGAAAGAAAGAGACTTCTGATGGGGGCGGTGGGGAGTGATGGGTGAGAGTTACAATTACGTTATGAGTGGTGGGAGTTTTAGGGGCTCCTTTTACTGGGGTCCCTTTAGGGGAACTTTGGTCAGCCAGGCACCGAGGATGAGAGAGAGAGAGAATGTTTCAAGAGATGCAAATGCAGAAGGATGTGAGATTCTTAAGGCATACTTCCTGTATAAAAGTCTTTCTTGGACCCTGTGTGCCTTCCTTCTGCTTCTCTTTCTCTTCCTACTGTATCTCAAAAACAAACAAACAAACAAAAAACCCAACAACAACAATAAAAACACCCCTGATATTTGAATCTCCTTAAGTTCCCGACATACCTCCCTCATAGAGGGGTGAGACCTCTCTGATCACTCACACAGTGCTCATCTGTTCAGAAGTCTGCAGACAGCATTACCCAGGATCACCTTTGGCAGTGATTATGTTTCTTAAAGTGTGCATGGAAATAGTTTTGCCAGTGCCTGAGTGCAGTTAAGCCGGAGCTCTCCACCTGTGCCACTTCCCCTGTGCCTTGCTAACTTGGGTCTAATTGGCACTTAAGCTCACTAATAGGCCTGCCTTATTCATTCAGGGCACCGGTCAATGTGTGTGTATCTAAGTGGGAAGCAAGAAGGCGGATTGGCATTCATTCTAGTTCTGCATTCTGGGCTGATTACTCGGGCCTTGTGGCATCAGCCTGGGTGGCTCCCAGCCATCTAGTTGTTCCTGTTGTTCAGGTAGCCATTTTTACTGTTCTTCCTTTAGATTTCTTTTTTCTGCCAGCACCAGAAATGTTTTTGGCATGAATATCCCTGCTCAGAGGACCCTGAAACTAAAAGAGATTTGCCCTTAGATGGTGATGGCTCTATCATTTTTGGCTAATCCTTTCTTTCCTCCTTCCCTCTCTCCCTTTCTTCCTCCCTCCCTCCCTCCCTTCTTTTCCTTTTCCTTTCTTTCTTTTCTTCCTTCCTTTCTTCCTTCTTCCTTCCTTCCTCCCATCTTCCTTCCTTCCTTTCTTCCTCCTTCCTTCCTCTCTATTTCTCCTTCTCCCTTCCTCCCTTTCTTCCTCCCTTTTCCACTAGGGATCAAACCCAGGGCCTCACATATGCTAAACTCCCCACAATACTTCAAATGAGGTATGGAGTAGGTTTTGGAGCTGAGCATACCTGAGTATAAATTCTGGCTTTTCTACTTAGTAGCTCATTAACCTTGGACAAATTATTCAAACCTCTGGACTTTATTTCTATGAAGAGACCATAATGCCTCCTTCACAAGATTGTTACAAGAAATAAAGGTATTTTGTGAAAGATAGTTGGCATACAGTAAGCACCTAGTGGTGCCTGAGATTACTACTTACATGGTTGCGATGCTTTCAGCTAACATAAGCTAGCCAGCTCAGAGTTTTTCAGGTGGATATGGAAACTAGGACATTTCTCTGACCTTATTATAATTGATTGGTGATTTATGAATGTTTTCTAAGGTAATCTCTCTTCTTATGGAGTGTAGCAAGTTGGAGATCTTATTTCCAGGCATTCTATTTAATGGAATTTTGTGGAAATATTTCTTCCTGTTGCAAATCATTGAACCATTGTAATTTAAATGACATCTTTTCTAATGAACCCAACTTTAGTGCAGAAGTAGGTGGTCTTTTTAGAACTGGGCTGATGGCATCCCAGACCAAAGGCAGTGTGACGTCTTAAGTGTTATTTGTCCCTTGCCAGTGGGCAAGGCCCTGAGTGTTTCTAAGGGATGGTTCTATAATTAACACTGCATGATGCCTGGCCCTATTAATTTAAACTCAAAGACAATGGCACTGTGTTCATGGCTATGACTGTACAGAGCCATGGAAAAGCTGGTTTGGGTTCCACATCTAAGATTGTCATATGCCTTAGGAAATATGGTAGGTGCTAGCCCTCACTTTTTTTTTTGTTTGTTTTGGTGGTACTGGGCTTCAAACCCAGGCCTTCACACATGCTGAGCATAGGCTATCGTATGGAGTATATGTACCACAGCCCCTCATCTTCTTAAAGATATGGCAACAAAGGGGTTTCTCATGGCAACAGCATTATAAAAGACAGATACCTCATCCTGGCATGCATTGCAAGATAACATCATTTTTTTTTTAATTAGAAATTTTTATTAGGCTATAATCATTATATGGGGGAGTGGATTCATAGTGACAAATCTGATCAGACCTACGTTGCACATTATTTACATTGCCCCTATCGTTTCTCCCCCTCAGCCCCCTCCCCACCCTACTCAAAGCAATTGCAAGAGATTTCCCAGTTCCGCTGTATATAGGTACATGAAGTCCATTAACCATACACTGTCACAAGAGGATATTATTTTTAAACTATTTTATTTTATTTTATTTCTTTTTAATTTTAATTTTTTTATTATTCATATGTGCATACAATGCTTGGTCATTCCCCCCCGCCCCCACCCCCTCCCTTACCACCCACTCCGCCTCCTTCCTCTCCCCCCCACCCCCTCAATACGGGGCAGAAACTATTTTGCCCTTTGCCCTTATTTCTAATTTTTTTTTTTTATTCATATGTGCATACAAGGCTTGGTTCATTTCTCCTCCCTGCCCCCACCCCCTCCCTTACCACCCACTCCGCCCCCTCCCTTTCCCCCCAACCCCCTCAATACCCAGCCGAAACTATTTTGCCCTTATCTCTAATTTTGTTGTAGAGAAAGTATAAGCAATAATAGGAAGGAACAAGGGTTTTTGCTGGTTGAGATAAGGATAGCTATACAGGGAGTTGACTCACATTAATTTCCTGTGCGTGGGTGTTACCTTCTAGGTTAATTCTTTTTGATCTAACCTTTTCTCTAGTTCCTGGTCCCCTTCTCCTATTGGCCTCAGTTGCTTTTAAGGTATCTGCTTTAGTTTCTCTGCGTTGAGGGCAACAAATGCTAGCTAGTTTTTTAGGTGTCTTACCTATCCTCACCCCTCCCTTTTGTGCTCTCGCTTTTATCTTGTGATCAAAGTCCAATCCCCTTGTTGTGTTTGCCCTTGATCTAATGTCCACATATGAGGGAGAACATACGATTTTTGGTCTTTTGGGCCAGGCTAACCTCACTCAGAATGATGTTCTCCAATTCTACAGGATAACATCATTCTATACCATACCAATACTGTTATACAAACCAATACCAATGCCCAAACTAAGAGCAGTACTATATCAATACTAATACCAACACTAATTCCGACATTATTAAATGTCAATACCAATACTTCTACATTTTCTGATACTACCATTTATTAAGTATTAAGTTTATGCCAGACAAAATGCCAAGAACTTTGTGGTAATAATTATACCTAATCCTCACTAGAATCTTTTGATGACAAAATATGAGGTGCTTAATATATACCAGACATCATTCTAGCTACTTTACAGTTATTTACTTACTTAATTCTCATTACAAGAGAATTTAGAGTCAGGCATGGTGGCTCAGTCCTGTAATACTAGCTACTCAGGAGTGAAGATCAGGAGGATGGCAGTTAGAGATAGCCTGGGGAAAAAAAATGTTTGTGAGACCCCATCTCAACCAAAGAATGCTAGGCATGGTGACACATGCCTGTCATCTCAGCTTCATAGGAAGATCACTGTCCAGGCCAGCCTGAGCATAAATTTAAGACTCTGCACCAAGAATAGCTCAAGTGGCTCAAGTGGTGAAGCCAAGGCCCTGAATTTAAACCCCAGAATGGAGAGAAGGAGAGGGAGAGGGAAAGAGAGAGAGAGACAGAGAGACAGAGGAAGACAGAGAGAGAGAGCATGATATTAACAGGTAGTACAATTATTGTTCTCATGGATGAAGAAAATGAGGAGGAGAGAGAGAAAGTAACCTGCCCAGGTTCCCCAGTTGAATCTATGGTAGAGCAAAGGTTTAAAATCGGTTTCTCTGACTCTAGATCTGGTGTTATGGTCTCTGGTCACAATTGCTAGGTTGCATCTGTAAACTTTCTGTATGATTTCTACTTCTGCTAAAGACATTTCTGATCAAAATATTTCTCAATAGAACACACCTTTTTGTTGAAAAATGGTCTTAAATTTTGCCCTACTTAAAAAACTTCTTTTGATTTTTCTTAATTTCAGTATACTGATTTGAAGAGAGACTTCAAAAATGAGTCCAAGACTGGGTTACTGTCCACTGTTACAAATAACAATCGAGCTTGTTTTGTTTTCCATATTGGGATTTGAACCAGGGCTTTCTGCTAGGCAGACGCTCTACCACTTGAGCCATGCTCACATGTATGCCTGGCCAGTCTGGACTGTCATCCTTCTGTTTCTGCTTTCCACAAAGCTGAGATGGCAGGTACGCCATCATGCCCAGCTTTTATTGGTTGGGATGGGGTATCACTAATTTTTTGCCTGGCTTGGTTTCAAACCATCATCTTCCCATTCTGTAACTGGAGTAGATAGGATTATAGGATTGAGCCACTGCACCTAGCCAATCAGGCTGTCTCTTAACATCTCCTATGGTTTTGAAAACAAGTCAAATATATATTCTTTGCGATAAACAAGCACATCATCATATTTTATTTGAGTATGTCTCTTTAATAGCAGACAATGACAGCAGAACTATTTCCTTAAATTGTTCTTGTCAAGGTCTACTTTATTGTAGAAATGTCTTTTGCTAAATTGGATTTTGGGGAGAGCTTAGACTTAATGTTTATGGGGTGTTTCCAGAGGAATTTGATTTTTATTATTATTTTTCTTAGTTTCATATTTGATTTTTGTGTTCAGAAGGATGTCCTAAATAAGGCCTTTGAGACTTTTATCTGCAGATCAGCAAAACATAATACTTAAGAGTAATGCACAGCCATTTTCCTGGGTTTTATTCCTCTACTGAGGAGATGCCCAAGAGGCTGGCTGGTTGCTCATTTTCCTGTTAATCCATACATTGGCCTATTGCTGCAATCCAATGTCATTTGTCATTTTAAGTGAATATTTTACAACATAGGCCTTTCTGGATGATGACTAGACTCAGACATCCATATATTGCAGTTGTCACCAATTCCTGGACTTTGTGAAAGGTGCTAAAATCAAGGCCCAATTCTGCTATGAATTAATTATATCACACAGAATCTTTATGTGGTCTCTGATGCAATGTGGGAAACATAGGATCCTTTTAGGATTTAAAACAGGATTCTTAACCTGGGGAGGGGGTCTATAGATTTGTGCTTAGAATCGAGGGGGGTCCATGAACCTAATGGGAAAAAAGTCACATATTTATTTTCATAATCTCTGCTTAAAATTTAGTATTTTCTTTCATTGTGAGTGTAGGTCACAGACCACAATAAAATTAATTTTATCTCTTTAGTGGAAATCACAGGCATTTGCCTTTTACTTGACAGTTGTTACCAATGTCTCAAAATATCATTTATCCTCCTTTCTACTTTAAGATCATGGTAATTATTAGATCTACTGTGACAACTTGAAGTTGAATGTCTTACTAAAGAAGCATAGATTGTATCACATTCAAAAGGTATTTTGAAAGCTCTATTTCAATATAATTGCTTTTGTGATCACATGTGTACTATTTAATAGATTTAAAAGCATTTTTCTGAAAGGGGTCCACCAGACTGTGCATGGCATAAGGTAAGTTAAGGACTCCAGAATGGCTGGTATGAAGGTATGTGGACCTGAAGCAACTGTGGACACGTGTACCTTCCAAACCAAACCTTCTGTGCGATAGCCAGAGAATCTTAAGGAAGAGAGACAGTCTCATTTGTCCTCCTGGTTCTCAGCAAGGATGACTGACCTCCAGTTTAACAGAGCTGAGTCAGAAATCTTGGAAAATAAAGAAAAGTAGCTACTCATAGGCAGGGATGCAAGAAGGTCCCAGAGGCCAGCAGCTCAGGGTGCCAGCCTCCACAGTGTATTAGACATGTGCCCGGTAGACTGCAGTACTTCTATGTATCCTGCCAAACAGCCACCTTGGATTTCTGCACATGGTTACCTACATTGCTAGGTACTTGTGCTCAGTGTTGGCAGGACACCTGAAACATACAGACTAAACTGAATTCCTGATTCATAAAGATATTTATAGGAGAATCCAGCTTGACTCTTCAAAATTTAATGTGGATTAGCAGTATATCCAGAGGTTGACTATGACTTGAGACTACAACTATCTTGAGATTAGCACTCATTCTCTGACTACTCATTGATAAAATATGTATTTTAAAAAGCATAATGTTGGAACCAGCCATAGCTGTCATTACTGAGGGTGTCCTCAGTTTGGTGTGGATAGGACTCTCAATGCAGCTGACCAGACAATTAACCCTGAGATGTCAGCCTTTCTGCAGAAGCTGTGAACTGGTAGGGTACAGGTCAGTATGGTGGGCAGCTCCAACCACTCTAAGATTGCTGAGCTGCTGGGTGATGGGGATGAAGTCATTGACATGTTTGATCACGTGTTTGCTGTGGATGACTGCTTTCTAAGCACACCATCCGGAACCACCTGAGAGAGGAACAGCTGCAGGACTCGATTGACTTCTGCTTCAGCTACATGACTCTGTCCAAGGAGCATGGAACCTTCATAGAGTTCTGGGATGGATTGCTGAACATCTCACCCATTTGCTGCAGCTGCACCCTGGAGGAGTGGATTGAGTTCTCTGAACTGGACAAGAAGGAAAAGACCTGGGAGAAATCTGCGGAAGCCCTGAAGACAGTTTGTTGGCAAGGGGCTGAGGTTCTCCTGATGAGGCATGACCAGCTTTGATGTCTTCTCTCAGGGCTGGGACAAGTGCTACGGCCTGGACAATCTGGACCAGGACAGCTTCAACATCATTCACTTCTTTGGGAATGAGACCAGCCCTCATGGGAATGACTTTGAGATCTATGCTGACCCCCAAACTGTCAGTCACAGCACGTCTCTTCTCAGGACAAGGTACAGCAATGCCTAGAGATTTCTTTCTAGAGACAGTCCATGAAACATGACTGGGGCCCATGCCTGAACATTGTGACTTCAAAGAGTTCTGCCCCAGCCTGAAGAAAGACCCACAATGCCGGCTGACCATCCTGAGCCAGTCTCATGGCAAGACTGGCTCTTGCCCTCCCTCCTGATGGCTCTAGCCACAGCCATTGCTGGTGCTTCAGAAGAAAACAGATCTCTGTCTACTCTGGTAAGAGGTGTGTGCAAGTAAGATAAGGAGCCCATTCTCCCTGCCTGCCTGCCTGCCCTAGACAGACCCTGTGCAGAATAGTAGGGAAGGGGCATATTTCAGAGGACTTTATGTCACTGACATTGAAGTTCTCCAGACCAAAAAAAGTATGACATTAAAACGGAAATAATTTGTAACAATTTTGTCAGGACTAAAATTTGCTGCCTATAATTCAAAATGCCAAACCACAAGCTTAAACAAGATAGATATTTATCTTCTCTCATGTAAAAAAATGTCTGGAAGGAAGACATTCGGGAGCAGAACTGTGTCTCTGATCCAAATCCCTTCATCTTTTTTTGCCACTCCATCCTTAGCAAGTGACATCTTGTCTGTAAGTTGTCTCCTGATTCAGGATTGCTGACCTAGCTCTTACCATCACATCTACATTCCAAGGAACAGGAAGAAGGAAACACAGAAGGATAAGAGTTCTTCTACCTGAGTTAGTTTCTTTCTAGTTCCTTCTTAGTGGGCCCACTCAACACTGCTTATATTTCCTTGGCCAGATGGCCCTACCTATGCTTAAGGTATTTATAATCCCATAAATAAGTGTATTATTGCCACCAATAAAACTGGGGAATCTATCTTTAAAGAAGAAAAGGGAATGGATATTGAGTAACATCTTACACTAGGGGATCTTCAATGAAACCTGTACTTGTTTCAAAGAAGTACTCAAGAGAAAGGGCAGGAGTAATAGAAAGGTGTTCTAGCTCCTCCCTGCCTGTGCCTTTTATCTCCGCACCTTAAGTCAATTGCTTAGCTTCTTTGAAGTTTAGTTCTTTCATTTTTAATGTGGATATGGTAATTCTTTCTTTCTCTTTTTGCTTTGCAATTGTTGTGAGTTGTAATAAGCAATGTATGTGAAAGCACTTTTAAAACTATGAAAGCTTTGCATAAATGCAAGGACATTTTGCATCTTCAGGATGCCTGGGAGTTGTAATCAGAGAAGGGTTTGTTTGGTAGAGCTCCGAGTAAACCCTAACACCTGGTGATACCTATTGTGTCACCAGATCAAATACATACATATTACTTTACTTATTCTAGTTCCATGCAATATAATTGTGATATGGGCAAAGAAAGAAATTTTAGATATTAGCATCATGCCTGATTGTCAATGTCCTTAAATGAAAGTCTTGCTCACCATGGAGAGGACAGAATCAACTCTTGGTAGTAAAAGCAGAAACCATTGTGTTGCAGGATATACAGTAGCTTGCAGAATTACTGGGGACAGGGAAGTGGAGAAAGAGCCCCTAGGCTGTGCTTCCACAGGCTAACTCCCAAAGCCCTCACAAATTTGTGTATGGCTTCTGCCATGATCAAGAAGCCATCTGTTAAATCAGGATTCTTGCTTGAGGTCTTGGATTCAGAATCACAAGATTGCAGCCTCCATCAGATCCAGCCTTATCCATACTAGCAAACTGATGCCTTCTGCACCTTCTTACCACTATTCTCACCAATCTAAAGCAAGTCCCACATGATTGCAGCCAATGGATGCAACTTCAATCAACTGAGAATGCTAGCTCCAAAGGCAGGAAAGAACTATAGCTTTTGTCTTTACAACCTCTGCTAGAAACATCTTCGAATAGATGTTGTATGTGTCAATCCACAGTATCTGCCAGAATGATTTTTAAGTGCACCTACAAAATGGAAAGTGCTATTTGAAGTTCCAGAACACTGGCAACATGTCCTAGAAATGAAATGATTCCAGTGTGGCATAATATAATCAGGGCAGAGGAAATTTACCTAACTCAAATACAGACTGCCGAAAGAGTCAGAAAACAGAGGAAACATTCATGTAAGTATATCCGTAGCATGCTATTCTTATGTTAATATATTTGCACTAGCATGCCAGATAGTTACATGGATGTTTCATTAGGAATATTGTTTGCTTCTATATATAAATTTCTGTTTACTTCCACTGATTAGGACAGGAATAACTTACTTGTTTTAATGTGTTTACACATCACGATGAAAACATGATAATTAAACTTCAACATGCGTATGAGCTAATGAAATTTTTTTGACTAGGAGAGTTCCCAGTATTCATCTTTCCTCTTGAACAGCATTAAAAAAAAAAAGCATGAGTTAGAGTCATAGAAAACTGACCACAGTTCTTAATGATTTAAAAAATATTGTGGGCAATAAAATCAATTCTTCAGCTGTTGCAGGTCAGACTGGTTTCTGAGAAAGAGTAAGTCCCAAACTGATAATGCAGAACTTCCTCTCGTATGACCTCATACTGATTGGTGCACTGGGGAAGTAGATAAAGATGTCAGTGGATGGAAGAACCAGGGTGGCATTTCTAAACACTGATAAGCAGGGCTAGTGAAGCGAGCAGAGAAGGAAAGACTGAAGGGCAACGGACCAGTGAGAACATACCTCTTTCTAAAACCTGCTTTTCATGCTGGGATTATGGCTCAGTGGTAGAACACTTGCCTTGTTAATGTGTGAGGCCCTGGGTTTGATTCCCCAGCACCATAGAAACAAACAAATCAAAAAACCTCTTTTGTTTTTCTCTGGGAGAATGGCTCTCAATCTTTTTGTTCTTAGGATCTTTTTATGCTCTTAAAAATAATTGTGCCCCCCCAAAGAGTTTTTGTTTTTATAAATTATATGTGCATACCTATCGATATTTATCACATTTAAAATTTAAACAAAAAATTAAAACAGAAATTTAAAACTACTCATTTAAAATAATAATATAAGACACTACATATTAATATGAAAGTTAGTCAGTTTGACCTCATATCCATGAACTTTTTGAGCCCTCTGACACTAAAATCCACTGGTCTGTTTTATACTTTGAATAAATCTTTTGCAGGTTCTGATTAGGATCAGGTTTCTGATTGGGAAAATATTAGTTCACCAAATTATGGAACTATCCCAGTGGTGACACATTGTAATACACACACACACATGTCCACATTTGTTAATGTTACCATTGATGCCATCAGAAAAGTTGTAAGCTTTGGAAAGTGTCAAGCCTAATGTGGAGGATATGAATCGTCTATAACTCCAATTCTTATTTGATCCTTGAATGTTATTGGGAGCAAATACTGTCGATTGTTGTCCTTGGAGTGACAGGCCCACTTTGTTCATTTCTCTAGAAAATGTCTGCCGAATACCCACATCTGAATCATTGTTATTTTTCTTTCCACTATTCTTTTAAATAAAAATGATGACTTATGACAAAAGTGACTGGTTCAGCTTGCAACTCAAACAATTGCACAAGTGCATTTTCTAGAGACACCTGCATAGTTCTTGTCGCTGTGACAAAATATCTGTTATAAACCACTTCAAGAGGAAGTACTTACTTTGGCTCATAGTTTCAGTGGTTTGGTCCATCATAGTGGGGAAGGTGTGGCAGAGCAGAGCAGTTCACATCGTGATGGCCAGGAAGCAGAGAAAAGAAAATACAGGAAGGGGCCAGGACAAGAATATAGTCACCAAGGACACTCCCTCAGTGACCTACTTCCCTCAATGAGTGCCACCTTCCACCTTTTACCGGCTTTCCAATAATGCTATCATATCATGAATTCATTGAAATCCATTCATTCATTAGATCAGAGCCTTCATGATCCAATCTTCTCTAAAACACCATCGCAGACACACACAGCTGTGCTTTACTAATCTCCTAGGCGTTTCTTGATCTGATCAAGTTGACAATTAAGATCAATCAATCCAACACCCACTATACTTTGACATAAGAAGTGCTTTATGTACTTGTAATTTTATTGCACAAAATATCCCCCAGAGATGTATGAGATGTATGAAATTAATATTTCTTGCTATTTTACTAAGGACATTCTTAAGTATTATTATTTTTTTCCCTGAAAATGCATTGTGATGACTACTAATGGTGTGATGACTGCTAATACAGTTAGTGCCACTTCTTTGATTTGTGCCAGCAGTTTTGGGTATTATTGTAAATAACGAGACGAAAAAGACAATACCTTAATTTTGTCATGAGAATAAAATTAATTTCATGGACTCTCTGCAAGTGGTGTTTGAATGATGGTCCCTAGGCAGGTCCCATACTAGGTAACAGTGGCAGGGACATGGGGAAGTCACCATCTTGTGCTAGCCCCAATACATGAATTATTGAAGGAATATTAGATTATTATTTGTATATCATCACATTAATTCTGAATTGCTACCTGAGGACCACTGCTCTGAACAAAGTTCATTAGGTTGAGAAAAAACTCTCAGTTTTGGTAGTGTTAATAAAGATTTTTGCTTGTCCTTCTTCTCATGTAATACATTCTTTCTGGTCCATCTTACCCATACCCCGGATAGTATCCCCCCACCAGGAGATTCTTCTGAGCTGGCCCTGCCAACAATTTCTTTGGCACTTTCCTTCAAGGAGATGTCTCACAGACACTTCAAATCCTGTGTCCCCTTCTCTATTCTCTCTTTTTGGTGTCCAAGTCAGAATCTTGGAAGTAAATTTTAGACTCTTTGCCCCTTGTCATACTTAATCAATTTTTAGGACTTACTGACTCTGTTTTCCATCTTTTGATTTATCCATAGTTGCTTATTTGCCTTTGCAGTGCTGTGGTTCAAATGCAGGGCCTCATGAATTCGAGGCAAGTGCTCCACCAGTAAGCTGCATCTCCAGCCCCTGTTTTCTATCTTTTGAATCATCCTGGATGAGTATCCATGTCTTTCCCTTAAACTTGTTCTACTTTGATCTATTCCTTCTTAAATATCCTAGTTTTTCTTTTTTTTTTTTCTGGATCCCAAAAATGATTACATAACGCCTCTGTTGAAAGTCCTCTTTGGGCATCTTCAGGATCAAAGGGAATTCTTCTGCATGGTGTACAGGTTCTCTAGTGTCCACTCTTGCCTCTTCCCAGCCTTATTTTCCATGTGTTCTCTGTTCTCCCAGACGCAACATTCTGTTCACAGTTCTGTCATAGTGTGCACTCTTTGCTACCCTGGTGATGCTTCTAACATAGTGCTCTCTGTGTGGAAATCCTTTCCCTTCCATTTGCCTGTATCACACTCATTCAGCTTAAGGACTCAGTGATCACACCCCAACCCTCCAATCTAGGTCCTCTGATGTGTTCCACAGCTCCTTGGCCTCATCTCTAGTGTAGTACTTGTAACACTACTGCTTCCCATTGATTTGCTTGCATGTGTTCCCCAAGACATTTAATCTTTTAATACAGAGTCTGTTGTATACTAGTCATCTCTTTCCCTAGTGTCTACCATGATATTGGGCAGCCTGAGAAATATTTTTAAAATATTGACCAAATTGAATTATATAAAGTGATTATTTAATAAATAGTAAGTCTTCACATTTTAAGTCTTTAAGTCTTCACATTTTTAAAGGAGAGTTGTGTGTAGGACTCTACATTAGCATAATTAAAGAGTTATGGTAGAATAATACTTCGTTTCTTTTCTTTTCTTTTTTTTGAGACAGGGTCTTGCTATGTAGTGCAGGCTGACCTTTAACTTTCAATCCTCCTGTCTCATCCTGGGATTGCAGGTGTGAACCATCATGTCTGGCGACAACCCATTTTTTTTGTTCATAAATTGAGATTTTTTTTTTTTGGTGGTACTGGGGTTTGAACTCAGGGCCTCATGCTTTCTAGGTAGGTACTCTTACTGCTTGAGCCACTCTGCCAGCCAAAACTCCATTTTTGTATAATTCTATTGCTCTTTTTCAGATTTGATTGGGTTTCAGTTCCCTGCCCCCTTCATGGAAGCAGTCCTGTAATGGGTAACAAAGGGCCCTTGAGTTTGGGTAGGGTAAGTAGGAAAATCATTTATCTTTGCATAAATGTCTCCCTTTTCAGAGAGGATGGGCCCAAGTTTGTGCTGCAGTTTCCAGATGGTAGGGCAGGTTGAGTAGGGCAGGGGTTGGTGGGCAAATCTTGCCAGGAATCTGAATCTGACAGAGAGAGGGGAAAAGCTAGCAGGGTGAGGGGGTCCTTCCCCTTCATATACACCTGTGAATGTCAAGAACAGCATTCTAGGGAGATCAAGGTACACAGGATGCCAGGAATGGGCTGAACTGGAGACATCCTGAGACAGCAGCAGGGATTCTGCCAGGAATTGACTGAGGCTGTGTGTACCACCTTTGAGAAGGCTTCTTGGAGACTCCTGAAATTCATAAAATGGGTATATGAGTTAAGAGTATCATTAGAAGAATCTCACAGTCTTGTGTTTTCTCCTGTGAATTCTTAGGAGCACACAGAAATTATTTATTGAATGTGAAGAGTCTTCAGTATTTCACAGTTCAATGATTAGAATTTACTTTAGTGAGATAAACTTATCCAAGGCAGACTCCTGCTTGAAATCAAAGGTCTCTCGTGTGAAGCACAGGAGAATTTGGTTTTCACAAACAATGTTTCTGAGTTATCATTTGGAAGGTCCTGCTTGTGTTGACTATGGAAATCTTTTGATATTTCAGAAAGCTTCTTATCGTAATCTTTTCTTTAGTCTATTTGTTTGCCTTTTATTTTTTTTAAATCTTATTCAGGTTAGTCCCTCCTTTCTTTATGCTCACGATCACAAGATGACTAAACTATGTGGTTTTTTTTTTTTGCTCACCAACACCTTTATTTAGTTGAATAATTTTACTGAAAGCTAGGTCTTTTTCGATAGTAAAGACTTAATTTTTTTTTAGGTCTTTTGAAAATGAGGTTGCACTCATTTTCAAGGATAATCAAATTTCATTTCCAAGACTCGAAGGCTTTTTATGCAATAATACATGATCATTTCTTTTTAGGTCTGACTATGGTTATATGAACTTTTTTTTTTTAACTGAATAATCTGTTATGACTATTCATTCTATCAAATGAGTTTCCTGTGGTTTTTTTTTTTTTTTTGGTGGAACTGGGGTTTGAATTTGCAAAGCAGATATTCTACCACTTGAGCCATACTTCCATGCTATTTTCCTCTTATTATTTTGGAGATGGGGGGGGTCACATGAACTATTTGCCTGGGCTAGCCTCAAACTTTGATCCTCCTGATCTCAGCCTCCCAAGTAGCTCAGATTACAGGTGTGAACCACCTGTTCCTGGCTTCCCTATAGTATTTTTGTGGGTGGCATAATCACTAAGGGCAGAATAAAGCCTCACCCTCCAGTGCCTCTCTCTAGCTCCATATCATTTTTATAATTTTGCCCAAATTTTCTTTATCTTAATCCCAAAATATAGATGTTGATTCCCCCAACACATTTTTATGTTCTGTGCTTATATATTTCAGTTTTGAGATACAGATTTATGATTTATGTCATCATTTGAAGCAACACAACTACAGAATATCAAACAGTGTCACAAGAGGAAAATGCACAGAACTAGAGTCTCCTTGCATTTCATTGTGTTATTGAGTTAACTGTAATCTCATTAATTGTGCTGCATCCCAAAGTTTTCACAAACATTACTTCATATTGCTACACAAACTGTTCTTTGAAAAAGAGTACAATTTTTAGAGAAGTCACAGTCATGGTAAAGTATGCTTTAGCTAGAAGTGAAAGCAAATAAAAACTGCAAGTGAACCAATACAAAAAAAAGGCACTTGCAAAATAAATCCTGCAATGCACTTAGGGAAGGACTGTATGACATTTCCTTTTGCTTCTATAATAGGTATTATTTGGTCGACCAGCTGGCCAGCCAGCCTCTAACGTCTTCATACCCTGTTTTCCAATTATAGGACTACAGATTAATGCATCTCCAGTGTTGAGCAATGACATTTTGCATCATTTAACTAACTCCATTACACAGGTTACCCTTTTTTATCAGCACCATAAAAATAAGACTGACGGCAGCATTTACGGTCATTGCTAAGAGTAGCCTCAGAAACTGGTGGGACATGAACTCATTCTTTCCTGTTGCCCAGCATTTGTAGTAAAGCTGAAAGGTTGAAGAAAAATGAACCATGCATTTTGTAAACACACTAAGCAATATGGGCACAGGTTTATTCTGATAATATTAGAGCCAGGAAGAGAACTATCTGAAGCCATAAAACTTTGCAAAATTTTTCTATCTTAGAGAAAATTGCCTCATAGACAGTTTGCTTTAAACCATCCTAGTATGGTATTTTAAGAATTTAAGAACGATGATCAGTTACATTATTAAACTAAGTTTTTGTGTTGCTGCTATTGTAACATTAGATGAATGAACACCATGAAATCTCTCTGTGCTCTGTCACTTACATGGTAAAGAACTTTGTCCTGTGTTTTCAGGCTTAATTTGTTAGATCAGACAGGATGGAAGAAGTAAACTGCATATTTAATAAGCTCTTTGTGAGAAGCTGTTATTTTCAACAGAACTCAGAATTAAGTTCCCTTTTTACTGAGATCTGAATGTCAATGAGGAAATCCAAATCTGGATCTACTTGGCTCTGGGAGGAAGCACACAGTCAGACCTTTTTGGCTGGTGAATAAGGTCAGGTCACCGGTGGGAGTAGTCATATTCACCAATGACATAAAATTTGGATTTTAGATGGGTGTGACACATCCTCCAATGCGATCATTATAGAGTGTCAGTGACAGAATGCGGGCTACTACGTGAAATGTGCATCTTGTTACTGGCATGCATTGTTATGAAGTAACATTTTAGAGTAGGTCCTGCAGATGTCTTGTGAAGATAACATCGTGCTGCATGAGGGGTGGACGGGTGGATGGGGGTGAGTGTTAAAAGCCTTACCTACCAAATGTAAATATTTATGTAATTTTTGAAACCTCATTCAGGTATTTTATTGTTAATGAGATGAGAGACTAAAAAAAGAAAAAGTAATAAAAGTAAAGAAAGTGGGTCATTCTTGACCCCTGAGAGACATTGAGAATAAATACAAAAAAAGATGTGAGACTTTAAATGATTTTCCCTAGAAACAATTGTGTGTTCTCAGGAGTGAAGATTTAAGGAAAGAGTCATTACTCAGCAATCAGGGAGCAGAAGTTAGAACAGAAGAATGAGAAGAAGAGGGAAAGGAAAAGAGTAGGAAAGAAAAAAGAGAGAAAGCACAGAAAAATCAAAATATGAACATTAGCTAGCCATGATTTCATGAATCATTCACTTCTTGATTTTTCAAGCACTGACTGGAACTCATCTACATATTTGGTCAAACCAAAAATGCCCTCTTTCAGCAAAACACAAAGGGTTATGTTTGGACCCTAAACAGTTAATATTCTGAAGTTTCACGCTAGGGAAGCTATTTTCCTTCTGGTAAAGGCCATATCAAGTATTGAATTGTATACTGTAAATGGTGCTATTTTTCTCAGAAGCACTTTTCCCCACTATTTTTAGTGTGTTTTTTTTTTCTCTTCATGATGCTCTTTCTTGTTTTCTGTTAAATCCATGACATTTTGCTGCTCTGAGCCCTTAGTTTTGCTCTATATGTGCTAGTTGCCCTAGACCTCTTCCCCCTTCTTCCCCCCAAGAACCCACTCTGTGTCAGATCTTTAGGATGGATGTATACGAAGTTCTCCAAGTGGGCTCCAGACAAAGCGTCAGTGTCACCTGGGGACTTGTTAGATATGTAAAATTTCAAGCCCTGTCTTAGAAGAATCAGAAACTTTGGACATAGGAGGTAGTAAAATGTCTTTTCATAGATTAAAACCCTCCAGGTGATTCTGATGCATGATAAAAAGAGAATATTTATCATTTAATAGAGATGAACAATAGCAATTCTTTACCCAAAGAATTACACTTTGGTAGTGGAATTTCAGGTTATTAGTGACAAAAGGCAGTTCTAGTTTTCACAGATTATACCACTAAGTAACTCTACCTAGGTATAAAATGGATGTTTTTTGGGTCCACATGCTAAAATAAATGATTTGAAGCTGGGTAGGGAGAGGGTAGGGAGAAGGGAGTTGTAGCTCAGCTAAAGCAGGCCTGAGACCCTGTGTTGGATCCCCAGCACCTAACAAATGAAACAAACTAACCAAAACCCCAAAATTTGAAGCTGCAAAGAGTAGATTACTTACACAGAGCTAGGTGGAAAAAGCTTAGCTTCAATTCCTTGAGATAGGAAAAAGATTGAAAGGAAATTTGTTACTTTATTGCAATCATGGGCAGCTTTGTTTTCATTCTTTTTGTATTTGACCTTGAATGATTAGAAGAGTGGCTACAAAGCCTTTAAAAACGAAGTCATTTTACTACAAAGGAATTTTTATGCAGTAGCTTTAATGTTCAGTTTAAATTGAACAAAATTACAGGCTGCATACTTTTAACTTTCTTGATGGTTTTATGTAAATGAGTTACCTTTGTCCTGCAATTTCTCTTTCAATTATAGATACACTTTTTTTTCAAGTGTATATATTTTCAATCTATAGCAATAGTATGGGGACTGTTAATAAAAACTATATGGACAAATGTTTTTATAGTATTTTACTCTGAGATATGATTATGAATATCATTGTGCATATTATTCTGACATAACTAGGCATGTTTTCCTTTTGGTGATTTCACAGATATCTCGTTAATTAAAGTTAGATTATCTAGGAAATCTTTAGGTATTATATGAATTATATTCTATTCAAGTTATCATTGTGGTAAAGAGAGGCTTTTTCTTTTTTTTGATCCAGGGTCTCACTCTAGCCCAGGTTGGTCTTGAACTCAGGATTCTCCTACATCAGCCTTCTGAGTACTGGGATTACAGGCACACAGCACCATGCCTGGCAAGTGTTTAGGCATTATTTTTAGCTTCTAAAAATTGTGTATTGCAATTGTACTTGGATGAAAAATGTGTAAATGCACAATCTCGTCAACAAGAACAAAAGGCATAGCAATGGCAATGGATGATTGTTTTGTGGGAAAAAAATTCCCTCCTCCCTTTTAGGTGGGCATATGTAACTGGCACATGCTAGAAGGTCTATGAATAAAATAATTCGAATATTTTATTAAAATGAAAAGCATTGTAAACAGGAAGGATTTAGTTCTGGGTAAGTATGTTGGAGTGATTAAATATGTGAGGCCCCATGAGGATTCGATCCTCAAGTGCAATTTGATTGCCATGTGGCTGCATTTTATTTTTTCTTTTGTGGTACTGGGGATTGAACTCAGGGCTTCGCGCATACGCTCTACCACTTGAGCCTCACCCCAGTCCTTGACTGCATTTTGAAATTCTGCATTTTAATTCTGAAGAAGTCTTCATAGGAAGCTTTCTACCCACCTGCTTTACACAAGTATCCAATGTTCCTGATTCCCAGACGAAGAAGAACAGCTGAACGTGGCCAGAGTTACGTCTCATCTGTGTCATGAAATAATAATTCTTGTCTTAAAAAAAAATCTATCATTTGCTTTTTAGTTCTCTCAAATATTTATTGATCTTACCACTATCTGATCAAGAAGATACCAAAAGGGTTACCGTTAAATGTTCTCTGTCTGCAGGTCCTGAGTCCACAAATACAAAGGGCTGTGGATTGAAAATAGTTTTTTAAATTGCATTTGTATTGAAGAATTACAGACTCTTTGTCATTATTCCCTATATAACTCAGTACAACAGCTATTTACACAGCATTTACATTGTATTAGGTATTGTAAATAATTTAGAGACGGTGTAAAGTACACAGAAGGATGTGTATAGGTTATCTGTGAACACTACTTTATACAACACACTTGAGCATTTGTGAATTTTCATATCCGTGGGGGCCCAGAGTCAATCCCTGGCAGATCCTAAGGGATGATTTTATCTTATAATTCACTAGTGGGTGGATGGGCGTGGTAGGAAGGAATTTAATGATCTCTTCTACTTCAGCTCCTCACTTCTAATTACCCTGTGGTGCTATCTCTGATAATAGTGTGTGATGGGGAAAAAAAGACTTTGACTTTCAAGTCAGAGATTTGGGTCTACATCCCAGACTAAGCATTTAATTAGCCTTGTGGACAAATTACTTAACGTTTCTGAACCTCAGTTCTTCATCTGTAAAACAGATGTAGCATTATTAGCTTATTGTAACTTTTTTTTTTTGGTAGCCCAGGCTGGCCTTGAACTTTGGATCCTCCTGCCTCAGTTTCCTGAGTGTTGGGATTACAGGCATGCACTATCATGCCTGGCAATGTTAACCATTTAAAATATTATCATAGTGTTTGGCACTCAGCAAGTCCTCAGCACTTAATAAAAATTATAATAGTTCTTTTGTGTGTGTGTGTTCTGGAGAATGAGCCCAGGACCCTGTACATGCTAGGCAAGTGCTCTCCTACTGAGCACTTGGGTTTTGTTTTCTGAGATAGGGTCTCGCTATGTAGTCCAAACTGGCCTGAAACTAACATGTAGCCCAGGCTGGCCTCGTACACACTATCCTTCTGCCTCATCTTCCCAAGTGCTGAGGTGTACTACCATGCCTGGCAAGAGCTTAGACATTATATTCAGTAGTGGGTAATGACCAGCCTGATCACTTAAATTTTATGTATTTTAGAGTTAATCAACATCTGGAATTAATCTTTATTTGTACAGCTACTTTTTAAAAAAGCTATCAAATGAGTCCTTTGCACTATTCTGATGTAACTCTGTTCACCACCAGGGTGATTCCTTGGGATCAGCTGTTCACCCCTCACTGTCTCCTCTGGTGTAACAAGCCCTTCTGACCTCTGCTGAGCTCTCTGGGATCAGCCTACTGCCTGTCCTGGTCTTCTTGCTCCTGGGTCCTCTGCCTGGCCTCGCCCACTCCAGCTCTGTCCCATTCCTTTCCTGGTTTCATGGCTTGCAGAAGTCTTGGGAATTCTCCCCAAATCAGGCAGTGATCAGCATTCTTCATGGCTGGCACATTTCCTACAGGATAGGCATCTTTTCTAGAGGGCCCCACCTGTCTACAGCTGAATGGCTTCTGGACATGTCATGGTAGCCGGGACTGGGAGCATGTGTGACCCAGCCTGAGCTGAATTCCTGCTTAAGCCCTAGGAGAGGTCACCAACTCCATACTTTATTCAGGCAATGGGATCCCTCTTCCCCTGGCTTGTCCCCCACTCCCAACCTGAAAAGGGATGTGTCTGTCCTCTGAGCAGATTTCTGTGCACTGCTGCCCTGCTGGCTCCTATTTCCCCAACGGAGAGCACTGCGGAAGGTCAGAAGGTCGGCAGAACTTGGCACCAGCTAACCAGAGTTAAATCTTAGAAAACACCGGAGCTCCAGATAGGAGATTGAGCCAAGAGTTGTTAGTTTCGGAGAGGTGATGAAAGCCAGGATTGGGCAAACATTTAATGTACCAGTTGAGCTGTCCAGTGCCTGCTGTGATTTTTGTGTCTTGGCATTGCGCAGTGCCTGAAGTTCTAGCTCTCAACCCAGCTTCCTCTTTCCAGTGACTGCAGGGTGTGGTGCAGCATTTTCCAGAGTGTTCTGTGCAGCGTGAATCCCCTGAGAAGCTTCCTAAGGGAAGGTTGCCATGGTTGGATAACAACATTGTGCAATGCTGCACTGTTGCTTGGTCAGGAATGTGCGTTCACATGTGAGAGTAATTGCTCCTAGAAGTTGTGCTGCATCCAAAGCCTCTGCTATTTTTTGTACCACAAAATGCTTCTTTCAAGTAACTCTTAATCATAATTAGTAAGATGAGTGTTTCATGGGCATGCTGTGCTTAAAATCCACCATACCCATACACACATCTACCTCAGGGCCTTTGTCCTTGGTGGTCTTTTGGTTCAAATGCTCTTTTTTAGTTTTTGTGGGTTTTTTTTTTTTTTGCTTTTGGACAGGGTCTTCCTAACTAGCCCATGGTGACCCCAAACTTACAATCTTCCTGCCTCCATCTTCAGGGTGCTGGGATTATAGGTATCTGCCACCACACCTGACTTGGAATGCTCCTTCTATAGATATTCACATGGCCTACTCCCTCAGTTTGTTCAGGTCTCTGCTGGAGAGGCATCTCTGACTATCCTGTCAGTTCCCCCTTTCACCCCAATCCAGCCTCTTTTTATGTATCCCCTTACCCTGTTTTAATTATTTTTTTTAGCAGTTATAACTCTCTGGCCTTATAAATTATGTATTATGTAATTAGCTTATTTTTGATAAATCTGTGGTAAGCGAAATAGGAGCTCATAGAGAGCAGAGAGATTGTTTTATTTACTCTTTGAGGTAACCTCAGTTCTAGAATGCGGACTGGCACAGAGTTGGATAGTTGTCCAATGAACCAGTGGACAGTGAAAAAGAGCAAGGAATTTCATGGCAGGAGGCTGGTGTCAAACCCCATCTGTGTGATGTTGCCAATGGGGTGGTGGAGTCTGTGATCAGAAGACTTCCAAATACTTTATGTCCTGCAGAGAGGAATCCATGGCAGGATGCATGGGTGTAAAAGGAGTTTATTAAAAATTAGGGAAGGGAAATACAAGAAGGAGCATGGTGGGGCCCAGGTGGAATCTGGAGGCAGAGAGAGCATGCTTTGCTTCTCCAGGTACTTTAAAAACTTATGCTAACCTATGGGAAGGGAGGAACCAGGTGATTCCCATCCAATAATCAATGAGTGGGGTGGGGCCTGGGTGGTTCCTGGCCGGCTGAGGGGGTCCCTGAGCCAGGTCAAGGTTAATCTGAGATGTAATATTTTTCCATGAGCCCCAAACTTTCCCTCATTTTAGCCTGCTTCACCTTCATCACTTCATCACTTGAACCCTCTATTTCTTTCCCTAAAGTGAGAAAAACCAATACACATCCTGTCTACCTATCTCATAGGAACGTAAGGAGGATCTGATTAAAGCAGGTGGTGACGGTATGTCACAAACTGTCAGAGGCTAAGCAAATACAGTTTGCTTATAGATTATTTATTTTTGCGGTACTAGAGCTTGAACTCAAGGCCTGCACCTTGAGCTACTCCACCAGCCCCCCCACCTCCTGTTTTTTTGAAGGGTTTTTTTGAAATTGGGTCTGGAGAACTATTTGATTTAAAATCCTCCTGATCTCTGCCTCCTGAATAGCTAGGATTACAGGCGTGAGCCACCAGCACCTGGGGCTCATAGATTATTAAGTGTATGCATGTTGTAAAAATAATGAGTATATTATTAAAGATTAAATGCTAAAAAGAATAGGGAGGAAGGCTCCATAGTGGTATCAGATTAGCTGGATGTGTGAGTATAGGGTATTTTGACAGAGGGAGTGGCAGAGTGTGAAAAATACAGAGAGAAAAGATCTCTCAATATTATCCTCTATGGTAGCCAAAGGAAGAAGTGCATAAGAGAAGGAAGAAAGGGCAGGCATGGTGGCTCATGCCTATAATTCCAGCTATTCAGGAGGTGGAGATTGGGAGCATTACTCTTTGAGGCAGCCTGGGCAAAAAGTTAGCAAGATTCCACCTCAATTAACAAGCTGGGCATGGTGGTATCTGTGATCCTAGCTACAGAGAGGCCTAGATAGGAGGATCACAGTGTAAGGCCAACTCCAGGCAAAACATGAGACCGTATCTGAAAAATGACAATGCAAAAAAAAGGGGTGGGGTATGCTTCAAGTAGTAGAGTGCCTGGAGACTCTGAGTTCAAACCCCAGCACCAAAACAGAGGCAATTTCATGATTCTTCCTCTACTACTGCTGCAAATATCCTGGCTTAGAAGGTCTGTGTTGCAGTGCCTTTTAGTGGGTCTTCCTGATTTTAGCTTCCTGATCATTTGGATCTAGTTGACATACTGCTGCTGTCTCATAGTCATGAAACAACACTTTGGCTCCCACTTGACTCAGGAAATTTTAATAAGTTCTTTTTCATTAATTCAATAAGTATTTATTGGGGGTCTTTATCAATCAGTTATTTATTTGTCACATTTGGTGGTAAATTCTAAGACTCATAACAGAGTACAGTCACAGAAAATAACAGAAGTCGTGGTTTTTTGGAGTAAGATTTGGGGGGATGAAATTTGAGAAGTGACTTGATTAAGAGAGCACAGTGAGTGAGTTGGGGAGTAAGAAGGTGAACTTAAGATGCGAGGGTGTGTGGTGGGGGGAGGAATGAGGTAGTACCCTGTAGTCCATCCTAAGGTGTTTGGATTTTACTCTGTATCAGGTGAGAAGCTGTAGGAGAGATCTGATTTACATTTTAAAAGGAGTCCCAGCTGCTGTATAGAGAAAAACGCTAGGAGGGCAAGGCTGATAACAGGAACAACAGTTGAGGAAACAACAGAAGTGATGAAGATGAGAAGTGGTGGTTTGGGCAAAAGTGGCAGAGGTCAAGGTATAGAAGGTGACTAGATCCTTGGATTTATGTTACAAGTAACACTCATAGAATCTGCCAAATGAAAAGAGAGGACTAAAAAACTACTTTTTGATCTGAGCCACTGGAATAGTGAAATAACTATTGTCAGAGGGAGAAGAAAGCCAAAGTAAGTGGTTTGGAATAAGGAGAATCATGCTTTTGAAACTGACATCTTTCAGATGCCCATTAGAGATGTGTATCTAAGCAACTGGATATGTGATTTGGAAGTTCAGGAAGTGTCTGTACCAGAGATACAAATTTGGGAGTTGTCAGCACAGAAGTAGTATTCAAAGCCACAGGCCTGGATGAGATTACCAGGAGAATAAGAATAGAGAGAGATGGACAGACCTTGTGGCCTTGCAATGGTTAGAAGTAGAATGATACAAAGGAGAGTGAGAAGGATTGATCAGTGAGGGAGAAAAGATCACTGGAAATTTTGCAGAGAAAGGATTTCAAGGAGGGAATGAGGGCAGTGGCTCAAGCCTATAATCTTAGCTATTCAGCAGGTGGAGATCAGAAGGATCACGGTTCAAGGCCAGCCTGGGTAAAAGGTCATGAGCCCTCCCCCCATCTCAAACAATGGTTGAGTGCAGTGGTGTGCACCTGTCATCCCCAGCTATACGGTTAAGCATAATAGGAGGACTGAGATCCAGGCCAGCTGGGCATAATTCGAGATGCTGTCTCAAAAATAACCAATGCCAAAAGGGCTGGTGGAGTGGCTCAAGTGGTAGTGTGCCTGCTTAGCCAGCACAAGGACCCAGTACTGCCAAAAACAATCCAAAATTAGGGGGGAACAATCAATTCTGTTGAGTAACAGACATTTGGATATAGCCATTGGATGGTAGGGAGGTGGATAAGCACAGTTTTCCATGATGGGGTGGTGGGGAGGTGAAATGGCCTGATTGGAGAGTGTTCAAGAGAGAAAGAGAAGTAAGGAAGTACCCATGGCGAGTTCAGGTGGTCTTTTATAAGAAACTGAAATAGGGAGGTATTGTAAGAGGATGGTGTAGCCAAAAAGAGGTTTGTTTTTAATAAGATAGGAGACATTACAGTATAGTTGATGGTGGTGGAAATGATTGATGGCCCATGAGAGAGGGAACATTTACTGAAGCAGTGTCTTTAGTGTCCTTAAATAGGAAAGGCTAGAACCCAGTGTACAGTGGAGGGGCGAGCCCTGGCTGAGCGCAAGCAGAGTTCATGAATTGTGACCGAAGTGTGGGCAGAGGACATAGAAGTATCTGAGAAGCGTTGGTTGATGCAGTATTGGGAGTGTTTGGCAGGTCTCTTCTGATTGCCTCTAGTTTCTCAGCAACACAATAAGATTCTCAGAAGCAGAGGAGGAGTATGGCAGAGAAGCTGGAAGTTTGAAGATAGGGAATAAAATATAAAATAGATGTTTGGAGGAGGAGAATGTGACAACAAAGGCAATCTGCAAGGATTGCCCTTCACATTATTTATTATGGTGTTCTAAACTTCCCAGAATTTCTCTCTTAGCTCTCTCAACTCATCTGTCCTCCATCCTGACCAAGCTCTATTCACATTTCTGTTTTAGCATCCTGGATACGGGTGCAATATAGTAGAATGGCGAGAGGCAGGATGTTTGGTGTCAGGCTCTTAGAATTTGGATATTGGTTTCACCACTTGGTCTATCTTCTGGCCTTGGCACATGGTTTAACTTTTCTGTTTCAGTTTGCTCATCTGCAAATGGGGATTAGTAATAATCCTTACTTGTTGTGGTTGTCATGAAGATTACATATGATAATGTATGTGGAGCAACTGACACATTATATACAGTAATTATTAGTCAGAGTTATTTTTACTACTCCCATCCTTGCTGTCTGCCAGGAAGATATATGTATGTTTCTTGAGGGAAAAGATTATTTTACTCATTTTAGGATTCTCATGATTCCTTGTAATAGAGTAGATTTTAATGAGTATTTAATGGAACAGAATCCACATTTAAATAATAACTCAGTGCATTGCAATGATTCTCAGGCTTCTTGAAACATCTACCTATTCCTGAAAACCTGGGAACTCAGCATGTTCTCTTTGAACATATTGTCAGGTGTCAGGTTGATTGTTTGAACGCTTCACTGCCCTAAAAATAAATTCATGGTGTATTTCTCAAAAGCATATCCTACATATTCAGATGTCACCTTACTTTTTTTTTTGAACATGCACTAGCTAGATTGGATCCTACTGTTCTGTGGTCTTCCCTGGAAGCCTGAGTTTTATGAAGCTGGCAGGGGACCTGGATGCATGAGGAGATTCACAGTTGTGGAAATGAGACGATTGAAGTTCTGAGCAGGTTTGTTGAGAAAACAGTCATTCTGGTTTCTTCTGTGTCATGTTCTTGTGACCTGCTTTTCAATGCAGTGGTCAAACAGAGGCAGGGAGAATTAATTAGGCAAGCCATTTCTGTTATTATATTAGAAATGAATTGTCCACTTGCTAAGGAGAACTGCTTTTAAAACAGGACAGTTTGGGCTGGCACTGTAGGCCAGTGGCAGAGCAGGTACTTAGCATGTGCAAGGCCCTGGGTTCAATTCCTGTCACCAGAAAGCAACAACAAAACTGTATAATACAGTCTTTCAACTGGAACAGACTGTGGCACTGACTGCAGAATCATTTAGATGGTATAGATGCTTCTGGAATAACATTCACAGTAGGGAGATGGCAAGAATTGACTGTCTTATTAAGAAGTACTGTGATGATTATTATGAGTCAGAAGAAATAGGCAGGGGTCCAGAAAAGATGGGGTGGGGGTGGGGAGAAGTGGGGGAAGGGAGGTGTTGAATATAGAAATATAGGCCAGATGATTTTATTCTAAGGATGTTTGTTTGTAATTATTATGCATAAATATTTGAATAATAATCACACCCCCAAATTATGTGAAAATTATAGCCCTTTCAATTGCATGAAACCACTAACATGCCCATTATCAAGGGAGCCAAGGACCATGTAACCTTTGGAAACCTGAGATCTCCACAAAATGTTTCCATAAGAAATGACAGTCAACTTTCCTTTACTTACATTTACTTGTCAATTTCAAAGGAATCAAGTTTCATTATATTATATTATATTGTCTCAGTAAGCTACCCTATATTTAGAAATTTTCTGTGGCTTCCAGATAGATGTGTTTCCTTTAGAAAAGCAATTCTTCACAACCCAACCTAAGGGGATAGAGTAGTGGCTGCATCTAATGAAGCTAAGGAATTTGTGATGTCATCTTGTGTGTGGCAATCCCTCAATTAAGAGGGGAGGACTAGAAACTGCCAAACCCTATGATTATCCTGTAAGATTGAAAAGAAATATATCAAAAGCTCATTATGCATGGTCACAGTTTGCAGCAAAATACAATGGCCTAGAAAGAGAAAAGGAAGGCCCTTTTGTGTAACTTGGCTTTTGGAAGCCCAAATGACAAACCACACAGATCAACAGCCCCCCCTCCAAGCAAATGTGGAAAACCACTTGTTAGTTCCTCCCCTTTAAGCACTCCTCCCTGTGGTTCCACTTTGTTTTTAGACTCTTTTATTTTTGGTAAAAGTTAGGCTTAGGAAGCTCTAAAATACATGGAATCGCCTGCTGTCTATTCTAACACTGGAAGCCACTCCAATATAAAAATTGGTGCATGATATGCAGTAAGGCAGAGGAATGTTATTTTATGAACAGTTGGCACCAGAATTCCTCTCCCAGAGGGAAATGTATTTACTTTGAAAAATACTCTAAGAGTTTGGAGAGCAGAAGAGAGCTCCTGAGGAGCTAGGGTGTGGGCGGACTGTTTCTGAGACAAAGGGAGCAATTTGGCAGTAACTTCAAGTGCGTGGGGATAACCAGGGACCCAATGAGAGGGCGGGAGGCGGCTTGTGTCCTCTCAATGTGACTTTTCTTTCAACCCTCATGCACACATAGTTACCCAAATGACCAAACTCCCTGAATATTTGGTACAAGCTTTTTTTTTTTTTTCTGTTAGAAACTTAAGGGCTTGGCTTGACTTGTGTCTAGATCAGCTGAGCAGAACAGAGTTAAGACGAATGGTCCTGAGTGGAGGCAGAGAAAACCTCAGAAAATAAGCATTGAGAATATTCAGAAATGGGACACTCACAGATCAGGATGGGTTTGCTGAAATCCCGAGGGGTCTGGGGAGTCCCTGATGGCTTTTTTGCTTAAAGAAGCTATTTTATGGCAGAATCACTTTGTGGTGGGTGGAAGGCTAGTGTGGACAGTCATAAACTTCTTCATGAATAGGTACTTAGAAACAGGACTCTATAAACATCAGGCATCATACTTGTTTCTTCAGTTTTTGAACTGTTCAGATTCTGATATGTTAATTTAAGGGCTAATTGGTGAAAAATAATGACTCATTAGTGGAATAATGAGAACTTTAAGGTTCTCAATTTGCATTTTGGAGTGCTGGTGGAGTGACTCAAGTGGTAGAGCACCTGCCTAGCAAGCATAGACCCTAAATTGAAACTTCAATATTGTCAAACACACACACACACACACACACACACACACACACACACACAAATAAATTGCATTTTGTAAACATTGAACAACATCAGTTTTTCAAAGTTAATTGAAAATCCTTGAGAATGAGGGATAAATTAAGAGCCAAAATGGCATCTAATATTCCCCAAATGAATCTTCATTGCAAGGTTGCTAAGGAGCAGTAAAAGCGGATCTACATGTGTAACCTTTGCACATGATCATCTATCTGTGCTAGGACCAAATCAAGTGGACCACAGTGGACACCTGGGGACAAAAAGTAGAAATGTACCTCACCATCCATTTACAGTAGGCCAGAAATTTGGGATAAATAATAATTCCTGTTCCAGGAATGGGGGGGAAGGAGTGATAAAGGAGAATAATTTGGGGGGGGGAGTGAATTCAAGTATGATATATTGTAAGAAATGCCACAATGTACCTCCACCTAGCACAATAATAAAAAAAGGAAAAGAAAAAAATACATTAAAAATTTACCTAAAGGAATAAATAAAATCATCTCAATAAAAATCAATAAATATATCATGCTAAAAATAATGGTACTATAATAACAACAATAATAAATCACTTAAAGAAGTGATTCAATGTGAATTAGATCTGGCTGAGTTCTCTGATACAAAATTTCAGAGTCCATATTCCTGTAACTAGACGAATTTCTTTACCACCTTTATAAGATTTTCCCTGCACATCGACCTTTGGATTTTCTTCACAACACATATTACCATGTATACATATATACATATATACACACATATACACACATATGTATATATAAAATCTCATGTATATCCATATATATATATATATCGATATATATATTTATTTTTGATTGGTTTGTGTTCTGTCTGCCAACCATTGCCATATAAGGACCAATAAAACAGGAACCCAATGTGCCTTGTTCATTGTTGCTTCTCAGGCTGTGACATGTGCCTCACACATAATCAGAGCTCAGTAAATATTTGTTGAATCATTTAATGAGTTTCATTCCACATCTAATCTATAGAGATTATCAAAATCCTCACAGGCCACTGCCAAAAGAGTGTGTTACTTTTATAAAGGAAACATAAAAGAGAGATGTGAGGCTGGTATTTTGTCCTAATTCCTTCTTATTATCAACCTAATCTTGGATCATGTAAATGATGCTCACGCTATATCCGTCAGAAAAACTTCACAGGTCTAGTGTCTCTGCACTCAAAATGAATCTAGAGATTCAATTAAATGATACAGCAGCAGAGTTCGGTTTTAATGTGGAGGAATGTTTCGATGTTCAATTTCAGTTCTAGGTTAATAGCTTTGTTAGAATGGATTATTGGGTCATTAGAAAGATGAATTCACTTTTTTTAATTTAAGAAAAAAATTCAGTGATGGAAGCTAGATAGTACTTATCTGTAAGATTTAGCAAGTTTTAGTATTACTTTAGATTTTAAATTTTTTTGAAAGCATAATCATAACTAGGGAATGTATGAATAAATATATTAAAAATGAGAACAGATAAAAATGTTCTTTTGTGCCATATTGTGGATAATTAAAAGATGATATTTCAGGATTAATACAAATGGACTGTTTTGACAAACGAAATTTATTTTCTAGTTTGTACCTTATTGCTTTGATTTTTTTTGAATGATGTTACTTGTCTGCAATATGTTGTCACAGGAACCTTACTTTATAATGTAACTAGACTTGTTAGACATCAAAATTATTAATTTTGGTTCTTGTATATTATTTTTTCTACCTTTATGCAAGAAAAAATAACAAAATCACTGCTGAATTAAACTGAGTGCATGAAAGAAAGTTCCAGAAAAATTTTAAAAAGTCCTTTCTGGAATTGGTGTATGCATATTTATTAGTAGTGCGGTAAGAAAGAAGTGTTTTCTAGTATTTATCTATACACAAATTACTTTCTTTTTCCTCCAAAAGAGAACGGTTAAGTGTATTAGTTGTCTATTTCTACATATCAAGTTAATACAGAATTTAGCCACCAAACACAATAATAAATATTTATTATCTCCCACAGTTTCTGTGAGGAATTAGGGAGCGGATTAGCTAGCTGGTTTCAATTGGAGGTCTGCCATGAGGCTGCAGTCAAGATAAGGACTAGGACTGCAGTCATCTGAAGGCTTGAATGGGTCTGAAGGATCTGTTTCCAAGATGGTATTTTGATGTTGCTTGCAAATTGGTGCTAGTTGTTGACAGGATGTATACATGGTGCTATGCCATGTATACTGCTCCATAGGGCTGCTTTTATGCCATGGTAATTGACTCCCCCTAAAGCAAGTAACCAAGTAAACAATGTGGAAGTGCAGTTTATTTTATGATTTAACCCTGAAAGCAATACATCATTACTCCTACCATTTTCTACTGGTCACACAAACCAATCCTGATACAACATAGGAAGAGAGTACATGAGGGCATAAGTGCTAGGGGGTAAGAATCACTGGAGAGCATCTGGAAACTGACTATCACAAGGAAACATATCAGGATTGTCTTAAAATCTACCACTGTTAATGAATTTTGAGAACAATGCTTACTAAAAAGTGCTTTGCAAACTATGAGGTGGTCATGGTGGAAAAACGGAGATAACATTTCACAAAAGGACTTGATATGCGTATGTCATGGTTTGACTCTTAGTTGTCCTCCAAAGGCTCATGTGTTTCCGTTTTGGTCTCTAGCTGATGGGCTATTGAGAGGTGGTGGAATGTTTAGGAGGTGGGGCCTACTTGGAGGAAGTGATTGGTAGCATGCTCCTGCAGGGCAGATTGGAATTCCCACTTCTTTTCTCTCCCATTGCTTCCTGGCTGCCATGAGTTGAGCAATTCTGCTCCACATGTGTGCCTAACCATGATGTACTGCCTAACCACAAACAAACCAAATGACCCTGACCAAAATGTCTGAAATCATAAGTTGAAATAAATCTTTCTTTCTTTAAGTTGATTTTCTCAAGTTATTTGTCACAGTGATGGAAAGCTGACTATATATGTAGTCAGCTTTGTATAAATACATGTATAAATATCATTTCCACCCAAATGTGATAAACAATTTATATCATTGCATTGAATAAAGCAAATAAGTAAACACAGTCAAATCTCTTTAGTAACATTACAAACATCTGCTCTGGATGGGATAATTGAAAAGGTTGACAAAGGGAAAGATTGGAAACAAAAATAATAGGAACCCGAGAAAGGAAAAATACTAGAAAAAGAGAAGAGAAGGGAAACAGGGTAAAAAGGATGAGTGGAGACAAACGGGAGGTGTAACAGAAGGTACAGAAGACAAAGATATGAAAAGATGGCCTGAACGAAAGAGAGAGAAGGAGTGAAAGGGGAAAAGATCATGAGATGGGAGAGAAAAGTTTAAAAAGGAAACAGATCAATTTTTTTCACCAGTTTTTAGTTGCTTTATTATTGTAGAATAGGCCCAGGGCCTTGTGGCCTGTTTCTTAGTTTTCTCACTGTGTTTTCCTAGCTTTTCTGGGAATTCCCTCTAATGCCTGGTTCTCAGAATCCTGGTTTTCAGCTGGTTGTTCTGACTGGAATGGGTAAGGGTTTCTGGAGATGATTGGTTCATTTTATCTATTTATGATTCCAACTGGTTCTTCTTAATTATACACTATCTTGTTGGCTAACATTTTTTCTAAAAGCATTAAAAAGTCATAATTTCTCATAAAGAAAAAAACCAACCAGACCAAGCAAACAGTTTTCGTAGAAATTTGGGTTCTGAAAAATGATTACCATATTTGGGCTTGTTTCCTTTTGTATCCTGTAGATCAGTGGAGTTTGTTCTGGATTTCTGATTCAAGGTTCATCTTGGTTCAGGTTCCTGCTTCAACTTGTTTCTGTGTTGAACAAAACTCTGGTTCAAAGAGTACTCAGCTGCTTGTCTCCTGAGTGTCCTACCACTATTCTTGTTTGTTGTGTTTTTTGGTAGTGCTGGGGATCAAATCCTGGCCTCAGCGATGCTTGGTAAGCACTTTACCACTGAACTAGGCTCCTAAGCACTATTTCTTATTTTTTACATGAGAACATTATATAATCTGAGCTTTAGTAATGATTTCAGGGAAATATTTATTTTTTTCTTTTCTCTCTTTTTTTTTTTTTTGGTGGTCCTGGGGTTTGAACTTAGGGCCTCATGCTTGCTAGGCAGGAGCTCTACCATTAGGGCCATGCTATCAGCCAAATTGCAGGGAAATTTGAATAAGGAATTTTCATACATTGAAATAATAAACAAGTAAAATGGTATCTGCCTTTTCCACGTATTTTTGGTATACTTTGATATAAGTTAGCTCACAAAAAGTAAATGTAATCCAAGCAACTCACACAATATCCAGCTATCTTATTGGTCCATATCTTGACCTCTTCATTTCATCTGTTTTTTTTTTTTTTTAACTATTTAAATTAAAACAAACTCAAATGAAACTCAAAATGTTGCTTGGAATTCATCAGACTTCTTAAATTCGTGATTGATATCTTTCATCATTTGGGAAAATTCTCAGCTATTATCTCTTTAAACATTGTCTAATTCTCACTCCTTTTTCCTCCTGGAACTCTAATCAGGGGCATTGTACTTTCTCAATCTGTCTTCCATGTTTGAATTTTTCTTTTATGTTTTACATATCTTCACCTCTCTCTGTTTATTTCTAGACAAGTTCTTCTGGCCTGTTCTCAATTTCTACAATTTTTTTTTCCAGATATGGTTAATTGTTGTCAAACCATTGTTTTAATTTTTAATCATAACTATTGCACTTGTCAGTTCATGAAGTTTTATTTGATTCTTTTTAAAAAACCTGCTTGACCATTCTACAGCTTCTTATTACCTCGATTTGTTTTCAAGCTTTCCTTTATCTAATAGAATAATCATAGTATTTTTATAATCTGATAATTCCAGTATCAGATGTTTTCAGTTTTTTTCTGCTAATCATCAAAAATAAAAATTAAAGCAACATGAAATGTCTACTTTGTCCTCAGATTCATAAAAAAGGAATCTAAAAAACAGATAAAATTTTAAAAAATACATTATAATAATTAGGATTTGTGGATATACCTTGTTGGTAGGAAGTAAATTGTTATGACAGTGTGGGCAGCATTGGCAGTAAAGAGAGAGCCTGGGCAGGCTCCATAAAGAAAAGCAACTAAACATGGGCACAGGAGACCCTAAGAAGCTGAGGTAAAATGTCAAAACATCCACTCTCTGTGCCAGCTTGCTGGGAGGAGTCCCCAAAGCAGCTAGTGCTTCAGTCAGTTTCTCAGAGTTTCTAAGAAGTGCTCAGAGATGGGGAAGACCATGTATGCTAAAGAGGAAGGAAACCTGGAAGCATGGCAAATGTGGGCCAGGCTCGTTATGATAGAGAAATAAAAACCTGTAGCCCTCCTAAAGGAACTGAGGTGTTCCAAGATCCCAAAGTACGCAAGAGGCTTTCTTGTTCTATTCTGAGTATTGCCCCAAAATCAATGGAAAGCATCCCAGCCTATCCATTGGTGATGTGGCAAAGAAACTGGAAGGGTGTGAATGCGAAGCAGCCTCATGAACAGGACAGATATGAAAAGGATGGAAAGGATGTTGCTGCCGTCTGAGTCAAGGGTAAAAGTTCCAGTGCAACCAAAAAGGGAGCCATCAGGACTGAAAAGAGGAGGACAGAGAAGGAAGAAGAGGAAGACAAAGAAGAAGATGATGGATAAGTTGGCTCTAGCACAGTTTTTTCTTATCTAAATAGTATTTAACTCCCTTTATACAACTCACTCCTTTTTAAAAAAATCCAAATTAAAAAAATGCTGACATTTTAGGAAGGCAATTAGACAGTATTAATCACAAATTTGCATATCTTTAGATTAGCAGTCTACTTTTTGAAATTTAGTCAACTATACTCCAGCAATACACAAATAGATATGATATGGCTATCCAAGAAAATGTGGCAGACTTTAGAAGTAATGGGGTGGATCTCCATGTTCTATGGGGGAAAATGTCTGAAGCAGAGCAGTGGGTGTTACACTTGGTTTAAAAACACATCTGCGTCAAGAGTAGAAAGCTCTCTGGGCACCCTCGGGTTACGACTGCTTTGCTTGCAATTTCTGGTTTTTTTTTTTTTTTTGTGTAGCCCAGGTTAGCCTTGAATTTATGGAACCTCCCAAGTGCTGGGATGACAGGTGTGTACAACCACTCCTTACTAAATTGCTATCATTGCTACTTTTTTTTTTTTTTGGTGCTGGGGATGGAACCCAGGGCTTCACTCATGCTGAGGCAAGTGCTGTACCACTGTGCTACATCCCCAAATCCCCGTGGTTACTTTTTAGAATGTAGGATTATGTGAGTCTCATTCTAGTGTTTGTCCTTCCATATGTGGGATTATTATTGTGATTCTCCGGGTCCCCTTTGACATAAGGGTCCTTTTTTCCATTAGCCTCTTTGCTTCTCATCTAGCAGTGTCTTTGATGTTCCTGTTCCATACTTACTACATAGGTTTGCTCATTTATGTTTATTTTTATGTCCGTAGTCATTCAATGAGCTTACGGGAGAGGAGCTGTTGGAAACGCATGCTATGTTCCCCATATTACCAACAATAATTATAATTTCTTATTTTAAATAATTTCCTGTCCATTGTCTACATCTACTTAGGAATATTTTGGGAGTTCTAAAGCTAAATAACTGAATATTTAGAATCCATAATACATATTTGGGAAGACTACCAGAACCCATTTAAAAAAAAAAACAACAAAGTTTTGCTAGAACTGATGGAGCATGGTAAAAAATGAATGAAAAGACATTTGAAGAGCATAGTTTAATTTTTATAGCTAGAATGTACCCTTAAGTCTATACAATGATTGTAACTGAGCGTATAGGTGTTTTGTTGTCCCTATCGGGACAGTCTTGTACTACTGGACAAAAGGATCAGACTGTCATACCAGTGATTAAAATAAAGTCTGTTTCTTTTAGAGCACATGATGTGCAGTGATTACCATTCAATAACACCAACAGGAAGAGAGACAAGGTCCAAGTGGCCTCTGTGAAGACAGAGGACCATTACTTACAAATGGACAGCATATCTACCAGTGTCATATTATAAGTATTAAAACTCATAATTGGATAAGTGTACAGAAAGCCTTGCATTTTTAAATACCAAGTACATACAGTAGTTCTCTCTTACCATTTCAGTTTCTGAGGCTTCAGTTATATATGGTCACAATCTGAAAATATTAAACAGAAAATTCCAGGAATAAACCATTCATAAGTTTAAAATTGTACAATGTTCTGAGTGGCATGGTATTGTTCACTGTTCTGTTCTGTCCTGCCCAGGTTGTGAATCATCCTTTTGTCCAGCGTATCCACACTGTAAATGCTACCTACCTGTTAGTTACTTAGTAGCCACCTTGGTTATCATATGGAGTCATGGTATTTCAACCCTTACTTTTCTTGATGCTCCAAATTGGAAGAGTATTAACGCAGGGGAGACACCAGGGCATAAACGTGGAAGGACAGATTAACTCTGGTACTATGGCAACACTGCATATGTAGGTTTCAGTACTAACCATAATTTCAGGTACCACTGAGGGTGGTAGTCTTGGAATGTATGTCTGGAGAACAAGGGGAGATGTCTGCATTTGCATATTTCACCAGAGTTTGTAATATGCTTTCACATATTTTTCCTCACAGGATCTATACAACAATTCAGATGAACAGTATATTATTATCCCTGTTGTGCAGATGAGGAAACTATAAGCAAAAGTGATTAAATGATTAAAGTAAAGTCACACATTTAGTTAGTAGAAGTTCTCATAATTAAATATTATAGGACAGATCAATTTCTTAAAATATGCACATGTATCAAATTAATACATGGTGATATTTTGAACACTGCTAACTTTTTTCACATGAGGATTAAGCTAAGGTAATTTGAACTTTCATAATATTTCCAGTAAGATTAAATGACAACGGCAAGCACTGGCAGCACTCTGAAGTTGGCCATTGATTCAGCAATTCCTAGAAAAGCTGGGAGACGTACCAAACTTCCTTCTTCCAGCCTAAAGGAAACCAGCAAAGCAAAAAAGAAAAGAAAAGAAAGGAAGTTTATGTGCTAACTCAATGTGTGATGTCCTCTTGCTCTCTTTTTAAATTTTCTGTTTTTTTGTTTTCCTGGGAATCTGTGTTTGTAGGTGGATATGTATGAGTAAACAGAGGACAGTTAATTAACAAGTATTTGGTGGACACACATTATGTATATACTGAATAAAGAAATGTATACAACACTTCACAAAGCATTGGGGGTGATAGAAGAGGAGAAAATTACATGATCACAATTTCTCAGAAATTTAGAATAATTCCATTTATTTTTATATTTATTTATTTTGTCAGTAGTAGAGTTTGAACTCAGGGCCTCATGCTTGCTATGTACTCTACCACTTGAGGCACATCCCCGGCCCCAAACTTAGAATGTAAATAGGAAGAAATAAGGCCAAATGAAAACAAACACAAAGGGGGTGGGAGCAGGGGGGAGAAATGACCCAAGCATTGTATGCACATATGAATAATAAAACAATAAAAATTAAAAAAAAGAAAACAAACACAAAACAATAATTGGAAAAATGTGAAATAATTTAGAACATATTCATTCATCACTAATAGAATTCAGAGGAAATAATCAAAGAAGAATTGGGCTGGCCTTAGAAAACTGTTTCCAGAGCACATGATAAAAACGAGAGCACACAAGGGAGGGGTGAGGATAAGTAAGACACCTAAAAAATTAGCTAGCATTTGTTGCCCTTAACGCAGAGAAACTAAAGCAGATACCTTAAAAGCAACTGAGGCCAATAGGAAAAGGGGAACAGGAACTAGAGAAAAGAAAACTGTTTCCAACTGGCAAACTTGAAAACCAATTCAGATTAGGATTAAAGGAGAGGAGCTGGATTTATGTTTGGATTGCCCGTGAACACACATCTTTTTTTTTTTTTTTTTAATTGGGAGATAAATTTTTATTTTTATTTATTTATTTTTTTCCTTTTTTTTTATTATTCATATGTGCATACAAGGCTTGGGTCATTTCTCCCCCCTGCCCCCACCCCCTCCCTTACCACCCACTCCGCCCCCTCTCTCTCCCCTCCCAATACCCAGCAGAAACTTTTTTGCCCTTATTTATAATTTTGTTGTAGAGAGAGTATAAGCAATAACAGGAAGGAACAAGGGTTTTTGCTGGTTGAGATAAGGATAGCTATACAGGGCATTGACTCACATTGATTTCCTGTGCGTGGGTGTTACCTTCTAGGTTAATTCTTCTTGAACTAACCTTTTCTCTAGTACCTGGTCCCCTTTTCCTATTGGCCTCAGTTGCTTTTAAGGTATCTGCTTTAGTTTCTCTGCGTTGAGGGCAACAAATGCTAGCTAATTTTTTAGGTGTCTTACCTATCCTCACCCCTCCCTTGTGTGCTCTCGCTTTTATCATGTGCTCATAGTCCAATCCCCTTGTTTTGTTTACCCTTGATCTAATGTCCACATATGAGGGAGAACATATGATTTTTGGTCTTTTGGGCCAGGCTAACCTCACTCAGAATGATGTTCTCCAATTCCATCCATTTACCAATGAATGATAACATTTCGATCTTCTTCATGGCTGCATAGAATTCCACTGTGTATAGATACCACATTTTCTTAATCCATTCGTCAGTGGTGGGGCATCTTGGCTGTTTCCATAACTTGGCTATTGTGAATAGTGCCGCAATAAATATGGGTGTGCAGGTGCCTCTGGAGTAACAGTCTTTTGGGTATATCCTCAAGAGTGGTATTACTGGATCAAATGGTAGATCGATGTCTAGCTTTTTAAGTAGTCTCCAAATTTTTTTCCAGAGTGGTTGTACTACTTTACATTCCCACCAACAGTGTAAGAGGGTTCCTTTTTCCCTGCATCCTCGCCAACACCTGTTGTTGGTGGTGTTGCTGATGATGGTTATTCTAACAGGGGTGAGGTGGAATCTTAGCGTGGCTTTAATTTGCATTTCCTTTATTGCTAGAGATGGTGAGCATTTTTTCATGTGTTTTCTGGCCATTTGAATTTCTTCTTTTGAGAAAGTTCTGTTTAGTTCACTTGCCCATTTCTTTATTGGTTCATTAGTTTTGGGAGGTGAACACACATCTTTAGTGACTTTCGGAAGTGATATAAAGGAGTGGCTCTGGAAAGACAAATTTAAAGACACCATCTGTGACCCCAATTTTTAGAAATTAATTATCTTTAAAAATGTTAGGAAAGCATGTTGTTTGAAAAGAATTTATATATACATATACATATGCATAAATATATGATCTTGTATATATATGTTTGAATGGAACAGTTTGAAATCTATTTTTAGTTTTAATGATAATGGGTAGCAGAAGCTAAATAATTAAGTGGCAAAAATATATTTATTATCATATATGTTTCAAAGCAGTGTAAAATATGTCTTCATTTCTTCAAGTTGATGTTCAATTGAAATAACATGGACACTTCTTTGGCTATATATATTTGACTATATATAGCTTATATACACATATCATATGTACATACATGAGGCAGCTGAGCTCCTTTTATAATTTTTATTTTTAGTTGACACACAATAATTGTACATATTTAGGGGGTGCAGAATATAATATGCTCTTGACTTGCATTTAACAGCCTTGATTTCAAATCTTGGCTCTAATACTTGGTTGTATAGCTTTGGGAAAGTTGCTTCAAACTCAGTGCATTCAGAGTTAATATTTCAGGTTCTGTCAGGATCATGTAAGATAATTCAGAGAATTATGTGGGGGCTGGGGTATGGCGGGGGAAAGGGGTCACTCCATGGTAGAGGGCATACTTAGCATGCCTGAGGCCCAGGGTCCAATCCCCAGCACATATACACACACAAAAGATAATAATGTATGTGAAATTACCTGGTATATGGTAAGCACTCAATGTGTTCTTTTTTAAAAAAAATTATTTTCCCTAGGAAGTGATGGGGCTTTATAGAGAGGGTTGCATGAATGGGAACATGAGTGAAAACAGAATATATTTTGGTTTATATCTCAAGTAAAGGGTGAAACATGTCTTTATTTTCTATGGAAACATTCAGTGGGCTTTGTACCCCCAACCATCACCCAGTTTTCTGGAAATGCTTTTGGAAACAATAGGCCAATTTGCAGCCAATCATGAGGATTGCTTTTTTACAGCACAGAGCAAACACTTGTAAAAATAACCCCCCCACACCGCCTTCCAGAATTTCATACACTGCAGAAAACTTGGAAAATCCAGAATATGAAGAGCATCTATAATCAGAATATAATATATTTTTTGGTCTTCCAGTCTTTTTAATGCAACATAAACCTAAATTGCAACCAACAATGTATATCTTTTGTAATCCGACTTTAAAAAATTTATCACTGTACGAGAAACATTTTTCTCACTTTCTCTGGCTTTTTCAGACAGGGTCTTAGTATGTAGCCCAGGCAGACCTCGAACTCATGAGCCTCCTGCCTCAGTCTTCGGAGTGCTGGGATTACTGGTGTATGCTGTCTCATTAAACATAAGAATTATTTTAAAACATGATTTTGAGTAGTTATGTAATATCCTCTAGTATGGCTATACTGATAACTCACCAGTGATTTCCCTGTTTTTGAGGCTGTTTAGAATGTTTGCTATAGCTGGGCACTGGTGGCTCACGCCTGTAATCCTAGCTACTCAGGAAGCTGAGATCAGGAGGATCACAGTTAGAAGCTAGTCCCAGGCAAATAGTTGGAGAGACCCTATCTCGGAAAAAAACCCATCACAAAAAAGGGCTGGTAGGGTGGCTCAAGGTGAAGGCCCTGAGTTCAAACCCCAGAACTGCAAAAAAAAAAAAGTGATAGAATATTTGCTATAATACACTGGAGATATGGCTCAAGTGAAAGTGCTTGACTAACAATGGTGAGACCTTGAGTTCAATCCCAAGTATGGTAAAAACTGCTAAAATACATATCACTGTCATGATCATCTTTATACATAAATCTCTGCTGATTTCTTTAAAACATATTTCTAGAAATGGAATTATTGCATCAATAAGTTTAAACATTGTTAAGCGTCCTAACTGTTGTTGAGAAACTGTCCTATGAAAAATTTGGGCCAGTTTTAGAATCTTCTTAGCACCATAGGAGAGTCAGCATTTCCCAGTACTCTAGAAGCAAAGCATTTCTGCCAAGGCTTCTTTAACAAGTGATTGCCATGTTAACATTAACTGTGCTGATTAATGTCTTGAATCCTTTGCTAATAATGGTCATTTGTTAACAATCATTGCTATTGTGCCAAAGGCTTTCCACTTCTTATTGGTCTTCATTATAGTTTATGTTTCTTTTTGAAGTGTTTTCTAAAGAACAGCAAACCAGTAAATGTGCTAATCAAACCAAGATTGATACAGAATTTCTTTGATAAAATTGAGGCAGGACAACAAACTCAGGCTGGATGCACTGCTGCCTGGGAAATATTTCCTGAGTCATTGTTAAAAAAACCTCCAGAGCCAGGAAGAAGGGGCTGATTATCTGGGATGAGCTATATTCTTTTATGATATATTTCTAGAAACAGCACAATTTTATGCGTGAGATCAGTGGCTCAAAATTAATAAATAGTGATAAAACCAGGAAATGAGCTACTTCAGGCAAGTTTGGCCCCCTGACCTAGACATGAACTTCTGTTAACTAGGATGCAGTCTTTCTTTATGCATTTATGCTTCCCTGTGTATATGCCTGTCTCTTCTACTGGCTAGTAGAGGTCTACAGAGTAAGAGTTTTCATCTTTATTTTACAAGTAGGAATTGAGTCAGTACCAGGAAGATAGTAATATGGATGAATAATTACCTGATAGTCAGCTGGGAAAGGAGATTCTGAGTAGAAGAGCAATAGAAGAAATCCCAAAAGAAATTATTGTAATCTTTGAATATATAAAAATAAAAAACACCTCTACACTACCCCATCCTCTACAAACATTGAAGCTCATGAACAAACGACAAACCAGTAGGGGAAAATGTTTTCAATAAACTTGACAGCAAAAGATTTAATACTTTTTCATATATAAAGTATATATATAATACCTTTTAATATATATAAGATACTTTTTTGTATATAAATAACACTTTTCATATATAATATGTAATATACTTTTTCATATGAAGATTTAATACTTTTTCATATAAAAATCATTAAGAAAATTAGTAAAAACCCAGTAGTTAAATGGGGACAGAGTATGAATGCATAAGTCACCAAAGAGAAAGTAGAAATGAGTAAGTCATGTGAAAAATGCCAACTTCATTTTTAATTAAAGAAATGCAGAACAAAACAATCAAATGCCATTTTTGATCACTAGATGAAAAAAGCCCCTCTGTAAATGTATTACATTTACTTTTGTGAGCTAACTTGTACGTCATAAAGTATAACAAAAGTGTGGAAAAGGCAGATGCTATTTTACTCGTTTATTATTTCAATATATGAAAATTCCTTATTCAAAATTCTTATTCAAATTCCTTATTCAAATTTCCCTGCAATTTGTTGAAGAAAAAAAGTGTAAGATAAAAAGAAAAACATAACGTTTTTGCTAGTTTGAGATGAAGATAGCTATGCAGGGAGGATAGCTATGCATAGCTATCCTTGTGTTGTTTCCATGTACATGTGTATTACAACCCAAATTGGTTCATCTCTACCAGACCTCTTCACTACTTGCTAGTCCCCTTCCCATGGTGGCCTCTGCAAGTTTAAGATTACTATTTTTACTCCTATACAGTAAGCACATTAACTACATTCAAGTTTTTGGTTTCCTTCCATTTCCCTAACCCTCCAGTGTGTAGTCTCCCCCTTAGTGTGTGACCGTGTCCCATAATATTACTGCATTTGTTTTAGGTCTATAATCCACATATGAGGGAGAACATGCGATTTTTGGCCTTCTGAGCCTGGCTAACTTCTCTTAAGATGATGTTCTCTAGTTCCATCCATTTACTTGCGAATGACAAAATTTCGTTCTTATTTGTGGCTGAGTAAAATTCCATTGTGTATAAATACCACATTTTCTTGATCCATTCGTTGGTAGTGAGGCATCTTGGCATTTTCCATAGCTTGGCTATTGTGAATAGTGCTGCAATAAACATGGGTGTGCAGGTGCCTTGGTCGCATTCCTTTGGGTATGTCCCTAGGAGTGGGATTGCTGGATCATATGGCGGGTCTATGTTTAGTTTTTTAAGAAGCCTCCATAATGTTTTTCATAGTGGCTGTACTAGCTTACATTCCCACCAGCAGTGTACGAGGGGTTCCCCCCCCCATCCTCACCAACATTTGTTGTTTTTGGTGTTCTTGATGGTAGCAATTCTAACAGGAGTGAGGTGGAATCTTACTGTGGTTTTGATTTGCATTTCCTTTACTGCTAGAGATAGTGAGTTTTTTTTCTTTTTGCTATTTGGATTCTTCCTTTGGAAAAGTACTGTTTAGTTCAGTTACCCACTTCTTTATTTTTTCATTAATTTTTGGGGAGTTTAGTTTTTTGAGCTCCCTGTATATTCTGGTTATCAGTCCTTTGTCTGATGTGTAGCTGGCAAAGATTTTCTCCTGCTCTGTGGGTGGTCTCTTCAATTTAGAGACCATTTCTTTTGTTGTGCAGAAGCTTTTTAATTTCATGTAGTCCCATTTGTTATCCTTTTTCTTAGTTGCTGAGCTGCTTGAGTTCTACTGAGGAAGTCCTTGCCTATACCTATTGCTTCCAGTGTCTTCCCTGCTCTTTCCTGTACTAATTTCAAGGTTTAAGATCTGATATTAAGGTCCTTAATCCACTTTTGAGTTGATACTATTTTAGGGTGACAGGCATGGATGTAGTTTCAGTTTTCTTCAGGCATTATTTAATTTTTTTAATACATTTTGCTTTCCTTCCTTCCTTCACACATTTTTTTTTCTTTTATTATTCATATATGCATACAAGGCTTGGGTCATTTCTCCCCCCTGCCCCCACCCCCTCCCTTACCACCCACTCTGCCCCCTCCCTCTCCCCCCATCCCCTCACTACCCAGCAGAAACTATTTTGCCCTTATTTCTAATTTTGTTGTAGAAAGAGTATAAGCAATAATAGGAAGGAACAAGGGTTTTTGCTGGTTGAGATAAGGATAGCTATACAGGGCATTGACTCACATTGATTTCCTGTGCGTGGGTGTTACCTTCTAGGTTAATTCTTTTTGATCTAACCTTTTCTCTAGTTCCTGGTCCCCTTTTCCTATTGGCCTCAGTTGCTTTAAGGTATCTGCTTTAGTTTCTCTGCGTTAAGGGCAACAAATGCTAGCTAGTTTTTTAGGTGTCTTACCTATCCTCACCCCTCCCTTGTGTGCTCTTGCTTTTATCATGTGCTTAGTCCAATCCCCTTGTTGTGTTTGTCCTTGATCTAATGTTCACATATGAGGGAGAACATACGATTTTTGGTCTTTTGGGCCAGGCTAACCTCACTCAGAATGATGTTCTCCAATTCCATCCATTTACCAGCGAATGATAACATTTCGTTCTTCTTCATGGCTGCATAAAATTCCATTGTGTATAGATACCACATTTTCTTAATCCATTCGTCAGTGGTGGGGCATCTTGGCTGTTTCTATAACTTGGCTATTGTCCTTCACACATTTTTATACCATGGCAGCAACTGTGGAGGCGGGGACTAGGGAAATAACACAAAGAAGTCTAGACATGGTGTCGTGCAAGAGAAACTTAAAAGTCTAGTGAGGGAAATGGACATAAGTAAGTGTGATAGCAGGGCGCCAGTGGCTCACGCCTGTAATCCTAGCTACTCAGGAAGCAGAGATCAGGAGGATTGTGGTTCGAAGCCAGTAGGTGCAAATAGTTTGTGAGACCACATCTTGAAAGAAACCCATCACAAAAAAAGGGCTGATGGAGTGGCTCAAGGTGTAGGCCCTAAATTGAAGCCCTAGTACCGCAAAAAAAAAAAAAAAAAGTGTGATAAAATGTTATAGTCATCAAAATATGCACAGTGTACAGTGAATACACAATGCAGTAATGTCAGGTCTCTGAGACAGGGGTTAGCTAGAGAGGAGGAGTCAAGGAAAGTCTCATACAGAATATGACCACCCTTGACCTGAATCTTGAAAGGGAGGTAAAGTTTTTTTTATTTCCTCCTGCTCTTCTTCCACCTTTCCTCCTCTTCCTGTTTTATTTTTATCTTCCTTCTTTTATTTATTTATTTATTTATTTTACTCTTCTCAGATTAGCTATATTTTGGCAGTGGAGGGGGTGTTGCTTTTTTATTGTTGTGCTGAGTGGGGTACATTGTGGCATTTACAAAAGTTCTTACACTATATCATACTTGAATTCACCCCCTCCATCATTCTCCTTTAACCTCCCTCTCCCAACTCCTGGAGTAGTTTCAACAGATGTCGTTTTTCCACTTACATACATGTGCACACAGTATTTGCAAGAGGGAGAAAGCTGTTTCAGATAGAAACATTAACGTGAGCCATGGTGTGACACAGACAGTAGTGGGTGGGCCTGTGTGTCACTGTACCTGGGGAACAGGATTCTGTGTGTGTGCACGTGTGTGTCTGTGTGTGGTGAGGCGGTGCAGGAGCATGTCGTAGTGTGGAGAAGGAGGAGGCAGGGACCAGATGATGGAGATCTAGACTATTTCCTGAAGGCAATAGAAAATAGTGATTGACAGGTTCTAGATGTGGAATAACATAATTAGACTTGGGACTTAGAAAGACTGTTTTTGGTTGCAAAATGGAAGTGGATTGGAGGAGTCTAAGACACTGTAGGCAGTGAGGATGCTTTGGGGGGTGTTGTATAGAGGAGCGATGATGAAGATCTGTAGCCTTGAACTAGGGAAAGAAAGTGGGGTGTTTTAGAAATGCGGCTTGAGGGGTAGAATGCTTACCTAGCAAGCATGAGGTCCTGAGTTCAAACCTCAATACTGAAAAGAAAAAAGAAAGACACCCTAGAAGTAAATGTTAAGGAGATACTGGCAGCCCCAACTTATGATGGAGCCACTTAACAATTTTTTGACTTGAACATGGTGTGAAAACAAAACCCATTCAGTAGAAATCATACTTCAGGTTTTGAAGGTGGATCTTTTCCCAGATAAGCAGTGTGCTGCCCAATACTGTCCTGTTCCCAGTCAGCCATGGGATCATGAGGATGAAAAACAGACACCCTCTAGTGCCCTGTGTTGCTAAGCCGGGACACTTGGTTAGATGTATCAACGCATTTCCAACTTTCACTATTTTTAACTTACAATGGGTTTATCAGGCATAATTCCATCGTCAGTCAAGGAACCTCTATATTATTTTCTATAGCAATATTTCTCAAAGTATGGTATAGTGTGTGGACTATGTTTTACTTGTCATGAGATAAGTACAAAAATTGAGGATAAGAACTTAGGAACTTTTGCAGCAAGTTGAGGGAGTAACTTTTTATCTGTTCGATATAATAAAGAAGTTGGACTTTGAAATGTGAAGTCTTTGCTTTTCATTTCATTTCTCCTGCCATTGATTTTCATTGTGTTTTCTAAAAGTATTGGGCCATGTGGATAGGAAATGCACACTGGACCTTGTTGCAGTTGGCTGAGAAGTGCTTGTCTCAGGACTTGGTGATTATTAAGTGAGTATGGGGGTGGGTAGAAGGAAGTAGACCTACATGACTCTTGAGTTTCTGACAACAGGATATGACAGCTATAGAAAATTATGGAAGCAAACACTTCTCCTTCCCCTCCACTTTTTTTGAAAAGTGGAAAATTCCCACTGCCTATTGTTTTCGGCTACACTCATACTAAAAAAATACATTTGGGGAAACGCATCTTAATTTTTTATGCCACTAGGTTTTTCTTTTTCTGGATCTTTCTACTGGAAACATAGTGCTTATAAGAATCACTCAACTGTTTCCTCCTCCAAAAGCCTTTGCTGTTGCTATCACTTATGGGTGCATCTCCTGTATTCTCACAAAACACATCCATGCATAACCATCCTGGCACTTGCCAAACCCTACTCAAAGCATTTGTTCATTTGTTGCTTTCCTTTCTTCCCCAGATTGTGAGCTCCTGGGTGTCGGTGAGGATTTTGTCCATCTCGGTTTCTCAATCCAGAGCTCAGAACCTAGTATTTCCTAGGACTGTGGTCAGTGTTTATTGACTGGAGGCATGAAAAACATGACACTTTATTGAAGGGAAATTAGATTGGACCAGAAAATACACTGTATGGAGTAAATCTGCAGAGGTAGATTGGTGTTGGATTTTGAAAGTTGTTATATGTCAATTTAGGAATTTGCATGTAGCAACCAGAAGTCCTTTTTAAAAAAGTACTTTCCCATCAAGGGATGGATGTTTTGCCTTTCATACTACAATAGTATAGTGTGGGGTGTATGCTGGTAGATGTTTAACAACCCCCTTTCTCCCCCCCAAAAAAAGGAAAACAATAACCATATCTGATTTGTAGCTTCTCCTCCAGCTCCTCCCCCCTCCCCCTCCGTCTCCCTTTTCCCTTCCCTTCCCCCTCCCCTTCTCCTCCTCCTCCTTCTTTTTTGGTCAGTGTCTCCCTATGTAGTCCAGGTTGGCCTGGAACTCTCTATCCTCCTGAGTGCAACACTACACCCAGTTGTAGCATTTTTTTTTTTTAATTTGCATGATGTTCATGTTTCTGTCATGGCCAATTTGAAGCTACTGATGTGACACCACTGAGTGTGGAAGCAGGAAGAGACGATGTAGCAAGTCATCAGAAAGTGTTTCCATCACATGGTTACCATAAGTGTAAATGTCCTCAAGAGTACACGGAACAGCAAATGTCAGCAAAACAACTGGGAAAAAGAGTTTCAAGTATTTATTATCTTTGTTTTTAATATAATCTTTTAAATAACTGAAATTTAAATAATAGCTGTATTTAACAACTGTCTTACAAAATTTCTTAAATGTTAACAATTGAGCTGATACGAGTTGGCTCAAGTATACTAGTGTCATGGATCACTTTATCTGCGGTCATTCAAGCCAGCTCCTGGTCACAGGAAGCACCGGGTCACTAGCTTCTCACGGTAGCATTAACGCTCCTCTTACCGGCTCTTGAGAACTATTTGCCCGGGCTGGCTTTGAACCATGATCCTCCTGATCTCTGCCTCTTGAGTAGCTAGGATTACAGGCATGAGCCACCACCGCCTGGCTCGCATATGGCACTTATCTGCTTATCCTCTTAGCTTTGAGTCCAAGCTTACATTTGGACTCAAGATTCTGTATTCCTTTTGCTTCAGTAACTGATACCTGGCCTTTATCCATGATCTGATTACTGTGCTGCCTGGCTCTGGCCTAGTCAACCACCACTCAAATCCAAATGTTCATAATTAGAAACATGAGAATATGAGCTGATTGAAGCAGATTATTGCTATTTTGTCAATATCTGCCAATTGTCATAAAGATTATGGTTGCCTTGATTCTAAACATTTCCTGGAGATTTAAGACTGCTGGGAGTTGTGAAAAGGGAGGCCTAGGCTAAAATAATGGAGCAAAATTAAAAAGTGGTTCTGTCAGATTAAAGAGGAGATAAAGTGAACACATGGGTCTTTGATAGATTGAATTTCTCCTTGCTGTAGACACATAGGAAGGACATATGGGTGGAATCTATGTTAAGCACTATATGTTTTTGAAATAAGAGACATATACATATCTATAGTCTATTTATTCATTGTTTAAACCTAACAAAATCAAGACTATTAAGAAAGGAGGCTTAGCATTGCTCTTAACGTTCAATAAATATTAGCCTTAGTACCTAATGTTGATATAAAACTGATGTTAGTAGATTTCAGCAGATACGTCCTCAGATAATCTGGGAATCAATTTGAGATTGATAAAGCACTTTAAAAAATTCACTTGGTCCCCTCTATGGGAATGGAGAACTAGATTTCAAAATTTAAGTATAAAGTGACACTCTGACATTTTTCTTAAAAAGAACAAAGAAGAAAAATGCTCTAGGACAACACCAAAAACATACTTTGAAGAAAGAGTTATGATTTTTATTTATCTAGCCAGGCAAGAGAAAGAAAGAAAATGCCATCACAAGTGATGGCTTGTCAACATCCAAATGTGTGGTGGTGGCTAGGATTTATATAGTATGTGCTGTGTGCCAGGCTTTGCCTGTGTGAACTCATTTAATCAACATTCTCCCTGTTCTACAGTTGAGGATATGACACATAGAGAGGCTAAGAAAGTCACTAGCTGTCACATAGGTTAACAAGACAGTATGGCTCCAGAATGGTTTTGATGTGACTTTTCCCTTTTACCGAATGGAGCAATGACGTTGGTTTGCCATATCTGATTATTCTAGCTATGACTTTTCAATTCAGAGAACTGATGAACTAGGACCCTTTAATGGCCTATGTCAATGTGGCCTTGGAAGCTGCTAGTGGATTGCCCTATAAAACACATTCTTTTCTTTGGAACATCAACTACTGACTCTTTTTCAAATGGGGAAAACATTAAACATATCACATTTTAGCCTGTCATAACTGGCATTCAATTTTGACTCAGAAGATTTTTAACTTCAATACTAAACTTATATGCTGGAGGGGATATGTTCTTCCTTGGAAATTTATACTGTATTTTATTCCTTTCAGGGAACTGGGGATTTAGCTCACACTTACTGGACATGCTACATGGATCCAATAAGCCATTTTTAAATTAAAGAGACTGCTCTGGATTTTATTTTCTAAAATTTTTGTAGGTACGAGAGCATATTGGTTGGAAGGCTAGGCTGTAGCATCTCAGGGCTGATATTCTGGTCCTGTTATTTACATCTATAATAGAGGTAATGAAAATAGATACTTCTCATTAGTGCTAGGAGGTACCTAGCACTTCCTAGAATATTGTTAACCTCAATATACATGAGTAACTATTTGATTTATGAAAACTGGTATAGAACAGTTCAGTAAGCAGATTTCAGGGAGATAAATTCTCTGAGCCTTAGCTTCTTTGACATAAAATAAAGTTAATAACACCCACCTCACAGGGTATTATGAAGATTCAATTAGATAATGTAAAAAGTGCTTAGCACAGGGCTAGCGTGTAGTAAGTTCTTACTAAATATGAACTACTATTACTTATTTGAACTTTCATTCACTAATGTTGGTCTAGATAATTTCATGGTGAACTTTGGACCCAAGTATAAAACCATTTTATTTTTAATAATGTTTTTCCTCTTTGTAAGTCACCCTCTTAGAGAATGAGATGAATGTTGGTTTTTCACAGTACAGTGATACTTTTCCATATTAATTATGCATTTTAAAAATAAACTTTGGAAAGACAAGTTGGTCTTTTTCCAGGGGTCCTTTTATAAAGGACTATTAAAAAAGGCATAAAAGAAATAATGTTCATTCATTATTTAATGCTTTGTAGCAGTGATTACATCAACTCTGTCTGACCATTGATCCACCCTCAGAGCCCTTGCTTCAGCTAAAGTTTGGGAAGCCAATCAAGCAGAGAGAAGGCAAAGAGCCCATCTCTTCTTGGGTCCCTCAGTTCTTGCTGCTTCGGCAAGGCCTCCTTCTCCTGTGTCTACCACCCTTTGCCTCCATTGACCCCTTTCCCTCTGCCCACCCGTGAGCTTGCCTCTTCTTAATGAACAAGCAGTAAAATTAACTACTTTCTCCTGAAACATTTTGCTCACTTGAAGCACTGTTTTATCTTTCCTTTTTCTTTGACTGCTAAATTTTTGCTAAAAGTGGTCATTCATCCTTACTATCTCCCTATGTCTTTCTGGAAACTGTTACCTTGAAAATATTATGAACCTGTTCTTTGTCAGGGTCTTCGACCTTTCCTTAGTCTTCATTTTTCTTGAACTGCCTGAAAAGATGATGTAGTTGAAAGTTTGACAGCTTCTGAGGTTTTGGGACATTTGTACTTTTCTTAACATTTGTGCCTTGGTTTGCTTCTAGAAAGTAGCAATGAGGGCAACTTTTCAGAATGTGATGAAAACAAAACAATGTAATAGTGTTAACGTGTTTAGCAAATTGTAAAATTCACCTGGCAATTTCATTTACCCCCAGGTTCATGAGTCTTACATTTCACAGATCTTGTATCTGTATGTCTGTTTTGATCTTTCTCCAGCTGCTCATTCTTCCTTTCTAACAGACTGCTGCATGTATATTTCTTCCTGTAATAATAAAATCATGCTGAGGGTCGGACGAGTTCTTTGAGGGACCATTCTCAATTTACAGCGAAAGAAACGGTGGTGTGGAGAGTAAATTGATTTGGGCCAAGACTCCTTGGAAGTAAAGATGACTTTAGCTTTGAGTAATAGGCGTCCCAATGCATTTGACTTATATGTATGATCTTCCATAGCAAGAAGGACAAGGCAAGGCATGCTAGGGTTGATGAATGTAGCAGTTCAATGACAACATCAAGGGCCCAGGTGCTCTCAATCTACTGACTCTGCCATCTCAGCGCATTGGTCAGTGCAAAGGCTAGTTCCTGGTGATTAAATGGCTGTAGCATTGTCCCATCCAGCTGAAATGATGTTCAGTGAAAGGAAAGGCCAGTTCTTCCTGCGTAGGTCCCTTGAAAAGTAAGTATATACTACCCTGAAGCACACAGCTGACTGTCCTTTCATACCTCATTGGCTAGACTTGTGACTTGCCCTTGGGGTTGGTCATGTGATTGGTTTAAACCAATCAGAATTCACCTGCTGAGCCTGTCTTGTCTCCTCTGAAGCATATGGAATTAGCAAATGCAGAAATTAAGTCTGGTTCTCTTAGATCACAGTGGGAAATGGTGTTAGATGGGCTCCATTAGTTTCTGCCTCTGTCTCACAATGAGACATACCCAGTTTCCTGATTACTTCCCAACCTTCTTCCAATAATTCTCTTCTATTCACCGTCCCCACATCCTTTTCCAGTACTGGGGATCAATCCCAGTGCTTTGTACATGCTAGGCAAGCACTTATCCTCTGAGCTACAACCCCAGTCCATTCTTCCAATAATTCTTATTGTCTCTCAACCAATGAACATATTCACTGTCTAACAGAACACCTTTCCATCCACATTTGCCCATAGCAGATTCTCCTAACTGTATGCTACAGCATTCTTAACTATCCATCTTTGAAATCCTCCTCTCCCTTGTTTTCCACAACAATACATTACACAAATCTTATTTAATTTGTTGATAAGAAGCCATATACAGGGCTGGTGGAGTGGTAGAGTGCCTGATTAGCAAGCACGAGGCCCTGAGTTCAAATCCCAGTACCACACACATGTACACACTGCACACATACATTTTTCTTTTCCATCATTACTATTATCTCTAGGTTACACCTTTATATATGTGAGTGAATTAAAATAGTCTGAGCTTTCTGATTTGTCTTTCTTTCTTTCCTTCTTTTTTTTTTTTTTTGTTGTACTGGGGTTTGAATTCAGGGTTTCACCCTTGTGAAGCAGGTGCTCTACTGCTTGAGTCACACCTCCAGCCCTTTTTGCTCTGGTTGTTTTGGAGATTAAGTATCGTTTTTTTCCCAGGGACCTGGACTCCTATGCAATCCTCCTGTTTTATACTTCCCACTGTCACAGGGATGACAGGCACAGACCACAGCACCCAGCTTTTTTCTTTTGACATGGGAGTGTTAACCCCCATCTTCCTCCCTGCTGCCCTCAAACTGCAATCCTCCTGATCTTAGCCTCCAAAGTAGCTAGCATTACAGGTGTGAGCCACTGGCCCACTTATTTATTTGTTTATTTGCAGTACTGGGGTTGAACTCAGGGCCTTATGCTTGCTAAACAAGCACTCTACCATTTGAGATGACTTGACTTTCCAACTCTCATCAAATTACTTTTCAAATATCTGGTGCATTAATCTTCCTAAGACATTTCTCTCACTCTTGAAAAATACTTCTGTAGAGGGGTACCCAGTGAAACTGAGGTATAATAATTTTTAAAAGTTAGAACAAAGTGTTAATTCAAAGTAGATTCTTTTTCTAGTATAAGAATTTACAAATTTCCTTGGAGTAGATATACCTGGGAAGAATCTCTTAAATGGTCTCATTTAGATAGATGTGAGATCAAAAGGTATCACTGTCCAGGGGAGAGTGTGAAACACAACTTCTGTTTTATACTGACAAATACTGTCCTGGGAGGTTGCAAGAAATAAAATGAGATGAGTATATTTGCATAAAGTCTAAGGAACTTTCTGAGAAGGAGAGGTTAAATTCTGAAAGTTTCTTTTACTATTAGTAAAATATCAAATGGATCAGGATAGACTTAATGGAAATAATTTGACAAAAGAGATCAGATGCTATTGAGGAGAAACAACAAGGAAAAAGAGACTCTGGGGTTGTTGACCTGAGCCATACAGTCACAGGGACTAGAATGAGATTGGGGAGGACTGGTTCCTGAATGGGTTTTGGTATAGCAAGTGAGCTGGAATGGAGATATTGCTAGATAGTGTCAGCTAAGCTGAAGCTGAAGGGATATTATGCTGTCATGATGTGAATATTATAGAGTATACTTAAACAAACCTACATGGGGTAGCCTACTGCTCCCAGGTCACTAACTTATACAGTATGTTACAGTGGTGGTATTGTAGGCAATTTTAATACAATGGTAAATAGATTCAGGAAACATATGTTCAAAAGATAAAAATGGTAACCTATATATACATATAGGGCGCTTACCAGGAGTGGAGCTTGCAGGACTGCAAGTTGCCCTGGGTGAGTCAGTGAGGGATGAGTGAAGGCCAAGGGCATTGCTGTCCATTACTGTTCACTTGAGTTGTGCTAGATTTATTGAGTTTTAAATAATAAATTGCCTTACCTTACTGTAACATTTTTTTTACTATATATATACAATTTTTAACTTTTTAATTCATGTTATGCTTAGCTTAAAATATAAGCACATTGTATAGCCATATAAAAATATTTGTTAATATCCTTGTTCCATAAGCTTTTTCTACTAAAATGTTTAAAATTATTTTTACTTTTTAAGCTTTGTTGTTAAAAGTGAAGATACTAACACATTCATCAGCCTAGGCCTACACGGGTTAAAGATCATCAGTACCACTGTTCTCCACCTCCACATCTTGTCCCAGTGGAAAGTCCTCAGGGACAGTAACACACATGGAACTGTGACCTCTTACAATAACAGTGGGGTCTTCTGGATCCTTCTTGAAGGAACTGCCTGAGGCTGTTCTATAGTTAACTTTTTTCCTGAGTAGAAAGAGCACATTTAAAATAATGATAAAAGTATAATATAGTAAATACATAAACCAGTAACTCAGTTTATTATCAGGTACTAGGTATTGTACATAATTGTATGTGCTATACTTTTACGAGGTTGACCCTGAAGTTGGTTTATTTTTTAACACCAGCATCACCACAAACCCTTGAATAATTCATTGCATTATGACATTACGACTGCCACAATGTTACTAGGTGAAATTATAATCTTATGAGACCACCATCATGTAGTCTGTGGTGTGTAGTGACCAGATGTTGTGTTGCATGACTGTATATGTAAGTGTGCACATACTTGAGAATGAGCTCATTTAAGAGTCACATACAGAGGTTTCTTGTGGTTTCCATCACTCTTTCTAATATGTTGAAGAAATCTACCAACAGTGTGGCGGTGATGTATCAGGCACCTTCTGCTGGTTGCGGGGGGCATCTGACAGTTTGAATGAAAGTTATCTTGCAACAAGGCAAGAAAAAAAGATATAACAGCATCCAGAGTGGAAAAGAAGCAATACATTCTTAATTACAAACAGCATCATCATTTACATAGAAAACACTAAGGCTGGAGGAGTGGCTCAACTGGAACAGCACCTGCCAGGCACGAGTAAGACCCTAGTTTAAGCCCCAGTACCACAAAAATAAATAAATAAATAAATAGAAATAAATAGAAAACATTATGTAATCTACAAAAATAGTTCCTAGAACTAGAAAGTGACTTTAGCAATGTTGCATTATTCAAGGTCATATACAAAAATCAATTATATTTCTTTAGTAATAATCACTGAAATGACAACTACTTATGATAGCCTCAAAAATATGAAATATTTTTTAGATTAATCTGAGAAAAGAAAGATATGTTCATAGAAAGCTAGAAAACATTATTTAGAAAGAAGAGCAAACTGGAGAGACACTATGTTTACAGATAGCAATGTTTCCTAAATTAAGATACAGATTCAAGGCAATCCCAATCAAAATTTTAACAGATTTTTTTGGGTAGAAATTGGCAGGCTGATTTTAAAATATATATGGAAATGCAACAGACCTAGAATAGCCCAAACAATTTAAAATAAAAGAATAAAATTGAAGAACTTAAACTACCTGACTTCACGGCTTATTATACCACTATAATAATTAAGACAGTGTGGCATTGGCCTCACAGAAGACAAATCAATCAACAGAACTGAATTAAAGAGTCCAGAAGTAGACTTGTACATATGTGGTCAATTGATTTTTGACAAAGGTATAAAAAGGCAATTCAGTATAAAAAGAATACATTTTTTAAACAAATGGTGCTAGAACAGTTGGATATTCATGTGAAAAAACTCCAAAAACCCATAGATTGTACCATATACAAAATTTCAACTCAAAATAGATAGTAGATCTAAATATAAAACTGTAAGTCTAGAAGAAAACGTAGGGGAAAACCTTTGTGATTTTTGTGTTAGGTAATGTTTCTTAGATGAAACTCCAAAGTATGATCCAAAAACACTGATAAATTAGACTTCATCAAAATCAAGAATTTATGCACATTGAAAAACACTATTAAGAGAGTGAAAAGACAAGGCAACACTGGGAGAAAATATTTGCAAATTATATTCTGTTAAAAGGCTATATCTCAGAGGTCAAATCCCAGTACCACCAAAAAAGAAAAAATCGGCTTGTATCTAGAATGTCTAAATAACTCTAAAGTCTCAATCACAATAATAACTTGAAAACGAGAAAAAGATTTGAGCACTTCACATTTCATACTTCATGAAAAAGCTATAATAATAACAAATAAAAACATGAAAAAACACACAACGTAGTTAATCATTACAGAAATGCAAATTAAAACTCAATAGAGTGTCACTACAAACTTATTAGGTTGTCTACAACTGAAATGACAACAACGACAAAAAACTCCAGCAAAAACCAGTGACTATATTAGGTGTTTTCAAAGATTAAAGGATGTAGAAACAACTGTAATCCTCATATACTGCTGGTGGGGATGTAAAGTGGTCAATCACTTTGGCAAATAGTTAAGCAGTTATTTAAAAAGTATAATCTAAACCTGTTATATGACCCAGCCAATTTATGGGTGGGTGTTTACTTCAAAGTAACAAAGGCAGCAGGCTGTGGTGGTACACACTTGTAATCCCAGCTACTTGGGAGGTGGAGGCAGGAGGATCTCAGTTCAAGGTTGAGAGAAAGTTAGCCCGAGATCTTATCTGAAAAACAAATTAAAGAAGCAAAAAAAGACTGGGGCATGGCTCAAGTGGTAGAATATTTGCCCTTGAGTTCAGTCCCCAGTACTGTGAAAAATAAACAAAACCAAACCAGAAACAATATATATACAAACAAAAACAAAGGCATATGTTATACTTGCACATGAATATTCACAGAAGCTTTGTTTGTAATAGCCCAAATCTGGTAATAACACAAATGTCCACCAATAAGGTGAATGAATAAACAAACTGTGGTACATCTATACAATGTAATGCTACTTATTAATAAAAAGAAGCAAACTACTGGTACACTTGATGACATGACAGACTCTCAAAAATTACACTGAATGATAGATGTCAGATTAAGAGTCAGTACTGTCTGAGTCCATTTATGTAAAATTCTATAGTGATTCTATAGTGATAGGAAGGAGATCAGCTGTTGCTTAAGGTTGGGGCAGGAGGACATCACAAGGGCACGAGGAAATTTTGGGGGTTGATGCATCTTCTCATCTTGGTTACAGTGATGGTTTCATGGCTGGATACTTATGTCAGAACCTTAAAATTTTACATTTTAAAACTACACAATTAATTGTATGTCAATTGTACTTCAAGAAAGCTTTTTTAAAAGTAGATACTATAAATACGAAAAAACAGACAGAGTGCAAAATACTGATGGCAACTGGTGAATCTGCATTTCTCCAGTGATAACCTCCCAACCCATGGGCCTGGCATTCATGCTCCATGGCATGGTCTCAGGCTAACGTTCCAGCTTTGTCTGTCAGTGGCGTCTTGAATTCTAGTTCAAGGGGTCTGTTTCCTAAACAGGTGTTACCTTTTCTCGTGCATTTCATGAACTTGAAAGAACCTATGTACCATCCTCTGATCCCTCACTCAGAGATGATCCTCATCTCCTCTGGACTCCCATAATGCTTTGTGCCTATCCTTATGGACTCATCATGTAGTTCTTTATATTACAGATCGCAAACACAATGCTTACCTCTTATTCAAGACTGAAAGACTCTTGAAGGTGGTGACCTATGTATTAATTATCCCAAAGGCATCTTAGAGAATGGCTTGTAAGTGGTAACTGCATATATACATATGCAATAAATACTTTTAACTAAGGATTTTCTAATGTATTCCCTTGTGCTTAAAAAATACAAAAAATTTCCGAATTGTGGTGTATGCCATCATAATTCACCTAAGATTGGGAAGTACTTCCCTTTTGTTTAAGTTGCTTGATCTTGTCAACTATTGTACATATCTTTTGCTTATTGTGTCCAGAGAATTTCCAACTACCTAAGCATCAGCAGCTTTGCAGATTTATAATTATTTAGTATTACTCTTACAATGCACTCCTCACATTTTGAGCAAAAGTAGCATAAAGATTCAATGCTTACACTAAACATTGATCTACCTTTTGATCGGGCAATACCACTCCTGGGGATATACCCAAAAGACTGTGACACAGGTTACTCCAGAGGCACCTGCACACCCATGTTTATTGCTGCACTATTCACAATAGCCAAGTTATGGAAACAGCCAAGATGCCCCACCACTGATGAATGGATTAAGAAAATGTGGTATCTATACACAATGGAATTTTATGCAGCCATGAAGAAGAACAAAATGTTATCATTCGCTGGTAAATGGATGGAATTGGAGAACATCATTCTGAGTGAGGTTAGCCTGGCCCAAAAGACCAAAAATTGTATGTTCTCCCTCATCTGTGGACATTAGATCAAGGGCAAACACAACAAGGGGATTGGACTTTGAGCACCTGATAAAAGCGAGAGCACACAAGGGAGGGGTAAGGATAGGTAAGACACCTAAAAAATTAGCTAGCATTTGTTGCCCTTAACGCAGAGAAACTAAAAGCAGATACCTTAAAAGCAACTGAGGCCAATAGGAAAAGGGGACAGGAACTAGAGAAAGGGTTAGATTAAAAAGAATTAACCTAGAAGGTAACACACACGCACAGGAAATTAATGTGAGTAAACTCCCCGTATAGCTATCCTTATCTCAACCAGCAAAAACCCTTGATCCTTCCTATTATTGCTTATACTCTCTCTACAACAAAATTAGAGATAAGGGCAAAATAGTTTCTGCTGGGTATTGAGGGGGGTGAGAGGGAGGGGGTGGGAGCATGGGGGAGAAATGACCCAAGACTTGTATGCACATATGAATAATAAAACAATAAAAAAAAAGATTCAATGCTTACAGAAAAAACTGACAAAAGTTTTTCTTTGTATTTTTTGACCTTGTGGTAAAATAATGAAACACAAATCCTGTCTAAGAAATAGGTCGATGATAAAACCTAAGAATAATTTTGTTGTAGAGTTAAGGTGAACAAGAAACTGGGCTAAAAGGAAGCTTTATTTTAGTTTCAAATGTCTGACAAAATTGGGAAATTGGATAAAAGGAGTTTAGGAAATTGTACTGGATGAAAATGTACCGATGTTTTGTATTTGTTCCAACATAAATGCATCTATTTCCCCTCAAATGGTCTCAAATCTAATGGAAGTGCTCATTTCCAGGGGTATTGTAGTTCTGAAATGGGTTTGTTTGAGGATTCTTGGTCTAATTTCATATTATTAAACTCTGAAATTACAGAAGCCTTTGCAAAGTAATACTTGAGTCTTAGAACAGCTTCATGGTGCATCGCAAGCTTGTTGTGGACAAAGTTTGAAGGGTTTGTTTGCAACCGAGTCCTCCCCTGTTTAACAATTGGTACTATGTCTTTGTCCTTGCATTTCCCTTGGGCTGCTTTTCTTTCTTTACTCAGTGTAGCAGCTCAGCCTGGGTGATGACAGGACAGCCACTGAAAATTCCTGCGGCAGATCATAGAGGAGAAATTAAGAGTTCAGTGTTTGGAAGGAGACCTGGATTTGATTCCTAATTCTACATTAGCTCTGTGGCCCCTGATAAAATTATTTAACCTCCCAAATCTCAATTACCTGCAGGATGGGTTCCACAATGGGGCTTGGCACATCAAAATGTAAGCGATTGGTATTGTTAACAGAAATTATTTTAGTTTTACTTCAAGAAAATAGCCTCTTTTGCTTTTTATGCATTAGTTGCAAATTGAGAATTACATATTCACTTTTTTACTGTAAAATATCCTTATTGTGATAATGAAAAAGCCCTGATAGTATGGATGGGGACATTTTTCTTGGAAATAGTTCGGGAGAATTTAGTGGTTGTGTATCTAGTTGTTAAAAGGACAACCCAACTTTACCACAAAGACACACATGTCAGAGTCTCCAAATAGATACACAGATGGTGTTATGGAACCCCAGATATTGTTTGCTCAATTCACTGTGGGCAGGAAGAAGACCTATTTTTAAGGTAAGGGAGGAAGAAGACCAGAAACTGGTTAAGGAGAGGATTTTGCCATCTTAATGTCCATGCTTCCGACTAACCCTATTTTTCCTGAAGTTCCCTTATCATCTCTGCTCATTAGTCTCTCCTTTTCTACTCTAGAAATGGTTCATATTATGAAAGAGCAAATACACAACGCCATCCGCAGAAAGTCAGTGGTGGTGGTAATGCATTTTAAATCCTGAACACCTGGCTCCTTTTATTTGGCTGCCAGAAGAAGGTTTCTTGATTATTCAAAAAGTCTTCTTGTGCTGGTGCTCACAAATGACTAAAAAGGTTAATAAATATCAGATCTGCTTGGTAATCCAGGGGGATAGAGCTCTGCAAACAGAATTTTCTTCTTAGGTTGAATCTGACATTATGAAAATCTACCTCTCTCTTCCTATACTCCAAGTATTTACCCAAGCTTTAAGCACCTAGTAGCAAGAGTGTGGTGAGGGAGCTCCAGAGGAACTAATACAGAAACCTTAAAATGATAGGTTATCATGAGCAGGGGATCAGGAACCAAGGTGAAGATCAGTTAAGTTAAATCAACATGGGACGTAACACATGGGTACATGAAAGCAATAGTAGGAATCCTTGTGTATAGCTATCCTTAACTCAACTATCAAAGACGCTTTGTCTTTCTTATTATGCTTATGTCCTTTCTTCAACAAAATCAGTGATAAGGGCAGAACGGGACCTGCCTGAAACTGAGGAGGGGAGGGGGGGAAGGGTGAGGGAGGGGGGCAGGGTGGAGAAATGACCCAAACAATGTATGCACATGTAAATAAATAAACACAACAAAAAAAGAGTGTGGTGAGGGAGTTAACATGAATTGTGGGACCACTTTGCAAAGGAAATATCATGCACGTCATCCTATTTAGTTCTCAAGACAATTCCTGGAGGAAAGCATCACAATTCTCATATCTCATAGGTGAGGATAAACTCCATGTGCACCACCAGGGAGGAACTTTCTACAGTGCAGTGACATTGAGCTGCAGAGCTTTGATATAAGCACCCCTTTGCTCACCATGTAAGGCCAGAAATGACAAGATATAACACCCAATTCCAACTACCTTCTTTAGTCAGCCAAGTGCAGAATCCACCTTACTAGAAGAGGTGACAGTGAACTGATATCCCTCCCTCAGCAGTACCACCACACTGGCCTCTCCAAATCTCTTTCACCTGCCCTGGTTATACAGAGGCTGCATGCAAGTCCTTTTCTATGGCAGGGGGAAGGGAGTAGAGGTAGAGAAATGGAAAGTGGATGGTACGCTGAGTTTTCTGAACTGCTACCTCTCAGGAAAACCTGCAGGGCAATGGTGGGGATACTGAGTGGTTTTGGTCTTCGGTTACAATTCTGAAACAGTAAGAACATCATATGGTCATGGATTATCAAATTTAATCTTTATAAGATCCCTGTGTCCAAACAGCTATGGTTGAGTGGAGGCTCAGTGGTCTAGGATGGCTTCAGTGGGCTACCTCATGCTCTCCCTATTTGGCCCCTCATCTACTGGCCAACTACCCTGTGAAGGAGGCTCAGTTATGTGGCATAGTAATTACAAATGTGGGATTGGGACTGGATTATGGTCTTTTGCTTGTTTGTTTAAGATAGGATCTTGCTATATTGCCCAGGCAGGCCTAGAACTTGAGATTTTCCTGCCCCAGCTTCCTGTGTGCTTCGGGCTGTTGGTCTTATACTGTTGTGTTATCATTGTTATCTCGTGTGACTTTTACCTCCCTGGGTCTGTTTCCTCTATATGGTAAAAAGAACGTGTCTCTACTTTCCACTGTTGTGAAAACCAAATGAGATCACCTAGTGATTGCTCCATGTGTGTTCACTATTATTGTCTCCATTTTACAGATAAGGAAGCCAACACCCAGAGAGGTTCCACAAATACCCAAGGTCACACAACTACTGTGTGCCTCCCAAACCTATGCTCTCAGCCATTCCGCTACGGCTTTTGCCTTTTTCACATCCTGGCACACATGCAAAATGATGACCCTCATAGGCATGGGTGGAGTGGGAGAATGGATAGAAAAGCTCAGAACTTGTGGTGAGTGGTCTGGGAAGCTCTGGCCTCCCTAGGTCCCTTCTGATGTATTGGCACTCTGACTGTACCGGAACAGAGAATCAGACCAGCCTCTTCAGGCCAATGGTACCTGGTAAGTCTTCCTGGCCAAAATGATGACGTAGGTATAGCTTGATGGGTTAGTAAAATTTACCAGTGAAAGCAGGGGGTGAAGATGTGTGGAAAGGACTGCTTATTTTCTCTTCTGGGAAATGAAATAGTAGCTATTTCACAAGATACTCAAAAACCAAATGAGGGAGCACACATGGAAAAGGCTTTGTAAAATGTGGTGTTGATGTTAGCTGTTACTATTCTAAAGGCAAATGGGCAAAATAGTTGAACTCATGAAAGTGAACCAGGCATAGTGGTTACCAAGATGGGACATTTCTATGAAACATTCATGTGGGGAAATTTATGGCTTTAACAGAAGTCTCATTCATTCATGCATTCATTCACTCACTCATTCACTCATCAAATAAAAATGGACATTACCTTTGCCAAGGTTTGTTTTCAGGTTTACTCTATTTTTGCCAACTAACTAAGGAAGGAAGAATAGAATTAAGAATCTTATAATTTCAAGCCAGATGTGTCTCTAAAGTGCAAACTAGTTTACCCTGGTCTGTGTAAGTGAGATTTCAGGCTGTGTCCATAGTCCCACGGTTTCTTACATGAAGACTTGTCCAGAGGGACAAGACAGCAGAGGATCCAGGGCTGGAGGTGTGGTTCAATTGGCAGAGCAATTGCCTAGCAAGTACTGAGTTCAAACCTCAGTACCACACACACAAAAAATTAGGCTCAGAAACAAATCCGTGGTCACTGGAAAGCTATCACTCAGGTTGTTTTTTGCTCAAGGACTGACATCTGAGTCCTGTGAGAAGGGAATAGGAATATTGTGAGTGAAACCTGCATGGACAATGGACCCATTGTCTCTCCCTGGTCTTTGGTGCCCAAAGACTTTGGCCTTGGTCCTGCCTCTCTAAGAAAAGCTAAGCCAAGAGTGAAGGCAAGAGACACATTCTGCCCAACTGTGCAGCCCAACATTGGAAAGCACTGTCACTCTGAGGCTCCTTCACATCAGCTGTGGCCAGAGAGGGCAGTGTCTGCTGGATGTGGTAGCAACAAAAGGGCAGAAGCCACAAAAGAAGAGAGAACAGCAAGTGCGTTGGGAATGCTGATCAGACTTATTTATGGAAGATGTTTGTAGAAAGAGTGATTGGGGCAAAAAGCAGGGAAGCATGGGTTACGTATAGGACAAGTCCAAAATAGTTAAACCTGGGAACTTTCCCTCAAGTCTTCACTGCCATTTCCTTTCTGATGTACCCTTCAGTTATGCACATGTCGAAATCCAGGATGAGCTCTGCAGATTAGTTCATTTCAAAGTGTTAACCTATTTTAAGATTTTAAAAAATTTGTCCAGTTTTGGCCTTTTCTATCCTGAGTTGGCTATAAAATTCAAGTCAAGTTACTTGCACAAATACATCAATATTTTAAAAGCTACCAATCTTACACATGCAAAAGGCTTACAGTCTTCAATAATCTTCGTTGCAACACACATTCATTATATATGAGCCCTCAAAGGAGAAACTAGCATTGTTTGGAATCCTAAGTGCTATACATGGTGGTTTTGGGATAGTTAAATACCACACATTTGCTTTGTTAAACCATCACTGAATGGCTTTAATGGACTAACCTGGAAGGCGAGCAGGATTGTTTTGCCTTTAATAATCTGGACTAAGCAAAAGGAGAGAAGTTTCTCTCATGTGACATTTTTGTGGTCCTATCTGTAATAAGATATTCTCCTTATAATTTGACCTTGATGTTAGAATGCTCATCAATTGTTGGAGAACTAAATCATCCTTTGTGGTTGAACTCAAATGTCACCTCCTCTGTGAACTAGTCCCTAACACTTCAGAGAGGATTAATTGCTCCCATGGAACTTGGTGCATGCCTCTGTTATGGCACCATCATCACACAGTATCTTAGTTATGTGCTTGTTTACCTAATAAACTACTCACTCCTTGGGGTGGGAAGGTGGGTATAGGAAGCACGTAATAGATGTCCGTGAAACTAAGGAGTGTTTCTATCATTAGTAGATACTACCCTTAAAATATGGATGAATTTTTACACTTGGAAAAACCAACAGAAAAGATGTTCAAGAAACTGTTGCCATCTTGATGTAGAATTAAAAAAAAGAATTTTGGAACACTGTCTTCTTAAAACCTCTTTGATCTGGAGAGATTCAGGAAAAATCAACAACATTTGGAGGTGATTGAGTTAGTGACTGAGTGAGGATGTTTCTGGATTTGATGTGTTTGATTTATACCCACATTTAAAGCTAGAACTCAGGGAGACTGAAGAGAGTAGGTTTGATATTTGCTGAGTGGCTTCTGTTCTCTAGGCTATGTATTAGGAAGTTTCCATTACATAGATTTTCCTTTGGGTACAATCATCCTTTAGGTAAACCATCCTGTTGTATTAATCTTTTTTGTCAAATGGGGAAACAGTTATAGAGAGGTTCAGGATTATTAACAGTCATTTATCTAGGTAATGGCTGAGCCAGAATTCTAACCCAAGTCTGGAAAAAAATTCTCTGTCTATATCTATGTGTTAGAAACAAAGGAATAATTCTGAAGTTATTAAGAGAATGGCTGGGAAGCCCGGTATTGTGGCTCATGCTTGGAATCCCAGCTACTTTGGAGGTGGAGACTGTGGGAGGCCAGCCTAGACAGTTAGCAAAGGCTCGATCTCAGAACAAAATACAAAAACCAAAAGGGTTGGGGGAATGGCTTATGAGATGGAGGGATTGCCTAACATGTTTGGGGCTTTGGAAAAAAAGGTCAGAACTGAGGAGCAGCTCTCGTTTTGCAGCTGACACTTCTCCTCTTAAATAGATATCTAAGGAAAAGGGCTGGGTAGAAGAGGCTTGAACTCGAGTCAGATGACATGGGTACAAATCCTAGTTCTGTCGTATTTTAGTTCAGTGACCTTGGGCTAATTATTTAATCCTCTTGAGCCTTAGGCTATGTAATGGGTAGAGGGTAATAGTTATGGTCAGTATCTCATAGGATGTTAGAATGAAATGAGAGAACGCACAAAAACACTTACCGGAGTGCTTGGCACACACTAGTGCTCTATACGTTGCCATCATTATCTAATATTCTACATTTACTACCCAAAGTTAATAGATAAGGCTCATATTTTTGAGAGGGTCTCACTATGTAGTTCAGGTTGCCCTCAAACTTGCCATCCTCCTGCCTCAGTGCTGGAATTCTGGCGAGCACCACCATGCCCACTGAACGATTGCTTCCCTGTGACCTGTACGGGGTTTATACTCATTTTAGAGGAATTTGGTTCCTGATTCTGCTTTGGAATCACGGCTACACATGTTGCTTGGTTTCTCTGGACTCAGTTTTCTTATCTGGATAATGATGATAAAAATTTCATCTATCTTACAGAATTCTTGCCAGGCCTCTTTGACAGTGCTAAGGGAAAGAGTCTGGGAAAGGACAATTGAACCTGACTTTAGAGTCAGAGAGTCGTCAGGAAGGGCCTGAAGATCAGGTGGACCCCTAAAACCCAAAGGGTTATTTATACTTATGCCAATAATAATTACATTGTCATTTAATCACACAATGATATATAACTGACATTTAAACTTATTTCAGACTATGTTTTCTATTTTATTAGTTTCATTTTCTCACATAACCATTGATTTTCATTTAGTTTTAAGGAGAGGAATGCTGTGATTTTTTTTTAGACTGTAATTATCTCCAAAACTTGGTCTATCCTTTTCCTAAAGACATTCTTAGTAGAACTTCAGCATTCTACCAACATCTTCGATCATCAACTGAGTAATGTGAGAACCAAAACAAATAGAGACTGAACAATTCATTCTTGCTTTCACATTGAATGAGATAAAGGCATGAGCTGAGTGAGCAGGTGGGTGAGTGAATGTGTGTGTGAAAACACAAATACACATCTTGAATTTGATCCTGAGTTACTCCTCGGGTATAAATAAGGCACTTTGAAAGTGACTTTCCCAGGCCACTGGGGTTTTCATTAGAATGATGGACTAGAGATCACTCCTATAGGTACAACAGAAATGATGCCCTATTCCTTCTCCCCCCAGTGAACAACATTTACCTGCAAGTGGGTGTCTCATGGTGAGCTGGTAGTGTTTAAAAGGTCAAATTTTGGCTTAGCCTTTTTAGATGAAAAATAAAAAGTGAGACAAGGGTTTATGACCACTTTGTTTCTCAGGAAAAATCATTTGCATGGATTTATCCAGCACACCATATAAAAATTCTTAGCACAGCACATCTAGCCTAGTGTAAAAATGTATTTCCCTTGAGTTGCTGAAATGCCATCATGCTTGGTACAAACTAGGAAATACCTCATTTTGCAAATAAGCTTGTCAGAGCTTCTGTGCCTTCATTTCAAGTGTAAATAACTGTGGTATCCACATAGAAAAGAATAATTGAGTAATTACCTGGTGGATTCAAACAGAGTCAGCCACATGAGGCAATTCAGAAAAATCTTTATTTTTTATTTACTTTATTATTATTATTTTTGTCAGTGCTGGGATTTGAACTCAGGGCCTCATGCTTGCTAGGCAGGCACACTACCACTTAAGCCACTCCTCCAGTCCTATTTGTCTTTTAGAATAAGATTATTTGTCTAAAGAATTTAGAAAATTACATCATATTTTGCCTGAACTATTTCTGTGAGAACCACTGACTAGGCCACGTTGGAATGAAGTAGATTTGTTAGAAGAGCAAAATCTGCCCCAGAGCTGGCTCTGTCTCCGTTAGGTTTTTAGTATACTGTAGCTGTTTGAGAGCATAGACCAAAGACTATTTATCTTTGAATTTCCCTGGTGTCTTGAACAGAGAAGCATTCTTTAAAGAGTTATTAAATTTATTAAAATTAATTTTGTTATGAAAATAATTTCTGGGCCTCCAAGGAATCAGACAGTATTTGAAAAATATATTCCTTGATGCTTTTCATTACATCTGGTTTAGTTTTCCATGGAGACCCACTTATGTTATTGAAATATGGGGTGTATTTGTAGTAGAAAAATACATGTGATAAGAAAAACAGCAGCAAAAATTGGTAACCTTTGTTAAATTTGGGTAATATTAATGCAGACTTGTTTTACCTAACAAATCATACTGATTAAAAGTTTGGAAAACTGTAGGGTTATTATACATTATATAGTTTGTCTTACTTTTCTCTTTTTTTTATTTTCAAAGAAGCCAGGAAATCTGATGGGGAGATGCTTGCGTGTGTGTGCGTGCGTGCGTAAGTAAAATCATGCCTCAATAAGATGAGCCTTGCTTAGAATGATAATGATTTTTGAGACAAGGTCTCACTATGCATCTTAGGCTGACCTCAAACTCAAGATCATTCTTCTGAGTCCTGGCGTTATAGTACATTAACAATTTAATGTACACTATAACCTGCGAGTTAACTGTCATTTCCATTTTTTAAGACTAATGTGTTGATGTTCAGAATTGTTTAAAAACTTGCTCAGGCTTGCATAGTGTCAGAGCTGAAATTCAAACCCCAAACTCTGACTAGTAAATTAGTATTCTTCCCACATATTGGCTTTGACACAGAGAAGGCACCTACGCATAGTGAGTCTTAACAGTGTCAAAACAACTTTTTCTTTTGGGATACCACTTGTCTATAATTATTACCTGTAGAATCTTTCTTTGAGCTTTAAAGCTAGATTAAGGCTTTGCTGATGTAGGGCAATAAAATGGTTCAATCTCAGCTTTCAGTTCTGGCAACATTTCCTGGGAAGTCAGTAATTGGACAGAAGTGAGTCACTTTGACCAAAAAGAAAAAGAGCTGAAATGAGAGAGTGTTTAATACTTTGTCTTTTATTAATGCAAGCAATTAAGCAATTTGGATTCTGAGTAGAAAGAAACAAATGAAAATGTTATTTCACTTTTCAAGCTACGTTGAATTGATATTCTGGAAGTTTTGCCTGCAGGCAGTCATGGAGGAGTGTTAGGTGGAAGAGATTGAAAAGGATTCTGATTCCTCAGTGGTTATAAGAGCCACGGTGTTATTTTGTCTGGGAAGGAGAATAGCAATTTAAGAGACTCATTAGATAGCTTCTAGTCAATCTTCTTCCTATGCACACAGTGTAATTCTAAAGTTAAAATTAAAAGACAATGTATCTGACTTTTTTGTGCAAGTTGTGGTTGTATTCAGCAGCGATCAAAATAGACAAAGAAACAGAGTCTGCTTAGACCTAAACTCCTAAATTTCTTTGTTGTGCTGTGTGCCAAGTACAGTGGGGAACGAAAGAAGCATGATGCTGGCCTCATGGAAATATTTGGACATAAAGAGACAGTATCTTCACACAATAGTATATGAGGATTTTTAAAGAGACATCACAGCTAAAGAAAATTCAGCAACTCAGGGGGAGAAAAATTGCCTCCAAAAGACTTTTAGAGAGGGACTGTGGAAAGACCAGATAACGGAAGGAAAAAGGTTTCCAACGTGGTTTCAAGTAGTCAAAGGTATTGACATCAGTGGAAGATTGCTCTTCTTAATTGGGGTTCTTGGTACCTAGACATTAAAAGTTTTGACCAGGTGATTATGAACTCTAACATCCCATCACATCTACTTCTAATACTATTAAATATTACGAATTACTTACTAATACTAATTAAAATATTATTAATTCTATTTAGATGAATTAATGTAACATAAAACTATGTTTTATTTTATCATATTTTTTGGTGGGACTGGTATTTGAATTCAGGGCTTTGAACTTGCAAAGCAGGCACTCTAACACTTGAGCCACACCTCCAGTCCATTTTGCTCTGGTTATTTTGGAGATGGGAGTCTCACAAGCTGTTTGCCCTGGCTGGCCTTAAACTGAGATCCTTCCAATCTCAGCCTCCTAACTACACAGGATTACAGGTATGAGCCACCAGCACCGGGCAACATAAAACTATTTTAAAGTGAACATTTCAGTAGCATTGAGTACATGTATCATATTGTGTAACCATCACCTCTAGTTAGTTTCATAACATTTTTTATTGTATCAAAAGGAAACCTAATACTTATTGTGTGGTTGTTTCCCATACTCACTTTCCCTCTGCCTCTTTTTTTTTTTTCTTCCTTTTTTGATATTGGTGTTTGAACTCACAGTCCTGGGTTTGCTAGCCAGGTGTTCTTCCACTTGAGCCATGCCCCCTGCTCTTTTTAGTTTTATTTTTCATTTAGGGTCTCATGCTTTTTGCATGATCTTCCATGATCCTCCTACCTACACCTCCTGTGCAGCTTGGATGAGAGACATATGCCATTATGCCTGGACCTCCCCATACCTCTGGTAACTACAATCTGTGTTCTGTTTCTGCATCCTTGCCGACACTTGTGTTTTCCATCTTTTTAATTGCAGCCATCCCAGTGAGTATGAAATGTTTCCCCATGGTGGTTTTGATTTACATTTCTCTAATGCCTAATGATGAGGATTGTCTCCTTGGTTTGTTGGCTTTATCTGCATCTTCTTTGGAGGAATACCTGTTCAAGTCTTTGGGCCATTTTAAAAACTGGACTGCTTGTCTTTTGTTGTTGAGTTGTCATAATATTTGAGCCATGTGGTTTAACTGGGCTACATTGTAAACTGAACACCCACAGCACTATTAGAGGTGAGCACACTGGTGAGGTGTGACAGGGAGAGAAAAAGTAGACAGGAATGTAAGGTATTGTTCAAAGGGTGTAACATCAAGATTTATCTTCCCTTATAACTCAGAGGAGGAAGTGATAACTTTGTCATGGCACTTTGCTGGATATGCAGTCCTAGAGTCTGTGACCTCAATTCATTCTCACTGCTGATGTCTAGATCAATAATAAAGAGCTACCTTTTTTGTTTTTGGTTTTTTCTCATTGCTGGGGATGGAAGCCAGGGCCTCATGCATGTTACCAAATGCTCTATCACTGAGCTACATCTTCACTGTAGGAGCTACCACTTTTGAGTGCAGTGCACACACAGTATCTAACTGAACTTCATAGTTATATCCAGTTGGTACTGTTTTTCTGATTTTATAGATTAGGAGAATTGAAGCTGGGGAGATTAAGCAACTGGTTGGAAATCATCTCTGAAAGGAGGTTGAAGGAGTGGGGATGCCTTCCTCACAGATCCGGGGGTTCGTTCTTCTTACTCCATGAATGGCTTTCTGGTTTGTCTATTGCTGAAGCCCCTAATCTTTCTCCCTTTCTTCAGTCGTCCTCTATACTGCTGATACTGGCATTTTACCTGAAATGTAAATCTCATCATCTCCATCCCTGCTTGAAGCCTTTTAATGGCCCATCATCCTTCAGGATTGCCTGTCTTGCCTTTCAAGTTACCATCTTTTGCTTCTCTCATTTGTACTTTACTTTACAGCCATGTCAGACTACTCCCAATTTCTGGAATCCGTCAAGCTGTTTCATAACCTTGTGCTCACAACATAGAGGTCCTTTTGCCAGGAATGTATTAAAGACTCCCCCCACTCCCCTAGTACTACATTATAAACCTTCCCCCATGCTGTAAAAGGCACAGATATTGGCAAATGAGGTAGTCAGGGGAAAGGAAGAGAGGAAGCTGTCATTATTTACATACCTCATCCTGACTGCCTGAAATATCCAAGGGAATCAACTGAAAAACTAATGAGAAAGCTTAGCAATCAGCCACAAGATTTTAAAAAAATCAGTAAGTCTCCTACTCATTAGCACCAGCCAATAGAAAAAAATAGGAAAAGAATCTTACCAATAATAGCATAAAAATGATAAAATGCTAAAAATGAACTTAAAAATATGTAAATCAATATTTTAAAACTTACTGAAATGTTACAGAAAGTTAGAAAAAGGACACCTGAATCCATGAAAATACATGCTCAGGAAGTAATTAAATGCTGATATTAAATGCTGATTATCATCTGAATGTCTGAATGTCATCCTTTACCAGTCTTTCCCTGTGTCATCTCAAGAAAGTTACATCGTATTTGTAAAGATTTAGCTTCCTTGTTTGTAAAAGGAGGGATCATATCATTAGCTAATTTAGGTATCAAGTGTGAGAACACTCAGCTCAGTGCCAGACCCAGTAAACATAGTAAAAATGCCAAAGATCTTTAAGCTAATTTGGGCATTTTATGCAATTTCAGTTGTGCATTTGTTTCTGTGTGTGATTGCAGTTTTATGGACAGTCCACCTTCAGAGGAAATTTTTTTTGGTTTTTTTTGCTACTAATTTTGGAGTCCTGTGTGTCCTAAGTTGTGGGTGACTCCCCACAGAGGTGTTCTGTTTTTTGTTTCTATTTGCTGTTTTGCTGGTGGTGCTTGAGTTCTCTATTTTCCTTTTTCTGTTACCCCCGTCCATAGATAAGCCTACAATTAGTGTGCTTGTATTGTAGTCAAGAGGCAGAATATTACCAGTCTCCCACAAATTCCCCCTTGTTCCCTTCTTAATAACCAACCTCTCCCTTCTCCCCAAGGGTGTTTCTTTCACACCATAGACTACCTTTGCAGGTTTGAACTGTACACAAACTATGCATAAATATAGCATGTATTTATTTGTTTCTGGCTTCTTTTCCTTAAATACTATGTTCATGAGAGTCAAAGTTCTTTATGTAGTTGTACTTTTGTAATTTTCATTGCTGTATTTATAATTTCTTTTATTGCTGTATATTTGAGTTATTCTTAATTTGGGGTGCTACTAATGATCTTATACAGCATTTTTGATGTGCGTGTATGGGTTTCTATTGTGTATTGATCTGAGAATAGAACTACTGATAGGATGTTAAGACTTAGTAGCTGATGCCAAATGAATTCCCTAAATTGGTGGAACATTTCTACCATTAAGGAGGGTATGAGACTTCTGGTTACTCCATGTCCTTCACAAGACTTGCTATTGTCAGTCTTATTAATTTTAGCAATTCTGTTGGGTGTCTAGTGTTCTTTCATTGTGATTTCACTCTACATTTCCTTGTTGACATAGAGCACTTTTTAAAAATGATTTTTTGGCCATCTGCACATCCTTGACAAAAGACTGTCACGTCTTTTGGCTATTTTTTAAAAGTTGGATTATCTGTTTCTTTAGTTTATAGGAGTTTTTTTTTCTTTTATTATTCATATGTGCATACAAGGCTTGGGTCATTTCTCCCCCCTGTCCCCATCCCCTCCCTTACTACCCACTCCGCCCCCTCCCTCTCCCCCCCACCCCCTCAATACCCAGCAGAAACTATTTTGCCCTTATTTCTAATTTTGTTGTAGAGAGAGTATAAGCAATAATAGGAAGGAACAAGTGTTTTTGCTGGTTGACATAAGGACAGCTATACAGGGAATTCACTCACATTAATTTCCTGTGCATGTATGTTACCTTCTAGGTTAATTCTTTTTTTTTCTTTTATTATTCATATGTGCATACAAGGCTTGGGTCATTTCTCCCCCCTGCCCCCACCCCCTCCCTTACCACCCACTCTGCCCCCTCCTCTCCCCCACAACCCCCTCAATACCCAGCAGGAACAAGGGTTTTTCCTGGTTGAGATAAGGATAGCTATACAGGGCATCAACTCACATTGAATTCCTGTGTGTGTGTGTTACCTTCTAAGTTAATTCTTTTTGATCTCACCTTTTCTCTAGTTCCTGGTCCTCTTCTCCTATTGGCCTCAGTTGCTTTTAAGGTATCTGCTTTAGTTTCTCTGTGTTAAGGGCAAAAAATGCTAGCTAGTTTTTTAGGTGTCTTACCTATCCTCACCCCTCCCTTGTGTGCTCTCGCTTTTATCATGTGCTCATAGTCTAATCCCATTGTTGTGTTTGCCCTTGATCTAATGTCCACATATGAGGGAGAACATACGATTTTTGGTCTTTTGGGCCAGGCTAACCTCACTCAGAATGATGTTCTCCAATTCCATCCATTTACCAGCGAATGATAACATTTCGTTCTTCTTCATGGCTGCATAAAATTCCATTGTGTATAGATACCACATTTTCTTAATCCACTCATCAGTGGTGGGGCATCTTGGCTGTTTCCATAACTTGGCTATTGTGAATAGTGCCGCAATAAACATGGGTGTGCAGGTGCCTCTGGAGTAACCTGTGTCACAGTCTTTTGGGTATATCCCCAAGAGTGGTATTGCTGGATCAAATGGTAGATCAATGTTTAGCTTTTTGAGTAGCCTCCAAATTTTTTTTCCAGAGTGGTTGTACTAGTTTATATTCCCACCAACAGTGTATGAGGGTTCCTTTTTCCCCAGCATCCTCGCCAACACCTGTTGTTAATGATGGCTAATGATGCTAATGATGGCTATTCTAACAGGGGTGAGGTGGAATCTTAGCGTGGTTTTAATTTGCATTTCCTTTATTGCTAGAGATGGTGAGCATTTTTTTTCATGTGTTTTTTGGCCATTTGAATTTCTTCTTTTGAGAAAGTTCTGTTTAGTTCACTTGCCCATTTCTTTATTGGTTCATTAGTTTTGGGAGAATTTAGTTTTTTAAGTTCCCTGTATATTCTGGTTATCAGTCCTTTGTCTGATGTGTAGCTGGCAAATATTTTCTCCCACTCTGTGGGTGTTCTCTTCAGTTTAGAGACCATTTCTTTTGATGAGAACAGAAGCTTTTTAGTTTTATGAGGTCCCATTTATCTATGCTATCTCTTAGTTGCTGTGCTGCTGGGTTTCCTTGAGAAAGTTCTTACCTATACCTACTAACTCCAGAGTATTTCCTACTCTTTCCTGTATCAACTTTAGAGTTTGTGGTCTGATATTAAGATCCTTGATCCATTTTGAGTTAATATTGGTATAGGGTGATATACCTGGATCTAGTTTCAGTTTTTTGCAGACTGCTAACCAGTTTTCCCAGCAGTTTTTGTTGAAGAGGCTGCTATTTCTCCATCGTATATTTTTAGCTCCTTTGTCAAAGATAAGTTGCTTATAGTTGTGTGGCTTCATATCTGGGTCCACTATTCTGTTCCACTGGTCTTCATGTCTGTTTTTGTGCCAGTACCATGATGTTTTTATTGTTATTGCTTCGTAATATAGTTTCAAATCAGGTATTGTGATACTTCCTGCATTGTTCTTTTGACTGAGTATTGCCTTGGCTATTTGTGGCCTCTTGTGTTTCCATATAAATTTAATGGTAGATTTTTCAATCTCTTTAATGAATGTCATTGGAATTTTGATGGGAATTGCATTAAACATGTAGATTACTTTTGGGAGTATTGACATTTTTACTGTGTTGATTCTACCAATCCATGAGCATGCCAGATCTCTCCATTTTCTATAGTCTTCCTCAATCTCTTTCTTCAGAAGTGTATAGTTTTCCTTGTAGAGGTCTTTAACATCTTTTGTTAGGTTTACACCTAGGTATTTGATTTTTTTTGAGGCTATTGTAAATGGAATTGTTTTCATACATTCTTTTTCAGTTTGCTCATTGTTAGTGTATAGAAATGCTAATGATTTTTCTATGTGGATTTTATATCCTGCTACCTTGCTATAGCTATTGATGATGTCCAGAAGCTTCTGAGTAGAGTTTTTTGGGTCTTTAAGGTATAGGATCATGTCGTCTGCAAATAGGGATATTTTGACAGTTTCTTTACCTATTTGTATTCCTTTTATTCCTTCTTCTTGCCCAATTGCTCTGGCTAGGAATTCCAGTACTATGTTGAATAGGAGTGGAGATAGTGGGCATCCTTGTCTGGTTCCTGATTTTGAGGGAATGGTTTCAGTTTTTCTCCATTAAGTATAATGCTGGCTGTAGGTTTGTCATATATAGCTTTATAATGTTGAGGAACTTTCCTTCTATTCCTAGTTTTCTTAGAACTTTTATCATGAAATGGTGTTGGATCTTATCGAAGGCTTTTTCTGCATCTATTGAGATGATCAGGTGGTTTTTGTCTTTGCTTCTGTTAATGTGGTTTATTACATTTATTGATTTTCGTATGTTGAACCACCCCTGCATCCCTGGGATGAAGCCTACTTGGTCGTGGTGAATGATCTTTTTGATGTGTTGTTGAATTCGGTTTGCCATTATTTTGTTGAGGATTTTTGCGTCAATGTTCATTAAGGAGATTGGCCTATAGTTTTCCTTTTTGGAGGTGTCTTTGCCTGGTTTTGGGATAAGTGTAATTCTGGCTTCATAAAATGTGTTTGGCAGTTTTCCTTCCCTTTCTATTTCGTGGAACAGTTTAAGGAGGGTTGGTATCAGTTCTTCTTTAAAGGTCTGATAGAATTCAGCAGAGAATCCATCAGGTCCTGGACTTTTCTTTTTGAGGAGACTCTTGATTGCTGCTTCAATTTCATTTTGTGTTATAGGTCTATTCAGGTGATTAATTTCCTCTTAGTTCAGTTTTGGATGATCATATGTATCTAGAAATCTGTCCATTTCTTTAAGATTTTTGAATTTATTTGAATATAGGTTCTCAAAGTAGTCTCTGATGATTTCCTGGACTTCCATGGAGTTTGTTGTTACCTCCCCTTTTGCATTCCTGATTCTACTAATTTGGGTTTTTTCTCTCCTCATTTTAGTCGGGTTTGCCAGGGGTCTATCGATCTTGTTTATTTTTTCAAAGAACCAACTTTTTGTTTCATTATTCTTTGTATCATTGTTTTGGTTTCTATTTCGCTGATTTCTGCTCTTATTTTTATTATTTCTCTCCTTGTATTTGTTTTGGGATTTGCTTGTTCTTGTTTTTCTAGGAGTTTGAGATGTATCATTAGGTCATTGATTTGGGATCTTTCAGTCTTTTTAATATATGCACTCATGACTATAAACTTTCCTCTCAGAACTGCCTTAGCTGTGTCCCATAGGTTCCGGTAGGTTGTGTTTTCATTTTCATTGACTTCCAGGAACTTTTTAATTTCCTCTTTTATTCCATCGATGATCCATTCTTCACCAAGTAATGAGTTATTTAGTTTCCAGCTGTTTGCATGTTTTTTGTCTTTACTTTTGTTGTTGAGTTCTACTTTTACTGCATTGTGATCAGATAGTATGCACGGTATAATTTCTATTTTCTTATATTTGCTGAGACTTGCTTTGTGCCCTAGGATGTGATCTATTTTGGAGAAGGTTCCATGGGCTGCTGAGAAGAATGTGTATTGTGTAGAGGTTGGATGAAATGTTCTGTAGACATCAAGTAGGCCGATTTGATCTATTGCATATTTTAGATATTAGATTTCTTTATTGATTTTTTGTTTGGATGACCTATCTATTGATGGTAATGGGATGTTAAAGTCTCCCACAACCACTGTGTTGGCGTTTATATATGCTTTTAGGTCTTTCAGAGTATGTTTGATGAAATTGGGTGCATTGACATTTGGTGCATACAGGTTGATAATTATTATTTCCTTTTGGTCTATTTCCCCTTTTATTAGTATGGAATGTCCTTCTTTATCTCGTTTGATCAATGTAGGTTTGAAGTCTACTTTGTCAGAGATAAGTATTGCTACTCTTGCCTGTTTTCGGGGGCCATTGGCTTGGTAAATCTTCTTCCAGCCTTTCATCCTAAGCCTATGCTTATTTCTGTGGTTGAGATGGGTCTCCTATAAGCAACAAATTGTTGGATCTTCCCTTTTAATCCATTTCATCAAGCAGTGCCTTTTGATGGGTGAATTAAGTCCATTAACATTAAGTGTTAGTACTGATAGATATGTGGTGATTCCTGTCATTTAGTTGTCTTAGTTGTTTGAAGGTTTGATTGTGTGTTCCTAAGTTGAGGTTACTCTCTACTGTCTTGCTTTTTCTTTTCCTGTAGTTTGGTGCTGCCTGTCTTTTCATGGTTAAGTTGGGTTTCACTTTCTGTGTGCAGAATCCCTTGAAGAATCTTTTGTAGTGGTGGCTTTGTGGTCACATATTGTTTTAGTTTCTGCTTATCATGGAAGACTTTTATTGCTCCATCTATTTTGAATGATAATTTTGCTGGGTAGAGTATCCTGGGGTTGAAGATATTTTCATTCAGTGCCCGGAAGATCTCACCCCATGCTCTTCTTGCTTTTAATGTTTCTGTTGAGAAGTCTGCTGTGATTTTGATGGGTTTACCTTTGTATGTTACTTGTTTTTTCTCTCTTACAGTCTTCAATATTCTTTCCTTAGTTTCTGAACTTGTTGTTTTAATGATGATATGTCATGGGGTAGTTCTATTTTGATCTGGTCTGTTTGGTGTCCTGGAGGCCTCTTGTATCTGTATGGGCAGAGATTTCTCTAGATTTGGGAAATTTTCTGTTATTATTTTGTTGAATAGATTACGCATTCCCTTGGCTTGCACCTCTTCTCCTTCTTCGATGCCCATGATTCTCAAGTTTGGTCTTTTGATGGAGTCGGTGAGTTCGTGCATTTTCTTTTCACAGGTCTTGAGTTGTTTAATTAATAGTTCTTTGGTTTTTCCTTTAATTACCATTTCATCTTCAAGTTCTGAGATTCTGTCTTCTGTTTGTTCTATTCTGCTGGATTGGCCTTCTGTTTTGTTTTGCAGTTCTGTTTTGTTCTTTTTTCTGAGGTTTTCCACATCTTGGGTGGTTTCCTCTTTAATGTTGTCTATTTTTGTCCTGAGTTCATTTATCCGTTTATTCATCATGTTCTCTGTTTCACTTTGGTGTTTATACAGTGCTTCTATGGTTTCCTTTATTTCTTCTTTTGCTTTTTCAAATTCTCTATTTTTGTTGTCTTGGAATTTCTTGAGTGTCTCCTGTACATTTTGGTTGACCCTATCCAGTATCATCTCTATAAAATTATCATTGAGTACCTGTAGTATGTCTTCTTTTAAATTATTCTTGTGGGCTTCATTGGGTCCTTTGGCATAGTTTATCTTCATTTTGTTGGAGTCTGGATCTGAGTTTCTGTTTTCTTCATTCCCCTCTGGTTCCTGTACTAATTTTTTGCTGTGGGGAAACTGGTTTCCCTATTTTTTCTATATTCCCGTCATTGTCTGTGGTGTTGTTACTGTCCCTGTACTGTGTGCAATTAAGTATTTTCTAGCTTGTAATAATAACAATGGTAATATTTAGAATGGAAGGGTGAGCTGAGATGGAAAGCAAGAAGTTAAAGAAAAGGGGAAAACAAATACACAGACAAGAGGGAGAAAACAGAACAAGGTTTCAGACAAGAAAGTTTCAAATTATAAACAGGGAGCGATAGCGTACTAATTGACAGTAAGCTGAACAGACATTAGAGAGACAGAGAGAGGATTGAAAATAAAAAATAAAAAAATAAAGATAAGAATTAAAATAAAAAATAAGTTAATGAAAGAAATGAATTAAAATAAAATGGAAAATAGAAAATAAAAAAAAACCCAAAAAACCAAAAAACCTCCAAGTTCAAATGCAATGAAGTTTCAGTCTTAATAATTTGGGTGTCTGTCTCAGTCTCCAATCCTGGAGATGGTGCCTCAGATGTTGTTCTGTAGTTGTCTCATCAAAGGGGACGCATAAAGTAGAACAAATCTACACACATACACACACACACACAAAGAAAACTCCCACCAAGTGTCCCAAGTTCAAGTGCAATACAGTTTCAGTAAGTTTTTCAGCATGCAGGTGTAATTTGGTTGTTCTCTCATCAAAGGTAGGGAGAAAAAGAAAAAAAAGAGTCTGGAGACAGTTCTGAGAGTGGTATCTGCAGCTATGGCTTGCCTGCCCACTGCTGTCAGCCTGCTGTTGCTGGAGGCGTTATTTATGCAGATCTCTGGGGTGAGCTTAGCACTCACCTGGCCCCACAGGCTTTGTTTGTTCAGAGTTCTCCTGTGTGGGAGCCTCTGCTACAAGCTTTCCCCTTTCCAAGCACACTGGGAAAGGTGACACTGCACTCGTGTTGTCAGGCCTGCGTGTTTATTTACAGTTCATGTGGGAGGTGGGTCTTCCCCCCTCTCCTGTGCAGTTTTCCTCCCACTGCCACTTTCAGAAGCTTTCCTGCTCCTGCTTACTGGGTGGTGCTGCTGCTCCTGCCAGCCACCGTGTTTGTTTACAGTTCACGTGAGAAGTGGGTCTTCCCTCCTCTCCTGTGGAGTTTTCCTCCCTCTGCCACTCTCACAAGTTTTCCCACTCCTAGAGCCTCTCTGACCCGCCCAGCTTGTTTATTTACAGTCCAGGGAAGGATTCCCTTCCCCCAATCTTCAGCGCTCAGGGCGCCCCACCCTCTTTCCCACGTATTCACCTTTGGGTTAAATTGTGCAGGTTTTATTGTTTCATTTCTCATACTTAGATCTATGATTTACCTGGAAATTATTTTTTGGGGGTGTGGTGTAGTTTTAATTTGTTCTATATAGATGTCCAATTGACCTGGCACCACTTAGTGAAAAGACTATTCTTTCCTCACTTCTCTACAGTGCCATCTCAACTCATGTCCATCATCTGCTTCTAGATCTCTTTTCTATTACATTAGTCAGTGTGCTATCCTTATGCCAAAACCAACCTGCTTTGATGCTGAGTCTTGATATCCGATGGGATAAATCTTCTCAACTTGTTCTTCAAGAGAGTTTTGGCTAATTCTTTTATTTTTCTTTCCTATGTAATTTTAGAATTGGATTGTTAATTTTTATATTTGAAGAGCTGCTGAGAGAGCCAGGGATGTAATGCAGTGGTAGAGCTCTTGCTTAGTGTGTGCATGGCCCTGGGTTGGATCCCTAGCGTTGATTAAAAAAAAAAAAAGCTGCTGTACTGAAATTGCACTGAGTCTATAGGTCAATTTGGAGAGGTGGCATGTTTACAATGTTGGATTTTCCAGTCTTTGAATATGGTGCATCTTTCTATTTGTTTAGATCTTCTTTATGCTTTTTCAGTTAATGTTTTATGGTTTTCTGTATGGAGGTTTTTATGCTAACTTCTTAGCTTTTAGAGTTCCCATGCACCTACGCTGGTACAGATTTGCAGTTTCAACTTCACAGACACTTTTCTTTCAAAGATGATTGGGTCATATCAAAGTTACCAATGGCTGCTCTGGGTTGGTAGACTGTATTTTTCTGATCCCTTTTCCACTCTTGGCCATTTGGACTACCAGCTTCTTGCAGGAGAGTGGATAGAGGATGAAGGCTCTCTTGGAATTTTTCTGGGAGCCTCTCCTGGACATATTATTTGATTACAACTTTAATTACTTGTAAAATTTAATAGCTAACTATTCCCCATACCTGAAGGCCCTAAACTTTACAGCCTTCAGGGTTTTAGCCAACCCTTACCTGCTCATCGCTTGTGCTCCAGCCACACATCTGTCTTTCATATGTTTTTGTTCCTTCTCGTTCTGCCTGTCATCTTCTTCACCTTTCACCTCGTTTGCTTTAACTCATCTTTAGCAGCTTTCAATTGCCTACAACAGGTCAATTTCAGACCAGGCCATATCCTCTGATCTATAATCTCCTACTATCTTATGTTTTTCTTTAGCAACATTAACAAATTTTAAATAATTAATTTTGAAGTTAGTTGTATAATTTTAGACATAAGCTTTGTTCAGTTATGGACTAAGCTGTTTCAGTTGCTAATTAATTTCAGAGCTTAGCAGAGTATCTTGAAGAGCATGAGCCTTTCTTTGATAAACATCTATTGAAGGAATCAAGGAGTAAAGGGAATTTTTTTTTTGAGTCTTCAGCACAGTTTCTGACTCCCCTAGGTGTCTTTATGAAACTTGAGGGATCTGAGGCTCCCATGTTGGGAAATACAAATTCCTTTCCCATTCCTTTTAGGACCTCACAGACTTGTGCAATCCAGGCAACTTGGCTCTGTGGTCCCTTGTGCTTGGGCTTCCTTCTGAGACTATTATCTGTAAAATTCCCCTTAGGAGTCTCACTGACTGAAGTCCGCAAAGACCATCTATTCATGAACAAAGGAAGGACTTAACAGACCTCTAAGGGTTCAGTAGGAAAAGGTAATTATTTCCTGAGCTGAGTGCTGTCTGGGAAACTCTTCTTCTATCCTCAGTATCCCTTCCCTTCATGCTCACTTCCAGGTTCCCACCCTCCCACATCTTCATCTTCAGGTGCAAGTCGATCTCTTGCTGCCTCCCTGGAGTTTTCATCATTGGACAATTTCCTGTCCGTGGATCCTCATGAGAGTATGCTGGATTTCATTCCTGGTGTCAAAAGGAGTGAAACTAACCAAGTTGAACTCTAGAGAATGTGTTTTAATGCATAAAAACATTGCTAAGTAATTGCTGTGTTGATCAGAGGAGGAAATCACTCACTATAAAACTCATGCTATATGACATCTCACTCTTTTCCAAGCAAGATCATAATGAGTATAGCCTAAACAGAACTAAAATTTTATGGATTTTTAAAAAAAGAACCCATTTGCCCACCAGATTAAGAGAAACATTTCATTTCACTTAATTTAAGGTCAGAACTTTTTGGTGCTCCAATTACTCTGTAAATATGTTAAGCACACGCTCATCATTAGAATTTAATGATGACTTTAGTTATAAAAAAATTCAGCCATATTTAAACTCCTGCTCAATGATTCCTAATGGGAAACCCTTCTTGCTACCACTCTATAATCAGATCTTATATCTATTCACCCAGTTCCTTTGAGTGATTTCTTTAAAAAGAGAGACAGTTTGTTCAAATGCACCATTTTTTGGCCGTCAAAAGGTGATTTGTAAGTAGAGTTCTTCCATCCTCAGAAAAAAGTATCATCAGACTTTACATATGTTTCCTTTTTGAGATACCAACCACAGAATTTGTTTATGACTATCTTTAGAAGGAACAGGAAGCCTCTGATGAAATGGAGGGGAATGGAGTTAAATGTTGTAAAACTCATGGGAAATCTGTTCCCAATGATCCAGCTGATTTTAAAAGTCCACTTGAAAAACATGAGAATGGTACAGCACTGGATTTTTTTCTTGGTCGCAGGGAGGAACGTTACTGTGTCAACCTCACTTTTTGGCCCCATGACCAAGCTGCTCCTTATGTCAGAAGAATGTAGGACCAAGGCTGTAGCCATTGGCTGTGGAAAAAGTGTTTTTTTTTTTTTTTCTGTGAGAAACTTAAGTTGTTTGTACAAAGGTTGAAAGAGAGAATGCTGACTTTTAGCAGTACCCTCACCTTCACCTTAACCTCATTGATAACTGGTTTTTAAACAAAGTGGTTCACTGAATACTCTAAAGGGACAGATAAGTATTCAAGGGCATGTTTTTGAATATTCCTATCAATCCTTAAGTGGGTACTTACTTCACCTCTCTTATTTCCTTTAAATTTCACATCTGCACCATAAGGTTTCCCCATCAGTCAGCATAGGCCAGGTTATGCTGCTGCAACAACACCACCACCCCAACACCAACAGTCTAAAACCATCTGACACTGATTTAGGAATTAATGGTGGATAGTGACAGAACAGTTACTAGAGGCAGGGAAGAATGTTTCACTTTGTCTCTGTCCTGGGAGACAGAGTTGGACATCATAGCTGCTCCATCTGTTGGGATTCCAGAGTGAGATGAACTGAAGAACAACCCTAGCTGGCCTGCAGTGCAAATAAACTTTTGTTCTTATGAGCCACTATTTTTTTTTTTTTTGTGGTTCTGGGTTTGGCCCTCATGAGCTGCTATTATTTAGCAGCATAACCTTGTTCATCCTGACTGATACAATATCTGGTATAGTTTAACAGATGAACAGGCAAACACTGGTATAGGTTAAATGGCTGGCCCAAGACTAGTCAAGGACTGAGGACACCATGTTTGAGATCTAAGACATCATACCGACTCCTCATTTGTGTCTGGAAGAGCCATCAAAGATGGAATTGTTTCATTCACTACTGGGTTCTCCTTTTAATAAAGTTATTCTGTTCCTGTGACCATCTTGAAGTGAACTTTGTCTTTGTCAAGAGAAAAATACAACTTTTTTTGTGTTGGGTATTAGTATTGTAGATAGGATGACCAATAACCTAGGTTTCCTAGGATATAGGACTATAAGTGATAGCACCAGAAGTCCCACACACAGTGGGACAAGTCGGTCACCCTAATTGCTGGAATGCCATCTCCTAGCAAAACTTAGGAATTACATGGCTGCAATTCCTACTGCACCTTGCCATTCTTTCCATCATAATGTTTACCAGCTTGTGCTGTTATTGACAGCCTCTTCAGTGTCTGTCTGCACACAAAACTGACCTCTTGAGATCAAGTACTATTCCATGTTGTAGTCCTAAAACCTTCCATGATGCCTTCCACTTCAAGAGAGCACAATAAATACTTATTGAATGGACAAATGAATGAATGCTGTTTCTTTGCTGTTTTAATTCCAAAAATGGGTATGATGGGATTGATTTTTTTCTCCTTTGAGGATGTGACTGACTTTTTTTCCTGTGAGGCTTTTTTCCTTAGTAGCAATTCTACCTGGATACCAATTTAATCATGAAGAAAGGAATCTTTCTTAACTGCAGCTACAAGCTTGTGTAAAGCTTTCAGCATGACCCATAGTATAGAATTACATAAACTCAGCACTGAGTTTCAACATAAACTGATTCCTTATTAGACTGACTGAATAATTGAATCTCCTTGTTTGGCATTTGTTTAAAGACAGAAGATCATGGGACCAATGGCGGGTATTTGAGGCTGTGGAAACATATGTTATAAATTTGGTTTAGCTGTTTCTGGTAACTAGGATTATTGTGATTGAAGGCTCAGGCTTCCCAAGTCTGCCCTTCCCTCTTGGGAATGCATAACAACGTGCCCTCCAAAACCAGAGGCAGGAAGAAAATCTCCATGGGCACGCCTCACTGATGGACTGCATTCATGCCCACTTAAGGACAGCCAACAGTGGACTGAGAGAGTAGCTCCAGAGAATCAGAGCAGAGCTCTTCCAGTTGAATACTTTCATAACAGCCTAAGAGGTGTGCTGAGAAAGAGCTTGTGGTTCTCGACTCCACTTACAGACTACTTCCTCAGACATCTTTGTTTTCATTAATCTTCTCTCCTAAATGACTAAGCTTGTCTGAGAAGTGATTTAAATTCTATAAAGAGAAATTACAGTCCTTAGTTTCCTTATCTATAAAATGGGTTTCATTACACTTACCTTTCTTATCTCATACAATACATTGTGAAGGTCATAGGAGATTAAGTAAGTGAAAACAGTTGATTATAAAATGTAGAATGATTATAAGAACACATATATATTTTCTCTATTAATTCACTTTTTTTTTTGCTCGGACTGGGGTTTGAACTCAGGGCCTTTGCACTTGCAAAGCAGGTACTCTATTGCTTGAGCCACTCATCCAGTCTTCACTTGATTCTTTCTGTCCCATAACAAAACTACTTTAAACTTCTTTTTATTTATCCCCATAGTTTCTTCATCACAGGAAGGGAATAAGTGTTTGTTGTGTCTTGTATGTACATTGTCCTTTTGACAGACTTGTGATGCACAGGTATGATTATCTTAATTTTATGAACAGATGTTTGGTCATAGTGGTCCAGCAGCCTATCTAAAGTCATACATCTAGATTATGGGCTTAGTTTCAAGTATGGCTGTCTTGTGGACTATGCATTTGCTATCTACCATGCTACCTTTCACGTCTTAAAGTGTTCCCCTTTGTTTTTGTCTTGGACTTGATCGCAGCATTTGGATTTTCTAGATTTTGATCACGTTCACCCATCTTTTGTCCCTGCACACTGAAATGCCATGCAGCAATATTCTGGCAGTCCTCTCCATTCCCTGGATCCTTGCACTTGGTTTTATTTGGACATTCCTTGAGTTCTGACAGGTAAAGTTGCATGCACGTGTCCAGGTGCAGGTGCTCTGAGTTTGGGAACCAGGGCAGGGTAATGTCCCCAGATGTATTGCGTCATAGGATGTCTGTCTATTGTTAGAGCTTTTGGCTGAAGTAGCGCATTTCCAATGGAACATCCTCCACGTGTAGCCAGCAACCATGTGGCCAGCCTTTAGGGAACACAATGTCTCGAAGTCTCTTCAATTCTTTCATTTATTTACTCAACAAGTATCTTAAAATAATATGCCAATCTTTATTGGCATATATATCTTAATAAAGATATTATCTTAATCTAGTTACTGAGGAAAGGGTAGACTAAAACGCCCTAAGTCCTTGTTTTCATGGGATGTATTGAATGGTATGGATATAGTTGATACACACAAAAAAATGTTTATTTCAGATAGTAAGTGTAATGCAGAAAAATCACACTGGGTAAGGGGATAAAGGAAGACTGGGCAGAGGACATGCCTTTTTATATAGTATGGCCAGGGACATCCCTGATGTCCCAGGGACATTTGAGCAGAAACTTGAAGGAAGCCAAGGTTATCTCAGGGAATAACATTCCAGGTAGATAGAACAGCAACATTTGGGATGGCTAGTGTAGTTGTAGCAGAAAATGAGACCAGAAGGATTTGGGGGAGATGAGGTAAGAGATAGTCAAGTCAGAACATTAAAGTCAAAGAGAGGCGGACCATGCATGGTCTTGAGGGTTTGGTTAGAACTTGGGGTTTTACTCTATGTGAGAAGTAGGAAGCCAGTGGAACCTTATGAGCCAAGAGTTGGTCTTGCTGGAGATCACATTTTGACAACGCACTCTGCTCTGTGGAGGAGACAGGGTAAGGACCGAATGGTGGAGGCAGGGAAGTCAGACAGCTATTGCAACAGTCCAGTTGAGATGTGTCGATGTTAAGATTAGAGTGATGGCAGAGATAAGGGCAAATGTGACTGGATCTTGGTTTTAGATTGCATAGAGAGAAAGAGTCAATGATGACTCCATGGTTTGCAGCTTGAGAAACTGGAAGAATTTGGTGAATGGGGCTGGAGTCCATATGGATCTATACATGTTTAAGATATTTGGAGTCTTAAACATCCTAGTGCTAGGTGAGATCACCTAGATAGATTTTAAAAAGAGAAGTCAGAGGCATGAGCCCTGGAGCACACCAACACCAGCACACCATTATGAGCCTGGAGAGATAACTGGATTGAGTAAAGGAGAGTAGTCACTTAGAAAGCTGTTTTTTGTTGTTGTGTTGCAGCAGTCACTACAAATACTGGGCCTAGATTGGAAGTCTGCTTCCAAAAGGGGAGCACAGGGAATACTGATTCTTGTGTATGGCCACCAAAGAGGGTCATTGTAAAAAAAAAAAAACAACATGCCAAAGGCCTTTTTTATCATTAAAAAAAAATCTTCAAGAGATTGGCCAGTCACTTCCAGGAAAGAAAATTAGATTGAATTATCTCAGATTAGGAAATTTGTTCAACTGAATAGAGAGCAAGGGGTTATATATGCCTGATAATAGAAGCAATGATAGAAACAAGGTTCTAGAAACTCCTGGCTACACAGACACACAAATCATGGGCACTCACAAATTTACAGGATCAGACTTATATCAGAGTGCACATTAACAAAATCACCTATAAACATACATATAAAGTTTGAGTTTTAGAACTTTAAAAAAAAATCTGATTGAAAGTGGCATTTAGTTCTCTTGGTCACCCCATAGAACATTTATTTAACTCATGATGTATCTCAAGTGTGGATCTAAGTTTCCAGATTTCAACCATGTTGTTAAGAGTTTTCCTTAATTGTAATTCTAGAGGACATAAATAAACTCCTCTTATAGACAGACAACCCAAGTCATGTCTTCAAGCAGCACATAATATTAGCAGATTAAAAAAAAAAAGCGGTGTTCTTTTATCCTGTGGAACTCCATACACACTGTTTTCCCCTATGGTCCCATCCCAAATTTGACCAGTTAGAGGTCGGTCTTTAGTACCCAAGGGAAAGTAGAGTCAGAGAACACAGCTAGCAAATTCTTGGTTAAGTCTGAAAAATCTTCATCTTTGCAGAAGATAGAGAAATTTAAAAGAATAACAACAGAGGGCTAGATCTCGTGGTATATGCACAAAGGACTGGGGGTGGGAATCAAGTTGTAGACACTTGTCTAGCAAGCTCAAGGCCCTGAGTTCAAACTCCAATACTGCCAAAAAGAAAGAAGAAAAATAAAGAAAGAAAATAATAGCAGAGATAGGCTTCTCTGTGCTGGATCATAGGGCACAATTGGAGAGGCTAAGACAATGATGGGGTGCTAAGAATGACCCTTGCTGGCACACATACCTCATTATTTCTAAAGATGTGAGTGGGGTGAGTGTGATTTCTCTAGACATCACATATATTGAAGTCGCATCCTCTGAGTTCTATAAAGAGTTCATTGCTTTCTCTGGCTCAGTGTCAGAGAGGCTCTGAAGCAGGTCTATATCCAATGTAACCACCAAGAAGTCCATTTGTGCCATTTGTGCTAGGGAGGGAGGGGCCTTGGCAGAAGACACACATGGCTTTGAGTTTCCCTGAGGAGCACTGTCTGGGAGGAGCATCCTTTTCTCTGCCCTTCCAGGAGGTGGGTGGCAGGCGACAGTGGGTCCTCCTTTCGTGCTTTCACACTTTGTGTGTGTGTGTGAGAGAGAGAGAGACAGAGAGAGCGAGAGCGAGAGAGAGAGAGAGAGAGAGAGAGAGAGAGAGAGAGAGAGAGACTTCCCTGTGTCCACAAACTCAGATTTAGTACCTGTTTCTTTGTATTCTGATATCCTCTCAATTACAGGATTTACCCTACTGTACCATCTGTCTCTCCCCCACTAGACTCAAGCTTTTGAGGATGGAGGCCTAGTTGTAATTGTAATAATAATAACTATTATTTGTTACAGCATAAAATAAAACAGGCATTCACTGCTTATGTTCTGTTCTGTTACCTGGTGTGAATGACTGGAGGAAGTAGAGGAGAGTGACTTGGCTCAGCCGTAAACACCTTCTGTTCAACAGACGCTAAATGACAATGACTTTAACCACCTACAGTGTCTTCACTCTTTACTCTATTTCTTTCCCTTCAAATAACAGATTGAAGCCTGTTTTCTCCAGCAAGTCTTTGCTGATTATCCATCTTACAATCTGTTAGTCAGTCCCCTTTTTCTTAAGACATTTCCTGTGATTACTGTGACTACAGCTGTAAGTACATGTTCCTGGATTTTATAGCCAGTCCCCTCTTTTGGCCACATTGTGTCCTTACAAATCATGTCTTTCATAAAATGGAACATTTTCTCCTCTAGTGACAATGATGCTATTAAAATTAAGGGCTGACCAAAGACTCAGTATCAAATAAAACAGAGGCATGATTAATAACATGTCAAAGCTACAACTGTAATCCTCTAAAATAATATAAAATAGTAAAATCCTACCCCAAGTCCTGTATAAAATAGTCATAAAACTTACATTGATTATACAAAGATACCTAGAATTGTGTAAAACTGGGACTATATCCTAACCATCACAATTTGTTTCCTAAAATGAGTTGTACGTTAAGATGAATATTTTCAACACATTAATGAACAATAATGTGTTCTGCTTTTACAGAATGAATGGACTCTTGGAGAATTATTCAGATAGTTTAGATATCCTTTAAAACGATCAGTCCAAGCAAGTTAGAGGTTATGCTCCTTGTGCCCTTCCTAGGTTGACCTCTCCAGGCAGGGGCTTTCCAAGTAATTCCATCAGCCCAAATTAGTAGGCAATTTGGTCTAATCAAATTAGAGAAATGTTTCCTGTCATTTTGACAATGTTGGTGTTTTTTGCCTCCTCAGAAAAACTGACCCAATGTTTCTAATTTTCTCTTTCCTCTTCTCTTTCATTATTGAAAACTAAACATGCAGCTTCCCAGTAGAAGATTGAGCCAGAGTAGGGAAAGACATAGATGACCTTAACTCACTCAGGCTCTACTTCCTCCTGTGGAGTAAGTCTTCCTTGATTTACTTTTTACTGAAGAAGCAATAAAACACTTGCTGATTGTGAACAAACTCCCAAAAAAAAAAAAAAAAAAGAGCTTTAAGACATCTGTGAAATGATTTCTAACAGGTCTGTCTGTCCTTGCCTAAGATTCAGTAAAATAATCAAAATTTACTGTGTGCGAGGCCTGACTCAGGGGTTGCTGAGAAGAAAGTGGCAGCTTAGCCTGACAGAAGATCTGCTGTGAGGTGTGGGTGTCAAGAACATAGCATCTAAGCCTAGTCATAGGAACTTCCTAGAAGATGGGAGGCAACTTGGTGACCTTCTCTGAGGTATTTTTGGTCACATGACCAGTGGGTTTGTAACTGATACTGCTCTGCAGTCATGTCTAGCAAGAGAAAGGACATTTAGAAATGGTTGTACAATAAGCCTTTGTGTTTTCTAGTGAGATTTGAGTATTGGAATTTGCCTCATGTTTAATTAAGAAAAATCTCATAATCCCATTGAAAACAGAAATAAGATTATCATCACGTTGGGTAAAGGCTGGTGTTACAGGCTATCGGGAATCTAATTAAGGAAACACAGGGTGAGAAGTAATGAGGAAAGGAGCCCCAAATGAGTTCAAGGTGTGGATCACATTGAGAAATCGTCCAAAAATGAACCAGATTGCGTAGCCTTGCTCAGATTTATACGGTTTAGTTCTTTTCTTTTCTTTCAGAGCTTTTAACAGTTTCTTCAGGAGACACCAAGTTACGTATTTCCATGAAAATAATACATGTCCACGTGTGTGGTAAAAGCATCAGGGATGGAATTATTTCTGAATAGCCTATCCAAAAAAAAAAAAAAAAAGTCATGCAAGCAAAGAATTAGTGAGTACAAATGAGATGTTAACAATTGTATGAAAATTCATTTGTCTGGAAAGTTATTGCTGTGTGGCCAACTCATCCACCTTTTGTGACTTAGAAAACCATTCCCAGGTGGCTTTTTGATACTTGTGAATATAATCAGAAACAAGACCCCAAAGGTTTTCTTTTTCTCAGGGGCTACAGAGTCTTGTGTTGGAAACCGTTAATCTGAGCTTGTTATATATACATATATTTTTTGCACAGAATACATTTCTAAATATAGGAAGTGACCTCAGTGGGAAATTAAGCAAAACATGAGTTGTCTCCATAAGCATGAAGCTCTAGAAGCAAAAATATATGCAAATAATCAGAAGAGGCCCGAGGGTTGCCACCCCCTCATGTCTGCATCGAATTTCCTTCTGCCTGCTGCACAGCAGGCTCTCTTTCCTCCCGTTCAGGCCTCCCACATTATTTGAACTTATCAGACTTCTCTTATGCTAGGTCTCCTTTGTGGTTGCCTGTTGACCTCACTGAAGAAAGACCAAACTTTTTTTTTGCACTGCTGGGAATCAAAGCTTGTTTATGCTAAGCAAACATTCTGCCACTGAGCCACGTCCCCACCCCCAAGGCCGAACTGAGACCTCTATACTCTGGCAATTGGGGTTCCTCTTCTACCATTACCCAGAATACACCATGTGCCCTCATCACGCTTCACCCTTCATGGAGCTCATCACCTTTGTGCTTTTCCAGAAAATGTCTCTGTTGAGACTGAAACACTAGGTGCTAGGCAGTACCATATTCCCATGAGGGATGCTAGAGCCCACATGCTGGGGTGCCAGCGAGGGGTCTTTTGTGAGCTCTGATCTACTTCCAGGGTAGAAAAGACTTCAGAGAAGCAGGAGTGATCCTTCCATGAGTATGACATTGAGTGCTGTACTTTTCTCTCCCCCACCCACAGGAAATAGGGGGAGGGACTTCCCTCTTTTCTCAAGTCAAGCAAGAAAATGTCAGCAAGGCCACTTGAGAGAAGATCAAAAGTCCCAAGGGACAGTAGCAAAGGGATAGTCATTGGTTCTGTGCCTAAGAAGGCTGATGGTAAAAGACCCAGGCGGTACCCACCTGCCCACTGGCAGAGCAGAGGATGACAGGTCTTCACAGGGAGTAAGCTGCATTTTAATGCATAATAACTGACAGGAGTGCATGAGGGTTTCTCACTGACTGGACATAGGACTCACCGTAGCAAATGACTTGGAACCTTTTTTTTTTTTTTTTGGCTGTACTGGGTTTTGAATTCTGGGCCTCACACTTGCTAGGCAGGCTTTCTACCACTTGAACCACAGTCCTAGCCTGTTTGTTTTTCAGATAGGGTCTCAAGATTATACCAGGCTGGGCTTGGACAGCAATCCTCTTACCTCTTCTTCCTGAGTAGCTGGAATTACAGGTGTCTACTGCCATACCCTGTGTCATTTTTGAACCCTGACCAAAAAGACAGCCAGAAGAGAAAGAAATGGGACTCCAGTAAAGGAGGTACAAATATGGATGGCTGGGGAAAGGGGAGGAACCATTACCAGGGTCAAGGGGGGCTGTTCAGAAGACTTTAGTGGGTGTACTTCTGAGGATCCTTCAACAGCACCCACATAGGAAGAGTCACCTGTAACATCCCCAAGGCCATAGAGCACTGATAAACACAATGGCATTGATTAGGTAAGACACTTCCCACTGTTTCTCTGTGAATTTCTCTGGCTCCAATCTTGGGGAGCCAGAGAGTGTTGGGAACACACATAGGTGATGAGAAGCAGGAGCAGGGAGGTAAGAGGAGGCTAACCATGTTCCCTCTTCCCCACTGCTTACTCCACAGCCAGAGGCAGCCCTGTGCTGGAGGCTGAGCAGCGTTAACTTTAAATGACATTTTGATTGTTAAATGGAATTAAAATGTGTTCATCTTATCAGAGACTGGGGGATTTTGCACTAAGGCTATTCAAAAGAGTTTATGGAATCTGCCCAAGATTTCACCTTCTTCCCATTTAAGGCAGATAGAGTCCGCAAAATGGAATTAGGCCACTAGCAGAAAGAAAGACTGGAATTTCAGTTTAAAGACCTACTTGTTCAATGTATCACTGACACTTGTTAATTTATTGCCCCTTTATACTAAGAACTTCTTGGGGATAGAGACCAAATATTCTATTCATCTTTGTAAACCATAATAAAGCAGTACCTGCCAGACAGTAAATAGTTGCTGAATAAATAAATGAGCAAATAATTGGTAAATGAGGGTCATATAGTGTAGTGATTCAGGTCCAAATGATGGGGTTTTGGGCCAGTCATTATACTATGTGAGACTTGATTTCCTTGCCTTTTAAAATGACAAGAAAGTAGTATTTACATCATCAGATTTATTCAAGGAGATAACGTATGTAAAGTGCTTAGCACAGAAGCTAGGATATAATGAGTGTTCAGTAAGTGTTACAAGGTCATAATCATTGTTGCTGTTGTTGGAAGTGCATGGATTAGAATGTACTGAGCCCTTCCAACCCCATCTGGGCCTGGAGTCCATAATTTTTTAAAATTTTTATTAATTTTTTTTTGTGGTACTGAGCTTGGAACTCAGGGCCTCCCACTTGTTAGCAGGCACTCTCCCATACTCCATCAGCCCTGGATCCTTAATCTGGATAATATGTTCTTGACCCCAGCTGGGCCTGGATGCTTGAGTCTCTCTGCTTCACCTTCTCAGGGAGGAAACTTGGTTTTCTGTTGGGTTGAGGAGGACAGTTGCTTTGTCCAGTGGGCAAGGAAGAGTTTTGCTCCATTGGGTACTGCTTTTGAATTGGGCACTCTGTCAAGGCTTCTTCTTTCGGCTCCCCTGTACCCCTCCTTTTGGAGACACACCTTGTTGCTGAGTCTCTGGCATAAGCCAGGCTGTTGTGAGCTTTCCTCAAAGCTGTTTCAGTCGCTGTGGCTTTGTTAAGTCATCCTGGTTTCTAGTATGCTGGTTTTACCTCCTCTTTGTCTTCTGTCCTTAAGCCTTAAACAAAATCCTTTCACTAGCATTTGGGCAGGAGGCAGAAGAGACCGGGAAAAGGTATGATTTATGAGTTCAATCTGCCACATGTAACCTGAAGGAGGTATAACTTTTATAATAAGAAAAAGTAATTGAAGTTGTAAAAAAAAGAATGATCTGGAGCTATGAAATGTACATATCCGCAATTTTATTGGGTTTTTTTTCAGAAGGGCCTTGCCGAGTGTCACAGGCTGTTCTAAAACTCATGTGCTACAGTGATCCTGTCTCAGCCTTCTGAGTGGCTGGGACTACAGCTGAGTGCAGCACACTCAGCTTGTGTGTAGATTTTTAGTTACAAAAATGTTTTTATGTTTATACTTTTTTAGGTTGGTGATATGATACCATATATGCCAATTTGAAGAAAAAATGTAGAAAATAAGTGCTTCAACATTTTGATAAGGCAGCAATCACTGGGGGCTGAGGTCATCAGAGATGTCTTCGTGGGAGATTTGGCAGTTTTCCTGGGAACTGAATAATGGGTAGACTTTGGTTTTCTAAGGGCAGGAAGTGGATCTTTCACTCAGTTACCAGCAGTCACATGTAGTTCAGGGTATTACCTCCTGTTGTAGCTATTGCTTTCAGCTTCTCAACATGTGTTCCCCTTATTTTCCTTGAATGAAGCCAGTGCAACAGAAGCAGAGCCTGGGGAGAGAATGGATGAAGTACCTGAGCCACTTCAGCCATTTCTAAAGGTAGGTGCTCTGGACTCCAACCTGGAAGAGCCAACCTTATTTCCCTTACGTTAGTTTTAGTCATTTGCATCAGAAAGCGACCCAAGTAATATGATAAGGGAATGAGACCATGCTGAACTCTGAATTTTAGAAGATCATCACACTGGGCATAGCTAGGGTCCACTGAGTCTACCCTAATGGCTAACGATGTTGAGCGTTGTTTAATCAGGGAAATGCAAATCAAACCATAGTAAGATTCCGTTACTTATCCCAGTTGGAATAGCTATTACGAAACAAACAAACCCCAAAGATAACAAGTGCTGGTGAGAATGGAGAGAAAAAGGAACTCCCATACACTGTTGATGGGAATCCAAATTGTGGATAACAGTATGGAGTTACCTCAGAAAAACCAAAAAGTAGAAAAAAACAAAAAAACCCCAAAAAACAGGTCTACCATAGGATCCAGCAATACCACTTCTCCATATACATCCAAGATGTACCAAGAAGATACTTGTACACCCGTATTTGTTTATTGTGACACTATTCACAACAGCTAAGGTGTGGAATCAGCTTAGCTGTCCAATAGATAAGTGGATAAAGAAAATGTTACATATATATATATGTATATATATATATACACACACACACACACACACACACAAAACGGAGTATTATTCAGGCATAAAGAAGAACAAAGTCTTGTCATTTGCAGCAAAATAGATGGAACTGGAGGACATGTTAAGCAAAATAACAGACACAGAAAGACAAGTATCATACAAAGTATATGATACACATGTGAAAGCTAAAAAAAAGTTGACTGAAATAGTGATTACTGGAGATAGGGGGTGTTAAAAAGAAAGGTTTTATTTGAACACTTTTTTTTTCTGGTGGTACTGGGTGTTGAACTCAGGGCCTTGCACTTGCTAGGCAGGCACTTTACCTCTTGAGCCACTCTGCCAGCTCAGAAGCTTCTATTTGATCAGTGCACACTATATGCACATGTGTAAATATCACACTGAACCCCATGAATATGCACAATTGAATGTGTATTTGGAATGTGGCAATAAAAGAGTCTAACTTGCAATCACAACTTGCCAACTGTTTCTCACTAAGTTTATTGGTGCTAGCTATTGTGATCCTTTGACTCAAGGCAAAGTGAGAACAGACGTGTCTGCATTTTTCCTTTAGGGCTTGTTATTTTTCTCATAACAGATGCATTATTTGTAAGCAAAAATTAAAGATAAAAATCAATTCCCATCATCTTAAAAAAATGTGGTGAGCATGTCCCTAGAGTTATGAGAGCTGCCAAGTAATTCATCTAAAGAAAGCTACTAGAAGGCAGAGTCCACCAATTCCCTACAAGTCAGGGTTCAGGGAACAGATGCTTTTATGCTTCGATGTAGAAAGTTTTGCTGCCTTGGCCAGGGCAAAATGGCAAATATTTAGATGACTCGGAAGATTATTACCTTATAGCTAATTAATTAATAAGTACACACTATAAGTCAACTACTACTTTAGGTGCTTTTGATGGATGAACACCATCTTCTGCAAGGATTAAACACTGCTATTATCTTCATTCCCATTTGTCTGATGAGAAAACTGAGTCGTTCAGCTAGGATTGTATCCTTGGCATGCCTAGACTAGCATTAATCATTGTATTACACTGCTAGAATCAGTCAATTTACAGAAGTGCCCTTTGTTGAACTAGAAGTCTCAGATCTTTACTGATGTTGGAATTTGAGGCAAGAGACAAAATAACTCAGAAAATCAGGAAAAGGGGAAGAATTGATTTCTTATGAATGCATTCCTCCATTTGTTTATGTGGTGGCCACCTGGATTTTTCTTGTGAAGTTTTAAAAAAAGAGTTTCAATTATTACACATTTCCAAAGTTACTTATCTCTGTGGTGTTGAGTTTCATCAACTCATCCAATTATGGAGATAAGTCTTATTGCAGTCTTGCATCTGCCCCGACCCGAGGCCTGCCCCTCTATCTTCTTCTTTGTTCACAGACCCTGCTTATGTGCAGACATCATGAGGAAATCCCCTATTCTCAAGGATGTGAGCATTTGACCACCTTTTGGGAAGTAAGATAGAAGGGGAGGTCCTTGTAATAGTGTGTAAGACCCCAAATAGGTTAGGTACACTGGCTCAAGTCTGTAATCCTAGCTAATTAGGAGGCAAAGATTGGGAGGATCTCATTTCAAGGCCAACTCAGGCAAAAAGTTCACTATGCCCCATCTCAACCAATGGTGTGATGTGGTGGGATAAGCCTGTTATTCCAGCTACTCAGGGAAGCACAAATGATAGAGCCATGAACCCAGTACTGCAAAAAAAAAAAAAAAATCCCAAATGATGAGACACCTCCAATATTCCAATACTTCTGAGCCTTCTTACCATCATCTCCCTGTTTGCTCTGCCCCAGCTGCACAGGCTTCCTCCTGGGCCTTGGCTATCCCAGAGCTGAGTACCCCTTTAATATTGGCTGCTCCCTCTGCCTGGAAGGCTTTCCCCATAGCTTCCCACATCCTTTCAGACTCTGCTCAAATGTTCCCTTCTTGTGAGATTCCTGGGCACACTATTTAAATTGACGTACTGTTTCTACTACCATATTCTCCTCTGATCTATGTCTTCCTTTTTTTTTCCCTCTCATAGCACCTGTCAATTTCTAGCACATCATGTAAGTAAGTTATTTATTATGCTTGTTTATGCTATCTCTGTATCTCTTCTAGAGTATGTATTTTATAAGGGCTGGGATCTTTGTCTATGTCTATATATCTCATGTACCTATAAAAGTGTTGCTTATATTAGCCATAAAATAAATACTTGTTGAGTGAATAAACAAACACATGAATGAATATGAGGGGCTTCTGGGAGATATTTTCCTCCTGATAAGAGGAAGAAAGAAAAAAACTCTCTGCTTCTATCTGCAGCCTACTCTCTGTCTTGAGAGCTGCTGGGTGAAGACCTGAGGCTTGAGTTGTTGCAACCCTCTTGCCACTAAGAAAGAGCCTGAGAGTCATAGCTCTGTCCCCAGGGCTGAGCTCCGTCTTTGCCGAACTTCTGAAGCGACACCAGCCAAAATCTAGCTCCAATTTTGTTGCTTGTGAAAAAAATCCTTTCATTTAAAAATCACTATTATTTAGGAATGCTCTTACTTAGAGCCAAAAACATCTGCAGCAGATGTAATAACTTATTAAGTCATTGTAGTATAATAAGAAAGGTATTTATTTAGTTCTTGTTCCCAGTTCCTGGCATGAAGCTCTTAAAATTTGCTGAGCGACAAGGGTGATAGAGCACCCTTTCTTCTAATGAGGTGACTTGTGATAGGCTCATGAATAGTTTCAGGATGGGAACTGGTTGCCAGAAATTCAAACCTCGATTAGAAGCTTGGAACTTTCATCCATACAACCCCAACCTTGGGGGCAGGAAAAGAGGCTGGGGACTGAGCCAGTCACCAATGACCATGATCCTGTCTGTGTAGTGAAACCCCTAACTGAGTTGGCACCTATGACTTATGCCTCTAAATCCTAGCTACTTGGCAGTCTGAAATTGGGAGGATTGAGGTTAAAGGCTAGCCCAGGCAAAAAAAGTTTGTGAGACCATATCTCAATCAATAGCTGGGTGTGGTGACTCACGTCTGGCATTCCAACCTATGTGGGAAGTTGAAACTGGGAAGATCATGGTTCCAGGTCAGTCCAGGCAAGAAGTTTGTGAGACCCCTGTCTCAACAAAAAATTTTGCTGGGTGTGGTGGTGCACCTGTCATCTGAAGGGCAGTGGGAAGCTTAAAATAAGAGGATCATGGGTCAGGCCAGCTTGGCCCAAAAGTAAGACCCTATCTCTAGAATAATCAGAGTAAAAAGGGCTGGAGGTGTGGCTCAAGCAGTAGAGCATCTGCCCTGCAGGCAGGAAGCCCTGAGTTCAAACCCCAGTACTGCCAAAACAAAACAAAACAAACCCTCTAATTGATGGGGTTGGCGAGCACATTTAAGTTCTGGGAGGTTCTGGGAGGGTGGCATGCCTGGAGAAGGCATAGTGGCTCAGTGCCCTTTCCCATACCTTGCCTTTGCATCTCTTCCATCTGGCTGCATCTGAGTTGTATCATCTATAGTTGTTAACAGTGGGCCAGAGGGCAGTGGGTCATGCCTGTAATCCTAGCTACTTGGGAGGCTGAAATTGGGAGACCAGTTTGGGCAAATAGTTCATGAGACCCTCATCTCCAAAATAATCAGAGGAAAATGAACTACAGGTATGGCTCAAGCAGTAGAGCACCTGCTTTGCAAGCATGAAGCCATGAGTTCAAACCCCAGTCCCACCAAAAAAAAAAAATTAAAAAAATATATATAAACAGTGAGTAAAGTGCTTTCTAGGTTTTGTGGGTCATTCTAGAAAATTGCTGAATTTACTCTTGAGTTTGTAGTCAACCACCTGGAAACGTGGGTAGCCTAGGCATTCCATTTACAGCAGGCATCTGAAGTGTGGGGCAGACCTGTGAGACTGAGTTCTTAACCTGTGAAGTCTAAAGCTAACTCTAGGAGTTAGTAAACCTGAATTGAATTGTTGGAAAATACATCACATATTTGATGTCAGGAGGAAAAACCTCCCACGTATTTGGTGTCAGGAAACAAAAGATTTGCTAGAGCGACCATGGCTCATGGAAACATGGTTTGGGAAGAGAAAAGATGCAGAGGTAGAGGAAGAAGGCCCTTTGATTGACCTCTACGCTGCTGCCTAGTCACCATGGTAGAAAACTGCAATGGCACCATTGTGATCAGTTACTATTGGTAAAAATGACCAAATGGAATTTAGAAGTGAGATAGGCCTGACGTTCAAGGATGTGTGAGGAAATGCAAAGTAATACCAAGCTCAAGAAACAGACTCCCTTTCTATAGTAATATTTAATAGCTAAAATGAAAGTTAAAGCACACGCTGGATTGTTGATAGTGTACCCAGCTCAGAATTTGGTCAGTCTGAGCTTTAGCCACAGGTTTCAAAGCCACTCACATAGAGGAAGATTAGGCTGACACAACAGAAAGTACCTCTAAGGCCTCTGGTCACCAAGAAGGTAGACCACAGGGGGAAAGGTGAAACCAAGCAACTACTGAAGCCAGGTGTGTGTGGGTGGTGGTGGTGGTGGTGGTGGTGGTGGTTGTAATGGTGGCATGTGTGCTGGAGGGTGGGTTGAGGGGCATTGTGAAGGAGTTGTCTCATTTTGTGGATCAGTATCACCAGTTTCCTGAAGAACCCGAAAGATCTCAAGGAGCCAGGTAAAGAAGAGGGTGGGAAGAAGAGATTCTACACAGAGACAATAACACAAGTAACTAAGTTAAAACCTATATTGGGTGCCTACTGGGCACAGTGCTGAATATTAACTCGTATTTGGTATTTGTATAACCCTGTTCTAGTTGTTAGATCAGAAGGGTGATGATTAAACAGGTTAGGTGAATTGCCTAATATCACAGCTTTCAAGGAATGGATTTAAGACTCAAACCACATATTAGGTGGCAGACACTGGTTCTAGATCTGAACAGCAATGACCAAAACAGACAATTCCTGCCCACTGTGGAGTGAACACTGTCCTTCTGTTACAGATGTGAACCTGGGATGGGGAAGCTTGACCTAATGAGGAAACCAAAGCCCCCTCCATCCCCAAAGGTGTCTTGAGAGTTTGTTGCTGTAATTCCATTTCGGAATTGAGTGTGGAGCACATGACAGTCAGAAGTACTGTCAACTCAAGATTGGTCCCTGAGTTTGTCTCTGTGCGTTAGGGACACTTGAACCACATTAAAAAAAAATTGATCAGAATTTCTTTTTATTTCATAATTTTCCTTATAAGCAGTTCAACTGCTATGAGAGAAAAACAAATTTGAGAGGGAAAAATGTACACATTGCTGTACTCTATGTGCAAGAAAGTGAAGAATTCTTATCTGTTGCTAATATACATGATTAGAGAGGTACCATTTAAAATTATGTCTTGAAAAAAAAGTCAATGAAAGAAATAGACATGATACTGAGAGGTCAGAAATCTATGGTCTAGGAATTAAAATAAAATACACTGGGTCTGTTTGATAAGAAGCGGAATTCAAAGAGACAAGAGTGGGAGTTATAAAGTGTTCTGTTCAGGAAGTTGAGGTTTTACAATAGTGGACACAATTATTTTTGGTTTACTTATGAATACTGTTTGATTTGTATTCTCTTTTCTAACTAAATTGCTGAAGTAAAAATGCATCAGAAAATGAAATTTTAATAATAATAACTGTGATTGTTAATCTTTATTATCAACCTGACCAGATTGAGCAATGCCTAGGAGATTAGCGTGTGTCTGTAATGGTAAGTTGAGAGATGGTTACAGCATGACTCTGACCTAATGAATGAACTTATTCTTTGATAATTCCTCAGTTTTGGGAAGGTGATAAAAGGCAGGAAGTAGGGCCTACTTGGGCAAGTAGGTCACTGGGGAATGTGTCCATAGGGTCTATATCTTGCTCTGGTCCATTCCTGTACTCCCCTGTTCTCTGCTTCCTGTTGTCTTTTCTGTTCACTCCTGCTGCCAGGATGTTCTGCCTCAAAATAGGCCCAGCAACATGGATCCAAGTGACCATGGACTGAACGTTTGAAACTGTGAGCCAGAATAAATCCGTCCTCCCTTAAATGTTTATGTCAGGTATTTTGTCACAGTGCCACAAAAGTAACTAACACAATACCTTATATTGTTGAGCAGATCACACTTTCTATTTAATTAAATATTCCCAACCCTGTGAGGACGGTCATATGATTTTCCCAAGTTACAAAAGGCGTGGTTGGGACCTGAACTTTTGTTCTGAGTACAAATTCAGAACTTGGGGTGGGTATGGTTACAAGAAGAGTGCTAGTGTCAGTTGGACCTGGAGTTGTTATCCAACTATATCTTTACAAATTACTGAGTTTTTTCACCCCCCAGTTTCCTCTTCTGTGTAATGGGAATAATACCGCCTCCCTTAGAGCTGTGAGGTAAGGATTAAACGAGATAATCACTAAAGGAGAAGTGCTTACTTGACATGAGTATATATTCAATGAATGACTGTTAGTATTCTGGGGTTTGAACTCAGGACCTACTCCTTGAGCCACTCCACCAGCCCTTTTTGTGTTAGGTATTTTTGAGGTAGGGTCTCTCAAACTATTTGTCTGGGCTGGCTTCGAACCATGATCCTTCTGATCTCTGCCTCCTGAGTAGCTAAGATTAAAGACGTGAGTCACCAGCTCCTGGTGGTTGTTAGTATTCTTGATAAAGACTTAAAGAGAAAATAAAATAGTGGTGCAATAATGCCTTCCTGTTAGGAAGGAACAAAAAGATTTCAAAAGTGGTTCTCAATGGTGGCAATTTTATCCTTCCCCTAACCCTCACAGAAAGCAGGGATGACATTGTCTGAAAATAGTTTTGGTTGTCACAACGGGGAAGCACTTGTGGTTTCTAGTGAGTAGAAACTAGGGAGAGACTAAACATCCTACAATGCACAGGACAGCCCCCACAACAAGGAGTCATCTACAGTGTGAAGGTTGACCAACCCTGAATTAAAATAACAAGGACTCAATGAGGATACTTTTAACGAGCTAGGTAAACTTCTCCAAACATAGGACTTGATAATAAGAAGATGAGGTATTGCCTTTGGTAGTGCAGGACACAAAACTAAGTTTAAGGAAATGACAGAGCTTATGTTGGCCATATGCATAGAATGATAATCTGAAGTTTCTAATTAGAAAATTTATCAATTTTAGAAATACTCTTTGTGGTTTAGAGGGGACAGTTTTCAACACTGACAATTTGTAATTTACTTACTTAAGAATTTTTTTTTCAGGCCTGGAGATGTGGCCCAAGCGGTAGGGAGCCTGCCTAGCAAGAGCAAAGCCCTAGAGTCAAACCTTAGTACTGCCAAAAAAAATTTTTTTTAAATAATTTTTTTTCATATGATGACACAGTGTAAGATCATTCACAAAGGAACTTTTATCTAAGTGGCAAAAAATCATAATTTGGATTTACTCATATAAAGACCAGAATGCGGTATATTTTTACTTAGAAATGAGGAGGCTGGGTGCTTTTCTTTTTTTTTTTAATGGAGATCTTAGTTTCCCTTAATTTGAATATTTCAAAACTAATTACATTATAAAAATTGAATGCCACACACCAATTCCCTTAGAGGGTATTGATCATAATGAATTAACTTCTTTAGATTAATGATCTGAATAATTTATTATTGTGCAACCCAGTCCACATTAGTGACTTTTGCAAAATAGTGCAGAAAAGCAATCCTTTGCCAACTTCTATTCATGTTTGAAGAATTTCCTGTATGTATGTCAAAATGTGTCACCACAGGGCCCAGAGATGTCAGGTTATACAATATGTTAAGGGAGGGAGCATTTATGAGGGAGATTGATATTTTGAACTGGAAAGTATTACAAAAAGATGCATTGTTGTAGTTAAAGCCCAAGTCTTGCCACCATGACTATGCCTTGAATCTTGTTACAGGAAGGACCTCAAAGGTGTTGACCACACAATCGACAAGAGGCAGGGCTTCTCTGGTCCTACTAGGGCCAGCTTGCTGCCATGGCTGGAGGGAGAACTGGGTGTGGCATTGAAAGGAGGAGAGTGGGTGGGAGAAGGTATTATTTGTTTATTCATTCATTTCATGTGTATTTATTTACTTTTCTAATTTAAAAAATTATAGTAAAGATATACATAACTCTCTCTCCCCCCCCCATATACACATATATATATGTATGTATGTATGTATGTATGTATGTATGTATGTATGTATGTATTGGTCAGTTAGTATGTACCAGATCCTGTGTTTGTGCTGGTAATAGAACAGTGATGAAAGTGAAGGAAAAGGAAGGAGGAGGACCTGAGAAGGAAACATTGGACTTTTCCCTGCTCTCATAAAGTTTACAGGTTGGTGGTGGTGGTGGGGAAACTATTAATGATCTAAACTAATAATTAGAGGATTTGTTATACATACAACAAAAAGCACAGAGTGTTAGGAGAAAGAATAACTGGAGGAACTAATTGAATCCAGAGGTCAGAGGAGGTAGCTGGAAGGTAAAGCCTTGCTCAGTCAGTGTGAAAACCAAAAACCCCTAACCACACGCACACACACAAAAAAACCAAACGCATGGCTTGTAGATCAGCAGCACAATTTATATAAAAAATAGTCCTAGTAAGTGGGAGGTTCTAGGACTGGCGATGCTTATTTTTTGCTATTAAGCTAATAGAAGAAAGCAGAACTGACAAGATAACAAAAGTCCAGGCTGTGAGAAAGGTGGTTTTACAGAAGGGTGAGGTTGGGTTGGCAAGTGGGTAAAGAATTGGGTGGGAAGTTTACAGGGAGTAAAGAACATGTAAAGGGTAAACAAAGTGATAGACAGGCTGAGATCAGTGGAGCCCTAAGGGAAAATTGGGTGTTAAGGTCACAGGAAGTGAGGGGTGCTAGAAGGTGGCAGGAAGTGGAGCTGGGCGGATCTCTGCACAGGATCTGACCTGGACAGGAAGTGAAGGGCATTTGCTGAGGAGAAGGAAGGGGAGACAGAGGAAAGTGTCAGTTATATAAACCTTGCTTAAGCTTTTATCTTTAGCAGTTTGGAGCTTTGCTAACAAATGAATCTGGTCTGCTGGGAGGTATTTGTGAGGGACAAGAATGGAGAGAAGGAAGATTGGCCTGTGGGGAATTACGGGGCTGTCTTGCCGCTGCTCCCTTTTGGGTGACATAAAATATTTGCCTTGGATCTAAATCAGAAGAAAGTAAGTCACGTTTCCTTCTTCCCCCACCTGGCCTCCCATGATGAAATGATCTGCCTGTGGATCTTTGGTTGAGATAAATCTTTGTGTTTTAATAAGATTGAGGAGTGGGAAATAGTGAAGAAGTTGGTGAAAAAATGATAAAAGAAGTCAAAACAAAAAGCAAAACAAAAAAACAGGAGCAAACAAAAAACCCACTGGGGGCAAATTGAGAAGAATATACTGAAAAGTTAAAATAAAGAGAGAATGTATGTGAATATAGGCTCTTTTTTTGTAACCAGCTGTAAACATGTGGTCTGAGGGAAGACGGGAAGAGATATAAAAATAAACAGCATTAAGTTAAAAGGGATAATTATAGGAGCCAAAATAAGAGGTGAATTTTGCAAAGGATCCAGCTAACTTACACACTTGAGGGGTTCCTTCAAGCACTTCCTTTAGGAAACAGTGGGGCTTTAAATCTTTTAGGATTTAATAAGACCCTAAATGCATATGTCTTAAATATACACACACACGCTTTTGTTTGTGTGTGTTTCCTGTGGAAGGAGTCAAGACTAGGAGATGTGTTCTTGGCTGTCATTTGGAAAATAGCTTTTGCTTCATTTTATTTTGCTGTTAAAAACTCCAGAGAACAGTCAGCAAATAGAAGCTGGTCTACAGAAATAACATGGCTTCCTGGAACTTAAGGGGAAGGAAATGGGTGGTTTCTTTAATTACTATAGTATTTCTTTGTGTATGTGTTATAACTAAAGATAGACATTTGGCTAATGTCCTCAGATGGGAAGGTGAATTTGGAAATGAATGAATTTTCAGAAGCTATATACAATTGTGTTGAATTTACTAGGTCCAATAAGATAATAAGGTAATACTGTTCTTTGTTTTCAATATCTTGGCTAGACCAGAATGGACTGAAATCTGTTCTCTGATTTTTAATCAGTTTAAATCCAAGGGCATTATTATTTACATATAGAGAGCTAATGACTTTAATGTAGGCAAGAAAGCTTATTTACAACAAAGACATGATTGAGGCTGGTAAGAGGAGTGTTGATAGGGCCTTAATTAATTGATTTGCTAATTATTCTTTTCTGCTGGGTGTTATAGTACTTTTACTAATAAGCTGCAGAAACAAGATTGCTGCAGTGAGCTATTTTAACACAGTAAGTAAGCAAGAGCTTTTTGGCCATCTTAAGGTGTTTTTGGGATCCTTTTTTATGCTGAAGGTGTGGACTTTGTAAAACTGAAGAACTATATATCTTCAGTTACATGACTTAGCTCAGATCTGGCCTTAAAAAGCATTTATTGAAATTGAAAATAAATTAGATGGCAGGTTTGAATTTAAATAAAAATGAAAAATATGTCCATGACAATGGCATGTATTTCTTCAGGCTTTAAGACCTTGACAGGTCATAGGTACATCTGTGGTCACATCTGTGGTCATTGGTGTGGGAAGAGCTGGGGCAGTGAGTGGCTATAAACCTCACTCATTTTTGTCCAGCTGGCCTGTAAGCTTGCATTTTCTCTGTATTTGAAGGTCATAATACTGAAAAAAAAAATTAAAGAACATCCCCAGGGGAGACTGTATGTGTATACTAAGTGCAAACTCACTTTTACTTCACTTCTGTCCTCTCCTACCTCTGCTTGGAACCTTTGCTCTATCTAGTGTGGGAGTCCCATGGAGCTTCTCCTAAGAGCAGGCTCCCTCCTGACACCAGGCTTGCTGGGCTGTGCCTCCTGCTCACCATGTTGTCTCTTCTCTAAAGCACATCCGTCCCGGGTCCCAAATTGTTTCACTGAATCAGACGAGGTGGGCATTGGTGGGGGTGGCTAATATTTATTAAGCATGTGTCAGGCTTTAGGCACTCTGCTGGCAGTTAGTTGATGGGTGTTATTTAATAATAATAGTCCCCACTTTACAGATGAGGAACAGAGGTTTAGCTCCCACTAGCAAGTGGCACAAGCCAGAATAGGAATCTATACCTTTTTGGCAATTTTGGCCTTAATTTTTAGTATCTTAGATTGTTTCTTAGCTATTGCAGATACCAAGGCCTTGTTTTCCTAACCAGATGGTCAGGTACTAGAAGGCAGGGATCTTATCATTTAGTCTACATAAAGCAGGCCTTCTGTACTTATAGCCTGCTGTTGAAATGAAAAGTAAAATGAGACCTGTTGAAACTATTCTAAGAAGGGGGAAGGAGGGATAAAGGAGAATGATGGGAGGGGGTGAATTTGATTAAGATATATTGTAAATATCACAATGTACTCCCAGTACAATAATAATATAATAAAAATTTAAAAAGTTAAATGTAAAAGATTAAAGGATTTTAAAAATAAGTAGATTAAACATTGGAAGAAAGAATAAGACCTCAAAATTACTGCAAATACCATTGCTGTTCTTCGTGTGGTCAGTGCTGCCCCATAGCTGTCTAGAACTGGGGAGGGTTGTTTTTAGGTTGTCAGGATATTGGAATACCTGGCACTTAGTGGGTGACAGAGAGGAATATCAAATAACATGTAGAATATGGGACAATCCCACAAAGTCTCCAGATCCCAAATGCTAATAGGACTCCTGTTGAGAAGTATTATCTGGCTTAGCAGCCCAGTGTTAGAAAATGTGGACCCAGGAGCCAGATTGAGTTCCAACCTAGCTCCACCTTTTACTAGCTGTATAATTTCTGTCATGTTAACTATATGCCCACTCTACTCTTGGCACACAGTTAAGGCTCAGTAAAGTCAGGTCTTACTTATTAGATCCCCCCAAAAAAGTCTCCAAAAGCAAGACATGATCTTTAAGGAGCAACAGGATTTACTACCAATAACAACAGTATTATCAAGACATCTCCTAAAATAGTGCTTCTCAAACATTAATGTGTTTATAAATAGCCTATGAATCTTGCTAAAATGCAGATTCCCACTCAGGGGATCTGGGATGGGGGTCTGAGAGTCTGCATTTCTGATAAACTTGAATGTGGTGCTTCTGTCTGTGGGCCATATGTACCTGGGTGGGGGAGAAGACAACTCAATAAATCAAAAAATCTTGAATTTATTACATTCCCACTTTAAACTTGAAGTTACAGAACTGGGGCAATGGTGATTGAATGTAAAGAATTTGGATTCTTCACAGAAGGAACTTCCATCTGCTTTGCCACTTTTATCTAAGAGAGAGGGGGAGAGAGAGAGAGAGAGAGAGAGAGAGAGAGAGAGAGAGAGAGAGAGAGAGAAAGAACATTTTCCTTAGACAACAACATTTCTTGGGTGGGGAGGGTGGAGAAATATTTCTGAGATGTATTTATTCATGAAACAAAAGGTTATTTTGGGTCCCCAAATGACTTTAGAGGCGATACTGTAACTAAGTAAAGAAGAACTTGGCTATCATTCTTGGATACAGGGTGTAAGCCTTGCAGTGTCTCAGAACTAGTAGGAACTGTGTATTTGAGTGTTTCTGTGATTGTGCTGTTGTGTATGTGTGAACTGCAAAATTGCTTGGTTAAATATTACTGGGAAAAAGGAGCTAATATTTCCCGATGAATATTAAAGCCCTAAGTTAAGGGGTAGGGTCCTTAAGGAAGTCTTGACTGGGAACTTTGCATATTATAGACCGAAGATGTTATTTGAATATAGTCATTGAGAGAAGAGACTACTCATTATCCACTTAAAATACTTCCTGGCTGCAACATGGCATTGTATGAAAGCCAGAGCAATTGGCTCTGTATTTGGCCAGCTGAGTTAGTAAGAAATTGTGCAAATTATGCAGATGGTGCTGTTGGGTTTGTTAGATTGTTTTAAAACACTGACACACTTGACCATGAACTGACTTTTCCGACTCTTAGCTCTGCCTCCAGCCAATCTTAGACTATGTCCATGGCTTTTCTAGACAAGGAGCTGACCTTTCCTGCAAACTTCTGATAAATGATTTCCTTTAAAAACCTATCATATGACAAAAGAAGCTGATGGTAAACTTGGCCAAGGGGAACTCCTGAAACTTCTTTTGAGTATCTTTGCTTATCTGTTACTTGAGTCACATTTTTCCATGGTTCTGGATTGACTTTCTGGTGCTCTGCCTGCTGGCCGAGGAGGAGTCAATATCTCAGTCTCTAGGAGGGAAGACAAGAATACTCTGCCAGTGTGAAGTGTAGATCCCCAAGAAGCTGTGACAAGGGTCTGTGCCAGAATGTGTGGAGAGAACAGCTGGAGGCTGTGGCTTTCTCTATGAAGACAGTTCTAAATTTGCTCCTTAGGAGCTATCAGAAAATTCGAGGAATTGTATCATCTGCAAATGCCCAATGCTTGTATAGTTCTTTGCAACTGGGACTAATGTAGATATTTGTCATTAACTGATTGCTTGTTTTCTTGGTTTTTATTTGAGTCATCACCTTTTGTCTGCCTTCTCCGTCCCCTTTTAGTTGTGTTTATTTTGGCTTTACGTAAGCAGCATCTCTGGATGCATGAATGAAGCAGATAAAATTCCCCAGGGTGACTGATCTGCCCTTCATTTATTTTTAGTACTGCAAAGAATTTATCATAGCCCACAGCATAACTCAGTCACTGTAAACCAGTGAGCAAATCCTGAGGTTTTTTTTTTTTTTTTTTAACTTTTCCCTGAGGCATTTGGTATAGGCTAAACTTTAAGGCACATGATTCAGGCATTGGTTATTCAAGACATGTCATACTTAGGTTTCTATAATCACCAAATTGTCACTGTCAACTAGACATTTAGCTCTGGCTCCTAATTTCACACAGAGCCAACTGTGTAGTGTGTGTGTGTGTGTGTGTGTGTGTGTGTGTGTGTGTGTGTATGTTTGTGTGCGCATGTGTGTATGAATGTAGAAATAGCAGCAAGGAAATATCTAGGGCCCATGAAAGAATGAATGACAGCCAACTTGCTCTCTCAGTCAAGGGATCTTTCTTAGAAGAAACCTTGACCTGTAGCTTGAACTGTTTGACCCTTGTATATCTTTCAACTCTTCCATCCTCATGAATCCTGTACAATGTGAGGACAATATGTCCTATTTAGCACCTGTATGGTCTGAATGTTGCTGTCACCCAGAGTTCATATGTTGGAATCTAATATCCAATGTGACATGTTAAGAGGTGGGACCCTTTGGGAAGTGATTAAGTCATGAGGCACCCTCATCAGTTGGATTAGTGACTTATAAGTGAACTGCCTTGCCCCTTCTACCACATGAGGACACAGCAATAGGGTGTCAGCTATGAAGCAGAGAGCAAACCATTGCCAGACACTGAGACTGCTGGTGACTTGATCTTAGACTCTCCAGCCCCTAGGACTTTGAACAATAAATTGCTATTATTTATAAATTTCCCAGTTTAAGGCATTTTGTTATAGCAGCCTGAACAGTTGAACACACTGCCAAGAGTTTAGCATAGGCCCTTTATCTTTTCCTGCCAGATGAGCTAGAAGCTTTCATTCACTCATTTCATTCATTTGTCCATTCACTTGTCCATTGATGGATTGGTTCATTCAACAATCATTCATTGTTGAACACTGAGTGTCCAGTGTTTGGAAGGCCTGGAGTAGGGTTTCTTAGCTTTCATAGGAACGCCTGCTTATTACCTACCATGTGGCTCCATATATGGTCTCTATTTCTTGGGGGCATGCTTTTCTGAGGTTGTCATCTCTGTCTTCTATCCAGATTTGTTTCCTTTGCTTGTGCAGGGCAGTCAGTACTACTTCTGCTAGCAAAGCAGCCCTCCCACTTATGAATATCACTAGTTTCTTTCATTCAGAGTCAAACTGGAGATTAAAGAGAAATTTGTCTTATGCACTGACCTTGGATAGTTTTGTGATGTCTCTCCTCAGAATTCCCTTTCTAGCATGTTTTTGACTAGAGTGGTCTATAAGGGAAATTCTTTTGCAAAAATGAGAGGATACAAGGGAAGAGGCAACTGTTTTGTAGCATACATACCCTTCTCAATTTGATCAAACGCAAATGTAGGCGCTGACATGAAGGGATTTTGAAGCTAGAGAGTTCCTAACCAGTTAAGATGTTGTCATAAAAGGTATTATTCGAGGTGACTTAATCAGTTGATGTTTTGTTTTTTAAAGACTCTCGACCAAACCTGATGTCAGACTCCAAGCAGCAGAGGAGAAGGGAAGTTGAAGAAGCCGTCTACATTCGGGGACGTATACACTCATGAGCTACTGTTTGTCCCTTTGTTGTGAAACAGCAGTTAAGCCTGTGGTTGCTCTAGTTCCCAGTCAATTTCTCTGGCTGTTGGGCTGTGTTTGTGTTTAGCTAGGACAAAGCTGCAGGATACCTGCCTCACCAGCTTTATCCTAGTGATGTTTCCTTCCTGATTGACTGCCCCATGGGTGCCAGGCCTGTGCTTAGACAGCTCCTACAGTTGTGTAAGACAATTTGTTGCAATAAATAAATGGATTTAAGAAGACTCCTAATGGCTATGCTTCTGTGATTGAACCCTGACTGATATGCACACTAAAGAAAGAAGTAATGGTTTGCCTTCCATATTATGAAGTTAGGCAGATTGAAAGCTGGATGGCCACTAACATTCATTCATTCTCAACGGGGCTGGTAATCCAGCGAGGCAGCAAGAAGGACCCCGCCCCTGGAGAGTAGATCTAGCAGGACATTGTATCACTATACAATATTGATGAGGATAATAAGATTGACATGGGGTTGTTAGAAGGTATAACCGGGACACCCTACATACACTGAAGTGCCAGAGAAAAGAAGTAAGGGCCTGTGAGAAAGAGTGAGTGAGCACGACAAGTGAAAGGTATTCAGGCAGTTCCACAGAGTTCTTCTTCATGGTGGTTGTAAGGATGGGGCTTGGAGCAAACTCTATGTGGCCATGCAAGACAAGATAATGATGTCTGACTTTACCTTAAGGGATGAATATTTCTGTTTAAAATCTGCAGACTTTGGAACCCCATACATGTTTTGATTTTATAGTATCCCCATGTGGTAGCATTTTGAGACTTTATAGGTCCCACAAGTTCAGTGGGTCTGGTCCTGCCACTGCTTTTCTTTCTTCTCAACTCTTTCCTACAGTCCTCCAGTGTACTCCACCATGCCCTTTTTATTGTGGAAGTATCAATTGGCTACTGTCATACTATTTTTAACCTATTCTCCTGCCTGAGGCTTTGAATTCTCACCGGTAGAGAGAAAGAAAACAAATCCTACACCCTTCCCATTAATTTGCCATACAGTTTCCTTGTCTCAACATTCATTTTCAGCTCTATTAAGCCTCATAGAGAAGGCTTCCAGAGGCTGGGCCATTCCCCAGCTTCATTATTCTTGGCCTTTTGTCACCACCTGAGGTGTGGGACTGCAACCCTTCTTCAGGCTATTAACCCTTCCTGACTTCGCAGCTCCCTGATGCTCCCAGGATATTCTTAATTAAGTAATGCAGCCACATGCTGCCCTTGAAAAGTGGGGCAGTAAATACTATCAGTCCACAGGCAAAGGGAGGAGAGAGTGCAGTGGAGAAGCTGGAAGGAATGTGACGAAACCAATCAAGTTCAAGAGTTCGAGCTTACACTCAGCTTTTGGTCTTCAGTTTCCCTGAAGCTATCTTTGGGAGGTATTACGGAGGAGCTACATTTTTGTACTGGGAATTCAATTCAGGGCCTCACTTGCTAGGCGGAGCTCTACCACTTGAGCCATGCCCTTAACTCTTTAGTTTTTTAGTTTGTTTTTCAGGCAGGGTCTTATGGTAACTGCAAGGGCTGCTCTCCTGTGTCCACTTCCCAATAGCTGGGTGATATACATGTGTATATCATCATGCCCAGCCCTAAGGTAAAGCTAAATTTGAAAGCAAAATTAATTTGGGTTGGAAGTCAGGTTCCACTAGAGCCTATTTATTTATCTGTGAAATGGGAGTAACATTACCTACGTGACAGACAACAAGAGCAAAGCAGCTAGCTTGGGCGAGGCCCAGAGATGGAGCTAAGAAAATAGTGGGCATTAAACCTTGTGATCTAGAAAAGATTTCTAGGAAGAGAGGGTTTAACTGCTACTTAATGAATAGGTCCCTCCAACCCCATTATCCATCTTCACTCCCTGGGAGTCAGAAGTGTCATTTGCTCTCAGGGCTTTCCCTGATCTCTCAAGGTTCCCATACAAGTCATGATAGATGGTTAGGTTCCTGGGTTGTGAGGATACTTTTAGAACTTGCTCAGACTCATTTAAAAGTGAACTGGAATTAAAAAGTTTTAGCAATAGGTTAGTGGTGATAGTCACACAGCACTGTGAATATAGTTAATGCCACTGAAGTATACACTTAAAAAGGCTCAAAGGGCTTCATGTTACATATATTTGACCACAGTTTAAAGAGTAAGAATTGGAGAGAGGCCTACTGGCTGTGTCTGAGTGGTCATCCTCTCCCTCCCAAATACAAGCTAACTCAGTAATACCGTGACCCACTTAGGGACTGTGTGGAGACCGTTGCTGCTAACTGATTCCAGAAAGGGAGTTAGGAGAGTCCACGTATAATCTCCTCATTTTACAGATGAGGAGTTGGAGACCCTGAAAGTGCAACTCGATAAAGACCATGCAGCACCAGGTTACCTGAGAGGCAGGCCTTAGCTGCCACAAGGTGTCATGGTGAACATTGGAGCCTCTGGAGCCATCCAGATCACCTGGGTGCTGAAATGTGATCTTCCTCTTTCCATCTTTACTCCAGGTTTTTGGTGCTTAAATCCTAAAACTGTACAAAGCAGGAACAAGGACACTGGGTTTCAGTTGCAGAGTGGTGTCCTATGATGTCATAGCTTGATCATGGCCACTTCCTTCCTGCTGTCTGAATGTAATAGCCAATCTTTAAACTGGCTGCAGCCTTTCTCATGTGAGGCACTTTGCATATGCCGTTCCCTCTAGTTGATACCTTTCTCCACACTGCTGATTCCTAGGCACCTCTCCAGGTTTCAGGTGAAACATCACTTTATTCAGAAAGCTTTCCTGTCCTCCCAGCCCAGGTGAGCTCAGCCTGTTGCATGATTCTTAGTAACCTGCATGTCTGTGCAAATCTCATCCTACCTGGTGTTACTTGTATTATGTCTGTGTTCTGTGCATGAGGACAGGGGTTTTGTCTGTCCTGTCATCACTGTTTCTCAAAAGTTCAGCATAGGGTCTGGCACATTTGTGCTCATTAAAGAAAAAAGATTAACCCTGTCTTCTCATGAAGGGATAAGAAGATGATATATCGTTACTTGTATTAATAGGCAAGAGTAGCTGAGGAAGTAGAGCAGACACTGCCTTCAATCTATAAAAACTGATGCAGGCTCTGGCTGGTATTCCAGTGAAATGTACAGATGGGCAGAGTGGAGGGATTGAGCCGACTCCCCGCATTTGCACTGTATGCATGTGAGAATAAACAGTACAAGAGTAGCAGAGGGAAGAGGGTTGACATAGGGACTATTTTCTGGTATGCTATTAAGCATTGATAAAAATGGGTCAGTAATAGAGGAAGGTTGTGGAGACGGCTTCCCCAGGGGCTTTAGAAAAAAGGCCAGAGTTTCATTTCAGTGGGTTATTTTAGCCTTCCTCCAGGCAGCAGAGTAGACTAGACATCCTCTTAGGGTCTGATCGTTCCCTTCCTCTGACCCATGATAAATGAAGTTTCATTCTTGTTGCCAATAAACATGCAAGCACACACAAATGCACAGGGCTTCTGGCCAGTTTTGTGTTGCTAGTGCATTTTACACTGATGGTTCTGAATTCACCTTTTGTTTAGAAAATTACCTCAGTCGTTAAGCATGGTAAATCTCTTTCTGTAAAGAACTTGTTCAATGTCTCCAAGTGAGAACTGCAATGCATACTAATTTAACTCTTGTATTGACCCTCCCCTAGAAAAAGTGGAAAATTCAAGGCCGGCAAGAGGATTAAAGAATAATCTATGACTCTAATTCCCTGCATATAGACAGAGAGAGGTGGACATTGTTGTGTGCACTAATCCCAGCCAGAAGGCTGGGACACATTTTCTCTTTCTCTGCCTTTAAAGTGAGGGAAGGAAATGGTCTTGAATATGCAAATGATCTAATTTAATTAACTTTTATGACCACAGCTCCTTTGAGATAACCATGGGAGCCAATTAGATTCCATTAAAATTCAGTTATTTTCCTAAAGCTTCAATGAGACACCCTTGTCTTCTCCAAGATACAGCAACAATCAGAATGTAAAAAAAAGATCTAATCAGAAATAACAAGAAAGAGCAGGTTGTCTGTGGTGGGCTGCTATTTGATGTTGCCAGAAGCTGACTGCACCATCATCTGTTCCAGGTTGTCACCCCTGAGCCTGGTGCTGGAAACAGCAGAGTGAAATCAGTCCAGCTCAGTCTTGTAACCACTGACCCAGAGTTTATGATAAATGCACGCCATGAAAGATAGAGACGGTGGTACTTCCTACTTCCAAGCAGAAATGCCAACTTCCTGGGGTGGGAGAATTGCCTTGAGCTCAGGCTAGAGATGAAGATGTATATGGCCTTCACTCCTCTGCTTCTCATTTTGTAACATTCTTCCCCCCCCCATGAACATAGTACATCTTTATTGTAAAAAATGAAAAAATACCAAATACCTAAAAGACTTTCCCATTTCTAGGAAGAGCCTAAAGTTTTTTGTATTCCCTTCTTTCCCCCTTACTGAGAGAACTTTCAGAGGACTTTGTGTATAGTGGTGGGGTGAGAAGTTTGTAGAGTAGAAGTGTCACATTTTACTTTCTCTTATTTCTCTAATTTTTTTCATTATGATAAAATAAATATAACATTTATCATCTTAGCTTTTTTTCTTTGGATACTGGGATTTGAACTCAGAGTTTCATGCTTCAGGCACTCTACCTTTTCAGTCATGCCTCCAACCCCATCTTAACCATGTTTAAGCAAACAGTTCTATGGCATTAATTGCATTTACATAGCTGTCACCAATCACCCTCATTTACCTCTAGAACTTTGTCATCTTCCCCAACTGAAAATGTACACCCACTAAACCATCACTCCCCAGCCCATGGTAGCCACCATTCTACTTTCTGTCTCTGTGACTTTACTGCTGTAGGCATCTCATTTAAATAGATTCATACAGTATTTGTCTTCTTGTGGTTGGCTTATTTCACTTAGGATTGTGTCCTCAAAGTTCATCCAAGTTGTAGCATGTGTCAGAATTTCCTTCCTTTTTGAGGCTGAATAATATTTCATTGTATGTGTATATCACATTTCCTTATCCATTCATTCCTCAGTAGGCATTTGTGTTACTTTTACCTTTTGGATATTACGGATGCTACTACTATGAACATGGGTGTGTAAATATCTTTTGGAGACCCTGCTTTCAATTCTTTTGAGCTATACCCATACCACTCATCTCTCTTGCTTCTAACACTGTGCAATTACCTAACTTCCAACGGTTTTTGAGCAAGTCTGTGGTTAGGTAAATGTGTGGTGGGTTCCCCGATTATCTGATCCACATGAAAATGCCTTGAGGTGTGTCGGGCAATGTGCAATTGAGTTTCTGGGAGTTGTGTTGTCTGTGAGTTCTAGAAACATCTAACAACCCTGACTATAATATTGCAATTAATTTTCTCATAACCACAGGTAATGTTTTTACTTCACATGGGTGCTCTGTGTCTAAAACAAATGTATTCTGAAGAGTAGGTCACAGTGTTCTACATTATGTGATTATATAATTGTCAGCCTACTAATTTGGAGGCAAAGTTACTGAAGGCGTCTTTTTAATTGAGTAGATTTAAGAACTCAAAGTTTATATTTAAAATAATTTTAAAATAATCCAGTACTTAAAGCCTAACAAAGGTATACAATTATGAAGCAATTAGAAACAAAAAGATAATAATGTGAGAAACAGCACACACTTTTATAGTTTAAGAGAAAGGAGAGATAAAGGTAATTTTAAAAAATGTCAAATTCTGTTCTTTTTGTTGTGGTAATAGATTTATCTTTCTTTTTAAGTTCTTTAAGCTTAATTGGCTCTCAAAATGATTTCTTCTACCATGTTCTAGTTCAGGAAGACTCATTTTGTGTCTGGATTATTGTGTTTGGATTACTGAATACTAAGTGGTAGGCATAAAGAATGTATCAGTTTAAAGCAGGCACAGGTGAGATATGCCTGTAAACCCAGCATTGGGAAGCTGAGTCAGGAAGACCAAGAGTTCAAGGCCACAGTGAACTATATAGTAAGACCCTGTCTCAAACAAAGCAAAACAAAACAAAACATTGTATCAGTATTCTGAAGTCAGTTCTGTCACTTGAAGCAGTTGAATGCTTAATATTGATTTTCCTGTCTGTTCATAGAATCAAACCTTGCTTGGGTGTGGATGTGTTTAACTGAACACTTTCCCAGCCTGTCACTGCTAAGGAAGCAGTGTGACCCAGGGAGATATAAGCACAAGTCTCCTGAGAACTTCTGGAAAGCTTTTTTCTTTCTTGATAAAAGACACATACATAGCTAGATTAACGCTCGACTTTCCCCATTTCCTTTCGTCATAGAAACAAATGTGATGATGAGAGCTGTAATAATCATTTTAGAAACACAAAGCAATGAACCAACATGCCGAGAAAGACAAAGTTAAAAGGTAGAAGGAACCCTGGATCCTGAGGGCATCACTGAAGCACCCCAGCAACTGCTTACTTCTGTCCTCCAGTTATGTGAGAAAGAGAAACTGTTAACCGACCATTAGGTGGACATTCAGTTACTTGCAGCTAAAAGCATTCTGAATTCCATTTTTCAGGTATGGGAACTGAAATGCTAAGCAACTTGCCAAATTTCTATAGTATTTCAGGGTGATATGGGGATTTGAACTTACATAGTATTTAGACATGATTCTCTATCACAACTCCATTTGTGCTGAGTTGCAAAGTCTGCTTATGATCTTCTCAGGAAACTCGAACTTGACATGAACTTTCCTCTTACTTTTCCTTCTCACAAATGCCAGTTTGATACATCCAAAACCAGATATGGCCTCACTTCCTTGCTTAAAATCCCCAACAATATTTCTTCCTCTAAAGCAAAGATATAATATCAAGCTGTTTTGAGAGCCAGATTGGGAGAGAATTAACTGTGCTGGTGCAATTCTCTGTGAAACAAATTGTCCCCTAAACTGAGCCCCTTTTAACAATAAATGCTTACTTTTTACATGGTTTCTGAGTGTCAGAGAGTAAAATATCTGAGTGGTTTCAGCTTGGGGCTTTCATAAAGTTACATGCAGAATATTTTGGGGACTTCAGTCATCTGAATACATGACTGGAGCTAAGTTCCACTTCACAAAGGATCACTCGCGTGGCTGATGGGTGGAGGCTTCGGTCCCTCGCCACATGGATTTCTCTGCACTATCAGTTGGTTTCCTCCAGAACAAGTGATCCAAGAAAGGCAGAGTCCCAGTGTCTTTTATGACTTGTCCTTAGAGTGACATTACATCACTCTAAGAATATGTGATCATATTCTGTTGGTCACATGTACTAAACCTGATACAGTGTGGAAGAGAATTACACAAGTTGTAGGACTTCCAATCAAGAACCCTTGGGGGCCATCTTGGAGGGTGACAACCACAGATAGGAATGGGACAAAATAGTGGCATACACTACTCAACTTCCATCAATTGTCACCATGATGGAACACAAGTCCTATGTTTATGTCTCAAAGTTAGAAGTAAGATATTTTCTAAGTTAGATATCATGATGGTAAATGTTAACTCAGAACTGCAGCAAAATCCTGTGGCAGCCAAACAAAATAAAAATGCTGCACAGACATGGCCTATGAGCTGCCATTTTGCCACCCATAGCATGGAAGCCATATGTGGGTCCAATTCTAATCTGTGTTGCTGCCTGCAGTGATATTTTCAGCAGGATTCTGAAGGCAAGTCCAAACTTAACACTGGATGTGATTGGTTAGCAATGTTTTCCATAGATAAAGGAGGAAAGAGTGAAGACAAACATGCCTCAGATCGACATGAATGACTGTAGAATTTATTGCCCAGAATTGGATACTTTTGAGAATACAGGTTGGTGCTACAGTAATTACATAGATACAGTGACCATAATTTGGGACTGACTCAGGCAAACCAAGATGTACGGCCCTCATGATATCCTCCCAGTATTACCTCTCGTTACCTGGCTTAGTGCATCCTCAGAGCATGTGCACACAGGCTCTACACCCCACCACTCATGTGCCAGCTATCCTTTCTGTTCATCTTATGTTCCTTTCTCTCTCTCAGCAGAGTTTATTGTACTTTATACAAATCCTCAATGGATCATTTGTCCTGGCAACCTACACACAGGGGCTGCCCATGACTCCCCTGAGGAGTCTCAGTACCCAGCTCAGTGTCTGGCACAGAGGAGGTGCCCGATGGTCATTTATTGAAATTTATTTTGAATCTCACCTTCCTTCTTTTTCCTTAACACCTTCTGAAGGGGACGGAAGTGAAGAAAGAAAATGCTAGGCAGACAAGAAGAAGGAGGAAATGTAAGAATAGAGAAAAATACATAAACTGGATAACCAGTTCTTAAATTAATCACTATTGACCTTAATAGTGGTTGCAGTAAATTTAAAATCCTTCTTAGTCACAGGCATGATGGTGCATGTCTATAGTCTTAGCACTTGGAGAGCTGAGTCAGGAGGACTGAGAGTTCCAGCCTAGCCCAAGCTAAGTAGCCAGACCATGTCTTTAAAAAAATCAATAAATAAAATCTTCTTCTTCCTTTTCACTTCAAGTGAACAGAGGCTGTTTTTACGGAGAATGAGGTGCTATCTCGATAGAACAACATTGTCACGTGTACAGTAGAGACCTGTGTATGTGTGTGCTTTATAAATGTTCTCTGCCTCAGAAGCTCATGACTAAGCTGTAAAAATCAATCCTAGGCCCACAGCAGACATGTAGGAACATTTACTCTCTCATGTCCATATCTTACACTTCTACCAGTCTTGGGCCTTGTCTATAACCTCAGGGGGTGGAAACAGAAATGGATGGGTAGCAATACTCTCTATAAATGATCATGAATGAAATCAAGCTGTAAGATACTAAAGAGATAGTCCTGTGGGAGTGAAGTATGCTTTTGTTGAAGGTGGGTATAGTTAATGGTAGGAAATCATTAGAACCCAACAAATATTTATTAATATTAATCCTAATGTCAGAAAGATGGGGTAGAGCAAAGGAAAATTGTATGATCTATTTTTCTTTGGTGGGCTTTCATTTGGTCTCCTGAATTGGAGACCCACACAGTTCTGGCTCTGATCCTTCTTGGCAGTGTGATTTGAAGTAAACCATAACCTTTTTTCCCGAGCTGTCTTCCTGTTTAAGAAGGGCATAATGGCATGTGTCCATAATCCCAGCTGCTCAAGAGGCTGAGGCAGGAGGATAGGCCACCATAAGCAATAAAACAAGACCCCCATCTCAAAAAAAAGGCTAACTGAAATAAGGTATGTGAAAGGACTTTGTAGACTGGGGTGAAGTCTAAAAATGGTGGTTAGGACTATTATCAGGCTGATTTTCAGGCAGGGTGAAGGAGAGAGAGTGGGAAGGAAGAACAGAGTGGAGAGCCATAGTTAAGTCACCCCCCAGCTTCTTGTGACTAAAACCCGTTTGCCCTGTGAGAGCAAAGTTAATAATACCACCCAACAGAGTGCGAGGGCTTAGAAATTAGCCTGGGACAAGGCTGGGTTTGCGGGGGAGGGGAGGCCCTGAACATCACATGCTTTGAACGTGTGCTTGGCACTTGGTTTGTTGCTCTATTATTACCTGCTTTGGAAAGAGCTGGTCTAAATTGGAATATTTTCCCTCTGTTTAAGCCATTTCTGCTGAGTCCCAGAGCGTTGATTATAGTTCTTACACTCTGTAACTGGCTGTTTCATTCTTGACTCACCTCCAGACTCATAAATATCCCACAGAAAACACAGAGGTTTTAAAAGTTGCTTATCTTTTAACCTCGTGCCTTAATGTGTTCTGAGAATAATCAGGACATGTAGTATCTATTCTGCCTATTGTTCCTAAACCCTTAGTGAATCCACTTTAGATCTTTTATAAAAGAGGCAGGCACATGTAGGAGAGTTTCTCTGTGTGACTTTGGGTGGTTTCTTCAACTCTAGAAAGAGGGATAATAATAACTGATCTGGAGGCTGTTGTAAACTGGGCAAAATGTAAGGAAGAGTACCTGGTCCATGGCAAATGTCCACTAGACATAATTGCTGTTATTATTTTTATTAATAACATGAAAAACACTCAGAACAAAACGACATTTGAAATGAGTCCTGGAAAGATTAATTTATACTTGAAAGTCAAGAGGCTATCCATCAATATTTTCCAATTTAGAAGAAAATCTCTGTCCTTGAGGGAGAGACAAAGTGTAGTAGGCAAAAATCTAAGTAATAATGTGATAGATGGAGAACATTTCAGTAAATTAAAAAACTACTGACCGGGATAATCTAAGATGGACTGTGTATCTGAAGTTATTATTATTTTAGTTGAACAAATGCTCTGGGCATCACTCTGCAATATATTGAAAACACCATGGTGTAATACAAGGAAGTCACCTCCAAAGCCACCAGCACCTTAAGTGCCACCTGGAGACCAGGAGATTGCAAATCTATGGTCAGGAACTCTTTAGGGCTGGTCAATCTACCCTCCTCCTGTTACTTAGTGGGGCTGGAGACCTATTCTTATAGTTTCATTTCTTAGTTAAAGACTTTGATCCTTATTAAAATGATAATATCTTTGCTGTCATCAATCACTGACACGTTTTGTATGAATGAGTTTGGCTCCTGTTTGCAGATTAAGCTTTACTGGAGGAGAAGGCTCACAGGAAGCTGGGAGAAAGCTGCAGTTGGCGTGCTGGGAAGGAGAAAAGGACACGGAGGTTGAGGGATCAGAGGGACAGCCATTCTAAGACTCTCTTGTCAAAAGAAGTTGATTGGGCCATCTCGTATCCTTAATGTAGCTTTACCTTCTGTGTCCCTTCTCCTGCGTGCTGGCAATGGTTATGCTTACAGACATGGAGCACAAGTTTTCTTTCTTATTTACAGCCACGTGGTGCTTTCTGAGAAATGCATCATTAGGCAAGTTTATTGTGTGAACATCATACAGTGTACTTACAAATGGAGATGGCAGAGCCTACTACGTATGTAGGCTATACGGTACACACACACACACACACACACACACACACACACACACACACACACGATATTGCTTATTGCTCCTAAAGCCATGATGAACAAAAGAGCATGAGATAAAACCAAGAACAAGAGAAAACGATGTGATCAAGAGATGTGGTGAACATGACAGGTATGAGACTGCTGTCAGTGTAGCACAGTAATACTGTTTTATAGCAAACTTTTTTTTTCTTAGAATGCTGGGGATTGAACCCAGGGCCTGTGCATGCTAGACAAGTGCTCTACTGCTGAGCTACATCCCTTTGCCATTCGATTTTTTAAGTAGGAGTACAGTTTAAACCAATGATAAAAAATATCATGTAGTAGATACATAAACCAGTAGCATAGTTGTTTCTTGTTATCAAGTATGCCGCACCGAGTGTAACTGCGTGTGCTACACTTTTACCCCAGTGGAAGAGCAGTAATTTATACTGGTGCCACTACAGATGTGTAAGTAATGTGCTGTGCATGAAGGCTGTGACATCACAAGTTGATTGAAAATTTTCAGCTCCATTGTCATCTTCTGGGGCCACAGTTATACATGTGGTCAGCCATTGACAGAAACTTTCTGTGGCAGATGACTGTGTTTGTTCTGGACAACAGAAAGAACAGCTGTTAATTTTATTAGCAAGAAAACAAGGCCTCATTAGTTGTGAGAAAATGAACTTCTGGCTTGTTCATAAATGTCTCCAGGGCTTTAAAAATATTGAATGAAACAAATATAAGTAAAATATAATTAAAATTTAATAACCTAAGGTAGATAATATAGTTCTTTTGGTGAGAAAATTAGAATACAATGTTAAATCATTCTTCTTCATGAAGACATATACATTTTAAATAAAGAAGAAACTAATAAAGCCCAAATTGAGAAACAAAGCTGTTGTTTGTGTAGTATCTGAAATTGAGGCTTTGTAAGTGTTGTAATAGTTCAAAGAACTATTGGTTAAGTGATATGAAAATGCAGAGTACATTTACTATTAATTTTTATTAATCACAGTAATTATTTTGTACATTTATTTACTGTTTGTTGTCAGTCTTCCCCATATTATAGTTTGGATCTCAAAGGCCCAGAGGCTAAAGGCTCGGTGGCCAGCCTGAGGCCCTATTGGGAGGAGGCAGAACCTTTAGTAGGTGGGGCTTAGTGGAAGGAACTTAGGCTATTGGAGGTGACCTTTGGATATTGGAACCCTGGCCCTTCCATCTAGCTGTCTTTGCTTCCTGGAAGCCAAGAAGTAAGCAGCTTTGTACTACCATATACTCTCTACTATAATGTCCTGCCTTGCCATGGCCCAGAAACAAAAAAGCAAGTCGACCAGAGTCTGAAGTCTCTGAATGGTGACCCAACATAAAGCTTTCTTTATTATAAGTTTATTTATCTCACATATTTATCACAGCAATGGAAATCTGAGTGACAGACCACTACAATGGGGGAAAGGACTATTTCTCTGTTTTCAACTAGGTCTCCTATGGCCTAGCACAACGACAAGCATATATTTATGGAATGAAGTTTGTAATCCAGTCTCATCTACTGGCTTGAAATGATCCTTTTAGGGCGGAGGGATGTAGCTCAGTGGAGGAGCACTTGCCTAGTGTGTGCAATGCTCTGGTTCTACCCGTAGCACCATAAGGAAAACAGAATTATACTTTTCAGGTTGGGGCATGGCTCAAGTGGTAGAGTGCTTTCCTAGCAAGCTCAAGGCCCTGAGTTCAAACATCAGTACTGCCAAAAGGAAAAACAAAAATATCTTTTTCTTAAATTTACTTTAAGTACTAAAATGAGGTATCTGAAGATTGTTTAAAACCAAAACAAAACCTTGATCCTTCCATAAAATTCATGATAATCATGAATATATTCTCTGGTAGACAAAGATTAGTTAGCTCTATATTTTCAACATCTGTCATTTTAAAATAAATTATTCAACATTATTAGATTACTCATAAATTGTATCAATCAATTAGCACTGTAGAGCCGAATCTTGAAGGATTTTTTGTTTGTTTGTTTTAGAAGCTAGACTGGTAAAGCTCTTAACGCTTCATATTCCCCAGAAAGGATGAAAGCAATTTGGGTTTTCACCAGGCTCCCTCCCTTCTGCCCCCATTGAAGATGTAATTAATATGCACATTATTTGGGGCTGTACATTTCAACACTGCTGGCCATAGGCAGAGGTAGGAGTTTGAACAAGGAGAATGGGGATGAATCCCCTCCCCCCACCATGGGAAGAGTTAAATCTGCCCTGTCCTGTGTTTAGTAGCAGTGAATCAAAGACTCCTGGCTGATACTAAAGACTCTTTTATTTAGAAGTCCCTGCCAGACCTTTACATATTAAAATGAATCATTGTCGTCTACCCTGAGTCAATTTTGCTTTTCATTTGCTTGATGTATTTCATCTGCATTTGGAAGTGTTAAGAATCACTCATCTATTGTATTTACTGTCACACATTTATACTTGGGTTTTCTGCAAACCCATAAAAATATGCTGTGTAAAGACATTAAAGGGCAATTAGCTTCCTGCATTGCCAAGGTGTTAGATTCTATGCCACCTCTTAAAGTTTATTTATGCAAAAGATTTGCCTTTCAAAAATGGAGTTGATCAGTGCATACCATATGTATGTATGAAAATATCACACTGAACTCAATATGTACAGTTAACATGTTAATAAGAATTTAAAATAAAATCACAACTTTCAAAGGCAAAAAAAAAAAAAAGTTTCTAAGATTAGGCTGACCAGCTTGTGTTGGTTTGCCAGGGACTTTCCTGGTTTTAAAACTGAAAGTACCACATTTCTGGGACTCTTTCGGGCCTTGATAAATGGAAAAGGTTGGTCACCCTATCCTACTTATGTTGAGAGACCATATCGGTATTTCTTAAAACCAGAGCACACAATTGATTTTGAGTCCAGCATCATGTTTTAAAGGATAATAAATCTCCACCAAGGCAACAGAACAAAAGTGAATAAACAGTAAGAGCATACATGTTTTAAGGAATTTCCTTGTGCAGGGTTCTTTGAAATACCACTTTTAGGAACCAGTCTGGGATTTAGATATTTGTGCCTTGCTCTTTTTTGGTCCAAGAAACACAGGGTCAAGTTCAGAAGCATTTGAAGATGTTTAGAGAATTATGAAGAATCCTACCAGGCGAAAAACATTCATTATACATTTCAAGACTGATTCCCAAGGGGCCATGATGATAGTGGCAAAGGTACCAGTGAAGGCTTTGATAGAATAAATCATGGCTACAGAACAATCTTTTAGATGAGAACCAGTTTTCCCCTCCACACAGATTGGGCTGATCTGTGCATTGAAAATGCCCCTGTCATTCCTTCTGCTGTGCTAGAGATGTGAACAAAGAGGGAGGAAAGTCTAAGTCATGCTTGCCAGGGATGGAGGACATTGATCCCTGGTCTGAGCACCCCAGTCCTCCATGGTGAATGCTAATTCATTGAACATTGATGAATTACTCTCTGAACTTATCTGCTTTTTCACTTTCTTTGTGTGATTGTGCCTTTTATGTGGTCAGTCAGGTGTGGCCACAGTGTCACACATGGGGGACTCTCAGGAGAACAGTTTGTTATTCTTAGAGGTCCCAGTAACAGGGGCAAGGCATGGCATATAGGGCCACATGGGGAAATTACCAGAGTAGATTAGAAGGTGGAGGGGGCAGGAGTGAGGGGAAAGCATAGGTTAGAGCATTCCATGGGAAAGGTGAGGCATGGCAGAGTGCAGCATCTAGGAATGGCTAATCTGAATAATTACAGTGAGTTTTGGGCTAAAGGTGTGGTCTCCGTGTTTAGTACCTGGCCCTGGGATGATTAAGGCAGAGGAATTTGCCTGTCAGGGTGTACTGGCCACAGAGGGGAGGTATGGCTTTGGATGACATAGCAAAGACATGCTCCCTGAACCCTTCACCATCTCTAAGAATTGGCTAGCTCCAGTATGGTCAATCTCTCCCCAGGCAGAAAGGTTTCTGAGATGTCACATATCCTAATTTATAGGCAATAAAAACATGAATGATATCGATTGACACGTGCCTAATTCTTGGAGAGTGGAGACAGTATAGCAGAGCAAGAAGAGCAAGGGTTTTAAATTAGATTGAGTCCTGGCTTTGCCAGATGTAGGTAAGTCTCTTTTCTTTGGGAATTAGTTTACCATCTATAAAATTGGTTGAATAGCCAAGTATGATAGCATGTGTCTGTAATCCCAGCAACTGGAAAGCAGAGGCAGAAAGATGAAAAATTTAAGGCAAGCTTGAATTACATAGCAAGACTATGTTTGAAGAAAAAAATTAGTTGAACAATTCTGATTACTGTGAGGGCTGGCAGGATGACACATGTGAAAGTTGTTAGTAGGTACAAAAATTATGCTAAAAACAAAAAATGTGGATGTGTGGACTGTCTTTGGTCATCCACACATCAAAGATGCTGCTGGTGAGTATTGGAGTAAGTTAGGAATCAGAAAGTGTGGTCGCTGTCCTGGGCTCTGCCTTTACCGGATCTTGGGCTTTGGTTTACACAGGGTTGAAGTGTGGGAATTGTATCAATGATTCAGAATCCTTTATGCTTCTGAAATCCCATGAAATCCCTGAGAAGTCTGCAATATGCCACTCTGAAGTAGGTCTGTATTTCAGAAGAACTTTTGGGGTATTTAACTCCTTTAAATTCCATAGAAACTACCGTCCTTCACCTCTGAGTTCTGCCTAGGAAGAGTGGACCCTGGTAGTCCTACCTTCAATATGACTTTGGGCATCCTTTCTCCAGTTCATAGCTACAGCTATTTAGATTAGGATGAAAATCTTTCATGCAGTGAGCCTATTGGATTCTTTTGCTGCATATTTGGGGTTAGAGATTCTAGTTAATATGCAGTGGAACTGAACCTGGAAGGTCAAGATGTAGGTATTTGGAGGCTGAGGATACCATATGGTGGAAACCATGATAGGTTATGTAAAAATAGTAAAGGAAGGTGATCTGGGAGTAGATTTGGTGGAAAAAAAGGAGGGAGGGATAGAAAGAGAGGGATGGGGGGAGGAGAGAGAGAGGGAGGGAAAGAGGGATGTAAGTATGAGAGAAGTGAGAAGCAGATAGATAACATGGTGATTGAGAAAGTAACTTTTTTGGCCAATTTCTGTTCCAGTCACCCATGGGCCTGGCTGCTCTTTCTAGAGTTGAGTTCTGTATTTCTTTTACATAAACAAATTTGAGTGGCTTCTTTATTCTTTATTTCCAACCTTACCTTAAGACACATAATAGCATAACTAGGAATTGGTAGGGAATTTGTCTTGTATTTTTTTGGAACAAATGTTTGACTCAGCACTCTGCACAGAGTAGGTGCCCAGTGAATTTATACCGAGAAGACATGGGAATAATATATTTGCATATGAATGATGCTATTGGTGGCATTTATAGCTAACATAGTTATAATGGATACATTTCAAGACATGCTTCCCTGGCTGGTCTCACCTTGTCCCACAAGAAATTTTGAGGGCTGTCTTCACAATGTCTCTCAGACCTGCACAGGATCTAACTCATAGTAGGCTTTATCTGAAAATGTTGATTCAATTGAATGGCCCAGGATTATTTTACATACTGTGGAGATATGAAAATGATATAATTCATGGTTGCTCTACATAAGGAGCTTGCAGCATAGTTGGGAAGGCATATGAAACCAACAAACAAAAGCAAAACACATGGTAATTTGCAGGGAATTTCAAATAGCCAAGAAACAGAGTATCAGGAGGTCTCCTGTCTTTAAGGAAGCTTCCTGGAAGAACAGGAAGTCTAGTTATAACTTGGATTGGGTGGGATTTGGCAAGGCAGATAAAGGTGGGGAGGAAGGGGAGAAAAGGCTAAACAAAGGTTTAGGGGCAGGAACGAGAGTTTTGCAGCACACTCAACTTAGAATTCCATGATTCAGGGAAGACCCTTAAGGCAGAATGTCCAAGTATGAGTGGCAACAGAGCACTGGAACCAAGAGGGCTGGCTCTGGAGTTAGATGTCTGGGGTTAGACCTCTTAAGGGTGCAATAAAGAATACAGAAAAGACTGTTTATAAAGTTCTTAGATTAGTGTCTGGCACTTAGATCAATGTTAGCTGCTGTAACCTGTTTTCGTAATGGAAATCTGTTGGTAAGACCCAACCAAAAGAATCATTCTATTAATTTTGAGTCACCATATTGAATAGATCATCTCTTGGTTGTTAAGGAAGCCAGTTACTGTCTGAGTTATTGCTGAATTTGTGAGCCCTGGCAGGGACTAGTTTATTGTAGGAAAGAATATGGAAACTATAGAACTCAATGGAAGGCCTGAGCACAAGGAAGGCCTGACTAGGGGATTCCTGTCAGGACACTGTCATATTTTTCTGATCATGGAGTGAGGAGATGAATGTAAGGAGCAGAGAGAGTTTATAAAGGAACAGGGAGCACAATATTGCAATAATTTAGAGATTAGGTAATTAAGGCCAAGGTAGGGTCTGTGGTGTGTGTGTGTGTGTGTGTGTGTGTGTGTGTGTGTGTGTGAAGTGCTGTGGGAAATCTGAGAGACCCTTTAAAGGAAAGTGTCCACTTCTTACCACCTCTATTCTACCACCCTGGTTTAGGCTGCCATCTCCTCTTGCTTGAATCAGGCAACTTCCTCTTGACTTCTTTCTGCATTCTTATCTCAACAACAACTTTCCTTTGTTCACACAGACACAGCCTAAGAGCTCCTACCTCAGCCCAAGGCAATCTGCACTCTTTGCTGGATCCACACACAACATCTACACTGTTGGAATCCTGCTACTTCTGGACACATCCCCTACTGCACATCTACTTGTTTTTGCCACTCTGCAAAACTGACATCCTGGTTATTCTTTGGACACAGCAGACCCACATTGGGGGTGGCAATCCAGAAATAAGCTTGCATAGCCACCCCCCACCTTGGGGGTGTTCTGCTTGCACCTGTTCTCCCTATAAATATCTGCCTAGGTAATCCTTTCACTTCTTCTTCATCTCCACTCATATGGTATCTTTTTTGTGTATATTAATTGTAAGAAGGAGTTTCATTGTGATAGTTCCAAACACGAGCAAAATGTACTTTGATCAAATTCACCTGTCTATTACTTTCTTATTCCCCCATTTAAAAAACAATGTTAACAGGTTTTATTATTCTGTTTTCATACATGTATATGAAGTATTTCGATCATACTGTGCCCCATCATCCTCTTATTTCACTCTCCCTTTCCCACTGGCTTCCCCATCCAGTCTCATTTTACATTCATGTCATTAATTAGTTTTAGGTCTAATTTCTGCATATGAGAAAGAATATGCAATATTTGTCTTTCTCAAATTACATTTTTGTCTTTACATTCCATTCTTTTTTAATATTCCATTGTGTAAATAATACCACATTTTCTTTATCCATTCATCAGCCAATGGGTATCTTCTCTGATTTCATAGTTTGGTTACTGTGAATAGTGCTGCTTTAAATATTGGCGTACAGGTATCTCTATTGTATGCTGACTTATATTCCTTTGGATATATGCCCAGGAGTGATACAGAAGGATCATATGGTAGCTCTATTTTAGTTTTTTGAGGCACCTCCATACTGCTTTCCTTAGTGGTTGTACAAATTTACATCCCCACCAACAGTGTATAAGGATTTCTTTTTCTCCACACTCTCATCAGCACTTTTTTTTTGATGGTTGTCATTCTGTCTTGGGTGATAGGGAATCTCTGTGTTATTTGTATTTCTTTTATAGCTAAGAATGTTGAACATTTCTTCATGTATTTATTTGCCATTTGAACTTCTTTTGAGAACTATTTGTTTAATTTATTTGTCCATTTGTTAACTGGATTGTTTGTTCTTTGACTGTTTAATTTTTGAGCTTTTTAAAAATAAGTTCTGGGTATAAATCCTTTATCTAATAAATAGTTGGCAAAGATTTTCTCCCATTTTGTAGGTTGTCTCTTGATTCTGTGATTCCTTTGCTGTGCAGAAGCTTTTTAATTTGATGCAATTCCATTTGTCAATTCTGGATCTTATTCAGAAAGTCATTGCCTATGCTTACATCTTCAATTGTTTCTTGTAGTAGTTACAAAGTTACAGTTTTACATTAATATCTTTGATCCATTTTGAGTTGATTTTTTTGTTTAGAATGAGAGATGGGGACCTCATTTCAGTCTTCTACATTTGGATAGCCAGTTTTCCCCATTCATTTGTTGGAGAGATTGTTTTTTTTTTGCAATGCATATTTTTGTCACCCTTGTCAAAAATCAGATGGTTGTAGCTGTGCAAGCTTATTTCTGGGTTACCTATTCCATTTGTCTACATGTCTGTTTTTGTGCCAGTACCATGCTGTTTTTGTTACTATAACTCTGTAGTATAATTTGAAGTCAGGCATTGTGATAGCTTCAGCATTGATCTTTTTGCTCAGAATTGTTTTGGCTGTTCAGGACCTTTTGTGGTTCCTCAGAGGTTTCAGGATTGATTTTTTTATTTCTGTAAAACATAACATTGGAATCTTGATGAGATTGCTTTCTACAGTATAGCCATTTTCACAATATTAATTCTGCCAGTCCATGACCATGATAATCTAGTGTTTTCTTCAAATTTGTGTCTCTTCAAAGTCTTTCTTCAAAGTTTCATAGTTTTTATTGTAGAGGCCTTTCACCTCCTTAAGTAGATTTATTCCTAGATATTTAATTTTTTGAGCCTAGCATGAATGGGATTGTTTTCTTTCTTAGGATGTTATTTTTGGACAAGCATGGTCATACATGCCTGTAATCCCAGCTATTTGGGAGGTGGAGATATGAAGGATTGTAATTTAAGGCCAGCCTGGGCAAAAACTTATCGAGATTCCATCTCAATCAATAAGCCAGGCATGGTGGTACATCCCTGTTATTGAAGCTATGAGGCCTGAGGCCTGTCCTAGGCAAAAATGTGAGACTCCATCTAAAAGATAACTAAAGCAAAAAATGGCTCAAGTGGTAGAGTTCCTGGCTAGCAAGCACAAGGCCCTAAGTTTAAACTCCAGTACTGCAAAGATGACAACAAAAATTACTGATTTTTGTATGTTGATTTTGTTTAAAGTGTTTATAGCTCCAATAGCTTTTTAGTAGAGTCTTTAGGGTCTTTTAAGTATAGGATCATATCACAAATCAATAAATAGAACATAGCACGTATACAGAATAAAGGACAAAAATCATCTCAATAGATACAAAGGCAGAAAAAGCTTTTGACAAAATTCAGCATGACAAAAACCCTGGTGAAAGTAGGAATAGAAGGAATAGAAGGAATGACCTCAACACAATAAAGGCTATATATGACAAACCTATAGCTGACATCATACTAAATAGGGAAAAACTGAAACCATTTCCTCTAAAGTCAGAAATTAGACAAGGGCATCTATTCCCTCCATTCTTACTCAATAGAGAGCTAAAATTCTTAGCCGGACCAAGAAAGCAAGAAAAAGAAATAAGAGGGTTACAAACAGGGAAGGCGGAAGTCAAATGTCATCTTATTAATCTTCCTTAACCACGTTTTTAAAAACAGCCATCCTTCTCTGCCTTGGCACACCTCATTCACCTTAGCCTGCATGGCCTTTGCTTCCTGGCCTTTATCACCATCTAACACACAATCTCTCTATCTGTCCATTGTCTAATTTCCCCACTAAGATGTTAGCTCTAGGACAGCAGATATTTTTGACAGTCTTGCTCCTGAATATATCCCCAGAACCTAGAATAGTACCTGGCATGCAGTGGGTGCTCAATAAATATGTTGAGTGATATGTAAATAAAAACATCAGAATTGTTGTGTCAGGCAGAGTACCCTGTGACCTCTGTGAAGCTGCCTCATTTATTCCTTCAAATGACCCTGTCAGGAACGTGGTATTCTCCTTGCTTTACAAATGATACCACTGAGGTACAAAGATCTGCGGTGAAGAAGGCACAGAGCTGTTGAGTGATAGTCGGGGGTGATGTCTGGTTCCTTTGGGCCTTGCCACCATTCTGTATGGATGAGATGCTAAGGCTTGTGGCCTCTGGAGAAAGAAAAACAGTAGAACTAATGGCAGAAATAGGGATGCTGGGAAGGAGGGCAGAAAAAGAAGTAGAACCAGGAAATTCAGGGTTAGGCAAATATTCAGAATTCCTGCTCTATATAATATATTGTCTGAGAGTGGAAGTGGGCACTATTCATAATTAAGCTGGAGCAACTGAAATTGACCGAGGCTGTCCCAGCAAGGGGGTGGGTGGTCCTCCTGGAGGTAGGAATTGGAAAATTGGCAATGAGTCCTGGATAGAGATTTCAGTGTCTCCCTTCAGATATGCACAGGGAAGCCATGGACATGGGGTGCCAATCTATAGGTCGAGAGAAGAGAACATCAAAGTCTGCTTTGGGAGGAGGAGGAGCCTGTGAAAGACAGAAGAACCAAAAGTAAAGAGAGGCACAGAGTTCAGGCAGAGAAATGGACAAGAGAGAGATAGCTGAGGAGGCTAAATTTTGCCAGGCAGTTTAAAAGTAGGTCAGCAGGAAGCTGGCAACAAAAAGAGAGATCAGATAATCACTTGCTTTTTGTAACAAAAATTTCATTTATCTCAACAAAGTGCTAAAAGGCATTTAATTAGAGGAGAGTAAAATTAATTTGGAGAATTTTTTTCTGGTATTCCCTACATTACACCTTGAAACCTTCTTGGGGTGCTTTCAATGCTGGATCAGGAGCTGGGGTTTGGTCTTCTAACCTGAAATTTTCTTGTGCCCACAATGGCCCATGGCACTAAGAGATCCTACATTCAGAATGTCACTGACACAGATAGAATCTAGGCCCTTTTGGAAGATAAAAAGCAAAACGGAGACATCAATGATTTCTTTGGGGTCAAGAAGATTAAAAACTAAGTTTCTAGGCCAGCATAGGTCGTAGTGCCTGAATCTACTTTTCCTTGGCGAAACAGAAATTTTAACAATTTCATGATCAGTGCAAGCAGGTATTTTTCTGCCCTGACTTCTTACTTCAAAATGAGAACAGGAGGTGGGTGAGGGAAAGAAACAAGCAAACAAAATCCTAGTTTGAAACATAAATGATAGCATAACTGAAATGCTGAAGTCTACCCAACAACAAAAACTGGAAGTATGTGTGTGTTTGTTGAGAAGTGAGAGCTAGATTTTTAATCACAATATTTTTGTCTGTTCAGGCGTGGTTAGTCTCCATTGCTCTAGCCAGAAGGGGCCTTTTCTAGATATGGAGTCTGTGTGCATAGCACATGGTTAGTGTTCTTGATTTTTGCGGCAGTAAAATCTCATGACCAGGGTCCTGGAAACCGAATGTCTCCCTTATATTCTCTGAGAAGTCTTCATAATTGCTTTGGGCAGCAGTACTAGGATGAGGACAAGCCTCAGGCCTTCCCAGTACTTTCTTTTTCATCACAGCAAAAGTGTTAGTGAACAGAAATCACCATGGCACACAACAAACTCCTGGAAACCAAAAGGAATACCATTTTGCAGGAATTCAAGATGAACACAATCGTTGCCATGAGGCTGAGGTCCTCTGACCTCCACCACAGAAATCACCTGGGTCAAGAGGGCCCTTCTAAGAGGGCAACTGTGAGCCTCTCAGTGCCCCTGCATGAGCGCAAGAGGCTCAGATCAATGCCTGAGGCCAGGTTTCTCAGAAGCAGTGTGTTGCAGCTGGTAGCATGCCATGAGCAGATGAGCGCGTGTCCCCAAGGCTGTCCTTGGACAGAATGAGGAAGTGGGAGTTTGCTTTGGCACCCCACACCTCTCCCCTTCTCAATTCTCCCTAAAGACAGTCCTCTTAAAGAGTTTCCTGTAAGGTTTCACATTCAAAATGATAATTTATTAGAGGCACACTGTGTGACATCAACTGTGCTCAACATACCCTTCTTTTCCCCATCTATCACCTTTCTCCCTCTTCTTGTTTTCATCTGTTCTGATTCCATAGTTTTCTTTTCCTTCTTCTCCTTTCTCTTTGACTATTCTTCCTCTTCTTTCCTAAGATATGAAATGGGGGTGGGGTGAGAGAGGGAGGGGGCAGAGAGAGACAAAGAGAGAGGAGACAGGGAAGGAGGTTGTCTGCTCTCTGAAGATTGTAAATCTATGGTGTTTGTTGATCCCAGGGGTATCTTATTGTATTGTTACTTATTTTCATCTCAGAGAGTTGCTGGAAGAATGAAATGTGGAGTATTTAGCCAGGGCCTGGTGTGCAGTAAGGTATCAATAAATACTAGTTGCTGTTAATATGGAAAAGTTTGCCCTTGGAATAGACATCTTCAGATCTAGGACATTCCGTTTGGGTGGGGATTTCTTCTCTTAAAAACTTTTTTTCTGCAAGCCCTTCAGGATAATTACCTGTATAATATGTGTCACGGGCACACACCCACATGCAAGGGTGGATTTTCGTTCTTTGCTTTACAGAAGGGACACAAAGCAGAGAAAAGACAATGTGTCACCTGATCACAAAGCTTTCAAAAAGCTTTGACCTCTACAACTGCTACCCACACATATATTGATATAAAACAAAAACCCCAACAATAAATAATTAATTGTAAAGATAAACAATGCTTATCTTTACAATGACATGCAATTTGTACTCTGCTGTGTTCCATTCTCTTTCATTAAAAAATGCTGATTGTCACATACTAAATTAATTCATGGGGGGAGGGGGAATAAAGGAGAAAATGGAGGGGGTAAATTTAACTATGGTTTATTGTAAGCACTTTTGTAAATGACACAATGTACCCCCAGTACAATAATAACATGATAATAAAGATATATAAAAGATAAAAAATAAATTAATTCATGATCCAAATGGGTTGTCACCCGCTGTTAGAAAAAATGTGGTCTATAGTGGGACTTGGCTCCCCCAGTAATGCCTAGCACTGGCCTTCTATCCACCCTGACTCTCCACATTTGTCTACCCTTCCGGTTTCTGTTTGTGATCTTCCAAGTTAAGAAATAGCAAATTAGAAGTGCTTCTTCCTCCTCTCCCTTTCTTTTTCTCTCCCTCCCATGATCCCCCCACTCCCTAGCAAGAAATGGTCTTCCTTAACTGCTGCTTGCTGAATATCAGTGGTGATGATGAGGCAATGCTAAAACAACGATGCTAGGATGACGAGTAATGGTGATGATGATGCTAACAGTGATGAGAGTAAAGATGATGGTGGTGATAGTGACTAGCAATGATGAGAGTAAGGATAATGAAGACAACACAATGCTAAAAACAGCGAGAATAACAATGACGAAGACTGGCCCAATGCTGGTCCAATGCTAACAACAACGATAATACTTAACACTCCTTTCATGTTTGCTTTGTGCCAAGCCAAGCACCTGTCTATAGTGCTTTACAAATTGAATTGTACTTACTATTCACAACCACCCTACATTGGAGTCTATTCTGTAATTCCTCTGCAGGAAGCACTACCTCTCTTTTTCTTGCAAGATCTAGCCAGAATTAGCAACACTTGCGTGTTATAAAATCTTGTCTAACTACCTGATTGAGCAGAAGCGATGATGCTATGGAACAATGTGTTTTTATAAATCCTGATGTGAAAGCAGCACCTAAGCACAGTGACCATTGACCTAGAACCAGTGAATGCATGGCTTGTTGTATTGCTGTAGTTAGTACATACTGCAAACGTTAGTCAGAAAACTTACCATAAAAATCTAGTCACGTGTCAACATCCAGCCACAGAAATTCCTGTTGCATTTGCTGTTTGATCCTTATTTTAATGCCGTTTAGTTATTCATTTTATGTATTTAACAAGTAGCGGCATTAATTTCTTTAATTATAAAAGTAACATCATGTTCACTGTTAAAATTTTAGAACCTACAGCTAAATGTAAAAATGAAAATAAAAATGACTCCAAATTCTACCACCCAGAGACAGCAGCTATTCACATTTTGTTGGAGTGTGAGTATGTTTAGGCCTTCAGACAAGTTGGGTTTTTTGTTTGTTTGTTTGCAGTGCTGGGGTTTGAACTCAGGGCCTTGCACTTGCTAGGCATTTGCTCTACCTCTTGAGGCATGCCTTTAACTCTTTTTACTTTAGGTTATTGCTTCAGAGAGGATCCCCTTTTTTGCCTAGATGGCTTGGAAGAGAGATCTTCCTAACTATGCCTTCCACATTGCTAGAATCATAAGCATGAATCACTACTTCTTGCTTGTTTGTTGAGGTGGGGGTCTGGCTAACTTTTTGCCAGAGCTTGCCTCAAACTGATTTCTGCCTCCCTAGTGGCTGGGATTACAGGCATGAGCCACTTCGCTTGCCTGCAGACAGGTTTTGTTTGGTCTACACAGGGTTTTAAAAAGTTTTTCATATGAAAACCTGGATATCAGCATGTCTTGAAAGAGTATCAGGATCTGACCATGTTGGACACACAGTCTTACAAGACAACAGCTGCCTGTTCTGAGGAACAGCTGTCCCGCCTGGGCAGAACAGGGCAGGGATGGGTGTACAGATATCATCTGTTCTAGGCCTCTCTATTTCCGTTTTACTTATACTTGGTCAGCTTCATTTTCTTGTTATCTCATGCCCTTGTGGGCACTGAAGTTTTCTGTTTCAGTTCACAAGCAATTCTATACCCAATGTTTCAGAAGCCAGGCTGTTCTTTTTGTGGGTGGTGGTGGTAACAAGGGGATGGGCAGGTGGGGATCACTCTTGCCCCTTGGTATAGGATTGTGGGTAGAGAGCAGAGGCTTTCATTCCTGGCTTCTGCTCTCTCTTTCCTAAGGTATCTGAAATTTCAACAAACACTACAAATGGAAGATAAATTTCTTTAAACATCTCTTAAATCTGTTGTATGTTACTTATTTAGCTCTAACCATATTCCTATGAACTTACTTTATTGGTTTATTACTGGGTTTATGAAGAAAGTACTTCTTCCTTTTACTTCCGCTCATTGCTTAACAGTGGAGGGAGTCTATCCTGGGCCCAGATTGTTTCTTCTCAGTTCCTTGGTTTCCCAAATTGTATTTGATTCAACCACAATTTCATTATAAACATTTCCCCATTTGAATGATTAATGAAAAGAATTTTTAGTGGCTGCACAATATTACACGGAGTGGGTGTATCTCATATCTCATTTGTCTGACCTTCTTTCTCATAGTTGAGGACTTAGGGGAGGAGGGCCCAGGGGAGGACACGTTCAATGATGGAAGGGAAGGGAGACGGGATGGTGGATATTAGGTAACAGTAAATAGATTCTAGAATTGGTTGCTGTAAGAGGCAGAAGTTTTAAGATGAGAAAATCTTCCAAAAACCATAACTAATAGTTTAGATGACAAGTGAGGATCGAGACAGCCTGTCAGAAATCTGACAGGGGGTCTGACAGCGGATGATCAAAGAGTAAGTAAACCAGAGAAACTAGTGGATGAAGAAACCGAACCCATATAACCTTTTAAATTTTTTGCAGTGCTGGGGATGAACCCAGAGGCTCATGCATGCTAGGTAAGTACTCTATCAGGGAGCCACAGGCCGCATAGTACTTTCTGAGCAGGGATGCAGCTTGTGAGCTGGTGTACAGTATACAATAATTTGTCCACTTCTCTAAAAGTTGAACATTTAGGTATTTCCAATTTTTCTACTTTTATAAATAGCACTGGGATGAAAATCTTGGAGCATAAAAGTTTGCAAAGATGGAAGTACTCAGCATACTCTTTTAAGGATATGTTGAGACCAATTGATAAAGTATTTTCCTGAAGGCTGTTCACATACACTGTCTCCTTAGCAGTATTTGTTTTTGTTTAATTAAAAAAAATTTTTTTTAAATTATGGTTGTACCAGGGGTACATTGTGACATTTACAAAAGTTCTTACAATATACTATAGTTGAATTCATACCTTCCATCATTCTCCTTTACCCCCACCCCCTTCCTGGTATAATTTCAACAGGTCTGATTTTTCCATTTTCATTCATAAGCATGTAATATTTCCACCATATTTACCATTTCCTTATATCCTCCCCCTTTCCACTGGTACCTACTCCCCAGACAGGACATGTTTTGTATGCCTACTCTGGCCCCTTCTAATTAACTTGGTCCACCCACATTAATCTTCAAATGAAAAGCTGCCACTGGCATTTGTACTTCCTATCTGAATTTTTTTCTGAGTCACCGTCTTTCAATATTTTTTTTTGTCCATGACTCACAAGAAGTAAATTTTGCAAAATGACTCTCTTTCTCCCTTTCTCTCTCTCTCTCTCTCTCTCTCTCTCTCTCTCTCTCTATATATATATATATATATATATATATAGACATACATATGCTTACAGATGAAACAAATGTTTCACCAATCACTTGCCTTTTCTCTATATGATATACTCTGGTAAATTCATTTTCTTCTAATTTAGTTTTTAAAATAAACTGGTCATGACCCATTAAATTGAGGTAATAACTCCCATGGGTCATTACTCTCAGTATAAAAAAAATCTGTCACTCAAGGACCATCTCTAGTTTATAACTTGACTTCTCTTCCCATTTAAGCTCCGGAATCCTATTCTTCTATGACTCTTTCAAATTGGTGACCTGTTTTGGATTTGCTTTCATGCATTTGAACATCATTATCCTCTAAAGCATGACTTCCAGCCTGCACTCTGTCTTGGGCACTCAGTCTTGTTGTGCCCCATCCAATTATTGGAACCTGAGTTGGGCTGGCATGATTGCTTCATGGCTCCCACTTGGCAGGGACAAGAAACTTGACAGGGGATGAAAATGGTCATCATACTGAATAAGCACTGAGGACCATCATTTCAAAGGAAGATCTTGCTTGGTAGGCGGGCACTTTACCACTTGAGCCACTCTGCCAGCCCCCATTATTTCAAAGGAGGATCTTGTTTAGCCTAGTTTTAGCCCAGATATCCACATACTGACACCCTCATTTCCTTCAGTCTGTGTTCTACTTCTCCCTCCCCAGAGAGAGGAAATTTCTGCCTTCCCTAATTGTGGCATCTCACATTGGACCCAGGTCTGCTCACCTTAGTTTTATTTCTTATGGAGGGTCTGCCTGCACCTTGTTCAGAGTCATAAAATGTAGAGCAGGAAGAGATTGAGAGGTCAGATAGGGTTCAAGCCTCTAATTTTATAGGGTGGAAATGCAAGTCCAGAGGGACAAGTAATTCTCTGCAGAGACCTAGATAATTCCTAATGAAAGCGAACTAGAAACAGGGCTCCTGGATACCCGTGTATGGTGCTGTCCTAGTCCATTTTGTGGTGTTTATTATGAACTTTTTGGGGATAGCTTTGTCATATAATAAGCCCTAGGATGATTGCATTAGACTCATAGTAAACGGTGGTATGAAAATGGTCTGATGTATTTCTCACTGGAACATAAAATAATTGAGTCACTTAAAAGGGCTTCATTTTCCTCAAATAGAATTTCCAGCAGCAGCTTTCTAACTTCTTGGTCCTCTGTTCCCCTCACCTCTTTGCTGGTTTCATTTTACACAGAAGGAAATTGAGATATAGAGAGGTAAGTAACATAGATAGCACTCCTGCTGAAGGGAACTTCAATATCAAAGGAGAATGCTAACTCAGAAGATCCGAAGACTAACTGAGATTAGTGGCCAAGAAAAGTCTTGAGTTCAAGGTTCTCACAAGGTGAAATTTGGTGATGAATGAAAAAGGAGGCGATGGAGGCTGTGTCATAAGATTTGATAAAGGGGAGAGAGGGGCTGTACAGCAGCACAACCAGGGTACATGTCTTCCTTCTGGGCAGAACCTTACAAACTCCTGGGTAAGGTAGTTCAATCCTCCACTGGTAGGTGTTTGTGCTCGCAGCAGATAGGTGTTGTGGAGTTCTAGAAGCTCTTCCAGGTCATACTTTCCTATCCAAACACTTCCTAGAGTCCCCAGATACTAAAATTGGTGATTGGTAGAAATTTTTGTTTTAATTTTGGCAGCCCAGTATCTATTAATTATCTTTTGGCAGTAGCATTAATATTGTCCTTTGGGGGAAGTGCTTCTCTCTCATTGGTTAAGTTCTGGTGGGATGGTTAACCAAGAACTTCTATTTCCCTCCCCCCCACCCAGCTAAGGGGAAGCTGTAGGACCCATAGTAATCTAAATGGATGCTTCCTCTGGAAATGGAAGCTCAGCCAGGTTGACAAAAACACTAAGACCAAGGTTCATTTATTCTGCTAACAACATGCTGTAGACGTCTGCAATATTCCTGTGACATCGACCCTGATGTGTCCTAACAGACTTCTGTTAGGAATCTGAAGGAATTCAGTAAAGTTAGATTTGTTCTTTAGGAAAAAAAATCCATCGGCCAGTTGGAAGATTTAGGAGCAAAAATAATTCTCAATCAATATCATATATAGTATGTACCTGAGCAATTATAGATTGCCAAAAGATTTATAGAGCTATCATGCTTGATCACCATAGAGGTTAATCCAACTTTCTCATTTTATAGATAAGAAAAGGGAGTCCAACCGATTTCTGTTTGTCAAGTATTACTGAAATTACTGTTTGAAGATAATGGGTTTAGATCCAAACTAATTTAGCTTAGTCACAAGACAGGTGGGACTGTGTAAATTTATACAGCTCAATTAAATCTTAGCACTGAAAGGGACCTCCAGGTCTCTCACAATCATGTATCCATTTGCCCCATCACGGTGGGCTTTAATAGTATCAGCAGGTTGTCTTTTACTTCACAGCCTATAAAGAAGGCAATTCAGTGACTTCCTTTGTAAAGCATTAAGCATCACTCACACTTCAATCTAATGATATTTTTACATGTAAATGTAGAGCACTTTATATGTCTGCTTAAAAACTATTTAAAATTGTTATTTGAAAATTAGAAGCAGCCTTAAAAGTAAGTTGAAGTATTACCATGCAGTTGAAAGGGTTGTAATAAATGATCTTGACCATATTTTCCTAATTAGAAATAACATAAGTCATAGGCTTTAGGAGTAAAAAATTGGTATTAGTAAAAAATTCCCTTCCCCCATAAGATGGCTGGGGAAGGGAATGTTTTCTTTAACCCAAAGAAGAATAATTACAGGGGGTTTCCATATTCAGTGCAAACTTGTAAAACTAATTTTGGGATGCCCCACAGTTGAATTCAATGCAGCAAATGTGTTTTGAAATTTCTTATATTTGAGGTAAGAGCTTTGAGACTGTAGTGGGTATTTGTGGGAGATTGGTTCCAGGATTCTTCATGGAACCTAAAATCTGTGGATACTCAAGTCCCTTATATAAAAAGATATTTACATATAACTTATGAAATCCTCCTGTATACTTTAATTCATACTTATATTACTTGTAATACTTAACACAATGTAAGTCCTATGTAAATATTGTTGTAGTGTATTGTTTGAGGAATAACAACAAGGGAAAAAGTCTGTACATGGTCAGCACAATTTTTTTCAAATATTTTCAATTCATACTTGGTTGATTCCTTGTTGGATAAGGAGGGTTGACTGTACAAAGACAGCCATACAGTTCCTGACGCAAGGGTCTTGGAAGCTAGTTAGGGAAGGAAGAAGAAGGAAGAGGAAAGAAGGAGAAGCAGCAGCTTAATACTCATTTGGTTATGACTCCTCCCTTGACAATTGTTATATAAAGAAAAAGAAGTAAACATTAAGCCCATCTTTTCAGAAGGAACTGTAGTTTTTCCCTGGTTGAGGAAAGAGTTCCTTCTCAAAGGGTGCTACGTCATATATGTTTTTCTTTGAACCCTGTGAAATTGTTGACATTTAACTATTTCATTATAGAAAATTTCACGATTCACAGCGTGACCTATGAAGCTTTCTTGCCAACGTGTTAAAGCTCTGTGGTTCTTGTTCTCCATTTGCCCTTATAAATGCTTTTAGTACCTTTTTCCATCCAGCCCTGCCTCTCTGGAGACTTCCCTGTTCAGGCTGTTATCACCCAGGGTCCTTTATATTTTGACTTCTGATTGGATTTGGCCAATGTGGGGGGGAGGCTCCTGCAGAAATTTTGAGGGTGGAGGAGAGAATTTATTCCTCACCACCTCACTCCCTACTTAAGTGAAGCCTAGGTGGTGGCTGTATGCCTTTTCTATGTAGGGTTCCTGTTGAGGGCTATTATGGATTGAATACAGTTGAACACTTGGTCCCCACTCATCTGGTTGTGCTCTTTTAGGAGGTGGTAGAGACTTTAGGAAGTAGGACTTAGCTGGAAGAAGTAGGTTACTAGGGTGTGCTTTGGAAAGTTATACCTGGGATCCTGGTCCTTCCCTTCTCTCTGCTTCCTGAGGTGAATAGCCTCTGCCACACACTCCTGTTGTCATGATGTTCCGTCTCAGCACAGGCCCAGAATCAAAGGAACCAAGGATTGTGGACTGAACCCTTTGAATCTATGAGCCAAAAGAAATCCTTCCTTCTTTAAATTGTTTCTTTCAGGAGTTTGATCATAGTGATGAAAGTGTGACCAGAACAGTGGCCTTCTTTCAAAGCCCTAGTCCTGCAGTACTTCATTAACAGCTCAGCCCAGGCTGGTCACACCTGAGGACATAGTACTAGAGAGCTGACTGTCCACCCATCTGTAAAGAGTCTCTTTTTAAACTTCCTTCAGTTAAACCCTTTGAGTGTGCCATCTGCTTCTGGTCAGGTCTCTGACTATTTCAACCTGAGTCTAATCAGGTCTTTATTTTAACAGGACATCAAAGATAGAAAGTAGAAAAACAAGTTAAACAACAGATTGAAGTAAAAATCAGACAATCTAGAATTTTGTATCATGAGAACAGGACAAGAACGCCTGTAAGCATGCTCAGTTTTCTCTAAAAAGTTTTAGCTGAAACAAAAGGACACTTTGAAGATTAATTATGAGTTTTACCCTAAAGGTGCCTGCCTCACTTAGCAACTAACAAGCTCTCAGAAACTATGGACTGGATTCTGTACTTCCTTTTATGGTTTATAGAAGCTTGCATGACACTTTAAGATATTTGAATCTTCAAGGCAAATATAGGCAGACGTGGGCAGTAGGTTTCTATTTCTATTTTTATTAATGGAAGGGGAAAGGTCTAAGAAGCTAGGTGGAATATTGAGAAGGGTAATTTAGACATTTTCTTGAAGTTGTCACAGAACTGTCTTGAGGTCCCTTTCTGGGAGCAAGGAAATCCAAAGAAGACAGATGGCCTGGAGTCTCACACTTCACAAAACCTCTGTAAATTCTGCAACTCAGACAAGCCATTGGAGAATGGTACCTCCAAAAAAAAAGATTCAGGTGCATTCGAGCTTATAGTTCACTGTTGCTAGAGAGGAAAGCAGGGTAAGGTTAAGTCTGAATGGAGAAAAGTTAATTTTGAGTCAACTGCTAAGTGAGATCTAGTCTTGTATTTATTTAACTAAATTTAGATAGAGTGTCAACATATAAAAATTAGTGTAATTTTCTTCCAGGTTAATATTTAATCCTTTTTAATATGTGGGTCTTTATTAAAGAAATATTACTGGGTAGAAATGATTTTTATCCATTTAATAGTGCTTAAAAGAAACCAAGTGTTTAAACCAGGCCTACAACCTGAGAAAAATTGCCTTTCAGTAATTTTTTGTCTTTTGTTCGTCTGGTGAGGTGGTCTTGCAGCCATCTCAGCTGTCAAAACCCACACGTTTTGGAAACATTCTGGAATCCCCAAGGTGGACCAGAGCTGAACTAGCTAGGGTACATTTGTGTGTGTGTGTGTGTGTGTGTGTGTGTGTGTGTGTTCATGATATAGACCTGCTGATTTTCCCACCCTATCTTCGGCTAGGGGAACCTGGTCTACAGATATCACGTGCTCATCTGCTTCAGGGTAGTTGTCATCATTCTACCCACTTGCCAATCTTTGGTTAGAAAATCAGCTTGTGACACAATCAAGCCAAGATGGTGGGAGTATAGATGGGTCTTCTGTAAGGCCTCCAGAAAAAGTTTCTCTGTTCTTGAAAAAGATGTGTTTGAGAAAAGCCCTTTCTGTTTCTAGTTGTTACTGTGTGAGGAGGTGATACAGCAGTAATCCACTGTTAACCTGCTCTCCAAAAACAAAGTCTTGATTTGTAGCTGTTGCCTATTTCCATTCCTGTAGTGTAAATTCTCTCACTGTGGCTCATTTATGCTATCAGTAGCTGAACAGTGGCGGCCAGACTCCTGAATATTGGGCAATTGCTCTCAGGAGCCTGAGGGAGCCAACTCCGTCCCACCGCTGACAACTTAGGGCCGTCGTGTCCATTTGCTCAGAGTAGGCAACATGGTGGGGATGGCAGAGCAGAAAGAGGAAAGGCTCCAGATCTGTCATCTGAGAGCGATGGAATTAAGCAACTTTGGAGTCTTCCTCATTCTGGACTTCTTGTTTTGTGAGTTAATAAATAAACTTCTTGTTTAAAGTGGGTGGAGTTGTGTGTGGTGAGTCTGGACTTCATCTTGATGGTACAGGTACCCTTGGGTTCCCACCTGTAGAGGGAGGGAGATACAGCAGGGACAAAACTAAATACTGGAAAATGGAAATACTCAGTTGGTGGGCAGGAAGAGGGAGTGTGTGTGTGCGCGTGTGTGTGCGTGTGCGTGTGTGTGCGCGCGTGTGTGTGCGCGTGCGTGCGTGTGCGCGTGCGCGAGTGTGTGCGCGTGCGCGCGTGTGCTGTGTGTGCGTGTGTGTGCGTGTGTGTGCGTGTGTGCGCGCGCGTGTGTGTGCGTGCGTGTGCGTGCGCGTGTGTGTGCGTGTGTGTGTGCGTGTGTGTGTGGGGGGGGAAGGGCAGGGAGCATCGTCTGGGTTGAAATAGTACTCTGGCCGGTTGCCGAGAGGAACAGCATGGTGGCTGAGGGCCAGCGAGGCTGCTCATGCCCTCGCCAAGGAGGCTCCAGTGAGAGCAGGCACCTCAAAGAGAGTCAGGACGCCAGACAGAGGCCCAGGCCCGGGAGGGCTGCCTGGATGGGGCTATAGAACACAGTGCTGTAGGAAGTAGGGACAAGGGCTCATGGGAGAAAGAGGAGGTGCAGAGAGAGGCAGCAGTGTATTTGCAGAGGTCTAGACTGCTCACTCACCCACGCACTGGGGAAAGGGCACCCGTTGTCCTGAGAGGCAGAGTCAAAATTCCCTCAGATGCTCACCAGCTGAGACTGAATGTTGGGAGTTAGTAACTGCCACAAATCAGACTGAGAAATGGCAGAGAAGGAACGAGAATCTTTTCCAAAATACCTTTAGTACATTTCCTTGGTGACGTTACGAAATTGCTGCTTACTTTTCTTCTTGGATCTTCAAAAAGAGTATCATTGCCTTCCCTCCACCACAGCCATATTGTCACAATCTCTGGGGTCCAGAAACTTACCACTGACAGTCATGTCTGGCCCTCTGAAAAGGCTCCCTCACGTGTGTGAGGAAATCTGTTTGCCTGCCTATGACAGAAGCAATTTAGTTTCTGTTGTGCAGTGATTTCTCCTGTTATTCATTTACTCTTTTTCTTTCTTTTCTTTTCCCACACAGTCAATAATGTATCCATAGGTCTCTGTCGGTTCAGTCTCATTAATTGAATGACTACCTGGGAAGGACCTTTATAATTGAATTGTCTGGAGGAAGGAGGCTCAGGAAGGATGAAAGTTGATGTGTCAACAGCGTTCTCTGGGGATTTTTAGAGCATTATTTTCCTCTGGTTTAGTTGGGAAGCCAAAGAGCAGGAAACTTGGCTTCCTCTTTGCACTCTGTGTCTGTTGGAAGTCATGGTTGGTGATTTTAATTTATTTAGTGGCTGGGTTCTGTGACAATATCATTACAAGAGAGTAACTAAGGATGAAATCAAACAGGAGTGGAACCTTCAAGAGTGAAGTTCTCCCAAGTTCATGCTTTTTTCCTGCTTGACTAATAAAGTCTGGTTTGTTTTACCAGTATCTCCAGTATAGTGACATGTGTCAGACTGAATGGAATGCTTTAAAAAAATTGTTTTTTGGTGGTGCTGGGGTTTGAACTCAGTGCCTTGCATCTGCTAGGCAGGTGCTCTAACAGTTGAGCCATACTCTTTTTGCTATTAGTTTATTTTTCAGATAGGGTCTCCTGATTTTTGCCCAGGCTGGTCTGGACTACAATGCTCCTTTTTAGGCCTCCCAAGTAGCTGGGGTGACAGGGTTGCACTACCACACACAGCTATTGGTTGAGATGGGATCTTGCTAACTGTTTTCCCAAGTTGGCCTCAAACTGTGATCTTCCTGATTTCTGCCTTCCAAGTAGCTGGTTACAGGTGTGAGCTACCATGCCCAGCCCCAGAAGGAATGCTATTTTACAATGCAAAACCCATCATAAAGACAAAAGATGGAAACAGGAAATATTTGCAATTCATTTAGTAGACAAGGGCTAATTTTCTTTATATGTAAAAAGCTCCTATAAATAAAAAGATGATCACTACAATGAAAAATATGCAAAACATGTTTCTTAGATATTTTAAAAGATAGCTAGCTTATAATAACTTAAATAGGGATTAAATTGAGATAGACATCCATTTTTCATATATTAGATTGGAAATGATAAAAAAATTAACAGGACACTGTGTTGGTAAAAGCATTAGGAGACAGGTGCTGTCCTCCATTATCAGTGGGAAAATAAGATTGTACAACTTTATTAAGTTATTTGGAAACATACTTCAAAATTATCAATATCTGTATGCTTAACCTATTAAAGCCAGTGCTAGAAATTCGTTCTATAGACTTACTCACATACATGGAGAATGGCATGTCATAATGTCACATGTTGCAGGCTTGTTTGTAAGAGATCAGAAATGATTTAAGTATTTATCAATAAGGGATTTGTCATCTCCATATAATGGAATATGATGCAGCCATAAAGAAATGAGGATGCTCTTGCGGGATGTGGTGGTGCACACCTGTAATCCTAGCTACTTAAGAGATGAAGATTGAGAGCACTGTGGTTTAAGGCCAGCCCAGGCAAAACGTCAGTGAGACAGAATCTCATCAAAACAAGCTAGGCATAGAGATATATGCCTGCCACTCCAGCTATGCAGGAGGCATAGGTAGAAGGATCACAGTCCAGGCCAGCTTTGAGAAAAAAGCACGAGACCCTATCTGAAAAATAACTAAAACCAAACGGGCTGGGGGCGTGGTTCAAGTGGTAAAGCCCCTGCCTATCAAGCGCAAGTACCTGAATTCAAGCTTCAGAACTGCCAAAAAGAAAAGAAAAAAAGAAATGAGGGTATTCTTTACATACATGCATTGAAAGATCATTAATTTTTCTTACTTCACAAACTTCAAGGATAGAAAATCAGGTAACAACATAGAAGTGAAAGATACTTATACTGGGTTGCATGTATTTGCATAAAGTATGTCCGGGACATAGCCAAGAAATGGATTATATTTAGCCCCTTGGTGGAGAGGAATTGTGTGTCTGAGGCTTAGGGTAGGAGATAGAATTTTTCTTTTTTATTTTGTATTCCCCTGACCTTTAAAAAAAGAGATGTGCTATCAGTTCAAATTAGTAAATAAAATGTTTTAAGTAAGAGGAACCTTCTGGCATAATATACCGGAAGTGGCCTAAATTCTCCCTGTCTAGCTGCACTATGCCCTGTGGCCTTCAGTGGCATCCATTCTCTGTTTATGTGTGTTCCCTGTCCCTCCAGGGGCCACATGTTTTCATTGTGCTTCTAACCTCAGTTTGTGTCTTGATTCTTCCTGTAGTTGTCAGATAGCAAGGCTTCCGGCTGTATATGACCAGGTAGACCTTTCTTCATGTCCTGTGTCTGGGGTATCACTCCAGGCCTTGATCCAACCCTTCCACCCTAGGAGTAGAAGATAGTCGTGGTAGGAAGCTTAGCAGGAAGCTCATTACTGATTTGCAGGGTACAGGTGACTGCAGAGCAGGGGTTAGAACCTATGGCAGGCTAATGGCCGGCAAGGTGAATTTAAAGCTGGGATTGTGGGAAGGGATAACCACAAAGATGGAACAAGAAGAAGAGTCTATGTTGGCTTGGGTTCAAATCTTTCCTCTGCCTCTCTTACTGGTTATGTGATTTTAAGCAAGTTTTCTTACCTTAGCTTACCTGCTCTTCTCTATAAAAAGGCGGTGGAGACCCCTGGCAGTCCACTCAAATCCATCTCATTTTCTTTTGTGGCAGTGGATATGTAGCTGGGCACATGGCTACTAACATTTCAAGTCTCTCTGGCCATTGGGTGCCGCCAAATGGTCAATTCCTGCTGGTGGAATGTGCGCAGAAGTGTTGTGCTGTCTGTTCAATTCCCCATGGTCTATTCCCTGTCTCTAAGGCTGAACCAGAGCAACACATCTTGACCATGGAGGTGAAGGCAAAACTGTAGACATGGCAAAACAATGATTTGGGTGGAGCCAGGGTCTCTAAATGAACACAAGAAGCAGAGTGGCCTGGCCATCGAAACTCCCTCTTGCTGTTACAGGAGGCAGAAATGAACTGTGGCCTTCAAACTATTCTATCACTCTTGCATCTCCTTATTATGATGGCCCAGCTTTACCCTAACCAAGAAAGGAATGCCCCTCTATGTGGCAAAAACGTCAAATACTGCTATGCTTTAGATGTAGTTTGTTCCCCAAGTGTTTCTGTTTTGGGAGCTTGGTCCCTTGTGTGATGATGTGGGAGGTGATGGGAGCTTTAAGAGGTGGGGCCTAGTGGGAGTGTGCCCTCTGAAGGGGCTAACATAGTTCTCCTGGAATCCAACTGTTCCTCTAGCTCTGTCCCACCATGTTCCTGTCATTGTACTGCCATCTGCCATGAGGACTTCACCAGAGCTGAGCTGCTGCCAGAACCATGCATGCCCTTGAACTCCTCAAATTGTGAGATAAATAAACTTTTGTTCTCTATAAGTTATCCAGCTTCAGGTAGTCAACTACAGTTATAGAAAATGGACTTAATATGGACTACTATGGTTCCCATAGAAAACTTCCTAAAGCTGTTTGCCCTGAAGGTGGAGAAACCTAGGCTTATCCCATCTTCTAGGAGAGAGAGGAAAGGAGAGGAGAGAAGAGGGAAGGGGAGTGGAAGGGAGGGAAAAGGAGAGGAGAAAAGAAGAGAGGGAGGGGCATGAGGGGGAGGGAGAGAAAGGAGGGGAAAAGGGAGGGAGGGAGAAAGAGAGGGGAGGGAGGGAGAGAGAGAGGGGAGGGAGGGAGAGAGAGGGAGAGAGAGGGAGAGAGAGAGAGAGAGTGATAGAAGAGAGAAAGAACATAACACATATAAAGGGCTTAGCCTGATGCTGGCACATAGTAAATGGGAGTAATTGTTAATGTACTCTTCCTTCCTAGAATTAGTTAGTTATGCTGCAGAGTGGTATGGGGTTAGAGAAAATTTCTCCTCCAGTTGTCTCAAGGCTTTGATCTGAGGGACAAGTAGGACAGGATTGCAATGCATAAAGAAATCTCCTCTCAGTTTCAAGATTTCTGTCTTGAAATTATTGGTGGGAGAGGCCCATGGAGGGCACTGCTGCCTCACACTCAGCTCCTAGAAGAATGAATGAAAGAAGGCTCAGCCTCACCCTTTGAAAGGCTGTCTTGCTCAATCTTGGATGATTGCTCGTCCATAAACCCTAAAACCCACATTTGACAGTCCAGAAGGGGCTGCCCAGTGTCTTATAATTACCCATGCTGCTTCAAGCAGGATGGAGGTTGAGGGATGAGTTTGGGCCAGGTTATTGACTTTGCTGCCTCTGTTTGCTTGCTAGACATTGTATAATGTAATGAAATGATTTTGCTGGGCTGTGTGTGCTGGTGAACGTCTGTCACCCCAGCAGTCTGGGAGGGCTTAGGTAGGAGGATCATGGTCCAAGGCTGGCCTGGGGCAAAAACATGAGAACCTATAAAAAAAAAACTAAAACAAAAAGTGCTGGAGGCATGGTTCAAGTGGTAGAGTGCCTGCCTAGCAAGTGCTGGGCCCTGAGTTCAAACCCCAGTACCACCCCTCCCAACCCCCCATAAAATTTTTGTGCTTGAGCCTGAGATATCACTTTACTATCTCTACTTGTGGTGTTATGTAAGATATATAATTCTTTATGTTGTGTTTCTCATCTGTTAAGATAAGGAGTTGATTCTTGTTCTGCCATTATTGAATCTCAAAGAAATGACATATTTGAGATCACTTTGAGAATGGAAATAAATTTTAAATGAAAGGGTTAGTCAACATATGAGTGGAGATGCTTTGCTGGTGCATAAGTTCAAGGGTCACCTTACCAGGATTTTGTGACACAAGACTGGTTGAGACAGAAGAGGCCAAGAGGAATATTTTTGCTTATAGTGACTAGGCTTAATGAAAAATTATGAATTGATTGCCTAGATGTGTTGGTTACTGGTATTTTATGATAGTTAATTTAATCCTCTTCATTACCCTAGGAGGGTTATTAGGCCAGTTTTACAGATGAGGCTACTTAGTCTGAGAAAGAATGGTTAAGTGGCTGGACCAATGTTACACATTTAAGAAGTGGCAGGCCAGGATTTGAGTCAGGTCTACTTAACCAACAAGGCAAGTGAGGCCTTCAGCTGATTGAGCTGGAGAAGTGACCACCAGGATGCTGTACCAGGTGGAACAGCTTATAAAACAAGAAGATATTCATCCAGGAGCTTATAATAACTCTTTCATTTGCCTATTCATTCTGCTAATCCATACACATTGACTGAGTTTCTCTCCTGTAACAGGAACTGTGCTAGATTTGGAATAAAACAATAAATAAAATAGAGTCCCTGAAGGGTTCAGGAAATACCAGTGCAGCAGAGTGGCTTGTCAGGCATCTCATTTATTCTCAATCCAATCCTGTTAGGAAAATTGCACCTATTGCTTGGCCACTGTTAAGGTTTTAAACATTATTGTTCTGTAGGAACAATCTGCTTATACTGCTTCCTGCCAGAGAATGGTGTAAATCCATAATAACTGAAGATCATATACCCAGTGATTTCATTTCAGAGGCAACTGCACAATGGGTTTTGAAATGGGAATAATTGCCCATTGCTCTCGGGATTATCTTATTGTCTGGCAATGACTATGAAGACAGTGGAGTTTTAAGAGGCCATTCAGTAAAAGTGACAGAAGAAACTAATTTTTATTTTTCTTTGAATGACTCTCAAAGTGAGCATCTAATTCAGAGTCCATAAAGGTCTGAAAGAACTTTTGTGATAAAATCAAAGTCTTTTAAACTGAAGGAAGACTGAGTTATAGAACAATTAGAAAACTGAAGGTGTGGCTCCTGCATAAGTCAAGTGGGTGTATGTTTTCAGGAGATGGGTGAGGTGAGACCCACAACTAAAATAACCACAGAAATGATATTTTGCATCTGAATTTAAAGGAACTATTCCTCTTCTCTTTGCAAGTACTATGCAAATCAGCATCCAGTCTGAAAAAATTGTACAAAACTCTCATCTGTCTATACCAGTGTCATTTGACTCAAGTTTCTCTTGAGAAGGAAAAGCACACTTTGTTAAATATATACCAAGGACCAGACACATTGGCTATTTTTGTTCAGAGACAGCACTCAACACAACCTTCTGAGTGAAGTTGTGTTTTCACCCCTTCTCAAAGCTCTTTCCCCATTCAGATGCATTGAGTCATCCAACAAATATCTTCAAAGAGCCTGCTCTGTGCCACAGTGTTTCAGGTGCTGGGATATATAGCAGTGAACAAACTCAAACACCATTACCCCATGGAACTTTCTTTTTTTTGTTGGTGGAGACAAAACTACACAAACAAATATAATATGTAAGACTGGAGATTAGTGCTATGAAGAAATTAGTGGAGGTAAGAGGGATAGAAATAATGGGGTAGCAGGAGTACCCAGATTTTGTGAATTTATGTAAGATAATCAGGGTATTAGCTCTCCATTGCTGAGTAACAAAAATCACAATTCAGTGGCTTAAAATAATATTTAATTATCTCATAGTTTCTGTGGATCAGAAATCTGCATGGCTTTAGCTTAAGGCCTCTCAAGAAGCTACATTCAGTTCATGGCTGGCTGTTGGACCAAGAGAACTCAGTTCCTTGCTGGTTATTGGGTGGGGACCTTCCTCCATCCCTTGGTACGTGAGCCTCTTTATATGGTCACTCACAGTGTGGCAGCTGATCTCCCTCAGAGTGAGCAAACAAATGAGAGAATGCAAGAGTGTGCGCAAGACTGAGGCCACAGTCTTTGTGTGTGTGTGTGTGTGTGTGTGTGTGCAGTACTGGACTTGAACTCTGGGTCTACACAGTAAGCCACTCCACCAGCTCCCCACTGCCCTTTTTTTATGTTGGGTATTTTCAAGACAGTGCCTCATGAACTATTTGCTCGGGCTGGTTTTGAACTGTGATCTTCTTGATCTGTGCCTCCTGAGTAGCTGTGGCATGAGGTGCCGGCACCCTGCCACAGTCTTTTTGTAATCTAATTTCCAAAGTGACATTCCATGGTGGCTGCCTAATTCTATTCACTGGAAGCAAGCCACTAAGTTTCATGTCCTAGAGTTGGGGATTACATAAGGATGTGAACACTATGAGATTAGGGACCATCTTGGATATGGCAGTACTGGAGTCAGTAAGCTTCAGTAACAAGATGACCTTTGAACAGAAAGCCAGGAAGAGAGGGAGCAGGTATGTGACTACCCGGGTGGAGAACTTTTCAGGCAGAGGAAATAGCTAGTGCAAAGACTATAGGGAGAACAGACCAAGATGAGGTCAGTGAGGTAGCACTGGACTAGATAAGAGTTTTATGTGGGTCATTGTGGGGAGTTCGGATTTTGTTTTCAGTGAGATGGGAAAGTTCTGGAAAGTTTTTAGCAGAGGAGTGGCATGACTTGATTTGTGGTTTAAGAGAATCCCTTTGGTTCTTGTGTGGAGAATAGGTTGGGGGAGTGCACATTTACAGAAGCAATGGGACCAGTTAGATTACTCCCCTGCAGTAATCCAGGGGAGTGATGATCACGGCTTAGGCAGGGTGATAGAGAAGTAAAGAGAAGTAGTTAGAGTTTGGAAATATTTTTGTATAGGACAAACAGGATTTGTTAATGGTTTCCATGGGAATTGTAAAGAAAATGGAGTCAATGAGGATATCTAAGTTTTAGAGTTAGCAACTGGAAGAATTGAGTTGCCCTTTATTAAGTTGGGAAATACTGATGGGGGAAAGGCTTTGATAGGAGAAATATAAATCAGAGGTTTTGTACATGTTCATGTACAGCTATTAGACATTCTAGTACAGATGTTGACTTGGTAATTGGCTACATGAGTCTGGAGCTCCAGAGAGTGGGGTGGACTGTAAACATAAATTTGGAATTCTTTGGACTAATAGATATTTAACACCAATGGAATGGATGAAAATCCTGAAGAAGTGAGAGTAGATTTCAGAGTGGAAAGGCCTGTGTATTGGACTCCTGGGGCACCCTAAGGTTTAGAAATCAAGAAAATAAGGTCAGGAAAGGAGACAGAGAAGACGTAACATGAAAGAGAGGAGAACCAAGAGGGAGTAGTGCCCTGGAAACCTAGAGAAGAAGGCATTTCAAGGGCAGGAGAGACCAACTGTGTCCAATACTGGGGTGATTAAGTAAGACCTATGAGAATTGAGACATGACCATGGCTTTGGGAATGTAGAGGTCATTGGTGACCTTGATGAGTGGAGTGCCAGCATGAAAGGTGAGCAAGAAAAGAAGGTAAAACTGAGACTCTTAGAAGAAAGGGATGCCTTTCAGCAATTAGTTGATTGAACCACCTGCAACCTGCTCATCTGTGATGTTTCTAGAACCATGGATTTGTAGCGTTCCACTCCAGAATTCCTGGGATGGCACCTTGTAATCTTGTTTTATTTAAGTCCCACAGGAGATTTTGAGACAGACACATTCAAATTTGAGAATTAATATACTGCCCCCTGTACTTTATCCTGCTCTGGTTAAATTATGATTTGATTTAAGGTAAGTATGTTCTCTGTGTTTCGGCCACAGAGTATTATATGGGTGATTGTTTGCCTGGAGGAATTCCTGTACAATCCTTTAGTCTCTTTATTCTCCAAAGTTTCTTAAGAAAACCTGAACAAAGAAATTTTACAACCCCCAACACCCCCCAAATTGCAATAAGCAGACAAATCTCCCTTTCCTAATGGCTTCTAGGAACCTCATGATTTTTGAAATTCTTGGAATCCTCATGTTAACTTTCTGAGGACATTAGAACCTAAAGACAAAATTAATGCAGATTTAGGAGGCATTCAATATTTTGATGACCACTGAGATACTTAATTTACTGAACTTGTCTACTTTTGAAGCTAGAGGAACTGTTCCAGTCTGATCAATTTGGAAGGTCAGAGTGCTTGGGCTGCCTTTTTCATCAGAGCAAGGGTACCCTGTCCTGCAGTATCTGGAGATTGCTTCTTTATGTTCCAAGCTGCTAATTCTAAGAACAGTTATGTTTCAAAAAGAACAATATAGTGTGGGAGAAATAGAGACAGCAGAAATATAAACCTAAGTGTCCCCCACCCCGTATAATATAATACACAGAAGACAGGCCTCTTGGGACTTAGGAAGAGGGTGATCATCTCTCTTTAATCCTCTTCTTTTTCAGTCTCCTTCCAAGGCCTACAGTCTCATGCTTGTGTCCCCTTTCATTGGAATCTTTACCCTTTCTTCCAAGATAAGATTACCCCCTGGCTCTTTATTGTATCTTGCAAACCCCAGGACTTTGTTAGGAGGTTCTTTCTGCTTGGGCATTTTGGCCCCAGAAGAGAGTGGGATAAAGTAGGATCTGATTTGATTAATGAAGACTGTAATTCTGATCTGTCATGTACTGAGACCTGCCACTGATTTCCTCCTTTGTTTACTTAAGCAGCAAGGGACCATTGATAATAATTTTCTCAGTAGACCAACAAAGATGGAGATTAACCAAAGTTGGGTAACAAAGATGTATGGAAATTTATATTCTAATTATTTCTATGTGTATATATGTTCTCAGTTGTGTGTAAGTCAATTAAAATGTTGAGGAGAATAATTCAAAACATTATGAAAACGGTGTTTGTAAAACTTCTTGTGGGTGTGTATATATATATATATATGTTTCCCAAAATGACTGAAATTAGTCAAAACTATGGTGTAACCAGACAAAAAACAAACTAAAAAATAAATATAAGATGGAAAATCCCAGCAAAATTCTACAAACCAAGAAGCTACTGGACAAACATTAACAGTTGCCCACCAATCTAAAATTATACTCATGAAAAAAAGTTGAGAGAGATAAAGGCTGGAGAGTTTGTTTACTTTTAGTGAAGACAAGTGAACAAGTGCCATGAAAATTCTAAGACTATAAGACGGGAAAACAGAGAGAGAAACTGGGCTTAACCCATGGATGTCTCCATGAGAAAAGAAAGTAGCCACTGAGCAAAGACACGGTATCCATCACCTCCAGTATGAGACCTGGCAGCCTCAGCATGCAGACAGTGAATGGTGACATCTGAAGTGGGAGTCACGTGGCCCATGTGCACATCACTCATTAGAGGAAAAGCATATTTAGACTGAAATGCAGTGCCATTTGTAATTTGCCCCAACTTTTTTCCTTTCTCTTTGGAAAAATCTCCACATAGACCTATGTTCTCTGAGACTAATATTTTCAGTGCATCATTTCACAACTGACAGTGTTAGTGGATAGTTTGATAAATACATATAAACATAGGGCCTTGCACCTGCTAGGCAAGTACTGTACCACTGAGCTACATCCCCAGTCGCATATGTAGTCCAGGCTGGCCTCAGAACTTCAATCCTCCTGTGTCCACCTCCTGAGTAGTGGAATTACTACCACCATACCTGGACCTAGTTTGCAATGTTTTCTGCATTTTTTTCTTTGTCTGTTTGTTTGAATCTGAAATTTACCTCAAGGCTTGTGTGTTAAAGGTTTGGTCCTCAGTTTGGCACTGTTAGGAGGTGGTAGAATCTTGAACTGGGGGGGCCTTGTGGGAGGTCTTCACATCACTGGGGGTGTATGGTGAAGGAGACTGTAGGACTCCAGCCCTTCCTCTATCTTTCTTTTGCTTTCTGGCCATGAAATGAATGGTTTTGCTCTGCTACAGGCTCCTGCTGTGAGGTGCTGCCTCACCAAAGGCCAAAGAGCAATAGGGCCAATCGATCATGGACTGGAACCTTCAAAACTATGAGTCAAAAGAAAGCTTTTCTCTTTATAAGTATATTATTTTTTGATGGAAAATTGACTAACAAAATGCTGGAACAAAGTGCCACTTTAATGCAAAACGCAAATCCATGCAAAATAGAGTGCCATTTAACATCACCCAAAAACAACAAATAGGACCACAATGCTGGTTTCACTCAACAGAAAAGCTTGGAATTCTGGAGTGATTTCTTTGCTTGATAATTACTCCATGTTTTATATCAAATGAGGTCAACTTAGTTTCTTTAATAATATATGTGAGTAAAAATTACACAGAATTCTGAGCGTTTCTTTCTTTTAGTGAGTAGACTTATTCAGTATTTTCCAAATGTATTTCTTTCTGTTAAGAGATGCAGCAGTGACATTAAACAGATAGTAGTAATTGATGCATAATTAATGGGTAGCAGGCAGACAAGCAATTTTAGCTTGGAATCCTTAATCTTAAATAGTCTTGCCCTGTCACACTCTTCACCATATCTCCCGTCATGCCCTAGGACCTCCCCCAGCTCTCATCAATAGCACAGTGGACACAATTTAATTCGCTTTTGAGGGCAACTTTTAAATTTGCTGCAGTGGCAAAAGACAAACACCCTCAGCTAAATATATATGTGTGCATGCATGCAAACATAAACGTTTGCTTCCCTCATGCCTTAGTCTCAAAGCTCTTTATTACCTTTTCAGTTCCCTAATATTCTGCAGCCCCATCTAACACCTGCTTGTTAATTTCATTCGGTTTTCAGCTAGTCTTTTAGCCAGCAAAGACAACTCACTCAATGATAGCAAAGACTTTTCCTTTTTCTTTTTTCTACTCTATCCTTTTATTACCACTAATCACATACCTACCATATGCCTTCTAAGATACTGGTTTCTAGCCTTTTGTTAACTTCTCTTGTGTATCACCCAAGCTCCAGTTTCCTTTGTTTAGTAGAGACAATACTCCAGGGGAGGGGAGGGATGACATGGAAGAGTGTCTGAAAGCAATGCTTCCTGTTTCCCAGGAAGCATCCCTCACTTGTGTACTCTGATGCTGATGACAGGACGGAAGGTTCTGTCAGAGTGTCAACAGGCATCCGGCTTGTCACAGGTGTGGCATGACTGCCTTTCCCACTAAGCTACACCTCTGTTTGAGGGGCTCCCCGGGATGCCTCAATTTTAGTTCCTTTCAGGTATTTTTCTATCTCAGCCCAACAGCTTTTTAATTTTTAAATTACGAGTAGGAAAATCTGGTTTTACCCTGCCTGTAACTAGCTCTAAGGCTTTGGGCAGACAAGTCATGAAGTGCACAACCCTCAATTTTCTCACTTGTTAGAAAAAAGAATCAGATTAACTAAATTGGTTTTGGTTGTTTTTATTTGTTACCTTGTTTTTTGAAGCAGGGTCTTGCTATGTAGCCTAGGCTGGCCTCAAACTCAAGATCTGTGTGCTGGGATTACTGGTGTGTGTCACTATTCCCTGCACTAGATGAAATAAACTCTAATGTTCCTTTTACCACTGATGTCAGATGCAAAATGGCTCAGGAGAAAAATCTGGGCTGCCTCAGAGCTTGTCTTTGCTCAGTAGTACAATAGAAGGAATGCCTACTCAGAATAACTACTATTAGTCACCTACTATATGTTAGACACATTGTCAGATCCTTACCCATAGTGTTTCATTGAATTACCATGGCAAGTCCAGGAGTTAGACAGTATCATTGTTACTAAGACGGTTTTGAAGATGAAGGTGCTAAGACTCAGAAAGGCTAAGTAGCTCTTTTCAAGACATTGAGTAACTGGCATATCTGGACTTGGGGCACCAAGCCCGTATTCTTAGCCACCCTGCTGCTCTTCTTTCCAATTCTCTTGTTGTTTGACTCTGCCTGTCAGTTTCCGAAACCAAGTTCACAGCTGCCATCTTGGACTCAGAGTTTGGGGTTCCGTTTCATCTCCAATGTCATTAAGTCTTCAGTCAAAATTGTGTAATCTCTGTGAGCCTTTGTTTTCTTGTCTGTGAAAGAAGATAATACCTGCTATAGACTGACTTTTTATGTACTCCCCAAATTTATGTTGCAATTCTTACCCCAAGGTGATGATATGAGGAAGTGGGGCATTTGGAAGGTGATTAAGTCATGGGGTAGAGCACTTCTGAGTGGGGCCAGAGGGCGACCCCTGGTTCCCTCTGCCGAGGGAGATTTGACTGGGAAGATAGCCATTTCTAAGAAATTGGATCCTCATCAGACACTACAACGGGTGCCTTAATCTTGGACTTCCCAGCTTCCAGAACTATAAGGAACACATTTCTGATGTTCAGAAGTTACCCACTCTATGGAAAATTGTTACAGAAGCTCAAGCAGCCTAAGACACTACTTGATGGTTCTGTGTGAAATGAAAAGGTGTCAGCTGGTCCCCTACCCTGCTTCTCTCTATGTGGCTTTAACCATTTAACCACTACCGGCAGGTTTCGCCCCAGTCCAGGCTTCACAACCAATCTTCCTGTGTGGGAAGGCCTTTAAAGACTGCTGATTCATTGCTGAGAGGGATTCAGCATCAAACCTAGTCTCTGATCCTGATGGCTCAGCTGCATCAGGCCAGGCAGCCTGGCCAAGCCCCTGAGACCATGCTGCCTGAGTTTGAATCTCTGAGTTTTAATCTGTCTTAGGCAAGTTATTTCACCTTTCTGTGACTCAGTTTCTTCACTTGAAAAAATGGAGAAAATAAGAGTAGCTATTTCACAGGGTTATTGTATAGGAACAATAAATTTAAAACTGTAAGTATGGATAACAGTGCCTAGTGAACAGCATTTGTTACTGTCATTATAGATCTCATCTGAATTATACATTACATTATTATCCATAAGTGACATAAATTATATACTTATTATTAACACTAATTATATCTCTGTGCAGTTTTTGGGGTCTTCTTGGGTCACTTACCCAGTTCTCTGAGGCTGAAACCCTCCTTGCAAGCTTGTGCTGCGCACTAACCCTGCCGCTGGAGCTCCTTCCTTGGGTGGAGTCTTGTAGTCTGAGGAGCACTTTGATATTGGCTCTCTTCCCACATCTCTGAATATTGCTTTATCTGGTGTTCCCCAAGATGGTGTTCTGGTGTGGTGTGTGGTCTATGGTGATGTCTGGATCACCTGTTCCCCATCATCATGTTCCTTGGAGCCCACATTTGCCTTCTCCTGCACTTTTTCCCCTTGCTGTGTCTTGGACACGTTAGTATGTCCTGAGTTGGAAGTGTGTGCTTTTAGAAGCTCCCACCTTGACACAACCTTGTAAAATAACTTTATAAGGCACTGTACACATAAAATGAATATGAATCTTAGTGTAGCCTAGATTGGCAAAAGATACCACATTTCTGTACATTTTGGGGATAATAGCTTTAATTGAGATATAATTCACATATTATACAATCCACCCATGTAAAATGCAAAATTCAATATTTTTGTTTATTCTCAGAGTTGTACAACCATCACCACAATCAATTCTAGAACATTTTCATGTCCCATTCACCCCAAGTATCTACTTTTTAGTAATTGGTTCTCATTTCCCACAGCCTTAGGCACCCACAGATCTATTTTCTGTCTGTAAGTTACCTATTCAGGATATTCCATGTGAATGGAATCATACACTATGTGGCTTTTAGTAACTGACTAATTTAGCAAAATGATTTTAAGGTTCATCCATGTTGGGGCTTGTATCAGCACTTCATTGCTTAACAAGGCCAAATAATACTCACACTTCCCTACTTTGAACTCAATAATTAATTTGATTCTCTGCCCTCGTTTCATACAGCTGGTGAGAAATTCCACTTCAGTCATTCTTGTACTTCCCATCTGGATTGTGACAAAGCTCCCAAGCAGAGCTGAGTTATCGTAGAGACCCAGGAAAGCATCAGTCATATGACCACATAGGTTACTGCTGACATGCCACTCTCTTCTATGTGGTCCTTTAAGTGTCTCCCTTCTGTCTTTGTGCCAACCTCTGGAATTATGGGAACTATTGTGGTTAGTGGTGCAGCAATGGACAGCCTCCCTGAGGTCCTGGCTTGTCCTTGGGGCTACAAGACAGAGTGCAAGGGAACTTAGACTCCAACTCCTCCAACAAACCAGAAAGAATTTTATTTATTGTTTTTAAAAATTATTCATTTATTCACATGTGCATATGTTGTTTGGGACATTTCTCCCCCCTGAAGAATTTTATTTTAAGCAAGGGATATTCCTCCCTCAGATTGAACTGGATTTTCCTAGTGTCCTGTACCTTTTGAAAACAAGACAAGAATTCCAGCCTCAACCTTTCCCTGGGGCAAAGGAGCACAGGCCTCAAAAGGAAAAAAAAAAAAAAAAAAAAACAGAAGGAGAAAATGTATATTAATCTAAAAAAGTTATCTTTTATCAGACTTCATTTCTCATCACTCAAATCTCTGTACCACCATAAGATCCATAAGGTATTTAGGCATTTTAATTGTTTTTTAATTTTTATTTTTTTATTATTCATATGTGCATACAATGCTTAGGTGATTTCTCCCCCCTGCCCCCACCCCCTCCCTTACCACCCACTCCACCCCCTCCCTCTCCCCCCCACCCCCTCAATACCCGGCAGAAACTATTTTGCCCTTATCTCTAATTTTGTTGTAGAGAGAGTATAAACAATAATAGGAAGGACCAAGGGTTTTTGCTGGTTGAGATAAGGATAGCTATACAGGGCATTGACTCACATTGATTTCCTGTGCGTGCGTGTTACCTTCTAGGTTAATTCTTTTTAATCTAACCTTTTCTCTAGTTCCTGGTCCCCTTCTCCTATTGGCCTCAGTTGCTTTTAAGGTATCTGCTTTAGTTTCTCTGCGTTAAGGGTAACAAATGCTAGCTAATTTTTTAGGTGTCTTACCTATCCTCACCCCTCCCTTGTGTGCTGTCGCTTTTATCTTGTGATCAAAGTTCAATCCCCTTGTTGTGTTTGCCCTTGATCTAATGTCCGCGTATGAGGGAGAACATATGATTTTTGGTCTTTTGGGACAGGCTAACCTCATTCAGAATGATGTTCTCTAATTCCATCCATTTACCAGCGAATGATAATATTTTGTTCTTCTTCATGGCTGCATAAAATTCCATTGTGTATAGATACCACATTTTCTTAATCCATTCGTCGGTGGTGGGGCATCTTGGCTGTTTCCATAACTTGGCTATTGTGAAGAGTGCTGCAATAAACATGGGTGTGCAGGTGCCTCTGGAGTAACCTGTGTCACAGTCTTTTGGGTATATCCCCAAGAGTGGTATTGCCGGATCAAATGGTAGATCAATGTTCAGCTTTATAAGTAGCCTCCAAATTTTTTTCCAGAGTGGTTGTACTAGCTTACATTCCCACCAACAGTGTAAGAGGGTTCCTTTTTCCCCGCATCCTCGCCAACTCATGTTGTTGGTGGTGTTGCTAATGATGGCTATTCTAACAGGGGTGAGGTGGAATCTTAGTGTGGTTTTAATTTGCATTTCCTTTATTGCTAGAGATGGTGAGCATTTTTTCATGTGTGTTTTGGCCATTTGAATTTCTTCTTTTGAGAAAGTTCTGTTTAGTTCACTTGCCCATTTCTTTATTGGTTCATTAGTTTTGGGAGAATTTAGTTTTTTAAGTTCCCTATATATTCTGGTTATCAGTCCTTTGTCTGATGTGTAGCTGGCAAATATTTTCTCCCACTCTGTGGGTGTTCTCTTCAGTTTAGAGACCATTTCTTTTGATGAACAGAAGCTTTTTAGCTTTATGAGGTCCCATTTATCTATGCTATCTCTTAGTTGCTGTGCTGCTGGGGTTCCATTGAGAAAGTTCTTACCTATACCTACTAACTCCAGAGTATTTCCTACTCTTTCCTGTATCAACTTAAGAGTTTGTGGTCTGATATTAAGATCCTTGATCCATTTTGAGTTAATCTTGGTATAAGGTGATATACCTGGATCTAGTTTCAGTTTTTTGCCAACTGCTAACCAGTTTTCCCAGCAGTTTTTGTTGAAGAGGCTGCTTTTTCTCCATCATATATTTTTAGCTCCTTTGTCAAAGACAAGTTGGTTATAGTTGTGTGGCTTCATAACTGAGTCCTGTATTCTGTTCCACTGGTCTTCATGTCTGTTTTTGTGCCAGTACCATGCTGTTTTTATTGTTATTGCTTTGTAATATAGATTGAAGTCGGGTATTGTGATACCTCCTGCATTGTTCTTTTGACTGAGTATTGCCTTGGCTATTCGTGGCCTCTTGTGTTTCCATATAAATTTTCAATCTCTTTAACGAATGTCATTGGAATTTTGGTGGGAATTGCATTAAACATGTAGATTACTTTTGGGAGTATCGACATTTTTACTATGTTGATTCTACCAATCCATGAGCATGGGAGATCTCTCCACTTTCTATAGTCTTCCTCAATCTCTTTCTTCAGAAGTGTATAGTTTTTCTTGTAGAGGTCATTCACATCTTTTGTTAGGTTTACACCTTAGGTATTTGATTTTTTTTGAGGCTATTATAAATGGAATTGTTTTATATATTCTTTTTCAGTTTGTTCATTATTAGTGTATAGAAATGCTAATGATTTTTCTATGTTGATTTTATATCCTGCTACCTTGCTATAGCTATTGATGATGTCTAGAAGCTTCTGAGTAGAGTTTTTTGGGTCTTTAAGGTATAGGATCATGTCGTCTGCAAATAGGGATATTTTGACAGTTTCTTTACCTATTTGTATTCCTTTTATTCCTTCTTCTTGCCTAATTGCTCTGACTAGGAATTCCAGTACTATGTTGAATAGGAGTGGAGATAGTGGGCATCCTTGTCTGGTTCCTGATTTTAGAGGGAATGGTTTCAGTTTTTCTCCATTAAGTACAATGCTGGCTGTAGGTTTGTCATATATATCTTTATAATGTTGAGGAACTTTCCTTCTATTCCTAGTTTTCTTAGAGCTTTTATCATGAAATGGTGTTGGATCTTATCGAAGGCTTTTTCTGCATCTATTGAGATGATCAAGTGTTTTTTGTCTTTGCTTCTGTTAATGTGGTTTATTACATTTATTGATTTTCGTATGTTGAACCACACTGTGTTCCTGGGATGAAGCCTAATTGGTTGTGGTGAATAATCTTTTTGATGTGTTGTTGAATTCGGTTTGCCATTATTTTGTTGAGGATTTTTGCATCAATGTTCATTAAGGAGATTGGCCTACAGTTCTCCTTTTTGGAGGTGTCTTTGCCTGGTTTTGGGATAAGTGTAATTCTGGCTTCATAAAATGTGTTAGGCAGTTTTCCTTCCCTTTCTATTTCATGGAACAGTTTAAGGAGGGTTGGTATCAGTTCTTCTTTAAAGGTCTGATAGAATTCAGCAGAGAATCCATCAGGTCCTGGACTTTTCTTTTTGGGGAGACTCTTGATTGCTGCTTCAATTTCATTTTGTGTTATAGATCTACTCAGGTGATTAATTTCCTCTTGGTTCAGTTTTGGATGATCATATGTATCTAGAAATCTGTCCATTTCTTTAAGATTTTCAAATTTATTTGAATATAGGTTCTCAAAGTAGTCTCTGATGATTTCCTGGACTTTCATGGTGTTTTTTGTTATCTCCCCTTTTGCATTCCTGATTCTACCAACTAATTTGGGTTTTTTCTCTCCTCATTTTAGTCAGGTTTGCCAGGGGTCTATCGATCTTGTTTATTTTTTCAAAGAACCAACTTTTTGTTTCATTATTTCTTTGTATGGTTTTTTTGGTTTCTATTTCATTGATTTCAGCTCTTATTTTTATTATTTCTCTTCTTCTGTTTGTTTTGGGATTTGCTTGTTCTTGTTTTTCTAGGAGTTTGAGAGGTATCATTAGGTCATTGATTTGGGATCTTTCAATCTTTTTAATATATGCACTCATGGCTATAAACTTTCCACTCAGGACTGCTTTTGCTGTGTCCCATAGGTTCCGTTACATTGTGTTTTCATTTTCATTGACTTCCAGGAACTTTTTAATTTCCACTTTTATTTCATCTATGACCCATTGTTCATTAAGCAATGAGATATTCAGTTTCCAGCTGTTTGCATGTTTTTTGTCTTTACTTTTGTTGTTGAGTTCTAGTTTTATTGCATTGTGATCAGATAGAATGCATGGTATAATTTCTATTTTCTTATATTTGCTGAGGCTTCCTTTGTGCCCTAGGATATGATCTATTTTGGAGAAGGTTCCATGGGTTGCTGAGAAGAATGTATATTGTGTAGAAGTTGGATGAAATGTTCTGTAGACATCAAATAGGTCCATTTGATCTATTGTATATTTTAGATCTTGAATTTCTTTATTGATTTTTTGTTTGGATGACCTATCTATTGATGATAATGGGGTGTTAAAATCTCCCACAACCACTGTGTTGGAGTTAATATATGCTTTTAGGTCTTTCAGGGTATATTTGATTAAATTGGGTACGTTTACATTAGGTACATATAGGTTGATTATTATTTCCTTTTGGTCTGTTTCCCCTTGTATTAGTATGGTATGTCCTTCTTTATCTTGTTTGATCAATTTAGGTTTGAAGTCTACTTTGTCAGAGATAAGTATTGCTACTCCTGTCTGTTTTCGGGGGCCATTGGCTTGGTAAATCTTCTTCCAGCCTTTCATCCTAAGCCTATGCTTATTTCTGTTGGTGAGATGGGTCTCCTGTAAGCAACAAATTGTTGGATCTTCCTTTTTAATCCATTTCATCAAACGGTGCCTTTGATGGGTGAATTAAATCTGTTAACAGTAAGTGTTAGTACTGATAGGTATGTGGTGATTCCTATCATTTAGTTGTCTTAGTTGCTTGAAGGTTTGATTGTGTGTACCTAAGTTGAGGTTACTCTCTACTTTCTTGCTTTTTCTTTTCCTGTAGTTTGGTGCTGCCTGTCCTTTCATGGTTAAGTTGGGTTTCACTTTCTGTGTGCAGAATCCCTTGAGGAATCTTTTGTAGTGGTGGCTTTGTGGTCACATATTGTTTTATTGCTCCATCTATTTTGAATGATAGTTTTGCTGGGTAGAGTATCCTGGGGTTGAAGTTATTTTCATTCGATGCCCAGAAGATCTCTCCCCAAGCTCTTCTTGCTTTTAATGTTTCTGTTGAGAAGTCTGCTGTGATTTTGATGGGTTTGCCTTTGTATGTTTGTTTTTTTCTCTCTTACAGTCTTCAATATTCTTTCCCTAGTTTCTGAACTTGTTGTTTTAATGATGATATGTTGTGGGGTAGTTCTATTTTGATCTGGTGCGTTTAGTGTTCTGGAGGCCTCTTGCATCTGTATGGGAATATCTTTCTCTAGATTTGGGAAATTTTCTGTTATTATTTTGTTGAATATATTATGCATTCCCTTTGCTTGCACCTCTTCTCCTTCTTCGATGCCAATGATTCTCAGGTTTGGTCTTTTGATGGAGTTGGTGAGTTCTTGCATTTTCTTTTCACAGGTCTTGAGTTGTTTAACTAATAGTTCTTCAGTTTTTCCTTTAATTACCATTTCATCTTCAAGTTCTGAGATTCTGTCTTCTGTTTGTTCTATTCTTCTGGATTGGCCTTCCGTTTTGTTTTGCAGTTCTGTTTCGTTCTTTTTTCTGAGGTTTTCCATATCCTGGGTCATTTCCTCCTTAATGTTGTCTATTTTTGTCTTGAGTTCATTTATCTCTTTATTAATCGTGTTCTCTCTTTCACTTTGGTGTTTATACAGTGCTTCTATGGTTTCCTTTATTTCTTCTTTTGCTTTTTCAAATTCTCTATTTTTGTTGTCTTGGAATTTCTTGAGTGTCTCCTATACATTTTGGTTGACCCTATCCAGTATCATCTCTATAAAATTATCATTGAGTACCTGTAGTATTTCTTCTTTTAAATTATTCTTGTGGGCTTCTTTGGGTTCTTTGGCATAGTTTATCTTCATTTTGTTGGAGTCTCGATCTGAGTATCTATTTTCTTCATTTCCCTCTGGTTCCTGTACTAATTTTTTGCTGTGGAGAAACTGGTTTCCCTGTTTTTTCTGTCTTCCCATCATTGCCCTTGGTGTTGTTATTGTACCTGTACTGTGTGCAATTAAGTACTTCCTGGCTTGTAATAATAGCACTAGTGATATTTAGAATGGAAGGGTGGGCGGAGATGGAAATCAAAGAAGTTACAGGAAAAGGGAAAAACAAATAAGCAGAAAAAAACAAAACAAAGAAACAAACAAAAAAAGTTTCAAAGATATAAACAGGGAGAGACAGTGTACTATTCAACCATAAGCTGAAAAGGCATTAGAGAGACAGAGAGAGAATTGAAAATTTAAAAAAATTTAAGAAATGAAGAAAAATACATAAAAAAAATAAAGAAAAATATAAAAAAGTCTCCAAATTCAAATGCAATTTTGGTGTTCGTCCCTCAGCCTCCAATCCTGGAGATGGTGCTTCAGTTGTTGTTGTGTAGTTGTCTCATTAAAGGGGAAAAATAAATAATCCAAAACCACACAAAACAAAACAAAAAAACCCACAAAGTGTCCCAAGTTCAAATGCAATACAGTTTCAGTAAGTTTTTCAGTATGTAGGTGTAGTTCGGTTGTTTTCTCATCAAAGGTAGGGAGAGAGAAAAAAAAAGAGTCTGGATGCAGTTCTGTGAATGACTATCTGCATTTGTGGCTTGCCTGCCCGCTGCTTGTCAGCCTGCTGTTGCTGGAGGCGTTATTTATGCAGATCTCAGGAGTGAGCTTAGCACTCACCTGGCCCTGCAGGCTTTGTTTACTCAGAGTTCTCCTGGGCACAAGCCGCTGCTACAAGCTTTTCCCTTTCCAAGCACACTGGGGGAGGTGACACTGCACCTGCTTTCTCAGACCAGCGTGTTTATTTACAGTTCATGTGGGAAGTGCGTCTTCCCCCCTCTCCTGTGGAGTTTTCCTCCCACTGTCACTTTTACAAGCTTTTCCGCTCCTGGTTGCTGGGTGTTTGCCGCTGCTCCTGCCTTCTCCGGCCAGGCCTGGCTTGTTTATTTACAATTCTGGAAGGGATTCCACTCCCCCCATCTTTGGTGCTCAGTGCGCCCCACCCTCTTTGCTACATGTCTTTATTGTTCATATTGCTTATTACTCAGTTTCTCTTTTTTTCCCTGGTTGGGGGTTAGTCTGTCCAGGTGGCTATGCTGATTTGGCCCAGGGTTTTCTGTGGGAGTACCACGTACAGCTTAGCTCACCTCGTGGTCTGCGTCTTCCCAAGCTGTCTGGGCATGGGTGTCTGGTGGCAGCCTGGGGGCCCTCCTGGTTTCTCTGTTTAACATGAAGTGGAGATGCTCTGCACTGGCTGGAGGTGTGGAGGGGACAAAGTTTTGCCTCTTCTCGGTGATTTTGTCTGTAAGGTGTATATCCAGCATCTTTCCAGGATTTTACTTTAAGAGGCACGTTTTCTGCTTCCTCCCTCTAGCTGCCATTTTGGAATCTCCCCTGATAGCTTTTTAACTTTCACATGCCATTAGCTTTTGTGACAACAGACTAGTCAGCAACCTGAACTCTACTGTTTGCATTTTTCCTTTAACTGCATAATAAAATTATCTTTATGGCACAATGAAAATTATCTTATTTATGCTGTTACAAATGTACAATTTAAATAAATATAAATATATTTATATATTATATTTTGTCTCTATTATATAGTTCTATTTCTTTTATATGTTTCCATTATAACTATCTATTGTACCAAGTTACCAAGTTTTGGTCTTAGGATTCCTTCATACTCTTAAAAATTATTGCAGATAACAAAGATATCGCTGAGATATCTAATTTGGCTTGTTATCTATGGATATTAATTATATTAGAAACATTTTTAAAATTATTAATTCATTTGGAAATAGCTGTAATAAAACCATTACGTGGAACATAAATAACATATTTTTCTTCAAATACATTTATTTTCAAAACAAAAGGAAATTAGTGAGTGCATTATTTTATATTTTTATTGTTTTTTATAATTAATCTTTTAAATGTCTGATTCAGATGCTGGCTTTTTAATTTTAATTTTAATTTTGGTTAGTCCCCAAACCTCAGCTACAGGTAGTTTCTGAGGAAACTCAAAAAACTCAACCCCCAAAGAAACATGAATTAAACTGGGAATTTTAAAGGAAGAGGTAAATACATGAAGAAGTGTTCAACTTCCCTGGTTATAAAAGGCATGCAAATCAAAACAACATTTAGATTTCATCTTACCATACTTAGAATGGCCATATTCAAGGGCAATAACAACAAATGCTCTTGTGGATGGAGCAAAACAGGAACCCTCATACACTGTTGGTGGGAATGCAAATTAGTACATACTATAAAAAGCAGTATAGAGATTCCTCAAAAAGCTAAAGATAGAACTGCCGTATGATCCATTGACACCATTTCTGGGCATCTACCCAAAGAACATAAGTCAGGGTACAATTGAGACACCTGTACAATGATGTTCATCCCAGCACTATTAATAATAACCAAGCTTTAGAAACAAACCACATGCCCTACAACTGATGACTGGATCAAGAAAATGTGGTATATACAATGGGGTTTCACTCAGCCATAAGGAATGGCATGTGGTTTGAAGGTAAACGGATGCAACTGGAGGACATCATGTTAAGTGAAGTAAGCCAGGCTCAGAAACACAAAAGCCACATGTTTTCTCTCATATGTGGAAGATAGATCCAAAAGATAAACATATACACAAAAACAAACATGATCATATACAAACTTATATGCAGAATAGCGTAGTAATAGTGGAACTACACTATGGAACAGGAAAGAGGGAAAGGAAAAGAGAATGATAGAGCATCAGTAATATTGCAGAACATAAGATCTGTGAAGGTAGAGAATACAGGAATGTGTATTGAAAGTTGTTGAAAAAGGCAGGTGTAAGAGAGTAAATGAAGGGGTTGAATGGACCAAAGTAAAGCACACCCACAGTGGGCATACATTGAGACACCTCTTTGAACATAAATATTAATAATGAAAGACAGGACTTAAAATAGGTACAGTGTGTGTGTGAGGAGGGTAACTAGTGGGAGGGGGAGGGTGAATTAAGGAGATTAAGGTGAGGATATATGGTTGATGGACTTCATATACTTATATGAAATAGAACAAAGGACCCTCTTGTAATTGCTTTAAGTGGGGTGGGGAGGGGGTTGAGAGGGAGATCCAATGGGGCGATGTAACAGTATAAGTCTAATCAGAATTGTCACTATGAATCCCCCGTATAACAAATATATCCTAATAAAAATTTATAGAAAAAGATTATTGGACAACAAATATAGCAATATGTTTTCTTTGAACTGATAGGTTTGAAGTCTTGCCTTGTTCATTTTCAAGAAAATGTCTGCTAAATCTGAATAAGATGTCCCTTAAAGTAAAAATGGTGTTTCAAGAAAACAAAGTGGTAAGTTCAGCTTGCAAGTTAATGACACGAGTGTTTTCCCTGGGGACAGCCATGCTACTTTGGTATGTGGTAGTTTGTGGTTTATGTGACAAACTTCCTAGTGTGTCACTTAGAATGTTACAAAGACCTGTGCTGATGTTGAGATTCAGTGAAATTAATGATCTTTAATACTTCATCAAGGATACTCTTAAGTAAAACTGGCTTTTCCCCCTTTCCTTCCTCCCTCTCTGGCCTCCTTCCTTCCTTCCTCTCTCTTATTTCCTTTTCTGGTGTGTGGTGAAGAGCACAATACCTCCGATTGGGAGGTATATTTTGATGCCGTGGCTTGACTTGTACTGAGGGGCTCACAGTTTGACTCAGTATTACTTTGCAGCATCACTGTAAGTGTCCACAGAGTGAAGAAGGCAAATTATGTTTTTACTAGGTTTATTGCAGATCCTCTGAAAATGTCCCCAGGACACTGCAGACCACCTTTAAGAAGGTGAAAGCAGAGGAAATGAACGACTGCAAAGGGAAAACAGTATTCCCTGCTTCCTGTATTGTTGCTGCTTGGGACATTGGGTCCTCTGTGTACCCTGACCTGTCCCAGTACCTGCAGGGTTCGCTCTGTCTTGGGGACCATCCATGATGCAACACGACAATGTTTTGGGGAGCCCAAGGCACTGAGCCTTTTCACTTGCTCTGCTACTAGCCTCAGTAGCAGCACTCTGAAGGGTAGATGGAGTAACACTGTCCCTTTCTTTCCAACTGTGAGAATTTAGTAACAAAAACACTGACAAAACTATATAAAACCTTCAGGTTGATAAACCCTGTAGAAAGAGAATTGACCAGAAATGTATACCCTTCTGCTTGTGGTTTGAAAACATTTGTTTCTTAAAAGGACTGCATCCCTTATGTTGGACTTTTTTTTTCTTGCACTTTTATTTTCACTGGATTGTATTTGAGAAGTTTGGGGAAAGTTCCTGGCTTTCCAGGCTGGCAAGAGAGCTCTCTTCAACATCACCACATGCAAATGGATCTGGAAGCTTTGAACTTGAGTCTGTTGGGCTCTCTTCCAAACTCCTGAGGGCTTGTTTTGTATAAAAACATGGCAGTTGGCAGCCTGTATTAAGGGTCTAATCCCTTATTATGCTACTCTAACTAGGTTAAAGAGTGTATGTGGCAAGCAAAAATACTTACCTGTGATAGAGGATAATTAATAGGATTATGTACATTTGGTGAGTCCTGAGTTAAATATGCTAGTATAAGCTTTTATTTAAATCTAAAATTCTCTTTTGCTTTTGGATATTTTAGAAGAAAATTATATGTTTCAGAGCTGTGAACTCTGGCAGACTTCTAAGTGTCCAAGACTGTGAGTTGTTTTGTTTTAGATGCAAAAATCCATCTGTTTATTAAAAACAATATTCATCAAGGGTTTAAACTAACATTTTTCTAGACCTGGGGATGGAACAGTGAAGAAAATAAAGTCCCTTATAATCTAGAAGGAAAAAGCAAGCAAACAAACAACAACATATATACATATACACAAAACCCAAGTAAACATGTAAACAAGATAATTTTTTTATTTAGGAAAAATATTCCCTTCAAGGTTTATTAACTAATGAATTTACTTAAGTAATTTACTTCACTGTAAACACCCATTTGTAAACGAGACAATTTTAGAAATATGGGCATATGAAGGAAATAACAGGGTGTTGAGATCGCAAATCACAGGTAAGATGGGGTGGTCAGAGAAGGCTCCTGGGAAGTGACATTGGAGCTGAGGCCTGAATAATGAGAATGAGCCAACCAATGGAACAAGGTGGAAGAGTATTTGAAGCAGAGAGAATCATCTGAAGCAAGGCTACCATAGACTTGGGAGACTTAAGCAACAGTAATTTATTTTTAGTTCTGGAGGCTGGAAAATCCAAGATCAAGGTGCCAGATGTTTTGGTGAGGGCTTTCTTTCTGGTTTTTAGATAGATGTCTTGGTGGAGAGAGTGGGAGTGGAGGGAGGGGGAGGAAGAACCCTCATGTATTTTCTTATAAGGGCATTAATCCCATCATGAAGTCTCCATCCTCAAGACCTAATTACCTCCCAAAGGCCTCATCTTCAAATTAAAATTTCTCCCTATGAATTTTGGGGGACATGAACATTTGGTCCATAAAAATCATATTTTTGGATTTTATTGTAAGTAAGATAGGACACAATTGAGAGATTTAAAATAGGATATGAAACAACCTAGTGTGCATTTCCAAATAACCACTTTGGTTGCTATATTAAAGTGGGCAAGAGTCCAGCAGGGAGCATAGGTGGAGGCTATGATGATGGGTTCGCTATATACTGGGTGGTGGGAATAGAGAGAAGGAGTTAAAGATGTGGTTCAGAGGTAGAGCCAAAAGGATGGATCTGCTTTTATTTTTTCTTGACCTACTGGATAGATACTGAAGGCAGAAATTGAGATGTTCATGATTGAAAAGAAATAGGTGTGAGAGATGGATGGGTGGGCAGGCACCAGATGCTCTTTGAAGATGGAAATCAAAGTTTCTATTTTATATGTCGTATTATGTACAACTGTGTTCAGTTATAAAGAGCAAAACCCTGATAAACCTCATATTAAGCAAGCAAGGAATTTGGGCAATTAGTCAATTCATCAGTCAATTTATTTTCTATACAAAAAAGCATTCCAAAGATAGACCCAGCTAGGATGGTTGCTCATAAATGCCACTGAGACCCCAGGCATATTCTCTCTTGTCCTTGTTATCTTTCCTATGGCTTTCATTCTCTTAGGTTAATAAGGCGGTAGGCAGTGTCAGCACTTGAGACAGAAAGGAAAGCTGGAAGAAGGAAATGGAAATGTCTGTGTCAGAAAGCAAAAACTTTTGCAGAAATTCTTAAGAGACTTCCACTTTTATAAAAATTACATCATGTGCACAAATCTAGCTGCAAGGGAGGCTGTGCTTTTAGCTAGCACATTGACTCACTGGACAACCTTGGGGCATTTTCATCAAGAATAAGGGAAGAATAAATATTGTGGAGGCAGGCAACCAGCAAAGTCACCATGGACACATGAAGTTTCAGATCCCTGGTGAACTTTCCAATGGAAAAGTCAAGTAAAGTTGGAAAAACAAGCCTCAAATTCAGAGGCACAGCAGAGTTGGTGATAACCATTTGGAGGTCATTAGCATGTTATTTACATTTAAAGCCAAAAGGGAAAATGAGATAAATTAGGGAGAGAGTAGAGTTAGAAACTTGTCAATTTTGTGTTTGTTACTTACCTTCATTAAGTTTGTGACTTACCTTAAGTAATTGTATTACCACAACAAAATTTTAATGTATACTTTCTATGTGTCAGAAACTGTTTTGGACCTCAGGATACAAAAAGATGTGACTCTTTCAAGAAACATAGAGATAAAACAAAGAAAACAAATTAGTTTTGTTGAATGATTTACTATAACATATAATAAAACCAATTCATTTACATAGATTTGTTACAGTACATCTAAATTTTGGCAGTAACTCTGTTGCAGATTCACTTTTTAAGTGAGAATTTAGGTAATTTACTATGAGTAATGTGAGACTCATCTGTCTACATATGTACATTTGCACACTTTAATTTGGAAATATATTAAGAAAAGTCCACATTTGTAATTATAATTAAATGATAATCTTATTAGTAAATTTGCTGTTAAAAATGAACATAATACATTATGGAATGCTAACCAAACTTTTGAATAGGAAGAGAAAGAAACTACTTGTCTGGGGAGCCTGGTTTAGATTAGGGTTTGTTAGTAGATTAAGGACTCACTTGCTACCTATAATTTCAGTTGGAAGTCTCAGGATGGCTCAAGTTCATCATGTTCTAAATTAAGTTCTTGATCTTACCCACCCTAGTTTCTTTCCCTGCATCATGTTTTTCTAGTTTCCTTTTGAAGTGAGTGGAACTACTGTTCTTTTTTGACTTATTCAAGAACTTAAGCTATCATTCTAGAGAGTTCTGTCTCCCTCACTCCACTCTTGCCAGCAAAATTTAGAGTGTTTACTCCCTGAATATTTCTTTAAATTGTTTCACCTCTCTGTCCTGGGTCATCATCATTTCATCCCTGCTCCCCAGGCATGCTCCTTAAAGAGCTATCTGTGTAGATGGAGTGAGTGATTTTACTAAGATAAATTGTGTACAATTTCATTACTCAGATTAAAATCTGGCAAATTCTCTCCCAACAGTCTTTAAAAATGGTGTCTTACAGTTCAATTTATTTAAAAAATCTTAGGCTACACCTGAGATAAGGCTTTCATGCAGGATTTCACAGAGCCTTTAATATGCAAATGTATGCATTGTAAATTTTAGGATATTTCTAAACTACCAAGCAACACCTCATGAGTACTACAGTGTTCATCTATAAACACTAGCACTTTAGGAAACCTGGCTTAGGAAATTTTATCTGTAGAAAAAAAACCAATTTTTTTGACCTGTAAGACTCACTTTCTTGTTAGGTTCATCTTCTAACCTATTCTCTTCTTGAACTTCACGTCTCATTACAGTAAGCCACATTCAGTTCCTTTGTACAACCTGCTCCTCTCTTGTGATTTTGTCCAAGCTCTTTCCTCTGGAACATCTCTCTTCAGCTGTCTAACTCTGACTTAGACCCTCCTTGAGTTCCAGGTTGAGATAAGTACCCTCTTCTGAGCTCATTTACCACAGCATAAAAATGGGCATGACTTGGTTATGTGTCTTTTGAACCTAGATTACCTGGGGAGAAAGACTGAAAGACCATGCTGTGGTGGTGGTGGTGGTGATGATAATGGTGATAGTGGTGATGATGGTGGTGATGGTGATGGCTAAGTTTATTGCAGATGAGGCTGAGGAAACTGCCAGAGACGATACAGCTAGAGTGAGGAACTGGAGTGTGAATTTAGACTGTCTAACTCCTGAGGCTATACCTGTACCTCTAACACAGCATGGCACCTGGTAACAGACACTCGATAAATACTTGTTGATCTATACTCAGCGTGTGTTCCCCACACATCCAAGAATTACTAACCCAGAGGAACTTGGATACAACCTAGCACAGGGAAGCATTTGCTGTTAAATCTCATGTGTGGCAAGACTGGCATTGGAGTGGGAGGCACTGCAGGGGCACAGCTCATGTGCTAAATTACTATCAACATGCTTGTTGTCTTAGACATATGTTCTAGGGCTGCCCAACCTCTGCTTTACATCTGTGTTAGTCTTTGCAGAATAAAAAACAAATTAGTGTTTAATGGGGACCATTAGTCTTGTCACCTAATTTGAATAGTATCTAATAAATCTTTTCATTCAAACCCAGTGGGAATTTCTGGTTGGAAATGAGTGTGAAGAATTTTCTATCTCAAAAATATTCTCATATATAAAAAATGTAAATGACTTCATGAGCAATGTTAAAAATTCAGTCAGATTGAGAATTGAACACTTTCTTGGCCTGACAGAGAGAGTTATAGAATAAGTTATGATGGTTTATGTACTTTATAATTTTCCTACATGGCTTGGGAATATCTGAAGTATGTTCTAATAGATTTCTAAATTGGTCTTTTTAAATAAAAAGTTCAAATATGTTATTTTCCTATATTCCATGAGAATTAAAAGTCAACATGACTTGATTATAATTTGAAATATGAATAAGAAAGATGTGGGGTCATGACTTCTGGAAGCCTAGTCTTTGCCTTTTAATTAAAATTTTCAGATGATAGAAAACACTCAAAAGAGAGCTTATAAATGATAAAAAGAATTGGCAACTCCTTAATATATTGGGTTCATGATTTTTATTTAATTTACTTTATAGTATAAGTTAGCCATTGTTTAGAATAAAGACTTGCATTTCTTTCTATTCCAAATTAAACTATAAATGGGAATGCTTACAAATATCTTGGTGCTTTCTTTTCTGTTGAATCTGAACTACATCACTTTGGATAAATTATTTAATTTCCTTATGTTGGAATTCCATCATTTTAAAGGAAAAGGTTTCTGGCTCCTCATTTTTTTTTTTTTTGGATAAGCAGGCATTTATTCTCGTCTATTCATTCACATCTGTAGCCTGGATTGTACTAGGTTTTCACTGTGTCATACTCTTCACATTCAGCTCTCTGTGTTTTCATGAACATCTGTTCATATACCTGGGAAAGAGCCCCAGACTCTACTGAAGTCAGTCAATCTGGGTGTCTCAGTTTTCATTTTAGCTGTTAGGGTAATCTGCTAGTGCTTGTTTGAACAAAATGTTAAGAAACATAGCAAAAGGAAGGAGTGTGATTTCTTTATTCTTGTGTGAGGCTATTGTATGAGATAGTAGACTCTGTGCTTACAGGGAGGGACATTTTTTTAAAGTTATTTTATTAGCATATAATAGTTTTACAGGGGGATACATTGTGATATTTACATATGTGCTTACAATATATCTTAGTTGCTTTTACCCCCTCCATTGTTCTCCCTCTTCCCCGTCCCTCCCTTCTTAGAACAATTTCAACAGATTTTATTCTTCTGTTTTCATATACGGATACGAAATACATTCACTATATTCACCCTTACTCACCCTTTCATTGGGCCCACCACCTCCCACTGGTACCCACCCCTGGTAAAGACCTATTTTTCCTTCAGAGTGACATTTAAAAAAATTCTTAAGCCTAATATTATAAAACTTTAAAGCTTAAATTTGAATGATCACTGCAGATGGGCTGCATAAAATCCATCACCTCACAATGTTTTTCCTGTTTCCGTTCGCCAATGAACAACAGACATCAAAAGGAGGAATATTCTATAAAGTTAGGTATAAATTTTGGGTTAGGTTTATCAGCTAATGTTTCCTTTTTGCCTTGGCTCCAGATCATCTTTAGGCCTAGGGCCTCTGAACCCAAGATAATCTTCAAGGCAGCTTTAATGGTCTCTCCCTTTTTTGTCTTCTCTGTCTTGGTGGCAGATGTCTCTATGGTGAGCCAATTCTGCTTCCTGTTTAAGCTGTGCACACCGTTCATTTGATTCATTATTTAGCTTGTGATCCTATTTGCAAATACGCAGTTGTAAGTGGTTCCACTCATTAGCTGACACACTTCTCATCTGCTAACCACATTTGGGTCCTTTCATTGTCAACCTTGGCCAAGAGAGAGAAGCATTCTTTGAAGCTTGTCTTGTGATCTGATGTGGAGCCCCAGAAGCATGGCTTAACTGATTCACTGTCCATTTCTGGCTCTTGTCACCCTTGCCCATGTCTACACTGGAGAATAAGGATGCTAAGTATTCACTATTCCAACCTCCCCTGAAACAAGGGTGGCCTTGCGAGAGAGTTCAGGCCAATGGGGCATAAGTCAAATTCACTGAGGGTGGTTTGGAAGGCTCTTTTTGTTTCCTGATCAAAGGGGCCACAAGTTGCTGGCCCTATTCCTTCTGCTCCTTTTGGTTTTGAATATGGTTTCAATGTCTGGATCCATAACAGTCATCTTGCAACTTTGAGACAATAAAATCATGTAAAAATGGTAACAGAATTATAGAAGAAACCTTGATTTTTTTTTTCATATTGTACAGGCCTGCTTTTGTGTACGCATCATATATGAAAAAAGTCCCTATATGGTGACTTTAATATGTGACTGCTCTTCCCTTCACAGAATGCTAATTCCCCTTCCCTGGAATAAAAGGCCATCCTTAATGACTTGCTGCTAACAGTGCATTAGAAGTGACACCACGTGAGTCCCACCCCAGGCCATAGAGATGATATCATTTCTACCTTGTCCTTTGCCTCTCTGACATGTGCCTTGGAAATCTTGAGCTTGCATGTTAGAAGTCAGTCTACATGGAAGCTGGAAACTGGAGAAAACACATGGGAGATGACATGGTAGAGGTGGCCGAGGAGCCCCAGCCCTATCAGTCTCCAGCTGTTTGAGGTTTCCCAGAAAGAACTGCCAATCATGGGACTCTAGACCTCATCAGCAAGCAGCCCTCACTGATGCCAAGGGGAGCAGACAAGCTGCCCCCCAACCAAGCCCTTTCCAAACTGCAGGTTCATAAGCAAAGTAAATGTTGCTTCAAGCCACTAAATTTAGGATGGCTTTTTTATATATCAGTAGAAAACCCCAAATATCCTTCCCTTTTTTTTTTTTTTTGGCAGTACTGGGGTTTTAACTTGGGGCCTTGCATTTGCTAAGCAGGAGTGTACACTTCAGTCACACCTCCAGCCTTTTTCGCTTTAGTTATTTTGCAGATACGGTCTTGTGTTTTTGCCCAGGTAGCCTGGAACTGTGATTCTTCTACCTATTCCCACCATGTAGCTGAGATTACAGGTATGAACCACCATTTCTTCTTGTTTGTTAAGATGAGGTCTCATTAACTTTTCACCTGGGCTGGCTTCAAACAGTGATCCTCCTAATCTCTGCCTCCCAAGTAGCTGGGATGACAGGCATGAGCCATCAAACCTAGCCCCAAACACCCTGTTTTTAATGCCAGTGTTAGTTGGATGTTTTGTTACTTGCAGCCAAAAGCAACCCACCTGGAACACTGGAACACTTTAGTAGAGAAGATGAAGAGAAATTGCTAAAATGACACATTTGAAATGCTATATGTACTTCGTATCCATTCTACTCTTCTCCTAGCCTGGCTGTGCTAACCAACTTCATCACAGAACTGCCATGATAATTTCCCACTGAAGCTGATGCTGTTTGAGGAATATAAAGACTTTATTTACAAAAAGTTCAGGTGAGTAGGAAAGTAGAAAATGAGGGATTTCAGTTCATGACACCACACTCTTGTTTTCTTGTTCATTTTGTTCTTTGGTAACAATAAAGACAGTATCAGAAGCTATCACCAGTAAAACTAGTGAATCCTCAATTTCATAAAACTCTCCTCAGTGTTAGAGGCTGTTTTCTTTGTGAAATCCTCCTAGCATTTGCAGCTTTCTTCCTTTGCTGACATTTGCAGCTTTTAAAGTGGATGAATATTTAATGTCATGTTTGATAGACCAGATTCTTTGAAGCAAAATACCATTAGTTAGTGCTGAGTTTTTGAAAGAGCTGCTGGTCACTCATTTTTATTGGAATTTACCTAGTTTTTAATATGTGATTTTAATGACATATTATTTATTTATAAATCCAGCATTTAGAAATTAGCAAGGTTATTCTAGATTAATATTGCTATCCTTACATGACAGCTACAGTATAAATTATACATCTTTTATCCCAAAGAAGCATAATTTGTAGTGATACAGATTTTTAAGCAGCTTTGGAGTACAGTTTGGGCAATTTTCTTCTCCCAATGTATGGAAGGAGCAGAATTGTAACTCCTCAAAGTTGGTTGCACAAATGCTGATTACATTTTTGAGTGTTTATTTACTCAGTGTCCACATTCTTAAACTGTTGGCAAATTCACAGCAGGATTGAGCCAAGAGAGTGTCATTGTGCTGAAGACATGGGGAGGGCTGGGTGTGGAGGCTGTTTGGGGCATAGAGGGCTCTTGCAAAGAGAAGCTACATAAGTGATATCATACGCAGACGCAGCCCCTGGGACTTGAAAATAGCTGGGCAGGGAGTGTCTTCTTGTTTGCATCGGACTCCGTGATTTACTATCCCAAAGGGTTAGACTTGTATTTCTGGGTGGGCTGAAGTGTCTGTTTCAGTGCACTGATTCTTCATAGCAACCCTGCCTCATAGCTTAAAAAGCCTGGGAATTTTTTTTTTTTTTTTTGTCTCAAGGCAACAAGGTACTGCACGCAAGAGCGGAACTAGCATCTCATTGGGAAGCTGAAATAGGGCAGATGTTCCTCACTGAGCCTCAAATTGCTTCCAGCATGATTTCCTTAAGCAGATAGGAAACACTGAATAATGAAGAAGACAATTGCTTTCCATGCAACTCCAAAGCAGATTAAAACAAGCATTTATTTCTCATCCTGTCCTTCTACCTACTCAGCTATTTTTTTTTTTTTTTTGTGGCAGCACTGGGGTCTGAACTCAGGGCCTCACACTTGCTAGGCAGACACTCTTATTGCTTGAGCCACTCCATCAGCCCCTACCCAGCTCTTTTAAAGGAAACTGAGTAACGGATTTGTGAGACAATGTCTTGCATTTGTACTCCCTGATATTTTTGTTTATGTAACCTGTGAAAAATAAGTTGTTACTGCATATCTACCCTGACGTCAGAGATCCCTTGGGACTGGTATCATAATTTGCTTGGCACAGAGTCCCCTTTTAGTGTATATATATATATATATATATATATATATATATATATAATATATATATTAGATTATGTAATTACATATTATAATATATGTATATTAGATATTTAGATTATATATTTTATATTCTAATATATAATATATATTATAATATATATAATGGATAGTCATATAAGACTGTGGGAGTGGTGGAAGAAGGGGTGAAATCTAACAAAATTAAGAAAACAACAAATAATTAGGAGCTCTTCCACCTGCCTAGTGTGATCCTGAGCACCCCAATCTGTCCGGTATCACTTGAGATCCTCACAATCATTAGGGAAAGGCAGGTCTTCCTATTTTTTGGTCACTGTGTGTTCTAAGATCTCACTCGGAGTCATCCTTTGGATCAGGAGTCTTAACCTCAGTCCCCTGAACTTTTCAGACCCCCTCTCTTAGCTAATGCTCGTGTAATGAGCTCAATGCAGGCAGCTACTGCTTCCATCTCAAGATAAAAGTTGAGAGAGTGAGTTAATTTCATCCCTATACACATTGTGATTAGGATTTCTTCTTAGAGATGAAGTGCCTTTTCAATCTCACAGGTTGGAAACCTTAGGAAACGTCTGCTAATTCCAGCTATTGGGACACCACCTGACTCTTCAACTTGCACTCATCTCAGAACAAATCCAACTATGCTCCCTGGGAAAAGGTTGAGTCTGAAAACCCACCTGACCTTTCATCCTTGGTCTTGACCACCCTTCTCCACATACCTTCAAGGAGCTGCCTCCCCAAGTCACCTGTACTCAACTATCCCCTCGTGTTTTCATTGCTTTGTGCATTCTCTCCCTAACTACCCTGCCTTGCTGTACCACACACTCGCTCCCACTCCCTCTCCTCCCTGGACTTCTGCTCCATAATCTGTTCTGTGACTGAGGTTGTCAACCCTTGGCCTCTGGATGCTGGCTCTCCCTGGGGATGCTCTTCTTCCTCGGTCTTTTCAAATGCCAGTGGTTCTTTCCCACAATCCCATTGTAGACCACAGGGCTGGAGGTGGCAGGCAAGGGACAGCATTAGAAGGGGACAACAAACATTTTCTATAAAGGAGCAGACAGTAAATATCTTTGTGGGTAATAGTCTGCCATAACTATTCATCTCTCCAACTGTAGTGCAAAAGCAACCACAGATAGTAAGTAAATCCATGAATGTGTCTCAGTAAAACTTTATTTGTTGACAGGGATGTGTGAATTTCATGCAATTGTCACATGTTGCCACATAACATTCCTTTTTTGAGAAAAATCCAACCACTTAAAAATGTAAAATTGTTTTTTAGCTCTTGGGCCATATATGAAGATGAGGTGGGCTAGATTTGGCGTGTGGGTTGTAATTCATGGACTCCTGGTCTAAACCAGTGCCTTTCCATATTTAATGGCCACATACTTCGTTAAGGGTCTTAAGATGCAGACTTGTTCAGGGCATCTGGGTGGGAGCCGAGGTCTTGCATGTCAAACGTGCTTCCAGAGATGTGACTGCTCCTGTGGGTACACTATACGTTGAGAAGCAAATACTGCAGTTGCTGTTGAAGCCTCTCTTCTATGTAATAAAAGACATTAAAGTAGGTTAATGATATAGGCAGATTGTCGGAGTGTAATTCATGCAGAAAAGCAAGGCAGAGGAAGGAGCAGCTTTTCAAACCAAACAAAGTCCCACTTAGCAGCTATGTGAATCTGGACGTGTTTCTTAACCTCTCTTGGTTTCTGTTTATTCGACTGTAGAACAAGGTAATAATCTGAGCCTCAGATGGTGGCTTTGGATTTTAACACAATAAGCATGTCAAACACTTGGCACCTTAGCAGGTGCTCAATCTTAGCCCTTATTATTTTTAAATTAAAAGCAAGACATGAACTTGTGTGTAACAAATTAAGAAGAACTTTAATTTTGAATGCCTCAGGGGATTTCCTTCCTTCCTTTCTTAGATCCCATTTGCAAGGGCCGTGCCCATTCATTCATTCAAAAAATATTTGCTGAGCTCCTACTTCTGCCAGGAAATGTGCGTTGCTGTTTCTGCCAACGTGAGGGAAATGCAAGCGTGAACACATTGGGGGATGCAAATAAAACCCACCTCAGCATAGAATAAGCTGTATAGCAGAACATGCAGAGAACTGTGTGAGGAAAGGACAGAGAGGTGCAGTACGGCAGGTGACTAAGCTGGCCTTCCAAAGAGGAATGTGGGTCTGCCTGACGGAGGAAGAGAGGACATAATTTGCAAAGGCAGTGGGAAATCCAGGGAGAGTTCAGAGAACCTAAGACCTCGGAGTGTCTGTGATTGTGACCAGAGACAAGGCACTGACCAGTCAGAACATATGTAGGCCTTATGTCATAGGGGTTTGGACTGGCTGGGTATCAGACATTATCCTTGAATGGGCCATCATCTCTTCTGGGAAACAACCTGACAATGACCATAATTCATGCAGCAGGATTCTCAGAAGACACAGCTACAGAAATCCCCAGCCATTTTTGCTGTGCTCAGTTTTATAAGGGGTTCCTCTGGAACCTCCGTGACTCAGTAATTACCTACTAGGCATCTGTTACAGGAGGGAGAATTTGCATGGACTGCAGGGATAAAGTCTGGCACCTTCCAGGGAAGGGTTTACTCTCTAGTATAGGAAATGGGCACATGAACCACTACACTACAGGGTGAAGAGTGGCAAAACCAGAGTCTTGTAGAACTTTGTAGGAAGCAGCAAAAGATGATAAAGAGTTTGGATCTCGAGGTGGGAGGCTGAAGCAGCATTTGAGCTGGCCTTGGAAATGGATGTTTCTGTCTCTGGGTACTTCCTGTAGGATCTCTATCTTGTTGACAGTGGGGAGAATTTGGGTCTACATGTATAAATAACTTAATTCAGCCATTGGCATGGGGACTGACAGGAGGCTCCTGAATGACTGAGTGCTGAGAAGATGCCATCCGAGCGATTCCTCTCTGTCCTGTCTCCTCCCCAACCCCCAGCCTTGATTCCCTGAGGCCTTCTATCCTGCATAGTAGGGCTGCTGAAAGAGAAGGCATGTACAAGATGGAGTGGAGCCAGAAGCCTGGGGAACAGGATTAAGGGGAGATACCGCTGTTGGTGCACCTGCATTCTGACTCATGGGTCTTATGCAGCATAATACTGAATCCAGCCTGCTCTGCTCTCTGCTAACCCCTACTTACTCAATGGTATGGAGTGGACTTTTCCGTCTTAAGACTCTACTAATCCATGCCCGATATTTTTGAAGTATTTTTTTTCTCCTTCCCACCATCTGGGTCTATCTGGTGATCCCAGAGGGCCTCAGTGGAGCTGCTTGGCACCAGGAGAGATTTGTGTTGAGGGCTTAGAGCTGGGAAGAGGGTGTGGAGGAGGCACCATGGAGCTGTTCACAGACCAGCCTGTGGCCTAAGTTTAGGCTCTGTGGAGAGGGATCTGTAGTCAGAAGCTGAAGGGCTGGGTTTTGTTGTTTGTTTATTTGATGCTTACTTGGTTATTGTTGACTTCCTTCCTTCCTTCCTTTCTTCCTTCCTTCCTTCCTTCCCAGGAACTCTGAGACAAAGATCTACAAGCAACGCTGCTTCGGGGCCCAGGTGAGCAGGTACTACCCAGACATTTTTAACACTCTAGAACTCAGACTTACAGAGTCCTGAACACTCTATTTGAGTTGCCTCAGCTCAGATGTGTCCACAGGTTCAGGTGAAAGGGACATTTTCTCCACAGAAGACAGTTTGCAGTGTCAACTGTTGCAGTTTTGGGATCTCTGCAAATCAGTCCCCTGCTAGGGAAGCAGAATTCTCCCGGAGGGCTGGGCAGATGCTACACTTATAGCATCGTCATTGATGATGAGGCCAGAGGCAAGAACATAAGACACTTGCTTGTGAACAAACATGAGACACCCTTGGATGCTCCCAAGGGTGGGAGCAAAGACTGCTGAGATCTCTCCTTCAGGTTTGAAGAACACATTAGTAAAATGTGAATTGTCATTGTTAATGTAGAGTCATCTGTACCCACTGGCAAGGGGCCTGGAGAAATCTGAGTTAACATTTGCAAACATACACATGAAATTGATGTTGAAAGCCCTGTTCTAGGAGATGGGGGTATCCAACCCAGTTGCAAACACTGTGGCATCCCTAGGTTTCTGAAACCGGATGCCATATTTGTTATAGATACGAATCAGCAAACCAGCAATCATTTCTCAAAGTTTCCCAAGCCACTCTCATCAATTCATGGCAACATGGCATGTAGATCCTCCTCATCAAATGGGGGAACACCGTTAGCTGCATTTCTATTTGTAGACGACTTGTCTTGCCCTCTAAAACATGATTGGGACTTTGTCACCTCTGTGACTTAGATAGTGCCTTGTGCACAGTAGGCACTTAATATTTCTGTGCGAACAAGTACTGGGGTTTTGTGTATGAGGTGGAAACCATCTTTCTCCTTTCCCAATTGCTGTTACTCCTGCCAAATCTACCTTAGGCTCTGAGGTATAGAAATTCATGTCCTCTTAGGGCATAGCCTGTGACCCTCAGGCCTTGTGGGTCAATGCGGTGTGGACTCTTGTACAGATACAGGTATAGCAGGGTCCCAAAGACTCCGTGAGACTTTCAGGCAGAATACTTTTAAGCTGGTCTTCCTTAAAACATGTTATTCTAAACATGTTATATTTAACATGCTTGTTGAAGACTAGACACACAAGGACGTACCAGGAAAATGGGAAAATTACCCCCAATCCCTTTACCCAAGCCCAAATTCATCCTTCTCTTTTTCTTGGATTATCAAATAACTTTTCAACTTGACCTTTTACCACCCTCCAATCTAGACACCAGGCCAGGGAGAGATCTTTCTGAAACACAGATATCACAATACTTCAAAGGCTTCCCATTGCCTTTAATGTCCAAACTTCTCAACGGGATTGGTTCTGCTGGTCTCTTCAGCTTCTTATCCCTCCAAGCCCCTATCTTATGGTGCTGATACCAAATGGAATTCCTTCTAGTCTTCAAACAAGGTGCACTTTCTCAATTTTCCTCTGCTTGGAACCTTCTCTACCTTCTTGGTCCTATTCTTTCTGTGTTATACTGTGTCCTGGTGGGTGTTATCTGTCTTTCATTCTCTGCTGTAGCACTTAGATACTCCTTCCTGTAAAAACCCTTCCCTGGCTGTCACTCTCCTTTTCTTCACCCAGTCTGACTTTGGGAGTCCTCCTGCATACTTTGAAAACTCACAGATTTCTCCCATGGTGCAACTCATCATACAGTGTGTTAGTGATCCTCTGAGAGTGTCCCTTTGTCCTCAGTGCTCAGCTCCGTGTCTGGTTTATGTTATACAATGCAATAAATATTTGTCAAAGTTCCTTTGGATTAAACCATTATTTACATTTTAGAAATATTTTCTTTTAACCTTTGCTTTAATCTCATTGCATTTTCAATTTTACAAAGATATAACTAATCATGTATGTGGTACAGATCTTATCATATAAAATTTTAATCTTACTTTTCCAATTAACATTATATGAAGCATTTCCAACTTTACTTAGTCTTTGTAGATCGCATACTATTTTTTTTATTGTTTTATTATTCATATGTGCATACAAGGCTTGGGTCATTTCTCCCCCCTGCCCCCACCCCCTCCCTTACCACCCGCACCACCCCCTCCCTCTCCCCCCCCACCCCTTCAATACCCAGCAGAAACTATTTTGCCCTTATCTCTAATTTTGTTGAAGAGAGAGTATAAGCAATAATAGGAAGGAACAAGTGTTTTTGCTGGTTGAGATAAGGATAGCTATACAGGGAGTTGACTCTCATTAATTTCATGTGCATGGGTGTTACCTTCTAGGTTAATTCTTTTTGAACTAACCTTTTCTCTAGTTCTTGGTCCCCTTTTCCTATTGGCCTCAGTTGCTTTTAAGGTATCTGCTTTAGTTTCTCTGTGTTAAGGGCAACAAATGCTAGCTAATTTTTTAGGTGTCTCACCTATCCTCACCCCTCTCTTGTGTGCTCTCGCTTTTATCATGTGATCAAAGTCCAGTCCCCTTGTTGTGTTTGCCCTTGATCTAATGTCCACATATGAGGGAGAACATACGATTTTTGGTCTTTTGGGCCAGGCTAACCTCACTCAGAATGATGTTCTCCAATTCCATCCATTTACCAGCGAATGATAACATTTCGTTCTTCTTCATGGCTGCATAAAATTCCATTGTGTATAGATACCACATTTTCTTAATCCATTCATCAGTGGTGGGGCATCTTGGCTGTTTCCATAACTTGGCTATTGTGAATAGTGCCACAATAAACATGGGTGTGCAGGTGCCTCTGGAGTAACCTGTGTCACAGTCTTTTGGGTATATCCCCAAGAGTGGTATTGCTGGGTGAAATGGTAGATCAATATTTAGCTTTTTAAGTAGTCTCCAAATTTTTTTCCAGAGAGGTTGTACTAGTTTACATTCCCACCAACAGTGTAAGAGGGTTCCTTTTTCCCCATATCCTCGCCAACACCTGTTGTTGGTGGTGTTGCTAATGATGGCTATTCTAACAGGGGTGAGGTGGAATCTTAGTGTGGTTTTAATTTGCATTTCCTTTATTGCTAGAGATGGTGAGCATTTTTTCATGTGTTTTTTGGCTATTTGAATTTCTTCTTTTGAGAAAGTTCTGTTTAGTTCACTTGCCCATTTCTTTATTGGTTCATTAGTCTTGGGAGAATTTAGTTTTTTAAGTTCCCTATACATTCTGGTTATCAGACCTTTGTCTGATGTGTAGCTGGCAAATATTTTCTCCCACTCTGCGGGTGTTCTCTTCAGTTTAGAGACCATTTCTTTTGATGAGAACAGAAGCTTTTTAGTTTTATGAGGTCCCATTTATCTATGCTATCTCTTAGTTGCTGTGCTGCTGGGGTTTCATTGAGAAGGTTCTTACCTATACCTACTAACTCCAGAGTATTTCCTACTCTTTCCTGTATCAACTTTAGAGTTTGTGGTCTGATATTAAGATCCTTGATCCATTTTGAATTAGTATTGGTATAGGGTGATATACATGGATCTAGTTTCAGTTTTTGCAGACTGCTAACCAGTTTTCCCAGCAGTTTTTGTTGAAGAGGCTGCTATTTCTCCATCGTATATTTTTAGCTTCTTTGTCAAAGAGATTGCATACTATTTGTAACAGCTCTACAATATTCCACCGAGTAGATGTACTCTGGCTTACTTATTTTCTATTGTTAGACACTTAGAGATTTTTGAGTTTTCTCTTCCAATTTATTGATTTTGCTATGAATATATCTGGATGTCTTTGGGCATATTTTGAGTTATCTCCTTGAAATATCCAGGATAAAATTTAAAAACATTTAAAGTTCATAGTACCCACTGCCTGTCTTCTACAGAGTAATTTACCTACACACACCAACAATTTATGTGTGTGTTCACTTCACTCACCTTCACCAACGTTACTTCCTTCTCAACTACTGAAAAACCCTCAGAGAACATGGATCTCCCAGATGTAGCAGCTCTGGGCACCCAGGGCTGACATTTGCCCTGTCCTCACTCTCCAGTTTGTCTCCAGGGCAGTGTCTCAGCTCCAATTTGTGGAGTGCAAATGCTCCTGGTTCTCACCCTGCCAGACAGTACAGTGTTGAATGGGGGTGCTTCATCACTCTGGGCATCTGTTTCCTCCTCTTAGGGGGTAAGATTTCTCCAAGGTCATTTTGCTGATTCTATGTCAAACCCTATGAATTGAGTAGGAAAACTGCCTCTCCCATTTTCTACCCTTGGGTTAATGCACGCATGCACATGTAGGTGCCTGTGCCCACACACACCAAGGGCAACATCCACTGAGACCATCCGCTCACCTTGTCTTTTCCTGGCTCTGGAATTCCCTTGCTCTTCCCCAGCCTTTATGTTCTTTCCCTCCTCCTTCTTTCCTATCCTTCTTCCTTCCTGCCTTCCCTTCCTTTCCCCTATCCTCTCCCTTCCTTCCCTTCTATCCTCTTTTTTTTTCTTTCTCCATTCATCTATTTATTTAACAGTTACCCAGCAGGCATGAGCCCAGGCATATGTGCTGGGATACATGGAACATAAGGCAGTTCCTGCCTCCATGGACTTTACATTTGAGTGGAGAAGACAGACTAAAAATGACAACAAGCAAACCCATACATTACAAAGCCGCACACTGTGATGGGCAATGAGGAGGAAAGAGAGAACACTGGGAAAGAACTTCCCATCAAGTGCCATCTCCATCTCCTATTCTCTCTTTCCCCCTTAACTACTTGTGCTTCTTCCTCCATGATCCTTACCGCCATCTGACAGAGGAAATACTGTCTTCCCTAGTTTGAAGGTAAGCTCCACTAGTGCTTGGCTTTGCTTTTTGCTGCTATGCCTGGCCCACAGTAAGTTCAATAAACAGTACTTCCCCAAAAGCAGTTACTGATCAACTGCACAAATGGAAGGCCTCAGAAGATATGTATGAACCTGCTCCTGAGAGGGAAAAAGCCCTGTGAAAAGAGAGACCAGGCCAGAGGGTCCAGGCAGAGGAAATAGCATGTGCAGAGGCTCAGAGGCAGGGAAATGTGCAGAAAGAAACCCAGAGTGGCAGAGCACCAGATGAGATTTGCCAGGCTTTGTAGGCCTTGGGTGAGGTTTGGATTTTATTCAAAGAGCTATGGAAAACCATTGAAAGTTTGCTTTGATGAGACATGGGGCTGTGGCTCCCTGCAGTGGCAGAGTGTGACTAAAGTGTTTGTGTGGGGTGGGGTGGGGAATGCACACAGAGTTCTTGTACGTGGCTTTGTCTTCACCCTGTGACCCATAGTCTCCCTGTTGGGGGTGGAGGACCAGACTCCTCCCAAACTTATTGTTTAGGGCCCTATAATTATCAGGCAGCACATAACGACATACCCTACTCCTGCCTCACTATACGCAGCATCTACTGGCTGACCCATATGGGAATCCCACACCTGTGGTGGGGTCTTTTAGAACCATGGGGGAGTACATGCAGAGAATGTCTTATATTTTTTGTGATCTTGATATCAAAAGTGAAATCAGGGCTTTCCCTTCTACTCTGCCATTTGGCTTGATGAGTTTTGTCCAGTCTGGTTTGTTTTTCACATCTGTTAGGGTTCAGGGAGAGTTTGGCTGTAGTGACCCCTCCCATGGGAGATCTCTGGAGAGCTGGGCTGATGGAAAAGCCCACTGATCCCCACCCCTTGTCATCCAGTGGTCTTCTTTGAGGAATCCTTTCCTTGTGGCTCTGACCCTTGCAGTTTTGGTGCCCATCTTCAGCAATCCCTGCAACTGACCACAGCTTCCTCTCCTTCCACAAGTGCCTCTTCTAGTCACACCCATTCTGTTGCAGACAGTTTTCTTTTTGCTCACCAGTCTGGGTTCTCCTCTTGGCCTTGCCCTCAGCACTGGTGAATACCCACCATTTTGAGCCAGCATGGCTGTCAGCTCCCTTCTGTTTCGCTGTGCTATTCTCTGTCTCTGAAAGGCCTATTTCCCTTTGACTGGGGCCCTGGGAAAATACTGGGAAATTCATAGGATCCACAGAGCTGAAAGGTGTGTCAGTAGCCCAGAATAAAACAAAATGTGCAAAAGGAGGGGTGGTCAACTCAGGAGACTCTAACATGAGGTACATTAGGAATGCCGTCTCCCTCTCCCTGGAGGGGACTGGGAGCCCTTTTTCTGGTTTTAATTGTGAGCAAATGGCCCTGCATAGATCCAACTGTTATAACTGTGTTAAAGTAAAAACAGACTTATCTGATACATATTTAATAGAACACCGAATTGTTCCTGGTGGCATGGCAATGAGGCAACCCCTGCAAGCAATTTACTAAAGGAAAGACACGCTTCCCCGCTCTTGATGTTATCATGTTACAGAAAGAGCAATCTTCTTGCAAGTTTTTTCTATTTCAAGAGCCACACCTGTTCCTTTGGGAATACGGGTTTTCTCCACTTATTTCTTACCATGAAACTTTCAGGAATTGGTTTGTCAAGGGCAGAGGGTTCTAATGGCAGTCGAATGACTTAGTGGCTTATGGAGCAAGTGGCTTACCTCCAACAGATGGAGCAGCTGTGGGAATCTGTGCTCTGCTTTGCAGTAATCTTGTGGACACTTCAGTTTTGGTGGCCACAGAGAAGGGACCAGCAAACTGTGAAAAGATGCTGAAGCCAGTGAGCAATGTATTCTTTGCAGGCTTGGATGTCCCTAATAAAAAGCTACTTCAAAAGAGGTCAAATGGACTGGGGATGGTGGAGGGTGGTTGCTATGGTAACCAGCACACATGTTTGGCCTCCAGAGGCCCTCCCCCGGAAGAGCAGGACGGCTTTTGTTATGAAATTTGGGAACTTTACTGCATCTATTTCCCCACGATTTATTTTTGAAGTTGTTAACAGTAACGAGTTACCCATCACCTGCAGCCCACCTCTGTCCAGGTCGGTGGGAAGGCTGGGTCCCGCACCTCTGCCTCCATCGGGGTGTGCAGTTCTGACCTCTCTCTGAACCTGCAGGGCTTTACAGGAATCACAGAAAAGCACAAGGAGTGTGGCAATGAGGCGACCCACACTCTGTTGTGTGACTTTATTCTCTGTGGTCCTTAGTTCCATTAATAGGGGGATAAAAATATCTGCCCTACCTACCTTACAGGGTTTAGTGAAGAAACATGAGTCTTTAGATATAGAAGTGATTCGCAAATGTTTAGAGAATTATATTTATTTAAGAGAAGCATAATAATTTAACTTTGAAATCATCAGACAAAATGCTAATTATGGGTGACGACTATGTTTCCTGCTAAGTGTCAACCTTAATTTAATGACAGTGGCTATCTCTGTGTGGAGAAGGATTTCGAGGCTGCATCCAAGCTCAGCGGGAAGTGGTGACAGTCACTTAGGAATGTCTGTTTCATATAAAGGAGGCAGAAGTGATGTCACAAGTGCTCTGCATCTGCTACCTTGCTTTGGGACATTCCTTCATTGCTTGTTGCTGTGGCATTTGGAGGTCAGGAACTCATTACTGTTCTGAAGCTTACTGGTGTTGGTTTGCCAGTGATGATTCATGGGAGATAAATGCCTTATATTCCAGGCTGAAACCTATAATTTAAATCTTTTAAAGTAACGTTTTGATTTCTTAGTGGCAAAAGTGAAATGTGTTTATTGTTAGAAATTTGACAAATCACAGAAGCAGACAGAATAAAGTAAGTCAACAATTGCATCGTCCCTGGATAACTTTTAGCACATTAGTCACGGGTTTCATGCCTTTTGACTTGATTTATTTAGTTATTTTTAAATGACCATTAATGGTTGTGTGGAGCATGGTTTGTAGGCAGGCACTGTGGATTCAGGGAGACCAATTGGGAGGCTCTTATAGAAGTCTGGGGCTGAGAGGCTGGTGGCCTGGCAGAGGGGTGGCAGTGGAGATGGTGAGAGGTGATGGATAGGTTTTGTAGCTATTTTGAATGTAGAAACAATGGGGCTTGCTAACAGGTTGGCTGTAAGGTATAAGAGGAGGAAGGCATCAAAAGGATGACATCCTGGGTTTTAGTCCCATTTCTTTTTTTTTTTTTTTTTTTTACTGAATACATTTATTTATTTATTTATTTATTTTTTTCATTTTTCTTTTATTATTCATATGTGCATACAAGGCTTGGTTTATTTCTCCCCCCTGCCCCCACCCCCTCCCTTACCACCCACTCCACCCCCTCCCACTCCCCCCCTCAATACCCAGCAGAAACTATTTTGCCCTTATCTCTAATTTTGTTGTAGAGAGAGTATAAGCAATAATAGGAAGGAACAAGGGGTTTTGCTGGTTGAGATAAGGATAGCTATACAGGGCATTGACTCACATTGATTTCCTGTGCGTGGGTGTTACCTTCTAGGTTAATTCTTTTTAATCTAACCTTTTCTCTAGTTCCTGGTCTCCTTTTCCTATTGGCCTCAGTTGCTTTAAGGTATCTGCTTTAGTTTCTCTGCATTAAGGGCAACAAATGCTAGCTAGTTTTTTAGGTGTCTTACCTATCCTTACCCCTCCCTTGTGTGCTCTCGCTTTTATCATGTGCTCATAGTCCAATCCCCTTGTTGTGTTTGCCCTTGATCTAATGTCCACATATGAGGGAGAACATACGATTTTTGGTCTTTTGAGCCAGGCTAACCTCACTCAGAATGATGTTCTCCAATTCCATCCATTTACCAGCGAATGATAAAATTTCGTTCTTCTTCATGGCTGCATAAAATTCCATTGTGTATAGATACCACATTTTCTTAATCCATTCGTCAGTGCTGGGGCATCTTGGCTGTTTCCATAACTTGGCTATTGTGAATAGTGCCGCAATAAACATGGATGTGCAGGTGCCTCTGGAGTAACAGTCTTTTGGGTATATCCCCAAGAGTGGTATTGCTGGATCAAATGGTAGATCGATGTCCAGCTTTTTAAGTAGCCTCCAAATTTTTTTCCAGAGTGGTTGTACTAGTCTACATTCCCACCAACAGTGTAAGAGGGTTCCTTTTTCCCCGCATCCTCGCCAACTCATGTTGTTGGTGGTGTTGCTGATGATGGCTATTCTAACAGGGGTGAGGTGGAATCTTAGTGTGGTTTTAATTTGCATTTCCTTTATTGCTAGAGATGGTGAGCATTTTTTCATGTGTTTTCTGGCCATTTGAATTTCTTCTTTTGAGAAAGTTCTGTTTAGTTCACCTGCCCATTTCTTTATTGGTTCATTAGTTTTGGGAGAATTTAGTTTTTTAAGTTCCCTGTATATTCTGGTTATCAGTCCTTTGTCTAATGTATAGTTGGCAAATATTTTCTCCCACTCTGTGGGTGTTCTCTTCAGTTTAGAGACCATTTCTTTTGATGAACAGAAGCTTTTTAGTTTTATGAGGTCCCATTTATCTATGCTATCTCTTAGTTGCTGTGCTGCTGGGGTTTCATTGAGAAAGTTCTTACCTATACCTACTAACTCCAGAGTATTTCCTACTCTTTCTTGTATCAACTTAAGAGTTTGGGGTCTGATATTAAGATCCTTGATCCATTTTGAGTTAATCTTGGTATAGGGTGATATACATGGATCTAGTTTCAGTTTTTTGCAGACTGCTAACCAGTTTTCCCAGCAGTTTTTGTTGAAGAGGCTGCTATTTCTCCATCGTATATTTTTAGCTCCTTTGTCAAAGATAAGTTGCTTATAGTTGTGTGGCTTCATATCTGGATCCTCTATTCTGTTCCACTGGTCTTCATGTCTGTTTTTGTGCCAGTACCATGCTGTTTTTATTATTATTGCTTTGTAATATAGTTTGAAGTCAGGTATTGTGATACCTCCTGCATTGTTCTTTTGACTGAGTATTGCCTTGGCTATTTGTGGCCTCTTGTGTTTCCATATAAATTTAACAGTAGATTTTTCAATCTCTTTGATGAATGTCATTGGAATTTTGATGGGAATTGCATTAAACATGTAGATTACTTTTGGGAGTATCGACATTTTTACTATGTTGATTCTACCAATCCATGAGCATGGGAGATCTCTCCACTTTCTATAGTCTTCCTCAATCTCTTTCTTCAGAAGTGTATAGTTTTCCTTGTAGAGGTCTTTCACATCTTTTGTTAGGTTTACACCTAGGTATTTGATTTTTTTTGAGGCTATTGTAAATGGAATTGTTTTCATACATTCTTTTTCCGTTTGCTCATTGTTAGTGTATAGAAATGCTAATGATTTTTCTATGTTGATTTTATATCCTGCTACCTTGCTATGGCTATTGATGATGTCTAGAAGCTTCTGAGTAGAGTTTTTTGGGTCTTTAAGGTATAGGATCATGTCGTCTGCATATAGGGATATTTTGACAGTTTCTTTACCTATTTGTATTCCTTTTATTCCTTCTTCTTGCCTAATTGCTCTGGCTAGGAATTCCAGTACTATGTTGAATAGGAGTGGAGATAGTGGGCATCCTTGTCTGGTTCCTGATTTTAGAGGGAATGGTTTTAATTTTTCTCCGTTAAGTATAATGCTGGCTGTAGGTTTGTCATATATAGCTTTTATAATGTTGAGGAACTTTCCTTCTATTCCTAGTTTTCTTAGAGCTTTTATCATGAAATGATGTTGGATCTTATCAAAGGCTTTTTCTGCATCTATTGAGATGATCAAGTGGTTTTTGTCTTTGCTTCTGTTAATGTGGTTTATTACGTTTATTGATTTTCGTATGTTGAACCACCCCTGCATCCCTGGGATGAAGCCTACCTGGTCGTGGTGAATAATCTTTTTGATGTGTTGCTGAATTCGGTTTGCCATTATTTTGTTGAGGATTTTTGCATCAATGTTCATTAAGGAGATTGGCCTATAGTTCTCCTTTTTGGAGGTGTCTTTGCCTGGTTTTGGGATAAGTGTAATAGTGGCTTCATAAAATGTGTTTGGCAGCTTTCCTTCCCTTTCTATTTCATGGAACAGTTTAAGGAGGGTTGGTATCAGTTCTTCTTTAAAGGTCTGATAGAATTCAGCAGAGAATCCATCAGGTCCTGGACTTTTCTTTTTGGGGAGACTCTTGATTGCTGCTTCAATTTCATTTTGTGTTATAGGTCTATTCAGGTGATTAATTTCCTCTTGGTTCAGTTTTGGATGATCATATGTATCTAGAAATCTGTCCATTTCTTTTAGATTTTCAAATTTATTTGAATATAGGTTCTCAAAGTAGTCTCTGATGATTTCCTGGACTTCCATGGTGTTTGTTGTTATCTCCCCTTTTGCATTCCTGATTCTACTAATTTGGGTTTTTTCTCTCCTCATTTTAGTCAGGTTTGCCAGGGGTCTATCGATCTTGTTTATTTTTTCAAAGAACCAACTTTTTGTTTCATTAATTCTTTGTATGGTTTTTTTGGTTTCTATTTCGCTGATTTCTTCTCTTATTTTTATTATTTCTCTCCTTCTATTTGTTTTGGGATTTGCTTGTTCTTGTTTTTCTAGGAGTTTGAGATGTATCATTAGGTCATTGATTTGGGATCTTTCAATCTTTTTAATATATGCACTCATGGCTATAAACTTTCCTCTCAAGACTGCCTTAGCTGTGTCCCATAGGTTCCGGTAGGTTGTGTTTTCATTTTCATTGACTTCTAGGAACTTTTTAATTTCCTCTTTTATTGCATCGATGATCCATTCTTCATTAAGTAATGAGTTATTTAGTTTCCAGTTGTTTGCATGTTTTTTGTCTTTACTTTGTTGTTGAGTTCTACTTTTACTGCATTGTGGTCAGATAGTATGCATGGTATTATTTCTATTTTCTTATATTTGCTGAGGCTTGCTTTGTGCCCTAGGATATGATCTATTTTGGAGAAGGTTCCATGGGCTGCTGAGAAGAATGTATATTGTGTAGAGGTTGGATGAAATGTTCTGTAGACATCTACTAGGTCCACTTGATCTATTGCATATTTTAGATCTTGGATTTCCTTATTGAGTTTTTGTTTGGATGACCTATCTATTGATGATAACGGAGTGTTAAAGTCTCCCACAACCACTGTGTTGGCGTTTATATATGCTTTTAGGTCTTTCAGGGTATGTTTGATGAAATTGGGTGTGTTGACATTGGGTGCGTACAGATTGATGATTATTATTTCCTTTTGGTCTATTTCCCCTTTTATTAGTATGGAATGTCCTTCTTTATCTCGTTTGATCAATGTAGGTTTGAAGTCTACTTTGTCAGAGATAAGTATTGCTACTCCTGCTTGTTTTCGGGGGCCATTGGCTTGGTAAATCTTCTTCCAGCCTTTCATCCTAAGCATATGCTTATTTCTGTCGGTGAGATGAGTCTCCTGTAAGCAACAAATTGTTGGATCTTCTTTTTTAATCCATTTCGTCAAACGGTGTCTTTTGATGGGTGAATTAAGTCCATTAACATTAAGTGTTAGTACTGATAGGTATGTGGTGATTCCTGCCATTTAGTTATCTTAGTTGTTTGAAGGTTTGATTGTGTGTACCTAACTTGATGTTACTCTCTACTGTCTTGCTTTTTCTTATCCTGTGGTTTGCTGCTGCCTGCCTTTTCATGGTTAAGTTGGGTGTCATTTTCTGTGTGCAGGATCCCTTGCAGAATCTTTTGTAATGGTGGCTTTGTGGTCACATATTGTTTTAGTTTCTGCTTATCATGGAAGACTTTTATTGCTCCATCTATTTTGAATGATAGCTTTGCTGGGTAGAGTATCCTGGGGTTGAAGTTATTTTCATTCAGTGCCCGGAAGATCTCACCCCACGCTCTTCTTGCTTTTAATGTTTCTGTTGAGAAGTCTGCTGTGATTTTGATGGGTTTACCTTTGTATGTTACTTGTTTTTTCTCTCTTGCAGCCTTCAATATTCTTTCCTTAGTTTCTGAACTTGTTGTTTTAATGATGATATGTCGTGGAGTAGTTCTATTTTGATCTGGTCTGTTTGGTGTCCTGGAGGCCTCTTGCATTTGTATGGGAATATCTTTCTCTAGATTTGGGAAATTTTCCGTTATTATTTTGTTGAATATATTACGCATTCCCTTCGCTTGCACCTCTTCTCCTTCTTCGATGCCCATGATTCTCAAGTTTGGTCTTTTGATGGAGTCGGTGAGTTCTTGCATTTTCTTTTCACAGGTCTTGAGTTGTTTAATTAGTAGTTCTTCAGTTTTTCCTTTAATTACCATTTCATCTTCAAGTTCTGAGATTCTGTCTTCTGTTTGTTCTATTCTGCTGGATTGGCCTTCCGTTTTGTTTTGCAGTTCTGTTTCGTTCTTTTTTCTGAGGTTTTCCATATCCTGGCTATTTTCTTCTTTATTGTTGTCTATTTTTGTCCTGAGTTCATTTATCCATTTATTCATTGTGTTCTCTCTTTCATTTTGGTGTTTATACAGTGCTTCTATGGTTTCCTTTATTTCTTCTTTTGCTTTTTCAAATTCTCTATTTTTATTGTCTTGGAATTTCTTGAGTGTCTCCTGTACATTTTGGTTGACCCTATCCAGTATCATCTCTATAAAATTCTCATTGAGTACTTGTAGTATGTCTTCTTTTAAATTATTCTTGTAGGCTTCATTGGGTCCTTTGGCATAGTTTATCTTCATTTTGTTGGAGTCTGGATCTGAGTTTCTGTTCTCTTCATTCCCCTCTGGTTCCTGTACTAATTTTTTGCTGTGGGGAAACTGGTTTCCTTGTTTTTTCTGTCTTCCTGTCATTGTCCTTGGTGTTGTTACTGTCCCTGTACTGTGTGTAATTAAGTATTTTCTAGCTTGTAATAATAACAATGGTAATATTGAGAATGGAAGAGTGAGCTGAGATGGAAAGCAAGAAGTTAAAGAAAAGGGGAAAACAAATATACAGAAAAGAGGGAGAAAGCAGAACAAGGTATCAGACAAGAGAGTTTCAAAGGTATAAACAGGGAGTGTTAGTGTACTAATCGACAGTAAGCTGAACAGACAATAGAGTGACAGAGAGAGGATTGAAAATCAAAGATAAAAAAAATAAAAAATAAGTATATGAAAGTAATATCTATTTATAAAAATGAATTAAAATAAAATGGAAAATAGAAAATTAAAAAAAACAAAAAAAACCAAAAAACCAAAAAACTTCCAAGTTTATATGCAATGCAATTTCAGTCTTAATAATTTGGATGTCCGTCTCAATCTCCAGTCCTGGAGTTGGTGCCTCAGATGTTGTTCTGTAGTTGTCTCATCAAAGGGGATGCATAAAGTAGAACAAAACTACACTCACACACACACAGAAGAAAAAAAAAAAAGCCCCACCAAGTGTCCCCAGTTCAAATGCAATACAGTTTCAGTAAGTTTTTCGGCTTGCAGGTGTAATTCGGTTGTTCTCTCATCAAAGGTAGGGAGAAAAAGAAAAAAAAAGCGTCTGGAGGCAGTTCTGAGAGTGGTATCTGCAACTGTGGCTTGCCTGCCTGCTGCTCTCAGCCTGTAGCTGGAGGCGTTATTTATGCAGATCTCTGGGGTGAGCTTAGCACTCACCTGGTCCCACAGGCTTTGTTTGCTCAGAGTTCTCCTGTGCGGGGGAGGGGGGCCTCTGCTAAAGGCTTTTCCCTTTCCAAGCACTGGGAAAGGCGACACTGCCCCGCGTTGTCAGGCCTGCGTGTTTATTTACAGTTCACGTGGGAAGTGGGTCTTCCCTCCTCTCACAAGCTGTCCCGCTCCTGGTTGCTGGCGCGCCCCGCTCCCGCCAGAGCCTCTCTGGGCCCGCCCGGCTCGTTTATTTACAGTCCCGGGAAGGAGTCCCTTCCCCCAATCTTCAGTGCTCAGGGCGCCCCACCCTCTTTCCTGCGTGTCTTAACTGTTCTTATTGCTTAGTACTCAGTTTCTCTTTTTTTCCCGGGTGGAGGTCAGTCTGTCCAGGGGGCTATGCTGCTCTGGCCCCGGCTTGTCTGTGGGGGAACCGCGGTACCACGAAGCTCACCTGGTCCGCGTCTTCCCAAGCCGTATGGGCGCCGGCCACTGGCGGCCCGGGGGCCTCCTCGGTTCTCCGTTTAACGTGAAGTGGAGATTCTCTGCGCCGGCTGGAGGTGTGGAGGGGTCAAAGTTATGCCTCTTCTCAGTGATTATGCCTGCAAAGTGTGTCTCCAGCGTCTCTCCAAGATTTCACTATAGGAGGGTCGTTTTCTGCTTCCTCCCTCTAGCCGCCATCTTGGAATCCTCTTTAGTCCCATTTCTATTGAAACAATCATCTATCTGCTGAGGTGGGGAACAATGAAAGTGTGGTGTTTGTGTACGTAGGGGTAGAAATGGCGACAGGAATCATTTTTGGCTACAGACAGCTGAGCAAAACTTTCACACCCAAGTGAAGATTTCTAGCAGGCACTTAGATCCATGTTGGGGTCCCAGAGGAAGAGGATAGGAAGGGAGATTTTAATTTAAGGATCATCAGCCAGAGAGGATATAATAGAGATAAGGCAGGTCTAGGGAGTTAAGTGTAGATGAACAGAGGATCAGATGAATGAAGACAGAGTGGGTCACCAAAAGAGCAGCAGGGGTCTAGGGAGGAACCCAGGAAAGAATTCAGGGATCGGAGACCAAGGGAAAAGGATAGTTTGAAAGAAAAGAAGCATAACCCCCCTCTCCTTGCACACATACACACACACTCACATACATACATTACACATCTGCCCACATATATTTTATATGAGAGTATGTACATTTTTACACAAGTATAGGATCTTTCATTTATCATGAGTGCTTTCCATGCCCTTAAAAGTGCTTCTGGAATATCATTTTGAATGGTAATATTGTATGCTTATGTTAATATTGTATGCTTATGGCTATAACTGAAAGGAGCATTCTTGGGTGTACACCTAGTGTTTGCTTAGGTTGAATTTCTGAAATGGACTTACTGGTATATGGGAAAACCTTTAAGACTTTTGATACCTGTCATCAAATTGCCTTTCAAAGAAGTTGTACCAAAGAAGAAATTCAAATGGCCAGAAAACACATGAAAAAATGCTCACCATCTCTAGCAATAAAGGAAATGCAAATTAAAACCACACTAAGATTCCACCTCACCCCTGTTAGAATAGCCATCATCAGCAACACCACCAACAACATGAGTTGGCGAGGATGCGGGGAAAAAGGAACCCTCTTACACTGTTGGTGGGAATGTAGACTAGTACAACCACTCTGGAAAAAAATTTGGAGGCTACTTAAAAAGCTGGACATCGATCTACCATTTGATCCAGCAATACCACTCTTGGGGATATACCCAAAAGACTGTTACTCCAGAGGCACCTGCACATCCATGTTTATTGCGGCACTATTCACAATAGCCAAGTTATGGAAACAGCCAAGATGCCCCAGCACTGACGAATGGATTAAGAAAATGTGGTATCTATACACAATGGAATTTTATGCAGCCATGAAGAAGAACGAAATGTTATCATTCGCTGGTAAATGGATGGAATTGGAGAACATCATTCTGAGTGAGGTTAGCCTGGCTCAAAAGACCAAAAATCGTATGTTCTCCCTCATATGTGGACATTAGATCAAGGGCAAACACAACAAGGGGATTGGACTATGAGCACATGATAAAAGCGAGAGCACACAAGGGAGGGGTGAGGATAGGTAAGACACCTAAAAAACTAGCTAGCATTTGTTGCCCTTAATGCAGAGAAACTAAAGCAGATACCTTAAAGCAACTGAGGCCAATAGGAAAAGGAGACCAGGAACTAGAGAAAAGGTTAGATTAAAAAGAATTAACCTAGAAGGTAACACCCACGCACAGGAAATCAATGTGAGTCAATGCCCTGTATAGCTATCCTTATCTCAACCAGCAAAACCCCTTGTTCCTTCCTATTATTGCTTATACTCTCTCTTCAACAAAATTAGAGATAAGGGCAAAATAGTTTCTGCTGGGTATTGAGGGGGGGAGTGGGAGGGGGTGGAGTGGGTGGTAAGGGAGGGGGTGGGGTCAGGGGGGAGAAATAAACCAAGCCTTGTATGCACATATGAATAATAAAAGAAAAATGAAAAAAAAAAAAAAAACAAAGAAGTTGTACCAGTAGTCCTCTGAAACAAGTATTTATTGACCATTGTTACCACACGTGTGCATGTGTGTATAATACTATTTAGTTTCTGTGCATTTGCATTAACAGATTAGCCAGAGTTGATTAACAGACTCGATTAACAGAAGTTGAACATGTTTCAGCATAAAGCTGATTGTGTGCAGCCTGGGTGGTGAGCAGGTTGATCCCCATGACAGGTACTCAGAAGCTGCTTTTGCTGAAAAGCACTGACTCACTTGAGCCCACAAATTAACTGAAAGCAGAAGAAAAACTTGGCACCCCTGTCTCCACTATGTACCTGTCTCCCTCACTCCAAGTCTCTCTCTCCTGAAATTATCTTGGGTTCCAGGATGGATCCCCTAGGATCTTTTTTAGAAAACATCTTTTTTAGCATGTATTAGTCGTACAGTGCGGAGGTGGGGGTTAATTGTGACATTTTCATATGTACTTACAGTGTATCTTATTATTCTCCCTCATCTCCTTCTCCCCCTTCCTAAAACAATTTCAACAGGTTTCAGCATTCTATTTTCATACAAGTATATGAAGTACCTGGATCATACTGACTCCCCTCCCACTTGTACTCCCACCAACAGGATCTGTTTTCCTTTCCTGTAACATCTTTAAAATGGAAGCTACCCTCAAGGAAACCCCCCAGGACAGACCACCTGCCAGGCAGCAATGACTCTCATTGTAACAAGGTTCTGTCTGACCAATTCAGAGGCAATGAGCAACCAGACCACCTGTGACTGCCACCTATGACCACCAGAACACACCTGGGACTTGAATTAATAGTTATCCATACTTCTTTCTTCCTGCTCGCAGTTCTTCTGCTGTTTAAACCTAAATCAAATGTCTGTGCGGGGAAAACAGGATGAAATGCATAGCTTTCTTCTTGATACATTAATTAAATCTCCTTTGTCCAACCTCCACCATTCCTTGCCTCTTTATTTGGCATATTGGGGCAAGTAGCCAGACCCGAGTTTGGGTTGGGTTTGGGGTCTAAAACTCCTGCAACTCCTCCACTCCTTCAGAATGGAAACAGATGAGTGTAAACATCACCCAAGCCAGCCACTCAGTCAAGAGGCCTGCTGAGGAAGAGGAGAGCTACTTCTGAAACAGTTTCTTGGGTGAGGGGTGGAGTACATCTTTGTCAGCAGGGCAGGACACAGGGTGGTTCCCACAGCTCAATGCCTCCTTCCCTCTAGCTTGACTTCCTGTGGGCCCAGCCAGGGAAAGGGCGTGGTCACTGAGAGGCCCAAGCATCTCTCCTCAACCAGTCACCAGAGCCCAGATATGCTTGGTGATAGAGTCCGTGTTGTCCTGTGAACAACAGCCTGCATCACACAACTCCACACACATGCACACACACACACACGCACACACACACACACACACGCACATGAGCCAGGGAACCCAGGGAGATGCCCACAAACATCTTGGCTGGCTGGAGCCATCGTAGTCCTAGCAGGCCTGGCCTCTGTAGAGAGCCTAAGACTCCTCTGTGCCCCTCCCTGGGCATCTGTCCAGCTGAAGCAGGAAAGGGCTGTGTGTTGTGAAACTGCAGCAGGGCCCGGCTTCTCTCTGTTGGTCTGGAGCGTTGCAAAGGACAGTTGCACCATGCTGTTAGGCTAGAGATGTGGAAATCGCAGATACTGAGGAGATAGGCATCTGAAGAATGTGTGGGACATGAAGATAGGCCAAAAAATGGGGATCGTGGCAATCCTGTGTGCAACATTGATTATTTCATAACCTTGCCAATTGGAACAAGAAACCTTAAAATGCAAAACAACAGAGAAAAGAGCACCATTATCCTTTGCTTTCTGGATAGACACCTGGAACGTTTTCTGCACTAAGAATTCCTGACAGCGCAATTAGCATGAGCCCCAAACCTCAAATCTAAACCATTCTGAAGCTAAAAATGAACTGGAAAATTTTCAGTAGAAATAACTGATGTATAAGTTTTTTTTTTTTAAACTCATCTTGCCCTTGCTAGGCAAGTCCTCTACCACTTGAGCCACACCCTCCAGCCTCTTTTGCTTTAGTTTATTTTTTCAAGTAGGGTCTTTACCTAAGCTGGCCTCAGACTGAGATCCTCCTACCTCCACCTCTTGCTTAGCTGAGGTGTATACCACTATGCCTGGCTTATTCTTTGAGATGGGTCTTGCTAACTTTTCTGCCCAGAATGGCCTCTAACTGCAACCTTCCTATTGTAAGTGGTGCTTAAACTGCTTTTGCTGAATAGCACTGGGCCCAGGAATTAAGTAAAAGCGTCTTGCCTCAGTTTCATATTTACCTTTGCTCTAAATCATTCTCTTTGCAGTCACTTTGCAATCACGTTGGGTTCCAAGAAGGACAAAACTAATAACATCTTTGTGACAAGAGACTGAAACTAGCCCTCAGGAGCAGTAGAGCCTCCTCAAAGTAGACCACTTGCCAGACAACGATGACTCTGGATAGCAAGTTATCTGGAACCCTTATTAAAACAAAGACTTAGAGATAATGACCAACCAGGTCACATCTGTGACTGAGACTGTTTCTGCATGTCTTTTGTCCCCTGCCCTAACTCGTTATCTACTGAAAGTTACAGCTCATGTCTGTACCCTGAAGATGACTGACAATGAGCTGAGTGCTCACTCTGCCTATTCTCACAGCACGTCCAGGCCTTGTAAAAACCTCCTTTCTCTGTCTTCATCATGTCTCCTTATTTGGCATTTAGGGGTGAGTGGTCCAGCCTGCCATGTGGAAGCCCAGGAGTTTGTGCCTTGGGTCCAGTTTCCCTACCTCCACCTCTCTCAGAACTGGGATTACAGGCATGGGCCACTACACCAGCTTGCTTTTTGCACTGATAAAGTAATGCACTTCCATTATAGATTAGTTTATTTAGGGAGAGCTATGCAGAATAAATCTAGTCTTCTCTCATTCCCTCAAATATCACTCCTACTTTCTAATAGTTTGGTATGTACTTTCTAGAGCTTTTTATTCTATTATAAATATTTATATGAGTATAGTAACTTCCATATGTACACAGTACCTAAAATTTAAAAAAATTTTCTTTTGGTTTTTGAAAAAGAGTCTTGTCATGTAACCCAGGCTGGCCTCAAACTTGTTATCATCCTGCCTCAGCCTCCCAAGTACTGGGACTGCAGGTGTGTGCCACAATGCCCAGCTCTAGTATGTTTATTAAGCTGCTAGCCCATCAGTAGTGTTCAATAATGCATACCCAAACATACAATTAAAAACACTGACATGCGCTCTGCAAATCCTGCATCTGGTTTAAAGTTTTATTTAAATGCAATTTCTTTTTTTCTCTTGGCAGGTGGTTTTGCTTTATCTGGGCTTTATGAGGACAAAAACCAAAACCAAAACCAAAACAAAAACCAAACCCACACGAAAACAGACACTTTTTTTGAATCAAAGACAACTAGGTAGATTAATTCCTTCTACTATTATTTGTTGCATGCTAACTCTGCACCAGGAGCTGCTCGAGGTGCTGGGAGGGAAGGTAAACACGTGGAAGAGAAATTTTAGGAAGACAGTAAACAAGTGTAACACACAGTAGGCCAGAGTTGACAGCAGGGTGAGCAGGGGGCTTCACAAAGCTAGTTTTGTGGTTAGGAAAGTCACTGAAAAAGTGACATTTGAGCTAAGCTCTGGAAGGAAAAGAGTAGCACCACATGGATATCTGAAGAAGGGCACACCATAGAGAAGGAATAGAAAATATAAGAGCCCTGAGGAAGAAGATGCCTTGCTCAGAAAAGGTAAAGAGGTGTGTTTAGCTGGGGAATGGTGAGAGCAGGAGGACCAGAAGAGATGGCCAGCCAGGATCACTGGGCTTTTAGAGGCCTTAGGGTTTTATGCTGAGCAGGATAGAATGTCCCTAAAGGGTGGGAAGCAGAGCAACTCATGATCTGATGCATCTTTTGACATGAGCAGTCTGGCCACTGTTGAGAATAGATCCTGGAAGCAAGTGCAAAAGGGCAGGGACCAGTTAGGAGGCACCAGCAACAACGTAGGGGAGTGGAGATGAGATTCTGGCCAGGCTGACACAGTGGAGATGGTGACACTGTTAGATTCCGGGTACATTTCCAAGGTAGAGACAGCAGGATCTGCTAATAGGTCAGGTGTGGGATGCAAAGTAGAGGGTGACTTGTCTAGATGCAGCAACACATGGAATGTTCTTAATGAGAGGTTTACTAACTAGTTGATATAAGAAACAACACAAAAGAGTAGGGAGTATGAAGGACAATGGGACATGGGTGTCTGGAAGACGATTAGGAACTCCCTTTTCCTGTTTTCTTTGCGTTCATAATATCATAATAACATATGTGTCTCTTCCATGCTGGCTTTTCTCAATCCATACTCTGAACAACCCCCTGTGGCAAAGGAAAGTGGCCTGTGATTTCCAGATGTCTGGGCTGAGTTTGTGGCTAACTGCCTTGTATTTTTAAAAAAATGTTAATGTTGAATCTACTCCAAAGTATGTATGTCTTAAAAATATCTTCATTACTTATGATCAAGTAAAATAGTTGGGTTTGTGTGATGAATTTCTTACAAACACCAAGAGGCAATCTCTAAGGCAAATTGTAAGGTTTTGGGACACTCAGGCCCCTGTCATTCTAAATGAATGCCCAGGAGCTCCCTCCCAAGAAGGGCTCACTGGTTCATAGCTGGCTGGTCCCCAAAGCACTTCTGTACTGCAAGGATCTCGCTGCAAGAGGGTTGAGCACGACATCAAATACTTTTCTCACCGGCCTGGACTTTTCCATCTGTACATCACATCCTGTTCACGATGTCGTATGTTACCACTCAAAGCGATAACTTCTTCCAGTTGATCCTTAGGGTGTCTATTTTCAGTAGGGAGTATGATATACTCTGGGTAGAGCCAGAGTATATCAAAAGGACAGAGTCTTAGAGTCAGATTGACAGACATTTTAATGCAGGCTCTGCCATTACCTATCGATGTGATTCTGTGCACTGTTCTTAATCTCTGAGTCTATGAAATTTTTTTAAAAGTGGGGGCTGGGAAGATGAGTAAGTGCAGAGCACATGAGAAGCATTTCAAGGTGCACAGGCTTTTGATAAATTTTATTTCCCTTCTGCCTTCACTTCTGAATTTGTCACTTTTAGTATCCTACCTTTTGAATTGTTATGTATCTTAGCTGGAAACAATAAACTCTTATAGACTAGAAACTACCTCTCACATTTCTCCACATCCCCCAAAGCATTCATCATGGTACATGGAAAGTGGGAGATGATTAAGAAGTGTTTGCTGATAGATTGATTGATGGATATTGCTCTTTGGAGTTGAGCACACTGTGATGAGTCTCAGAGAGGAAAATGAGCCTCTGCGTTCACAGAGGAAGGTCATTGCTGAGTGCCCCTCGGAGACATGCTGCTGATGGATGAGGATGCTGGTCTGCTCTGCTCTGTGGACTGCAGACCCAGTGTACCAGCCACGCAAATGGTTACCCAGTCAGATGCCCAGATCCTGATAACCCCTCCACCATCAAATTCATTTAGCAGAGACTTACAACAAGCCATCGCTGTGGCACATGGATTGACTAATTGCACAGCTGTTATTGTGTGCTTACAAGGGAAATTAGGAGTAATTAATGGCTGGGGATCAATAACAGTATGATATTGAAGTGAACAATTTAATTTTCTTCCTAACTGAAGAGGTAAGCATAAAGAACTCACCTAGTTAAAATATATGAATCAATGTCATAGATATAAACAAACTTCTCAATTTCTTGGTTTACCTAAAATTTTTAATTTTTAGCTCTGTTTACATTTTGAAGAGATAATGCATGCACTCGAACTGTTCAATGTGGTAAAAAAATGAAGGTTGCTCCTCAGAAGCAACCACTGTTGCCAGTCTGTTGGATGTGCTTCTAGAGCTGTTCTGTGTACCTCTCTGTGTGTATGTGTGCCTGCATGCATCCCTAAGCTGAAAGTAGTTTTAAGAATCTAAGAACCTTCTGTCCATCTGCTATGTCTATTTGGTTCATCTCTGTATCTCTGGTGGCTAGCCCAGACATGCAGTCCAAAATTGATGGCCAATAATTATTTGATTGCCTGAGTAGATCTATTTTAGTCAGTAATTGACTATATCTATTTTAGCAGATCTATTTTGCATGAGCCTGAAACATCTTTGCTGTAAATTATCAAAAGACTTACAATTTGACATGTCCAGAGAATCAAACATCTTAATTAATTTTAATGTATTGGTACAATAATTTAAAGCTACTGATGCAGCAACTATCTGTTTGAATATCCACACAGACTGGAGGAACTCTTTGGAAAACACATGCCACTTGAGCTTAAATAAAGGTTGGTTAACAAATGATAAAGAATATGTAAAAATCTACCAGGAGACACGGGCAGACTAGTGAAAGGTGCTACTTTGGGGAGGTTATAGACTTTTTAAATTACCTCTGAGTTTAGAAGCCACATATTATTGTTGCTGCTATGACTTCTACTATTATTGAGATTGCCACTATATCGCTATCACTATTTATTTAGCCATAGTACAGATCAGTGACATTTCACACGTACTATCTCATTCAATCGCCTTGTTACATTTTCAGGTAGATACTATTATCACCGACATCTTATAGATAAGGAAACTGAGGCACCAAACGCTTTTGCAACTTGATAGGTTCACAAAGCTAATTAAATGGTACATTGGGAATTGAGGGAAGGCGTGACACCTGAGAATATCCTCCCAATCAGTACTTCAAATTCTGCCCCATTTTTTTTTTCCAGAAATGGAACATTCCCTACTGCTCATCTTTCCTACCTATTTGCCAAATTTAGCTCTGAATGACTTTGGGTTCTATGAATGAATGATATCCATTTGCAAAAAGAATGGTGTTTGTTAGCACAGGGGCTTTTCAAATGACATCTGTCAGATGCTAAAATCAATTTTAAAAAAAGGTGTTCTCAGAATGGTTCGCATTATCAAAATGAGTGGTCAGCTTGCTAGGGTGCCTGCGTTGAAAGGAGTAATGCCCTTGTGTGTGCAAATGCAGTGTATTTGCTTAAAAAATCTGCCCTCGTATTTATTGTCATATTGCGTTCATTTCACGTACTTAAAGAAAGTGGGATCTGGGAATTTGCTGTTAGAGTTAAATAGTCAGAAATACCAAACTTCCTATATTTCTTCATATTTCATCACTAGGGCTTTATAATCCAAAGAAGCAAGGCAAATGTATAAATTATGCAAAATGTGTCTTGCCACATCCCTTTCTTTCAGCACTTCCTTTTAATTATTTCTCCATCATCTACCCTAGCCTCTCCTCATTTAAAAATGTCAAGAATTTGATGAGTCTTGGTGGCCATAGGCAAAGCCCTCAAGTCCAAGGCCTGTCTCTGACCTTTTTTTTTGGGTATTTCTTTCATGTGCTCCAGAAGTATCCCTTTCTTTTGCCATGTGAGCAAAGTCCTATTTTTAATAAGATAACCAAAAGTATACTTTAAAAGAAGAGACAGTGGAGATAACTAATTTATGCTAAGGTACAAATGACACCACCGATCCACTTCTGCTTTTGGAGTATTATAGAAGACTCTTGTTTATTTTAGTTGACAGAGAAGTTGCTGATATAGGTATTGACAGTGGGGTTAGGGAGAAGCACTGATCCAAGGAAGACCGCTGGATATGTCCATGAGAAGACACTGTATTTATTATTCTGAAGGGTGTGTTTGCTATGGTGGTGGTGGTTTTTCTTGATGGGTTTTGTTTATCTTTAATAGAAACAGAAAACCTTGAATGGTCTTCATTTGTTGCCTCTAACAATGCTTTTGACTTACAGAGTGTCTGGGGTTCCTTGAAACACCAACTTTTCTGCCAGTCTCAAAGTTAAATAGTATTTGGGGCATGCCACCTAGTGGTGATAGTTTTTGGTTTATTGCTGACTGCAAGAAAGTAAATCAAACCCACGTAAATCAAAGTCTCCTTGATCGTCATGTGAGAGGCCACCTCCGTCATCCTTTAGCTTTTATATTAAGCAGGCTAGTAAATCACACTTTTTGTGGGTCTGAGACAGAGAAGACAGGACGGTTCAAAGCCTGCTGGGCTCAGAGGCCCACTGGCTCCCAGTGAACTTTGAATGTCGGTGGCCTGCCCAGTGGAAGCATGGCCCTGTGTGCAAGCCCAGCAACAAACTCTTGGAAGAAGACAAGGCTCCTTCTGAGTCCCACCCCTGGCTAATGCTTGTCCTCTCTCTGACCCCTTCTTCCTCCCTTTCCCGTCACCCCCCTTGGCTCATGTCTACTCTGTCCAAATTTCCTGCTGTGTTTAGTGCTCTGCTTCTATTGTCAGGTTTTATGTACCCTAGCGATTGCCAGATAATACTTTTTTTTAATTACCGTAGTTGCCTTTTTAAATTTTATATTTACTTTTTGTCCCTAAATAGAAAAGGATTCATGCTTCATACAGAACACAGAAACACACACACACACACACACACACACACACACACACACACGACATACCCCTCACAGGACCAAAGCCTTGAGATATTCATGATTACATTTTGGCAGGGGGTGGGGGGAAGGGGGGAGAATTGACCCAAACATTGTATGCACATATGAATATAATAAAAAAAGAAAACAAAAAACAAAAAAACATTTTGGCAAAAATCCTCAGACTTTTTTCCTATTGGTGTATGTGTATAGGTTTTTAAAAGTGATGTGCTTTTCAGTTAATAATAGGTCTTGAGCATTTTCTCATGTCAATAAATGTTCTTCTTTGCTGTGATATTAATAAACTGCATCATAGGGTACACCTGTAATTTAATTACTATTCAATTCTAGGAAAGTGAGAATGGTAAAGGAATATGTGTAATTCATACTCACATTCCACTGACACTTTATTGAGCATCTATTTGCACTGTGCTCCTGTGCAAGGCAATGTTCACATTGAAAATCAACTTTCCTATTTACAAGATTCTGATAAATAAGTACTTGTGATGCCATTTTGCAGAAAAGAAAATTGATGGTTGCACTATAGAGTGGCTTAAGATCACAGAGTTGGTAGTGGGGAACTGCCAAATGAAAACTTTGGTCTCTGGATCTGTACACCCTTTGCTACTTCCTGGGTCCTTTAGACAATGGACATGAACATAATTTTTCTGAGCATTCTTCCTCTTTGTCCTCTAGTTAGGAACGGAGAACAACCCCTAAAAGAGGCTAGTGTCAAAAGACAGCCAAGGTGGGGGCTGTGAAAGAGGGCATAAGAACGTGGAAAGAGAGCTGCTTAGGGAGGTACTCCTGGGTTTTCACAGCTCCAGGAATAATTCTTGCTAAATGCTTTTGTGTACATTATCCAATGTTACCCTTATAGCAACTCTGGACAGCATATATTAACATAATCTTACAGGTGGAGAAAATTAAAATTAGACAAGTAGTTTGGCCCAGGACACCCTGCTGGAAGGTGGCAGAGGCAGGATTAAAGCCCAGCAGTTTGTCTGATTCTAAAGCCTGTTCAGCTGCACTGCAGTCGTCCTTCCATGGTTATTAGTGTTTAGTAAGAATTTCATAGTGATGTAGTCATGGGTCCCACCTTTAGTTTTGCAGGAGTATTGGAAGGAGGATTATGGAGCAGATGAATACAAGGGGTGGTAAAAAAAAAAAGACTATCATGAAACAAATCCCAAGGGAGAAAACCTGAAAGCATGCTAGTTGCAATGAAAGCAGAGACCTCGGAAAGATAGATCCACAGTCTTTGATGCAAAAAGTTTGGAAAGCAGTGCTGAACATTGTAAAGGTTGAAAGTTTTGTTTTTTCATGTTTTGTAAGCAAAGGAGAAACATAAGACACTTATTAGGAAGGTTTTTTTTTTCTCCAGTGTTCCAATCTACAATGATAACACATTTTCCCAAAATGATCTGCTCAAAATACTCATATTATCATGAGCATCAACAAAATGGGCTTTCTGTCAATCATTCCACAAGTTTATACTGTAGGATGAAATATACCTTTTCAGGCATTTTGTCTGTACAGATTGTTCCAATTTTGGTTTTTTAGTCTCTAAAGTAAAATGGATAATAACTCCATATTTCACAGGGATGATAAAAATGAATAAATACCAAGAACTTGGGAAAGGATTTAAAAGGGAGATGTATATTACCATCATATCCTCATTCCTATTCTGAAGTCATCATGCTCTGATGGTGACATTCTACTCATCACCATGGAAACCAATGATAGATGCCACTTCTCTCTGGGCCTGTCTCCATCCTCAGGCAGCTTCAGAGGCTGCCACCAAAGTGATCAGCTCTCTCTTCTCACCATTTTTAGGTTCCTTCACTGGTTTGCAGATGCCTTCACTACCAAACCTCCCTCTCCATCTTCCCGCACTGTGTTACTCTCCACTCAGCCCCAGAGCTGTGGTTCAGACAGCATAGTAGCTTTCTATCCCTTTGTTCTCTCCTCCCTTGTTCTTTCTCTCTTCTTGCATGTGGGAATGATCTTTGTTGCTTTGGCAAGTTGTTCCTTCCCTTTGTTAATCTCTGCCTGGAGAAACCAGGCCAACTTAATGTTATCAACTTCACTGCTGCTGATTAGTGAGGTTCCAATGCCGTAAGTAGATTGTTCCAACTCTAATTCCTGAAGATAAGTGACATCAAATCAATGACACTAGTTTCCCATCTCTGGATTATTAGGTGGATATTATACCAGGTTGTTTCTATTAATAAACATTTAGTGAATGAATTCAATTAGATTTTTTAAAAATCTGACATTTCTTCTTCTCTTGAGATTTGTCATGAAAGACAAGGTGTCCTTATTTTAACACAATCTGAGCCATGAAGCATATTAATTCCCTAATGAGTATTTGAGATAAGTCTTTCCATGTCATCAAGTAGTGTTTCATTATTAACTAATACTGTGAGACTGGACCCTAGAGCCTTGAAGAGAACACAAGTCCAACTTTTCTAGCTGTTTGTGGTTGTTTTTTTCAGTACTGGACTGCCTCCTTTTTTTCCTCTCCTTTTGGGTCACTTAACATGAAAAACTGGGGAAAAGTATGTTGACAATGGTTTTCCCCATTCTCCAAATAATTCCTTTTAAAATGTTTTCTCATTTTAGTTTTTCTTAGTAGGAGGCTAAGCATTTAAGCATCTGCCATCTTCTTGTCACAGAGTAAATGCGAGTGTAGACTGTAGGAGCTGCAGAGAAGCCTCTTAACAGGGAGAAAAAACTGGAAGCTTGGCTGTGCAGTGGGCACCCTTGGGGATTCCCTGTCGTTAGAATCTCTGTACGTGGCGTGGTTCTAGTTGAAGTTCAAACCCCAGTGTGAGTGAGTCTGGCTACCTCCTGGAGATCTAGATGGCCCCCTGCTTGAGGGTCAGTGGGGGCTGTCAGGCAGCTTTAGGGGTGCCATCCTTCACCTGACTGGCTGCTCTGGAGCTCCAAGTCAAGAAACTTAAGTTGACATTGTAAGCTCCTCCTGTCTGCATGCAATGTTCCTCTCCCCCTGCCAAGTGACCTCCCTCTTACCTTTGGTTCTTGCCCTAGTGCTCAGCTGGTATCACACGTCAGTGTGATATCACACCACAGTGTTTGCAGGCAGCAGATGACAGTACAGGCTGGCTGAAGCCTCATTTAGTTCTTGTGGATTTGTAGACACACACACACACACACACACACACACCCCCCTAGAATGAATTGAATCTGAAGTTAAAACTAAATCAGAGGACAGTAAACCATTTGCTTGTGACTGCAGTGGTGATCTTCCCTTTCAGGATAAGGGACAGGGGAGTGGCTGTGGCCCCCAGGCTCTGTGGTCCAGGCTCCTCCAACAGTTCCATTATTTCCCATCTGCCTCCCTCATTGGATGGACCTTGGAACCCTCTAAGCTGTGCACTCTACTCAATTACTTAATTGCATGCAAATGTTAATACTATTACAATTATTTTATCATCATTGTATTTTTGTGGAAGATTGAACATAGCTCTGTAACTATTTTGTACCTCTGGTGCTCAGCTCAGGGTTTGACACACATATACACACTCACACACACATATCAAATTGCTCAATAACATTTATTAAACTGGAATTTGCCCATTCTAAGGAGTTACCCTCATCTTGGTTGAAACTCTGGGCTGGGATCAGGCAAGTGTTTTTTAAAGAATATGGAAATACTGACTCCTGACTAGTCCCTAGGATTTTTATGGAGGCTACTTTTTTTCTCTCTTTTATATTATCAAATTATTGTTGAGGGTACATTGTGACATTTACAAAAGTTCTTACAATATATCATAGTTGAATTCACCCCCTCCATCACTCTTCTTCATCCCTTCCTCCTCCCATTCCCAGAATAGTTTCAACAGGTCTCATTTTTCCATTTTCATACACAAGTACAAAATATTTCCACCACATTCACCCTCCTGCATCCTTTTCTTATATCCTTTCCCCTCCAAACGGTACCAACCTCCAGATAGGACGTGTTTTACCTTCTTGTTCTTAATTTTTGAAAAAAAGACATTTTTGTTTGCTTAAGATAGCTGTATAGGGAGCATCATTGTGACATTTCCGTGTATATATGTATTATTGTATTGTAAAGTGACTGGACAAATCCCTTCTGATTTCTCTGTTCTGTTCAGACATTTTAGGTTCTGTTTCAGCAAACCCCATCCATCATGTTGGTACCTTGTAGAGAGGCAGTCAAGCCCCATACACTGGCTTAAATTGGGGATGATGGTTTGTTACCGTAGGACATCCTTGTGCCTTAAAATGCTAATGTGCACTGGAAATTCCCAAAGGGGCATAAATAGTTCATCAATTCTAAGCAACACTTTTCCCTCATAGTTAATCTTCCTTGAAGCCACAGTGCTTCTCACAGCCATTGGTGTCTTGGGCTGGCTGTGGGTGAGGCAGTGGTTGTGCTGTGGTAGTCATTGCCTGGACACATGTAAACTTGGTCATGGTGTTTCTGTTGCCATCATATTGAGTTAGGTGTGTTCTTAGTGCAACATATGGTAATGTTTAATTGCTCTTGAAAATGTCTCATAATAATCATATTAAGTTAAAAAGTTACCGTATGTGCCAAAAGGTATAAGAAATAGAGCCACCAGCGGGATGTATGTTTGATGTTAGAGCAACAGAAGTTTATCATTGTAGGTCGAGCTACATGTGTTAGTCCAGCCTGCTGTAACAAAATACCATAAACTGGACATCTTATGAACAAAAATTTATTTCTCATAGTTTGGGAGTTTGGGAAGACTGGTGAGGGCACATGGTTTTTGGTTAATAGATGGTGTCTTGTCATTGTCTCACATGGTGAAAAAGGGTGATGGGGGTCTCAGCTCTCTTTTTTTTAAAAACTTCTATTCCTACTCATGGATCTAATCATCTCCCAAAAGCCCCACTGCTTAATACCATTGCCCTGAGGTTTAAGATTTTAACATGAATTTGAGGGAGACACAAACACTCAAACCATGGATCTACAATTTTTTTTTTTTTTTTGGTACTAGGGTTTGAACTCAGGGTGTGCGCTTGCTAGGCAAGTACTTTACCAGTACACCTCCAGCCCTTTTTTCTTTAATTATTTTTTCAGATAATATCTCATGCTTTTTGCCTGTGCTGGCCTCAGACTATGATTCTCCTATCCATGCCTCCCATGTAGCTGGGATTACAAGCATGTACCACCACACCCTGTTTGTTCTTTGAAATAGGGTCTTGTTAACTTAAAAAAATTTGGGGGGGGTAGTGCTGAGCTGGCCTTAAACTGTGATCCTCCTATTTCTGCCTCCTGAGTAGCTGGGATTATAAGTGGTAGCCACTGTACCTGGTTTCTACAATTTCATATTTTCTTGCAAAGCGACAGGCAAGTGCTTGATTGAACTTTAGAAGATACACAGTAGTTGAGGCTATATTTTGTTGTTGAAGTAGCTAAAGTCAGGAAAATATTTTGTGCTACTTTAATTGTTTTTTTCTTTCTTGGTGGCATATAATTGATAGCTTTGGAGATTTGATGCAATATATCAGCATGAAGCATTTTCAATCTTACTTGACCATACTCTTGTTTCCCTAGGACCATCTCTTAAAACCAGCATTCTGTAGAATATAACCATGATAATGTGTAGAACTTACAGTTAGCCAGCCACGACGTCACCTATATTAGCTAAATGAATTTTCACAAGCATCCCATGAAGTAGGCATTGTTTTTATTCCCAGGTTGCAAATGAGGAAACTGAGGCACATGAGATTGAGTGACTTTCCTAAGCTCACACAGCTAACATAGCATAACCAGGATTCCAACCCCGGCAGATGGCTCTGGATGGTTCTTCACTGCTGGGCACATAGTTTGGGAAATACTGTTCTAGCCACAGATCAGAAAGACAGTACTGTACTGCAAATCTGACTTATGATTAAGAAAATGAATGAGTGCCGTGACCCCCACTGCTTCTCGAAATATTCCAGGGAAAATCAAAGATTTTCCCACTCTTTGTTTATGTTGTGAATGCTTTATTACATTTATGTATGCCTGAGATTCGCACTCACTACAGGTTCTGAAGATTAAGAAAATAACTCATTTTCAGTGGAAGACTGAAGTCTTATTCGTTTAACCTGAATAAAATACCAGAAAAAAGCAAGGTAAATATCAGACCTATTTAGGCCATATCTGAATGCTCTGTTACCTGTGGGTTGCTATGGAAGTAAAAAGGAAGCTATTCTTTCTTTCATTCTGTTAGGGGGACCTATAGAAATTGGACCACATGCTGTTTGTCCCATCATTCTACCTGCTGCTATTTGTGAGATAAATTTCAGTGAACCAGATGGACTTGCTGAGAGAGGTAACAATCTTCTATTAGCTCAGCCCCTGGGGAAGATGCAGGTGACAGAAGGATTTAGGCAGGAAAAAGAACCTGAAACAAAAGATGGTGTCATTGCTTGGAGCCACAGGGCTGTTTAGATCCCCTCGGTTCAGGTTTCCCAGGCAGGTGACCCATGAGGCTGATTCTGCCTACTCCATTTCCTTAAGAGGTTTTGAACTTCGCAACAGGGTTTCTCCACTGCCAGTTATTTTCCCAGATTTGTTTGGCCTTCCTGAGATATGCCTGACCCTATAAAATCTGCAATGAATACAAGTAGTACCTCATGGTAATTTAATGAAATTATACTCTTCAGGAGACAAAATGCTATTCAATTGCTATTTATCTGTGCCAGTTGGGTAAGAAAGGAAGATGCCTCAGTCCAGTCCAGGGGGACCAGTGAGAGTCTTGATTACACCTTGGTTCCTGTCTGTCTTGTGGAGCAAATACTTGACATTCATAGATTCCAGAAGGACTGTAATGATTATACGTACTCCAGGATTTAACTTGGGGATTGGCTTTTATGGGAGAGAATACACAGGTGTTAGGCCAGTGGTAGACAGGGTTTTTCTGTTTTCACCCAAGATAAATAAAAGATATGGCTTCTACTTTACTATGTGAATTGCAACCCCAAAGAAATCAGATGGTGATGCCTATCCTCCTTATGGCAGCTGGCTAAATGGCAGCTATTGAAATAAAAACAAAAGCCAGGGCTAAGAGAAAGGTAATACATGGAAAGTTCCAGTGTGTTAAAATAAACAATAGTCATTGAGCACATATATTATGGTATAAATGAATTGGTAATAAAATTTTGACAGGGTTCATTACACTAAGTTTATAAATCAACCTTCTGGGCTTAAGCATCAGAGACATTCTTTGTTCTGGTAAGCTGCAAACTAGAAGGTACTTGATAAGAAAGTGCTAGAAAGAGTCCAGCTGTTAGCTCTTCTGTTTCTTTTAAACATACTGCATAAGCCCTGTATAGGTATAGAGTATCTGAAGAGATTAAAAACCATAGCTACTTTAGCACACCTCTGTCTCAAGGGAGCTGACTGACTTCACTCCCATTGGATGCTGCTTCCTGCAGCTTCTCTGCCTATTCTGGCAGGCTGCCTTTGGAGTCTGCAGTGCCTCTAATCTCTTTTGGCAGCTAGAGGATAGACACTATTAAGGCAGAAGAGATGCCAGGAGCAGGACAGCTGATACTCAAATGTCAGTCAAGAACCCGGTGACACCTGCAACAATCTCTCCCACAAATATTTTGCTGGAGGTAGAACAGCATATAGATAACTACTGTTTTAAAGTCACATTAATTGTTCTTAATAAAATCAAATCTCAAATTTTCCACCCATGTGGAGATGATTTGAGCTTAGGAAAAATATATTCCAATAAGTGAGGTAGAAAACATTATAATGTTGCTTAATTCCCATTTCATTTCTTTTCATTTTTAATCACTACTGTAATCAAAGATGACCATTTCAGGAATTGTTGAACTGGATTTGCAAAACTTCCATGAGGCAACTGGGCAGACATCTTGGAGTGCTGGGCTTTCACTGGGCAGAGTTTTCTGAGGTATCAGGCCACTGTTTTTCCCTCCTTCTCTAACAAAAAGTCAAGAAATACAAATTCCTATTTAGGTCACAGGAAAGTGAAAGATTTGTTTAATTTTGTGACTCACCTCCTCAGCCTTTTGGTAGAGGCTGGCTGTAGTCTCTCCTTCACACAGGAGGTGATGGGTGTGGTGACAGAGCCCAGATTTGGGGTGGTTGCTTTGGGTGGTAGAGGGTGGGTGGCTTGACCTGTGTCCAGGTCTTCATATTCCTTCTGAACAGTGGGGACCTGGAGCTCAGGTAGGTGTGGGAAAGCTGCTATTTTAGGAGAACATTTGACTGATTTTAAAGCACACACAAATCAATATAGTGCTTCGTTATTTGTCATATCCAAGACTGCTCCTTGTGACCAGGCAATGAAGAGAAGCACGTGACTTTTAGAGCATGTCATGTTGCCATTGTCTCCCTCCAGGGCAGGTAGTTGACAGAATCAAATTTGCTTATTTCATAACAGTCTGATGATTGTGGCTGGGCAAGCTCTGGAAGACATCCTAGTGACTGCATCTGTAAAATGAGGGGTTGGGGACGGCGATGGGGGTGTGTGTGGGGGTGGGGGGCGGGATACAAGACTTGTTTCTGAGAATAAGAAATGACAAGTTGTACCTTAAAAAAATGTGATCCTCCTTGTTCCTTTCCCCTTATAATCCAGAAATCCAGCTCTCTTGTATCACTGATATGAGGGTGACTCTATAGATTTCTTTTCCTTGGGTCTTCAATGTATTCTTTTTAAATAGTCTATATTGGATTATATTTGCCATTCCTCCATGAGTCTCCATATGTGAAGGTTACATTGGCAGTGATCCTTCATGGACAAGTTATTTAAGCTTTTTTTTTTCCCTCAGTTTTCCTAGTTGTAAAATATGGACAATAATATTTCTACTTCATATTGTGAGAATTAAACAAATTAGAATATGTTAAATTCTTTTGAAGGGTACTCATAATGGGGTATCATGTATATTATTATAGTGAATATTATTTCTTAAGGGGTTTGTCCAGGTGCAATGCAGGGAAGAATGGAGCAGAGCTCTGAATTTTAGGAAACATTACATACTTCTAGGATCTTGTAATCTAATGCATATAAGAATGACTTACATATTGAAATCATTTGGAATGATATTGGCCCATATGTAATCAGGATCAAATGTTGGTTTTAGGTGCTGTAGTAACAGAAAGAATGAGGTCAAGTAGGTTTGTGTGGCTCAGAAAGAAAGCTGAGATTGAGCTGAGCTGAAGAACAAGTAGATTGAGATAGGTGGAGAAAAGTGAGGAGGGTGACTCAGATGAGGACAGCATGCAAGGAAACAAAGACATCAGAGAGCATGGCATGGCCTTGGGGCAGTGGGGTCACAGGGCTGACAACTGGAAGCAAAAAAGATTGCAGAGTGGAGCCAGGTGATGGAGGTTCTAGAAAGTCTCTTTATTTGGAGAATTCTTTACTTAATGGCAATGAAACAGGGATTACTGAAGGTTTCTGAGTAGAAGAAAGAACAACTAATGACTTCCAGTGTTGGGAGGAAATCTGAATCCATGAAGACTGACTGACTGACTGACTGACAGGTTGTTCCTCTGGCTATCCTACTACAAGGAGATGGAGAAGATGGGGCCTGCATTGGTGCAGAGCAAAGGATGAAGAAGAAAGAACAAGGGCTAACGTGGCATTTTAAAGGAAAAAAATAGTAGGAAAATTAGCCAGCTCTCTCTGCCAACTGGTTGGAGAAAGAAACTGAAGTAGAGGACAAGCCAAAGATTACTACAAATATTCAGTTGTGTGGATCTGAGAATTAGAGACACTGGAGAAATGGGAAGAGAACTGACTAAAGGGTGGAGAGAAGCAAATTGGGAGTTGGTTGTTTATAAATTGAATTTCTTTACCCTGGGTTGCTTTATGTAATAACAGCTATCACCATCTGACACTTCCTGTAATTTTTTTCCTTGTTTGTTACCTGTCTTCTCCAGTAGAATAAAGCTACATAGTAAGGAGTTTGCGTGTTTTAGTTTCTGCTGTAGTTTCAGAATACAACTCTGCACATAGAAGGTGTTTTTACATATTCTCAGAATGACTAATACATGTATGTGCTGGGTGAGCACTTCTAATTTGGAAACTCATGCCTTCAATTCTAGGAAGATTTCTTGCATTCTTTTTTTCAAACATCTATCATGATGTCACATTTTGGATTTTCTCAAATAAATACTGAATTTTATTGTCTTTTAGTAATTTCTTTTTGTGAGACAAGGTTTCACTATGTTGCCCAGGCTGGTCTTGAACTTCTGGGTTCAAGCAATTCTCTTGCCTCAGCCTCCCAAGTAGCAGGGAATGCAAGCCTGTGCCACCACCCCTGGCTGTTTTCTAACACTCACATGGCATTTTAAAATCTCACTAATTATTTTTCAGTTTATGGGTCCTTTTATGTTTTACTGTTCCTCTTATGTTGGTATCATTATCTTACTTGCATGTTAGGCCGAATAGGATAAAACAGACATCCACTTTAATCTTTCCCATTCTCTCTGTTAAATCCCATTCCTGGATACAACCTCAGGTGGGTCCCAGATTTTTTTCAGTTACTCTTAAATAGAAGGAAAAAAAATCCCTATGTCACTTGCAGTGACAATTTAGTGGTTTTTAAAGTTTCCAAGTAGCATGTAACAGTGACCCAGTTCTCTTTTCCCTTCCTTTGCCCCTCACCTCCTCAAACTCATGTCTGCTTAGGGCTTGGATTCCTGAAGCCAGGAGAGGTGCATACCTGACAGATTTTTCCATTTCCTTGCTTCCCCTTGTTCTTCTCCCTGCTTTCTGGATGTGGCTTCTTACATTGCCAGAGTCAGGTTCAGAAGGAGAGGGGTTAAAATGCGCAAGCCTTTTGTGGCTCATGTAGCTTGCAATGTGATGACTTCCTCTGAGGTGGCAGGTGTACAATTGCTGGCTCTTTCCCTGGAGGGATGTCTTGGAAATCTGCCCACTGAGGACCTTTGACTTCAGTCCCCATGGTGTGGGCGGGGCTGCACCTCAGGGGCCACCCTGCCTCACTCTCAGCCCTAGACATCTGGCAATCCACTGTAGGTCACATTTGCCCATAAGGCAACACTTTTAGGTAAGATCACATAAGACTCCAGGTTGGCTACCTCCCACTGTGCAACTTGGCCCACAAGGCAACCGTTCTCACCCTATTGTGGGCAGAAGTGGTTTTTAATGCACCACCTTCCTCTATTCTGCTGTTAAACCAGCAACTTCATCTTCAATCTTTCCCCATTGACCTTCCCCAAGCAGAATTAGATAACAGCTGCTCTGTTTCACGAAGTCCAGGGAGCACGGGTCAAGCTTGCTAAATGGCTCCCTTGAAGTACTTCACACTCAACTTGAGGCAATGAAAAACAAACTCCCTTTCTCCAAAAGGAGCTTCAAGGAAGCATTACGTAGGGCACAGTACTTAGAAAAGACCAGTGAGCTGAGGACTACAGATACTAATTTTTTTCTAATTAGAGAAAGAAAAGGCACTTTATGATAATGCAGCGCTATAAACTTGCTACTCAGGACAACAGAAATGTCCTAGGTTGGAGCAAGCTTTTTCTCTTGCTCCTGTGTTGGAGCGAGTTGCTTCTTGCTCCTGGTTATTACCAAACCTAACTGGGCCTAACTGTGTGGTGACAGGAGATGCAGAAAAGACACAGGATAGACACACAGAAAATTGGGGCCAGATGTGTTGGGCGCTTGGGTGGAGATACACAACCCTTATTGCTTCTTTCCTCTCTTATTCTCTTCATTTACTCTGCATCTTTCCTCTATTTTTATTCTTTAAGGCCTTACCTCCTTTGCAGTTCTTTAAAACTTTGCTTCTAAAGTCTTTCCTTAAAACCTTGGTTTTAAAGTCTTTTCTGTTCTTTAAAGTATCTATCCTTAGACTCACACTATCCCATGTTTTCTCTGAGCTTTTCTTTAGCATAATCTCTCTTATAGTCTTTGCCCCCAGGCTTGCACTTTCCCATGTTCTCTTTAGCTTTTCTAAAGCCTATGTATGAAGTTCTTGGTGCAGACTTGCACTATCTCATGTTCTCTCTTTAGCTTTCTTAAAGTCTCCGCCCTCAGATTTGCTAGCAATTCTTCTTTATCAACTCTCCTTCAGCAATTCTCCTTCAACATTTCTTTTCCCTTCCAAAGTCCCCCACATCAAAAAGCCAAAAGCCCCAAAGCAAAAGCCGGGTGTCCTCTTTCAGTGAGTCTTTTATAGCCAGTGGTAAAAAGGATGGAGCAGTGGTTCTCAGGGAGGGGAGTGTCATTGTAACAGGAGAAACCTGTGTTCCTGCTTCTCTGAACAACTTAGGAGAAGCAGCTGTTCTGCATTTTCCTCTTCTGTAACCGGGGCTGTGCCAATCTCGGCCTATAGATAAACATCTTAGGAAAAGCAGCTGAGCTACATCTTGCCTTGCTTATGTCCAGTTTTCAAAGGCTTCTCACCATCTGCTCTCCACACTAGGTTGGCTCCAAAGGAGTCATGCATCCCTGACACATCACTTTAGTCTGGAGATCTGTATCTCTTACCATGTTCTAGAAGAGTCAAAACATATGCCTCTGGTGCTCACAGAGACAGGGACAAACTATGAAAAGAAATATGACAAGCAATCAGTGACTATACAGATTGTGAAGGGCACATAGAGAAGAGGTGTTAGAACTGTGACCCTGTGTACAGGTAGGCTTGGGTTTTAGCTCTGCCAACTACTAGCGTGTGGCCTCAGGCAAGCTAATATATCAGAATTTAATCTGCAGGAGCACTCACGTGCTAGATATTAGAGGTGTCTGTGTACTGGGTAGTTTGTTAATTATTCAACACCACCAGCATCACTTTTAAGGCTGGCAATGACCTTTCCCAGGATCCCCTTTTCATTGGGTTCTGGGTTAGAGTTTGTAATTAAGACTGTAATTGTGCCAGCTGTGAAAGGCAGCAGTGAAAAGAGATGATTGTTCTTTGGCCAGTGGTTGCTGAGGCTCATCAGACAGGGCTTCACCAGTTGCAGGAGCTCACAGCTCCACCAGCCTGTTGTGTGGTTAGCAGGATTCTCAAACTCTACCCATGAGCTGGAGTTTCTCCACTCATGTGCCAGGTTTTAGGCTGAAGTTCCCCATGCTTTTTTCTCTAGCGTTCTGTTATAATTACCTTGTAGATTTTAACTCCCCACCCACCACCCTCATCTCTGACTTCCATGTAAACTCCTGTTTCTACATGAAGCCCCTGTTCTCTGTCCTTTTTCCTGACTGAGTCATTTTGATCCAGCATACACAGTATTAAGACATGTAGCAAGTACTCCAGAAACATTAACCAATAATAATAATAATAACAATAATCAGAAAAGATATTGTTCAGAATAAATATGAGGCTAATAGACCAATAGATGTTAAACTATGTGAGTTCTATTGTTTAGGAACAGCAAAGATGAAGGTGAAAAAACAGGGGTCTATTCTTAGGCCAACAGTAAGAGCTCACATTTTTATATGACTCTTCAATTCACATTTTCACCTTGGCTATCCATACAGCTGCAGAATTAATTTTCTGTCTGATGATACGTACATGTATTTTATGATGTCTACAGTGGTTACTGTGCGACATGGTAATTAACCATAGTGGTAATAGCTGGTTTCTAATGTCACTGACATTAATTTTAGGGAGCCCATATTATTTTTCCTCTTGGTTTACCAATTTTGACAATTTTGCTTCATATTCTGTTTTTTATCCCTATAGGTAAAAAAGATAAGTTTTGGGTCAGCTCTTCAGGTCAAGTTCTCTTTTTCCTTGCTCCCCTCCAGAGTTGGGGTTCTCTGCCACTCTTTATCCCCAGTTCCCATCCTTCCTTTGCCCATGGAAGTCACAGCAGAATGTCCTGCTGGTCCATGGAACTGGTTTTCTTAGTTCTTTGAATGGTACCAGAACCATTAGAATCTCTGGAAGCACTAGGCTGTGGACCACCTGCTGGAGATTCAGGAGCAGGATATAACTGCCTCGTCACAAGTTAAGCCTAGAGGAAGGAAAGGGCAAGATTCAGATCTAGTGCTTCGTCTCTTGGAACTTTGAACCAGAACTAAGGGTTGGAAGAGGTTAGTAAAAGGATACTCATGGTGCTAGGAGTCAGTTCTTTGCTCAGGCAAAAACTGGAGAGGGTGAGGCAATGTTTGATCCAAGTGTCTGTACTGTGGCAAAAGGAACCAGTGTTAACATGTACCCTCCTTCACTCCTCAAGGTTTGGGGACTCAACCTGCATTGAGACCAGTTCCCAACAGGAGCAGAGGTTTTTATTTCTGTCTGTGGCACACGCTGAGAAGAGTGATTGCTTAGTTGGGACAGGTTTCTATGATGCACTGTCCACACCTCCCTTCTAGGAAGGATGTGTTGCACTGTAATCGAGAGCGCTCCATTCTGTCAGCCCCTGTAGGGATGACTTCCTCTATAGACAGCCACCTTGCCCAAGGCCAGGGCTTTCCTGAGGAGGCCCATTTTGGTCCCAGAGAGGATGGCCCTGACAGGTTGTTTTAGTTCGAGACTGTTCATGGGGCCAGATGAGGCTGTCCACAGGCCTGCCTTGTAGTGTGATATCTCCTTTTATCCCATTCTGTGCCTGGGCCTTCCCTCCACAGTGTTGATCCCCAGGGCCTTCACTAAATGCATTCAGCACATTACACTTCATCTCAGAGAACCCAGTCTACAACAGACTCTGCTCTCCTATCTCCAATATCTGTCCATATCTCTCTTTTGCAGCTGTCTTCTCTGCCATCTCCAGTTTATACCTGGTTTATTAACTTATTGTCACTTAATGGAATTTTTAGAGAAATAGAGACAAATTTATGCATCTTACCCAGCATTGTATTGGTCAGAGTTAAAATGCGGAGAAAACAGTTTATTCTAGCTATTAAAAACAGAAAGGATAATTTTCAGGGTATTCAGTGGTAAAGTAATAATCACATTAATTGCCTACCACTTCTTCATTTCTCTTTTAAAATGTGACTTTGTATACAAGAATGAACATAGAATTTTTAAACCTGTTGAAATCACCATAAGAAGGGGACGAAGGTAGAGAGGAGAAAAATAGAGGCAAGGAATCAACCCAGGTTATAATATTTGTATATGTGGAAATATCACAACGAAACACCTGTATGGCTATCTTAAACAAACAAAAATGTCATTTTTTATTTTCAAAAACAGAACAAGAAGGCAAAACAGGTCATGTTTTGGGGTGGGGAGGGGGGAGGAAATAAGGAAAGGGTGTCAGATGGTGAATATGGTAGAAATATTGTGTACACATGTATGCAAATGGAAAAATGAGACCTGTTGAAACTATTCCAGGAATGAAGGGGAGATAATGAATGGAGGAGAGATAAAGGAGAATGGTGGAGGGGGTGAATTCAACTATGATATATTGCAAGAATTTTTGCAAATGTCACAATGTACCCCCAGTACAACAATAATAAAAATAAAAAGTAAATAAAATGTGACTTTGCAACTCCTCCTATCAAGGGATTGAGTCTATTTCCCTAACCCTTGAATCTGGACTGGCCTTTTGGTTGCCTTTGGCCAATAGAATGTGATAGAAATGATGAGACGTCATCTCTAAGCCAAATCCTCAAGAGATTACATAGTTCGTTAGCTGCTGGAAGAGGAGAGCCCCTGTGGAATGATGGTGATTTGACCTTGCTGAGGCCATCAGACCAACCAGTCTCTTAGCTAACCCGTCAATGTATCACGAATACATGAGCAAGATTAGTGAGATGAGCCAAGCTCAACCTAGGCCATCAGAACTAGCTAGCTGACCCATAGATGAGTGAGCAGTAATAAATGGTTATTATTTTAAGCTACTGAATTTGCGGGTGTTATACATATTATTATGTCAATAGATGATTGATACAAGTAACTTAAAGAATCTTTGGTAAGGCTGAAAAAGTAGACTCTAGGCCATATTATAGAACAGACTCAGCAAAGGAGTCTATAGTCAGAAAGGTGTAGAACCAGGAAGTTGCCTGCTAATTGAGAAGCCATTGATAGAAAACGCAGACTCCACTTGTGTCATGATAAGGAGGATGATGAGAGAGCTGCCAACTCTAGAACCATGCTGCTCTGGCTCCCACCATGAGCGACACCATCACAAAAGATAACTGTGCTGTGTTTTCTCCATGACTCAGTGTATGAGGGTACTTCTGATCAGCAGAATATAAGTTATCCTGCACTTCTGCTGCACAGGGGTCTTAAGTCAAAAGGTCAAAGGGGTATTTAGCTTCTCAGATTCTGCTGGAAGAAAAGGAAGTTGGAATGGATTTGTTGAGTCAGTCTCAATGTTTATCCCAGCTACGAATAAGATGATTGTGTCCTAAAACAGTCCATAATCAATGCTTTCTGATACTGAAATAATTTCTTTCAATTTATAAGTGCAGGACTGGAGAAATGGCTCAAGCGGTAGAGCGCCTGCCCAGCAAGCATGAAGCCCTGAGTTCAAACCCCAGTACCAAAAAAAAAAAAAAATTATAAGTGCAGTATTTTGTAATTGGGCATATCACTCTCTATACTGTCAAACATCATTAATTCAGTTCATACAAGTGAGAGACCAAAGAATGAACAACATAGCACCAAGATTTTATGAACTCATTGGTCCAGCAATCTTTTGGGACAGGCACCGGTGACTCACGTCTGCAATCCTAGCTACTCAGATCAGGAGGATTGCAGTTCTGAAGCTAGCCCAAGCAAATAGTTTGTGAAACCTCATCTCCAAAAAGATCAGAGCAAAAATGGACTGGAGGTGTGGCTCAGGCAGTACAATGCCTGCTTTGCAAGTGCGAATCCCTGAGTTCAAACGTGAGTCAAGTTTACCCCCACAAAAAAATGTTTTGGAATAATCAGTGATTAAAAGCATAATGGAGAAGAAACTGACTTTATGTTGTGAAAAATTCTTGATTTCTTATTGGTATTTGGTAGAGATCATTACTAATAGGACAGTGTCTTCAGAAGGAATGATAAAAATCTGGTCTTGACCTGCAGTTATTACGTGCATAGACTAACTATGTGACAAAGAAATATTTCCAAATTTATTTTGGTGGAAGGATGGTGATTTACAAGGTTGTTAGGAACGTCATTGCATAGTGCCCTCTGATTTGGCCTTAACATAGAACATCGGTTTAACGTGGTCAGAGAACAAATGCTTCCAAAGCTGCAGTGAGCAATTCTAGAAAAATCTGTGTCCCTGTGGGTGCTTTGTAAAGGGATGGTGATTTAAGACAATGAATAATCGGTGAGGAAAAGGGAAGGCAATTCTTAGATAGCAGAATCACAGAAACAGTGAAGGCGTTAAAATGAAAGGAATTTCGTGCCCCCAAATTTTGTTCCCTCTGTCTGAGTCAGCTGAGGCACAATATTATTATTATGGTATGCGAGGCTTGCAGTGGTTTATGCCTCACTAAGAATTACTTTACTCAGCCATGGCCTTGTATGGTGAGGAGTCCCTCAGGCTCACCAAAAGAAAAAAAAAAAAAAGAAAGAAAGAAAAAGAACCCTTGTTGTCAAGAGAATCTGGAGTCCCTCCAAAGCCCTCCTAAAGGTGCCCCACTGATTCAAAAGCCAGAGACACTCCCTTGCCAACAAAGGCATCTTACAGCTAGAAATCTGGAGGGCAAATTGTATTTGGCTCATTAGAAAATCTTAATCACAGACCCTGTTTATTCAGTTCTTATTGACATTAATGTGAAATATCAACAACTTTGCTTCTGAGACAAAATACATTTATTTAATTGTCATTTATTTTCACTGTGCAATCAGAAATTCATTCATATGAGGAAAAAAATCAGTTAATACCTATGAAAAAGGCAAGAAAGTGGTTGTCAGACTGATTGCTTTTTGGCAAAGTCTGAGCTCAAGATTTACCAATGAAAGCCCAATTAAGTGTCAGAAAGGTATAGCGTTAAAGATGCCTGGCAACTGGAATTTCATTCACCTGGTTAGGTATTTAAGAGAAAATTACATAGAAAAAACAGTTTTTCTCTGATTTCTGACAGTAAGGGGAGGAAGAGAGGGAGGGAGAAAAGGAGAGAGAGAGAGAGGGAGGGAGAGAAAGAGAATAGACAGTACATGCAGCACATGATTTACATGATTTTCCTTTTGGGAAACTGATCTGGAGCAAATGTTAGTTAAATCTTCCTGAGGGAAGTCTGGCCCGCATTCAGTAAGCATGGGCAGAACAAAGAGAAAGTGAAAGGCCCTAGATCAGGTGTTTCCCAGTATGGAATTTAAAAGCATCTCTTTTATCCTGTCTTCTCTTTTGTCTCATCTTGGATCGAATTTTCTGGCATAAGTTTTAAAAGCATCTTTAGAATATCCAGGTGCTCACACGTAGCCCTTGCCTGGCTTCTTCCTTTCTTCTCTTTCCTGGGTTCTTTGTGGTTGTGTTCTTCCCCCAATCAGATAATAGTCATTTTTGAAGGCAGAGGCTGAATCTTATCATCTTTGCAGCCCTTTTCTTCCACCCTTGTCTCATGGTACTTTGCTCCTATTTAATTCTTTTTTAAATAAAAATAAAGCTAAAGGCAAATATAAATTCTCTAATTTTTCAACTGCTACTGAGAAAATGATGATTTTGTTAGATTTGTAAAGTAATTGAATCCTACATTTATATTTCAAGTGCAAACAAAGTTGGTTTAAAGGATTTTTGTTTTTAAAAGAAGCAGCAGCTTTATTGTAATGTATGTCAATCAAGATGACTCTGAGGGGGACCAATGGAAGTGCTTATTTTGTGAAAGGAGAACATGCCCAATGGTAGCTACCAATATCTTAACATTTCCAAGTCCTTATATGTAACATGAATAAAATGCTTTATAACTGCTTGCTTGTGGAGTTAGATTCAGGAGTAAGGGAAAAAGTCCCCGCAAGTGATGCTATTATATGATATCATGTGGCAGTTTTTCTTTCTTTTCTTCATCTTTCTCCCTTTGTTTCAAGTGATTGGTAGACTGTTATAACCTTACTTTTCCCTTTCAGTCTTGCACATTAGCTCAGAGATGCCTCTTTCTCTTTACAGGTATATATGGGTGAGTGCAAGTTAATAAGCTGTTGCCTGTCAGTCTGTCTCACCCTTCAGACTCTGTAAACCACAAGGCCAGCTCCCTGTTAGGCTTGCTCTGAGGATCCTAGAGAGAGATGGAAAGACTCTTTTTTTGCTTACTGTTCCTCTCCATAGGACCTACATACAGTGACCTTGTGTCTCACTGGCACTGGGTTTCTTTTTCCTTTCTTCCTGATTGGCATTCCTATAGGCAGCCTCATTTTGTTCCTTCAGAGGCTGGGCAGTGACCCACTCTCATAGGCCTATTCTGCAAACCTGTGCATTCTTGGAACCCTGACATTTTTCCTTTGGGCTGTCAGCCTCAGGGTGTGAGCTGCTTCCTGGAGTTACTATCTATCCTCTTTCTTCTTTTAGCTTTTTGAAGTTCTCCAATGACTACTTGACTAATAGCTTATATGAAGTTCTTTTTTGTAGAAATGGCTAGGTAGTTTCTGTTTTCCTGGCTGGATCCTAGTGAACACAATACTTTATACCTGCAGGGGGCCCAGCCCACCTGGATTGCTGGGTCAGAAGGCCCTAAGTGACAGAGCAGACTTCTCTGCCCTCAGGACCTGCTGCAGACCTGTTCCTCTCTGGGTCTCAGATGAACCATAGTATATTTAACTAGTTCCCGCTAGACAGGTTGTTCTCCACCTTTTGTTATTAGAACAATACATTAGGTAATCTTAAATGAGTTTAATGCTGGGTCAACAGAATTGCCATTGTCCTTCATTGAGGTTGTACTCATAGGCAATAGATAGAAATCTATTTGCATGACAAACAGAGAAATCCACAAAGGGAAGAGGGAGCCAGGTATGATACCCTTGTCCAGTCAGAGCACCTCCTAGTGGAAGAGAGAAGCACAACACGAGATTGATCACCAGAGCAGTCACTTTGTGGCTTATGCTCTATGGACATCACTTTGAGCCCTTTGGAGATAAGGAAGGCCAAAATAGAAATGAAAAGAAAGAAAGAAAGAAAGAAAGAAGGAAGGAAGGAAGGAAGGAAGGAAAGAAAAAGAAAAGAAAGATCTCTAAAATGCTTTAGTGCTCACTTAAGAGTGACACAAAAAGGGGAGAGAGGCACTTTGTCATCTTACCAGATTTGACAATTTGAGAAGTAGGCTACTAGTCTCCACTAGTAGTCTAGTGGAGACTCACTATCATGCTAAATGTGACTGTAATGACCAGCAGTAAGAGTGACACCTGTAGATGTATGATGATTGAGACAAGTGGCAGTGTTGTTGAGCACAGTGTAGCTGTAAGCACATGCGAGACATCTAGGGTCTCCCAAAGCACTTGGATGGAACTTTGTAGGGTGTATTTCCTGTGGTAGCAGAGAAGGTAAGAGCTGGTTAAACAAAGGCTATACAACTCATTTATGGAGGGAGGTTGTCTACAGCTTTGCCTCATAAATTGGGTGATTGCAGGTTTTTTGGTTTTTTTTTCAATAATCACAAAGTAAAATCTTCCTTGAGTCCTTGTAGTACATCTCTAGCAAACCTAGGATGTGACTAAGTTATTTTTACCATCTGTCATTTGGTTTTCCTGTCATTTATTGCCTACACAGCAGAGTTCTACTGCAGTGATCATGGCTCTTGTTTAGCAGACAGACTATGTTCTATATTTTGGCTTTTGCTGAGTTCACTTTAGCATTGTGTAGAAACAAAATTGTGTGTACAACAAGTCTTTCCTACTCTGTAAGCCCTGGGCTGCCTTCCTGCAGAGGACTTTTGTTTTTATGTTCTACCGTGTCTTCTTTCTGCCATCACACAACAGAGATGCTGTCATCACTAGTTAACATTAATCAAGAGCCCCCTGGATACCTGGCTACATAGGGGCTAATTTAATATTCTCTTTGTTTCAGATATCAGGTGGCTCTTTCAAATGAATTTTTAAGTGTCTCAGTGTTGATAACACAGACATCAATTAGAAATCAGGAAGGTAAGCTTTTGCAGAAAATGCTTGAAGGAGAGCATTAAGGATTGGTGTTAATATTTGAACGCTTAGAAGAGTAATGCTTTTTTCAGTCAGCAAATGACAAAAGTAAAAGGCATATTCATTGTTCTTGGAAGAAGCCTGGCAGCATTCCATCTGGACATCTGCACTTTGATCATTCCACTTGCCTTTTATTGCAATCCTCCTGTCAAGGCCAAGACTGAATTTTTCCTCCTGAGCCTTTTCTAATCATTTCTACCCTCAGGGATGACTTCCTGCTCCAAATGCCTGTGGCCCTTTTCATTTACACCTAGTATTTGGGAATTGAGCACACGATACATTATACTATTATTGAATACATATACGCACATCTTTCCCAAGTCTATCAGAGGATCGCCTGGGCAATTTCTTTCTTTCCCAGTCCTCAGAGTCAGCACAGCGTTCTGTCAAGAAATATTTATTGATGATTATGATGATGGCAATAACCTATAAAAATCAGACGGAATTTTATTTTTTAAAAAGGGCGAGGAAACAAGGCTGAAGGTTTGGAAGTTGAGACTCACGAGTCTGATTAATACATGTTTTCTAATCAAGCGTGGCATGTACATTTTTTCTGAACGGGGGTCAGAGATTGAGAAAGGAAGAACATCACTGGAGGAAGAAAGCGGTTTTCTTTGGAGTTTCAATAAATTTTATTTGAGCCTGTCTAAGCTATATTTATTTTCTGACCTCTCCTTTTGATGTGACAATAGTGTAATGTTGTAGGAACCGATTTTCAGACGAATAGACCCGAACAGTCTCCTTTCAGAAGAACACTGGTTCTGTCGTACATTGTGGAATGAAGAAAACACTTTCATGTTCTATGATGTCAAGGATCTGGGCCCAGCAAGGCGGTCTACTCCCAAACAACACCTAATGCTGAGCCATTGTGGTGCAGAGCCACGATTCAGGACTCATGGCTTCCGTCCTAGGACGAAGCTCCCGCGGGGCCCCGCCCACCCCGGTTCCCGGAACCTCATTGGTCAGCCTTCCGCCCGCCATCTGTATTAGCCTCTAGAGGTGGGAGGTCCCCTGTCGGGCGCTGATTGGTCGAGTCATAATGCCGGCGAGGAACTTTGAGCGTCTCTATTGGTCTTTAAGCTTCAAAATGGGCGGGGAAAGGTAGAGCGACAGGGCTGAAGGCAAGAGGCGCGGAGTGCGCCGGCGCGTAGTCGGGGACGCCTGGCAGAGGCTTTTCCTAGGGAACAGGCTGTTGTCGCCCCGCCCCCTCGGGGCTTTTTGTCCCGTTAACTGTCGGAGTGGCTGGGGGCTGCAGCGCCGAGCGACATGCCGGTGCGCTTCAAGGTGAGGCCGGGTCTCCGAGCCCGCGGGAGGCCAGGGGAAGCCGCGGCGTGGCGGGTGCGGGGCGCGGTGGCCGCGCTGGGTGCGTTGCGCACGTCGGCCGGGCAAGGCTGCCATCCCCCGAGCCTGGGCCCCGGGAGTGCACGTCTCCCCTCAACCCGCTCCTCCGCACACCCGCACTTCCGGAGAGTCAGATGCTGTCGACACAGATTGATTTTGGGGGACCCAGGAGCGGGGATGGGAGGAGAGCACTTTGTAATGGGAAAGGAAGGCGACTTCAGATTGGGACACCTGTGACCCGCCTCGCAGTTTAGCTTTTAATTCCCCCTTCCCTGTAGGTGTCAATATGTCTTTTAAAGGCTTGAGAAATGGGCCATTGGTAAAGAGAGAGCACTAGTAGTATATACATTTTTTAATGAAATGGTTGCACATTTGTTTTTAGGATTTGTTCAGAGTTCCAGGTAGCTGTCAGGAACTGTCGCATAACAGGTGGCCACAGAGTTCCACAAAATCCCTACTTCAGTTCTCGAGGGATTTTATATAGAATGGCAGGGGGAGTTGTCTTTGTTGACTTCACTGAAATATCAGAAGGGAGTGGGCATAACACATATAGTTTACTTGTGGGAATTTAAGGTAAATCTGTATTTATGAGGACTTCAGTAGTTCCCAGTTACCAGATGATAACTTCCTTTGGAATCCCAAGAACCAGGAAAGGGTAGTTTGTCTGAGCCTGAGATTCCTGCCAGCATCTGCCTCAAGTGGTTTAGGATTAAAGGATCTAACACCTGAACTGTTCAGTCCAGGGCTGGGTAAACATTAGCTATTATCAAGGCGCTTGTCTGTATTTAATTATCATTCTTAGGCCTCTCACCTCTCTTCAGGGATTCAGAAGTTATTTTTACTGACGGTTGTTTTAAAAGCAGTGTTCATTAATTGCGCTATATTTAAATGGTACTTTGGTTTGCAGGGGCTGAGTGAATATCAGAGAAACTTTCTATGGAAAAAGTCATATTTGTCAGAGTCCTGTGATCCCTCAGTGAGGCGAAAGTACCCATGGGCTGGACTTCGATCAGATCAAACAGGTAAGTTGAGCAAACTCATAACCATTATAACTTGAGTAAACTTTGGACTAAGTTTACAAAATGATTTATTCAAAATCCAGTTGGCCTGGTTGTCTCGTTCATTCATTTAATAAATATTTGTTGAGGTATTACTAGTGGTCCCAGAGTATTCCCAGCTGCTAGAGATAGAGCCCTGAACCAGACAAGTCCCTTAATTGTGGAGTCAGTAACCAAGTAACTCAATAAACAAGGGGATTTCAGGTTGTATATAAGATTGTAGGGAAGAGTGGTAGATAACATGGGGGAGAGGTAGGTTAAAGCAAACACACTTTAGATTTTGTGGTCAAGACAGACTCTTTCTACTTTTGAGGTAGTACCTGAAAGCAGAAAGGGGAAAAGCTTGGGGAAAAGGACTCCCAAAATCTTGAGGAAGGGGAAGCTTAGATAAAGTAGCTTGGCTCAGGTTCACAGTGACAGGCATGATTTGAAATCACATCGGTTTTGTTTAGAGCCCATGGTTCAGAGGTCACGTTCTTGTCATTATAGATGCTTCCTTTCCATATCCAGGGATTTCAGAGCCCTGGGCTGAGATTTCCTAGAGCACAATTGAAGAGAAAAGAGACACACTGACTTTATTGTACTAGTTTGTTTAATTTCTCCCACACTGGAATATAAGATCTCTGAGGGCTGGACTCTGTTTCTTGTCAATACCTAACTCTGGGCTTTGGAATACTCCTTATTAAAACTAATTTTTGAATGAATGAATAAATCTGAGTTTGACTCCACACTAGCTGTTTGACCTTGGGCAAATTGTGAACCTGTTTTTCCAAGTGGGGCTTAGAAAGCCCATGGCATGGCTTAAATGAGATGTTGCTTGATAAGGGACTGGTGTGTATACACAGATCAGTGTTTGGTACCCTATAAGTGACATGAATGAGAATGATACATGGTGTGTAAGTTCCTCAAGCTTTACATGTTTGGAGCCAGGAAAAGAAAAGACTTATGGGTGGGGTGCCAAGCCTGGGAAGCTAGTAAAATAAGGAGAGTACTTCCAGGATTAGGTGTGGAAGACAAAGGTAAGAGTGGCTAGAGGTCTGTGGCTCTTCTAGGGTTCCTCTGAAGCATCTGGATACTCAGCTAGAGTAGTAGATCTACTCCTCTGGGGAGGAATGTCTGCAGGAATTGTAGGGAAGGACAAGGGATGGAGTGAGAACTCCAGGATGTTCAGAAATGAAGGACGAACATAAGCAAGGAACAGCAGATTTTTACCTGAGACTGGCTGTATATACTCTTAACTTATGGAGCATTTTCCCTCTGGGGATTTGCTGGTGGGGAGACAAAAGGCAGACTACCTGCCAATTTTCACCTTTTCATTTTGCTCATCTCCCCATATCCTGAGCCTGTGATAAAAGAGAAGCCTAAGGCAGTAGTCTTCAAACGTTTTTGCTTTCATACTTCATAAAAGAATTTAGAGGGCTGTGGTTTGTTGAGTGCTTGCCTAGCATGTGCAGGGCCCTGGGTTCAGTGCGGAACGGGGGCAGATTTAGAAAATCTTGGTACCCGACCCCCATACATTTTAAAGTTGATACTTACTTTTCTTATTCTAAGTTTTCCAAATAGTTTCAAAGGATGTACTTTCTGGGATCTTGTACATTGTATATATGTTTTGAATATTTTATTAAAACTTTGGAGCTGCCAACTTAGCTATTCAATTTATGGAAAATGTTCATTGTGTAATTGGCAGAGTCAGTCCTCATTGGCAAACTGATCAGCCAAATTAGAGTTATTGTCTTCTGTCAGAAAAACTAATGTTATCTTTGGACTCAAAGTTAATGTGCATCTGTGCATTTCACATGACAGCCCTCTCCTACCTGAATTGTAATTCTAAGATAGGTGGATAGAAAAGGTATGAAACTGTATGAAGGTGCCCCTCCTTTGTTCTTTCTAGTCTCTGCCTTTGTTCTCTTGTCAAATATTCTCCCTCAGGAATTATGCTTTCTTCACTTGCCCTTCTGAGATTTTTGTAATACATTGGGGGTGGTGCATCATAGTAAGTTTCAAGCTGGTTGAGAGGCAGGTCTGTCCTTTGTAAAGTGGGAGTAGGGTGGTTATGAAAGGGGTGGTGGGAGATGGAATTGCAGATGGCAGATGCAGCTCTCAAGATGATTGACCAGTGTCAAGTTTAGGATCTGGAAAATACTTATTTCTGTTTGCCATCCCTCCTTCCCCCAGGGTGTCTTTGTGTGCTTTTGTCTTCTATGCACCCATTAGAAGCCGACTGATCTAGGGAAGGCTGTAAGGATGGGAACTTTGAGTTCCATGGCCAAAACGTCCCTGAGCTAGGCTAGGGAGCTTTGAGTTTTACCTCATGCCTGATTTTCTGTCCACCTTCCTTTTCCTGCCATTCTGGTCTTAATCTTCCTTCCTCACCGTGCATAGACTTCTTTCTATTTAAAGAATGGCTCCAAACTAGGACATTAGCTCAGTGGCTGTCATTTGTAGGGCTCCTCTTACCTCAGTAGAAGGTTAAGTTTTTGGATATTTGCTTGCCAGACAGAAATATAGAGAAATTGTATCTTAGCTCTTGTTAAAAGGTTTCATTCATTTTATTTCTCAGGAAATCAAGGCAAAAGTAGAACCAGGATCCAGCATAATGACATCTCATTCCTTCTCATCTTGGTCTGCTCTGCATAAGAGAAGCTTTGTGAAAAGTTCCAAATTTTGACAGACCAGGGCCCATTGTTCTGTTAAGTAGCACAGGAAAGTAATTAGAAACGGAGGCAGCATGTCCTGCCGGGCTTGCCAGATCCCTCATGTTGCAATTCTAGTGACTGTGGAAGGATAACTTGAACATTGTGACCCCAATTTTTAATTTTTTGTTACAGTCAAACTTTTAACACTTCTTAAAAACAAAATTAGTGTTGTAATCTGAAGGAAACTCTGTGTGTGTGTGTGTGTGTTTATGTCTCAACTGAATTTTAAATTCCATTTTTCAGTACTCCTTTTACACACAATTTCTGTTAGGTACTGTTAGGAGGATGAACCAGTGGGATAGGAGGAGGAAGAAAGGAGAGGGTAATGGAGATGGTGAATATTATCAAAATACATTGTATGTATGTGAAAAATAGCATAATGAAACCTACTGAAATTGTATAAATTTGTGGTGGATGGTAAAAAGTAGTAAAGTAGGTGAAATTGAAAAAAAATTCCATTTTTCCTTTCACAGGTGTTATTAAAAGTCATCTTTCTAACTTTGTGCTTTGGTAGCTACTATTTTTGTATACTATGTTTTGTAGGGATCACAAAAGAGCCAGGTTTTATTTCAAAACGAAGAGTCCCCTACTATGACCCACAGATTTCAAAGTCTCTCGAGTGGAATGGAGCGATCTCAGAGAACGATGTGGTTGATTTACCAAAACCTGAAGCTCCAGAAACACCAAAATCACAAAAGGCAGAACAAAAAGATGTGAACCAAGAAAGAGTTCTGTCACTAGAGGCCTCCAGGGTTCCCAAGAGAACCCGATCTCATTCTGCAGACTCCAGAGCTGAAGGGGCTAAAGATGCTGAGGAAAAGAATGAAGATGAAATAACAAGCCATATACCAGTTAATGAAAATGTGGAACTGGAACATTCTACAAAGCTTCCTTCAGAAAATGTAGATAATGGGGTAGGCTTATCAACTATATTTCTTTTCAAAAGCATACAGTTCTTGTTGGTTTGATTAGTTCAGTAATAATACATTTTGTATCTAAAATTTTTCCATTGTTATTTTCTTGTCTCATGTCTATTGTATAGTTGATAGGCTGTTTAGTTATTGTGAATGGTTCTGTTGTTAATGCTCAGTATTTTGCACTGGTTACACTAAGATGCCTTCATTGGGTGGACAGTCTGCCTCTGGCTTTATTCATCATAGACCAGCACCTGAGTCCTAAGGGAATGATCTGGTTGCGACAGAGAAGAGGAGTAGGCCATTGCTTCTGGCAGGGGTGCAGAGCTGACTTCTACCTATCTCCATTTCAGTTTCTTATTGTGCACCAGAAAGAAAGCAAACAGAATTTCAATTGACAAAATGCAAAAGGAAGGAGGGTTCTGGCTGGCTCTCAAAGGGCTTACAGTTCTGTTCTCTTATGTCACAGCTGGCCTGCAGCAGGTGTCTGCAGGCACATAAGCAGAGGCTGCAGGGGCAGTGTGGGGACCTCACTGCCTTCCACATGTCTTTCTCCAGTCCATTACTCTTTCCCTCTTTCACTTCACTACTGACTGGAATCCTGGAGAGGCATTTGGGAGTGCTAGTGGAGGAGCTTCTGGGGCTTGTGGAGAAAGCCAGAGAGCGCAGGGGAATCCAAAAAGGTGATGTGTGAGTCTGGTGGACGGGAAGGGTCGTCCACACAAGCAATGGATGTATAAGGCCAAGAGTTTTTTTGGTAATAGATTAATTATGAATGATTGGTTGGAAGGGACTGAGAGGTTACCCTTTTCTGGACTGCATAATAGTCCCTTGACAGTATTGAGAAAGGAATTTTAAATTGTTTGACTGTTCAAAAAAGGGATCATTTAGAAGTTGAGAAAAGTTTGTTGTACAACAGTGTGCATATAGTTAGTAATACTGTAAGATTAAGACGGTAGATTTGTGTTGTGTTTTTTAGCACAATTAAAGCAAAAGTTTGAGTAGTAGTTTTTAATGGCTTTGAGTGTGTTTTTTTCCCCTAACAGTTGGATAGACTTCTACGTAAGAAAGCTGGATTGACTGTGGGTCCTTCTCATAATGCCTTGAGAAATTCTGAATATCAAAGGCAGTTTGTTTGGAAGACCTCTAAAGAATCCACTCCAGTGTTCGCAGCCAATCAGGTAGTTTAACAGGTGTAATGTATTTCTGAGGGTGGGTGTCTGATGCAGTAATGCAGATTTATATAGCATGAAAGCTGAGCAAAATCTGGTACTTACATGGGCCTGGAGGTAGGTTCTAGAAAACTGAGAGTGAGGGTGTTGCTAAAACTGTCCTCTTAGAATTTTCAGTAGTAGTATTACACTGTTCTAAGCTATTGATGATCACTGTTGCCGGATCCTTCACATACACTAGGCTGAGGAAAACAGGGGGAACTGGTAAGTTTTTGTATGCCAAAGATTTTTTTCATTTTAAAATCATTAAATTGGTTTTTTAAAAAAATGCTATGTTTAGTTGACTAATATATTTGCATGTTTTTTGCTTTTTTAAGAAAGGCATTACTGCTTTGGATATTTACTTGAATAAATAGAAAATATGTTGAAAGTTAACAGTGGATATTTAATTTTGTCCTTACATCACATGGATAATAGAATTTACAGTTTAACTGTATTTGTCAAATCAAAAGCTATAATGATACCTAAGTGCGATACTAGATTTCATTGTGTTCTTGCACAATTTTAGTATTGAGCTACCATTGCTAATAAATACTTCTTTGTGTTCTTAACCATACTTCCTGGTCTAAGGAGGAAATACCTCCATTTTTAATATTCCCAGAGGCCCGTGGCAGCTTAGTCTTTTGTTTTTCTTGGTTTTTGTGTTTTTCTTTATAAACACACACACACATACACAGTCCATGCACCTTTGCATTCATTTTCTGTTGTACTTAATCTGCTTGTGTACTTATATGCCTCTAAAAACTGAGAAGATAGTTAGATTCAGTAACACAATAATGTCAGCCATCTTTACACTAAGATAATAGCAGCACTCATCATGTAAATTGTGGCAGCTTTGTTTACTTGTTATTGAAATCATATAACAGTTTAGAAACATAAAGTGATATGTACTCTTTATTAACCTAGTACACAGGATTGCTCCTTCTTTTGCCTACTTACAGATGTTCTTGAATAGTAAGTGTGCCAAAAAATTACTTATAATCTAAAAATCATGCTTGTTCAGTTTTTATAGAGTGTTTGACCTATCAACTAGAGCTTGTTCAGATCAAAGCCCTCTTGATAAATTTTACATGCCAGTGAAATCATCATATAGAGATGTTATTTTTATAGGATCTGAAGTACTTTATAGCATAAATCACCAGCCATACCTTCACTAGTAATTTTATTGCTTTCATTAGTGAGGGTTTCAAAGAGCTCCTTTTGGAAGCAAATGTGCTTTGTAAGTTCAAAGCTATCATTTTTGGGGTCTGCAGATGGAAGAGCTCTGTGTATAATGGAGCCGTTCAGTTCTATTTTATCAGACACCTGTTTGCTGAAAGAATGTCTTCTATTAATACGTAAAGAAGTCAGAGCAGTTTTGACCTGAGAGTCCTCAAGGCAATGTATAAAAAGGTGTACTGTTTAGATGGATCTGTGTGAAGATGTGCCACTCAGCACTCAGCACTATGCAGCAGCAGCATGGCGTTCCTGACTCGAGCTCTCTCTCTCCACTTCTTTCCTTGTAATCAGTAGTAATAGACCATAAGATGGAAACCGTTTTGTGAAATACTGGAATAAAGAGGAAACATTTAAAAAGATAAATAGAGTAATTACCCAAACTTTTCCTTACCCTAATGAAAAAGCTAAAAATAAGCAAAGAAAAAAAAATCCCAGATTGAACATAACAAGTATTCAAAATACTAAGAATTTCTTATTTCAGGAAGAAAGAAAGTTTATGCCAAAAAAAAAAAAACAAAAAACAAAACCCATAGAGATGACAACTTTGCTTAATAAAGCTAATGTCTATTCCAATACCAAACTGATGGGCAGGAGGAAGGCTGGGAAACTCTGGGGGAAAAAAGACCAAACACAACCATGGTTTATTATTTAGTTTGGTTTTACTATGAATTCAAAGTGTAGTAATGAGTATAAAAATTTGACCTTTGGACATTCATTAGACATGTGAAATGAAATTACAATCATGTATAATTCTGCTTTTTGTGTTCTATAATTCAACTCTATGTATGAATTACTAAAAGCAGTTGAAACCTAAGTTCTAATAATCTAACTAGAAAAAAACTAAACTAAACTAATTTTTGTTTTAAGGTTTTCCACAATAAAAGCAAATTTGTTCCACAATTCAAAGGTAACTCAATCATCCATGAAACGGAATACAAAAGAAATTTCAAGGGTTTTTCTCCAGCAAAAGAACCAAAACTAAGAAACAACTTGAAAGAAAACGGAAATTTTGAGACAGTATCACCTGAAAAGAAGGTATCTATCAACTCCTAAACTTTAAGCACATCTCCATGACACTAGATCTACACATTTTCTTTCACTACCACCTGAGATCTCTTTTGCTAGTTTAATTCATTTATTTGTTCACTAAATGTCGGATGTCCACTGAATATTTACTTGGAGTCAGACACTGGGTAGGTGGAGAGAGTACAGGATGATAAACACCCTAAGGCCCGGCAGCTCTTAGACTGGTGGGGAGACATACATGAAACTAACACAGTGGGATGAATACTTGGTGAAACAGTAGGTGAGCCTTCTAGGTCTAAAGGCAAATGATTGATTGGCCTTACAGTAATGTAAGCTCCAGGAGTAACAGGAGTAATAGAAGCATGTATGTTAAATTTAGTAGAAATTAAAGACACACACATGCATGCACCCATCTCATCACATGTGTTTTAAATCAAAGCTTTAGCAGGTAACTATAGCCATTATAATTCACATTGTTCACCTCAGTGCAAACAAATTCTGTGTAAAATTATAACCATTTTAAGTTGGAGCATCAGGCTAAAATCATTGCAAATTATAAGAAAATGAAGTATAAATACTACTTTTGAATTTCCATAATGTTTATACCTGATACTTTATGGTTCCTAAAAATACAAGTATATGACTAAAAGTAAAATCATGCAAATACACGTATACTTGGATTTTTGGACCTATGACATTCTTGGGGGTGGGAAATAATTGTTTGGTTATTTAGTAAAGCATTATAATGACTTAATTATCAGAACCTTACATTTACTGCTGTAGCACACTAAAATTTAGAATATCAAGGGCATGTCTAAGATCAATATGTATTATGCTTGCTTGTTTATGTATATACTTGTTAATCTTTAAATTTTCTTCCCTAGTTAAGTATCTAAAATCTTTATTGTTAGAAAATGAAGCTGTATACTGAACTGTACTTCAGAAACGCTAAACAGAAATGCTGGTTTCAAAACTTGCTTGTTGATTTGTTGTGATTTCTGTTATTTCAGAAGTTTACTTCTGAAAATAGAAATGCAATATAATATTCAACCCTACTTTTATAACATCTACATTTTTACTTTAATGTTTAACATATTTTAAGCATAAAGGCTTAAATTATTTCCATTTTAGTGTGATAAAACAGATGATCCTTTAAAATTAGAAGTAGAGATGGCATCAAAAGACTCAACCCAACCTAAAAAGAAGCTTACTCCTTGGAGACATCAAAGGCTTGGGTATGTATTTTATAAGAAACATGTCATAGTATTTAGATGGTTAACATACTAAAATATTTACTTTGATTTCATCTCTGTTAGGAAGGTGAATTCTGAATATAGAGCAAAATTTCTGAGCCCCGCTCAGTACTTATACAAAGCTGGAGCTTGGACACGTGTGAAGGAAAACATGCCAAGTCAGGTGAGTCTGGACTTTCACATTCCTTTCAGCCTGTGTAGCAATCTAATTTCACAATGAGTTTCATTCATAATTTAAAGATAATATGACATAGTAATAGTACTGAGTATCAGGAACTTAAAGTTGTATGCATTAGGGTATAATTTACCAATGTGCTTACTGTGTTCATACCACTGGGCTTACTAGAGTTTAATACCTTTTATTAAAGTCTTTATACAGCTAAAACATTTTTATAACCAAATGTTTGATTATTTTAATAAGCTTGATTTGCAGAACTGTAAGCATTATAGATCTGATTCTCTTATGACATCCAGACCTCCTGTCTCCCAATTGAAGATAAAATAATATGTGGTAGTGGTGCCTTCTGTCAATGTGTACCACTACAGTCTGTAGACAAAGGAAAGGTGTATCCTGAGCTCTTAGAGGTTCATATTATACACAGGAGAAGCTGGGGACCTAAAGAAAAGCTTGAAGAAAGGATAGTTGTTTTCTAGATAAGTGTTACTTTAGCGCGGAGCTTCTTATAGTGAAAGGGTAAACAATGAAGCATTTTGGTTATTATATAATTATCATCTTTAGAGCCATGTTTTGACAGTTTTCTTTTTCTGTGTGCACAAGCTAAATTAAAACATTTTTGATTTAGATTATTTAGTAAGAATTCTCTTCCACCCATCATTGTAAGGAGAAGGATAATTTGCATGGAGAATGAATTTCTTACTTAGCTCACTGCTTAAAACCATGGCCAACAATTGCATGTCATCAGCCTCTGGGAGAAGGCACTGGCAGTTTGGGCTGCTGGTTCTCTGAGCTGTCAGCTCCCAGACGTGTCCCGGCTGCTCCTGTGTTCCACATGTTATTTCAGGAGATTACTCCATTCTTTCCTCTGCGACTGCTCTTGGTGCTTTATACTGAGCAGGACTCAGAGGCAGCACAGGCGGAACAAGAGACAAGGCTCTGGCTGTCCCAGATTTTATCTGGGACCCACATTCATCTGTTCACCCTGGTGAAATCAAATTAAAAATGTGTGCATCAAAAGCTCATGATGGAAAAAGAATTGAGTCAGCTGAACTCTTGAGCAGTTTATGAGCATCCTAGACCTTGGCAAGGAGCTTTGTGTCTGGGGAGTCTGATAGGGCCAGGAGAAAATCCCAGGACACAGGCAGAACACAGTTTCTGGTCTCTACGGGCCAGGGTGGCCCATAAATAGGTGTGGGCCACTGCTTGGTGCTTGACTAGGTTGAGGTCATAAGAAAGTATTTTTTGGAAAGATTCTCTTAGTCCCTGAAACATCTTTAAGAGGAGTTGGTATTTAGACCTCAAATTTAAACTTATGGATCGAAAGAGTTGATGAAGTCATGATAAGGTGAAATTCCTATTTTGACCTAATAATGAGGCACCTAAATATAAGGTACTATAAAAACTGAATGAAGTGTGTATTCTTCAAAAGTACTTTGACATCAGTGACTTTATCATGAGAGTATGTACTAACTCACTTTTTGAGTCATATTAGTTTCCTAGTTTAGATAGCATCTTCATTTCCTTTTATATTATTGAAATATTATACTTTTAAAATCTGTTTCTAGTCAGTTGCCAGTGGCTTATGCCTGTAATCCTAGCTACTCAGTAGGTAGAGATCAAGGGGATCACAGTTCAAAGCCAGCCTGGGTAAATAGTTCATGAGACCCTATTTTGAAAATACCCAATACACACACCAAAAAAGGGCTGGCATAGTGGCTCAAGTGATAGAGCACCTACCTAGCAAGCATGAGGCCCTGAGTTCAAACTCCAGTACTGCCCAAATGTGTTTATAACCAAGTCACTGGGTGTGTTATTCTAAGTCCCAGGTACTTATTTATTTAACATTTGGGTGGTTGGCCATATGGTTGTATAATTTAACCACTTGTTTTATACACTGCTTACCAAGATTATTTTTTTGAGAGTTTTTTGTTTGTTTGTTTTGGGACTAGTGGGGTTTGAACTCAGGACCTCACACTTGCTAGGCAGAAGTTCTACTACTTGAGCTACTCTGACAGCCCTGTTAAGATTTTTTTTTTTAATAACAGCAATTGTAATTTGTTAGATCCCCATCCTCAGAATAATTACTGGATCTGTGTTAAATTTCTTTTTTGCTTGGTGGGATTGGGGTTTTGAACCCAGCAAGGTAGGCCCTCTGCTGCTTCAGCCACACCTGCAGTCCATTTTGCTTGGTTATTTTGGAGATAGAGGTGGGCTTTACCAACTATTTGCCCAGGCTGGCCTCAAAGATCTTCCTGACCTTAGCCTCCTAAGTAGCTAGGATTACAGATGTGAGCCACTGGTGCCCAGCTGATTGTTAGGTAATCTTTTATTTATCCAAACCATTGATTGAGTAACTTTATTCTAATGTGTCTTCATCCATTAAAATAAGTCAAGCAGGAGTTTGTTTCAAGATAAAGTTCCACATTTGAAAGGCAACCTATAATTTGACAGATGTATGGACTTGGTAGAAGGTGACTACTTATTTTGGGGGCATTATTTTTGAGAAAAAGGAATTTCCCTCCCACTTTTCTAAGTGTGATTTTTCTTCCTATAAATTCTAAATGACTTAGTTGAATTCTTAATTTGGGAAAAGTAATTCAGTATGAAAACATCCTACTTATAGTACTTATATACTATATGATATGATGACTGACTTGACCCAGAAAGGTATGTGTGTGTTGTTTAGAGTGGTAAGGTTTATTCCTGGCTTTTTTAGTGGCTCTGGTGGTTGGTTGTAGAAGTTGTTCTTGAGTCCACACTATTAAGTTTTTTCTTTGTAAATAGAGCACTTTACTTTGGGAGATGTCTGTCTCCTTATTTTTTTTTCCTTCGGTGTTAGGGTTTGAACTTCAGGCCTCAAGTGGGCCTTCTACCACTTGAGCCAGTCCATCAGCTCTTTTTGCTTTTGTTGTTATTTTTGGGGATGGGATCTTGAATTTATGGCCAGCTTGTCCTGACTGCAATCCTCCTATTTATATCTCCCACGTGGCTGGGATAACAGGTGTGTGCCACCACACCCATCTTTTTATTCATTGAGATGGATTCCTGCCAACTTTTTGCCTGGGCTGGCTTTGAACTGCTGTCTTCTCTATTTCTGCCTTCTGATAGCTGGGATTGCATGAGTGAACCACTGTGCCTGGCTAGCTTCCTAAGGTTTTTTTTTTTTTTTTTTTTCCCCTCTTAGTTTGGAACTGTAGAAACTTAAAAAGCCTTCACTTGTAAAAACATAATGAGTAAAGACTAATGATAAAGGGAATTTAAAGCGTTGAGTTTCAAGTCTCAGAACAAATAGAACTATTGAATAAATTAAAGTTTTACAGAATTTCTATGAAGTATCTCCTCTCCCTCTGTTCTAAATATAATTGGTGTCAAGATGGGGTCACTGTGTACATGGAGGGGTTCTTCACTCTCCTACTGGTCAAGCAATATGGTGCCCCCACGAATGGACTGCAGCCTCCCCTATTGCCCCTTCCTACTCTGTCCAGCACATGGGTTAGTACTGACTGACCCTTTTTGAGTCTCTCCCTCACTTTGTATCTCATTTGTTTATTACGCAGTGGACTATTATCAGTAGTTGGATAATAATTTTGGTGCAGGTTGTTCTCTATTGACTGTAAGCGCATTGAGTACAAGGGAGTTTCTTATTCATCTGTTGGCTGACAGCTGTCTAGCTCAGGTCTACTCCTTAGTTAAAATCAGGACAGGCAATGGCCTCAGTGCTTAACTACTGCATTTTCCCTCACCTCAAGGAGTTCATATTTTAATAGAGGAAGACTTTGAGAAGACAGAGAAGGAAAAGTTGTCAAGGCATATAGATTTTATGTAGGAGATGGAGTGACCATGAAACAATTGATACATGTGGGCACTTACTAGAAATAAAACATAGAGAATATAAAGTACTTTATAATGAGGTTTCTGGGCATTCAGAATACCCTGGTTAGAAGTTTAACAGATTTAACCCTTGTGTCTCAGATCTACCTGTTAAATGCAAGTCACAACTGGTAATTTTCTTTAAAGTTCAGGAGTTGATAGAAATGATAAGTGAGCATAGTGCAATTTGTTTGGTAGTGAAAAAACCACCAGTATTCCAGTATTTTTTCAGGTTTGGCTCATAAGAGCAGTAGAACTGATGAAATTATATGATTTCTTATGCTACAATGGGTGCTGTCTTTTGCTTTGGCTGGTTCCCTAGAAATGTAACAATTTCAATCCATTTGCACTCTGAATAGTGTCTTGTTAAGCAGCTGAGGACATGTTTCTCTAGTTGATCTTGCATTGCCACGTTTCATGATTTGCTCTTTTTTTTGTCTGTAAGTGAAACAAACAGTTCTAGCACACAGTATCCTGATATGCTTTAAATGATAGTAAATTGTCTTTATGATAGAAAATACTATATGTTTTTTTCTAAAGTAAAAAAATTTAATCAGAATTTTAAGGGTGAAGCTTCAACCTAATTTTTCTTTTTTTTTAATATAGTGGAATTGTATTTAGAGAAGCCAGTAGGTGGCAGTGTGATGTATGAAATAAAAGGATGGCTCCTTTTCATGTGAAAATACATTATTTATGCATTAGGGAATTCAGTTATCCTGTAATCCATCAGAACATTTAAAAAATATCCTGTCACTTATTGAATTTATTACAATTATTTGTATAAGTTTCTTTTAAATTATGCATTTAGAACATTTTCTAAAATTGGAGGTTTTGCTGATTCCAAGGGAATTTGAGGGATTTGGAGAAGGAACGTCACCACTCTCTCAGTGGGGGCTTCTCTAGTAGTGGCAGCTGTATATGAAGATGGGACATGAAGCCAGGTCATGAAGCCAGGTTGGGAGTTTTGGGCATGTAAGTACTCTTCCAGAGGTGGGGAAATACAAATAGCAATTAGGTTACCTGTCATTGACGGCACCCCAGTCATGCAAGAATGTGGCTAGTTCTCAAGGTAATATTAAGATATCTTGACTACTAAATTATATATTACCAAAAGCACAAGAAATACTGTCTGACAAGTTTGGCATATACTTAAAAGGAGGACTAATAAGGTACAGTATGTGATTGATTCCCATTAGTATTCAGTTATGGCATTAACCTGTCATTAAGTGTGTTTCTGTATTCCTCCCTTAGGGTTCTCTAAATGCCATGTGGTATGCAGAGGTTGGTAGCTTTTGAATTTTTAAAAATTGTAACAATGCATAGAATACTTGTGTAATTTCAGTTGGAGTAAAAAGTAGGTGACAATATTTGTCTTAGTTGCTACAGATTTCTTACTGCTTGCTGGTCTCAGATAAAATAACTGCATTGTGCTTAGCTTGATTGTTTTAATTTCTGCTCAAATGCACATAGTCTGATGACTGTATGTGGCCGTTTTGCCTTCCTTTCTCCTTGATTTCTGGCTGTATTTGTACAATGTCTTTGATATGCTACTTGGTGACATTTATAAAGAAGCATTTACAATAATATATGACGTCTGAACTCTCCTGCATAGGTTAAAGAACTCCGAGAAAAGGCTGAATTTTATAGGAAACGAGTTCAGGGAACACATTTTTCTCGGGATCATCTGAATCAGATTCTGTCTGATAAAAACTGCTGTTGGGATGTCTCCTCAACCACAAGCTCAGAAGGAACCATCAGTAGCAACATCAGAGCATTAGATCTTGCTGGGTGAGATGTCCTTTGTGGGTGGTGAGAAAAGTATGTTGTAGTTTATATGGATCATAGAGCAATGTAGGAAAATGACATAACTACTCAGGATTTGTCTTCTAGTCAAATGGAAACATGGCAGCCATTTATTTCATTATTTTCAATTTCTTTTCTGCGATAAAGCTGTATGTATTCATGTTATGTATTTGTGTGTAAATAATACACAATACAATTCAGGAATGATGAGATCTATAATTTTTTAGTTTTAAAAACATCTTTATTAGCATATATGAGTTGTATAGGGGGGTTTCATTGTGAAATTTCTATATATGCTTACAGTATACTTTGGTTAGGTTCCCCCTGTAATACTCTTTTCAATTGTTAAAAAGAATTGTAATTATTATTGTAATAATTAAGAGCAAGAATGATTATATGGTAAGACTGGGTGTGGTGGTACATGCCTGTAATCTCAACTACGTAAGAGGTAGAAATAAGGAGGAACAAGGTTTGAGGTCAGCTGGGGTAAAAAGTTAGCAAGAACTCATCTCAACAAATAAGCTGGGTGTGTTGGTCTGCACCTGTAGTCCCAGCTGTGTAGGAGAATGTAAGTAGGAGTATAATGGTCCAGACCAATCTGGGCAAAAACTGCAAGACCCCCATCTGAAAAATAACTTAAGCAAAAAATGTCTGGAGGCATGGCTCAAGTGGTTGGGTGTCTGCCTAGCAAGCTTGAGGCCCTGAGTTCAAACCTTACTAACTCCAAAGAAAGAAAGAAAGAAAAGTGATTATATGGTAGATGTAAAAGGACTTTAAAATTAAAAGTTAAAAAAAAGAGAGGTAACAATAAAACTCAGAGAATATAAACTGTTAGTACATATCCATAATATCCATTATCATTCATTAGTGGATTTTTGTGGCTTTAGTGGGTTTTGTGTGGAACTTGGTCCCTGACTTTAGGAGAATTCTCTGCTGCTTGGGGTTTTAAAGTGAACATAAATTAACCATTTTTAAGAGAAATTGCACATTGATTTGTAGAAAATAGTGTTAGTTGTTACAGGGTATTCATATAGTCATAAATACCAGATTGATTTATAAATCCTAATTATGCAACATCTGGTTTAAAAGCTTATCATAAGATCTTGGAAAGATGAACCTAAAGTATAAAATTTGAGTGTTGGCATATTTGGTTATAAGTATGCACAATGTCAACGTAGTAACTGAACAAGGTTTTACCACGTGTGGGGTCCCAGTTTGTACATGTCAATCCCAGTTTTGGGACTAAGAATGATTTTTGTTGCCAGAGATGCAGGCATGAATGTGTGAAAGTAGGAGTAAGGGCAAATAAATATATTTTGGAATTTTAATAGACACTCAGATGGTAATCTTCATTTATTATGCTACAGAATGAACTTTTAAATAGACTCTTTCCTCAATACTTGGGTGAGGAAATCAGTATCTGTGAGAAACATAATTGTGAACAGTTGAAGGAAATGATGGAGTCACTAAAATTAATATACACTAGAAACCTCAAACTACTCAATTTAAAATAAAACTTCATTTGTCATGCAGAGATCCTATGAGCCATAAGACTTTGCAGAAACATCCTCCTTCAAAACTGGAAGAAAAAAGAGGTATCTTGGAAGAACAGCCACAGAGAAATACCACAGAGAAACTGGATGGGTCCAATGTTCCCACCACACCTGCTAGAAGGAGGCTGGCTTGGGATGCCGAGAGCACTAGTGAAGACATACAGAAACAGCCCAGCGAGGAAGAGGAGGAGGAGAAACCCGGAAGGGATAAGCAGGTGTATGTAGGAGAGCCAGAGAACTTGGATGAACATGAGAAACCTAAGGCAGACTCGATGAAAGAAGGGTGAGAGTTTTAAGTTCCTCAGTTGTTGGTGTGTTATGGTACATGACTAATACGTGTTTTATTTTGTCACTAAGTATAATGGTATACATTTTTTGTCTTATGACTAATAAAGAGAAGATGTTACTTTAGGCATTGCTATATGGTGCATGCCTATAATTTGATTCACTCAGATATTTGAGTCACTACTAATTGGTATTTGGACACTTAAACACTGGGCTAGTTGGGAGGAAGCAGGATTATTTTTATATATGTTCTGTAGTTATGACTTGCCAGATTTACAAATGTGTCTGGAAGAATAGCTTTCTTTATGTTTTAGGAGAAAAGCTGATGTTCGTAAGTATAAGATGGTTCTACCAAAAAAAAAAAAAAAAGGACAGTGTTTTTAAAGGACAATTTTTTTAAAAGCAATTTCTGAAAATAGCTAATTCCTATCATTTTATGTACAAATTGCTTTGAGTCTGGTTCTTTACCATTGGTAGTGGTATGTTTTGTCTGTTGTCTTTATTTATTCATGGATGTTGTAGCTGATGTAGAACTTGGGCCCTGATGAATGGAAGAATCTCACCGTGTTGTTGCTGATTTGCCATCCAGTATTCAGTTCCTCTTAACTGCATAAGAATTTGATTGTTATTTTTCAGAAACAAAATGACCTTTTAGTATAAATTTTGCATTATTATGCAATGATACAAAGCATTTTCAATCATGTTTTCTGGAGGAGTGCTTCTTAATAGATTGTTTGAATTTGTAGGTCGGATGCTTCTTCTGTACTGTCAGGAAAAGGAGGCAGGCTTCCCACTCCGAAGCTGAGAGAACTTGGTGGAATCCAAAGGACTCATCATGATCTTACTACTCCAGCTGTTGGTAATAGGCACGCACTGTGTGGTTCCTATTTAACCTGCTTTGTCTGCATGTGTTTTAGTTTAATTGAAACCTGGCTTCTCCTGCATTTTTCCAGGTGGAGCTGTTTTAGTGTCCCCTTCTAAAGTGAAGCCTCAAGCCCCAGAGCAGAGGAAAAGAATGTCTTGTCAGGATGGCTTAGAAACTTTAAAGAATGATTTTACAAAGGTAAACACTTACATTTTGGAGAAAGACATCTTTAGAACTGTTATTTTAGCTCATGCAGTAAATGAGTGATAGGTTCATGTTTCAGAAAATTTGAAATTTTTTTTGTAGTGACATTGCATTGTTGCTGATATTCTTTAAAATATTCTTAGTAGTGACTCAACAGGAAGACAGAGAAGAAAAACAATACTATTTGTTGTGTGGCAGTTGTATTCCAACTACTTTCCAAGCACTGTGTTAGTACTGGAGATTTAACAGTGAACAAAACAGACAAAAGTTCTGGTCCTCATTGAATGTACATTCTAGTGGAGACAATAATCAAGAGAGCTAAATAAAAATACATAGTGATAAGTACTAATGAGAAAAATAAAGTGGGGGAAGTGAATAGGAAGTGGCCAGAGAGGTCCTCACTGAGACCAGGGCATGTAAGTATCTAGAAAAAGTGAAGGACTGACCTGTGCATGTCTGGGAAGGTATTCTGGACAAAGAGAACAGCAAGTGTAAAATCTCTGAGGTGAGAGGCTACTTGAATCTAGGAGGACCTGCCAGAGGGTCATGTGACTGGAATAGAGTGAGTGATGAGTTCAGAGACATAATGGTGTCCTAAATTGTGTAGGGCATTTTTTTTATTATTCATATGTGCATACAAGGCTTGGGTGATTTCTCCCCCCTGCCCCCACCCCCTCCCTTACCACGCAATCTGCCCCGTCCCTCCCCCAACACCCCCTCAATACCCGGCAGAAACTATTTTGCCCTTATTTCTAATTTTGTGTAGAGAGAGTATAAGCAATAATAGAAAGGAACAAGGGTTTTTGCTACTTGAGATAAGGATAGCTATACAGGGAGTTGACTCACATTAATTTCCTCTGCATGTGTGTTACCTTCTAGGTTAATTCTTTTTGATCTACCCTTTTCTCTAGTTCCTGGTCCCCTTTTCCTATTGGCCTCAGTTGCTTTTAAGGTATCTGCTTTAGTTTCTCTGTGTTAAGGGCAACAAATGCTAGCTAACTTTTTTAGGTGTCTTACCTATCCTCACCCCTCCCTTGTGTGCTCTCGCTTTTATCATGTGCTCAAAGTCCAATCCCATTGTTGTGTTTGCCCTTGATCTAATGTCTACATATGAGGGAGAACATACGATTTTTGGTCTTTTGGGCCAGGCTAACCTCGCTCAGAATAATGTTCTCCAATTCCATCCATTTACCAGCGAATGATAACATTTTGTTCTTCTTCATGGCTGCATAAAATTCCATTGTGTATAGATACCACATTTTCTTAATCCATTTGTCAGTGGTGGGGCATCTTGGCTGTTTCCATAACTTGGCTATTGTGAATAGTGCCGCAATAAACATGGGTGTGCAGGTGCCTCTGGAGTAACCTGTGTCACAGTCTTTTGGGTATATCCCCAAGAGTGGTATTGCTGGATCAAATGGTAGATCAATGTTTAGCTTTTTGAGTAGCCTCCAAATTTTTTTCCAGAGTGGTTGTACTAGTTTACATTCCCACCAACAGTGTATGAGGGTTCCTTCCCCCCCAATCCTCACTAACACCTGTTGTTAATGATGGCTAATGATGCTAATGATGGATATTCTAACAGGGGTGAGGTGGAATCTTAGTGTGGTTTTAATTTGCATTTCCTTTATTGCTAGAGATGGTGAGCATTTTTTCATGTGTTTTTTGGCCATTTGAATTTGTTCTTTTGAGAAAGTTCTGTTTAGTTCACTTGCCCATTTCTTTATTGGTTCATTAGTTTTGGGAGAATTTAGTTTTTTAAGTTCCCTATATATTCTGGTTATCAGTCCTTTGTCTGATGTCTGGCAAATATTTTCTCCCACTCTGTGGGTGTTCTCTTCAGTTTAGAGACCATTTCTTTTGATGAACAGAAGCTTTTTAGTTTTATGAGGTCCCATTTATCTCTGCTATCTCTTAGTTGCTGTGCTGCTGGTGTTCCATTGAGAAAGTTCTTGCCTATACCTACTAACTCCAGAGTAGTTCTTACTCTTTCCTGTATCAACTTAAGAGTTTGTGGTCTGATATTTAGATCCTTGATCCATTTTGAGTTAATCTTGGTATAGGGTGATATACCTGGATCTAGTTTCAGTTTTTTGCAGACTGCTAACCAGTTTTCCCAGCAGTTTTTGTTGAAGAGGCTGCTATTTCTCCATCGTATATTTTTAGCTCCTTTGTCAAAGACAAGTTGGTTATAGTTGTGTGGCTTCATATCTGGGTCTTCTATTCTGTTCCACTGGTCTTCATGTCTGTTTTTGTGCCAGTACCATGCTGTTTTAATTTTATTGCTTTGTAATATAGTTTGAAGTCAGGTATCGTGATACCACCAGCATTGTTCTTTTGACTGAATATTGCCTTGGCTATTAGTGGCCTCTTGTGTTTCCATATAAATTTCATGGTAGATTTTTCATCTCTTTAATGAATGTCATTGGAATTTTGATGGGAATTGCATTAAACATGTAGATTACTTTTGGGAGTATCGACATTTTTACTATGTTGATTCTACCAATCCATGAGCATGGGAGATCTCTCCACTTTCTATAGTCTTCCTCAATCTCTGTCTTCAGAAGTTTATAGTTTTCCTTGTAGAGGTCATTCACATCTTTTGTTAGGTTTACACCTAGGTATTTGATTTTTTTTTGAGGCTATTGTAAATGGAATTGTTTTTATACATTCTTTTTCAGTTTGCTCATTGTTAGTGTATAGAAATGCTAATGATTTTTCTATGTTGATTTTATATCCTGCTACCTTGCTGTAGCTATTGATGATGTCCAGAAGCTTCTGAGTAGAGTTTTTTGGGTCTTTAAGGTATAGGATCATGTCATCTACAAATAGGGATATTTTGACAGTTTCTTTACTTATTTATATTCCTTTTATTCCTTTTTCTTGCCTAATTGCTCTGACTAGGAATTCCAGTACCATGTTGAATAGGAGTGGAGATAGTGGGCATCTTTGTCTGGTTCCTGATTTTAGAGGGAATAGTTTCAGTTTTTCTCCATTAAGTATAATGCTGGCTGTAGGTTTGTCGTATATAGCTTTTATAATGTTGAGGTACTTTCCTTCTATTCCTAGTTTTCTTAGAGCTTTTCTCATGAAATGGTGTTGGATCTTATCGAAGGCTTTTTCTGCATCTATTGAGATGATCAAGTGGTTTTTGTCTTTGCTTCTGTTAATGTGGTTTATTTCGTTTATTGATTTTTGTATGTTGAACCACCCCTGCATCCCTGGGATGAAGCCTACTTGGTCGTGGTGAATAGTCTTTTTGATGTGTTGTTGAATTCGGTTTGCCATTATTTTGTTGAGGATTTTTGCGTCAGTGTTCATTAAGGAGATTGGCCTGTAGTTCTCCTTTTTGGATGTGTCTTTGCCTGGTTTTGGGATAAGTGTAATACTGGCTTCATGAAATGTGTTTGGCAGTTTTCCTTCCCTTTCTATTTCGTGGAACAGTTTAAGGAGGGTTGGTATCAGTTCTTCTTTAAAGGTCTGATAGAATTCAGCAGAGAATCCATCAGGTCCTGGACTTTTCTTTTTGGGGAGACTCTTGATTGCTGCTTCAGTTTCATTTTGTGTTATAGGTCTATTCGGGTGATTAATTTCTTCTTGGTTCAGTTTTGGATGATCATATGTATCTAGAAATCTGTCCATTTCTTTAAGATTTTCAAATTTATTTGAATATAGGTTCTCGAAGTAGTCTCTTATGATTTCCTGGACTTCCATGGTGTTTTTTGTTACCTCCCCTTTTGCATTCCTGATTCTATTAATTTGGGTGTTTTCTCTCCTCATTTTAGTCAGGTTTGCCAGGGGTCTATCGATCTTGTTTATTTTATCAAAGAACCAACTTTTTGTTTCATTAATTCTTTGTATGTTTTTTTTGGTTTCTATTTCGTTGATTTCAGCTCTTATTTTTATTATTTCTCTCCTTCTATTTGTTTTGGTATTTGCTTGTTCTTGTTTTTCTAAGAGTTTGAGATGTATCATCAGGTCATTGATTTGGGATCTTTCCGTCTTTTTAATATATGCACTCATGGCTATAAACTTTCCTCGCAGGACTGCCTTAGCTGTGTCCCATAGGTTCCAATAGGTTGTGTTTTCATTTTCATTGAGTTCCAGGAACTTTTTAATTTCCTCTTTTATTTCATTGATGATCCATTCTTCATTAAGTAATGAGTTATTTAGTTTCCAGCTGTTTGCATGTTTTTTGTCCTTACTTTTGTTGTTGAGTTCTACTTTTACTGCATTGTGATCAGATAGTATGCACGGTATAATTTCTATTTTCTTATATTTGCTGAGACTTGCTTTGTGCCCTAGGATATGATCTATTTTGGAGAAGGTTCCATGGGCTGCTGAGAAGAATGTATATTGTGTAGAAGTTGGATGAAATGTTCTGTAGACATCAACTAGGTCCATTTGATCTATTGTATATTTTAGATCTTGGATTTCTTTATTGATTTTTTTTTGGATGACCTATCTATTGATGATAATGGGGTGTTAAAGTCTCCCACAACCACTGTGTTGGCGTTAATATATGCTTTTAGGTCTTTCAGGGTATGTTTGATGAAATTGGGTGCGTTGACATTGGGTGCATACACGTTGATGATTATTATTTCCTTTTGGTCTATTTCCCCTTTTATTAGTATGGAATGGCCTTCTTTATCTCGTTTGATCAATGTAGGTTTGAAGTCTACTTTGTCAGAGATAAGTATTGCTATTCCTGCCTGTTTTCGGGGGCCATTGGCTTGGTAAATCTTCTTCCACCCTTTCATCCTAAGCCTATGCTTATTTCTGTGGTTGAGATGGGTCTCCTATAAGCAACAAATTGTTGGATCTTCCCTTTTAATCCATTTCGTCAAGCGGTGCCTTTTGATGGGTGAATTAAGTCCGTTAACATTAAGTGTTAGTACTGATAGGTATGTGGTGATTCCTGTCATTTAGTTGTCTTAGTTGTTTGAAGGTTTGATTGTGTGTTCCTAAGTTGAGGTTACTCTCTACTGTCTTGCTTTTTCTTTTCCTGTAGTTTGGTGTTGCCTGTCTTTTCATGGTTAAGTTGGGTTTCACTTTCTGTGTGCAGAATCCCTTGAAGAATCTTTTGGAGTGGGGACTTTGTGGTCACATATTGTTTTAGTTTCTGCTTATCATGGAAGACTTTTATTGCTCCATCTATTTTGAATGATAGTTTTGCTGGGTAGAGTATCCTGGGGTTGAAGTTATTTTCATTCAGTGCCCGGAAGATCTCACCCCACGCTCTTCTTGCTTTTAATGTTTCTGTTGAGAAGTCTGCTGTGAGTTTGATGGGTTTGCCTTTGTATGTTACTTGTTTTTTCTCTCTTACAGCCTTCAATATTCTTTCCCTAGTTTCTGAACTTGTTGTTTTAATGATGATATGTCATGGGGTAGTTCTATTTTGATCTGGTCTGTTTGGTGTCCTGGAGGCCTCTTGCTTCTGTATGGGAATCTCTTTCTCTAGATTTGGGAAATTTTCCGTTATTATTTTTTTGAGTATATTACGCATTCCCTTTGCTTGCACCTCTTCTCCTTCTTCAATGCCCATGATTCTCAAGTTTGTTCTTTTGATGGAGTCGGTGAGTTCTTGTATTTTCTTTTCACAGGTCTTGAGTTGTTTAATTAATATTTCTTTGGTTTTTCCTTTAATTACCATTTCATCTTCAAGTTCTGAGATTCTGTCTTCTGTTTGTTCTATTCTGCTGGATTGGCCTTCCGTTTTGTTTTGCAGTTCTGTTTTCTGAGGTTTTCTTTTTTCTTTTTCTTTTTTCTGAGGTTTTCCATATCCTGAGTGTTTTCCTCTTTAATGTTGTCTATTTTTGTCCTGAGTTCATTTATCCGTTTATTCATCGTGTTCTCTCTTTCACTTTGGTGTTTATACAGTGCTTCTATGGTTTCCTTTATTTCTTCTTTTGCTTTTTCAAATTCTATTTTTGTTGTCTTGGAATTTCTTGAGTGTCTCCTGTACATTTTGGTTGACCCTATCCAGTATCATTTCTATAAAATTCTCATTGAATACCTGTAGTATGTCTTTTAAATTATTCTTGTGGGCTTCATTGGGTCCTTTGGCATAATTTATCTTCATTTTGTTGGAGTCTCGATCTGAGTATCTGTTTTCTTCATTCCCCTCTGGTTCCTGTACTAATTTTTTGCTGTGGGGAAACTGGTTTCCCTGTTTTTTCTGTCTTCCCGTCATTGTCTTTGGTGTTGTTACTGTCCCTGTTCTGTGTGCAATTAAGTATTTTCTAGCTTGTAATAATAACAATGGTAATATTTAGAATGGAAGGGTGAGCGGAGATGGAAAGCAAGAAGTTAAAGGAAAGGGAAAAGCAAATAAACAGACAAGAAGGAGAAAACAGAACAAGGAATCAGACAAGAAAGTTTCAAAGGTATAAACAGGGAGCGTTAGTGTACTAATTGACAGTGAGCTGAACAGGCCTTAGAGAGACAGAGAGAGGAAAAAAAAGATAAGAATAAAAATAAAAAATAGGTAAATGAAAGAAATATCTGTATTTAAAAATAAAATAAAATAAAATGAAAAATAGAAAAATTAAAAAAAAAAAAACCAAAAAACCAAAAAACCTCCAAGTTCAAATGCAGTGAAGTTTCAGTCTTAATAATTTGGGTGTCTGTCTCAGTCTCCAATCCTGGAGATGGTGCCTCAGATGTTGTTCTGTAGTTGTCTCATTAAAGGGGACGCATAAAGTAGAACAAAACTACACACACACACACACACACACACACACACAAAAACCCCACCAAGTGTCCCAAGTTCAAATGCAATACAGTTTCAGTAAGTTTTTCAGCATTCAGGTGTAATTCGGTTGTTCTCTCATCAAAGGTAGGGAGAAAAAGAACAACAGGAAAAAAAAACAAAAAAAAGAGTCTGGAGACAGTTCTGAGAATGGTATCTGCAGCTGTGGCTTGCCTGCCTGCTGCTGTCAGCCTGCTGTTGCTGGAGGTGTTTTTTATGCAGATCTCTGGGGTGAGCTTAGCACTCACCTGGCCCTGCAGGCGTTGTTTACTCAGAGTTTTCCTGTGAGCCTCTGCTACAAGCTTTCTCCTTTCCAAGCACTGGGAAAGGTGACACTGCACCTGCATTCTCAGGCCTGCATGTTTATTTACAGTTCATGTGGGAAGTGGGTCTTCCCCCCGTCATGTGCAGTTTTCTTCCCACCACCACTTTTACAGGCTTTCCTGCTCCTGATTACTGTGTGGTGCTGCTGATCCTGCCAGCCGCCATGTTTGTTTATAGCTCACGTGGGAAGTGGGTCTTCCCTCCTCTCCTGTAGAGTTTTCCTCTCTCCGCCACTCTCACAAGCTTTCCCGCTCCTGGTTGCTGGGCGTGTGTCCCCGCTCCTGCCGGGGCCTCTCCTGCCCACCCGGCTTGTTTATTTACAGTTCTGGGAAGGATTCCCTTCCCCCAATCTTTGCTCTGTGCGCCCCACCCTCTTTCCCACGTGTCTTTATTGTTCTTATTGCTTATTACCCAGTTTCTCTTTTTTCCCCGGGTGGGGGTCGGTCTGTCCAGGGGCTATGCTGCTCTGGCCCAGGCTTGTCGTGGGAGTACCACGGTACCGCAAAGCTCACCTTGTCTGCGTGTTCCCAAGTCGTCTGGGTGGGGGCGACTGGTGGCCCCGGGGGGCCCTCCTTGTTTCTCTGCTTAATGTGAAGTGGAGATTCTCTGCACCGGCTGGAGGTGTGGAGGGGTCAAAGTTTTGCCTCTTCTCAGTGGTTTTGCCTGCAAAGTGTGTCTCCAGCGTCTCTCCAAGATTTCACTGTAGGAGGCTCACTTTCTGCTTCCTCCTCTAGCCGCCATCTTGGAATCCTCTGTGTAGGGCTTTTTAAGTCATAGCAAAGACTTTGAATATTATTCTCATTGGAAGGATAGAGGAATGAAATAATTTGACATAGGTTTTTCTAGTCATTTTAACTACTGCATTGAGAGTAGACAGTTGGGGAACAAACTCAGTGTTGAAACCAGTTGTGTCAACTACCGTGTCCAGGCAAGAGGTGATGGTAGTTTGGTTCACAGTGGTAGATGGTGAAGGTCATTTGATGAAGTCCAGTTCTAGATATAATTGAAGGACTACCTGACAAGACTTACTTATGAATAAGATGTAGAGTGGGAGAAAGAGAAGAATCAAGGATGATTCAAGATTTTTAGCCTGAGCAATAAGAATGGAGTTGCCATTTAACAGAGCTAGGGAAGCCAGTGTGAGGAAAAGATTTGTCAGGAAAGATCAAGAGTTCTGTTTGGAATATGCTGAATTTGAGAAATTTACGAGTTCTCTAAGTAGACCTGTTTAATGGAGAGTTGTGCTTAGAGTGATTATATAAACTTGGAGTTGGGCTGCAGTGTGTGTTTTTTTTTTTTTTGAAGTGGAACATGTATTTCAAGTCTTAGAGGAAATCATCAAGGAAGTAGATATAGACAGAAGAGTAGGTGTAGACATAGCTGAGCTCTGAGTTTTTGATATTAGGAAGTTGAAGATTAATCAGAAAAGGATAGAAAAGGAATAGCCAGTGAGGTGGTGACAAACAGTAGACTGTGGCATCCAAGAGATGTCAAGGGGAAGTGTTAATGCTACTGATAAGTCAGTAAAGTATGAGACTTGACTGTTGGATTTAGCAACTTGGAGGTCAATGATAACCATGCAAAATCCTAAATGCAAGTGATAAAAGAGAAAGGTGAGGGATAGGACATAGCCATCACAGGTGGTTCTTTCCAGAACTTTTTCCAAGAAGGGAAGAAGAGTAATAAGGTGGTAGTGGTAGGAAGTGAAATCAAGATGAAAGATAACAGCATGTTTATATTTTTATAAGAATAATCTTGAAGAGAGAAGAGAATTGATAATGTAGGAGTGAGGGGAAAATTATCGAAAAGATATTGAATAGGAGGAAGGACTTCAGATCCAGTAGAGACTGGAAGGGTTGGTCTCAGGTACTCTGACATTCCCTTCATTCTGACAAAAGGGAATATAGAGCTCATAGACACTCATGATGAAGATGGGAAGGTATAAAAGGAGGAGCTTTTGGAAAGCTTCTTTTGACCGCATCTTGATGATGTATGAAAAATATCCATGCTGAGAATGAGGCTGTGGAAGAAAATGTTAGAAGTTTGAGGAAAGAGGAGACAGCACAGAGAGTGAGAGATAGTAAGCTAGGGAAATGAGGAATATTGTAGAGCAATGTTAAGGGGCCACTTAGATTAGTGGTCACAAATTTGATCAAAAACAAATGGAATGTGTTGTATGTCTTTATCCTGGCATATTTGATTGAAGAGGTGCAGCAGAAGTAGAGAGTTTGATATTTTTTTTTGGCAGCACTGAGATTTGAACTCAGGGACTGATGCTTGCTAGGCAGGTGCTCTTACTGCTTGAGCCACTCTGCCAGCCCAAGAGACGGATTTGTAATGTTTTCAAGATAGTAAGACAAAGTGAGAAAGAAGGCAAGGAAGGAAGTTAAGGTATATGCAGAGAAGTGATAGAGTGATTGGGTGTGGAAGTTGAGTTGATTAGGGAGGGACAATAGGAATTGAGGTGGTAAGATACAGTGTACAGTGTAATTGAACAGGTTCCGTGTGTGAAAGTTCCTCATAGACGTAAAGATTTGTTAGAATTGGGGAACCTGTGGGGATTAGTTTTGAAATTAGAAGGTATAGGACTGGGGGTGTAGCTCAGTGGTGGAGCACTTGCCTAGCATATATGAGGTCCTGACTTTGACTCCTAGTAGTGCACTAAATAAATAAATTACTAAATGAATATAGTTAGCAGATGCTGGCCAAGAATTAAGATTATGTAGAGGTTGCAGTTACCAGTAATGCCATGGAAGTGTGTGGCTAAGTATAATAGAGAACATTCAGAGAAGAGGTTGAAAATCTACAGGATTTTGCTAATGACTGTTCATCAATTCCATAGTGATAGAGTTTTCAGAGGTTGAGAGATGTGACTCCCCTGCTTAGAGCAGAGCACAGGTCATAGCAGATGTTCATTAAATATATGTTGAACAGATGTTATTTGAGTGACAGAATATCTAAGCTATTTCCTGTTGCTTATGTATGCATTGGTTTGCTAAGGAAATATGACAGCATAAATATGGTCAGAATATTGATCAGAATAGAATGTTAGGAATCAGTTGCCCCTTATAGGCAGTTCTGCCCTCTCTGTATGAGTCCAGGGTGCCACCTGGAAGACATGAACCTTTTCTTTGCAGTACTGGGGCTTGAACTTAGGGTCTTCACCTCGAGCCACTCCACCAGCCCTATTTCTGTGAAGGGTTTTTTTGAGATAGGGTCTCACGAACTATTTGCTGGGGCTGGCTTCAAACTCCAGTTGTTCTGATTTCTGCCTCCAAAGTAGCTAGGATTGCAGGTGTGAGCCACTGGCGCCTGGCTAGGCGTAGACTTTAAGTCGCTGGACACAAGCCTGACTCAGCCACAGTGTGTGCCCCTTATCCATATTTGCATTCATTTATTGTGGAATTAATTTCTCGAATAACATAAATAGCCTAATGTTGTCCTTTAACATTTGAATGCCAGTCTCCACCTCATGGGAAGCATGATACAATTGTAACTTTTAATTTTAAACTTTTCTGAAATAAGCAGTTTTCTTATTAACAATGTGAGTAGAAATCCCTCCATGGAAATTTTTCTACCACCAGCATTACCAGAGGCTGTTCCAGAAACGATATTTGATTATTTCTAATTGTTTACCCCTCGAGTAGACAGAGGAGTCATTAAACTTGATTTTCACAATCAGTTTTTTCTCCTTTATTCTTTTGTAAGAGCTATTGTGATATATAAAATTAAACCCATAAGTCTTTTAGTTTCCAATAAATTATTCTCATTATTTAATTACCCTTGATTAGTAGCATTCTTTAATCTTTTTACTGTAGGAATTAGAATATATCATCATGATACCCAGGAATTTTTTCACTATTAACTTTTAATCATATACCTTGAATTCTAGAAGTATTGTGGGGCAGCAGCAAATTGGATAACTTCTACCATATAAGTATTGATTTGTTTGATTTTTAGAATGACTAGGAGGTAAGTATAGTAGTAGTGTGCTCATTTTGATGATGAAAATTATGTCACATGACTGCTACATTGTGAAGTAGAATTTGACTCCAGTTGCTCTGTCCCACAATGTTAATCCCTAATTACCATTGTTCACAAAACTTTAGAGTTCTTTTTGTATTGGTTTGGTCATCATTTTCAGATATTATAAATGATAATAAAAACCCACGTGTGGATTAGCTGACTTCTTCTAGCAGGTGCTTCTTGTCCACTTATGCACAGGCTAGATGCTGAATAAAAAGACAGTCTTGTGGGGAGACACAAATTAATCATACAAAAAGAATTTAATGAAGGTTTCAAAGTTGAAGTACTTGCTATTCTGGCAGGAATTGGTCTAATCATGAAGGTCAGGAAGCTTCTTGAAAGTCAAGGATGTTTTAGAAGAAGTCATAATTCACCTGAGATAAAGTGGAAATGGAAGTTTTGAGCAGGTAAAAAGGGTAGAGAGTAGGAACATGGCATGTACCAAGATCCTGTAGAGAAAAAGAACATGGAGTTTTGAGAAACAAAGACCCCAGAGCAGGTTGTGGCAGGGAGCATGGTGCAACATGAGGCTAGAAAGGATAGCAACATTGAGAATTTTTATTATATATATAATATTCTTAATATTATATTATTCAGAGCAGTGGGAAACCACTGAAATATTTTAAATATGGGAACATTGTGATTGACTTATATTTTGCAAGTTCTGTGTAATATCATGGGAAGTAAAAATAAACTTCCTTAAAAGGAAGGGAGGTGTTGGTAACTTGGACTAAGGAAGGTGGTCATACATAGAAAGTGGATGTTAACTGAAGAATTGTTTAAGAGGAACAGTGTCTAGCCTTAGTGCTGGGTTGGACAATGGGAGAATGAAAGATCATGGATGACTTCTAAGTTTCTGGATTTCCAACAGGGTTGAAGGAGATGCCATTACACTAAAAACCTCTGGACAAAACCCCTCTTTGGAAGGGAGTACCAGGAGTTTCATTTTCAGTCATTCTATTCCATAACTAATGCTAGACACTGTTCTAGGATCTGGGGATTCATTGGTAATCAAGACAAAATTAGTCTCTTCATGGAGTTTCTATTTTCATTGGAAGATATAGACAAATAATTTTTTAAAGATTATTCTGGCCCAGGCCAGCCTGGGCTGCATAGAGAGAACACAAAAACAAAACAAAACAGGGTAATTTCAGGTAGTAGGAAGTGCTGTGAATTATAAAGCTTCAAATAACCTCCGAGGAATGGGTGAGGCTATTGTAGTTTGGGCCATCAGGATAGGCACCCCTGAGGGAGGTAGTAACACTTAAGCTCAGAACTGACTAATAGGGAAGTGGGCCAGTAGAAATCTGTTTTCCAAGTAGAAAGAACTGCAAGTTCAAGTGTTCTTGCCAGGGGCCAAGTTTTAGAAAGTGAAAAGGCTTGTGGCTGGAGCCTATAGGGAGAAGAGGATAGAGGAGGAAATGAGGTTGGAAAGGGAGGTGGGGTGAGGAGTTTGGATGTTATTCTAATGGCATTGGGTGGCCCTTGGAGATCTGAAGCAGCAAAGGAAATAGGATCCAACTTACCAGATGAATGTGTTCATGCTGCTGTATGCAGGGCTGAATGGAAGCAATAAGGACAAATAAGGAGGTGCAGGGCTGGAAAACACCATATAAGCAGTTATGTTGAACCTGGGAACCAACTCCATGAGGTAAAAATATTTTGCAGGTTTAATTCAAGTCTTTTTTTCTTTTACAACAGTAAAACCAAGTTGACAGACATGTCAAACTCTGCTCATATATGTAGAAAAAGAAGAAGAAAACCCCCAACAATTTCCTATTAGTTATTAGTATTATAATGGTGCTTAAAAAGGGAAGATGGATGTCAGTAGCTCACACCTGTAATCCTAGCTACTCAAGAGGCAGAGATCAGGAGGGTCACAGCTTAAAGCCAGCCTGGGCAAATAATTTGTGAGGCCCTATTTCGAAAAAACCTACCACAAAAAAGGGCTGGGGGAGTGGCTCAATGTTTAGGCCCTGAATTCAAACTATAGTACTGCAAAAAAAAAAAAAAAAAAAAAAAAAGTTGGGGGAGGCAGGGGAAGCAAGTGGGAGATCCTGTGGTTTTTACCTAGATCTTGATTTAAAATATGTATTTTTTTTTGTTGAGACCCTAAGCCATTTCCACTTTGAAGCAATCATCTTTTTAATTGCAGAAAATGATACTTCAGGCTAGAAAGCAACGTTTGAATGATGCATAGATAGACTCAGATAATATTTGAAGGCATCAATTACAATGAATGATCAGAAAAGTTTTGAGTGGTATTTGACTTTATTTAGTTTACATTCTTTTGATAAGTAAAATAGTCAGAAACTTTTAGGATAATGATACATTGTCACTGTGGAAAACAGAAAATATTAACCATAGAAAACTAATGGTCTCATACCTACTGTCTAAGGATATCCACTGTTAAATTTTTGAGGTATTTACATGTAGATATATGTTAATGTGTATTGATAGAATAATAATGTCACCATTTTGTGAATCAGCGGCCATTTTATCCTCAGGACTCACTTTTTGAGAACTGGAGCCACCCCCAGGCAGCTCCACCCCTAACGGAGACTCCCGCACATGCCCTAACTTCCTCAAGCTCCCTCTTCTGTAAAAGCCATGCCTAGCCCCAGAGTCAGCGCTGAGCCATCTTTCCCCGGCCAGCCTGACAGCTTGAGCCTGTCATTAAACCTTGCTCTTGGACGTGAGACTTTTCCTGTGAGCTTTCTTTGCGAGTGGCGTTTTTCCTAACATGTATTGTACTATATGTAAGGTTTCATAATCTATTTTTTCTTATTTTGTCCTACATTGTGAACATATTTCTATATCAAGTATCACTTGTCTTTTTAATAAAACTTTATATGCAATCTATAGTTTACTGTAATTTTTAACAATTCTTATTGAAACCTATTTTTTTTCAGATTTGTATTGTTATTTCTTAATTTTTCTATTTTGAAAAAAATTGTGTAACTACTCCCTAAGTATTATTGCAAGGTGAAAGGACACATTTTAAGGTTTTTGCTATGTTTTGCCAGTCTCCTAGAAAGATTACACTCCCAGTAAGTCTAAGGAGAGCGCCAGCACTGGGTATTATTTTATAATCAGTTTTTACAATTTGTTAAGTTAAAACTTAGTACCTCGATGCTTTTACTCTGTAAGTTTTGAATACTAGTGGGGTCGCATGTGTTATCATATTTTCTTATTCATATCTTTTCTGCTTTTTAATTAGGTTTATCTTTTTCTTACTATTTTTAAAGAAATATGTAGCATGACAATAATTCATTGTCAGTCATATATAATTGTCTGTTTTCCCTAAGTTTATCATTAAAAATAATATGCATTTGTTTATATATAGCTGAATCTGTTTAACTGTATTGGTTATGTGCATAAAATTTCCCCCCATGGAGGTTACATAAATTTTCCCTTATTACTTTCCTGGCTGTTTTGTAGTTGGATGTTTGGTTTTGTTATTTATCTACATACATAGGTATTCTTTTTTTTGTCATTTAGAAAGGAAGTCGTGCTATACTGACTTCTCCCACTGCTGGTATAAAAACAATTGATCCTCTACCTTTGCGGGAAGATTCTGAAGTCAATAACCCCAAGTTTGCTGAGGAAACTCTTCCAGTTTCGAAAATTCCAGAACAGCCAACACATACCCCTGCACAGTCACCTTCTCCACCAGATGCCCAGTCCTACTGGCATCCTTCTCGTCGAATTCAGGGATCTCTGATGCATCCAGAATTTCAGCATAATGGTAATTATTTTGGTTTAATTTTTTGTCTTTTAAAACGAACATGTTACACTGCTAGGTAAAATGCTATAAAGATGTACTCCATGTTAATAAATTATTATTATTATTATTTTTTTTAAGTTAATGTTATGGATTTCTTTAAGCAGGACAGAGTTCTCTTTGGGACACTGGATCAGGTGCTGCAGCAACCAAGTTTCCTTTTATAAAGTGTGAGGTGTCTCTCAGGTTCTTATGGACATGTAGGGAACCCACTAGATGCTGTAGCATTGTCTCTTTTCCAGGCATGACAATCAAAAATGTCTTTGGATAATGCCCAGCATTTCTAGGTTTAAAATTTAAGACCTGAAATGATTTTCCTTTGATTTTATTAGGCATTGCTCTGATATTTTCTGACTTCCACTATTACTTTTGAGAAGCGTCATACAGTTTTTATTCATCTTTTGTATGTGGTGTTTCTTTCTGATAGCTTTTGCGATCTTTTATTCACACCCAGTGCGCTGATAACTTTATGATGAGGTATCTGGAAGCAGGTGTCTCCCCATTTTAATGATACTCTGTAGACTTTTCAGGCTGGAAAATTCTTATTTCTGGGAAATTTTCTTAAATAATAATTTCTTCTTGCCAAGAGCCAGTGGCTCATTCCTGAGTAGCTCATCCTAGCTACTCAGGAGGCAGAGATCAGGAGGATCATAGTTTGAAGCCAGCTCAGGCAAATAGTTCGTGAGACCCTATCTCGAAAAAACCCATCACAAAAGAAGGGCTGGTTGGGTGGCTAAGAATGCAGGCCCTGAGTTCAAACCCCAGTACCACACACAGAAAAAAAAAATGGTCTTCATTTCTTCTTCTCTTTCTGGCACTTCTATTATTCAGATGTCCCTATTGGGATTTTCTTTTTTTCTATTTTCCATCTCTGTCTTTGTATTTTAATTTGAGTGTTGCTAATTTTTATCTTTTACCTCTTGGTTTTAAAAAATTTCTATACTTTTTTAGAATGCTGTATATACACTTCATATAGCATCCAATTCTTATTTCATGTAGGTGTTTTGTCTCTTTGAAGACATAAATTATATATGTATATATCTATACACATTACACACATATATCTATAGGTATACATATGAGTAGATAAAATCCCCCTGTTTTGAATATGGTCCTCTTGCTCTCAGGTGAACCTGGTGTCTTTCAGTCACAGTAGTTCTTTTGGGAGAGAGAGAGGCACTTACCCAGCTGTGTGAATTTTAAGAAGAATCTGGTGTCTGTTTTCTAAAATGATTTCCAAGCAGTCACCTGGTTCATCTTATCTTCACTATAACTTTCAGTGGAACAAAGCATTCCACATCTCATGCCATTATGGGACCAAATCGGTCGCTTTTTAATTTCTCTCCTCTGCTGACTTGAGAATTCAGCTTGCTTGGGTAGAATTACTCCTCTTCCATTTTTCTTCCACTTTCTAAGGTTTGGTTGCTGTTTTCTTGTCTTCCATTTTCTTTGTCCTTAAGGCTTATGTCATTTTTTAAATGTGTTTTTAATAAGTCACCTCTCAACAGAAACCTACTATTTTTCTGTAAATTTAAATCAATTTCATTGAAATGAATTTTAGGAGGTTATTTGTAGTTTATGTACTTGCTCAGTACCTTACAAACTAACACGTGGCCCTTTGATAGCAATTTATACCAATATATAAAATTAGTTAATTAAATTTATGATTGTGCACTGTCATTAAGAGTTTACAATAAGTGTATGTTTTGTGCTGCTATGCCAGAAGACTTGAGGATGGGGTAATTTATAATGAACAGAAATTTATTGACTCATGTTTCTGGAGGCTGGGAAATGCAAGATAGAGGGGCTTGCATTTGGTGAAGGCCCTCTTGGCTGCAGAAGGGCAAAGAGAAGGCGAAGGAGGACAAGGAGCAAATTCATTCCTGGGCTAATGGCATTAGTCATTTCTTGAGGACAGAACCCTCATGACCTCTCAAAAGTCCTACCTCCCAATGCCATCTTAACGGCAGTTCAGTTTCACCATTAATATGTGCTCTTGGTGTCTCTAAAGGATAATTTCTTCTTCTTTTTTTTTTTTTCTCAGTGGGAAAGGCAAAGATGAATAATTTCCAGTTGCCTCAGCGTGAAGCCTTTAATGATGAAGGTATTTCGATAGTTAGAGAACATGATGAAAATATGAGGTTCTATTACATGATAGTTTGTTAAGTTTAATTTTACATTTGATTAGCACTTTCTAAAATACTCCTACAGATTTTTTTTATTAGATTCTTGAAACTTTCTGATGGTGTAAAATTATTCCCATTTTACAAATGAATAACCTGGGACCCATGTGGGGAAGAATCATTTTTAGGGCAAACAGACAAAGAAGAGACTGTGTCTTGCCTCACAGCAGAGGCCATTACAGTCTGGGTTTCCATTTGTCTTCCTCAGGCTCAGGAATTTAGCCTAAAATTACATTCATATTTTTTTCAAATGTCTCTATAATTCTTACCAGTTTTCAGTTTTGAAAAAATATGTAATTAGGGAAAATGGACTTTTTTCTCCTGTGCATTTTCTTCTTAGCAAATTCATTTGCTTCTAATAGTGGCAGGAGGAATTTAGAATTCTTGATGTGAACAATCAAAATTACCCTATTGATTCATCCTAAGGAGTATGCAATTACTGAATTTATTAATTTTGCATTGGAAAATAAATTTGAACTTAATATTTTATATAAATTTACATACATTAGATTTTCTTCCTCTTTAGCAAGTTTGGAACTTTTTCTTAATATTTGGTGAGCTAGAAATTAATTTGTTACATTTTGAAATGCAAAATAATTTGGCAATTGTGAATCCAGTCCTGATTTCTTTTTAATGGAAGAACAATATTTGTAAATAACCTTATAATAGATTTGCATCCTCAGAATGGGAAATTTCAGTAATAATGAAGGGGTAGAATGTTATAGTCAACCTTATTTCTACATTTAATGAGATTATTTTATAATTGTGATGTAAGTACCATGTTACGGTGCAGCATTTTGTTTTTAAAAAGTTTAGAAAGCTTTGTGCCCCAAATAACTGTGCTTTTGAAACTAGGACAAGACAGTATCATGATGAATTGTTTCCAAGAAATACTGAAATCATAAGCTGTGTTTAGTTAATGACATTATGGGATTTCAGGAAGGGAAAAAAGTGCTCATTTAACATTAAAGCGTTTGATATCTATATATGATAAACTTGGAAAATTACCATGATCTATCATGAAAACCTTACATCTAATAGATTACATTTTCTGGCAGCCCATCATTGATATTACAAGACTTGATGACTTTGACTGTCTGTTAATGTTATACTAAAAATAATGCTTATTTAGTAGATATTTTTTGCACTGAATCCAGTGTTGGTATTCTTTTGTTGCAGATGAGGACAGATTGTCTGAGATTTCTGCTCGCTCTGCGGCTTCTAGTCTCCGGGCTTTTCAAACTCTGGCACGAGCTCAGAAAAGGAATGAGAGTTTCTGGGGCAAAACATAAACCTAGTTGAATTGTTTTTATCCAAGGAAGCATTGGCATAAGTTTTCTTTATTGCTCACCATGTTAAGCTATTTTGAGTGTTTGAATTTTTCTTCTGACATTTCCAACTTAAATTATTTGGTTTTTCAATAGTTCATTTTACCTGGAAAATGTTAACACAGGGTTATACAAATTTAACTTTTAAAGAATGCTTTTACATTTATCCCAAAATACAAAGGAATAGATGAAATAGTTCCTCACATGTTCTATCTTTTGTATTAGGTATCAGGAATAGCTGGTACAGTTGTGAATTTCCTTCATCCAGAGACTATTCTAAAAAAGATAAAGTGAGGTGAAAATTAAGATCTAAGTGTGGAGTATATATTCCCCCAATACTGGTCCTATGTATCTTTGTAATTGTAGATGTCATGAATTTGTTGTTACTTTTACCTTTTGCTTTAGTGTTTATTTTAGTACCTTCTATACGTGGTTGCAGTGTTATTTAAGATAATTGTACTTTGAAGATACCAGTTGTATATATTTTTCTTATTTATGTAACAAAATTTGCTGAGAGAATATGTATATTTTTGGTCTTTGTGTGTCTTCTATTTGTATAACTTTGGCTTACATTTGAATAATGTCTGGATTTTGAAAAAGAATTTATATAATGGAGAATTAAAACTTTGTAGACATTTTGAAATAAAAATTGATCAAGTGTGTTTGGCTTCTCCAGAAAGTTATTACACGGAATAAATATCTTTTAGGATCATTCCACTGATAACTGCCTAATCAAAAATTATACTTCTTTTGCAGCTATCAAAATGCAATGAAGCTTAGTCTATAACATTTTGGCACAAATACAGAATTTTCAAAGCAGACTAAGTTTTTAGAATTCAACACAAACTTGTTGATTGTATTTCTTTACTCATAGGAAATGTTCTGTTGTCTTACAGTTCATCTTACTAATCATGATAAATTTAAATTTCTAAAAATTACAGATTTTATAAAACATTACATAAAATCTTTGTGATGACAGATAGAAAGTACTTATTATGATCTGGATCTTAAATGTCCACCAAAGCTCATGTTTTGAAAGCTTGGATCCCAGCTGATGGCACTCCTACAGTGGAAACTGTAGGAGGCGGGGCCTAATTGGAGGAAGTAGGTCACTGGGGGTGTGCTTTTGAAGGGTAGATTTTGTTCAGGGCTCCTGGCAGTCATTCACTCTATCTGTTTTCCTGGCCACCATGGTATGAGCAGCTTAGCTCAGCATGAGCTCCCTGCCATACTGTTCTGCCTTATCATGGGCCCAAAGCAATGGAGCTAGCCAACCAACTTCTAAAATTATAAGCCAAAATAAAATTTTCAAGTTGGTTTTCTCAGGTATTTTGTCACAGTCATGAAAAGCTAACTGTAGTACTTAAGATAAAATATACAGAATATTGATACCTATGGTTAGAAAACAAGTGAGTGACCCATTCCAAAGTGCCTAATTTTGTCAAAAGTGCCTTTCAAAGCATTGGTTCACAATAAAATAGTTTGTTAAATAGTTTGTTTTGAGGTTGTAAAGAATGTAGGTGTACAACTATTTACCCACATTGTCCTCTTACCTTTTAAAGTAACTTGGTCATAAAAAATCTTACTACGCAGTACACATGGAAATAAAAGTTTGGAATTAAGGAATAACTTGGTTTTAGAACACAAATTGACTTCTATACAAATGTGTGAGACATATTAATTACAAAACAAGTTTAGAACTTGCTGTCCTTTGACCATAAGCTTAGAAGTATGAATTGTTTTCTTTCTCTTCAGAAGTTGGTTAACCAACTAAACTGTTAGGACCATTTTCAATGGCTGACTACTGATCTCTGGTACAGTACAGACTGTAATGTTTGGGAATACCCAATATGGTGAATCAGGCCGCATGAACTTGATTTACCAGGTGTCAGTTAGATTAGGGTATGGATCTCATAGGCCAATGTCATGACCCTGCTCTTTGACAATTTAGCTCTGAAATATTATACCAACCACCTCTTTCTTAAAAACCACTCAGTGGCTGAGGGGCAAGATCAATAGTGTTGATGAATCCTTACTGTTCCATCTTTTGCACTAGAAGAGCAACTGGAAGGAAATGAATTTGAGTTTATGGGTAAGGTTTTTCTTAATTGCATGAGAATTGTCCCATGCCATTTGTTAGTATTTAGGAGCTGGGATTGCTAGTTCAATTTTGATCAATTTTATTAATGCATCTTTTATGTACAGTAAGTTGAAATAAAGTATAGCTCAATGAGTTTGGACAGATGTATACATCTTATACACCTCTGAAGCCAGTACCACATCACCCTACAAGTTTCCTCATTTTCCCTTTGCAGTCAGTCTGTCCTTCTACCCCTGGTCCCAAAGGCAGCCACTAAGCTGCTTTCTGTCAGTAATTTTAGTTTGGAAAATTTTTATATAAAACTCATCTTTTATGTCTGGCTTTCTCTTAGCATAATATTTTTGAGATTCATGTTTTGGTGTACATGTTCTACCCCTTGGTAGACTTTTGGGTTGTTTGCTATTTGGGACTAGAATGAATAAATCTATTTGTATTTGTGTGTAAGTCCTTGGTGTAGACATAGGCTTTCATTTCTTCTTAGATAACAGTATAGTGAATTTGATCTTTATTCACCTTTAATTTAACTTCTACTTTGAGTGTATGTATACAGTTAGAGTGCACCCAAATCAATATTATAAACTGGTGGCTTGATATTTTTGTCTAAGTTAGTATCTTGCAAACCAGGCTCGGGAATGAACCTCATAATCACAGTGGAAGATTTTTCTAAAATGAACATACTACTCCCCTCTTCACCTCCATCTTCACTCGAGATACTGATGTTCTGTTTCCGTGGTTGAAAACTCAAATAGAAATGCACAAATATATATACGTACATGAGATGTTTTGCAAGTTAATTTTTGGTTTCATCTCTGGATCTTTATAGAAGTTTGATTTCCAACTTAACGCTTGAAGGATGATTTTGAGAACATGAAGTTTGGTACAAGAAATTAATCATAATTACTTTTATTTTATAGATAAGAAAACAGATGACTTCCCCAAGATCTCAACTAGTGAAAAAAATCTAGGTCTTCATACTCTACCCACACTACCTCCTTTGAAGTATTTATGCTAAAATTTAAGATTACTGTGATTCAGTTCTCTTTGACTCTTTGGTTGATTCATTTGGGAGGTAATCTTTTTTGCCTTCTTGGAAGATAAATATCTACCTTTCCTTTCTAGTCAGGAAAACAGAGAATGTGGGCCCTGAATCATTGCACAAATGGATTCCACCAGAATGAAAGTGAGTTGATGTGCAAAGCAAATTTGTCCTTTTATAGAGCAGTATTGAAGTTGGCCACCCAAGAAACTAAAGGATAGATTATGTACCTTTGTTGTAGTTGAATGTGCATATAATAAACAGCCAAAAATGTTTATCTTGACTTCTAGAAGTTTACCAAAGAAATAAAAACAATCTAAAATGGTAGGTGATCTTAGAACCATTTATGTTTGGTATTGGACTATGCTTTTGGTACTTGGAGCTCAGTATTTGTTAAACTGCCATAATCATTGTTTCCCACAGCCATTATGCTGTAAAGGCTACTCCAGACCAAGGAGCAGTCTCTGCCATTGGACAGCTAGAATTGTGCCGCCCTTTGCCCGGTCACGGCTTGTCTTTCCTGCTTACCTTGTGGATTGAAAGCAGGCCACTGGTCTCTGGTTCTGTGCCAATGGACTTTCATGGTAGGGCTGACTGACCACTAATCTAAGCATGTCTTTTTTTCCTGTGGTGAGTGAAGGCACAGAAAAAGACCCAGCTGTTTGCTCTCAGACTCAGATCAAAGCTTCCTTAAGCCCCATGTCCTGTTTCATTCCCACCTTGGTGCTTTCAGGCAGGGACAGCTCCCCCATCCTACTAGCCCTGCCACGCAGCAGGTTAGTATGAAAGAGCAGTCATCCTAAAGTTGGCATCCATTTGTCTCACCAAGGGCTCAGCCACTAGTCACATCCAAAGCTTCCATCATGCCTCAGATCCCTATCAGAGCATTTCCTGGGAAACTGAGAAATTTGGATTTGGGGAACACTGAATTGTCTTTGAAAGTCAAAGCCTGAGGCCAATGGGAAGAGTCATGTTTGAAGAGTTCACACAAATTCAGATCACACAATGATTTAGATTATACTGATAAATTGTTCATTTCCCTTCCCTCTATATTCTATGCCTAGTAGTATGCTGGATCTCGCTCAGGGGCCTATCATTAAACATCCAGAAATTTTGTAAGGTTGTTAAAGCATCAATCGTTTGAAACTGGCCACAGCAGGAGTATTTGTCCCAGTGAAATCAGAAAGCATTATAAATTAGGGCTTTCCTCCCCTACACCCCAGAGGCAGTTTACAAATTTACTACTGCAGGACTTCATCACTCTCCTAATCTTTCTGTATCATTTGCCTGATGGAAAAGATAATGTACTTTAGAAAGGTGGTAAGAGGCAGCTCAGGATAAGTGGCTAAAGATTTGTTAGACCATTCATGTCTTTCTTGGTTTAAAAACATAGTTTGGCTTAGTTTCCTTTTGTGGCTGATACCCACCTAGAAAATATAAATAAGCCACACATAATGGACTTATAGAGGGAGACAACCCATGATAGACCCATGAGAATGTCCAGAGATGGACCTGGAATCTATATAGTCTTCCAGATAAATCTGATAGTTTGGGAACCATTGGCTTTGGGGTTATGATAATCTGTGGTCCAATCCCAACTCTACCTCAAACAAGCTTGTTCAAATTAAGTTTGAGTCCCTCATCTTGCATAAAGATAGTAGTTAGCTCGCCCATTTGGTTTTAAGATTAAATAGCATAAAGTCTAAAAAGGTATTTTATATATGCTATTCAAATGTTCAGTCTAAAACATTGGTTTTATTATGCTAACAAATTTTTATTAAAACAATAGGAACAAGTTCAGAGAGCCAGCAGGAGACAAGCCTGAAATTCTGGCATCTCTCATCATAGATCTGTCTTTTGTGACCTACATTCAGCTCACACAGAGACAGTTTTGGGTAGGGGTGCTGAAATGATTTGTCTATTTCCGTTATGTGGTAAAGGAAAAAAAAAACATTCTGACTACAGTGTTGTGACTCAGCGATTGTAGAAGGTGGAATCAATTATCTGATACATGCAAACCATATTAGCGTAACCATGAATTGGAGATGTTATCAGGTATGAGTGAGGAAATGTGGAGCCACGAGAATTACTGATGAAAGGAAAGATAGGCAAGGTTGGTCCCTGAATGAATATAGGCTCAATATTAAAGGTTTCCCATGTTTGCTGCAAGTTATTTCTTTAAGTTAAGCTAAAAAAAACTCAGTTTCATAATTTCAAGAAGAAAATAAAAGCTAGCCTAAATGCCACACGTTATGGGAACATGTAGATGCTTTGTAGTCATAACTTCAGTTAGAGTCAGAGTTTGGACATCATATTCAGAAAAAATTTCCCCACAGTGAGTACCCTAGCATTTTCTGTTCCCGTTAAAAAAGTATTCAGGTCAAAACAGTTACGGTGCCGGGGAAACCAAAACAAAATTGAAAATAGGTTGTGTGACAATACTTACACCCTGGTTCTATAAAGAGCCCATTGTGTTATGAAGCTTACCTTGTAATTTTCTAAGATGAAACATCCGAAGAGCTCTAGGAATTAGAGAACATACACCTGGCTGGTATTAACAAACATCTTAACATGATTGTTTAAATTAATTTCTCTGAATTGTGGCTGCTAAGACTTTAAAAACAGGGACCAATGTTTTAAGGACATAGAGTTTATCAGTCACAACCAAAATGTGGAACCAGGAAAAAGTATTTGTTCACATTTGGTTTTATAATTTGGAGAAATGTAAAATAGTAGAAAGTCATATATCAACATGTACAGTTCTTTAATAACCTTCAGTAATAATAATGTAGCAAAACTTAGCAACTGTGAATATTTTTGATTGGAAAAATTTCTAGAAAGACTGGTGGTCCTTTTCCTGGTTTCATGGTTATTTTCATTCATTCATTCATTCATTCAAACTTCATGAAAAGCATATTTTCTGATATGTCTAATATAGTAATCTCAGTATCACTTTTGGTTGTAATCCACTTAGATAAGTCATAATTGTGAGTTATAAAATAATTTATTAGACACCCAGCTTTCAGTTTTTGCTGATTCCATATAAGGAGAAAGTTTTTCACTGATGCGTCATGGATTTTCAATGACAAGCAATTTCCAGTTCCTGCTTCCCTCTGAGGGACAGCATGGCCATCAGCTCTTCATTTTTCCTATGTCAGGTTCCCTTGTTAAACTCTCTTTCCTACTTGCTAATAACAAAAAGTCCATGTAAGCCACAGCAGTATATGAATACATGGTTTATGCGTGCATGAATGCATACATATTCATTTGCATGTGTGTTAATGAGTAACACCAACACACTCCCATGGTGTCATGTACCACAGTTCCTTTCCGTGCATTAAAGATAAAAATATCACAAATCTCACATAGTTTGCCCACTGGTAGGCCAACCTGATTTAAAGAACATGTGCCCTGTCTTTGCCCTTCTGTTTTTCTAGCCCAGGGCACGTTCCCTTCTGGATCCAAAGGTACTGGTTGCTTTAGGGCTCCGGAAATCACCTTTTCCTTGGCCTCTGCAAGGCACCTCAAATCACAAAGACAATTGTCTTTAGAACAAACTCACTACATTGTATGGGTAAATGATTCAATCTCTACATGTCTTCCTACAGATTTTCTTTAACAATATTAACTGATCATAAAGAAGCAGCCACAAATAATAATTTTAAATAGAGCTTACACTCTTAGATCAGACAAGAGGACATTTGTTGATTCTGCCACTTACTGGCTGTGTGATTCTGGGCCATTTTCCTAATTTCTCTAAGCTCCAGTAGCTGGCTAAGTGTGTTAAATATAGAGCTAATAATCCTAAGTTATCTAAAAATGTTGTGATTACTAAATAGTTTCATGAAATTTGAAGCGTTTAGTATTAGCATGTAGTTAGAGGTCAATAATTGTAACTATAATTTATTTTCTATCTTATTTCCTTCCAATAATGCTATTTCACAGCAAGCTAGGGCTGTTTAGAGGAATAAAAACTATTTTAACTTAGTATTTAAGGAAATGTAAGTAGCAAGTGAGGTGCAGTTAGGACGGTGGCCCAACAGCAAAAAGGGTCAACCTTAGGGGTGTACTGTGGTATACTGGCATCTTTTTGTTTAAACTCCAAGTGTACTTTCAGGCATCCACTGAAGCACATGGTGTGCCTTCATTTTCTGGGGGACAGGTGCCATAGCCTGTGGTAGACAGGAGTAGAGTCTCTATGATGTAGTGATGTATTTTCATGCAGCAAATATAGATTATCCTCATCCTAACTCCAACCTGATACTTTCTGTTCAACTGTTTTTTATATTCCAGTTCAGCACTAGCTCATAAGCCATTATTACCTATTACCTTATATAACCCATCACAACCTGAGGGTCTTCACTGCATAACCAGAGAAATAGAGAGTCAAGTTCTTGGATTTGGTTTCAAAAGATAAAAATTGGGTGACTATGTAATCAGGCAAAACCAATGTTCTAACTCCACCCCCTTCCCCTGGAGACTAAAACTGGCTGGATGAAAAAGGCAAGGAGAGGAGGGGGTAGATGATGGTGAGTTCAGAAGAGCGGCCATTGTCTGAGCCTCTCCTAAGTCCAGACAGAGGCCTGGGTTGATTGAGTGAGGGTTGCACATTTCAGCTAGTACTGGGGCAATGGTGTGCTGGAGCCAGCCTGAACCACCTGTGAGCCATTGTGTCATCTCAACTCCACCTTCGGTGCTTTCACATTGGTGGCTTGGGATTGGCCATTGTGGGAGTATTTACACTGTAGAAACTGGCAACTGCTACAGATCAGGGCTTCTTCCTTTGGAGAGCTAAATTGTTATCACTTAGCAGCACCTCACTGGTCTGGGAGACAAGGAGGCCCCTGTCTCACTTTTTGGGTGAATTCCAGAAAAATGACAGCCTTAGGACCTCTGCCACCCTTTGTCCTATGTCTGGCTGTGTGGCCTATGGTCTGCCTCAGAAGAAAGGTGGTAACACAGCATCTCAGCATTGCCTGTGGCCTTAGAGGTATAGGGGAGTGCACTCAAATTTGTCTTGTGCTCTCAAGAGGAGCTAAGAAGTAAGAGAAATGGAGCCATGCCTGTGGGCATTGATGATCAAAGATCAGTCAGAAAGATGCATGTCTCAGCAAAAACAGTGGAGAGGGGATGATATTGATCAAAGTTCTGGCCTTGTTCCATTGGTGGGCAGAAAAGAGGCAACCACAGAGAGTATGATAGAGAAGTGTGAGTTTTTTTTTCAGTACTGAGGTTTGAACTCAGAGCCTTGTGATTGCTAGGCAAGCACTGCCACTTGACCCACACCCCCAGTCCTTTTTAATTTAGCTTATTTTTTTAAGTAGGATGTCCTGCTTTTGCCTGGGGCTGTCCTTAAACTGTGATCCTCCCATCTTTACCTCCAGTGTAGCTGAGTTACAGGTGTGATTTACCATGCCTGGCCCTAGAGATTCTTAATTGATTATGATTACCTGGAGTTAACTCTATTCTGTCACCCACCTGAATTAGACTTTAAAGGGAAACATATAAAGAAAAATAAGTGGAATTGTGTTTCTTATGCACATGAGCTTTTAGCCTGAGTTTTATACTTTTACTCTTAACAGAGTCATAATACAATTTGGGGTGTCTCTGCATGAACTAGTTGAGCATCACTACTCCAAGCCCCTTAAGTGTTAAAAGTTCTAAACATTTGATAAGTGAAAGCAATGGAGTTTTAATCAACTTGTGATTTCTTTTCCTAAAAGCATCTCCATGGGTGGTACAGTTGTTAAGTGGCTGTGGGCTTAGATGGATTTAGTTCAGATTTCTGCTTTGATATGCATAACGTCATCTTAGGCAAGTTACTGAGTGTCTCTAAATCTGTGTTTAGTTTCTCCCACAGGGATTAAATGAGCAAGTCTGTATACGTTTCTTACATAGTTACCTGTACACAGTACTCAGTAAACATTACTATCACAGAAATGAAGTAATAGTAATCAAGGTGCATTGGGTAATGTGTCTTTTGTCTACATCATTCAATTCAGTTTTCTGAGTGATCATGTGTGTGCTGTCTCCCTTCCATCAATAAGAAAATTGAAGCTTAGATAAATTGTAATCCAAAACCAGGTCTTTAAACTTCAAAGCTACATTTGTTCCTCTCCCATGCCATGGAGAGAGAGATAAAGGGGCACCTCTGCCTCCTCTCAAATAAATGATGGCAGAGTTCAACTGATACCAAAAGATTCTGACTATAAATTGCTGAAGAAGTGTGTAGTCTTTTTGATGTTTGAGCTATAAGTGAAAAATGCAAAGATTTTCATTAGAAAATAACCAGGAAAACTAAACTTATCTTAAACAGGCAAAGATAGACATCCAACTATTTCAGTACAAGAATGGTGCCAAAACAGACTCATGGATTATTTGTTTATTTATGGCAGCACTGGGGTTTGAACTCAGGTCTTCATTCTTGCATGGCAGGAACTTTAACCATTTGAGCTACTCCGCCAGCCCCATTTTTACTTAAAATGACTTTTGTCACTTTAAATTACATGGTACTTTGTATTTAACTAAGCAATGAGAGCCCTGTCAAATAACTGATAAAGATTTATTTTAGCTATTGTGTTAGTTTTCCATATGTGACGAAATACCTGAAAAAATTAAAGGGAGGAAAGGCTTACTTTGGCTCATGGTTTCAGTGGTTTCATCCATGATCACTTGGCACTAATGTTTGGTTCTGTGGCAAGGCAGAACATCATGGTGGGGAGTGAACAGTAGAGGAAATCTGCTCACCTCATGGTGGCCAGGAAGAAAAGAGGAAGAGACTGGAATTCCAAAAATCTCCTTCAAGGACATGTTTCCAATGACCTAACTTACCTCCACTAGGCCCCACCTCCCAAAGACTCTACCGTCTCCCAGTTGCACCACAGGCTATTATCCAGGCACTAACACACGGGCTTCTGGAGGACACTGCATCGGCAAACTATATAAACTGGGCCGGGGAAAGCCCAAGTAGTTGTTCCTTGGAACCAGGGCTGAGGCCCTACTACTCACCTGGGGGCAGCTACACAAAGGGTCAAGAGTGGAGACCTCCACGGCAATACCCAATGTAAGGGGCTTGCCTTTAAAGTACAACCCTATTGCATCACACATGGAATGATGCTGTACTGGGAAAAGATGCTTCTCTGAGACAGGTTAAATTATAAAGGGCTTAAATTATTACATTGAGCCAGAAGACACTGCAACTTCTGTAGGTACAAAATGATCAAATATTAGCAATTGTGCTCCAAACTATTGATTAAATTGAAACTTCAATTTCTGATTAAATTTTTTTCTTCCCCTTAGTAGGACTAGATAATAATTTTAGTAATAGGAGGAGACATCTTTGTTGTCTTAGCCCTTATACTTGCTGGGCTCTTACAGGGCTCCTGGTTCTGTCTAAGGGTTTCTGTATACATGAACTCACTTAGTACCATGTAGCTTGATGAAGTGAGAACTATTGAGCTATTATTTACATTTGTTAGTTTATATAGAGCAGCTTTATTAAATTATAAAAATATCAGTGGTTTTGAATGCCTGCCATTTATTGCTTAACACACTGCACCAATAAATTATCTATGTATGAATTAATTGTTGCTGTTTTCCTCAGCCTTCAGAGGAGGACCTGAGGTGAGAGCGGCTCAGAAGTTTTCTGAGAAGCATACAACTTGTAGTTTGCTCAGGAGGAATTTGAAATGATATCGGGCCAGGCCTGCATTTCAGCATGTTTGGGTTTGACACTGTACTCCATTTCATTTTGTGGTCTTGCATCCTGCCTTGCCTTTCCAAGTCAGAGCAGTCTTCCCATATTCTCTGAAACGTTAACCCATCTCCCTAAGTGCTTGAGAAAGTACTTAGCCAGGCACATCAATTGTAAATGCTGCTGACTTTTGAGAATACAGCCTTGCCAAGGTACTTGTGAAAGTAGGGCAATCAACTCTATCACTTCCAATAAAGGTCGTACTAAATTTGCTCCTCCTCTGACGCTGAGAATTTTCCATAAAAATACCACTAGCATTAAGTGTGCTCAATTTCCCTAAACTGGGTTCTCAGAGACACACCAGTCTTGTAGGGCTTGCAATGTTTCAGAAGATACCAGATAAACATTCCTGCCTTGATGTAGCAATAAAATGATTTTTCTGGGTAATGGCTTAATTCTTTGTCACCAAGTTTCATGTTTCCTGAATCTTCTCCTAAGGAACAGATATTACTGTTAGGAACAATGGGATGAAAAAATAGAAGCACCAAGGTGATTATAAAACAGCTGAAGTCACACTGGCTATTTGGGACCTATATTGAAAAGATTTTCTGCAGCCAAATGATTTAACTGGTTTTTAAGGATTTGCTGAGTTCAATTGAAGATGTCCAACCTTAGTTTAGATGTTCTTCCACATGCAGTTAAATTTGCAGCAAGTGGCCTGTTTCCTTCTGAGAGGAGGGGCTTTCTAGGCTTGTACATAAAAAGCAGGTTCATTTGGAAGACTTGCCACACTTACTCCAATAGGCACTGCACAAATGAGGGGTTTACTCTCTTCAACTTAAATATGAGTTGAAATGGAAAAATAGGGAGATAGGGAAGATATTTAGTATCCCTCCTTCAAAACTACAATGCTTGAGTATGATGTTTTGCCTGGTGAGATACAGAATAACAGGCTGAATAATATTAATAGCTACTATTTAATAAGCATTTACTACGTGCCAGACATCATGCTGTATGCCTGTACGTCGATAATCCTATGTATTCACAGGTGAGAAACTAAGGTTTACAAAAACTGAGTAATTGGGTCAAGTTCACACCCAATGTAAATGGTAACTTGGAACTGGCACACGCTGGTGTTGGAGATTCCAACTTCAGCACCCTGGTCAATTGTGTCTCATAGAAAATGTAAGTGGAGCAGAGGAGCTGAATTCACACACTGCAGTCCCTTTTGCTCAGCTCACCTGCACAGTCCAGCCCAGACCCCTCTCCCTCTCCCAACCACACTTCCAATACACTCATGACCCACCTTCCCTTCAAACATGAAGTCCGTCTTTGATCCATTTCTGTGTCTGAGGATCCTTGAGCAAATCTATTCTGCAATTAGTCCCAATGGACTAATTGTCCATTAGTCTTATGCTAATCTTTCCTTCAGCAGGGTAAAAGAACGACTCAGTAAACTGTCCCCAGGAAAGTTTAACTCTGCAAGACTTGGACAGATCTTTACCGAAGGATGTGACTTGCACTGTGTCACAACAGGGGTTGGTGGCAGGAACATGGGGTGCTTTTCAGTCTCCATGTCTTATTTTATGCTGACATTGTATTTCTTTAAAATTTGAATTTATTTTTAAACAAATATATTCATATGGTTCAAAAATCAAAACAGTGCAAAGTTGTGTATGTGCATATATTGTTTTATCACTACATTTGCTCCCATCCACTCTGATTCTTCCTCCAAATTAGCAAACATTCTTATTACTTTCTCGTGTAATCATTTTCATGCTTTTAAAATGTAAATGTAAGGAAATACATATATATTTTTGTATCCTCTTTTTTTTTTGGTGGTACTAGTGTTTGAACTCAGAGCTTCAAGCTTGCTAGCTAGGCAGTCGCTGTACCACTTGAGGCACTCCATTTCACCAGTCCTTTGTGTGTGTTAGGTATTTTTGAGATAGGGTTTCTCGACTACTTGTGGAGGGCTGGCTTTGAACCTTGATCCTCTGGCTTGACCTCCTGTCTCCTGAGTAGCTAAAATTATAGGCACAAGCCACTGGCATCTGGCTTCTCTTTTCTTACACTAAAGTGTACCACCTACCCCCACCCCTTTTACTTGCTAAATCCTCGTGATCTTGCCATGTCAATAGACAGCATCCACTTTTTACACTACATCTGCATAGTATGGCACTGTGTAGCTATACTGTGCTTTAACTAGTCCTGTTTAGTAGGCACTTAGATTGTCTGCAGTCTTTTAATTACAGACAACATTGTGATAAGTAAGCTTGCATGAATGACATTTTTTTTCTCATGCAGCTATATCTGTAGGATAAATTTCCAGAAGCAAGATTGCTAGGTTGAAGATGAATACACATCAGATGACTGTCATCAAATTGTTCTTCCTAGACCTCTCCATTAGTCTTAGCTAAGACGGTCTCCCTGCCCACTGCCCAGACAGTGGAGTGCCTTGTCACAGTCTTGGATCTTTGCCAATCTGATAGGCAAGAAATGGTTTCCTTGTGTAGCTGTGACTTACAGTTTTTTTTTTTTTTTTTAAGTAACTGAGGTTGAGACGCTCTTCATATGTTTAAGGGCATTTAAAATTTTTTCTGTGAAAAACACATGCTGGGGAGATTACACTGCCTGAGAGAAATCATTAATGCTTTTTGCTATTTTGCAACTTATCTTTTGACTTTGCCCTATTTGTTACTATAGATCTCATTTTAGAGCCATTCACATTGATTGCTTATGTAGGTAGTGCATCTTAGCAGTATTATTATTATTACTAACATTAGTATTTTGACAGTCCTAGGGTTTGAACTCAGAGCTTCGTGTTTGAGAGGCAGGTGCTCTACCACTTGAGCCACGCCAACAGCCCTAGTTACTGCATCTTTATTCTCTCATGACTTCTGGATTTTGAGCCATAATAAGAAAGGATTTTCCCCTCAAAGGGATTTGACTGTGTTTTATCTTATTTTTACAGCTTCTCTCCCCCATGTTTAAATCTTTGATTTATTTGAAGTTATTCGTGATAAATATTACACCATTGAATGTCAACTTAAATATTAATAATGAAAAACAGGACTGCAAAATAGGTACAGTGTGTGTGGAGGGTACTAGTAGGAGGGTGAAGGAAGGAGATTAAGGTGAGGGTATATGGCCGATGGACTTCATATACCTACATGAAGCAGAACTAAGAAACCTCTTGTGATTGCTTTAAGTGGGGCAGAGAGGGGGTTGAGGAGGAAGAGATGATGAGGGTGATGTAAATAATGTACAATATAAGTCTAGTCAGAATTGTCACTATGAATCTGTCCTGTATAATGAATTATATCCTAATAAAAAATTTTTAAAAAACAGAAACAAAAAAATTATGTTATTTCTTATTGGGAAGAGAGGAAGTCTTCTCTTAGGGCTTACAACGAGAAAGAAACTTGCCCTTGCAAGTTTTCTTGAGTAGAAAAGTCTCAGTTTTTACCTGTCAATGTATGTTAGTACCAGGATGTCTTCACCACAATTCACCTTACAAGAGAAGTAACAACAAGCACTTAGGCATCTGGAACTACATGTGACAGGATGCTCTTTTTCATCTTCTAATTTTCCAGGTGGCACAAGGAATATGGGGTAAGATGGGAGGTGGTCCTTTACTCTAGTTGGATGACTGAAACAGTGCCCAGAAAGGAGGAAAACTGGAGGAACATTGAGAAAGCAATATTGGGAATATATAAATATCACTAAAGGGTATGTAAGTTGAAAGTCTTGGGCATGATAGCGGTCTCTTGGAGTTCTAAACTTCTTACTCAGTGACTTTTAAAAAAGATAAGATGAATTTAGAACCTGGAAAGAAAAAGGGAGTGGCCCCTGAACTTAGGCTAAGGGACACCTTCACCATCTCTTGTCCACCATGTCTTCATAGAACATAACCACTGTGTGGGAAGTTCTTCAGCATCTTTATAAGCAGGACACATGTACAGCAACTGATTCTCACTTCCAAACAAGGATATGGAATGAAGCTTAATTAAGAGAAAAGGTACATGTAAGATAAAACAAAATCTGTGAATTTCCCCAAGGTGAACACAGTGTGAGCTTGCCTTCCATTCAGCTACTGTGATATTACTTATCACTGTGTGCTTGGCTGTGTGCATCACTCCATTGACTCCTCAAACAGCCCTGATAAAGTTAGCTCCCAGGGGTTTAGTAATTTCCAAACTCTGCCTACAGCAGGAGTGTGGCAGAGCTACTGTGCGTGCTTGACTGAATGTGAGCTGGGCCAGGAGGTGGAGGAGGCAGGAAACCCTCTGTTCTTGATACTACAAATCTCTGAGTCATTTTCTTTCTCAGTAGGTGCCTATCTTATTAATCCTTAGAATATCTGTGTTTGTTTTTAGCACACTTCCGCTCTTCCACAGTGGGAATGATTCCCTATTTTTTCCCACTGCCTTTTCTTTCTCCCACTTTGAAGTAGCAATTCTGTCTTCTCTCATTTTCCTTCTAGATCCCTCTGGTATTTGAAGAAATGTTTGATGGCCATTCAAGGGGGTAGTTGGCAAAGCTTGTTCTACATGTTGGCCAAAGAGCCACTAATCTCCTTCTTAGACATATTGTACAATCCATTTCTAACAGCATGGAGTTTCCCCTAAATGTATTTCTTTTATTTATTTTTCTCATAACAGTAAATAAAATTTAAACACTGCAGAAATATGTACTGTTTAAAAGTAAAGGTACTTTTTAATTCTACCTTGCAGAGAAAACTACTTTAACTGCCTGGTGATCCTTAACTTTTTTCAATGCCAACTATTTTTTTTTTAATTTTACAAAATAGGGTGGCACTGTACACACATTTTGCCTTCTTTACCTGGGAAACCTGCCCAGCCTCTCCATATGCTGAAATCACTTATTGTAATGGCGAGGCAACCCTCACATCCACTTATGGCCTATCTTTGACCACATGCTATAGAAAAAGGTGCACTGAAGTAAGAATGAGCAATCCTGGGTTCCCAGCGTAATTCTGCCACAGGTGGCTATGTGACTGTGAACACATTATGCTCAGCCTCCAGTATTTTTTGTAAAGTTAAGGAATCAGACACATGATCTCAATACCTCCCTCTCCTTGATCAGATCAGGCCCACTGAGATGAACTAGGAATTGAGATAGGCTCCAAGCACCATTCTGGGTACTAAGTGAGGAAACAGCAAGGAGCACAAGAGAAGAAAACCTCACTGAATTTCCATTATGGTGTTGAGTATATCCCCTTCCAAATGGCATGAACTTCCTAGGCAATTCTGTCTCCCTTTTTCCATTTCTCCATCTCCTCATTATTTTCCAACCCATAGCAGCTAGGCACTTGCTTCAGCCATCCCCTGAGAGTGCGCTAACAAATGCTAGCAACAACCTTCCAGACGCCAGTCCATGGATTCTACCCAGTCTTCATTTTACTTGAGCGCTCTGAAATGTAACATTATTTTTGTTTTCTCACTTTACTAAGTCTCCTGGCACTGACTGCTCTTGAGAATGACCACTTATTCCTCCATCTATCTATCTATCTATCTATCTACAGTCAACTCTCATTATTTGAGATTCTGTGTTTGTGAACTCACCTCTGCTGAAATTTACCTGTAACTCCCAGATCAACACTGATGGGGTTTTCTTGGTCATTGGCAGACAGTGACAGAGTACTAAAAACTTTGAGTTCGCTGATGTGCACATTCACAGCTGAAGCTGAGCGAGGTGACACTCTGCCTTTTTGACTCAGCTTCCAAACTGTAAATGAGTTTATCATCATCTGTTTAGTGCACATTGACATCCATTGGTGACTTCATTATTTGAAAAGTTTCCTAAGCACAGTGCTAAAGAACACTCATGTTCCTAACACAAGAAGCTGTCCCGTGTCTTACAGAGAACATGTGTTTCAACTACTCTGCCTGTAGCCAGCATTCCTGCACCTTCAACCCATCTTCCACACAGAGGCCAGACCGAGAGTTGTACAATGTAATAGCTAGCATGTATTTCATGCTTCTGTGTCCCAAGCATCATGATAGACATTTGACCCACAGTATACACAGTGTACACAGTTATACACTCACTGTATGTGAGTTATGTACTCACAGTGTACACAGTTATACCCAGTGTCAAAAGAGACTGAGACGCCTAACTCCTGAGAACTCTTGAGATCCAGTCTGTAGCTACTCCATTAGCTAGGTGCTGTTTTTACTTCTCTGTGTGTTACTATCCAGCAATTCCAAATTCCAAATAGCTTTCAATAAGGCCAGAAATTATCTTTTGTACCATGTTTACATAAAGCAAAATGTTTCTATGCCATCATTTTTTTTCATGGAAAACTAATGGGCTTACTGATTGCTACATCATTTTGACTTGTTTGAATTTCTATTTATTCTATTTATTTCTCAACATTTTGTGCTTCTGCACATCTCCATGCCATTCTCTAGCAGTGCCCTCTGATTGCCAGGATCTTTTGTCTCTTGTCTACATGATGAGAACTGACTCACTGAGCACACTTAGCTTACCCATTGCTTCCTTCAATAAAACTTACAGAACTTTCTAAGTAGAGCTGACCACACCCTCTTTCCTGTTCCCACTCTACTTTGTAGAAACTTCTATTGCAGAATTGTGTTACCCTATTTACTGTTTAAATGTCTTCCTTTCTCTATATAGACCTTTTCTTTACACGCGACATCCTTTCTCTGGGTGAGCTCATCCTTGCTCATGACTCCTGTGAGCATCAGTAAGATGATGAATCCCTGATCAGCATTGAAGCTTGTGGCCTCTGCTTAGCTCCATGTCCCATCTTTAACTGCTCACTGGGTCTCTGCCCTAGTGTGGCTCAAACCAACTTAGTCATTTTCTTTTCCTACTTTGGTCTTTCTGACCAGTGAATTGAAACCCCATCAGCCTTCTGCTCGAGCCAGAAAGTTTGGAGTTGTCAACTTTTCCCTCCAACTCTATCTTCATATCCCACGTATCTTTAAATTCTATTTACGCTAGCCTATGCTATTAATATGTTTTGTGTTCTCTATACCCCAATCAGCCACTTCAGATCACTATCTTCCAGTTATCACAGCAGCCTGCTGACTTACTTCTTTGCCTTCAGTCTTGCCAGAACTCTCTATCTCACTCTCATGAGACTGCTGCCTCTAAGGAGCAGATGGGAACTCAGTGGCTCGCTCCATCACCATCCTTTAGTGTCTGTCATAGCCCACAAGATAAGTGTGAACTCATTAGTTACTGAACCCTTCATGCTTTTCTCTTCAGCCTCGTCTTCCTCCACTTCACTCTACAATACAGTTTAAGTCTTTCAGCTTCACCTAACCACTCATGGTTCATCAAAAGTGGATTTGTGCTTGTTGATTCTTCTCAGGCTGGGTGAATTGCATTTTTCTTCATGACCTGGTTCAGAGAATCTGTAGTTTGAAGTGTCTCCTCTGCCCTCAAGAACTCTCTCTGATTTTGCACACCATGCACTTTGAACATCTGAAAGGAGAGAACTACACACCATTCTGAGAACACAGCTCAGGGGCCAGTACAGAGTAGGTGAGGCCGAGACGTTTGCTGGATGAAGAAATAAAGTTATGATTTTGAAGGTGTTGGCCACGGGCACTGTTGACCAGATATATAAACATTTCACTGCTCAGTGGACAATATCATAAGTCATGCCAGTTACCAGATCTTCTGACTATGTCAGGGGCTACATTCCCTGGAAAGAACAAATTCCTGGAATCTTCTAGATGCTGATTCATCCTTGTGCCTTCAGAGATGCATGCTTCTACTCATCTCTGAGTTTCAGCAATATCATCCATCCCTAGTGTTGAAGAACATTCCAAATAGCTTTCAAGAAGGCCATAAATAATCTTTTGCACAATGTTTGCATAAAGCAAAATGTTTCTATGCCACTATTTTTTTTCATGAAAGCTTACTGATTGCTACATCATTTTGACTTATTTCAATTCCTATTTATTCTTCTTTACTCCTAGTGAAGTTAAGACTTAAATATCTAGTGCTATTTGCTAGTAATCTGGAACCACCAAGAAAAGATGTTTCTTTCCTGGACATAGATTTTTTAAAATGGTTACAAGCAGATTTAACCAGGACTTAAATTTTTTTTTAAAGTGTATACATTGATTTTAAACAGAACTTTGAAAAATAAAACATGAAACTCTCAAATTTTTGAAAATAAGAATAATCTAGTTAGCATATCTTAGAAGACAATTGAAATAATATGTACTTGGCTGAGGAAGATTTTTCCAGAGGTTAGGATTATAGGGAATCTTCACTTTTAATGTTATTTATTTCTATTTTTGCTTTGCAAAAAATGTCTAGAAAATTCTGGAAAAAATTTATTTATACCTTTGTCCTGGGGGGTTATTTTGCCTTTCTCTATCCTCAGAGTGGAAGTGCTGTCTAAAACAACCAATTACTAATTAGACTAATCACTGTTGCTACCATTATTCTGCTTTCCCAGGGCACTGGGAAGAATGTTTTCTAGCACAGTCACTTCTCCAGGTAAATGGTACCAATTTCTTAAAAAAAAAAAAAAACAAAAACAGGGACTGTAACCATTCTGAGTGGAGCCCAGTATATCATGTAGCTTTTGTTTAAATATTTAGAGATACGAAATTCTCTAATAATATGATTATATTTTGAAAGTCTTAGCTCTTTATCATTCAGTGAATAACCCAAAAGGCTAAAATTTGTTCAGTTCTTGAAGCATCCAAACTCTGAGGTTTCTTCTTTCAAAGATGGACCTCAAAGATAGGGCTGAAGGACATCTCCAGCAGTTACACCTATGAGTGCTTGTGCCATTGCAGTATGGGTCACACTTGAGTCAGAAAGGAACTCAAAGGAAAGGAGTGCAAATGCCAAAGCAACTAATGTAAGAGTCTCCCTGTGACATCTGTGACATGACAGACACCTGTTTAAAACTTGCTGATGGCTTCTATGTTTATAGTGCAAGACTCAAATTCCTAGACATGGTGCACTGGAACTTCTACAGTCTGCCTTCTACTGAGCTCACCTACACTAAATTATTCCTTATCAACCCATTCATCAAACACTTACTGAGCTCTCACTGTATCCCAGGAACTGTTTTGAGAATCCAACAGTAAATAAAACAGACAACATTCTTGAGGAGCTTACATTTCAATGGTCTAAGATAGGCAATAAGCAAATTAGTCAAATAAGACATGTCAGGTGGTAATGAATGCCATGGAAGAACATAAAACAAGGAGGATGTAGTGATTTTAAACATGTACACATATTCTTCGCTGGACTCTAAGCAGTTGAGCAGAATTCCCTTTTGCTCTGCTAGACTTAGTGATTCACTCCAAATGAAGTGATGGTGTTTGACTATGGGGACTTGGTCACAAAAAGACATTGTAATCTCCTCCTCTCTTTCTTAGATCACACACTCTGGGAGATGTTTCCTGCCATATTAGTGGCAGTTCTATAGAAAGAGTACACATGGTGAGGACAGGAGGCCTCCAACAGAAGCCATCTAAGGGAACCTTCCTGGCAGTGGATTCTCCAACCCCAGCAGATGACTGTGGTCCCAATCAATATCTTAACTACAACTTTATGAGTGACCCTAGACCGGAACCCTTAGAAATTTCACGAGATGACAAGTGTTTGTTGTTTTAAATTGCTAAGTTTGGGGCAATTTATTATAGAATCATAGATAACTAACCCATGAGGAAAACAGGAAATGCATATGTTGATAGTGTTTGCAGATGTTAAAGGGCTCTGGAAGGCCTGTTGACAAGGAGCCTTGGTACTGGAGGGAGGTGAGCCCTGTGTATGTGTGGGGAAGATTCCTTGCTATTCTTCCTGCTGCACTGCACTCATAGATAACTTACCTCAGTTATTGGAACTCAACATTTTCCTTCTCCATTCCAGGCCTTCCCTTGTGTTAATCCCTCTACCTATAACTCCCACCTCCTCAACTTTTCATCCCACCCTACCTCACTTCCAGTGTTGGCCACCTCATTAACTCCTTATTTTTCCCTCAAGTCTCAGCATAGATGACATTTCTTGCAGAAATTCTTTCATATCTGCCTTGTCTGGGGTCAGAACACCTTCTATGGGCTTCCTGGTGGCCAGCTGACATAACACTTGACACAATGTATGGTGATGACCTTTTTATTTTTCAATTTTTTTTTGTCTTCTAGATGAATTTTATTTTCTGTGAGAACAGGGCCATACCTATCTCAGAGGCAACTATAATACCTGGCAGAGAAATCAATACTTGCTAGGAACCCAGTTAATATCTAAGTATATAAAGTCATTCTTTGTCTGCCTAAACAACCCTCTCTGGCACACCAGATAGCAGTCACATTGACCCTATGAATCCCAGGTTTGCATCTCTAAAATATCTCCCTTGGAGCGTTATAGAGAGGATCACAAATGGGCTATGAAAATTGCCTAGTAGAGAAAGGTCTATGGAAGAAAAGGGAGTTTGTTCCCTTATAGGACAGTCCATTACGTTCCATAATTTAATAAAGTTGAGCAGCTCTATTAAAGGGGAAATTCTTGGCTTGAACTGACTCAACTGGGGATAAGTACCTTCTCTGATAAGGCCCGTTTAAGTTATCCGGTCACAATTAGGTGAATATTTTAAGACATAAGGGAAAAATGCTACTGAATCCTTCCTTTTATCAGGTTTATTAGGTGTAATTTAGATATAGTAAAAGTTACCCCCTTCAGGAGTACAGTCCTATGAATTTTGACAACTGAATGCAGTCTTATTACTGATACCAGTCAAGGGGTTTAATTTTTCTATTAATTAAAGCAGTGTACATTTTATTCACACCGTTTCCACTTTCTGCCAAAATGAGATTCTCTAATTTCACATGATCTATCAGTGCTTGGGGCCTGGACATTGGCTGAGTCACTGTCAACCTGAAGGATTATTATTCCAGAGTTTAGCCAACTATTAACCAAAATGTTACTGTAGTGATTCTGATTTCTTTTATTACTGTCTCTTACAGTCAAAATTGTGACTAGGTAACAATAACTTTTGTTTCATTTGGCACCCTAAGGGCAAATCCTTATCTTCTCTAATAAAAATAGAAAAAGTAAGGTAGCAAGATTTTAAACAGAGGAATTTTAATAAGAAATTTGCATATGTACATGTGTCTTACCCTGATCTGAATTCCTCTCATGACTGAGTCAACTTTCGTTGTCTCTTTACTGCTTCTTAATTGTTTCTGTTTTGTCATTGTCTCCACTAATTCAACTATAAAATGAGGACCTTTCCTTATATTTCTTCCTCCTATTAGTACTTGCCACTCAATAGCTGCTCTTTTGAGAGACTGTCTTGTGGGGAGAAGTGGCTTTTGGTAAATGCATGGAAAGGTCCTCTGCAGATCAGAATTTTTGGACAGAACTCCAATTTAGAATGTCAGAACTATTAATTTCTTATGACAAATGAAGCTTTTGTAAGTTTGACTTTGGTCTTACTAACTCATGAAATAAATCACCTATCAACAGTCTAGCATATGTAGACATCTAGTAAGGTGGATTATCTCAAAAGATCAGGGCCAGAATATTTTGGTTCTATCTATGGGTGTGAAGAAATGAAAGGAAACATTTGTGGCTCTTGAGGTAAAGTGATGCTAGCCTCCAGCTCTTTCCCCCAATCCTTCTCAGTTTAAAGTCATTGTCGAGAATACTAAACCACCAGAGCAATATAGGGGAATCCCATAAGTGAACCTGACAGTAGAGCATATTCTCAGAGTGGCCCTTGGGAGAGATTTTCTGGACATCTTGGGGGGATAACTCCAATGCCTGTCAGGTACTAAGTATTCAGTAAGGTTCCTGAAATTGCCCATTGTGGGTCGATCTATCCTGTGCAAACATCTATCCTGAGGTTTTATACAAAAATAGCAAAAGTACCCTCTACTTTTTCTCAGTGACAATGAATGAGATTAGCCACAAATATTTCCAAAGAGGTCACAGAAATTTTAATGTTATTAGAAAGAATTTTAATGTTATGAGAAGCATAATGTTATAGCATTATGTTAGGAGTAGGGTTTAGTCTAACATAGTGTAAGAGGCACAGAAAATTGTCAAGAGACACTTATACAAAATCTTTACTCCTTGTCATTTTTTCTATTAGTTACTTCTTTGAAATTGGATGTTAAAGAATCTTGCAAAAAATCCTATCTGTACCTAATTTTCTTAGGTATTAATGACCAGATATGGATTAGCTGGTACCTGGTCCCACCTTGGGTAGTAGCAACATAGGCCAGGCAAGTTTTTGATGAAGTTGGAGCAGGATGTAAGGTCTAGATCATGGAGACCTCCTCTGTGGTTGTGCCTCTACTTAGGAAATATCACAACTCTAAATAGCCTGGGGTTCGGCCTAAGGGCACCAGTGTTGATAGAACAACAGGACAGGTCTACTGAAGAAGCTGTGTGTGGTTGCCATTGTGGTTTGCACCTAGAGTGCCTCAAGAAGGCACTGAGGCTGATGTGGAGAGAGCAGATCAGCAGTGACTTTGGGTCCTTCTGGGGAAGACATGCCCCTTTGCAGTTAGAAGAACTGGACAACTGTCTTGAGACCATGAGGCATCATCTTTTCTGACCTATGAGTGGATGTTCTAGGCCTACTCTTAGCTCAAAGGGTAAGGCCAAAGAAGCCGCCTTTGTCATTTTAATTCAGGCTTGATCCTTCACAAAATGAAGAAGTGAGCAGCTTGCTTCTCCTGTTCTCTTGATCCACATGGCATTCTCTTTTTAATTTCTTGTTGTCTTCTCAATCTCTGTTTCTAAGGGAAGGGGGAAATTTTCTATTAAAAAAACCCCATGTTCAGTTCAAATCATATAATCTATTGGAAATTAGGTAGAGGAGCCATATTCTCATTTCCTACTTTTTTTCATTTAACTTCAGGCCATCCCTAGAAATAATATAAAATAGTGTGGTGTGTGTGTGTGTGAAAGAGAGAGGGAGAGAGAGAGAGAGAGAGAGAAAGAGAGAAAGAAAGAGAATTTACTGGAATCAAAGGAAGAAGCAAGTAAATATTGACAGACTGTACATGTCTCCTGTCCTGATAGAGCTGACTAGCTGGTTGGAAAGGTAGTGATCTGGATATTTTTAACTCAGATCATCATTTTCTATGGTGGGAGTAAACACAAGGTACTATGGGTGTTAGTTACTAAGTCATGTGTTTTCATGGATTCTGGCAAACTCTCCTTTGTTGACCAAGTATGTCCTTTGCCTGAACCCAAATAGCTGAAATCCTGTCTGTGGAAGTGCTCTTAGCTTAACACTTCACTCTGAGAGAGCACAGTGAGTGAAACAAATCCTTCATTAGTACTGGATTTGTCATTGTGACTTGTCAGTATGATTCACAGAAAGTTATGTCACTTTTTCTGAGCCTCATATTTCTTATCCGTAGAATTGGAATAATATTATTTGACATTTATAAAGATCAAATAAGATAAAATCTAGGGGAGCAGCTTGAAAATTATGGATGGAATTAGTTTTATGATTTATGACAGCATGAATATAAAACAAGCTGGGAAGAAGGCAGGGATGAGAGAGTAGAAGGAAGAGACAATAGTGAATGAAACATAGATAGGAAGAGACAAAAAACCCCCAAAGCATTCTTCTGTTAATCCTTAGTTTTACTTCAAGTCAGTCCTAGTTGAAGATAATAGTTATTTACAAATGCAGATAATTGACCCTAGTGTTAAGGTGGGGGGAGGGAAGAACATCTGGAAAGTATGTGGCCCAGTTGGTATCATAGCTGTACCCGTAGGTATGCCATCTCTTTTTCTTCCAACAGAAACTACGTAGACATCATATAGCTCAGCCCCAAAGGACGCAGTGTGGTTCCAGAAAGCCAAACGGGAGCACATGTGCATGGCTGGCTGAGACAAGTCAGAGCATTTCTAAGTAGTGTGGAGAACAAAACAGATTCAGAGAGCAAGATGATGCCAACTGTGAAGAATTATAGATCAATTCTTAGGGAAATTGAAAAGAGACAGTGTAGCGGGGGTAGGAAGAACAGACCAATGGTGAGCTGTAGTTTGGGAGATTTGCATGAGAGAGAAAAAAAAAAAGTCAGGCCAAAGATCTTCCTCAACAATTCTGGTGACTTCCTTGATGTTTATGGATCAAGTGCGGTGAAGTTCAGCATAGAGCACTGCCCTATGGGCTTGTTTGTACTGGAGGTGTGTGCAGCTGGGGAGCAGGCACTGGAGCTGAAGAAATCAGTTTTCACTACTCACTCACCATTTTTTTGTCTGAGTCTGTGCTGAGCAGTAGAAAAGTTTTGGTTTTACTGTGTGTGTGATCTTGCTCAGACTGTGTCGAGAAGTTGTGCAAACAAGTAGCTAAAAGCGAAGAATCTTTGCCAATCAAAGATTTTAGCTTTTACTAGTAAGTTCTTTGGCTCAGGTATATAGTCCATCTCTATTTTGCTTCTCTCCCTAAACCCATGACATTGCTGGCCCCCAGTGTTCACATTCCTATCCCTCACTCCACCGTACCCATTTCCGTAGGGAAGCAGTATTTGACTTCTATTCTGTTTGGTTTCCCCACCTGTCACTTCTGTTGGAAGAGGGGCAGGGGCAACTGAGAACAGGATGGGATCCTTTGGGCCCCATCCTGCTTCATTCCCTCTGGGCCTGTGAGTGCAGGAAGAGAAGAAAGTCCATGCAAAGCACTTGGTCTGCTACAGATGTATTCAGAGGCTGCAGGAGTTTGGTGATTCTGTCTTTAAATTTGGCTTCTGAGAGTCAACAGTTTCTATTCCATTTGTCTTTTTCTTATAAGTGGCCTTGTCTTTTTTCAAGGACCTCCACAGGCCATCTTTGCCTTCTGGATTATCAATTATTCGCCAGGTCTTTCTGACTGACCACCAGCACTATATGGGACTATGTCTAAGAATTACTTGTCCCCCAGACATCTTAAAGTAGATGACTATTTTTCCTACTCAATTGCCTGAAGTAAAGCTTTTAAAACATGAGTTGTGCCACAGTCCTAAGCTAGGGATAACTAAATCTTAGCCATTGGTGGTTCAAGTGTTTTGGGGCATTGCCAACCTTGCTTCTCACCTCACCAATGTTACTAACCACCCTTGTTGCTGGTGTCATAAGTAGAGTGAATAAATCATAAATGTATAGCTTCATAAATTTATACCTGATATACCCATATAATCAGTCAGATAGACAAACACAGTATCACCACTGTACCAGAAGCCCTTTTCTACTCCGTTTTTGTGTCTAGCCTCCCCCAGAATCCCCACAGGTAACTACTCCTCTGACTCCTAACTTAGAAGTCTGTCTTTGAACTTTCTATGAATGTAATTACAAGGTTTGCATTTTTCTATTTGCTTTTTTCCCCAACATATGTTCCTAAGAGTCATCCTTATAGAAACACGCAAAAAAAATTTATATATATATATATATATATATATATATATATATATACATAAAATCATTGCTGTGTAGTACTCTAATGTATAATCATAGGGCACTTTATGTATATATATATATAAAATCATTGCTGTGTAGTACTCTAATGTATAATCATAGGGCACTTTATTTTAATATTTTCAGTATGGGGCTATTATGAACAATGCTGTTATGCAAATTTTGTGCATGTCTCTTGGTAAACAACCTCATTTTTGTTGTGCATGTGGCTAGAAACTGAATATGGAGTTACAGAATTCAGCTTTAGTAGATACAGCAAAAATATTTTTCTAAAGTGGTTGTACAAAATTTTACTCCTTTAGATAACTTATAAGAGTTCCTTTTGCTCTAAATGTTGGCAACAATTACATCATCTATCATTTTCATTTTAGTCATTCTGGTGAATGTGTGGGCTTTTCTTCTTTTTTGGCAGAGAAAGGAGGCTTATTAGGTGGCATGGGCACGCCACAGAAAGACGGCTTTTCAATCCCTCTTCAGGGTATAGACATGAACGCTATGTTTAAATAGACAAAGAATTGGGGACAAGGGGAGAGAGGTTTGTACAATTTATTAGATTGTCTTGGTCACAGTGTGCCCCAGTAGATCGTTACCTCAGTCCTTGCTTCTGGAGGGGTTCCAGAGCAGTTATTATTGCTGGTCAGAATGAACAAGTCATTGTTGCCTGGTTGATGGTCTGTCCTATGAGTCGCTCTCATTTCTTTCCTTGGAAGATGTTTCTTTCATCCCTCCTTGTAAACATGCTATTGGTAAGTCCTGACCTTCCTGGATTCTTAGGTGACTACAGGGGGGAATGGCTCAGAGCAAAGGACACAGATGAAAAAATGGAGGCAGGGATGCCATGTTTTTTTGTTTTTGTTTTTGCTTTTAATTAATTCATTGGTCCAAGTAAGAGATCAGTGCTTTTCAGTAAAAGAAGTTTAAGTACCTACCATAATGTCCCACTTATGTTTGAGCATCCCTCAATCTTGATGAAATTAGGATGTTGGCCAACCTGGCTTTGCAGGATTTTTGGTCAGTTATAAACTAGTACATAGTTTATAAGGGGGAAAAATTGAAATAGATGGAGAATATAAGTCAAAAGAACCCATTGTTTAACCCTAGAAGCACCATTATAAACCAGAATATAAGAAGGAGCCTAAGAAGGAGTCAATGTCAGAAGACATCAAAGCCTCAGCCAAAAATATAAGTTTGCCTACTGTTAGAGGTAGCTAGAAGGTATTGAATGTTCAGTAGCCACATATAAGAACACTTTAAAAAAACTTCTTGGCTTTCACTACATTTGGAGAGGTTGGCACAAGTGACTCCATTTGGATTTTGATAATTTTCCTTCTTGTGTGAACAGTTTTTTCCCTGTGAGCTGCTTGTCTCTGAATAGTTTTTTCTGAAACTATCTGCCAAATTAACCACCCTGTGGTTTTTAATCATCCCTTGTTGCTGGGATGAACTTTTTCCCAGATGGTCTGATCCCATGTTAGAGGGGAAGTGACAGGTCAAGTGGAAGTCAGTGCCAATAAGATACTTTTGTACAAATTTAGGCATCTGAGTGGTTTAGAAGGAGTGATTCTTAGGCTGGGCTCACCTGGAGTCCATTTTTAAGTTTAATTCTGTCTGTCCTATAGGTGATACCTTAGCATCTCAAAAATGATGCTCAGGTTGTTATTGTTAGATGTTGTACTTTAAGGGTTAGAATTCTGAGCCTGTAGAGTCCAAATGTTCATTCAGTGCTGGTCAAAGTGGAAAGATAAGAAAAGGTCCCTGGTATAAAAGTAATTCCAGCAGTTGCATGGAGCCAATTCAATCTTTCCTTTCCATTCAGGGTTGACTAGCTGTGAGTGGCTTATGCACAAAGTGCATTTTCTCTTGGTGTTGTTATCCAGCTGTAAAGAAGGACAAGAATGTTTTTGCCTTTTGTATGTTAGAGAGTGGCTTTGAAGACAAGAAGAAATAAGAAGGTTTTTTTTTTTTTTGGTAAATATTCAGTTGTCCCTTCACCTAAGAGAACAATTATTAAGTGTCTACTAGATACAAGGCACTGTTTGAGGACCTTAATAAATGAAATGGTAAAAGATAATTATTTCAACAAACTTCAGTCATCTGTGCTTATAAATCATTCAGTCATCCAACTAGAACTTACTGAGGGCTGATGAAATCCTAAGGGCTGTGCCAGGTATATGAAGTAGGTGCTCTATGAAACTGATATTATAGTTATGAATGAATAAGTGAATGAAAAACCACTGCTATCCAGTACCCTACGCGTAACTTTTTGTCTTTGCAGTGTTTCTTAGGCAAATCTTACCCAAATAATTTTCTTACATCTACTGCCTTCATAAACTGTACATTTTAATAAATGATTCCACTTGCCTATGACTGTATCACTTTTGCTACTCTTCCCTGTTATAACCTGTGAAATATTCCAAGCACCATATCCAACCAGTTCTTAAAATGAATTCTCCCCTAAATCCTCTCATTCTAATACTTCTACTTTCTCTGAAGGCATGTCAATTAACTACATGTTGAGCACCTCTTATCCAAAAATCTAAAATTAAAGTGTTCCAAAATATGAAAATTTTGAGTACAAACATAATGTTACAAGTAGAAAATTCCACATCAAATGGGTTATAGTCAAAATGTAGGCACACTAAATATATTGTATAAAATTACCCTCAGGCAGGGTATGATGGTGCACACCTATAATCCCAGCACTTGGGAGGCTGAGGCAGGAGGATTATAAGTTCAAAGCCAGCCTAGGCTAAATGGCAAGACTGTCTTAAACCAAAGCAAAGCAAAGCAAAACAAAACAACACAAACAAACAATCCCAAACCAACAAAATAAATTTACCTTCAGGCTATGCATATAAGATGTATTTAAAGCATAAATAAATTTGTGATTAGATTTGGGTCTTATCCTCAAGATATCTTATAATATATATGCAAATATTTCAAGATTTGAAACCCTAACCACGTGTGGTATCAAAGTATTTGAGATAAGAGACACACCACCTATAATATAAGTACAGGTTAAATTCAAGATCTTTTTCTGAATGTAGTACTGAGGTTTGAACTCAGGGTCTTGCACTTGCTATACCACTTGAGCCACACCCACTGCCCCGTTTGTTTTTCAGATAGAGTCTTGAGCTTTTTGTCTGGGGGAGGGTCTCAGACGCTGATCCTCTTACCTCTGCCTGTGATCTTCCCACCTCTGTCTCCTGCTTACCTCTGTTTGCAGGTGGGCACTACCATACTCAGCCCAAATTCCAGTCCTTTAATCAGTATTTAGGTACAATCACTCTTCTCTCTTAAAAGCAAGTCCACTTCAGGATTACTGCGGAGTAATCCTAAAGCTAATATAACACAATGTTAGCCATTTTGCATTTTTAAGTATTAAATGGGGGTCTAAGAACTCCTCCTTGGAAAAATATTGCAATGGCAGCAAAATAGATGTTATAGAAGAAAATATTAGTTTACTTGGTTGTAAAAATTTAGAAATAATAATGGAACTGCACTTCATTTAAAACATAAATTTCTGCCTTGTGCCTGATTCAGATTGATCTCTTGCCCAACTAACCCAAATGTGCAATACTTTCTCCTAAGTATAAGCCTTTGAGTTAGGACAGTGACAAAGAAAAGAGAAAATGGGCACTTTCTGAGGACTGATCTTTGTGATGTCTTAATCATGTTAATTGGAGCTAGGTTTGATTATTCATATTTTTAAAAGTTCAACAGGATTGTGAGAATGTGAGAAATGTTTGGTGTACTTGGTCCACAATTCTCCCCTCAGATGTCTGGAACAACCATACTAAGATCCATAAGGGGTTTTTTTTTTTGGGTCCATTTTTACTGGGTTTTATGTAATCTTTTCATACATGTATAGAATGTATTTTGAAGATCCACAGAGTTTTGAATGTAAATTTTTCAGATTTAAAAAAAATGTGTAACCAGTGCCAAATGATGTGAGAAGCAATAATCCTGAAGCTGATTTGAGGACTGGGATAAAACATTCACAGGTATTAGTTAACGGTGCCTTTGAATTTCTGGTGATATAAGCAAGTGTCAGTTATGATTTTTAATGCTTATTTACTAGTCAAAATAACAAATGAAAGAGAAGATTGGGATGGAACTATGGACTTTAAAAATGCTGCTAGAGGGTTAATATTAGGAAGCCAATGTCAAATTCTGTTTGCTCCAGAGGAATTTGCATAAGCATACAAGTCTCTTTCTTCCATCTTGTAAACTGATACCAGCACTTGGAATTTCTAGAGAGGAAAATATATCTATTTTTATTCTGACACATTTTCATGGATGCAGTCTGCTTTTTAACATGTGAAACAACACTTATTTCAAGATCTGGTCCTCAGGAAGAAGGGAAAAGTGGCACTGGTTGATCAATGTCTTTGTGGGCAGGATGTGGCAGAATGAGATGGGTATGATAGAAAGTTGTTTGTATACTGTCAGGGTCAGTTTAGAGTAGAACTGGAAGTGAAAGGAGTTTACGTCTGGAAATGCCAGTCTTTAGCTTTGGGTTTTTTTTTTGGTACTTCTATTCCCTTCACCCTAATGACTCTGAAAAGAAGCATTTGCTTTTCATGTTCTCAGGAGATGAGACTCCCATTGGTCTCTTTCTCCAAGCCCACTTGGTACTCATTCACATCAAGGTGAAAATGATTAATAATAGCTCAATATTTTACTACTCCTATAAAGTGACCAGGAATTAAAACTGAAGCACAAAGCCTTAAGGGATAAAATTTTGAAATGCTATCAAAGGGCATAAGATTTTAGGAGAGTTCAAATTATAATGAGTTCAAGTTACAAAGATGTTAATTTTCCTCAAATTAGTTTTTAAATGAATTGAGAAAGCAATAAAAATTTCTGATGCATTTTCCATGAACTTGACTTATTTATTATAAAATTAATTAAAATAAACGTGGAAAGGTGCATGAATAGCTAAGTCAGTCCTGGAAAAGCAGACCAGAGAGGGTAAACTTTCTTGTCTGGTTATAAAGACACTTCTCAGTAATAAAATATTGTGGAACTGATTTAAGAATAAGAAAATAAATGGGTGTAGCAAAATAGAGATCTCAGAGATAGTTGCTTTTACGTATTGGAAATTCACATATAATAAAGGACTGTTTCATATATTGTACTGGGAAAACTGACTTATCATTTGGAGACAATTAAAATGATTTCCTAGCTTCCATCATCTAAAAATGCATGAAAGACCTAATTATAAAAAGCAAAACTACTGAATAAATGGAGGATAAGATCGAAGAGTATCTTTATGATCTAGGGATGGGGTGGGGCTTTAAAAGAAAGTCTTAAAATGTAAAAAAACAGGTAATAAAAGATGATGTCTTAGATGATGCCCAAATTAAGTTTTCTGTTCAACAAAGGCCAAATAGACAAGGTTAACAGATAGAACACAAATTGGTTGTACGCCTGTAACCAAAATAAGGAGCAATATCTAAAATAGATAGGAAGCTCTTACAAATTGACAAGAATAAAAGACTAAAGCTCACTAGAAAAAAATTGGCAACTAATATACACAGTCAATTTGTGAAAAGGTAGCTACAAGTGTATGAAGGAAAATGCAAGTTTAAACAATAGTAAGATAGTTTAGATCTCTAAAAGCTTACAAAGTTAAAGCTGAGTTACAACAAGTGTGGATGGGAAACAGAGAAAGTTTATGCACTTATGTGAGAGACTAGGCTAATACTGATTTTTTTGTTTTTAGAATGACCTGGCTATATATAGTAAAAGTTGATAAACTTATCCTTAATCCAGAGTACCTACTACTGGGTAAATATTTCAAAATTATTCACAAAAATACCATTAAAATGACTTGGATGAAGTTGTTGAGTGCTGCAAAGTCTGTTTAGTGAGCAACTGGAAGCAGTGTAGGTGACCAGCCCTGGGGAAATGAAGAAACAAAATGTGGTGGCTACACCTTCTAGAAGGTCAAGTTGGAAGCAGGGGCTAAACACACAGCAGCATGGATAGATGGGAAGACCCCTATGCTGAATGAAAAAGAAAAGAGAACCATTCCCATAGAATAAAAATACCTATACACACTGAATAATGCTATGTGTTTTATAAGGATGCATACATATTCAGATCCACATATCAAATATGTATGCATTATGGCCATAACCTATGACAGGGAGGAGTGGTGGTGGGTGTCAGGTGGGGCGAGAAGGAGACTAATGAGGATGGAAACATGCACACACATGCACACACATGCGGAACAATGAAGATGTGCATTGGACAGAGAAGTACGATGCATACAAAACTTTTAATCTGAGAAAACAAAAGTCTTCCTTGTCCTGAAGAGATTTGGATTTTGAAAAACCATTTCCAGTTGTGGATCTTTAAGCCTCAGCCAATGAATTATTCATTCAGCCAACAAATATTTATTCATCATCTGCTAAATGCCAAGCACTATTCTAGGTGTAGGGATGGTATAGTGAATAAGACAAAAAAAGCCGACCTCTGGTTTGGGGATTTTGGTTGCCTCTTCCTGGCACTAGACTGGGTAAATTGTTGCCTAGATCTAAGATCAATGATGGGTATGGTCTGTCTGGGCCTATGGATCGTGGTGCTGGGGCTGCACTTCACCTGGGTGGCTACAGAAAAGACTTGAAAATTCACAAGTGAAGAAGACCTTGTGATCTGAAATTATTCAGCACACACATATGTCTCCTGTTGTCTTTTCATGGGAACAGCTATATGTTATAGCTATATTTATGTTATATATTATACATTTATGTTAATATATACTATAGCATTTTTTTGAGACTACTGCTCTCATTGTTCAGAAATCTACATGCAGCCCTAGAGCAGATTTTTCACTTTAGGAGTTTTAGCTAAGTTTGTGAAAACCCAAGCTCTTGGCTCTAGTGGCATTGCCTTATAAGTAGTTGAACCACTGGGGGATAAATGAGAGATATATTGCTGCTATTAGAGAATGCTCTTGGACTGGAAGTGTGGCTAAATGGTAGAGTGCCTGCTTTGCAAGCATGAAGCCCTAAATTTAAACCCCAGTTCCACCAAAAAAAGAAAAGTGACTAAAGAAAGCTTTTTTTTTTTTGGCATTGTGTTTTTGTTTCAAAGCTATTTATTCCCTATTGGGGAACAAAAATGAAATTGATAAGTAGTATTAGGTGAAACTCCCGATGTTAGACTGCTATAAAATCAGTCCTCAAATCAATTCTACGCTCCCAAGCCAGTAAATTATTTAAATACATAGATCTACATGTCCATTCTATATGCTTTCACTATACCTTTCTATGTGTGTAGCCCTGTTGTATTAGAGTTACAAAGATGAAAGAGAGACTTTCCTCAAAAATAGAGAATTCTGTGATGTCAAAATTTATTTTCTCATGGGAACAAAGTCATGTGTGCTTGTTAGTTTCTCAGGCAAACCAACAAAAGTCTATTTAATCCATAGAATAGCCTAAATCCAGTGCTAATATTACTATACAGAGCTCTGGGCAAAAACCAACTATACTTCATACAATAGAAAATCAGATAGGAAGAGTTTCTTCATTTTTTTCTTGGGCTTATGAACAACCATAAGAAAATGTCTGGGACAGGTCTGGATTTTTTTCTTTTCTTTCTTTTTCTCCCTCCCTTCCTTCCTTCCTTCCTTGCTTCCTTCCTTCCTTCCTTCCCTCCCTCCCTCCCTTCCTTCTTTCTTTTCTTTTCAGTGGTACTAAGCATTAAATTTAGGGCCTTGCACTTGCTAGGCTGGTGCTCTATCACTTGAGCCCATCTATCAGCTCCTGTCGTGTTGGTTGTTTTTGAGACTGGGTCTTGCTTTATGCTTGTCTGGACCATGATCCTCCTATGCTTCCCCACATAGCCAAGCCATTGGTTGAGATGGGGTCTTGTGAACTTTTTGCTTGGGCTGGCCTTGAATGGCAATACTTCTGATCGCTGCCTCCCAAATAGCTAAGATTACAGGCTTGAGCCACAGTGCCTCACTTAGTTTTTCTTTTAATTTAGAAAAAGTATTTTATTTTTAAATTGACAAATAAGTATTATATATATTTATGTTGTACATTATAATATTTTGATATGAACATATATTACATATATTACAGCTAAATTGAGCTAGCTAGCATGTACATTACCTCACATATTTTTTTGTGATAAGAACACCTAAAATCTATTCTTTGAATAATTTTCAAGTATATATTCTGTGGTTATTAACTACAGTCCTCATGATGTACAATAGATTTCTTGAGCAGTATTCCTCCAATTGAAATTTTAGTATTCTTTTACTAACGTCTTCCCAGCCTCTTGCTTCCATCCCAGGTCAACTACTATTCTACTCTCTGAGTTCATTTCTATATTCTAATATGGAAGATCGTGTGGTTTTATTCACTCTTGCCTTCCCTTCTGAGTCTTTCTCCTTCCCAAATGCTCAGTGTCTTCATGCTGTTCTGATTCTTCTCTTCGTGCCTTTCTCAGGTCTGTGACATCTTTCACTGAACAAGATTCTACATTGATTTCTAGTTTTCTTCAACAGCCCTGATCTTAATTAGTTATGAGGAGAAAAATGTGATTGAACTAATTTTCACTCCTTCCCACAGCAAGAGATTCTTGCATTTTGATAACTGTCCTTGCTCTGTGTGCCCACACTTGGGAAGGTTCCAGTATAGTTTTTGGGTGTTATTTCTGATTCAATGTATTATTAATAATTTAAAATCAGCATGCAATCACTTTCTTCCCAGATTCTCTTCTTCAAATGTTCATCTACATAATCAGAGCTACTGTGAAATTGTTTAGAACTAATATTTTGAGATTTGTGTTGTTTAGAATTAGTGTAGATAAAAATTCAAGATGAATTAGTGTGTATGGTATTCTTTTATTAAAATACATGTTAAAAATGATGGTTAAATTGTCCAGCACTCATGTTCCCAAACTTAAATTGATATTGGTTGTAATTCCATGTATAAAATTTCCATGTATACTCCTACCATAATTATTTTCATAACTTAAAAGTAGTCTCAGAATGGGAAGAAAACAGTGAGTAGATGAACCGCAATGTTATTTTGAAACATAAGCATAGTTTAGGATTCACCATATTAAAAAATGAGATAAAATTATTTTTAAAATTGGAATGATCTTTAAGTTTGCATTACTGCTGACTTGAAAGCAGAGGATATAGGACATGGGTCCTTTATTTCTGGTCACTTCTAGAGATAAAAATCTATGAAGCTGGTAGGAAAATGAGTCCGTGACCAAAATGTTTACTCAGTTACTATAGGAGATCAAAGAATATTATACTAAATTGGAATCTACCAAGACAAAGCAATTTTTTTCTTCGAAAAATCTATAGTGTTTAGACAATTTCTGGGATTTATTTGTAAAAGCACCCTCTGAGCCCTAATAGTGACGTCTTAGGGAAACACTTTCATCTCAAGGTGGGAAGGATAGGAGGTGGTGCTTTGTGGGCTCCTATGGTGGTTAGGTAGTTCTCAGAAGACAGTACTGGAAATTAGATAATTGCTGATGTCATATTTTTCGCAACACAAAAAATTTAGTGTCCTGGGGGCTATAAAAGCAGCAGCTACTACCTTTCCTATCACAAGCAGAATCGTCCAAACAGGTAAGCATTCAGCAAGCCAGTATAATTCATTAGCCTATTTGGTATGATGTTTCTTGTTTAATTTGTTTCCCTCATGTTTGCCTTTTGTTCTCTTGGTACCAGGTTCTTCTTTCTCAGTCACCAATTGTTTAAGTTGGAGTTGTCTGTGATGGCTGCTCTACAGAAATCTGTGAGTGTTTCCCTTATGGGGACCCTGGCCGCCAGCTGCCTGCTTCTCACTGCCCTGTGGGTACAAGGGGGCACAGCGGTGCCCATCAGCTCCCACTGCAAGCTTGATGAGTCCGACTTCCAGCAGTCCTACATCACCAACCGCACCTTCATGCTGGCCAGAGAGGTACGCATGCCAGCATCCTCTTTCTCATCGTATTTACACGGGCCCAGACATTTTCTTTGAAGAACGTCGAAGTTCTTTAGCAACCTATCATTTATTCCAACAAGTACAGAATTTTCTGTCTCCTCAGAGGCTTTTTGAGGACCCAATTTTATCATAATTCCTTCCATTTTAGTCTTTAGAGTACAGAGAGTGAGTTTTATCTGAAGAGGAGGCACTAAATAGCCCTTCTGATTAGTAACCTTTTCTTTACTCCTCTGTTATCATTTTAAACTCAGAAACACAGCTGAATTCTGTCTTTAATTTTAATGAGATTGCTCTGGGGGAAGGGAAGGTGCATATCTCCACTTACAGGTTTTTCTTCTATCTCCTCAATGTCCAGGCACTTAGTCTTTTCTTCTCTTCCAGGCTAGCTTTGCAGATAACAACACAGATGTCCGTCTCATTGGGAAGAAACTGTTACAAGGAGTCAATGTAAGCTAGCATTCTCATGAACAGGGCACTGAGCCATCCGTGATTAGTTGGCCCAGTGGACAGGTCTTCTGATATGAGTCCCCTAATATGACCCCTGCTGCCTCTCCTCTACCTGCAGATGAGGGAGCATTGCTATCTGATGAAGCAGGTGCTTAACTTCACCCTTGAAGAAGTGCTGCTGCCCCAGTTGGACAGATTTCAGCCCTACATGCAGGAGGTGGTGCCCTTCCTGGCCAAGCTGAGCAGCAAGCTGAGCCCATGCGTAAGTCCTTCTCTTAGTTGCATCCACCCCACTCCCAGCTGCCTTCCTTCCCTCCTTCTTCCATGTAGAGCTCTTTTCCCCACTGTCTCTTGCCCCAGCTCCATGCTGCCAGTGAGAAGGGCCTCCACAACACTATCATCAGGAATCAATCCCAGGGTGATTGTTTTGACTTTGAGACATATTTTTGAGTTTACAGTGGCACGTGGGGTCTAGCAGACAAGTGTACAGAAACCTCATTGTTTGTGTGTGGAAAGACAGCAACTCAGATTAGAAAAGAAGTGGAGGAGAAAGAAGGGAATGGGAAGACTTAATGGTGGTGGATAGGTAAAAGTGCTCCCCTTTTGATGTCGTGGGAAGTGACAAAATCAGAAGTGTGAGAACTTGATGCTTCTGAATACTTAAAACTATGAAACATGTCTGGAGCAGAGGCAAAATGAAGGGGATCTGATATTTATTGAGAAGGACCTAACTGTTTTCATAAGATACTTTATGCACAGTTCTTGTTCTGAGCTCAAAATTTTGATGAGGTACACTTAGGGTTTTGTTCCTGTCAGAATTGGGAAAAAAACCCACTCTATTCTTGCCACAATTTAAGCCTCAGTAGGATTTCCCAGAGTTGAAGAGAGATCCTTTGTAAGAGAAGTACCTGGATTTAGGTGTCCAAGAGAATGCAAGAATTAAAAAAATCTAGGTCATTGGTGAAATCTAGGTCATTGTGGGTAAAATTACTGAGCACTTCCACTCCAGGTAAATTGTCATGTGCCTCAGATGGGTGCTGAGGTTCATAAAGCTTCTGCACACCAACATTAAACTAGTTACTCTTGTTTTTGTTTTGTAGCATACTGGGGGTGACGATCGGCATATACAGAAGAATGTGCAAAAGCTGAAGGACACGGTGAAAGAGGTACCGTTGATGTATATCGATGCTAAGTCATCCAATAGGAAAGATGAATGTCTTCCTTTCTTTGCTTTCTTCCTCCCCTTTGTGTTATTTTACTTGATTCTATTATTTGATTGATTACTTAGGTACATGTATATATATCTGTGTCTACATATATCTAGAAACCAATTTCTAAATTTAGAAATCATAAAATTCTAGAACTAGCAGGGAACTTAGGTCATCTAGTTTCATTATCTTATGCTTTGAGAATGACCAGTGGCAGAGCTAGGGCTAGAATGCAGGTCTCTGATTCCCAGCAGCTCTATGTGTTAATTTTAGTATTATTAATAATTCCTAGGGAAATTTCAGGTTCCCATTGACTCATCTAATCTGCAGAAGTACTTGTTCAAAACTGGAAAAGTGCCTGGTTGCAAACTTATTAAAGCAATTTTTGAAGCCATTAATTTAGAACTCTAAAACTTGGAGAACAATAACAAAAGAGCTGAACTGCATAAAGAATGAATTTCTAGAATCACTGATACTTATATTTTAAATGATCATAATAGAGTACCAATAACAATTTATTTTAGTATAAAAGCAAGAGCAGGTAATCTCTGATTTTTTTACATGGTTTCAAATAGAGTGAAAATATAAAGTGACAGATTTATATAATGCAAGGGAAATCTGAATTGGAAGTCTTCTTTTCTTCCCCTCTTTTTTCACCTTCCTTTCTATAGAGTTACTTCCTTTACTCCCTCACTACTGTGAGCTAGTGTACATTTGTAAGTGACTAAAACCATTATGTGGCCTATTTGGGGAAAGAATACAGTGGGAGACTCAGACTAGCAAGTATGACTCATCCCAAAACCAGAGGGGTGATTGGTAGTAGTGAAAGTGATGCTCTCTGCAACCAGGTGTAATTAAATACTCAGAAACAAGAAGACTTTAGTTGATGGAATTTTCACTAACACACTCAATTCAGTAACACCTCAATTTTTCCTCTCTTCTACCTGAAGTTTTAAAAAATTCTTCCTGAGCAGAGAGCATGACGGTTTCTTCCTTTGATTATTGAAGGCTTTGTAGTTTTTCACTGTGAAGTTCAATTCTCTTTTTAAAGACTCTCACCTAGACACATAGGCTGAATGTTAGCATGCCATATATAAGACATGCTTTGTGCATCTTGTTTGAGAAGTTCCTGATTTCAACTTACCTTGTTGTCTTTAGAAAAATGAAGTGTGAAAGGGAAAAATCTTACAGGAGATGAGAACTCTGTATAAAAACAGATTTAATCCATTTTGAGGGAATCAATTTTGATTTTTACAAGAGGTTGCATTTGAAATAGTGATTTAAAAAATAGTGATTTTTTTTTCCTCTGTGGCTCCAAAAAGCATAGGCAAGAGAGAAATATTATTCAGAGAAAGCTCAATAGGAGGAGGAACTGGTCAGAGCTGTCTGAAATGGGAGGGCTGTCATGGGAGGTATTAACTGCCTGTCATTGGAGTTGAAAGCTGAGAGCAGACTGTGTGTAGTAGAGGTAGGGCAAGATAAGCTAAGACATTCTTTATACTGTCATGAGCCTTTGAGATATAAAATGATATCTTTTGTCATTATATCAGAGGAAGTACAGAAAAGTAGTATGGGGGAAGAAAGCAGAGAAAGGAGAACGAAACATAGAGGATAATGATGAGAGGATTTTTCTTAGAGTGACTTAAAGAAAATTAATAGATTAGGTGAATTTCAGAGGAGAATGCTTTGGACTTGAATTTTGGTTTTCTTTTCCTCTGACTTTGAAATCCTCTTCTGCATTCTTTTTGGAAGGAGGAGAAAAGAACCTGTATCTGGCCTTTTACTAATTACAGCAACTGCAAAGGGCATATTTGGTATTTCCCTACAAAAGTCGAAACTTATTTGTTTTTTTCCTTTGTCAGGCAAGTGGGAACAGAAAAAGCCTCAATGCATTGGTAAATGGTTTTGATTCAAGGCTGCTTGAGCTGAGTTGTTATTAATTAGTTGATCTTAGACAGTTGAGGGGCTTTGTGGTAGGGCAAGTCATACTGGGTAGAACTCAGGATCTCTGGGTCCCAACCTGGCTTCAGAGTGGTTGGTCTGGTTAGGAGCTGGGCAAATCTCTTTCTAACTTTCCTTCCATACCTTCTAAAATTTGTAATTGACAAATAAGTATGTAACTTATGGGTCTAATTGGTGTTGGACCCATGTATGCACACATTGTAAAGATTCAGTCAAGTGATTAACTTCTCCATCAGTAGCTTCATTAGCATGGCATGAAACTGAGATTGAAGCCTATTGGTGTCTTTAGTTCAGATAGTTGTGATTTTCGGGTCTTTGGCAAATCAGGTTATACCCAAGCTATTATTAATTATTAATATTATTAATCTTTTACAAAAGGTTGAAACTTGGTTTCTATGCCCAGCAAGCTAATCATGCCATCTCCCTCTAACTTATTGCTCCTTCGAAAACATGGCACAAATGCTCAAATATGTTTGTATTCTTATTTTCACAGCTTGGAGAGAGTGGGGAGATCAAAGCAATTGGAGAACTGGATTTGCTGTTTACGTACCTGAAAAATGCCTGTGTCTGACACAGGAAAGCTAGAAAATGAATAATGAATTCTTCTTGCCTTTTAAAAATAACAATAAGATTTCTGAAAGGATTTTTCTACTAAAAGGAAAATGGGAAGTCAAACTCCATCATCATGAACCCTTGCTAAGCTTAAGGAAATCAATGTCACTTTTGTCAATAAGATCAAAAAATAGGCCTGCCAACCATAGACATTTATTGATAGCATTTTATTATAACTGGTGTTTTATATAACAGAAAATAGTTTTTAAAGCCACTGTTTATTTTCACAAAAAGGATTACTTCCCATTCCTCTAGAAAAAAATCCTAAATAACTTCATTTCCATAATCAATCCTTTATATTTATAAATTTATTTATTATAAGTGTGCATTTATTTATGCCATTTATTAATATGGATTTATTTATAGAAATATTGTTTGATATTGTTATTTGAGTATAAAACTAATATTAATATTTATGATAATAATGATGGAAATATGTTTATTTGACTTCAATAAACACATGGATACCAGAAATCTTGTGTCATTGTGACTTTCCTCCTTTAATATGATTAATATCATCATCAAATCATTCTCATGACTTTATGCTTGACTCAAGGAAATGAGTATCAGTACTATTATTAAATGACCAAAGTTTAGATCTAGAATGGTTCCTATAGGCCCATATGTTAAAAGCTTAGCACCCCAAATGACGCTATTGGGAGTGGTAGAGCCTTTAGGAAGTGGGTCCTACCGGGAGGTCTTCATGTCTTTGGAGGAGTGTCCTTGAAGAGGGTCAGCTGTCTGATTTTTTCCTTCTCTAGTCCCTTCTACCTTCTCTTTCATCCAAGCCCTGATGTGAGTGGCTTTGCTCTGTCATGTGCTCTCCACTCTGATATGTTGCCTTGCCATAGGTCCAAATGCAATTGGATCAATTGACCATGGTCTGAAACCTCCAAAACTAGGACCCATAAAAAACCTTTTGTTTTTATAAGTTGGTTATTTCAGATATTTGTGATAGTGACAAAAAAATTGACTTACATCCATTTTATAGGTGAGAAAACTGAATCAGAAACTTGTTAAGAAACATTTTAAAACTATAAGTAGTTGACTTTTCTTGAGAAAGGCCTATTTCATTTTAAGGCTGTCTGCTATATTGTCTATGTCAATTTATTATGCTGATTCAGCCGTAATTCTGAAAAAAAAGGTTAACATTGAAAAGAATCCATCTACATTGTTAGCAGTTTGCTGCTAAAATACAATGTTGCTGGGGGGAAATACATGTAATCCCACTGTGGTCAATGAACTATTTTAGTTCTAAATCAGGCCTGTCAGGGAGAGCATTCTTCACTCTTCCTGCAAATTTGGCAAAAAATAATGGGGAAGCCAACCATGTTTGGGGAGTCTTTTCTACCACTGGAGTTTAGCACCGATAGAGATGTCTTAAAGCAGAAGATGGGTAATATGTTATGAAACACACAGAGGGAAAGTCGTGCATCTGTGAAATCTGTACAATGGTGCAGAGAGGAAAGAGCAGAGTAAAGACAAAGGTTGGACTAGCTCTACCTAGAAGGGAGAGAAATGTTACCTGCATTGAAGAGCATTGGTGGATTGCCTTTTCATAGAAGATGAAAGTCAGTAGTCAGGAGTTAGTGGCCAGCCGTCTAATGTGATTCCTTCTCCAAACATTAAGAGTTGTGAGTTTATTCTACAGGTCACTCTCCGTCAGGTTCCCATAGCATTAGGGCAAATGTGGTGTTAGGAGCTGCAGCTCATTCATGGATAAAATGGAGTTAATATTTCAGGGTTTGGGGTCCACATGCTGAGAGATGCCATTGTTGAGAATCTTTAGGGATGATAAAATTATCTCTATTTTTGGGATAAGCCGTTGTTTAGAACTTTTCCTGTTCTTCCAAGTGAGTCCCAGTGCTATGATATTATACTTGTTTTTGGCCAATCTTCTAGAAATTGAACCACAATTGGAAGAATATTTATTCCTTAAATTGGAAGATTTTTCTAAGAGATTTTGAAAACTTCTCCATGATATGAGATGCATTTCAGAAGCAGTTAGAGTCAAACTGTGTTTTCCTCTCCCCAGCCTTGTACATTGAATATGTAAAAAATACATTCTGTTTTAACTCCAAAAGAATGGCTGTATCTCCTCTTTCCTCCAATGGCCAAATCCTCCCTAAGCCACTATTATATCTCCTCTGAATTATCCTAACAGCTTCCAAATGTCATCACACTGTTTATTTTCTACCTAACAGCCCAAGTAAACTTAAAGAACAAGGTATTAGATTGGGAAATCTACTGATTCTCTCAATGACTTACCATCCTGCTGAGAATGAAGGCCATTGCCGCCATCGCTACCTCCTCCCAATCTTCTCACCTTCCATCCTTACGCCTGACTTCTCTGTTTTAGCCACAAGTCCGCCTTTCTGGTTCTGTCACACATCAGTTTTGCTCTTGCCTAGGAAACTGTGTATCTGCGATTCTCTACATCCAGAACAATCTTTCCTCAATTATTTCATGACCATTCCGTCCCTTCATTCAGGTTCCTCCTCAGATGTTACTACCTTAGGAAGATCCACTCTGCCCATTTATCAAAAACTGTCCTCTCACCAACCCTCTGCTCCCTCCTTTAATCGCCCCACTTCATTTTCTTCATTGTCCTTAGCACACATAAGCTAAGAAATTTATCACCTTTGGCCATTCATTTAATTTTACATGAGTACTTATTGGGTGCTTACTTTATGCCATGGAATATGGTTAGGGCAAAGTCCCTGTCCTCAGGAAACTTCCATTCTAATGTAAGTATGACAGAAGGTATAACAAACGCTGATAAGTGCTATGAAGATGCACAAAGACCTGGGACAGATTCTGATGGGAATTATTTTAGACAGGAGGTCAGGAGGGCCTCTTGGAGGAGGAGATACCTGCATGGAGAAAGGGTATGAAAGACTGGGGATATGACAAGAGATAAACCCTGAGATGAGGCAAATTTGTGGTGTTTAGAAATAGTAGGGAGGTTGAGTCACGAGCAGGATGGGGGTGGTGGAAAGCTGAAGATGAGACCTGAGCTTTGGCTGGGGCCTGGTGTATGAGACTTTGAGGGCCATAGTAGGACTTTGGATTTTATTCTAAGGCTGACGCAAAGCCATCGGGGGAGGAGTGTTTGAATCATGGGAAAGACTTGATATGACTCATGTTTTATCTGGGTCATTCTTGCTGCTGGTGAGAGTAAATCTAGGAGGGAGAAGAGATGCTAGAGAAGGGCAAGAGTACAGGAAAGAGCTGATGATTGCATTGGATTAGATGGCAGTAGAGTCAAAGAAAATGGGAATTTCACTATTGCTGTGACCCTCAGCCTGGGCTTCTGGGAAATAAGACTTATGTGTGGATCATATTCACTAACAGCAAAAGGAATCTTTTAGTTTTTATTTGGTTCTTCATCTACACTATATTATTTTCTTGCATACAGTGCTTTATACAGGAATTGAAGTAAGGATAGAGAGGTGATTTTGTTCTGAGAGGAGGTTAAAATTTGAAGATTGGAGTAAATATACTCAAATTAGATGATGAGAGTGAAGGATTGAACCCAAAAGCCAAAGACTGAGGTCTTATTGTCCCTTAGGCAACTATAGTCATTGTGAATTTATCCTGAAAATCAACTTTGAGGACTATTCATTGTTGAAAAACAAGGAGGAGCAGGCTGAAGTGACTGATCCTGCTCACCATGGGGAAATGGTATTGCTGGTACACCGTTGGGGTAGGTGGATGGAAGTGGGACCACAGGGACTCACTGGACTGTCTCATTAATGGAGAATTGTGTCAATTGCAGGATCTACAAGCACTCCATTTTGGCAGGAGTGAGAATTTAAGGCACTTAACCAGGTGAAAAACTCCATCCAACTGAAGTTGGATGTTGGCAGAAAGTAAAAAGAGAATAATATGGGTAGAGAAGGGAGGAACCCATGAGTATTAACCTAGGTCTTGTGAACAGCAATAAAAGTAGGAATTTCTATTAATTAATTGTCCTTTCTTCTCCCTTCCTCCCCTCACATGGAGAATACTTGCACTGGCTAATATTTTAGTTTTCAGGTGAAAATATGACCACATTGACCTATCCTGTAATGATATGGTAGCTGATGAAATTCCATGGTTTTCTGTATTGGGAACTATATATTCTTTTTACCTGGACAAAGACAAGAGTGGGTGCTGAAGACAAAAGAGATGGGTTGTGTCCTTGTGGCCCCTCCAGTTTCATACTCTATCCTTTCATACCCTATCTTTTGCCACTCTTCTTTGTGCCCAGAAAGGCTGGCGTACAGATTTTCTTACATACATGCTGCTCTATGGCCTTTGATTGTATTTGTCGGATGGGAGAAGTTAGCAGGAGAGTAAGGTCAGGTTAGTGATCCCCCAAAGCCCTCCTCTAGGTTGCCATTCAAGTTAGCTTCGTGTTTCTCTGAAAAGCTGGAGCTCCTGCAGCCCTCCTCTTTTTGTTGTCGACATTCTGGAAACTCTCAATCCTGGCCTTCAATGGGCTTCCAGATATTTTGAGACTTATAGCGTTGCATTATTTCTTGTTGGTTTTCTTAAACTCTCTCCACACTTTTAAAATCAATCTTATTAAACTCTTAAACTCTTTTCCATAACCCCTTTTGCGTGTGCCCTGTGTCTTCCACGGGGCCCCTGACCTGTGTACTTTTTTCTTTCCTATTCTCCTCCTTCTCCCCACCCCCCACCCAGTAGCAGGATGGAGTCTGGGAATCTAGATAAGATTATTTATTTATAGACAATACATAAAGTCATTTATTTTGCCTGTCAGAACTGTGTATACATATTTGACCTTGTAATAAAATAAATTGAGAAGCAATAGTACTTTTGTTTCTAAAATTGGAGTACTTTGTTTAAGAAAGTTCCCCCTATTTCTCCAACAGATTCCTGCACAGGGAAATAGAGGTGCTTAGATTAAGGTGCACCATTACGTAAAGGCACCTAGACAATCTCTTCTACCTCTGGCCCCAGGAGTGCCCTTAGTTCTTTCTGTGGTTGCTCTTTTTGTGGCTTCCTGCTCTTTGGTCATACCTGGGAATTTTTGTTTAAGCTGGGCTACTGTGCTGGCCAAGGGTGGGATACTTATTTCACCTGAATAATTCTGACTCCTCTCGACTTTGCATTTTGGCTGCTTCTCTTTCCTGTGGCTCTTCTTTCTCCTTTTTCTTTGTTGCAGCTGCTGGAATTATTCAAGGTTACCATGCATGTCTCTATTAGTCACAGTCCTATCCTTATTTCTACAATGTTTAACTGTCTGGGGTTGTTCTCGGCATCTTGCATCTTACGTTAGCACTGTGTGTGCAGTTTAATCTCAATAACACCAGATGTGTCCTTACTGGTAGGCTGTTTCTTTATGAGGTCCTCATGCTGAGAGATGCTTTTTTGAGCTGCTGTTTCATCTGTGACATTTTCCTCTCGCCACTGGTATCGGTGCTATTTTTAGACACAATGACTGTTCAGGGGTTTTATAAATCTTACATTGCTTTTTGCCTCAGTGACACCTTTCAAAATGTCAATTCAATTTAGTTCAGTAAACAACTATTTAGATCACAGTCTGCACAAGATCCTATAATGGGGCTCTGAGAACACGTGGCTGGATATTACTAGGCTCCTCAAGTATTCTTATTACAAAGACAAGCACACAACTGAGCAGGATACACGGAACTGCAATGTGCTACAGGAGAGGCACTGGCAACATGACAATTGTCATAGGGAAAGGTGCCAAAAATTGCATTTGAGCTGAAGGATGGACAGGATTTCAGCAGGTTCAAATACCATCTCCTCTGCAAAATGTCCCCTTTTTCCTCCCTCTTTGCAACCAAGGCATAGGAAGTCATTCCATCTTCACAATTTTTCTTTTTTTGATGATATTGGGGTTTGAACTCAGGGCTTTGCACTGATTAGGCAAGTGCTATACTGTTCCAGCAAAAATGGCCTCCAAACCTTTTGCTCTGGCTATTTTGGAAATAGAGCCATGGCTTGGACTGTGGTCCTCCTATTTTATGCTTCCTGCTGTTGCTGGGGTGACAGGCATGGACCACCACATCCAACTTTTTTCTGATGAGATGGAGTTCTATGAAATTTTTTGCTCAGGCTGACCTGGAACCATGATCCTCAGGATCTCAGCCTCCTGTGTACCTGGGATGAGAAGCACCAGTCACCAGTGTCCAGCTTATCTTTACAAATCTTAAGGAACAATTGTATGGCTCTCTTACATTATCACACTACAGCTTAATCATTTGTTTGTGTCTCTCTTGAGAGCTTTTCAAGAGCAGAAACTATTGTTGTTTATATTTATGTGCCTAGCCCTAAAAATGCCTGCCCTTTTCAGTAAATGCTTGGGATGGATGCAGAAAGAATTGAATGGCATTCTGGGCCCACAGACTTGTGTAAGCAGGGGTTAAAATAATGGAATGGGATATAGTACTCAGAGGATAGCCAGAGGCCTGATGCACAGATTGTGAATGCTGATGCAGTGTGACATGACCAGCAGCTGGTAGCATTCATTCTACACAACTTTCTATTTCTAGTCTTTGGAGCTCAGGCACTCTGGGACTTGTGAAAAGGGAGCTCAGTGGACTAACAGGATTTTGACTTATACCCTGCCTGGGTCCCTAACTCGCTATGAACTGATGAGACCTCGGTGTCAACATTCTGTACTTGAATTTTCTTTTGGGTTTGGGCAGCTGACACCTATGAGCACTTCTTACCACCAGATGCCTCACAAGGATTATGATGTGTCTGGTGGAATCAAGAAGAAGTCATTCAAAAGGCCAACTACAAAGCAATTAAATAGTTTCTGACAGCACCAGACAAACAATGCTACTTTTTGTAACTGTAGGAGACCTGTTCAAGCCTGTTTGGACTATTTTGCTGATAACCACTGATGTGTGGAGGCCTTTGGGAGCTCCTGGTCTAAAAGCATAGCAGCAGTATCCTCAGTTCTCTTCCCAGGGTTTTTTGTCAGACTGTCCATGCTCCTCTCTGCAGTGCACTGGAGTCTGATCCAGGATCCATAAGATCTGCTCTTCATGGCTCCTAACTATGAACTGCAGATTCCTTGGCCTTAAAGTGAGGGGAGGTGCACCTTCCTTCACTCCCTAAGGCTAGACAGAAGTTTTCTAAATCGACTTAATGATAGTCAGAAAAGAGAAGTATGGTGTAGTATTCCCCAAGCCCTTTCCCCTTCTCTTCCAGTGTGGAATCAGGAAGTGTCTATTTGTCTTATCCCCCAAATGGACCTGCTCTTCTCACCAATTTGGCCAGAAATGGCTCATATCTCATTACAACCATTGGCTTGGATTAGGGATGGGAAAAAAATTTGTACAGGACACAACAGTTACTATTTTAGGCTTTATGGGCCACATATGGTCTCTCTTGACTATTTCTTCTCCCCCTTTTCTCTTCTTTCTACTTCTCCATCTTCTCCACTATGTATTTCCCTGCCTCTTTCTTCTCAACCCTTAAAAAGTATAAAATCCCTTCTCAGCTCATGAAAATTAGAAAAATAGAATCTGAGCCAGATCTGAATGATAGTTTGCTGACATTCGGGTTTAGATCACTCATAGTTCATTTTTCCGAATGAAGCCCATTGGCCCTCAAACAGAATCTGGGGAGCAGAATTAAAGGGGAATCCTTTTGCAGGCAACTAATAAGACCTGCAATGAGCAGCAAAGTATCAAATGTGTTTAGTGTTGAGTGTGACCCAGAGTTAACAAAAATCACGTTAAATTTTCCTCTTGCAGAACAACAAACTATAACTATGACTATACTATCATTTCATCTTGTTAGTCTTTTTAAAAATGAGCTTTATTGTTTAAAGAAGGTATTTAGATCCACAGCAGAATTGATCAGAGGTGCAGAGATTTTTCCATATACTACCTGTCCCACACCTGCATAGCTACCGCCATTATCAATGCCTTGCATGAGAGTGAGGTATTTGCTCTTTTACTGCTAGCCAATTAATTTTTTTTTGTTATGGTAGAAAGTAAATCTCTGTATCAGCATAGGAGCTACTTCCAATTCTCTTGGCTTCTCTTGTTCTCAGCTGCCACCACACAGTGATAGTTTCTGGCTACTCTGCTGCTCCAGACTCATCTAAAGTGTCATGGAGCTGGTTGTGGAAGCTGTGTTCTCCTTGGTTGCTGAAGGAGTCAGGTAATGCTTGGAGGTGCCAAAAGTTAGTTCCTTCTGGGACAAACCTTCATGGGAGGGAGCTGGCATGTAACTTTCGTCCCTTTCATCTTCCACTGGTCAGACCCAAGACGTGGTATTTCTGCAGAGACTGCATAGAAACGCCCTATGAAATTCCTTTGTGGTCAAGTGAGGCTGTCCCCCTTCACAAGCATGGCCATAGCACTCCTGCACTGCCATGAGTTGCTTCCGATCTTTGTTGGCTTCATTCTTCTTTTCCATCACTCTCATCAATCTCTAATAAAACATCAGCTCATAAAGTCATTCTCAGGCCCTATTTTCTGGAACCTCGGCTGAGTCAATTTCCTACAAGAACCTAAGCTCCATGAGGGGATGGATTTTAGTGTATTTTGCTCACTGCTTAGAATATCACCTGTAGTAGATGCCCAATAACTATATATTTTTTCCACTTTGGAAGAATTAATGAATGTATTGGTTCAGGGCAGAACCCCTGGGAAACTTGAATCCTGAAACAAGTTTGTAGGAACCACAGGAGTCCTCATATTAGTTAATTCCCATTGCCAGAGAGCACTTAGGCCTGCAGTAAAGAAATGCAGATGTATTTAACTGCAGGCAAGAAAGCAGTTTGTGTGCAGGAAGTTCTGAGAGCAAAGATAGAGAACAAAACAGAGTCATCAGCCAAGGCGGAGCTGGTTTTAAGGTTCCTATCTCACTCAGATACTCATCTGGTCAGATTCCTCAACCCTGCTGGTTTTGTGAGAAATGCAGAGGAAAGACAAGAAATAATGATGAATGCAGGGGAGAGGATGTCCATTGTGGGCTCTTAGGCACAATGAGAAGATAAATTGTTGCTTGCAGCTGCCAAACTAGCTCAGAAGTGAGTAGAGAAGAAACTTCCAGAGAGACTCTCCCAAAGCAGAATTTATTATCTTTACGTCAAAAGCACCTACATTTCTCCTCCTTCCTTTTCAGTGCACTCGCAGCTCTTTGGTCTTTTCGCCCCTCACAGGGCATTCTGTGGTGAGCTAGTAATCCAGAAGTATTTATTGGAGACTTAGCCAGTCACTGCTTGGAACTGGTGTGCTGGCAGTGAACAAGCAGATGAAAATCTCTGCTCTGATAGAGCTCAGACTTTAGCAAAGAGAGACAGATAATAAATAAAATGCATAAGTAAGATATCTCAGACATTAAATAATAATAACAAGGGCTCTGGAAAAAAATAAAACAGAGAAAAGAGTTTAGAGGGGGAGGAAGTGGGGTTAATTCAAATTAGAGCATTGTACAGTTTCTAGGGTTACTACAATAAAGCCCCATAACTGTGTGGCCTAAGCAACAGAAATTTATTCTGTTTACAGGTCTGTAACAGAGAAGTCCATTCACACCAAGGTGTGGGTAGGGTTGGTTGTTTCTGAGGCCTCTTTCCTGGGCTTGTAAATGGCGGCCACCTGTGCTCACATAGCTTCCCCTGTTTCTGTGTTCTAATCCCCTCTTCTTATTTGGGCATATGGAGGTAGGGTCCACACGAATGACCTACTTTTAACTTAATCATATCTTTAAAAATCCCATCTCGCAATACAGTCACATTCTGAGGTCCTGAGTATTAATTAAGACTTACATAACTTTGAGATGGAGAGGGAAACACAGCTCAGCAGGATCAGGCATCCAGAGAAAGCCTTGCTGAGAAGGTGGTGTTTGGTAAAGTCTTGCAAGTTGAACAAGCTAGTCGTGCAGAGATCTGAGGGAAAGCTGATGTTGCAGTGAGCAAGTGCAAAGGCTCTGAGCTGCAGGCTTTTGTGGGTTTGAGTTGCTGCAAGGATGTTATTATGGCTAAAGTAGGGGAACACGAGGGGGTAGGACAAGAGGCCAGGGAGGTAAGGAGAACAGGAAAAATAAGGTAGACCCTGAAAATGTGGGAAAGACTTTGATTTTTGGTGTTTGTGTGTGTTTTGCTTTGCTTTGTTTTGAGATGGGATTTCACCTGTGCTGGCCAGGCTGATCTTAAACTCCTGGGCTCCAGTGATTCTTCCACCTCAGCCTCCCCAGTAATTGGGACTTACAGGTGATACCACTGTGCCCAGGACTCTGGCTCTGAGTAGATTCTATTAGACACTTATGCTGAGCACTCCAGGGCCACAAGGCTAAGGAGAAGGGAGCCATAGTTAGTATCCTTTCAGAAATGATACCTCTATTTCTAGGGCTGTTGCTATCATGACTTGTAAACATTGCCTCAATTCTTGATGTTACTACTGAAAAGTAGTAGTAGGGTACTTAAATTGGTGCATTGTATATCCTTTTCTCCTTTCTCTCCGCCGGGCTATTTCCTGCCATCCTCTGTGGTGGCTGTTATGGGAAGTCTGCTTCTGACTTGTTACTTTTGAAATCATGGTTGCAGAATCATATTCTTTGCAGGTTTTGTGGGTTATATGCCTGCAATCACCCGGGAATGAATATCTAATATGTATGATACCAATTTGTCAAATTCAAAATTGCTAAAACAACAACCAACCAAAGCCATGGTGAGTATTGATGGTGCATAATACCTCTTGCAGAAGTGTTGGGAAGACCAGGTAAAGGAACATCTTTGAGAAATACTATGTAAAGTTAGGCACTGTTACAATGTCTATGCAAGAAACATAAAACACTACAAATGTTTAAGTTTTATCATTCCTATTGTTCCACTCCTTCCTTTTTCTTTAGGTCTTTGTTCTACTTCTTATTTTCTGCAGGGTTTACTATAGCCTCATGCCTTCCTGTGTCCTACTTTCCAGTGAGGTAGGAGCTGCACAAATTGTGGGAGACATAGGCTTTAGAGTCACACAAACATGGAGTGACATGCTGTTTCAGCCTCTTATAAGCTGTATGTCACTGGGCATGTGGCTAGACTTCCCTGGAGCTCAGATTCAATAGGTGATGCTCTAAGGACCAATAACATTCGCAAATGTAGTAAGTTATGCTCCATACTTTAGGGTATAAAATGTCTCTCCTCAGCTAAGCCTGTGCAATATTAATTTGTCACATGTGAAACTCAAGGACTAGCCTAATTTCACTAATTCCTTGCTCAACAAACAAGAAGCCAAATCATGATCTGACATTTTTTTAAACCCACGTAAATGGATCTAAATATATTTTAACTATCAGATGAAGTAGAATTCTCTTCTTAAAAATGTTTTTGTAAGTTGGATGTGATGGCACACACCTAATAAATCCTGGTTAGGTAGGAGGATTGAAAGTTTAAGGTCAGCCTGGGCTACATAGTGAGACCCAATCTCCAAATTTTAAAGGGGCTGGGGGATGTAGCTCAGTGGTAGAACATTGTCTAGCACACAAGAGGTCAGACCACAAAAAACACTTTTTTTAGAGCCACTAAAAAGCTTACATTTAATACATAGTTGGGAAAAAAGCTACTCTTGAGGATTTTACAAGAAGGGAGGTGCTAGGGTCACAGATAAGGCTTGGTATAGATGTGATATAAGTTTGATATATCAAGATGTGATAAAGGCTTGGTGTTGACTCAGATGTGGCTTCTTTTTCTGCAGCTGCATCAACTTCTGGGATCTCCTTGCCTCTCTTTAGCTCGCCCTCCCCTCTCTTCCCTTCCTTTCCCCTGACTTTCTCCTCCTCTTCCTCTTCTTCCTCCCCCTTCTCTTTGTTTTCTTTTCTTGGTAAACAAGCATTCAACACATGGATTTTGGGAGACATTTAAAATCCAAACCCTAACATTCCACCATGGCCCCCAAAGGTTCATGCTCATCTCATAATGCAAAATACATTTAGTCACTTTTTAAGAGTCCCCAAAATGTTAACAGTTCTAGTATGCTCAAAAGTTCAAGTCCAAAAATCTTCTCAGAGACATGGAAAATTCAGCTGTAAGTCCCTGTAAAAATAAAAAGAAAGTTATATACTTCCAAGATATGATGGCACAGGATTGAACATTCCCATTTCAAAAGGGGAAGAGAAAGGAGGGTTGGGACCAAAGCAAGACTAAAACCAAGCAGAGCAAACATTAAATCATATAGCTCCATGTCCAGCCTCTGGGGCACACAGTAGTGAGACGTGAGCTTCAATGGCTTGGGTAGCCCCACTCCTGTGGCTTTTCTGGCTGCAGTCCACATGGTCTTTTGCCTGGCTGGCTCTGCTCACTGCCTGTAGTTTTTCTCAGCAGACACTTCACATCACTGGCCTCTCCAGGGTCTCCATTGCAGCTTCAGCTTCATTCTCAGAGCTTCATGCATCATCCTCCAAAGAACTGCATGCAGGGACCCTTAGCCTGTCACATGCTGGTTGGCTTGTCAGGCCTTCCTTTGAAATACAGTGGAAGCCTCCATGATGCTATAACTCTTGCATTCTGCATGTCTGTGAAATCAGTATCTCATGGATGACATCAAGGTCTGCCACAGGCCCCCTTGGACTACAGCTCTACCTGCCCCAGAGTCTCTAGATGGCTGAAGATTGGCAAATGAATCTTGAACCTAAGAGATTCAATTCCCTAAGTGGCCTTGTGCAAGCAGGGCACATAGGTCTTGCTGATTCCTGAGATGCCCTCAAGGCATCTTTCCTATTATCCAGTGCAAAGTGCTTGGCTTCTTTTCAAAGGCACAATCTCTTCAGAAACCATACCCTCCAAGACTACAACTTTGAACACTCTTCTTTTCTGTCCAACTGCACATTTTTCAAATCTTTCTGTTCTGCTTTTTGCCTTTGATTCTTACCATAAATCCAAATAAAAACTCCTAGCAGTGCCCATGCCACTGCCTGAATGCTGTGCTGCCTTGAAATTTCCTCTGTCAGATAAACTAGTCTAAAACTGTTAAACTCATAATCCTACAATGTCTCATGGCATGGACAAAATCTAGACAAGTTCTTTGCCAGAATGTAGCATGAATGATCTCAAGCCAGTTCCCAATGGAGTCCTCATTTCCATCTGAATCCTCATGAACCTGGCCTTTACTCTCCATTCTGATCTTCTGAGCCCTCGCTAGAATTTCCCACCAAGCTCTGCTTATAGCTTTCTAGACTTTCTTTAACCCACATCCTCAGACCCTCCCACAAACCCATTCCAGAGGCTTCTGAGCCACATCATCAGGTGAATCATAGCAATGATTCCACTTCTCAGTACAAATTTTCTGTGTTAATCTGCTTTCCATCATTGTGAAAAAAAACACCTGAAAGAAATTGACTTTACCTCCTAATAGTGCTACTGACTGGCAACTAAGCCTTTAGCATATTTGGTGGAGAATTTTCTTTTTCTTGGTGGTACTGGGCTTGAACTCAGGGCTTTCTGTTTGCTAGGCAGATACTCTACCACTTGAACCACTCCACCAGCCCTGTTTTGTGTTGGGTATTTTTGAGATAGGATCTTGCAAACTATTTGCCCAGGTTGGTTTCAAACCACAGTCCTCCTGATCTTTGCCTCCTGAATAGCTAGGATTATAGGCATGAGCCACTGGCTCTCGGCTTTGGACATTTAAGATACAAACTATAACAGTCCCTGTGGCCAAGGATTGTTGTCTTAAAATAATTTATGTAATTCTCCTCATTTTGCTTTAAAAAACTGCTCCTTGCCTCCACCTCCTGGAATATATGCACAGTTTACTATGATATGTGTATTCCCCTTGCAATATTTATTCCCAAACAAACCTACTAATTTTTGATCTTTGTTTATTATTTAGGTTGACACCTCCTTTTTTTGGAAAAAATAAATTTTTTCCAAAACATCTATTTTTTTCTAACGGCATCATATTAATTGGCTTTTCGTCACTGTAACAAAAAACCTTACACAGGCCACTATGAAGAAAAGGAAGTTTCTTTAACTTATAGTCTTGGAGGTTCAAAATCAAAGGCTGGATATTCCCATTGATTTGGTCTCTGGTGGTGGCATATAATGGTAGAAACACGTGTAGAAAGAGGAACACAAAGAAAGAAAATGAGAAAGGACAGGCTTACTACTTTTATGACAGTCCTCTCATGAGAATTTAGGGGATCATATGAGAACAATCAAGGAGTCCCATGAGAAATATTTCATGCCCCATGGACCTCCCACAAGGTCCTACCTCCCAATAGTTCCACTTCTTCCCAACACAGCTATCTTGAGGACTAAACCTTTAATCACAATGGACCTTTAGGTAATGTTTATATCACATCCACACCACAACACATATAGATAACTTACTTATGACATATAACTCATAATTGTTACGTTTATTTATTTTTGGTCTCTTCCTCCTCCTTTTCTCTGCCAGTAGAATGTTTTATGAAAGCAAGATTTTTGTCTCTGTGTTTATTGATGCATCATAAGTCTTAGTACAGTCTAGAAGGAAATATTTGGTGATTGATGAAGAGTGAAATCCTATAGATTACAAGTCACCTAGTATAGATCCAGGACACATGCATTAACACAGTGAGACAGACTCTCAGGGAGTTCTTAAGCATCTCTCCTCTTCATGCTTCTTCCTTCATCTAACTGCCATATCCCCTTTCTTTCCTGTCTGGTCCATTTGCACTATTCTTCCTTCCCCTTCCTTCTTTACCTTTTTTCTCATCTGGCTCTTTCACTATGCAAACAATAGATAACTAGGTTTCCTGGGTGAAGTTGTCAATTGAGAGGGACATACCTTTGCTGGAGAGTCAAAACTAAAACATCACTGCATTGAACAGTGATATTTACAGTGCCTGCCTGTCTGTACCCTCTGGCTCTGTCCTGGAAAAATAGATTAGATTTCAGTTTTTAAAGGATGATCAGTTTAAAATAGTTCCACCTACTTCCAATGTACAGTAGTGCTGATTATAAGATTTATAACACTAAGGAATTATACCAAATGAAATCATTAAACAGCACACTGCAACAAATTTAAAATGTTATAAATTAGAAGTTGCACCATGATTTCTTGCCAGCGAGGAAGGAAAAGATGCACTCCTGATTAAATTATGATGCAACGCCTTTTTAATATTTAGGGTTTGTTGCTTTGCAAGTAAATATGCAATCTTAGTTGTTTCTCCAAAAGCAAATATTTGCTTCTCTACTATCAAATTTGAGCCCCACTGCTGTTCTGTGACTTTCTCTGAACATTTGAACTTTCGTTTCTATACTGAATCATAAAGTAATCTTTATGAAGAAATCTTCATAAAATATAATGAAGACATCTTAAACAGCAACTCAGTTTAACACTGGTAGTGACAACTGTCCACATAGTTCAATTGAAGTGATGACATCAGTAGCAATTATGGGAAATTTGGAACTGCACAGGAAGGGACAGCTGTGTATGAACTCCAACTGAGTGATGTAATTTAAGATTGTGGATTATAAAACACATGATTTCAGATGCATTCACATGCAAATATGGGTTTTAGAGTCAATTAAGTGGATTAGTAATTTAGGAATTCCATTCGTTGTTTTCTTCTACAGAAATAAATAAAAAGCTGTGTTGTACAAACTCTAAAGTTGATACAGGAAAGAGTAGGAAATACTCTGGAGTTAGTAGGTATAGGTAAGAACTTTCTCAATGAAACCCCAGCAGCACAGCAACTAAGAGATAGCATAGATAAATGGGACCTCATAAAACTAAAAAGCTTCTGTTCATCAAAAGAAATGGTCTCTAAACTGAAGAGAACACCTACAGAGTGGGAGATAATATTTGCCAGCTACACATCAGATAAAGGACTGATAACCAGAATATATAGGGAACTTAAAAAACTAAATTCTCCCAAAACTAATGAACCAATAAAGAAATGGGCAAGTGAACTAAACAGAACTTTCTCAAAAGAAGAAATTCAAATGGCCAAAAAACACATGAAAAAATGCTCACCATCTCTAGCAATAAAGGAAATGCACATTAAAACCACACTAAGATTCCACCTCACCCCTGTTAGAATAGCCATCATTAGCAACACCACGAACAACAGGTGTTGGCGAGGATGCGGGGAAAAAGGAACCCTTTACACTGTTGGTGGGAATGTAAACTAGTACAAGCACTCTGGAAAAAAATTTGGAACCTACTTAAAAAGCTAAACATTGATCTACCATTTGATCCAGCAATACCACTCTTGGGGATATACCCAAAAGACTGTGACACAGGTTACTTCAGAGGCACCTGCACACCCATGTTTGTTGCAGCACTATTCACAATAGCCAAGTTATGGAAACAGCCAAGATGCCCCACCACTGATGAATGGATCAAGAAAATGTGGATACTGTACACAATGGAATTTTATGCAGCCATGAAGAAGAACGAAATGTTATCATTCGCTGGTAAATGGATGGAATTGGAGAACATCATTCTGAGTGAGGTTAGCCTGCCCCAAAAGACCAAAAATTGTATGTTCTCCCTCATATGTGGACATTAGATCAAGGGCAAATACAACAATGGGATTGGACTTTGATCACATGATAAAAGCGAGAGCACACAAGGGAGGGGTGAGGATAGGTAAGACACCTAAAAAATTAGTTAGCATTTGTTGCTAGCCCTTAACTCAGAGAAACTAAAGCAGATACCTTAAAAGCAACTGAGGCCAACAGGAGAAGGGGACCAGGAACTAGAGAAAAGGTTAGATCAAAAAGAATTAACTTAGAAGGTAACACACAAGCACAGGAAAATAATGTGAGTCAACTCCCCGTACAGCTATCCTTATCTCAACCAGCAAAAACCCTTGTTCCTTCCTATTATGGCTTATACTCTCTCTTCAACAAAATTAGAAATAAGGGCAAAATAGTTTCTGCTGGGTAGTGAGGGGATGGGGGGAGAGGGAGGGGGTGGAGTGGGTGGTAAGGGAGGGGGTGGGGGCAGGGGGGAGAAATGACCCAAGCCTTGTATGCACATATGAATAATAAAACAATAAAGAAAAAGCTGTGTTGTGGAGGACTTGACATGAGCTGTGCTTCTCTGCAGGAGTTGGTGAGCTCACTTTGCTCATTGGGCTTGGTGTGCCTTCAGAGAGGGCAGCTGGTGTTCTTTTGCGTGGGAAGGGACTTAAATTTTAAGGGAAATGATGTCATGCTGGCAAGCAGGAAGTGGAGCAGTCAGTATGTTGTGGGAAGATCACGTTGAATGTTCTGTGTATTATGCAGGAGTGGCCACCCTGAAATATTGACTTAATGGTCACAGTCTGCCCTCTGGGTGTCTGTGAGAGTAATTGAATTCCTCTCACCCACACTCTGAAATGCTGTCGGATTGTTGCTTATCTGTCGCTTTCCTCACTTTCTTCAACCTTTTCTCAAAGCTTCTGAAGCCTCTTGATGAACTTTAACATCAACCAAAAAGTCACACATGCATTTATTATCTATTGCCTAATACATAATAATGCAATAGCCACCACCTCCAGAATCCTCTATGGATGCCATTGGGCAAAATATTTTATTTATGACAAAATTAAAGCTTAGAGAGGATGAATACCCCTTTTCAAGGACACAACTAATGAGTGTGGATCAGTGTTTCAAAGTCAAATCTCCTTGCAATTAATAACAGTTTTTACATATCTCCTTATAAGAAACTTGTGAAAGTGATATGATAAACCTATGTTCCAATAAGCAGAGAATTTTAAATTGTTGTCCCAAGTATATTATGCACTTACTCTAATGGTTCTTCTGTTATTTCAGACACTCTTGGGGCACCGCTTTGGTTGCTTTCAGGACCTGTGTGTTGAGTATGCTTTATAGTTGGGCACTATTCATCCGTTCAGGTCAGTGTGACTGTTAAAGCAAACCTCCTGTTTGCTATGGAAGTCGGTCTGCTGACTGAGATGGAGATGGCTGTGATCAATATGGTGATAGGATTTTCAGTCATTAAGACATGGCAACAATTTCTTGAGTTGGCTTCCAAACAAAGCGCAGGTATTTTTGGGATATGTGTGATCTCTTTTAGGATGGTGATGATTTGAGGGATATTAGACATTTATGGAAATGGAACTGCCAGAGATTCAAAAACAGCCAGAACCCACATCGACTTCACTTATTAACACTAAGAACTCAAACTACACATCGGGAATCCTAAATTGGCTGCTCAAGGCAGTACATGGGTACTGGGAGTGTTTTCTTGGTCCTTTCATTGCACCTACACAGTGTGTTAATAGGCTAAGCAGTTAGCAGATTTTAAGCTTGTTGACAATATAAGCACTTGTTTAACCACAAGTGTCCTATTTCCAACAATGAAAGGTGTTGATGTTAATCCCATGCCTTCTGAAGGCACGTGAGTTTTTGATCTCTGGAGTTTATCTTCTTTCATTCCAAAGGAATTTTGAATACTAGGCACTTCTCTGCTCACAAAGCCCTTCAGGTTTTTCATGTTCCAGTTCAAACACTCGTTCAAGCATTCCCAACTAAAAATAATATACTTCCTTTCCTTGAATTTTTTATAACGTCTCAGCAAGTCTCCCTGGGCACCTCCAATTAGCTGCTTCCTGCTGTCCCTTCTTTGTGAATAGTTCTTATGTCATTTAATAGGGTGTGTCCTTGGCCAGTAAGTGCTCCTGGGGAAATAATGCTTGGGCTCTTCAAAGAGATCCACTTACCTCTGAAATAGCAAAAATTACTCCCAAGATTGCAATCTTGTCACCTCCTTTTTTTTCTTTGTTCTTGCTCCTTTGGCAGCTTTCTTGCTTTGATTTTCAATTTATTCCTGGGTTCTAAAGCTTGCTATTGACTCTGCTTAGTTATTTGGTGGTACTGGGGTTTGAGCTCAGGGGTTCACACTTGCAAAGCAGGTTCTTGAGCTGCACCTCCAACTCTGTCTAGTTTTGACAAATCTCTTGTATCCATACTGCTAGTGTTGACTTGCCTGTTACTGCATTAGCTCTACTGTTGCTCAGCTTTGGTGACCGGTCTCTGCTTCTTAGTTTATAACCTGGGGCAATGCCCATCTCTAATGCTAAGGCTGCTACCCAGAATAAACCTTACTTATCACTTATCACCATAGAAAGACTTGGGACAGTCTTGAGGCTGGAGTCCATGTAGGATCCCCATGCTAGCCCTCCAGTACCTAGAACTGCTCTTTGTATGGGCGTATCCTTAATAAAAATTTGTGAATGCAATAAGTTAGAAAAAGCAGTTTTAGTAGCATTTCATGATGAGGAAAGGGAAATATTTTTTTCCAATGAATATTAATTGTGCTTTTTCTTTAGATGAGACACCATGGTAGATCCTGAGGGTTTGAAGGTGAAAAGACCCTCAAGGGAATCTCATTGGACTGCACATGGAGTTGGAGGGGAAGTCTGAGTGATAAACTTGGACAGAGATGATGGAGAACCTAGGAGTTTGTAGACTTTATCATAGTCCAGTTACATAGGAATGTTGAAAACATCGTGGGAGTTAAAATGTCTAAGGTAGAAAAAGTCTTGCTGCTGGGTGCAGAATGATGGTTCTAAGGAAGGAGGAAGAGGCAGGTGGGAGACAAACGTAAGGGGTCATGAGCAGTCTTACAGGGCTGCTCACCTACTCCTTGTTTAAGTTTTTCTGTGATTCTGGTTAGAAACAGAGATTTTCATATGAGGATTAAAACAAATGATCACACAGCCTCCTGGAGCTCATGTTTTCTTATTGGCATGGCATGGTGTGACTTTCAAAATAATGCAGTCTGCTGTGATAGGCATCTGAAGTTTTATATTTTGGGTATGGGGGGCAAATAGGGGTCCAATCTTGCCTGTGAGCTTGAGATTTTGCATAATGGCACAGATGGTATGGTCAAGTTTTTTGATTATGAAGCAAGCTCTAAAAAAATAGAAAAAGCTAAGTGATCGTCATCTATATAAACTGTAAGTCATCTTTCTCTGCATTTCATTAGAGCAGCAGCTTTGAGGGCTGAAGTAAGTAGGTTATCCTCCCATCTAACCAACACTGCCAGCTCTTGAGGCCCCAAGTGACACGAGCTCAGTTCAGAGTGGGGTAGAGGGAGATGTGGGTGAATTGCATTTTAAAGTCTGGGTTGCTTTGTGTCACTCTGTCTCTTGTTATTGCCAAGCACAAGCAATCTCAATCTCGCTTCTCCAAAAGTTGTCACTCAAGGGACTCACTATCCCAAGCTGTTGACACCCTCTATGTCAAGGCTGCTGGACTCAAGGCAACCATTCCAGTAAGTATTAGGCTCTGCTTAGAAGGGTGGTATAAGGGACATTGCAATCATGGGTACAACTTATTTCTGTTTGTTTTATTGTAGGAAGACCACATTAAAAATATACGATTGTTAAAAAAGAAAACGAAAAAGCTATTTATGGTAAGTCAGAATGTCATTTTCCTTTTTCACTTTTCTACCTGTTTGATTCTCTTTTCCCTACATTTTAATTAAATAGTCATGAAGTAATAATCTGGGGGATATTTCAGTGACATTAAAGACAAACAGACAAACCAATGGTTTATCTCATGAAATTTTTTGTGTCTTCTTTATAGAAGAACTGCAGATTCCAGAAACAGCTTCTGTCCTTCTTCATGGAAGATGTTTTTGGTCAACTCCAATTACAAATTTGCAAAGAAATACAATTTGTGGAAGACTTTCATAGCCTTAGGCAGAAATTGAGCCACTGTGTAAGTATGTACAGCAAATGTGCTGTGTTTGGATTTGGAAACCTATCTAAAAACAGCATGGAGAAGCTGTCTCCATAACAATGGGTGAGTATTGTCACCCATTATGAAGCTGTCTCCATACCAATATGAATTATATGAAGCTGTCTCCATACCAATGGCTTTCTGATTGTTGACTTGCTGTCCAAAAGGAGAGCCCATCACCAGGGAAATAGCTCAAAGAACCATGCATACCTCATAATGCCACTATTTATTATGTCTTAAAGAATGCCACATACAACATATTGAAAAGAGCTAATAATGGAGAATGATCCTCAAATAGATATTTTTAAAATTGTCTCTTCATTATAGAATGTCCATGTAACTCCTTCATCCATTTAACGAATATTTCTTGACTACCAGCTCTCTCTTTCTGTCCCATATAAATAAAAGCTTTTTGATTGCCGTTTTCTTATTTGTGCATCTAATTTTTTAAGTAGATGTACTCTTTTGAAGGTATAATTGCAATCAAAATTTAAGAAGGAGGGGTAAGGTTTCTTTCATACCTAAATTATTTGCTGCCTCTGTCATTATCAAAGTAAGCAAAAAAAGGAAAAGTGACCAGGTTCCTATAAAAACATCCACAGTAAGAAGGAAGTGCAGATAGAAAAGCCAGTCAGGATGGGTGTGGTGTTGGTTGGATTGCTTCCGTGGAGTGTTGAATTCTTTGGGTGACTTTGTTTGGGCTCCTGCAATGACCCTCCCAGTCTCCTGCAGTTGTACTATGCAGAAACTGCAAAGGGGATGGTGCAGCCTTGGGGGTGCCAGAGGAAATAGCTTTCCAACTTCAAGCACCATGTCACTGAGACTTAGATTCTGGGTAGTTGAAGATGGCTTCTACTTTATAAGAACAGGGTGTGTTTTTCTTATGGTTCCCTAGAACCCTCCCTGGGGGGCTTGCAGCTGGGCATTTTAGTGTGAAAATGGTCAGTTAGGCAAAATTTACTTTCTTATCTTCCTTGTTTAGTTTGTGTTTAAGTTTGTTTGGAACTTGGGTTGCATGGTTTTTCATAAACTCTCCTATTCTGTTATATTAGAATTAACAACAACTGAGAGTGGATTGTTGTTCCCCGGGTTGGTGTCCTAGTGTACTTGATGATTGAAGACTCCAGACCAGGAGTTAAGAATTAAAGCAAACACAAGGTTTATTGAAAAGATGCAAAGCACCCTGATGGGTGGGATTTAGTGAAAGAACTAACTCAAAGAAAGGCTGAAGTCCAGGAGACGATACAGGGCATTAACTGGCTTAGGTCCAACTATTCCATATTTGTGATTGATTAGGGCCTCATCAGCTTCTCATTAAATCTGACCACCTGTCTGACCCTCTCCTTATTGAACTGGACATTCCAGGAGGGTCTGGTCAGCTTGTCCTGGCCTTGGAAGTCTGCCCAACTTGTCCTGGCCATGGGGCCCACTACTCACACTGTGCAGCTGCTTGTTGCTTTGGTGAGAGACTCATTATTTTTCTGAAAAGCCTGTTAGATGTCTCTTTAGATATCAGCTTTTAAAGTTCCACCTCATCCAAAATGGAGTCACCTTTGTCATTGCTCCCCTTAAATTCCTTGCTGCATTTCTGCATTTATTCCCCTTCATGTTTGTTCCCTTTACACAACAATGATAAGACTACAAACTGGTACCTTTTTGTAGGTAACAACAACATGGAGAGAGTGCTGTCCTGTCTGAAATAATGGGGAAGCTCATCACTTTTCTTGGGTTTATTCCATAATTAACCTATAAGGTTGCCTTATGAATAACTGAGACAATGAATAACTAAAAATAGTCTCTCATATGTATGTTAAATTATTACATAATTTTGCATTTACCACCAGTTGGTTATGTTGTTATCACTCCCAATAAGAGAGAAAAGGCTTGAAAAGTAGGGGAATAAAAGACCTGATATTGGTGGGTAATGATGAGACCAATGGCAGACACGGTAGGCCACAGTAGAGTCATCCAAAGGAACAAATGAGCTTTTCCCATTTCAGAATCTAGGATACTCTTCAGTCTAAGCTGGTGGAGTGACTCAAGCGGTAGAGCACCTGCCTACCAAGGGCAAGGCCCTGAGTTCAAGCCCCAGTACCACCACCAAAAAAAAAAAAAAAAAAAGTGCTAAAAAAAAAAAGAAGAAATACTCTTCTGTATCTTCAGTTTCTCTTCTTGCTGCACTGTTTCTCTGTTTCTTTCTTGTTGCTCTGTTCAGATGCTATGTAGTTTATTAGCCATCTGATTTAACTTACATTACTTTCAATGAAGCTTGTTAATGGTGGCAAGGCATTACAGAAGTCCTTGCATGAATAGAGGTGTATGAGGACACCAGGAACCTCCAAACTTAATGTTTATTTCATCATGGATTTGCTTTTGTTAGCTCGAAAGTTAAACATGTAATGATGGTCATAACAAAAACCAAACAATATTCTAGATTAGAACTTCGAAATTTAGATCTAAGAACTTCGGTTTTCCTTGATTTGTTTTGGAGCAGTTTTTCCCTAAAGGCATCTCAGTCAGTATTAATGCCTTTCTCAGAGACTTGACTAACTGTGGGCTGGGCACCTGGCACCTTGTAGTGGTTGCTGCTTAATAAAGTGGCTGGCGCCCCCTGGTGACAGAATGCGAACACACCAGTCATTGGATCTCCACCTGCAGCAAAGAACTGAACTTGGGGTTGTCCTCAAATTCTCCACCTTAAGCTCATCCTTGTTAGCATCCGTTGATTTGTTTCATAGACTATGGAGTTTATACAATAAGCCAGCGACCCTGAAACAGAAAGTGATAGAATCAGCATCAGACATTGCTTTAGGGAACTAGATATTGGTCTTGAGTTCAATCTGTTTAACATAAATTTATTAATAATCTTCTCAATGAAGAATTCTGAATTTGTAGCCAGAGCAGGGTTTAACAAGGAGAAATGATAACACTGTGACTCAGGCAACATTAATTTAAATGATGTTTGTTTTCTTAACAAAAATAGACACAGTATAATCTGTATATAAACAGCCAATATATGCAAACTAATTGCACTATCAGTGCTTTCTCTGTTGTTTCCACTATTGGGGATGTTTTAAAGAAAAATAGGAAAATGCTAACTTTGCCCTCCAGGCGTCTTACATTTTGTGTGTGTGTGTGTATGTGCTGTAGGGGGACTTAGGGAGAACAAAGGGAGGGCAAGGGATTCTTACAAACATTTGCCACAAAAGGAAGCATGAAGGGGTCTTAGCAGAAGCCCCAGCAAAGCTCTGAGAATTCAGAGCTCAGAGAATTCAGATCAGAATTCCTGGTCAAAATAGAAACAGGAAAAATTTCAGGGGATGTTGAAAGGGACGCTGAGTCCTGCAGATTTGATTTGCACAGAACCTTGGTGTATTTCATTCAAAGGTGAGGGGAATTTTCTTCCATGATCAGGAAACAGGAGGAAATAGCCAAACGCCTGTTGCCAGGACTCTGGTAGAATGTGTGGGCTAGTGTGATGCTGTAGGCCAAATGCGTTCAGTGCTGCATTTACACTGGCCTTCCAGAGGTCGATGATGTCTGTGTCCTGAGAAGCTGATTTAGATACAGAATTTGGACAGATTATCAATTTCCTTCATATGTGTACCTACTTAGTATTTGAAATTATGTGAACAACAAAACATTAATGTGTGTTTTTTCTGAAACCCCCTATCCTAAGAACCCCCAAATGTGTTATGGATTGATTTATATAACATTTAGTAAATTAAATAATTACTTATTGTATTTTTTTTTTTAGAAATTGTTATCTTGTGGGTGGTATTTTAAATGGTTATCTTGTATGTGGTTTTGATCTGTGTGAATTTTTTCTTTATGTTAGCAATTTTTACTGAACATCAAAGTAGTTAAAAATTGATTATTTGGTTAATAATACAAAAAAGGTATTTTAATTTGAGATGGTATTTTTTCCAGATAATGTTTTTACCAAACAGGGTTTGACTTTTGGTGAATTTGTTCAATGTATGTTGAACTAGTGGAATTTTTCACTTAGGAAGAGCAGAGTTCTTGGGGTATGTCTATATCATAGCTGGGTTATCTTGGTTTTGGGTCACCAAGAGAAAACTCACAGAACAACTCTTGTACAACTAGGGATTAGATAGTGGATCACCTATTGTCAGCTGGAGATGACCAAGGTCACCTTGACCCTGGCCTGTTTTGTTGGTACACTATTTTATAGTGTTCTTCTACTTATTAAAAAACTCACTGTAAAATAGTATGTTATGTTATGTGGGCAGCAACCTCAGACATTTAGTGTTTATTGTGTCTCTGGATTAGATTTTGAGACCATGCCCTGTGATTGACCTCTACCATTCTGGTCTATGATTTTTCACAATAAAATTGAGTAATCACTCATCTTAAGCAATGCATGACTCTAGTTCTGCTTCTCTTCCATCATTTATTCTTTCCTAGGTAACATTATGTTACCCATTACTATTCATTTAATTTTAATTAAAATTCTATTTAAAGTGAAAATTGACAAGTTCTAGTTGTTCATCTTTATGGGGCGTGACGTGATGTTATGAGTTATAAATATAATATGGAATAATCAAGATAATTATCAGTTCCTTCACCTCAAATACCTATGTTGTTTTTGGGGGGGGGGCGAACATTTGAAGCTTACTTTCAGTGATTTTGAAATGTACAATACATTATCATTTACTGTATTCACAATGGTGAGTAATATATCTCAAAGCAACAAACAAAACAACTAATTCCTCCTGTCAAATTAAGCTTTTGTACTCTGGCCATCATCTCCCTATTCCCTCCAACCCAAAGGTGATTTGAGTTTGATTATTTTCAATTCCACATATAAACAAGAGCAAGCAGCATTTGTCCTTCTGTGCCTGGCTTGTTTTACTTAGGATAATGTCCAATTCTATCTGTGTTGCCAGAAATTACAAGATTTCTTTTTAAGGTTGAGTAATTCTATTATGTATGTATACACATTTTATTCATCCATTCACCTATTGACACTTAAGTTGATTTCATAACTTGATTATTGTGAATATTAGAGTGGGCATGTGACTGCAAATATCGGTTAGACATATTGATTTCAAATTTTGGTAAAATATCTAGAAGTAGGAATGTATGGCAACTTATTTTTAGTATTTTGAGGAATCCCAGCACAGTTTCCCCTAAAAGCTATACTGATTTATATTTCCAGCAATGAGCAATCATTCCCATTCCCTTTCATTCATTCTTTTTTTTTTTTTTTAAGATTCTAGAAATCTTTTTTTGATAGTGGAAATTAATTGTACTAAGGGGTCTCATTGTGATATTTCCATACAGTCATATAAGGTACTTTGATCAAATTTACTGTTACTGCTTTTTAGCCCCTCCTTTTCTGCCCCCATTTTAAAAGCTTTTAGTGGATTTTACTATGTTCTTTTCATATATATACATGAATTTATTGCTTATATTAATCCTCCATCACCTTCTCCTTTGCCCTCTCACTGTTTTCCCCCAAGCAGTTCCTCTTATACAATAATGTCTTGTTCTTGTTCTTCTTCTTCTTTTAGGTCTGGATTCCACATATGAGTGAAACCTTGTTGTATCTGTCTTTCTGAGCTAGGCTTATCTTGTTCAACATTATAATTTCCATTTTCCTAAAAATAACATAACTTCATTCTTCTTTATGCTTAAATAATACTTTATTGTTTATATTGATCACATTTTATTTATCCATCCGTTGGTTGTTGGGCACCTAAGCTGATTCCACTGCTTGGCTATAATACTGCCATAAACATGGTGTGCAGGTGTCACTAGTGTGTGGTGACTCACATTTCTTTGGATATGTACCCGAGTGGTAGAGAAGGATCATTTGGGAGTTTTACTTTTAGTTTTTTGAGGACTGTTCATATTTATTTTCATAGTGTCTGCACTAATTTTCATTCTCACCAGTGGTGTATCCTCACCAAAATTTGTTCATTTTCTTGATGCTAGCCATTCTGATACGAGTGGAAGCTCATTTTGATTTGTATTTTTTATGGCTAAATACATTTCTGCATGCATTTATTGGCCATTTGTAATTTTTTGTTCGTGAACTGTCTGTTGAAGTCATTTACCAATTTATCAGTTGGGTTGTTCTTTTGCTGTTTAACTTTTGGAGCTCTTTATATATCCTGGATATTAATCCAAACATTTCCCCCTATCATGTATGTTGTCTCTTGATTCTAGTTATTGTTTCCTTTGCTATATGGAAGCTCTTTAACATTTGTCAATTCTTGTTCTTATTTCCTGAGCTATTTGAGGCCTAGTTAGAAAGTTGTTACCTACGCCTATAATTTGAAGTGCTTTTCCTGTTTTCCCATAGTATTTTGGAAGTTTCAGGCTTTTTTCTTTTTTACATTTTATTAACATATTTTAGTTGAATGGGGTGGGGGTTCATTGTGACATTTATACATGTGCTTATAATGTATCTTAGATTCACCCCTCCATCATCCCTCCCTCCTCTCCTTCTTAGAGCAATTGCATCAGGTTTCACTGTTCTGTTTTCCTACAATCATATAAAGTACATCAACCATATTTTTTTCCCTTCTTCACCCTCCTCATTTACCCTCCCACCCCACTGATACCCATCCTCAGACACAGCATAACAAAATGCATGTAAAGCTGTTGACTAACAGGGAGCAGGTGATGGAGTTAATCTGATTAAAGTTTCAGGCCTTACATTAACTAAAATAGATTGTAAGCATTTCTGTAAATGCTGCAATGTATCCTGATGCAACAATAATCTGATGATAAAGAAGATATTTGATCAAGTTTGATTTTTGCATAGGGTGAGAAATAGGGATTTAGTTTCAGTCTTCTATATGTGGATATCCAGTTTATCCAGTACCATTTTTTTTGAAGTGGTTGCCTTTTTTACAATGTTTGTTTTTGACACTTTTGTCAAAAATCAGATGGTTATAGATGTGTGGGCTTATTTCTGGATTTTTCTATTCTATTCCAATGGCCTATGTGTCTGCTTTTATACCAATATCATGCTTTTTTTGTTCCTATGGTTCTGTAGCATAATTCAAAGTCAGGTACTGCAATATCTCTAGCATTGCTCTTTTTTGTTCAGGATTATTTTGGCTATACAGGAACATTTATGCTTCCATATGAATACAAGCATTGATTTTTATATTTGAAAAATAACATTGGAATTTTGATGGTGATTGCATTGAATCTGCAGAATACTTTTGGTAGTATAGACCTTTCACAATATTAAATCTGGTGGTTTTATAATATTTATTGTAGAGGTCTTTCACTTCCATAGTTTAGCTTATTCTAGACATTTAATTTTTGAGGTTATTGTGAATGGAATTTGTCTTCCTAATTGCATTCTCCGCATGCTTGTCGTTGCATATAGAGAAGCTACTGGTTTTCATGTGTTGATGATGTATCTTCCTACTTTGCTCAATGTGTATCAGAATTAAAAGGTTTTTTGGTGGAGTCTTTAAAGGATAGGATCACCCAAGAGGAAATTAATCACCTGAATAGATCTATAACACAAAATGAAATTGAAGCAGCAATCAAGAGTCTCCCCAAAAAGAAAAGTCCAGGACCTGATGGATTCTCTGCTGAATTCTATCAGACCTTTAAAGAAGAACTGATATCAACCCTCCTTAAACTGTTCCACGAAATAGAAAGGGAAGGAAAACTGCCAAACACATTTTATGAAGCCAGTATTCCACTTATCCCAAAACCAGGCAAAGACACCTCCAAAAAGGAGAACTATAGGCCAATCTCCTTAATGAACATTGACGCAAAAATCCTCAACAAAATAATGGCAAACCAAATTCAACAACACATCAAAAAGATTATTCACCATGACCAAGTAGGCTTCATCCCAGGGATGCAGGGGTGGTTCAACATACGAAAATCAATAAATGTAATAAACCACATTAACAGAAGCAAAGACAAAAACCACTTGATCATCTCAATAGATGCAGAAAAAGCCTTTGATAAGATCCAACACCATTTCATGATAAAAGCTCTAAGAAAACTAGGAATAGAAGGAAAGTACCTCAACATTATAAAAGCTATATATGACAAACCTACAGCCAGCATTATACTTAACAGAGAAAAACTGAAACCATTCTCTCTAAAATCAGGAACGAGACAAGGATACCCACTATCTCCACTCCTATTCAACATAGTACTGGAATTCCTAGTCAGAGCAATTAGGCAAGAAGAAGGAATAAAAGGAATACAAATAGGTAAAGAAACTGTCAAAATATCCCTATTTGCAGACGACATGATCCTATACCTTAAAGACCCAAAAAACTCTACTCAGAAGCTTCTGGACATCACCAGTAGCTATAGCAAGGTAGCAGGATATAAAATCAACATAGAAAAATCATTAGCATTTCTATACACTAACAATGAGCAAACGGAAAAAGAATGTATGAAAACAATTCCATTTACAGTAGCCTCAAAAAAAATCAAATACCTAGGTGTAAACCTAACAAAAGATGTGAAAGACCTCTACAAGGAAAACTATACACTTCTGAAGAAAGAGATTGAGGAAGACTATAGAAAGTGGAGAGATCTCCCATGCTCATGGATTGGTAGAATCAACATAGTAAAAATGTCGATACTTCCAAAAGTAATCTACATGTTTAATGCAATTCCCATCTAAATTCCAATGATATTCATTAAAGAGATTGAAAAATCTACCGTTAAATTTATATGGAAACACAAGAGGCCACGAATAGCCAAGGCAATACTCAGTCAAAAGAACAATGCAGGAGGTATCACAATACCTGACTTCAAACTATACTACAAAATAATAACAATAAAAACAGTATGGTACTGGCACAAAAACAGACATGAAGACCAGTGGAACAGAATAGAGGACCCAGATATGAAGCCACACAACTATAACCAACTTGTCTTTGACAAAGGAGCTAAAAATATACAATGGAGAAATAGCAGCCTCTTCAACAAAAACTGCTGGGAAAACTGGTTAGTAGTCTGCAAAAAACTGAAACTAGATCCATGTATATCACCCTATACCAAGATTAACTCAAAATGGATCAAGGATCTCAATATCAGACCACAAACTCTAAAGTTGGTACAGGAAAGAGTAGGAAATACTCTGGAATTAGTAGATATAGGCAAGGACTTTCTCAATGGAACACCAGCAGCTCAGCAACTAAGAGATAGCATAGAAAAATGGGACTTCATAGAACAAAAAAGCTTCTGCTCAACAAAAGAAATGGTCTCTAAACTGAAGAGAACACCCACAGAGTGGGAGAAAATATTTGCCAGCTACACATCAGACAAAGGACTGATAACCAGAATATATTAGGGAACTTAAAAAACTAAATTCTCCCAAAACTAATGAACCAATAAAGAAATGGACAAGTGAACTAAACAGAACTTTCTCAAAAGAACAAATTCAAATGGCCAAAAAACACATGAAAAAATGCTCACCATCTCTAGCAATAAAGGAAATGCAAATTAAAACCACGCTAAGATTCCACCTCACCCCTGTTAGAATAGCCATCATTAGCATCACCACCAACAACAGGTGTTGGCGAGGATGCGGGGAAAAAGGAATCCTCATACACTGCTGGTGGGAATGTAAACTAGTACAAGCACTCTGGAAAAAAATTTGGAGGCTACTTAAAAAGCTAGACATTGATCTACCATTTGATCCAGCAATACCACTCTTGGGGATATACCCAAAAGTCTGTGACACAGGTTACTCCAGAGGCACCTGCACACCCATGCTTATTGCGGCACTATTCACAATAGTCAAGTTATGGAAACAGCCAAGATGCCCCACCACTGACGAATGGATTAAGAAAATGTGGTATCTATACACAATGGAATTTTATGCAGCCATGAAGAAGAACGAAATGTTATCATTCGCTGGTAAATGGATGGACTTGGAGAACATCATTCTGAGTGAGGTTAGCCTGCCCCAAAAGACCAAAAATTGTATGTTCTCCCTCATATGTGGACATAGATCAAAGGCAAACACAACAAGGGCATTGAACTTTGATCACAAGATAAAAGCGAGAGCACACAAGGGAGGGGTGAAGATAGGTAAGACACCTAAAAAAATTAGCTAGCATTTGTTGCCCTTAACGCAGAGAAACTAAAGCAGATACCTTAAAAGCAACTGAGGCCAATAGGAGAAGGGGACCAGGAACTAGAGAAAAGGTGAGATCAAAAAGAATTAACCTAGAAGGTAACACACACGCACAGGAAATTAATGTGAGTCAACTCCCTGTATAGCTATCCTTATCTCAACCAGTAAAAACCCTTGTTCCTTCCTATTTATTGCTTATACTCTCTCTACAACAAAATTAGAAATAAGGGCAAAATAGTTTCTGCTGGGTATTGAGGGGTGGGGAGGGATGGGAGGGGGCGGAGTGGGTGGTAAGGGAGGGGGTGGGGGCAGGGGGGAAGAAATGACCCAAGCCTTGTATGCACATATAAATAATAAAAGAAAAAAAAATGAGAGACTTTTGATGATCTTAGCAATCATTCCAGAAAGTGTTAAAACTAACATTAATATTGAATTCATTTATCCATCTCCTTTATTTGCAATGTTTTGTCATTTTGTACTCTTCCTATTTTGAGTTTCTAACTTACTATATTTTTTTTCTAACTTTTACAAAAGTGATTATAATAAACCATTGCTCTAGAAAAAAAAAGTATAGGATCACATCATTTGCAAATAGGGATACTTTGACTTCTTCCTTTCCTACTTGTATCGTTTTTATTTCTTTGTTTTGCCTTACTGATCTGGGTAGAAATTCAAGAACTGTTTTCAATGAGAGTAGACAGAATGTGCATCCTTACTTCTTTCGTGACTTTAGAGGACATGGTGACAGTTTTTCCCCATTTAGTACAATGTTGGCTGTAGGTTTATTGTATATAGCCTTCATTATGTTGAGATACACTCCTTCTGTTTTTAGTTTTTAAGAGTTTTTATCATGAAGGGATGTTGAATTTTAACACAGGCTTTTCCTGAATCTGTTGAGATGATCATGGGATTTTTGCATATGTGTATATTATGTTTATTGCTTTGTGTATTTTGAAACATCATTGTATCCCTGGAATTAGACCAAGTAAATCATGGCATATGAACCTTTTAATGTCCATTGAATTGAATTTGCAAGAGTTTTACTGGGAAATTTTGCATCCATGTTCATCAGAGAAATTGGTCTATAATTTTTTTTGTCCTTATCCACTTTTGGTAACAGAGTAATTCTGGCTTCATAGAATGAGCTTTGTAAGATTACTTCCTGTTCTATTTTATGGAATAGTTTGAGGAGCATTGGTGTTAGTTCTTTAAAGATCTGACAGAATTCAATAGAAGTCTGGTAGAATTCAGTCCTGGGCTTTTTTCTTTGTTGGGAGACTCTATTACTGTTTTAATCTCATTGGTCATTGTAGGTCTGTGTAAGTGGTTTATAGTCTCTTGGGTCAATTTAAGTGGTCATATATATCTAGAAAATTATCATTTCTTCTAGATTTTCCAGTCTTAGAACACAGGTTTTTGAAGTATTCCCCAATGATCCTCTGGATTTCATTGGTATTTGTTTTGATAGCCCCTTCTTCATCTCTAATTCTATTAATTTTGGTCTTTTTCTTTCTTTTGGTTAGTTTAGCTAAAGATTTGTCAATCTTGTTTATCTTCTCAAAGAACCAACTCTTTGTCTTATTGATTTTTTGTATTGTAGTTCTAGTCTCCATTTCATCACTTTCTATCCTGATCTTTATTATTTCTTTCCACCTACTAATTTTGGATCTTTCTTGTTTTTATTTTTCTAAGAGATTGAGGTGCATTATTAGGTTGTTTATTTGAGAGGTCTCTGATTTTTTAATGTAGGCACCAATAACTATAAACTTTCCTCTTAGCACTGCCTTTGCTATGTCCTCCAAGTTATGATATGTGTTTTCATTTTCATTTAATTCTAGGAATTTTTTTATTTCCTCCATATTTCTTGATGATCCAATGGTCATTTAATAGTATATTGTTCAGTTTCTATGTGTTTGAATATATTGTATAGTTTCTTTTGCTTTTATTTCCATTGTGCTTTGATAAGTTACAAAAGAGGCTATCTCAATTTTCTTAGGTTTGCAAAGACTTATTTTATACCCTAAAATGTGATCTCTTTTGGAGGAAGTTCCATGGTCTGCTGGAAAGAGCATGTATCTGGTGGCTTAGCTGTTGGGTGGAATATTGTTTAGATGTTGGTTAAGTCCATTTGATCTATAGTGTCATTTAACTCAGAGATTTTTGTTTTGTCTGGATGACCCATGTATTGGTGAGAGTTGAGTTACTGAACTCACTCACTATTATTGTGTTAAAGTCTACCTGTGCTTTTATGTCTAGTATGTTTACTTTATGAAATTGGGTGTGCTGACATTTGGTGCATATATCTTCAGAATTTTTATATCATCTTGATGGGGATTGTTCCCTTTATTACTAAGAAGTGAGTCTCTTATTACTAATTTTGGTTTGAGGTCTGCTTTTTGAGATTTGAATACAGCTACTTCTGCTTGCTTTTGGTCTCCATTTGCTTGGAATATCTTTTTTCATCCTTTCACTCTAAGTCTGTTTGTCTTTGCCAATGAGGTTTGTTTCTTCTAGGCTTGTCAGTCTGTGTCTTTTGATTGGGTAATGAAGACCATTAATATTCAGAGTTATTATTAAAATGTATGCAGTAATTCCTGTCATATTTTTTTTTTTGTCAGACTGGAGTTTGAACTCAGGGCTTCATGTTTGCAAAGCAGGTACTTTACTGCTTGAGTAATACCTCCAGTCCATTTTGCTCTGGCTATTTTGAAGATGGAGTCTTGCAAACTGTTTGTCCTGTCTGTCCTCTAACCATGATCGTCCTGATCTCAGCCTCCCAAATAACTAGAAGTACAGGTGTAAACTACTGGTACCCAGGTAATTCCTGTCAGTTTGATATTTTTACAATGTGTACTTCTTTCCTAATCCTCATTTGCTTATCTACTTGTCTAGTGGGATTTATACTTTCCTATATTTTCATGGTTGCATTTACCCTCCTCTTCTGTGTATAGGATTCTTTTAAGTATCTTTTTGTAGTGCTGACTTAGTAGTCATGAACAGCTTTAGTTTTTGTTTATCACAGAAAGGTTTTTAGTTCTTCAATTATGAAGAATAGCTCTTCTGGATACAGTAATCTAGGTTGGCAGTTATTTTCTCTCAGGGCTTAACCTAAATTATTCTATGCCCTCATTGCTTTTAAAGTTTCTGTTGAGAAATCTGCTGTTATTCTGATAAGTTTGCCTTTACATGTGAACTCGGTGCTTCTCTCTTGCAACTTGCAATATTCTTTCCTTGTTCTGTATATTTAATGTATCAATTATAATATGCCTTAGAGTGGTTCTTTACAGGTCTTGTCTGTTTGGTGTCCTAAAATTCTGCTCTACCTGGGTGATTGTCTCTTTCTCAAGATTTGGGAAAATTTCTGTTATTATTTTATTGAGTATGTTTCCAATGACTTTAGCTTGCACCTTTTCTAAGCCCATGGTTCATAAGTTTGGTCTTTTTATGGTGTCCTAGAGGTCTTGTATGTTCCATCCATACTTTCTATCTTTTTCTTCTTCTTTTTCTTTTTGGTAGAAATTTTTAACAGGCTTTATTTTGGGATTGGGTAGGAAGTTGGCTTACTAATATTCCATTGATTTTTGCCTATGAAATTTGTTTTCTAAATTTATTTATTTATTATTGTTGTGCTGGGGATACATTGTGACATTTACCAAAGTCCTTATACTATATACTTCAATTCACCCTCTCCATCATTCTCCTTTATCCCCCATTCTTTATTTTTTCTTTGTCTTTATCTGAATGTTCTAATTGCTTTACTTTTGCTTTAAGCACAGATATTCTGTCTTCAACTTGATGCAGTCTATTAGCAAGAATTCCAACTGAATATTTTTTGGTGGTATTGGGATTTGAACAGTATTATTTGAGCCATGCCCCTAGCCCTTAACTGAGGTTTTTTTTTTTTTTTGACTTATTGAGTTTTTCATTTTCAAAATTTTGATTTGATATTTTTCAGGATTTCTATGTCTTTATTGAATTCCTGTTTCATCTCCTGCATTGTCTTCATTATTTCATTCAGTTGTTTATTTGTATTCTCTTGATTCTTTTAGGCATTGAATCTTTACTTTTATTGATCATCCTTATAAGCATTCTCTGGAATTCTTTGAGATTTCATCTACTTCACTATCGTTGGTTTCCTTTACTAGGGAGTTATTGACTTTTGAAGGATTTATGTTACCTTTTCAGGATATTTCTCGTGTTTCTGCATTGGGATTTATGCATGGAAGCTAAGTCATTGGTTGAAAGTTTTAATCACCTTTAGTCTTTTGGTGGAAATATGCTCAATATTAATGCAGAATTGAGGTGTAGTCTCTTGTCACTAGATAAGGAGAGTAGCTCAATAGCCAAACTTTCATCCATTGTTCAGGCAGCAGGCTTGATCCCCAGCACCACTCAGATAGAGGAAAACTAGCTGGAGTCCCTTTAGTTTTGAGTATGCAATTTGGTACTATCTGTTGGTTGAGGGCAGGGCCAGTGAAGGATTGTCTGCTCCTCTGCTGCTTTTATCTTAGAAGTTTCCATTCTTTTTATACTGGAAACCACTGTTGATTGCAAGATTTGTAGCCTATGAACAAAGCAGATTCCTACTTGCTGCACTGGCCTCCCAGGTGGTACCCCCAAGAACAAGTTTCAAAGTCCAGAGATGTCCGTAAATGCATTGGATGGTTAGGGGAGTAAACAGAATGTTTAGTTCTGCATTGGTGGTGGAGGGATTCATGTACAGGTCTCAGGGCTGTCAGAGCCTGCCCAGCAATTCAGCACTCTATGAGGGAGGAAGCTGAGGGAAATCATGTTACCTCTTGGTCCTGTGCTCAGAGCTCTCCGCTGTGCCTGACAGCAAACACTTGCAACAGCAGTCAGTTCCTGAAGGCTGAGTGGTCCATCAGCCAAGGACTTGGTGCTGTTTCTGTAGTGATTCTCAGGCAATGGACTCCTAGAGAGTGGCCACTGACCACTATACCCTTTATTGCCCCTGCTTAAGATTCTCAGTGTGTCCATATAAGACCCTCTCCCTCTCCACAGCCACGACTTTTGACCATCTCCTTCCAAGACACTGTGGTAAGGTATCTCAAGACTCCCTGAACTGTAATTGTTCAAACCTTACATGGCAGCAAAGCCCCACAGTCAATAGGCTGCTCCTGGAGCCCAAGCACTGTACCAGCCATTAACTCAGTGCTGTTTCCATAGTGGTCCTCAGGCAATAGGACTTACACTGGCCACTGCATCCTTCACCGCACCCCACTGCATCCTTCACCGCACCCCACTGCCTAACTTTTCAACAAGCCCACGTCAGGCCCTCTCTCCATTCCATGACTGCCTCTCGTGGCCATCTCCCACATAGACACACTGTAGTCGGGTGTCCAAAAACTCTCTGAGTCATGATTGTTCCTTGTTTTCAAGTCCCTCAGTAGCTCAATCTCAAACAGTTGGCCTTCTCTCAAGATGTCAGTTACTATAGCTCTCTGAGATATGAAGGGTGAAAAATACCTTTGTCGTTTGATGTTAGCCTGTCATGCAGGAGCAGTTGCTGTCTCACCAATCCCTGCACTAGGTTTAAGGCTCACAAGGAGGTATGGGTTTGTCCACAGCTAGGTTTGCCAGTTTGTCATGGCTGCCAAGCTTTTCTTGTGGTAGAGAGGCTCCAGTTTCCTTGCCTTGCCAGGGAGCCAGGACTGGAGCTGCAGAAGGTTTCCTTTCTGTTTCTTCATGCTTCTCAGCTGTCCTGTCCTTCTTTTGTGGTTCCTGGCTGTCTTCCTTTTTTTCGCTTTTCTGAATGTAGAAAATTTGTAACACTGACTCTTGTTGTGCATGGAGTCAAACAGAAAGCTACTCTGCACCTTGCCCCATGTCCTCAAGAGTTCCCTTTGCTCTACATACTTGCCAACACTTGTTATCTTTTGTCTTTTTCGTAACAGTCATCCTAACAGGTGTGAAATGATAACTCATTTTGGTTTTAACTTGTTTTTCCCTAATGATTAGTGATGCTGAGCATTTTTCATACATGTGTCTTCTTTTTGAGAAATGTTATCCATTTCTCTTGCCCATATTTTTAAGCAGACAATGGTTTTTCCTTTCTATAAAATTGTTCCTTACATATTTTGAATATTAATCCCTTATCAGACATGACTTTCAAATATTGTCTCCCAATTTGTAGGTTGCCTGTCCCTTATTGGTTTCCTTTTTTATTTCTATGGGATTCTATTTGTTTATTTATTTTTTTGGCCTGTATTTTGAGGATTAAATTTAAAAAAATCATTGCCCAAACCAGTGTTCCATTGTTTCACCCTGTTCTCTTTCAGCGGTTTTACACTTTTAAGTCTTATGTTTAAGAAGTCTTTAATCCATTTTGAGCTGTATTTTTGTATGAGGTGTGAGATAAAGGTCCAATTTTATTCTGCATACAAACATTTGGTTTATCCAATACTAGTTATTGAAGATACTGTCCCTTTCCCAATGCATATACTTACATTTTGTTGGAAATCAATTGACTGTATATGCTTGGTTTCATTACTGGGCTTCTATTCCGTTTCATTAGTTGCTGAGTCTATTTTATGCCAGTACCATGTGGTTTTAGTTACTATCACTTTTTAGCATAGTGCTGTCACTGGTTACTATTTGATAAAAACAATGAAATAAACAATTATCATGGTTTGGGGATTTATCGATTTACATTTGAAAGAAGTCATCAAGGGACTGGGATCAACTGTTTTTCTTCCCTTTTTTTCCTTTTTCTTTATTCCCCTCTCTAGCCCATTTTTGTGCAAACATATTTTTTAGTGTTTTTCTCTGTTCTCTGAGAACAAGAAACAATGAGAGTGAAAACTGGAGATATAAAAGTCATAGGAACCAAATGTTTTGTACATGTAGAATTCTTATGAATATACTTAACACTAATATATCCTTATAAGTAGGAAGAAAATATAAGAATTCTTCATAGTCAAGGATACTTTTGTGTATATGCACTACTTTTAGTATTAGTGTGATAATGCCGACTGCTATAACAAATACTCCCCCCAAAGTTTGGTGGGTTCAGATTTCAAACCTTTGCTTTTCACTCATATAAAAGTCCAGTCTGAGTTTTCTGGATGGAATCACCTTTCATTATGAGTCAAGGATCCAGACCCCTTCCAGATTGTAGCTAAGCCGCTCCCTAAGCCATCTGCATTCAGTCTGTGGCAGGGGTGACAGTGGGAAGAAGACATTTCAGCTTCCTTTAAGCCTTGCTCCCTGTATCATTCTGATCCTGTTGAGAAGTGTAGTCTAGCTTGTGTCTAGGAAGAAAAGGAATACAATTTTGGCCAATAGGTAGCAGTCTCTGCCAACTGCTAAAAAAGTGTTCATCAATGTATTATTTGTTACCAGGGCCACTATTAGCTTATTTGGTACATTTGCACAAATTAGAAAAAGGATGTAGTCTTGAGGAAGAACAGCGCCATGAATGCAGTGCCCCCTCAAGTTGGGTGCCGCGGTGTAGGACACACACACTGCATGATGTTATAGGTTGTTCCTGAACATGACAATGTATGATTTCTCCTCATGAGCACTTTCTTATCATGAATAAGAAGGACTGATGCAGAGAAAAATTGAACTTATCTTAAAATGATGTTACAAAGACAAAATGTAAATTTTATTTCGAAGGAAATAAAATGGTTAAAAGAAACAAGAAATTTAAAAAAATTGTTTGAGTGGTAAATTGACCTTTGGCAAATTGTCTTTGTTTGGCCATCTTTATATTTGCCAGGTACTGTTTTAGGTACTGAGATTTAAAAAAAAAAAAGAAAGGCAACTATGATTTGTGTCCAAAATAACAACTCTTATTATAAGAGAAATGCAAACAAAAATGTTGAATGAGCCAGGTGTGGTGGTGCATGCCTGTAATTGTAGCACTTGGGAGGCTGAGGCAGGAGGATGGCAAGTTTGAGGTCAGCCTGGGCTACATAGGAAGATCCTGTCTCAAATACAATACACACTCTCTCTCAATGAATTATGAAATGCTACATGTGAATGCTCAAAGTTTTCTGTTTGAGGGAGTCACTGTGCAAGCCCAAAGGAAGAAGTAATCAATTCAAATAATAAATCTTCCTACTGTGGGGATTGGGCTGCATGTGGGGGGAGACTGATAAGAGTGTTATAAAAGGAGGCAATGCTTGAGCTTAATTTTTAGGTGAATAAGGTCAAAAGCTTGAGCAAAGGTTTGCTAGCATAAAACATACCATTTTCATGAAATGGCAAGTAATCAAGTGAATGTTCAGTGGCCTGAGGAATGTGAAGATGAGGTTTGCTGGTTAGATTTTAACCAGGAGATGTCAATGGAGGCCAAGTGAAGAGCCTGGTAAGACTGGGCATTGAAAGGCACAGCATGATCAAATACTTGGTTTTAGAAAGACCTCTTTGGAGTATGTCTAGGGGTGTGTGAGACCAGTGAGTCTCACAATGAGAACCAATGAGAAGAGCATTGCAATGGTGTGCTTGGACGAGGTGACAGGTGAGGGCATATCAGGGGTCAAGGGAGTGTCAAGAGAGCCTGAGAAAGAGGGTAGAGTCTGGGAGGAGCCCATGCTGGTGGGTGGCATTTCCTAAGAATACTGAAGGAGAAAGCTCACAACTCTAAACTGCTTTAGACCTGAAAAAAGTTGGAGGAATCAACTGCGTAAGTATAATCCTAACAGTAGCGGTATGTTCTCCATGTGTTTAATACTAATGTATTTATAAAACACTGTATTTAGGTGTAATGGACATATATCTAAACTGAATATATTCAAACAGTACAATTTGATATTTTTTACATATATATACGCACACGCTTGTGAAACCACGACCACAATTAAGATAACGAACATATCCATTGCTTTTAAGTTTCTTTCCTGTGCCTCCCTCCCCCGCCTTTCTGTCCCCAGGAAAACATTGATCTATTTTCTGTCACTAAGGCTTAGTTTGAATCTTCTAAAAATTAGTGTAAATGGTATATGTGTTTCACTATTTTTTTGAGTGGTTTCTTTCACCCAGTCAGTTACATAATTACTTTGAGATTCATTGATGTCATTGCATGTATCAACAATTCATTCCTTTTTTTATTACCAAGTAGCATCCATTGCGGTGATGTACCTTAGTTTACTTATTCACGTATTGATGAACAACTTTCTTCCCTCCCCCAATATTTTGGCTGTCACTTATAAAGCTACTATGAATATTCATGTACAAATCTTTGGGGAGGTATTTTCACTTTTCTTGAGTTGTAGAATGGCTGGATCACAGGTTAGGTGTATGTTCACTTTTTTTTTTGGTGGTACTGGGGTTTGAACTCAGGGTCTCATGTTTGTTAGGCAGGTGCTCTACCACTTGAGCCAACTGTATGCTCACTTTATAAGAAACTACTATATGGATTATTAAACCTTTCCAAAGTGGTTGTATAATTTTACATTTGTAGCTATAATGTATGAGTGTTCAAGCTGCTTAATACTTTGTATCACTTGGTATAGTTCCTGTTAAAATGTGAGCCAGGCTAGTTGGAGAGTACTGTTACCAATTTGCATTTACCCAGTATTAAATGATTTTGAGCATCTTTTGAGTTGCTTATTTACCAATCACATATTTTCTTTACTGGAATATTTGTTTAAATATTTTGTGTCCCTCCCTCTTTAAAATTGTAATTATTGTTTTCTTGTTGAGTTTTGAGTATGTGTTTTAAAAGATGTTCTGGATGCAATTTATCAGATACAGCATTTGCAAATATTTTCTCCTAGTTTTTGACATCTTTTCATTATCTTAATAGTGTCTTTTGAGAGAAAACATTTCAAATTTTATGATGTCTACTTTAGAATTTTTTTTCTTTAATGGGCCACTTTTTTGTCATATTTAAGAAATCTTTGTTTTAAACAAAGGTTACAGGGAATTTTTACTGTTTTCATATAGAAGTTTTCTAGTTTCAGGTTTCACTTTCAGATCAATTATATATATATATATATATATATATATATATATATATATATATAGACAACTGAAACAATGAGTTACATTGATTTTTCAAAGTTAAGAACTATGCATTTCCAGGGGTGCACTTGGGAATGATGTATTATTCTTTTCCTATACTGTTATATTCAAGTTGTTGGAACTTTGTTAAAAACTTTGCATGTACATATATGAGGGATGCTAGTCTGCAGTTTTCTTTTCTTGTAATAGCATTATCTCATTTTGATTATAACACTGTTCCCTTTGCTTCAAATTTTTTAAAGAGGTTGTATAGAATTATTATTATTTTTTCTTAAATGTTTGCTATGATTTACCAGTGAAACCATTTTTGCCTAGAGTTTTCTGTGCAATGAAATTTCAAGTTAAATACTCATTTGTGTGTGTGTGTGTGTGTGTGTGTGTGTGTGTGTGTGTGTGTGTGTGTGAGACAGGATCTCACAATAGAACACAGGTTGGCCTTGAACTCACCATCTTCCTGCCTCTGCTTCCCAAGTGATGGGATTGTAGGTGTGTGTCACCATGCTTGGCTATGTATTCTACTTTTTAGAAGATATAAAGCTATCTTATATAGGTTATCTATTTCTTTTTGTGTGAGCTTTGTTTGCTTGTGTCTTTCAATAGTTTTTCTTTCCATTTTTTTTTTTGTGGGACTAGGATTTATAACTCGGTGCTTCTTGCTTGTGAAGCAGGTATACTGTCACTTGAGCCACACCTCCAGTCCATTTTGCTCTGGTTATTTTGAAGATTGGGTCTTGCAAACTATTTATTTGGGCTGGTCTCAAACTGTGATCCTCCTAATCTCAGCTTCCCAGATAGCTAGGATTACAGGTATGAATCACTAGTGCCTGGCCAAATTTGTTAAATTTATAGCCCCAAATTATTCATATTCCTGTAATATCTGTGCATTGCAGCATGATGTCACTTCTCAGAATCTTGACATAGCAATTTTTATTTTTACTTTCTCTTGCTAACTGGTCTGTCCAGAAATTCATCAATTTTTAAAAATTTCTCAGCTAGTTTTTAGTTTTTTCGCCATTGCCTGTCTATTTTTTATTTCAGTAATTTCGGTGAACTTTATTATTTCCTTTCTTCTATTAAATTTAGGCTTAATTTGATCTTTTCTTACTAATTTCTTAGGGTGAAAGCTTGGATCACTAATTTGAAATCTTATTTTTCTTTAGGTCGAAGTTGAGACTTTCTAACTTTTATTAAAGGAATTTCATATTGTAACTTTTTCTATAAGTACTTTGTCTTTGTCACTAAGTCTTTGGTGTATTTTACATTTGTTTCCTCTACTTTGCAATCCTTTCTAATTTCCATTTTTATTTCTTTGATTCTTGGGTTATTTCGAAGGGTTTTAGCTTCTGTGCTCTTAGGGATTTTTCCAGATACTTTTCTCATTTTGATTTCATACTTTGCATGACTTGAATCCTTTCATATTTGATGACCCATGTTTTATAACCCAGAACTTGGTGTGTTGTAGTAAGTGTTTTAGGTATATCTAAAAAAATATGTGTTCTACTCATAAGTTGAGTATTCTATAAATTTCAATTAGACCTAGTTGTTGTGACTGTTTTTCAATTTCCTCATGCTTGTACTGTTTTTTCCTATTTATTTTATCAGTTACTGAGAGCTCTGGCATCAGTGGAGGATTCCTCTACTTCTTGATGTTTCATCAGGTTTTGCTTCAATGTATTTTGAAATAATGTTCTTAAGTATACAAATGTTAATCATCACTGTGTCATCTTGCTGAATTAGCTATTTGTCCTTATAAAATTAGCTTTTTTCTTGTCCGTAATAATATTTTTGTTCTGGAACCTACTTCTTTGGAAACTATTAGACTCACTCCAGTTTTCTTTTGATCGGTGTTAGCATGGTATATTATCGCTTTACTCTTATTCTTGTGTCTTATTTAAAGTGTGTTTCTTATGGGCAGCATTCGTTTAGGCTGTGAGTTTTTAAAAAATCTACTTTGACAACCTTTTTATTGGTGTGTTTAGACCATTTACATTCAATATGATTATGAATATAGTTAAATTTACCACTTGGCCTTTTGTTTTCTTTTTGTCTGGCCTGTTCTTCATTTTGTTTTCCTTGATCTTTTCTTTCTTGATTGACTTTTTCAGTGATTACATTTTATTACCTTTATTGACTTATTAGCTATAACTCTTTAGTGTTTTGCCATTTTTGAGACTTTTTGCTCTTTTGTGTGGGATCAGGTTTCCATCTACTATCATCCTTTAACATATATATTTTCCACAAATTAGTAATTATATATGGAGACTTGATTAGAATCAGGCTTGATTTTTTTGGCTAGAACACTTTGTAGATAGAGTTATATATTTTCATTGAGGCACATAATATATGATCTCTATTTTTCAGATGTTAGCAGCCATTGATAATTATTGTCTAGAGTCGTCTATTCATAAGGCATTACAAAACAGTGACTTTAAAATTCCATTATACCTTCTTTATTCATAAGCAGGAACGATCTTACATACAAAACACACTCCTCACTAACTATTTAGCTGTCTTGAAAACTTAAACAAGAAAGGTAGGGCAAATACTTAATTCTTTTTCATTGTTTACCAGTTTTCAGTATAAAGGGTTGGTTTTCTAATATTTTCCAATGATGACCAATGAGTTGCTATTTTTATTGTCATTTTCTCTTGGTTTCATTATTAACTCATGGACTTTAATCATTGTTTTGCTTTTGTGAAAACTTTCTGATTTCTCCAAGCTACCTGCTTTTTTTATGCTTCTTTGAAGTACTCTGATTGGCATTTTCTTGGGCCCCTCCTAAGAAACAGCACCATGATAATTACCATGACTGACTCCAAGGTCTGGAATGGCCAGTACTGCCACATTTGGTTAGTATTTCATTGTATCTGGTAACATTCCAAGCATTTTATAGCACGTAATAAAATATATTTGCCAATTGGTTTGATTTGGGTATTCAATTTAGTCAGTTTGATGGTATAAATATTCCAAGAAAATAAATTAAATGTAATATAAGCTTCTATACCTTTATAATCTTGGTATCCATTTTATTTGGAAAGGTGGCCTATGTATAATGTAAGGAGATATTTTAAAGACATTTATAGAACTCAAATGCTCTCAGACTTGAAAGGGAATTTAACAGTTGCCTATTGGATGCCTAAAATAATTTGCCTAATTGCTAGTGATCAAAGTTGAAACTGAAAAAAATTTTCCATTAGTTTTCAACATTTCATCATTTACTTTAACATTTTGAGAGCCCAAAGAGGAATTAGTAATTAGAAAGACACATTTTTCCATATTTATTATGTGTAATTACATTTAAAATGTGATGTCTTATCAAACAATATTTATGTCTCTATTTCTTATAGGCAGTGTGATAAGTAATTTGAATCATCAATTGTAATTAGCTTATCAATGTGAAAAATTACCAATTACTCATCCTCATAATTTCAAATTTTTAAAATTGAGAAAGTGAGATTAACTGTGCCTTATTCTGTAATTTACTGCAAAGCCCAATGCCTAAAGTCTTAGACAATAACAGTAACCTTACCCTGAGGGTCTGAGATTATTCTAAGTAAGTGAGATTATCTCTAATTACTATAACAGATGATTCTCATAGTGATGGAGAAAATAAAAATTGGGTAATGTTTTAGAAAGTCTTCTGTTTCATGTTTACTTTGCTGTTAGACATTTGTTATTTGTTTTGTTCAAATTAAGTATCTGACTGTTCATTCGGTTTTGAAGGGAGATACTTGTCTAATAGTTTAGTCATAAACCTCTCATGAAAACTTGGTTTAAATATAGTTTTGTTTTCTTGGAATAATGCTAATTTTCTTGCTTTCTTCCTGAGTCTCCTATAAACCTTTCTGGTCTTAGTAATTTTGTTTGTTCATGCCCTAATGCCTAGGCTTTTGCCAAGCTGACATTTACTTACTTAGTCCATTTTTAAAGCAGGTTAATTTGGCAAACTTTTCTCAACCATTGCTTTATTTTTAAAAATTTTTTTAATTTTTTTGGCTTTTCTATTTCTATTTTTTTTCATTCATATGTGCATACAATGTTTAGGTCATTTCTCCCTCCTTTCCCCACCCCCTCCCTTACCCCCCCACCCCCTCCCTCTCCCCCATACCCCCCTCGATACCCAGAAGAAACTATTTTGCCCTTATCTCTAATTTTGTTGAAGAGAGAGTATAAGCAATAATAGGAAGGAGCAAGGGTTTTTGCTGGTTGAGATAAGGATAGCTATACAGGGAGTTGACTCTCATTGATTTCCTGTGCATGTGTGTTACCTTCTAGGTTAATTCCTCTTGATCTAACCTTTTCTCTAGTTCCTGGTCCCCTTCTCCTATTGGTCTCAGTTGCTTTAAAGTATCTGCTTTAGTTTCTCTGCATTGAGGGCAACAAATGCTATCTAGTTTTTTAGGTGTCTTACCTATCCTCATACCTCCCTTGTGTGTTCTCGATTTATCATGTGATCAAAGTCCAATTCCCTTGTATTCCCTTGTTGTGTTTGCCCTTGATCCAATATGAGGGAGAACATAACGATTTTTGATCTTTTGGGGCAGGCTAACCTCACTCAAAATGATGTTCTCCAATTCCATCCATTTACCAGCGAATGATAACATTTCGTTCTTCTTCATGGCTGCATAAAATTCCATTGTGTATAAATACCACATTTTCTTAATCCATTCATCAGTAGTGGGGCATCTTGGCTGTTTCCATAACTTAGCTATTGTGAATAGTGCTGCAATAAACATGGGTGTGCAGGTGCCTCTGGAGTAACCTGTGTCACAGACTTTTGGGTATATCCCCAAGAGTGGTATTGCTGGATCAAATGGTAGATCAATGTTTAGCTTTTTAAGTAGCCTCCAAATTTTTTTTCAGAGTGCTTGTACTAGCTTACATTCCCACCAGCAGTGTAAGAGGGTTTCTTTTTCCCTGCATCCTCACCAACACCTGTTGTTAGTGGTGTTGCTAATGATGGCTATTCTAACAGGGGTGAGGTAGAATCTTAGTGTGGTTTTAATTTGCATTTCCTTTATTGCTAGAGATGGTGAGCATTTTTTCATGTGTTTTCTGGCCATTTGAATTTCTTCTTTTGAGAAAGTTCTGTTTAGTTCACTTGCCCATTTCTTTATTGGTTCATTAATTTTGGGAGAATTTAGTTTTTTAAGTTCCCTATATATTCTGGTTATCAGTCCTTTGTCTGATGTGTAGCTGGCAAATATTTTCTCCCACTCTGTGGGTGTTCTCTTCAGTTTAGAGACCATTTCTTTTGTTGAGCAGAAGCTTTTTAGTTTTATGAGGTCCCATTTATCTCTGCTATCTCTTAGTTGCTGTGCTGCTGGGATTCAATTGAGAAAGTTCTTGCCTATACCTATTAATTCCAGAGTATTTCCTACTCTTTCCTGTACCAACTTTAGAGTTTGTGGTCTGATATTGAGATCCTTGATCCATTATGAGTTAATCTTGGTATAGGGTGATATACATGGATCTAGTTTCAGTTTTTTGCAGACTGCTAACCAGTTTTCCCAGCAGTTTTTGTTGAAGAGGCTGTCTTTTCTCCATCGTACATTTTTAGCGCCTTTGTGAAAGACAAGTTGGTTATAGTTGTGTGGCTTCATATCTGGGTCCTCTATTCTGTTCCACTGGTCTTCATGTCTGTTTTTGTGTCAGTACCATGCTGTTTTTATTGCTATTGCTTTGTAATATAGCTCGAAGTCAGGTATTGTGATACCTCCAGCATTGTTCTTTTGACTGAGTATTGCCTTGGCTATTCGTGGCTTCTTGTTCAACCATTTCTTTAAATGTGCTTTGGATAATATTTTTAGGACCTTCTGTTAAAACTATGCAAAAAGTCAAGGAATTAGATTTGCTTGAAACTCAACATCTGCTAACATTTAATAATGTTAATTTAATCTTTACTCTAAACCCTTATCTAGCGGTTGTATTTTGAGAAAGAAATAGTTTCTGGAAACTAAGACCCTATAACCAGAGTAGGAGCTATCTTAGCATCAGGGTCAACTAACTAACTCTCCCCGAAACAAGCACAGCCCAAAATGTAATTGTGATCCAGTGGGAAGTTTTATGCACAGGTAAGTAAAAAATACAAGTTCTCATGCATGTGCTTTTTCATCCCCCAGCTTATGCATTTGCAGTACAATATAGTATTTTGCAATAAAAATCTGTTTGTCAAACACATGAGGATATTGAGGACACCAGCTAAAGATTGCAGTATGTGTTTTTCTAGTTGTTGTAAACAAAATTGAAATGCTCACTAATGTCTAGGGCATGTTTCAAACTTTTATTAAACCAGCAAGCTGTAGACTCTGAAGCAGGAGGCTGATACTTACATTTCATTTGCTGATTCAGTTGTTCAACAAACATATATTACCTGTATTTGATGAATACTATCCCAGAGCTAGGAATTTAACCAAAATTGATAGTTAATTCCTCTGTCCTCATAGAGCTCACCATACATATTCTCACCCCGTCTCTGCTGGTCTCTGGATGCAATGGGGCTATGAAGGGACCAGAGGGCAGGAGAATGAGTTGCCAGGGGCTGGGGGTTGGGGCTGTAACTTAGATAATTAGCTTAGGGATTTTAGTTGGGACCTGAAGTGTTTTTAAATCATCTCTGCTCTCTTTTTCTTTCTCTGTCTGCTCACCCCTTCTCTGTGCAACTTCTACTCATTCTTTGTTTTTTAATTATTTTACTAGGATAGATTCATAATACGGGGGGGGGAATTCGTAGTGACAATTCTGTTAGACTTATATTATACATTATTTACATTGCCCCCATCATCTCTCTCCCCTGCCCCCTCCCCACCCCACTTAAAGCAATTGCAAGAGGTTATTTAGTTCTGTTTCATAAGTATTTGAAGTCCGTCAACCATATACTGTCATCTTAATCTCCTTCCTTCACCTTCCTCCCCTCACAAGTATCCCCACCACCCACACTGTGCCTATTTTTCAGTCCTGATTTTCGTTATTAATATTTAAGTTGACGTTCAGAGGGGCGTCTCAATGTATGCCCTCTGTGGGTGTGCTTTACTTCGGTCTGTTCAATCCCTTCGAATACTCTTCCTTACCCCTTTACCTTCCTCCCCCACCCCAGCCCCCCGCCTAGTTTTTCAACAGTTTTCAATACACATCCTTAATGGGCTGGTGGAGTGGCTCAGAGATAAGAGCACCTGCCTACCACTCATTCTTCAAGATGTGACTCCCTTGTCTTCTTCTCCGGAAGCCCTTGGGAATTCAGCAGCTGGATCGCCTCTCTCTCCTCTGTCTCCCAGAGCAGCTGTACTTTCATTTCAATCACAGTTTTTATCACACAGTGCTCTCACTCTGCACTATGCTCTGTGTCTCGGTAGACTGTGAGTCATCATGTGTGTCCTGAGGCAGTTTTCATCATGTAGGGTTCTTTTATAAACTAGCTGAAGCAACGCTGTGTGGCAGAGACACTAGTGAAAGCCCAGCGTGTAGTAAATAGGCAGTAAAACCATTGACTTAGAGAATGATTAGGATGTTGTCTGTGGTTTCTTACTGCACAGCTATTTTATGGTTGACTGTGAGACAGTCTCTGGTTATTGTAGTGCTACTAATGAATTGCCTGTAGTCTAAATCATATCTGCCTCAGTTGAGCTTGTCAAATGATTGAGATATTCTTACAATAAAACTGTGGAGCCTTTTGTCATATAGTCAAGTTTCTGCAACGAAGAAAAGGAACTTATTTTTTTTAAACTCCTCCTTTCAGGTAAAACAATTTGAATTGTCACAGTAAAATCTAGCTATCTAATCTGTGTGCACATTTCTAGCAGTTAAGAAAACAAGAACTTTCTGGGTCAGATTTTTACCAGGGGTCCTTTACAACAAACAAATCCTGTAAACCAGAGTGCAGCTCCAACGGCAACACTGGTACTTTCAGCTTTTTTTTCAACAAACCCTGATTTTCTCCTTTTTTTGCTTTCCTGGCTTTTCCTGTGGTGGAGTGCACCTTGGGAGTGAGTGAGGATGGATGTCTTTCTGGTACTTCTCACCCTGTTGTAGGGTGTACTGTGTATTACACCTCTCTGGGCAGAGTACTCTATAGGAAGTGCTATTTCACTTCTTTAATGCTCAGAATTTGGTTGGCTTCTTTGGCTTCCTACCTTCAGTGTTAAACCTTTAAATCTTAACATGTTTTGACGGGATCACAAAGAATGATGTTATTATTGTTAAAAACAGAGGTTTATGTACATCTAATATGAAGACCAAGTTTTACTGACTGTTCATTACACACTAATAGTAGATAAGAACACCCTACCTACTGCAAAGGGAAGGGTCACATGTTGCATATTTTGGTGAAGTGTACTCTTAATTCAGAGCTCTTAGCACAGGAAAGTTTAACCCTCTGTTATGAATCCTGAAAATTGTACCTAAATTTGTTTGTAGCCCTTGAACATACATTTCTTCTGGGCCTAATTATGATACCCTTTTCAAAAGAAGAGTCTCTTCCTTCCTGTGCAGATTCTGATCTGAAAGAGTTCCCATTTAGGCAGACCCATGACACTGTCACCATCATAACCATTAGAGGCCTGTTGGTTGACATGTGTTACTCATTTTAATAGTTGTCATCTAGCTGCTCACATTTCATGAATTTTAACTGTTATTAAGTGTTAACTAAGTGCCTGTACATCATTTTGCCATTAAGATAGGACCTCCTGGGAGACCTTAAGTGAATGACTAAGCTACTCAGGTCTTATTTTCCCTTTGGCAAATTGAGAATAATCCAACCATAAAAAAACTCCTTAGTCTATTCTAGCCTTGGTTAGAATATGTCTTGGTTCTATTATAAATAAGAACAAAGGAAACAAATTAGATATGTACACTTTTTCCTTCTCTTCCCTTTTCTTTAACCCTCTAGCAATTTGTGGGAGAACAGAGGAAGATGGTAATTTTTTCCTATTTGATTCTACACTCTGATAGGGTTGAAAATTCACATGTACAAAGGAGACTGGTGGCTGCCCTGGCCAGGCTGCAAGTCAGCTCTTCAGGACAACAGCCTGCTCCGTGAGAAACTCGTATGCCTTTCCTCGGTGTTTTCTCCTGGCATACCACACTGAACACTGAGCTATACATTTTAATGACACTCAGGATGATGTTTTAAAGTAAATGTTTCCTTGTTATTTTCCCCAAATCCATGCTTCCATATCTCTTTTGCTTCATTGCTCTAGCCATTTTTTCTGCTAGTTTTTGGAAAGCACTAAGCCCTTCCTTGCTTTAGGGTTTTTGCAACACTTTTTCCTCTGTCCAAGTTACCCTTCCTCTTGCATTTCCTCCCCAACTTCCTCTTTCCTCTCTTCCTCATGTAGCTGGATCTTTCTCATTTTTCAGATCCAATTTAAAGGTTATCTTTAAAGGAGCCCTCCATGAACACCTGATTGACAGTGGGCTGTTCCTATAAATCTCTGTTACAGTTACATTGCAAACATAGCTTTAATATAATTTCTAAATTTTATTTATAATCTTACCCCATGCAGCTATAAGCTCTGTGAGGACAGAAATCATGTATTATTTATCTGCCAGGGACTCCACGGTGTCCAGCACATAATACCTGGTAAATAATTATTTGTTGAGTGGATGGAAAAGCATGGCGAGTCCCTTTCCAACAATTCTACCTGTACCTCTTGATTTCTTAGATTTCCTGTGTTTCATCAACTAGAGAGATGAAATCTATTTCCAGGATGAAAAGAACATTTTATGGGGTAAGTATTCCAAATCCTTGTTTTTGAATATTTTTTTTAAAATACAAAAAGCTTCTGCTTTTTAATATTGATTTTATCTGCAGATTGGACACAAAGGAATCTATAAAGCCATCAGTGAACTGGATATTCTTCTGTCCTGGATTAAAGAACTCTTGGAAAACATTCATAAATCAAGAAGCCAAGAACATTGATAGTTATTTTGAATTACAACAAGAACCCTAGGAACAAATTTAAAACATCGTATTTCTTTTTTTAAAAATTTGTACATATTACTGACAAGTTAGGTGATTCAGAATAGGTGAAGAAACACAATTTAATAAAGTTTTGGAGACAAGTAAATTGTCACTGATTTGTACATTTTCTGTATTTTCAAACAATGTTTTCATCTTGGTCATATTTTGTGCTTTGTCTAAGTACATCTGTAAGTTTAATTTAAAGGTATATAACTTGAATCAACTTACATAGTATTTATAGAAGGACAATGACAAAATTTGGGTATACAATATAATAGTATTGAGATTTGCACAAATAATATATACATGATTAGTGCTTATCTGAGAGTTGGATGATGATTAATTATGCCCAATGTGAACTTAGCTCTTAACAGATTTTGATTTTAATTAAATGTTGTCTATCTTTTTTTCCTGGATATCCTTTTATGAAGGCATACTATAATTTCATTGGATGCATGAGTATAACCAGATCATATCAAATAGAATCCATAAGTCAACAAACTACTTAGAATGATTCACTAGGAATGGACAAATAATTCAAGCCAAAAAAAAAAAAAAACAAAAAAAACCTCACAGGTAACCAAGTTTGATGATGTTCCTTCTGGTGCTGTGCAACTAGGAAAGTTGACAGAGGCAAAATCAAAGTAAAACTGCAGCTCAGACTCCCTCACAGTCAACCTTTGTAGTGTCTAAAATCCCCATTCACACAGTTAGTCCTCCAGTTGGCTGAATAATATGGCCTGGTTGTTCTTTTTCATTAAAGAGCCTCTACTTTACTGCTATTGGCACATGGCAGAGAAGACATGGGCAGTTTCTGACAGCATGTTTTGGGCAGCCAGCCAATTCTTTTCTCAAGGCATTCATTATGGTCCTTCTGCACACAGACAACACCATGATCTGGTATCATTTGGTATAAATGATAGGGCTTTCCCCAGGCCTCCATTGGACTGTGCCCTTGACAACTCTTTATTGCTTTCTCACCATATAGCTCTTTTCAATCAAATGTTCCTCAGGCTGTTCAATGAGGACCGTTCTGTTTGCATTGTTTTTGTACTCCAACATTACTTTTTCCTGTCTTCCCCATCAACGTAGTGTGGGCCTTATGTCTTACCTATGGGGGACCTCAGTACTTGGTAAGTCCACAGAATGAGGAAGGGGTGATGTGGGTCTGGGACGTAGTGATGAGGAATCCAACCCAGGGCTTCCTGCACAGGCTGCTAGGCTAGCAGTAGCAGGGACATACTTCTTTCCTGAGAAATATTTGGTTAAGCTGGATCTGAGGATGCAGAACCTGTCCCACCTATGCCATGGACCACGGTGTACCTACACCTCTCCTTGCCCCACTCTTTGGCATTCAATGGTTTATATGAACAAGTTACTCTCATGGCTGAGGTAGACTGTGCTGTACTTCCACAAGATCCTTTCCTTAGGGTCTCTGGACATCAATAATGCTGGGAAACATTCATTTGCCAGTTAGCAAGGAAATATTTATTACATGGGCTTTAGGTGTTTAGGAATAAAATTTTACCTGCCTTCCTAATACTTTTGGGTGATTGAAGGCAATGCTTTTGTTCATTGGATTGTTTCCCAAATTCTTTTGTTTGCCTAGAACCGTCAAAGGGTGTCTAAACTCAGTCAGGAGCAATATAGGGATGCAAAAGTTATCACTGAGTAAACAATCAATGTCCATGTGTTGGCCTGTTCCCAAATGAGCTACTTTCAGATTCCAGGGGAAAAGTACAATTTTGGTGTGTTTGAATAAAGACTATGATATTAAAGAAGCAACTAAACAGACAGAAGTTGGTGTCTTTGTGCAGAGGGAGGAGACTGTGTCTTGGTTGGGCTATTGTGGGGACAGAGTTTTGTCTGCTTTGTTCTCTGTAGGGTCCCAGCACCTGAAAAGGAGCTGAACACAGGGCACGCTGAAGCTCACAAAGAATGAGTGAACAGGGTGAGGCCAGAGTTTGGCTACTCTTAGGATGTGTGGCTTTTCTTAAGACCTGTGGCCAGGTCATATTGCCTCCAGAGCCTCTGTTTCTGGATTGGTCCTGATTAAAATTAGCCACCATGTGTGCTCTATATGGACATCTGCACATGAGAGACTGAGTGTGTCTCATGAACTCCAGTTACACTGGCTCTCTCATTTTTTACACACTTTTCTCATCACCTGCCTCCAACACCACCCCAAACCTTACCTGATTAATCTCCTCTGATCCTTGAAGATTTCATCCAAGCATCATCCTGCTGTCAATGGTTTTATAAATGTTGTATGTCTTCATAGAACCTACATAATTATAATTCATTTACTAGGTATATATTTAATGCTTGTCTTTATGATTCTCTGCAATTCTGCCTTTAAACTTACACATAGTAAGTACACAGTAAATATTTGTTAAGTAAGTGAATAAAATAGTGGCTTGAATTAGATGTTCTCTTCCAACTTTGGCATTCTCTGCTACCATAATTTCACAGGTTGGTATGAACCTTGAGCAATGGAATAAGTTAACTTTAATCCTCTAAGAGCACTTATGCTATTATATGCATGGTGATGAATTTAAATCAATACATTTTTTACTTACCCTAAATAAAAGGTAAATAAATATCTGACTTGAAAAATAAATTACTTTGACTTAAGTGCATTCTTAATTAAAAGACATTCATATGAGTACCATGGGGAATCACTTTGCAAATCTCTGGGTAGATTGTGTTTCACACATTGGGAAACACTGAATTTTAATGAATTTCCACTGCTTCATTCTGGTTCAATTTAGAAATAGAGAAAATTGGAACCAGGCCATTTTAAACTACCCACAGATACCAGTTTAGGAAAAGTCAAGCCATGATGTTTAGGTTTCAGCCTGGTTTCAGAGCTCCTGTCATTTTTTCCGGAGATGGAGGGACAAACCATGTTCACCCCGTCAGATATTCCATGGTTCTGACGAGTGTGGCTCTTGAAAGAAGGTGCCAGGGTGGTTGTGCGGTCCTCATCCTTCTCCATCAATCCTGATCAGTTAGCCACTGTAATGTAGCTCCCAAGTAAGGGGAGCTGCACGAGGTACTGCTTTCCTGCTTAGTGAAGCTTCTGGATTGTTCAGAAGTACACACAGTGCTAGGAACAAAAAGTGAAAGCCCAGTCAAGTGGAACAGGAAGAGCGTCAGAAAGTCTCAAAAGCAGATGCAGAACAGTGCTGCGAATGACTGTCCATCATAAGAATTTGTAAGAATGAAGGTACTTCACCATGGCTGTGAGTTACAACTAAAACGAAAATCAACAGGTTCTATAAGCACCTATTAAAAGGTTACAACCAGCTACTCACACAATATACTTGAAGGAATAATGACAAATAAAACTAAGAGTTTCTGTCTAGCCATTATGAACCCAGGGAGAAAGCTACATATAAAGACAACTCAATGGTAGAAGGCAGTCAAGTAGATATGTACAAAGTGAGTGGGGCAGAGGGCAGCACACATTTTGCTGAAGAGGTGAGGTTTGAGATTCTGTGTCTTTTGAGACTCAGTTCAGGGCCACCTCTTCCAGCTTCCACTCCCTTTGCATAGCATATATTTAAATTAGCATTTAAAAAAATTTTGAAAATTTCCTTTATTCATATGTGCATAGAATGATTGGGTCATTACTCCCGCCTCCCCCCCCCTCCCTTTCCTCCCACCCCCTCTCTCGCCCCCACCCCCTCGCTTCCAAGCAGATACTGTTTTGTCCTTATCTCTAACAAAATAGCATTTTCACAGAGTACTGTAATTTTGTTTGTTTGCTTATCTCCTTTAGGAAGGCACAGACTTGAGTCTTATTCAGCATCGTGTCTCCAGTGTCTAGCACAGATCTTGTTACATAGAAGGCACCCAGGAAACATTTTTCCCCTTGTGGTACTCAGGGTCTCACACTTACCAGGCAGGCATTCTACCACTTCAGCTATGTCCCTAACCCTTTTTTGCTTTTGTTAATTTTTTTGGAATAGGGTCTTGTGTTTATGCCTGGGAAAGCCTGGATCATGATCCTATTTAAGATTCCCCTATACCTGGGATGACAGGCACATGCCACCACATGCAGCTTTTATTGGCTGAGAAAAGGTCTCGCAAACTTTTTGCCCAGGCTGGCCTTGTACTGTGATCCTCCCAATCTCTGCTTCCTGGGTAGTTAGTATTACAGGTGTAAGCGATCATATCCGGCCCAGGAAAATTTTTTTTTTAACAAATAAAATAAAACAGTGAGGGTGAAAAAAGAGAAATGGATTTGAAAGCTATTTGGGAGGTAAAATTGATAGACTTGGTGACAAAGTAGTTGAGAGGGCATTGGTGCACATGAGCCAATGTGTAGTAAATAAGGACTCCTAAAAATACATTGGAATGAGATTCTAGTTTCTTGGTTTGGTCAAACAGAAATGCTTTGGAAATTGGACTTAATGAAAGAATATAATCTCATAATTTGACAGGTCATATTATCCACCTTTGCTGGAATCTTTATAATAGATCCTCTGTTTATCATCACAATTAGGAGAGACTAAATACTTTCTGGAAGAGTCCTCTCTGTCCATAAATTAGGAAATTATTTTTGTAATTCTGAAATCTATCCTTCTGAGGCTTATGTATTTTTCTATTTCCACAACTTGGGAGTGTGGAGCAATTGTGACCCATCTTCCATACCATGGGTGGATTAGTCAGGAGTGATAGTGAGAAAGAGGAAGCTTTTTAAAAGTGCAAGCTGGCTGTGGTGGTGCAAGCCTGTAATGCCAGCTCACAAGAAAAGTCTCACATCCAAGAGCAAAGTTTAATGGCAGGCTCAAACCGCCAGGCTGGCTGGGGGAAAGATGGCACAGCACAGACTCTGGGCCAGGTGTGGCTTTTATAGAAGGGGGAGGTTAAGGAAGTTAGTGCATGCATGGTAGTCTCTGGTAGGGGTGGGGCTGTCTTAGAGCACAGGAATTTCTATTAAGGGGTGGGGCTGACATTTTTGCCACTGATTCACAAAATGGCAACATTATTACTCTATTATTCCCCCATTTTTTCTTTAATAATGATGAGGGTAGGGGCTGAGGATTGGGAATTGGGATAAAGCGTCAGCCTCTTAGCTGCTTCCTGCTGGCAGGGGGCACTGTATGGGGCAAGATCTTCAGACTCCTGTGTCCTAGTGGGGGCCTTCATAGCAGTCCCCTGGATGGTTTTGGAGAGGTTGGTATCCCTGGAGGTACAACTGGTTAAACTTTTGATCAGCAATGGCAGACATGCAGTATGATACAGGGAGGAAGCTTAAGAATAGGAGAGCAAGAAACATAGGTATATCCCTTCTCTGTTTTTCTAACAGTTCCTTGAGAGGTGCCACCACTGGGGGATCCATTAACCTTGACAGCATTGGGTATTGTGAGAATGACCAGATGAGTGCTGGTCCACTGAAGTCCCAATGGAGAGGGTAGAAGGTCCTTGAGGAGAACAAGATGCCCTGGTTTAACAGAAATTGTTATTGGGTGGGGCAGGATCTGGTCTGCATGCTCTCTGAGAAGTTCCCTGAGAAGGTTAAGATAAGGTAGTAGTCAGCCAGAGTAGCAGGGTATGTTGGAGGCAAGTTTATTAGAAGGAGCATAAAAGGTGTCTGTTAAAGGACTGCATATCTAGGGATATAGATCCTGCAAAATCCTGTAGCTCCCAAGAAAGCTCTAAGCTGCCTTATGGTATGGGGGGAGGGAAATGGAAGATTGGGTTGATGCACTCATGACTCAGAGAGTGAGTCTGTCCCTTTAAGGCCACACCTAGGTAGGTGACCTGTTGGAGGCAGGGGCTGTCAGGATTTAAATGTAACACTCTTGGATAAAAGAGAACTCTAGCTCATTTTTAATATAACTTTACATTTTTAACTTTGTAAATGTTTGTACCATATTTAGATAAAGTATACACTGTTACAAGGTGGTCATTTAAGACACATAAGCAAGAGTCCGTGTTGCATCCCTAGCCCACTGCTATGGCTGCCTGCAAGCTGGTGCTGATCCGGCACAGCGAGAGTGCCTGGAACCTGAAGAACCGCTTCAGCGGATGGTACGACACCAACCTGAGCCCGGTGGGCCACGAGGAGGTGAAGCGTGGCGGGCAGGCGCTGCGAGATGCTGGCTATGAATTTGACATCTGCTTCACCTCAGTGCAGAAAAGAGCAATCCAGACCCTCTGGACAGTGTTGGATGCCATTGACCAGATGTGGTTGCCAGTGGTGAGGACTTGGCACCTCAATGAGTGGCACTATGGGGGTCTCACTGGTCTCAATAAAGCAGAAACTGCTGCAAAGCATGGTGAGGCCCAGGTAAAGATTTGGAGGTACTCCTATGATGTCCCACCACCTCCAATGGAGCCTGATCATCCCTTCTACAGCAACATCAGTAAGGATCGCAGGTATGCCGATCTTACTGAGGATCAGCTACCCTCCTGTGACAGTCTGAAGGACACTATTGCCAGAGCACTGCCCTTCTGGAATGAAGAAATCGTCCCCCAGATCAAGGAGGGGAAAAGGGTCCTGATTGCAGCCTGTGGCAACAGCCTTTGTGGCATTGTCAAGCATCTGGAGGGTCTGTCTGAAGAGGCCATCATGGAGCTGAACCTGCCAACTGGCATTCCCGTTGTCTATGAATTGGACAAGAACTTGAAGCCCATCAAGCCCATACAGTTCCTGGGGGATGAAGAGACTGTGCGTAAAGCCATGGAAGCTGTGGCTGCCCAGGGCAAGGCCAAGAAGTGAAGGCCAGCCGGCTGACTGTACCCCAAGAAGCACCCTCCCTGCCCATTCATTCCTCTGCACCTCTCACACTGACCACATCTGTAGGATCTTAAGTTGTAGCTGCAGATGGGTACTGGTGGCTCCCATTTTCATTTTTTAGCATTTTTGTCTCCTGCACCCACTCTCTTCATAGGATGTAGGCAGAACAGCACCTCTGGGGCACAGGTTTGTAGTCTGAGCCGGGGAAAGCTCTTCTTATCCAGGAGAGTTGAGATAATAATTCCAGTCTTTCCTAGAGCTTTATCTACTAAGGACCTGCTTGAGGTAGTGGCTTAGGGAGGAATGATGCTGAGGCATGACCAATGAGAAGCCACAGAGCACACTCATGTTCCTATAGAAGATAGTCCTGTGCTCTTGCAATTATAACTGTCTGGGGGTTCTAGTCTTTCCCATGGAAAAATGAATGTAACCTGCATGGTGACTTAAAAACTTTTTCCTCCCTGAGCCCAGAGTTATTGGCTCCAGAAGATTAGGATCAATCCTGAGTTATGTTTATGTGTTACATTTACTTTTACAAAAAAAGAAAGATTTACATACATACATATAAATAAAACTGGTAAAAAAAACCCTTCTAGGGTTCCTAGTGGCGGTTGAAATAGTCCCATATGTGGTCACCAGAAGATAAGTCATTCCTCACACCAATATGGTGTCTTTGGTCTCTAAGGGGCAAGAGTGCCTCTTAGAATCCCTCCACTGTCTTGTTTTGTGGCAGTGAAAAGCCTCTTGATCATGTAATGTCCAGTGTGTCTTTCACTGTGTCTGATTTCCAAGTCATGTTCCAGTTGCTTGGCTATGCCACATGGGTCCGGTACTCATTTTGAGCATAACTGTACTAAATCTTTTTTTCCAGATCAGTATAATAAAGGAGTGATGTGCAATAATAAAAAAAAAAAGACACATTTAGTAGTACTTAAAGCTTGACAAGATCAGCAGAAAACACAAATAATTTCTTTGATAAAATCTCTCTGTAATGGTTTTTTGTAGATGTTACTCAGAGCAGAACAATATTAAGATAACCTTGCTATTTTATAGACATAGAGAATTTGATTTTAGTTTGACATGACCCTAAAAATCTTTTAGGCAACTCTTAGATTATACTCAAGTTTAACTTTATCACACACTGAAGCTTTTATTATACACTTTAAAAGCTTACTCAGACCTTTATATAACATACTAAACCCTTTGATGGCTTATCCTAATCCATCCTATTTGAAACAATCTTTAGGACAAACCCTTCTGTACAAAATCTTTTCTCATCCCAAAAACATTCCTTTTTCCTTTAACTTCTCAAAAAATACATTTATTACCTATCTATATCCTTTCCAGTTGTTTACTTTGTAACTTGTATTTTAAAATTGATTTTCATAAGAATTTTAAATTTATTATAGGGGCTGGAGCAACTAATTAGTAGCCCTTGTTGTTTTAAGGAATTTATGATGGGCATAAGGCCTCATCCTCCCTCAGGCTTGAGGGGATGTTTTGGGTGTGGAAACTGTGAGGGATCTTTGAGTTTTATTTGAATAGAGAGGGCCATCCAGGCTCACCCTACACTCATCTCATCAGTACACACTGTGGAATCTATTTGTTCCTGAAGGAGGGAGCAGCAGAGATAGCTGCCTGGGGGGAGGAGAACTTGAGCTTTTAATTGAGATAGTAAATTCCATTCCATCATAGTTTTAGGTACTATGAGGAAAGAATAACAAAAGAGGAGGTCTCCCCAAGAGCAGGCCAGAGGCTGGGTAAACTAGCACTCTAGGTGCTTGCCAGATTTGTCCCAAACGATAGCTTTTGCCATTGGACTGGCGACCTGGAGAGAAAGGTAAAACAGAGAAATGAGCTCCATTGTCTAGGAGGAAAGTGATCTTTTGTTTTTCTGCCATCATGGCTACCCCAAGGCTCCTCAACATCGATGTCAAGAAATGGAGCATGGACAGGGGGCCAGGACCCATCAATCCATAGGAGGTGGCACCTTGCCTTCCATCTGGAGGTGGGGGCACTTAGACTTCCAGTAGTTACCTTTGCAGAGAGGGCAGGGTCCCTGTTGGGGGCAGGGCTGTCTCCTGTGCTGTCTCCCTTGAGCATTCTCTGCAGAAGTGCCCCTCCTGTCCACCATGGTAGCAAGTTCAGGATACAAGCCCCAGTTGGATGGGGGCAGCAATGAGGTCATGGTGTCTCTTATTTTTCTCTCTGTTAGTAATGTCCCTGTTATAGTACACAGAAATGGCTAGTTATATTAATTGATCCATTGAATTTTCTCCTTCAGCCACAGACTGAGTTTTCTACAAATATCAGGGTCTGACTGTTAGAAATTTATCTTTGAGGAGAACCTCTCTCACGTGTGACTCTGGGTCCACTGTGGTATGCTTTCTGATAGCAACCTCAAGATGCTACAGAAAGGTAAGGGGATTTTCTTCAGGATGTTGCTGTAAAGCAAAGTTGTTATTTCACATTGACACTTGATACTCTGGAGAGCAGGTCTCTAAACTGTTCTGGGCCTCAGTTTCCTCACTTGAAGAATGAGGAATCTGGTCTAGGTTAAACTACTTTCTTCCACTATGAGATGGCTGAAGTGATATTAATGCCACTTATCTTCCTTACCATTTATTTATTTTTATTTAGCAATGCTGGGGAATTGAACACAGGGCCTTGCACATGCTGGGCAGACACTCTCTCACTGAGCTATGTCCTTATCTCCAAATACATATATTTTTTCCTCTTTCCTTTGGCTGCACTTGGGCTTGAACCCAGGACTTTTCAGCACTTTACTGCTTGAGCCATATCATCAGCCCCTTTTAGTGTGGGTCTGTCAAGGGGACTGCCTGTGCCCCTGTAGGTAGGCACATTTATTCCCTCATTTCCAGGTGCCACTAGTATTGGGGCTCATTGTAAATGGTAATCATTTCCAACCTGAGTGGCCTAGGCCAGAACCCATTGCATTTCTAATGAGGAAAGAGTCGTCTAGTAGAAGCATAATATCCTTTCATGTCAATTGAAAGGTTTGGATCACAGAGATAAAGGCTTGGATGTATTTGTCTGGGCATCAGTATAGCTGTCCAGATGTTTTTTAATTTCCCTTAGATCTGATAGCTGGAAGGGGACATAGACTCACCCTCTTCTTACCATTACCTATTGAAGGGAGAAGCACCCATTAGGAGGTTCTGAATATTGGGGTGGCTTAGAAGGTAGGGCAGAGGGTGGAGCAGTAGGGGTGGGCCTTGTCATTGATAAGGGGATTTTCTGGTCCTCCTTTCCATGTTTATCCTGTGGCTTACAAAGAATGGCCAGCATTTGAGTATCTAAATAGCAATTGTGGAGCCAATCTGAGATGAAAGAAAACTTGTATAGGGGACCTCAGTTTACATTTTTTTCCTTTTATGGAAAAGGTCTAATTGGAGTATGGTATTGTAATTTAAGAAACCCTGTAAAGGCCACGTCTCTTGGTCACCCAAGGCATACTGAGGCCAGACCTCAGTACAAAGCTTCCAACATCTATAAGCCAGAAGACTGGAAGGTACAGGTCCCATCTAGAAAGAACAAGACATTAGGATCCTGTCTTTTAGTTAACAGCAGGCAGCCTCTTTAATAAAGGCTACTTTTTTTAACAAAGGAATAAGTTTCCTGTGAAGTTAGAGAAGGGCATTCAGAGGGCATTCAGGCCAATAACAGTGCCATATGGGACAACTAGTGTTAATATTTGGAGGGAAAAATTTATGTTGAGGCCAAAAGTATAGAAAATTTTAAATGGGAAGTTTAGAGACCACAGTAACGTCCCATTTTGCTATTTCTGGGACTATAACCTTGAGCTAACAATTGGCTTACAAGGGCTGGGTCCAGTGCCCCGAGGTGTGAGGTGGGGCTAGGAGCAGGGCATGTGCAAGGCATCAACCCCTCCACACACACCCGGGACAAGCGAGCCTGACTGCCTAGGCCTGATCTTGCGGCCTGTGCCCCTCCCCCCTTCCTGTTACTCTGTATGCATTTATTCTAGGGGAAGTGGTGGTGGGCTGCAGCCACCACCATGTGTGGCTGGTGGCCTTGGATGTGTGTTGGGTTGGCCTATGGATTCTCTTAGCTATGGCAGGCATTCCCACTGTGCATGAGCATGCTTATTTGCTTTTTCCTCCTCCCCTTGTGGGGGTGGAGTTAGGGTGTGAATGTGGCAGCCGCAGTTTTGTTTGTTTGTTTTTTTGTAAGCGCTTTTGCCTAGCAGCTGATTTAATGTTACTTTAGACTGAGAGGCCTGGCAAACTAGTTGGAATAGCTTAAGTCATAAGGTACCATGCTACAAGTTCTTCATGGGAGGCCAAGGGTCCCAATAAGCCCAGGGAGGGGAAGATAGACAAAGACAAAGGACTTGTGGTGAGACCATGGAGGAAGCAGAAAAGGTGTCCTGACATCTTAGGTAAGGGAGGGGAAGGCAGAGCCTGGAGACATGACACATGCCCGAGGGCTTAGCCATCACCTGTGCCTCTAGGTCACTCCCATTGACTAGTACTGGAACACTTTCAGCAACATGAAACCTCCACTCTCCAGTTGCTGAATAAACCCCGGGCTTGGTCTCAGCCCACAGGGAGGTAGCATGAGCTCTCCCAGAGCTAGAATTCCTTGAGGCCAGAATTGGCAAGGAGTGGCTTGACACCAAGATGGGAAAGCCCTTCAGGAAGATAGGAAGAGACAGGCAGCCTAAGCAGTGCAAGAAGTCTGCTTACATGGGGAAGGAGGAGGTTCGGGAGAGGATTTGGTTTGTTTAGAAGCTGGTTTAGAGGCTTATAGAACCTGCACGGGAGAACAGGGAGTACAAAGGGAGGGTTTGGTGTGGAGACAGGAAAAGGATTGGGCATAGGTTATTTCCTTCCATTTACCAGCATGCTCACAGAAATTGTATAAATCCCTTAAAATATTGTGATTGAAAGTGCCAGTAAGTGGCCATTTGGAGGCATTGTCTAATAGGTATTGGGGCCAGGCCTGATTACAGAGAAAAATGAGCTTTCATGGCTTAAGATCAGGTGTTAGGTGGAGGGGCCCAAGGTTGGCCAGGAGACATCCCAATGGGAGTCTGAAGGAATTTGGACGGTCCAATCTCCATGGTGAGGCCTGACCTAAGGAGAGACATGGAGGGCGTCCCTGAAATATCAGTTCCTCAGGAGAGAGTAGATGTGGAACACCTGGGAGGAATGTCTTCATCATGGGGGCCACAGTCCTAGGGAACTCAGTTTCCAGGGATGGGAGTGACCTTGAGGGAAGATTGGTCAGTGGTGGATGGCAATTAGAAGTGCACTGGGGCAGAGGAAATTCCCTGTGAGCAATTGAGGGAGCAGAGCTTTCTAGAATTGGGTGTTCTGGCAAAGCAGCTCAGATCCCAGAGGAAGAGAATGGGAGTTGAGAGAGAGAGAGAGAGAGAGAGAGAGAGAGAGTGGGTCTGGGTGGCGGAGGCCGGGAGAGCAAGGTCAGTGCTGGGAGTGCACCCGATCTGAGTCATGGCACAAAAATGTTAGGAAAAATGCCACTCACAAAGAAAGCTCACGAGAAATGTCTCACATCCAAGAGCAAAGTTTAATGGCAGGCTCAAACCCCCAAGCTGGCCGGGGAAAGATTGCGCAGCACAGATTCTGGGCCAGGCGTGGCTTTTATAGAAGGGGGAGGTTAAGGAAGTTAGTGCATGCGCGGTAGTCTCTGGTAGGGGTGGGGCTGTCTTAGAGCATGGGAATTTCTGTTAAGGGGTGGGGCTGCCATTTTTGCCACTGATTCACAAAATGGTGACATTATTACTCTATCAGGTAGGAGAATCACAATTTGAGACCAACCAGAGTAAAAGTGCAAGACATTATCTGAAGAATAAACTAAAAGAACTGGAGATGTAGTTCAAGTGGTAGAACACCTCTCTAATAAGTTCAAGATCTTGAGTCCAATTCTCAGTACTGATCCCCCTCCCCTGCCAAAAAAAAGTACAAGCTGAAAATTACACATACCCTGAGTGTTATAACAGATCATGGGCAGAACTTATGCACATTGTCATGCTGACCTGCAAGGACAGTAGAGACTGTAGGCTTTTTGTGTAGTAGGACATCCATGCTGTGTGAGAGAGGGGCAGTATGAGTAAGTGAGTAAGCCACCCATTAAATATTTATGGACAGCCATCATTCCTACTTGTTTACATCTCAGGCCCATCATTTCCTTCCACCAAATCTTTTTCTCTAGGCTAAAGAGCTCTAGTCCTTCCTACTTCTTCTCAAATGGCATGATTTTGGGTTCTTTTAACAGCTAGAGTTTATTATCTTTCAAATTCATCTTTCTTAATGAATCTTTGTTAGCTCATTTTTTCAGTAATATCCTTGTATTTCTCTTCAATACTTTATGAGAGGTTTAATTAATTACAAAGCATAGCATGTACTTGTTGTAAAATTGAAATAACATCAAGGCCAAAAAACAAAATAATCATAGCTTCTTACCTTTCTACCTCTATTTTCCTAAGTAAGTCAACAGTGACAGTTTGCGGGAGCTTTTCTCACAAACAGATCCCCCAACTGATTTAGGATGAATGAGTCTGATCTACTTCTCATGAATGAATGAATAATCTGTTAACTTCAGCTCCTTCAAGGACCAGGGCTGGTACATTGTTAACTTCTGGAGCCTCACCTTCCTTTGCATTAAATCCCTTCATGTGTCACTGACTATGCTTTTATCTAATTAGGAGAAAATTCTCCATATGTAAGGGTAGTCAACATAAATAAAATAAATTCTTCATAAATAAAGGTGGAAAAAAGTCCATTTAAAAGAAAGGTGGCTATCCTTTTTAAAATTGCAAACTTCTACCATGACATTCCAAATATCTTTTTTCCCTGTCCATGACATGTATCACTTTCTAAAATATTATGTTAATTTCTTACATATTATTGTTATTTAATATCATCTGTTTTCCCCAAGTAGAGTTCAGTTTTCATAATAGGAAGGATTTTCATTTGTTTTGCTCACTATCTTATCTTGAGTACTTGAATAGTGCTTTCCTTGACTAGGTGTTCAATCAACTTCTGTTGTATTAATAAATGAGTGGATTGTATGTCCAGAGATAAGGACAAAGAACCCAGAGATCCCTGTTGCTAAGGATGCTAAAAATCCCAGCCTTGGCTGCTTCCTAACCTCACCTTCCATGATTGGATAGAAACTCTTGCACAGAGGAGGTGCAACCTCATGGTCACATTAATTTAAATAGAGCTGTTTAAAGCAGTTGATTCAAAATGAGACTTAGTGACTTTCTGTTTCCCATTCACCCATATCATTTATGAGTAAGTCCTTTTAGGTTAGGGTTAGAGTGGCTTAGACAGAGAAGGCATGGTCCAAGGTGGGAGATATACAGTGTCAAGTGTCTTTAACTTTTGCATAACATGATTATCTTTTGACACTCATTTTTTTTGGAACTGGTAAGAAATTATTCTCTTCATAGAATTCAGATATCTCTGATAATTTTTAGTCATGATTTTTTTTAAAGTTCTGGTGATAATTTTCTGCAAGGTGCAATGTACAGAGGATGGTGGACCTTCAGCTTTTCATCCCTATGTTATGCATGGGACTCTAACCCCTAAGCCCCCCAGTCACAGTGAGTGGTGTAGAATTCAGGGGTGACCTATGACTGAAGAAGGCCCAATTAGAGTGAATTCAAAGATTTGTAAATGTGTCACGGGAAAGGAATTTCTTTTTTTCCTATGAGCCTTAAGCTTGAAAGGGTATAGACTGGACCTACTATAGCTGCCTTGTTACCTTGAGGACAGAGTCTGCTGAGACTCAAGCCGACATGTTGATCACTGAGTTTCTGGAACTCCACATTCTTCTGGGATTCTTTCTCTCTCATTTGAATGCTGATTTTTGGTCTTGTGAGTGAGTTTCTTTTCTGATCTGAACACTACAAATTGGAGGACCAAGGGCTAGGTCTTGGGCTTTTTCTATCCTCTAGATGCTGTATTGCTCTGAGTTTATCCAGCTCAGGTCATGGATGTAAATACTATCAGTGTGTTAATGTTCTGAGACTGGTCCATGCATCATATTATAAAATGATCTTATTTATAATTTTTCTTGTTCATTATCTCCCTCCTTCTAATCCTATTATAATGTAAACTTCCTGAGAGCAGAGGACTTATTCATATTGCTTATAACCCTCTCTCTCAATTTGTTGTTGAAACCTGTCATGTTCTCAACTCCATTACTGCCTAACTGGGGTCCTTCTTTGGGGATTCTTCCTGTTGCTATGTTAAGAGTGAAACACTTGGACATACCACTTGTCATACTGTACTGCAACTTTTGACTCTCTTGTCTGAATCTAACTAAATCAAAATCTCCTTGAGAGTATAGAGTCTCCCTTGTTGATCTTTGTGTTGACAACATTTAAATGACAGCTTGGAACACTATAGGGATTCAAGAAAGTGAAATGAACAAATTAATTCAGTATTATTTGTTACATGTGGCTAAGGTTTTGACAAGTTTGAAGAAATGAAAAAAAGGCATGATCAGTCATTTTAGAATAAAAGGAATAATTTTCATAGTAAGAGATTCTTTGAGAAAAATGACACTTGTTGTTAAACTAGCAAGTCACAGACAAGTGCCTTCAAGAACATGACATAGGTTTGCCTTTTCTATATTTCCCAGTAGATGTTGGATCTTATACAAAGTTATTTATTTCTTTTAGTCACTGGTAGTTTTCCACTCAACAACTTCTAAATGAGATAATAAAAGGATGTTTTATTAGTTTCAGATTAGATTTTTTTTTTGTTTTTTAGAGTTTGAGTCCAAACTTGGAAAAGGTTGCATTTATACTTTATTTTGAGCAGTTTCTGTTCTTAGAGCATGAAACAGGTCTGTTTCTTGGTGATGCTCCATCTATTTTATGACTTTTCCATTTTTCCCACAACTGTGCTTTTTAAATTCTGACACAGTGTGATCTTCAGAAATATATTGGCTGTGGCCATCTGCTTAAATGCATGGCCTAATGTACTGCTTTCACCAGACTACTCCCCTGCTGGATTATGAAACAGATGCATGTTATCATCGAGCAAAATGGCTTACAGAGCACTTTGGGTACACTTTTGTAAATCCTTAAAATAACTCTAGGAAAAAAGCATGGCCATTTCCCAACTTATTAGTCTGACCATCAGAGTCATTCATCAGACTCTGCTATCATTAGTTCTAAGTAAAAGTCCAGCCTAAGTGACTAAGTGAGTTTACAAATCTATCTCTCATTACCCTTTGACATGTGTTCTTCTCTTGAGATTGTTACTGTTGGTAGTCTTCAGAAGACCCTTGTCCAGGAGATCTCAGGTCCTTGCATCTCCTGAACAAAGCACTAGACAGAGACACAGTAGCAAAGCATTACTGAAAGAAAAAGGAAAGAATTGACACTGCAAAAGAAACAGTGGTGGGCTCTGGCCAGGTAGGTAGCACAGAAGCATTAGTCTCTTTGTTTAAAGGGCAATTTATAAATTGTAAGGCCAAATGGTGGGAAAAATCTGGGCAGTCTTTGCAGAAGGGGCTAAGATGATTGACAGGTTTGATTAACAAGGTCCTTTTATTATTCTGTGCATGGGCTTACGTTGACTCTCAAGTCTTTAATTGTATATCTGAGTAGAGGGCTTTACCTGAGAGGTAAAATTGAGGACAGATTCTTCTTTACTGAGCATGCACCATTTTCTAGTGTGAACCAGCCAAGAGACTCCCTTGTCTTTTGAAGAATTTATATCTACAAAGGGATTTACAATTGAAAAGGAATTTACAATTGAGGAGATGAGGAGGATGGTACTGGGTGGGGTCAAAGAGGAATTCAGCATAGAGGTGATTGTAACAGGGTCTTCTTTCTTTATTATTGGCCTGCCTTAAGACCAGGCCACTTTTAGTAAACAGCTCTTCTTCCTTCTCCCCATGACACAAATGTATTTCTGCCTCATGTCCTTATATATACTATCTTGTCCATCTGTGTCCTCTTCCCTTTTTTTTTTTCTTTTTTTTTGACTCCAAGTCAAATTCTGTATTTTCTTCATGTTCTCCTCTGGTCCACAAACCGTTCTGCAGCTACTCAGCTCACAATGAGTATTCCTTTCCAGTTAATTACCATTGCTATCAAAGACTGGCTATCCTAATATATTGAGCTTTCCCCTTGTGCCTGATTTTTTAATTTTCTTTTCAGTTTTTGCTAATTTATTGAATATAGATTTCTAAATTTTTTCACATATTTGGTCCCATTACATTTTTAATCCATTTAACCAATAAAGATACATTTTTTTGTACTTACGCGGCGAGTTCTGTTTTAAAAGTTAAACAGGTAACTACAGCATTCTATTTGGGAGGATACAGACAATAAACAAAGAAGTAAACAAAATATGCCAGATGATGACAATTGTCAAGAACAAGCTGAGGGGTGTAGCTCAGTGGGAGAGCTTCTCTATACTTGGTTTGATCCCCAACACTGGCCCCCACCAAAACAAGGACAAATAAGCTAGTGGAACAAATAAGTCAATTTTCCTACAAGAGGTCAGAGCAGAGGATGATTTGGTCATTTTTTTCTTTTTTAAGAATGTGGTCAGAAAAAGGCTCAGTGATGATATACAGCAAATGTATTATCTACTTTATGTTTTTGTAATTTATGTGGAAGTAGAAACTGAGGCTAGGGGATGTTACATATTTTCAATAACATCACATAATTATTACAAAGTAGAAGATGTTACACTTCTTTGAGTCACCAGCTTTTACTTTTTTTTTTTTCAGGTAAGTTATCTGATGACTTACTTAATGGCAGAAAACATTTCTTACCTGTGGAAAACTATGTTCTCTTGATTCCCCAATTTCTCTACATAGGTAGTGAATATAGTTTTTCTGCATGAAAAATTGGGCAAGAAACTCTGAAAGGTTCTAAAGTACTTAGAGTAACAATGGACCAAGCAACTGAAGTTGACACTAAGTCAATATGGTTATCATGGTCATACAGATCCCTTGGACCTTAAAGCAAGCACTAGACAAGCAAATGTGAATAAAACTGCTTTTCTCACTCTGTTCCATGGAACATTAAGCATATTAATAGTTTTCTCGTTTTAAACTTACAAAAGTGTCTTCTTATTTAACAAGTTTGGGAAAATAATTCACACTATATTTTCTATATGTGGATTATAGTATATATTTGAATATTTAGAAGTTAGAGAAATTTTTCATTAAAACAACCCTTCCAGTTTGTTTAACCTGGGTTTCTAGGTTAACATATTCTGGTTGTTCCAAGAATGTGTTAGTTCTTAGGAACATCTTGTGCCCTTGTTTCACAGAAGATAGCTTGGGGGCACCAATCCATGCAAATGGTAATCTTGAGAAGAGCTGGAGTTAGAAGACAGTTAGTACTTCTGACCTAATTCTAGACGTCACTCAAGGAAAACAAGATAGGGGCTAAAGCTGATTCATTTTGCTTCTTAAAGTAAGAGCTAGAAGCCAACCTGTTCCTTTACATTAGGGAAAGAGCACACAGTTCACACTTGAAACTTTCCTTGGGTCTCTTTCTTCAGCATATAAACCTGTAGAAATCCCTCTTACAAAAACAAAAAACAAAAAGACCTTTACCTTGAGCTTACTTCCAACCTCTGGCCACAACCCTATAGACCTATTGACAGCTAATTTTCCTGCAACAGTAGTTTATTACTGTCCTCTTCTTCAATTTTCATTGTCTTCTCACACTACTCCAAATTGTTCATTCATTTAACAAGTAGTTATTTGTGCCACATACAGTTTTAGGCATAGGAAACAAAACACAGTCTCTACCTTCATGGGAATTATATTCTTTCAGTGGGAAATAAGCAACATATCAAAAAACATCAGTGAATAATAAGTTGAATGATCAGAGATGAAGAGTCAAGTTAAAGCAAGATAAAGAAGATAGGAAGTGGGGCAGGCTGAGGATGATGCTGGTCAATGCTCTTGTCATATTGGATGGCCAAGGTAACACAGGACCAGGGTGATTCATTCAGAGGATACCCAGTCATTTTGAAGCTCATACATTCTTATCAGTAATTAAAGAAAGGAGTATGATTTCTTCCTGATGTCAATGAGGAAGTCTATAACATCAGTGTGTTAGTCAGCTTTCTGTCACTGTGATAAAATACCAAGACAAACAACTTCAAAAGAGGACACTCTTTGAGTTTTACACTCTTAGTCTTCTTGTTGAGTGCTCATCTCATGCTAGGTACTTTTTTAATACTGGAGAACAACTATTAAAATATATAATAACTTCTGCCTTGTGCCTCAACATAGGCCCTGAAACAATGGAGCCAGCCAACTTTGGACTAAAATCTCTGAAACTGTGAGCCAAAAATAAATCTTTTCTCTTTTAAATTGTCTCTCTTAGGTATTTTTCACAGCATTAAAAAGCCTGACTAATCTATCATGGAAGACTAGAACAATGGATTTTATTTAGTAAAAAATTTAGAGTTATATTTGAAATTACTTCAACAATTTAAAAAGATAAAAAAACATATGAGAAAGATTATTTTAAAACTGGGACAAAGGTTTAACACCTTTAATACATAAAGCACTTTCATGAACAAGAAGGTATAAAAAGTAGTACAGATAAATGATCTAAGCCTAAAAGATTTTTTTTTACTTAGAAAGTAGGTAGTAGGTAGGGAAGTGCATAAGTTTGTTATGATCACAGAATCCTGTGTAATAAACATTCGTCAAATCTCTTCATCTTATAAGTTAAGTAGTCATTTAGGTCTCAGGTTTTTAGGTTCTCTGGTGGTCCATCAACAAAGGTAGCACATTTTTGTTTTGTTTTGTTTAAATTAATTAATTTATTGTTTTATTATTCATATGTGCATACAAGGCTTGGGTCTCCCCCTGCCCCCACCCCCTCCCTTACCACTCACCCTCCCCCCTCCCTCTCCCCCCATCCCACCCCCTCCCTCTCCCCCCACCACCTCAATACCTGGCAGAAACTATTTTAAGGTGGCACATTTAGATGGAATTTCTCATCATGGTTTGATTCTGCTCCCACTGTCTCCATCCTCTTCCTAGGACCTAAGCAAGTGTGAACATGCAAAACCTCTTAAAATCTGGGCTTTCAAAGCCTAGGCTCAGAACCACCTATTGTCACATCCTCCCTATCTGAAATATAATCTTTAACAGGAGACAATAGTTTGGAAGCTGCCTCTAAGAAGTAGCCTATGAACTTTGAGTAAGTGAAAACAATTGCTTCCATTTGAAGGACTGCAGAAGCAGTGTTCTGGAGAAGGGTACTAGAGAACACAGCTGGCACAAGGGGCTTTCTGAATTTGCATTTTGAGTATATCAAGTTTGACAAGGATATGAAGCATCAACTCACTATAAGGTTCTTAAAAGAAATTTACTGAACATTGCTTTGAAATTATTGAGATATCAGTGGGCATGTGCTTTGATGTCACAACATAAATTTTTGACCAGCTGAATCAAGGACAAAATAGGTTAATTATCAGGATCTTTCACTCTTGGCAAAAACAGGTAGCAGCTCCCAAAGGAAAAGGATATATGTCCCTTCTTGATGGTGCTTTATAGCCTGCATTAATTATACTTTGGATAACTGGAGGATTTTCACTGGGTGGACCTTGGTTCATACCATGGATTGCTAATGTGGATGAAGTCTTCTGTAGTTGAGTAAACAATAATGACAAGGTCATTAATGAAGAGGTCCGAAGGAATAAATCATTTCACTGAGTTTTGGTATTTGAATTTCCATGTTGAGGATTAATCTGAGCAGTGATAATGGTGCATTATCACCTTGAAAATCTCAATGTCTTAAAATAGTATCTTGTTCATGGGTCCCTGGGTAGATGAGGCAGCTCTGCTATAGGGATCAGGCTGCTGGCCCTGTTTCAGGTATATGTCACACAATTTTCATTCTGCGATAATGAGCCACACAGGACATGTCCTTCTTGTGGTAGATAGGAGAGGCGCAAGAGATCAAGAAAAATCATGTAGCATGTTTTGAACTTCTATTTGCATAATGTCAGTTAACATTTCATTGGCCCAGTTCAGTTAGCTAGCCAATCCCAACATCAATGCGACAGGAAAATAAATTACCTAGTGTAGTAGTTGTGATATAGCAAAGAGCATGGATGAATGTTTTTAATACAATGACAAGAGAAGAATTGAAGCAATAATCTAATCTAGTTTAAGGCCTCAAAAAGCTGCTTGAATTTTTTATTCACTCACTTCCAGACTAACTGACAGAATATCATGACATTCTTTTGAGTGACCTGGGTGACTTTTGTGTGACCTGGGTGATGGTTTTTAACTTACTGTACAAATACCACCTGTGAAACTCGATAAGGTTGTCCAGTTTGCCATGAATGAGACAGATTGTCCAATCGCTTGTAATCTTGGGAAAGGCACTCTTAGAGCAGGAGACCAGAGAACTGTTATTTTGTCAAGACTATGACTCTGTTGTCATCCTCAAGTCAGGAATTCAGGTCCAAGTTAGAAGGTGTTCTCAATTTTAGACTGAGATCAGTCTCCTGGGAGTAAATCAATAACAAAGTTTGGTTGTGGTTCACCTTCCCCTAAATTTCACTCAATAATATTTGTAAAGATAAAAAAAAACAGGAATTATGGCTGTGTTAATGAGTTGATTCTTTCTCTTGCTCATTCCCATGCTAATGCACTAATATTCTTTTAGAGTTCAGGTGTCCAAGAATCTTAACTGTTTCAGAGATCTGCAATTTCATGCACCTCTAAAGGAGCGAGGATTGGAGGGGTTTTGAACTGGAGATGGGATGGAGATAGTACACAGGCATTATATTTAGCAGGCCATTTACTGTTCAGCTCTAGACACACGATGACTTCACTATCTGGAAATTCTGGATTTCATTACAGACAGTCATCTCTGGGAACTGAAAGGAACATCTTTGAATATTCTGAGTCAGTCTCTCGCCTCATTTCCTCCAGGAAATCTGGATACTCCACTTTTAACTATCTAGGTTTTTAGTCTGAAGCAGTGTGCAATTGATTAGCTAAACTGAGAGTGTTTGATGTTCATTCTCTTTCCTCTCTGTTTGTTCATTTCCAACAAGTCATTTATTTATTTAACATACACATGTGGAGTGTTCATTGCTCATTGTACTTCTCTAATGCTGGGGAACAACTATTAAAGTACATAAAAACTATACCCTCAAGGTATAGTTATGGTCTTACAGTCTAACAGGGCAAGTAGAAAACAAATAAGCAAACAACAACAAAAATGGTAATTTCAGAATGTGAAAGTGTTAGGAAAGAAATTACCAAAGCAATATGTAAAAAGTAACAGACTGAGGGTGGGTGGACATGCAAGAGGTTATTTCAGATTGTGTGTTTAAAACAGATTCTCAAGATGCAATGACTTTGATAGTGGAGATGGATATGAGCTGCTGGAGAAAGCACATTGCAGGTGGAAGGACCTTGATGTGGGAAAGACTTTAAGGTGTTCCAGAAAAAGAAAGGGGCCAGGATGGCTGCAGCACAATAAGCACTGTTCATGGGACACAATTGGGGTGGAGAAACAGGAACGAGGTCATATAGGATAGTAGGGCAGGGTAAGGAGCTTAAATGTTATTCTGGGAGTAAAGGGACATTCTTGCAAGATTTTCTTTTTATTAATATTTTCAACTCTTTATTATAAAATTTGGAAAAAAGTAGAGGGACTATTCTGGGAAAAAAAAAACCCACCCAAATCAATAAACCCTAATACATTTAGCACTCGGTTTAAAATATTCTCAACATCCTGCAATCTTGGTTCAAAAATATTTCCCACTCCATCACTCTAGATTAAAATAATCTAGATAATAATCTAGAAATTATAAACAATCTAGAAAAGTCCAGATACAGTTTTATCTAGAAATACTGTATGCTTCAGTATATTTAAGAAATAAGAATTTTAAAATAGAGCTGATGAACATGATCAAAATATGTTATATGCCTGTGTGGAAATACCACAATGAAACTCCTTATTATTTTTTTTTTCAGTACTCGGGTTTGAACTCAAGGCCTAATTCTTACGAGGCAGGAATTTCACCACTTGAACAATTCTGCCAGCCCGCAAACCTCTTTCTTTGTTCAATTAATATACGGTAATTAAAAACACACATAAAATGAATAATTATTCAAATCAAGAAGGTAAATGTATTTTAATATTTGGTTTAGTTGAATTTTAATCCAAAATAAATATACAACTGTATTTCTTAAGTTTCTAACAATCCCGCCCCCCCCCGCCCGCCCACCAGTTAGTTGTTAAAGAAACCAGGCCATTTGTCCTTCTTTCCATCTTTTGGATTTTGCTGCTGCTGTCCTTATAATGATAGCCAATGTCTCTTCCCCCAGAATTTCCTGTGAGTTGGTAATTAGGTGTAGACACTTGACCAGATAGAATTTCATGGTTTTGGCAAGATGCAAACTCCCTGTTGCATCACTGCAGAATGCATGTAATTCATGGGTGGTTCATTCTTTTGATGTTGAGATAGATTAGTGGTTTCAGGTGTTGTCAGTAAGCTAAAACCATTTTAATCAGGGGAGTGGCAAGCCATAATTTGTGCTGTAATGATCACTCTGGCTATTATGGGGAAAGGGTGGTAGGCAGGGATAGGAATAAACATATTTGGCAAGTGCTGTGGCATGAACTCTGCCCAACCACAGAGGACTGCAGGTATATCTACCGACCTTCTGTTCTGATTGTAGAGGTGGGAACTTGGAAGGAATTTAAAGGTACTTTGCAATGATATGGGCAAGAGATGATAGTGACTTGTACCAGGGAGGAGGTAGTGGAAATGAAAGATGGTTGGATTCCAGAATCTTTGGAAGGATCTATGGGTGCCCAGTGTGTGGACAGCCAAACTGGAGTGAACATTTCAGTTTAGCAGCCACATACCTTACAAACTCCTAATTTGAACCTCACTCTGAATTATTTTTTCTAGGTTCTCATATTACAGTGCTAGAACAAAGCTTAATTCTAAAAACAAAGAGGTTAGTCATCATATTCTCTACTCCCAACTCTGTAGGAAAATGGAAGAATCCATAGATCGTTGGTGAAGAGGAAAATAAACGACTGAATTTTAACATTTTTTAAAAAAGAAACAAAACATTAATGTAGTCTGTGTTGTTTTGAGATTAGAAGGGAACATTTATAAGAATATGAATATTAATTTTTATGTTAACTTTTTTAACTTATGAAAACAAAGTGACTATCCTAAGTGTAAAACTCACCAATGATACATCTCAGGCTGCTGTTTCCGGCTTAGCTCATCTCCTAATGAAAATGGTGTGTGTCACCACAGTAACTTGCCTTTAACCACAAGTGAAGAAGTAAGTTTTATTTCCTAGACAAAAATGTAAAAGCCAACAATATTCACTTTTTTCTGCTCATGTGTAACATCTTGGGAATGACCAATGACACTTTCCTACTGAAAAAGAAAACTTTTCATGGTAGTAGTAACCACAGGTTCGGTTGATTACTCACTTTATTACCTTCATAAGTCTTTTTGTTCTATACTCCACACAAGGAAAAAAGTGCTGAATATAAGACCACAACCTCAGCTGTTGGTGGAAATGATAGCTAATGGCACCTCAGTGCTGCTTTGGGGACCAATTCTTGGAAAGAGATTATCTTGAATGTGGTTCCCAAACCAATGGAGCAGAGCAAGTTGGAACAAAAGTTATACTATCCAATTGCTTATCACTTTAAATATAGATGGATTTTTTTTTGGTGTGAGAAATCTGGTTATTAGTTATATAAATAAATGCACACTTAAATTGAAAAGAAACTCAAAAAGGCCCTGGATATGAAATAAATTTATCCTTTCTAAAAATTATTGCAAATAGTGCTCTAAGTTGGTGGGAATAATTTTTGGTGTTAAAGTATCAATTCAGAATTCCAAAGCCTGTATTGGAGAGTTATAAGCATCAAAACAACCAAGACAAGTCCTGAGAAATAATAGCACTTAGTTGAGTGCCTTCCAGAAAATTTAGACTTATCAAATAGTCTGCCAAATTTCTCCACACCAATGAAACAAAAGATGCCAACTCCCGGTTGCATCACTGCAGGATACATGTAATGGGTGGGTGCATTTCATCCGGGTTCACATCATTCTCCCTCTCTTCTTCCTAAAACTCCTTAGCTTCTTTGTGCTTTAAATATCATGTCATCAGACCATATTACCCACTAGTCCCTGGTGGTCCTCTCCTACCCATTCCTCAACCATTCCTCATTCTAGAAGGATTGTACCTGGTGGCTCACCATTGTGTCATGCTATCACTGCCACAAACTCCAGTATCCATGCAGAGGTAACTCAAACACATACCCTCCCCCACCAAGGAAGGGAGCTCTTATCTTGCACCTTATCTTAGTTTAGACACTTATTCCCATAGGCAGGCCCTAGAACTTGCCTTATAGCAATGACTGCTGCCACCCTCACATTACCTCAATTTCACAAATCTTATTCTACAACTTTCCAGCTTGTTCTCTCTAAAACACACTCCAACAATCACTCAACCCCAATGAGACTGACAATCCACTAATCTTAACATCTTTTCACTACCCTCACTCTCCATTTATGGCTTTCCTTCCCTCATTATCCAGCCTAAATTCCACAGTTTATCATTTGCCCTTTTCTTCCTCCCTCATATTCTCATGGCAGAACTCCAATCACGGCTAAACTCAATTTTCTGCTGCTGACCTTGAGCTCTGTACCTGGTGAGAGTTTCAGTTATAAGGGAAATTTTTTTTTATAGGACTTGAAAGTACAAACTAAAGCTATCAACTTGTTGGCAAGTGCCAATACAATAATCATGATTGTCACCCTCACTGCCAAGACCACCTAGGCCATTTTATGCTTGGTAGGGTTCTAAATGCTTTATAAATATCAATATGCTTATTTTTCACAACAACTCTAAGAGATAGATGTTATTATATTCTTTACTTTTTTTTTTAAAAGGGCTTGAACTCAGGGTCTACACCTTGAGTTACTCCACCAGCCCTTTTCGAGATAGGGTCTCGTGAACTATTTGCCCCGGCTGGCTTCAAACCATGATCCTCTGCCTCCTGAGTAGCTTGGATTACAGGCATGAGCCACTGGTGCTGGCATATTCTTTCCTTTTAAACTGAGCAAAGTAAGGTCCTGAGAGTTTAAGTAACATGCCCATTGTCACATAATCAGTGATGGTGGATCTAGGATCTGCTATAAGATTTGGGGCAGGAGAACCCTGAACCCTTCTTTGGCTCTAAGGTCTGGGATCTTCATTTTTACACTATACTACCTCTCATTTTAGGGTTCACTCATAAAAACATAAACAAAACAAAAACAAAAGGAACAGAAAAAGGGAAGGTAGTTGTGTTTATGCAGTAATGTTATGTTGAGTGTGACTCACGTGGGGAGCCAACACTTCAAGTTGTACATACAGGCTCCTTCGAGGTTGCTTCTTGGAGATATCTTTATGTGTAGCTAGCATGAGCTGCTCTACAAATTTGCTGTTCAGGTGCTACAATGATTTTTCTAGTTTGTCCCCATTGTTTTATGGAGCTTTTCTCCCATGTGTCATTGCACAAACATAGCGCTCCTGTTCTCTCTACCACCTTTCACCATCTCTGTCCCAGGTGGTGACTCATCTTACTGCTGTTTGGGAGAAAAGGTGAACATGCATATTCCAGTCTCTTCCTCTTTTCTTTTCCTCCTGAAGGGACCATCTGCCTGTGGGGTATGTGGGTTCTGTTCCCCACAAAGCTTTGAAGAGTGTAACCATCCTGTTTAGCAGCATGTGGTGGGTATGTTTTTAATTCTGAGGTTCTCTTTTAGAATTTCCACGTGCCCACAGACTTGAGCCACCCTGTGGGCTTTTAAGTCAACAAAATAGTTGCCAATGAAGTAGTCCTCTGTAGCCTTTTCCTCTGTTGCCACATGGTGTGGTTGCTGAGGAGTGGCCCTACAGGGTATGACAAGTAAGTTTGGTTCAGTCCTTTCAAAGGCTCTGAAGTGTTCTGAGCCAGGTGCTTTCATTCTCCCTGTGGTTGACTGTCCAAGGTGCTGCACCTTCAACTATCAACATTGCTGCCCTTTCAGTCCCCAACACCTGGCCACCTCTTAGGTGCCCAAGATAATGTTCTCAGAACTGGTTTCAGTGTCTGTCACAACCACTCAACCATTCTCCTCTGTCCTGAGATCCACTCCAAGGCTTTGGCAGCCCGGACTCCTTTTCGAGTCATCAAAATACAAAAAGAGTGCTTATTCCCTCTCTTTTCCTTTATAGATAATGGCAGTATTTGTCCTGTGTGAACTCTTTCTGTTTGTCTATAAAGTGGGAATGAGAAATAGTACTATTTCACAGAATTGTCACAGGACATACCAGTTAGTTTGTGTAATTGATGTGTAGTAAGCATTCATTAGCTCATTTGATAATATTTGTAATTATAATTTCTTATTAGAGGAGCGATGATGTTCCCACTATTCTGTATAACATAATTAGAAGAGAAACCAGTTATATGTATGCTAGTCAGCTTTCCATTGCTGTGACAAAATACCTAAAAAAATAAACTTAAAAGGAGGAGAGATTTATTTGGCTCATGGTGTCATAGGTTTTAGTACATGGTCTCTCAGTCCTATCACTTTGGGTCTGAGACAAAATTAACATTATGGTGGACAGCATGTGAGCTTTGAGCAAAGGTGTTTACCTCATGGTGTCCAGGAAGGAGAGAGAGACAGACAGAGAGAGAGAGAGAGAGAGAGAGAGGGAGAGAAGTTTGGCTGGGGACAAGATATGATATGCCACCTAAAGTTTCCAGTACCTCCAAACAATACCATGAAATTGCAAATTCATTAATGGATTAATCCAATTATTCCCTAAAGCCCATCAGCTGGCAACTAAGCCTTTAGCACATGATTTTGGGGGACATTTTAAATCAAAACCATAACAATTTATGTTAAGGGTGGTTGTATTGGGTTTAATAGTGCCTCTCCCATAAAGTAATATTCATCTGGAACCTGTGAATATTACCTCAGTTGGGAATGTAGAAGTTGCAGATATAATAGTATTAAGATGAGATTATCCTGGTTAGGACACCATAATCCTTACGAAAAGAGGAAAATTTGGAAAAAGATACAGAAAGACGTTGGCCATGTGAATAACACTTTATGGCTTCTCTTTGGCACATCCAAATTGCTAGCACAACTATTTTTGTGCTTGGGGATCATTTTTAAGTAAAGTAAGGGTCATTTGAATACAAGCAGTGAGCTACCACAATAATAAATCTGATAATTAAGAAGGCTAGTGATTAACAGTTGGCAGATACATAGTGTGGATATGATAAGCAAACAGCATGATTCAGATCCCTTGCAAGAAGTGGGTGGTGCAAGATTTGGACATGCTACTCAGGATTGTGCTTAATTGAAAACTTCAAAATTTTTCATTTCTAGAATTTTCCATTTAATATTTCCAGACTGCAATTGACTGTGGGTACCTGAAACCAAGGAAAGCAAAACCATGGATAAGAAGGGAGACTACTGTATTAGGAATAGGATATTTGCTGAATGAGTCTTGGAATCTCATCTGATAGAAGTATTGTCCTAATGCCACCATTAGGCTGCAAAAATAACATTAAGGTCATGTTTAAAATTCATCTGCTTTAAATAAAATATTGTAAATATCACCTTTCTAAACCACTCCTGTGTTCAGCAGGGCTTCCAGAAAATTAAGATCTTCAGGGAATAATTTCTGGAGTAGGGAAGAGAGATAGTTTAAAACAGAGATGTGTTAACCTCATTCAACTGGACCAGATCATTATGGTGGTCATCTGTGTCATGCCCACGTCCGAAAATGAATAGACAACTGCTTACATTTGCTTTGATATCCTTATTGGCCACCACAAAGCACTTTTCCCTGGGTGAGAGAAATTCCAGATAGGGAAATATTCAGAGCTCAGAATTCCCCACAAGTAGCTGAACCAGCCTGTTTGACAGCAAGGTGAGGACAAAACAGTAAAGCCAGAACCAAACCTGAATGTGTTGCAGATTTTCAGTGAGTTCCTGAAAGTACAAGAAGGTCTAGAAGGCTTATGAAGCAAGCTGATAGTCTAATGAAACTCTGTGTGCTCTAGTATGTGGTCTGTTTTCCCATTTTCTTAAAAACTTCATATTTTATTGACTAAACATTTATAACAAATTATATCTGACATTTTTTATGTGCCATGTACTGTGCTCTGTATTGGGAATACAAAGGAGAATAAGACCCTGGAGAACTTTCTATCTTATAGTAGAAAATGAGCAGATAACAAAAT